>NC_091060.1:150983194-153383194 GCF_000393655.2 Nicotiana sylvestris
ACTTTGAAGAATCTCAAAAATATTATTAGAATTTTGGCCAACTTTGGAGGAAATGATATTAGTGATAGAGTTTTTGTTCGTGTATTGTCTAACTTTTGAGTCAGTAGCCGGTGTATTGGAGAGATTGTTTCCCATATATTTAAATTTAGAAAAATTAAACTTTTGGGAATTAGAAGACGTGCCTGTGTCAGTGTCATTGAGTTTTGGACGTGTACCTAGGTTGGTTGCCTTAGCAGTGGGGATTTGCTTAACTCCAGTAGGCTTCTTTCATAAACTTTTCTCATATTATGTGTATAATTTAAAACATATTCGAAAGTAGTAATATTAAAACTATATAATATCATATTTTTCAAACCATTTTTTTTACAAAAATATTTCACTCAAAATACCGTATCAAATATATATATATATATATATATATATATATATATATATATATATATATATATATATATATATATATATAACGGTATCAAGGTTATTAAACTTACGGGGTGTAACATATTTCCACGAAATAGCATAATCATGTACCATATTGTGCTCTTGTTAAAGGTGACAGTCACTCAATCACTTGGAGTGTCTTGTTTTGGCATAACTGCTGGACTTCCTTGTCGCTCACTAGTATTGGGAGGTGATAAAGGCACTGAACATTTGAATTGGTTGTGGCCTAATTTACCACAATTGGTGCATAAAAAGTTTTCACCCTCATAACGTATGTGTTGCTTATAACTTCCAACGTAAATAAAAGGCTTAACCGGCTTTTTCATGGATACTTCAACACATAGACGAGCATACCTACCTTTTAGAGTAGAGGAAGTGCAAACATCAATCCTAAGTAATCTGCCAATGGTATTACCAATTTTTTGTAAAATGGTAGAATCATAAAATTCAGTAGGAAGTTGGGGAAGACGAACCCAAACTACTGATTTTAATTGTTTTGCCTCACTGGCTACAAATTGTGGCTCCCATTTTTGGACTAATAAGTGGTAACCATTAATAAACCATGGTCCATTACTGAGAGCCCTGGAAATATTTTCCTTCTTGTTTTATTTTACTATGAAGTAATCAGCCCCTAGGTCCATAAGAGTGAAGTTTTCATTTGGTTTCCAGCACTGATGTAGTTTTCTCTTTAGATATTGGTATAGGATACGTTTTTCCATAAGTTTAATAATAAAAGAATACCTCCATGGTTGGTAAATCCTATGGAGGTCGTCTACTGTGACTGAGACTTGTAGGTTATCATTAGGATCTTGGATTGCTTGGGAGCAAATATTATGGCTAGGCAAATTTTGAAATTATCAGTCTAGTTGCATAGGGGTGTCTTGAGTAATAATTGGATCTAGAGGTAGTGGAGAAACCTGAATATTGATCGAGTCCAAAAGGAAAATCTCTCTATATGATGAGTTGTGGTGCTGGGTTATTTTTGCTAGTGTAGTCGTTGAAGAATTATTTCCTTCATTAGCCTGTTGATTTTCCCGATACGATGTTGATGTAGGTGGATTAATACCTTCATTCCTATGAAGGATATCCGGAGGTTTAGGAGGGATTTGAGAGGATTGTTGATTGGAGGGTGGGGGGTTGTCCATTGCTGCTATGGAAATATTGAGGAAGAAAGTAGTGAGAAGGTAGACCTTCTCACTCGGTGAAACATTGTTCATAAACATCAATTTTGAGCATTTTCACAATATTTCCTTTAGATGTTATAATATGTTATAATCCCCAGCGCCACATTCTTAGTTTTAATGGAGAAAGACAGAATTCCAAAAACGTTGAGAAGTCGATGTCCCTTAGAAATACTATTATTACAAGACCTATCTGACTCATGGACGGATCCATTGTTCTATCGATCCTAATGTTTACCAAAATTTTACCCTTCAGTGTACATAGAGTATTCTAATAGCAAAAATGGCACGAGATCAACTTCTACAGCCAAGTAATCTTAGATGTTTATTGAAATGACAAAAAAAAGTGGATATTGGGATATTAAGGTAGGATAAGACCCACCTTAAATCTTCCCTTTAAGTTATCTATATTGCTCTTGCTCTTCAGTATTCGAAAGCGAAAAACGAAGTGCTTGCTACGGCCGAAAAAAGGTTCTATTTATTTTATTCAAGCAAGGAAAAGATGGAACACTAGTTGACCTGTATAGAAAGAAAAAAAATTATTAGAACTCTCTTTCGCATCTCTCTATGCTTTGTAGCTGAACTTTCCCTCTACTGAGCTATAGAGCATCAAACAAGGGCTAAAACTAGGAACAACAAAAACACAAAAATGTTCTTGATACAAAGTGATATTATTGATAAACCATGTTTTGTTGTAGACAAAATTGTCACACCTCCTTTTGGCATGCGCCCGCAGGAGCGCAGAGGGAGTTTTTCCAATTAAAGGACAATCGAACGGGATTTGTTCGCTTATTTTTTAGAGTCGCCACTTGGGAGATTTAGGGTGTCCCAAGTCACCGGTTTAATCCCGAATCGAGGAAAAGAATGACTCTGTATTACAGTCTGCGTACTAGAAATCCGGATAAGGAATTCTATTAACCCGGGAGAAGGTGTTAGGCATTCCCGAGTTTCGTGGTTCTAGCACGGTCGCTCAACTGTTATATTCGGCTTATTTATCTGATTTTTTACAATTATGTACTTAGTGCAAATTATGATTCTTTTACCGCTTTTATTATTATTGTTGTTATTTTTTACAAAGAATTGCAACGTCGTGAAAACGTATCTCGAACCTCGTCACAATCAATATACCCGAGGCTATCGACACGTCTCGACTCCGTTAAGATTTGGATTTGGGTCACATAAATGCACACCCGTATTTAAGGAAATAATTTTATTAAAGACGCGCCCTAAGCTACTAGCGTAGTGTTATTTTTTTTTGGGCGAGGCCGTGAAATTCTGCTAAACGGCCCGTCCCGGAGTCTAAGCAACTTCGCAAACACGTATAGAGGGCCCCGCAACTTGTGCATTTTTTGTTTGGCGAGGCTCGTCTCATTTGTTAGTTTGTTTTAAAGAATTGCAACGTCATGGAAACGCATTTCGAACCACGCCACAATCAATGTATTCGTGATTGGTCGACGCATTTCGACTTCGTTGGGATTTGGATTTGGGTTACATAAATGCACACTCGTATTTAAGAAGGTAAGATTAATTAAGGCGCGTCTTAAAAAGACTAACGTATTGTTATTTTAGGAAGAGGCCGTGAAAATTCGCTAAACGGCCAACTCCGAAGTCTAACCAGTTATTGTATACATTTATTGAGGGCCCCGCGATTTGTAATTTATTTGGCGAGGCGCACCTCATTTTATTTTAAAGGTCGTCCTATAATGACTATGTTTTCTATTTCGTTTGTCTCTAAAATAAATGAAGAAAAGGTCCTACTTTATTTACATACTTACGAGTTATTATAGTTAAGTTTCGAACATGATTCGTTAAATCTAAAATGAACGTAGTAATAGCCGTCCGTTTGACAGTTATGGGCCCAGGCCCAATGTGCATGGCATGAAACTGGGCCTGGGCCATCCTTATTCTAATTGGGCCTAGTTAACTAATTTTATATATGTTTGACATTTACAAGGGGCTGAAATGTGAACCCGTGCTATCTAATTAAACAATGTTCCTATAAGTTTCAAAACAAGTCTTTTGTTCCATGAGGTAACTATTAAGTATTTAGAAATAGTCTAAGAGGCTTAATAGGCTTTCGAGATATACTATTTAGCAGATAATACTGAAACAACAGAACATGCTTTCTACAACATCAATCTATTTTAACTAAGCATACAAGGGAGGAAGTTTACAACCACACTACTACAAAACATTGTTCAGTTATACATAGCCCACACCTATATGATTCTAGTAGAAGACATGAACTATTATATGTATACTGCTTAATGTTCAATATACAACTAAAAGGTATTCAAAACAACTTCAACTCTTCATTTTTCATTCATGCTTCAAATTTTAGCTTACATTGAACCAGTGGCTCAGTTGCGTACCTGATATTGGAAAGCAAAAGAAGAAGAGGAGTGATCAGTGTAGCAGTAGCATACACAGCAACAGCAACAATAACAACCAGCAATCAACAACAAAAAGGACCCAGTGACAGATTTTTAAAGCCAAACAGAAAATTAGGACACTCAATGAAACAGTAACAGGTCACCCAAGTAGCAGACCCGGCAAAACCAGTTTGAAAAACCCAGCAATATTGAACAATCGACAGGCCAATGAAGCTATAACAGTATTGTATTCAGCAGTGAAGAAAAGACTTCTCTTTTCAGTTTCTATCTCTCAATATGCTGAAAATAGTTGTAAGAAAGCAGCCTAGAACCACAGATCTCTAACTCTGGACTTTTCGATTCAAATTCCAGCCTATCTCACACTTAATATCTTCTAACTTATGAAGATCCAAAACCAGCACAGTTTTTTTTTTGCTTTTTTAAATTCTGAAATCTTAGTGTCCAATCCCTTACTTTGTTCTAAATGAGCCTATTTATAGGCAAAGTAGGCAAGCCCAAGGCTACCTTGATCCTTTCAGACCTTAACTCTGCCCATACCCCTTAACTTCTCATGCCTAAGTGTCTTTTCTTGATGCAAACTATTTGGTTCCCCACACTTGTTCCCTTTGTTTTAATCAATAGTTATGGGGGCTTATAGTATTCATTTAATTCCCATGCCTGTTGCCTGGTTCCCCACTGACAATTATACTAATGTTATCTATTACCACTTGACATGTTCTTAAATTAATTCCAATTAAACTATGTCAAGTACCAAAATTACTCTTAACCCCCTGAAGGTTACTGTTATGCCCTAACTCTTAATAGTCAGTATATAAACCCCTCTAAATTCAACTAATCATTGATTACTAACTATTAGATTATACAGTTGTGACCAATTCAATCCTATCCAAACATACAAACTGATTTCAGGCAGAAGGGGTGGGGGAATGAGGTTCATGTGACATTAAAATGAGCGAGCCAGTTTGGTTCAAAGAAGCAACTAGATATGTTTAACAACTTCAACTCAATCATATAAGAACAGAAAAGAGGTAGAAATGGCAAACACTGGAATGAACAATTCGTGGTTCCCTAGTTTCTTTCAGTGAATTCAATTGACGACATTCATTTAGTTGACTATACAAGCTACAACAGATAGCTAATAACCAAAATATCTCAAGCGGGTTACCAAATTAGCTTCAGTGATTTTACCAGGGAACCTTGATATGAACTAAACTATTCTACGACTCTAAACAGGATGGACACACAACTCACAATAACAATGAACAACAAACAAATAGAAGCTGATTTGAACTAAACAAAAGGTCTTATGAAGCCGGAGAAAATTGAAGGAAAAATAACAGAAAAATCAAACAAATCAAACTAACATGTAAACAAACACAAATAGCACACAAACAGAAGGAAAGAAATAAGAAATTACCTCAGAAGCTTAAGAACAAAAATGACTCATGCTCGAACTGGACTCGACCTCTTTGAGGATGAACGGACTTTAATCAAAGTGTCCTCGACTGAGAACACCTCGATTAAGGTCTATTAGACCCCAACTCCTCCTTTAAACTGGACAGACCCCCACGGTTTTGAGTTTTAGGGTTTATACGGTCCGATTTGGGGATCGAAGGTTTCTTCCTAGATTCGAACCAAACCAAGCTTGGTTTGGTTACGAGTGAGGCCAGGGGAGTGACCGGTGTGAATCTCGGGTTGGTTGGTGTAGATCCGATTTTTGCTCGAACCTTCAAATGAAGATTCGAGACGTTCAGGGAAGATTCGAGGTAAGCTGAGTGTAGATTTGGGGAGAGGGGATCATGGTGGTTCAGGGGTGTTAGTTTCATGGCCAGCGGCACCATTGCCGCCAGCCTTCAGGAGAAGGGGTGGGGTGGCCGCTAGGGTTTTCAAGGGAACCTGGCTCTGAACTTCAAAGACGAAGAGGGGGGTTTGGCTAAGGGGGGCTGGGTAGAGAGATGAGGAGTTATATACGGGGTGGGTGGTTTGATCCTGGCCGTTGGATCTAGTGAGATCAATGGCCAGGATCTTTTCGTCAATGGGAACGACGTTGTGTGGTTTAACTGTGAGACTGGGTCGGTCTCAAATGGGAACGGGTCGGGCTATGAGGCATGTTTGAGACCATTGGATCAAGGGAGATGAACGGCTCAGATCAAAGCTCCTGAAACGACGTTGTTTCTTTCGTCCGAGAGGCTGGGTCATGGACTGGGTCAATGTATAGCTTTGGGCCTGACTTTCTTCGGTTTGACATGAGCCCAATCCGAATTTCCCTTAATTTTTCAACCTTTTCTTTTCCTTCTTCTAATTTAACATTTAACAAAATTCCTAAAAATGTGAAACAAAAAATTAAACTATTAACTAACACATAACAACAATTAACACACAATTTAGAACATTAAAATAAAATCACACAATGACAACAAATAGCATAAAAATGCATATTTTTGTGATTTTCCTTTTAAAACCAAATTAAGGTTTAATTAATTCCTAAATGCACAATTAAATCGTAAATGCACATGCGACACATATTTTTATATTTTTCTTAATTAAAGTAGAAATAAACATGCACAGACAAATATGAATAAATCACGGACAACACAAAACTATTTTATTTTGAATTTTTTGGGAGTAGTCCTCGTAGGGCAAAAATCACGTGCTCACAGCTGCCCCTCTTTGTCCGGAAACACGAAGGGTTTTCGTGCAAAGATAAAGTGAGCGTATATGAGCGATTTTTGCCCGTTCTACTACTCCGTGTGAAGTTTTTTTGAAAGATTTGACCGAACCTCTGCTTCAAAGGTTTCCTACATATCCCTGGCTAAAAGGGAATCAGGTCAATGTAGTTCGAAAAGTTTTGGTAGCTGGGACTACCATGGAGCCGTGGATTTACTGTTACTGCTGTTGCATGTTGTTACCGCTACTTACTAACCTCCTTATTACACCACGCGGAAAGGAAACAAGAAGCTAGACTAAACTATAGTCTATGCATTACAAAATCTTATTTAGATCTTCATTCTTGCTCTTGTGTCTCTCGTTGCCTTGATGTCTCGTTGAGTTGTGTTTCCTCCGCTGTTTCTCTACTTTGGCTCAACTTGTGGTCTTCCTTCTGACTCCTGTTGGGATTCATGCTGGGGTATTTTTGTTGTAACCCTCCGCATTACTGGCTTCTGACTTGATCTTAAGATGCATTCCTCTATTATACAGGCGGGCTCCTGACTTCCAACTTGAATGTACTCCTCTATTATATGGGCGGGCTCCCAATTTCAACACTTAAAATGAAATGCATTCCTCTGTTCTCCAGGCGGGCTCCTGCAGCTAAAGTAAACAAAAACAAACGAAATTTTTGCCCTAGTTTGCACTAGGAATATTTGTGAGTTGTTAGCCAAATTGTAAACCACTTCTACTATTGATGCAATAATGAGAGTAAAGCAACTTAGGAGGAAGTGTCTCTCTTATGGGTAAGACAAACTTAGGAGGAAATGCCTCTCCTATGGGTAAAAATAAACTTATGAGGAAATGCCTCTCCTATGGGTAAGGCAAACTTAGGAGGAAATGCCTCTCCTATGGGTAAGACAAACTTAGGAGGAAATGCCTCTCCTATGGGTAAGACAAACTTAGGAGGAAATGCCTCTCCTATGGGAAAAACAAACTTTAGGAGGAAATGCCTCTCCTATGGGTAAAACTAAACTTAGGAGGAAATGCCTCTCCTATGGTAAAACAAACTTTAGGAGGAAATGCCTCTCCTATGGGTAAGAATAAACTTAGGAGGAAATGCCTCTCCTATGGGTAAGATAAGCTTAGGAGGAAATGTCTCTCCTATGGGTAAGACAAACTTAGGAGGAAATGCCTCTCCTTTGGTAAAACAAACTTTAGGAGGAAATGCCTCTCCTATGGGTAAGAATAAACTTTAGGAGGAAATGCCTCTCCTACGGGTAAGAATAAACTTAGGAGGAAATGCCTCTCCTACGGGTAAGAATAAACTTAGGAGGAAATGCCTCTCCTATGGGTAAGAATAAACTTGAAAGACCTAGCCTAGGAAATGTTTTTCCTAGTGGTGACGTGTGATCGTCTCAAATAGCCTTTTGCGTAAGCAGAATTGGGGCACTACACTTGAAAAATTCACCCTTCCTAGCTTTGATATGAACCTAGCTTCCATCCCTGTTTCAAACAAAGGAAACTTGTGAGTTTAAACATGGTGGTTGGTTGCGCTACTCCTGCTGGGGATGCTATCAGCCTTTTTCCTTCTGTCCTGACTTATCTTTCTTTAAAACTACTTCCGTCAAACTTGTAATGTCTTCTATACGAACTGCTGGGGATAATATTTTCTCAAAAATGTGTTATCTTACTCCTCCAAAGACTACTTCCTTTAAGACTGATGTTTCATTCCTCTGCAAACTGTTTCTCTATTTATATTCTTCCTTTGAAGACTATTTCCCTTAAAACTCGTGTTACCTTCCTCCTGACATTGCTTTTTTTAAAGCTTGTTTTGCCTTCTCCCGAAAAACTGCTGGGGATATCGCTTTTTCCCAAACCTGTGCTAGACTTCTCGAAAATTTTCGAAATGATTTTCTGCCCCAGTTTGATAAGCTTCTTTGTGACCCTGTCAGTAATATTCCCTCTCCCTGCTTCAAATCAAAGAAAATTTGTTAGTTTAAAACGGGGCGAGTTGTCGTGCCCTATCTGCTGGGGATGGTTCCTCTTTTCTCTTCCTTGCTTTGCTATAAAACTTGTTGGGGCTGATATTCTTGCTGGGGATGGTTCTTCTCTTCTCTTCCTTCCCCGCTCTGTGTTATCCGACCATCGTGGAGCTTGGTCGAGAATCTATCGGAGTTATCCCTGTGTCTTGTAAGTCTGCTGGGGATCCTCAGAACCTTTTAACTGTTGCTTTTCTGTTTTCTCCACCTTCCCCTGGAAATTTTGCCCTCTTGGGGTCTAAACCCATTCATCATTTGTTCTTGAGACCAACCTCTTTTCGCCTTGTCGCCTTATCTTTTGGGCCTGTCCTATTTGCATTTTGTTTTGCATTATTTTGGCGACTGGTAGTAAGCTCTGAAAATCCTTTTCAAAAACAACTATCGGGGAAGTAAAGTCTTTAAACCAAGAAATGAAAAAGTGATGATCTCAAAAATAGAAAAAGAAGAAGTCTTTCTGAACAAATGCTGGGGAAAAGGAAAGAAAAGAACTTATCTGAATGATATAACCGATCCAAACGATCATGTCGCGCATTCCGAATTAATCAACCCAGTCTATTTGTATCAATCAACCTTTCGGACGACCTCATGTTGCTGGGGATAAACAGGCACTCAACTCTTTGCCAAATGCGGATCCTTTCCGCCAATCTTGTCTTGTCGCCTCATAGTGCCCTTCGAGGGGTTTTCACTAATAAGACTCTCTCATTTATCTCAACTCCCGTCGCCTTATGGTGCCTGTGAAGGTTTTCACCGATAAGACTCTCTCATTTCTCTCAACTCCCGTCGCCTTACAGTGCTTGTGAAGGTTTTCACCGATAAGACTCTCTCATTTTATTTTATTTTGCAGCTGGGGATCGGAGTGCTACCGATATGAATCTCTCTGTTGGGGATTCTTTCGGCTATCAATTCATTTCCAGCTTATGATCTTCTTCTTTTGCTGGGGATCAAAGTGTTTTCCCAACTTCCATTTGCATTGATTTAGCACTTCTCGGATACTGATCGGGAGGTCTTTTTGGACATCAATATGGTTTTTTGTGTATGGTTAAAAGAAAAGGGGTAACAAGAGGTTCAAAATAATTTTGATGGGTAAAACATTACAACGCTTGGAATCAATTTTCTTTCCCAAAATTATAAACACAAACTTCTGCCCCAGTGTTTTCTTGCTTGGGGGATTTTTATTTTTTGTTACACTATGACCGAGCCGTGAGGCGCCTACGTAGCCTTCTTTGAGGAATCAGGTCAAACGTAGTTCCCAATTCCTTTGTTTTTCTTGTGATTTTTCTTTTGTCTTTATTATCATTGTTTTTCTTTTTTCTTTTTCCTTCATTTTAATTACTGATTCCAAAAGAGGGATATGAAAGAATAAATAAGGTTCAAAAGGGGAAGCAAAGGATAAAGTGTTTGGATAGAAGAAAGAATTGCCTCCGTCATTTCATTCTCCAATAAAAGCCAACCACAAACAACAATTACAATCAAAAGAAATCATATATAATATCTCTTAACTGTGTCAGAATTGATAGCCATGTCGACGCATTTCCCGTCGATATCTGTTAAACATAAGGCGCCATTGGACAACACCCTGGTTATAATGAATGGTCCTTGCCAATTCGGGGCGAACTTGCCTTTTGCTTCGGCCTGATGTGGCAGGATTCGTTTCAACACCTGCTGCCCCACCTCAAATTTTCTGGGGCGCACCTTCTTGTTGTAGGCTCTCGCCATTCTCTTTTGATATAATTGGCCATGACACACAACTGTCAATCTCTTTTCATCAATCAAGGTCAACTGCTCCAAGCGAGTTTTGACTCACTCGTCATCATCAGTCTTAGCCTCAGCGACAATCCGAAGGGATGGAATTTCAACTTCCGCCGGTATTACTGCTTCAGTTCCATATACCAACAAATAAGGGGTCGCACCTACTGAAGTCCGGACAGTGGTGCGATAACCCAACAATGCAAATGGTAATTTCTCATGCCATTGTCTGGACCCTTCTACCATCTTCCTCAGTATCTTCTTGATGTTTTTGTTGGCTGCTTCAACTGCTCCATTTGCCTTTGGACGATATGGGGTGGAATTGCGGTGTGCAATCTTAAACTGTTGGCATACCTCTTTCATCAAATTGTTGTTAAGATTAGCACCATTATCCATGATGATCACTTTTGGGACCCCAAATCTACAGATGATATGGGAGTGAACAAAATCCACCACTGCCTTCTTGGTTACCGACTTGAAAGTTTTAGCTTCAACCCACTTAGTGAAATAGTCGATGGTCACCAGAATTAACCTATGACCGTTGGTAGCAGCCGGCTCGATAGGTCCAATGACATTCATGCCTCATGCAACAAATGGCCATGGCGCTGACATTGTATGCAATTCTGTCGGCGGAGAATGAATCAAATCTCCGTGTATCTGACATTGATGGCATTTCCGCACGAAACTGATGCAATCACGCTCCCTAGTGAGCCAATAATACCCTGCTCGAAGAACTTCTTCGCCAATACATATCCGCTCATATGTGGCCCACAAACTCCTGCATGTACCTCTGTCATAATTGTCGTGGCTTGAGTGGCATCTATACATCTCAGCAATCCAAATCTAGGGTTCTTTGGTACAACACTCCTCGACTGAGGAAGAATCCGCTTGACAATCGCCGAATGGCTCTTTTTTGATCTCCGGTGGCCTGCTCTAGGTATATCCCCATCCTGAGGTACTTCTTTATGTCATAAAACCATGGCTCTCCATCCATTTCTTCCTCTACCATGTTGCAATAAGCATGCTGATCACGAACCTGGATGTACAACGGGTCAACATGAATTTTGTCTGGGTGGTGCAACATCGATGTTAAAGTGGCCAATGCATCAGCAACCTTATTGTGAATTCTCGGGATGTGTCTGAACTCCACTGATCGAAATCCCTTGCTCAGATCATGCAAACATTGTCGATATGGTATGAGTTTCAAATCCTGTGTTTCCCACTCACCCTGAATCTGATGCACCAGGAGGTCCGAGTCTCCCAAGACCAAAATGTCCTGGACATCCATGTCTGCAGCTAGTCGTAGACCCAAAATGCATGCCTCATACTCAGCCATATTGTTGGTACAATAGAAACGCAGCTGAGCAGTAACAGGATAATGACGTCCTGTTTCAGAAATAAGTACCGCTCCTATTCCAACTCCCTTCGCATTTGTGGCTCCATCAAAGAAAAGCTTACAACCTGGTTCCTCAGGTAATTCCAACCCATCTATATGCATTACTTCCTCGTCAGGAAAATACGCCCTCAATGGCTCGTATTCTTCATCAACAGGATTCTCAGCCAAGTGATCGGCCAGCGCTTGGGCTTTCATGGTCGTCCTCGTCACATAGATGATATCAAACTCCGTGAGTAAAATTTGCCATTTTGCTAACCTCCCTGTAGGCATAGGCTTCTGGAAAATATACTTTAGTGGATCCAAGCGGGAAATAAGATAAGTAGTATATGAGGACAAATGGTGCTTCAATTTCTGAGCCACCCAAGTTAGGGCGCAACATGTCTTCTCGAGTTGAGTGTACTTGACCTCATATACTGTAAACTTCTTTCTAAGATAATAGATGGCTTGCTCCTTCCTTCCTGTAATATCGTGTTGCCCCAACACGCAGCCAAACGAATTCTCCAGGATCGTTAGATAAAGAATTAATGGTCTCCCCAACTCAGGTGGAACCAACACAGGTGGGTTTGATAAATATCCTTTGATCTGGTCAAATGCCTCCTGACATTCCGCCGTCCATTCTATCACAGCATCTTTCTTCAATAGTCGAAAGATGGGTTCATAATTTGTTGTGAGTTGAGCAATAAATCTGCTGATGTAGTTCAACCTTCCCAACAGACTCATTACTTTTGTCTTATTCTTCGGCGGTGGCAAATTTTGGATAGATTTGATCTTTGACGGGTCTAGTTCAATACCCCGCCGACTGACGATGAATCCCAACAGCTTTCCAGATGGAACACCAAAGGCACATTTAGTCGGGTTGATCTTAATATCATACCTTCGCAGTCTTTGGAAAAACTTCCTTAGGTCTGCTACATGGTCTTCCTGATGCTTAGACTTTATGATGACATCGTCCACGTACACCTCGATTTCTTTGTGGATCATGTCATGAAATACAGTAGTCATTGCTCTCATGTACGTTGCCCCAGCATTCTTCAAACCAAATGGCATCACCCGGTAGCAATAAGTTCCCCACGGCGTAATGAAGGCCGTTTTTTTCGCATCTTCTTCATCCATCAGAATCTGATGATACCCAGCATAGCAATCTACAAAAGATCCAATCTCACGCCCGGCACAATTGTCAATCAAGATATGGATATTGGATAAAGGAAAGTTATCCTTTGGGCTTGCCCTGTTCGGATTGCGGTAATCGACACACACCCTGATTTTTCCATCTTTCTTCGGCACCGGCACCACATTAGCCAACCAATCAGGATATCGAGTGACACGAATAACCTTTGCTTGCAGCTGCTTGGTTACTTCTTCTTTAATCTTCACACTCATATCCGTCTTGAACTTTCTCAATTTCTGCTTGACGGGAGGGCATACCGGGTCAGTGGGCAATTTATGGACCACTAAATCCGTGCTTAACCCCGGCAAGTCGTCATATGACCAGGCAAATACATCTTTTTCAATAAGTGTTTTGATCAATTCCTCCCTGATATTTGGTGCAATGTGGATGCTTATTTTAGTTTCTCTGATATCGTCGGCATCCCCTAAATTGATGTCTTCTGTGTCATTTAAGTTGGGCCTGGATTTTTCTTCAAACTGGCTTAACTCCCTATTTATCTCCTCGAAGGCTTCATCCTCATCGTATTCCGATTCATTATCATAATCGACCTCTTGTATGGTTAATTTGGAATCAGATTGATCTTTTAGACTAGGTTGAAGATCCGTTGTGCATGCCATGTCGTTAAGACCAGTATGAAAAGAACTGTTCAGAAAAAGAAAAGAAAGAAACAAAAATTAAAAATAAAAATAAAATAAGGAATGAAAAAAGAAACTTCTCATTTTATTGAATCATGGGATAACAAGGTTTCACACTTTGTTGAGCGATACTAATAATAAAAGGGAATCCGGATTACAACCCTAGAATAATCCAGAAAACAAAAAGGAAAATCAGAGCCAACTACCAGGACTCCCTCCAAGTAGGAAGAGGAGTAGCTGTCCAATTATTGACATTGGCCCTAGGCCCAACAAACTGTATTTTTGCCTTACTGGAACCCTCTCCAGCCTCTATCATGTTGACATCTGCGAACATTCTCTCAAAGCCCTCATTCAAATCTCCATCCGGCTCGATCAAAGGTCCAAGAACTTCCGGGACTGGTAACTTTCTGCACCCTGCTTTGACAAATGACCTGGACAGTCGTGGGACTGGCTTAGGAAGGATCCAGACTCTTTTCTTCATCTTGCGGGCCCGTTTTACGTCCGCTGTGGTAGGCTTGAATCCCAACCCAAAAGTATCCAGGTTCTTGGGCAAAGAAACTGGCTCGACCATTCCCTGCAGATCAATCCCCAAACCTTTTCCTGGTACAAACCCGTTGTTCAACATCTCTAAGGCTATCATGAAGGTTGCAGCTGTGATTCTGGAAAGTGGAAGGCCCCCACCCTCAGGAATTTTGTCCACTGAGACTGCGTCAAAAACCTAATAAACCCATGGGCCCTTGTTATCGTCGGTTTCTATGAAGGGCACAATAGCATCACTGACAGCATGTGTACCGTCATCCCCGTGTACCACAATCTCTTGTCTATCCCATTCAAATTTGACCATTTGATGCAGCGTAGAAGGTACTGCTTTAGCTGCGTGGATCCAGGGTTGTCCCAACAAAAGAATGTACGATACCGCCACATCTATCACTTGAAATTCCATGGTGAACTCGACTGGACCAATGGTTAATTTCAGTACGATATCACCCACCGTGTCAGTACCGCTTCCATCAAAACCTCGGACACAGACGTTGTTCTTGTGGATCCTATCATCAGCAACCTTTAGTTTGTTCAGAGTGGCCAAAGGACAGATATTTGCACTAGATCCATTATCAATTAGTACTCGAGTGACCACTGAGTCTTCGCATTTTACCGTCAAGTAGAGTGCCCTGTTGTGTTCTGTACCCTCTACTGGTAACTCATCGTCAGAGAATGTTACTCGGTTTACTTCGAAGATCTTGTGCACTATTTTCTCCAAATGGTTCACTGAGAGCTTGTCCGGGACATGGGCCTCGTTCAGAATCTTCATTAAGGCCTGACAATGATCGCTTGAATGGATCAACAAGGATAGCAATGAAATCTGGGCTGGGGTTTTTCTCAACTGCTCTATAATTGAGTAGTCCTAGGCCTTCATCTTCTTCAAAAACTCTTCTGTTTCTTCCTCCGTTACTGGCTTTTTTATTGTTAAAGGATTGGTCCTTCTCAATTCTGCGGGAGCAAAACACCTTCCTGAACGGGTCAAGCCCTGGTCCTCGCATATTTCTTCCACAACTTCCTTCCCCTTATGCATCACTGTCATTTGACTGTAGCTCCATGGCACTGCCTTCTCACTTGTTATCAGCAACTGCATTACTAGCCTGATAACAATTGGTTCTACGCGGGCCCCCTTCACTACCAACACTGGGGTGCTTGATACTCCAGGTAGTACTACCTCGACTGACTCTGGCTTCTTCGCAGCAACAGATGAACCTTTCCCTACTACCACAAATGGCTTGTCATCTACCTTCCCCAACTGTACCACTGCCCTTTCACTGGTCGACTTTTCGTTTGGGCTGGCCCGAATCATCATTACCGTTTGTGAGGGCTTTTTGGGTTTCCCTCCTTTGTGCACTAGTTCGATCATGTGGGCCTCATGGTGCACCGGTAATGGGTTTTCATTGATGTTGGGTGCCTCTGGTGCCTGAACCTCGATCCTATTTGTGTCAATAAGATCTTGTATGGCAGTCTTCAACTTCCAACACTTCTCGGTATCATGCCCGGGAGCCCCCGAACAATATTCGCAGCTCACTGAGTGGTCCAGATTTCTAGGAAGGGGATTTGGCAATTTGGGTTCGACAGGACTTAACAAGCCTATCTGCCTCAACTTGTGGAACAGAGTAGTATAGGTTTCTCCCAACGGAGTGAATGTTCTCGGCCTCTGCATCCTTTCGTTCCTGAAAGCCTGATTTCCGCGGAAGCTTGGCCCTGAAGGATTCATGTATGCCCTTGGTGGTGGATATGTGTTTTGGGGAGGTGGGTATGTATGTTGGGCAGCCGGCGCACGCTATTGCGGGCGAGCCGGAGGCTAGTTGTAAGTTTGGGCGTGATGGACGGAGAAATGTGGCTCTTGTGGTGGATGATAGGGTTGTGGAGGGTTGTATGGAGTGTGTGGATAATTTGGGTAGTGGGGTCCGTGTTGGTATCGATGGGAAGGACCTCTTGATCTGGACCAAGTGCCTGCTTCGACTGTTGCGACCTTCTCTCTCTTCTTTTTCCCGAGCGCACACCCGTGCCGCTCTAGATAGCCTGAGTTATGGCCTTGATTGCCGAATAACTCATTATCCTGTTGGACCTGAGTCCCTCTTCAACCATGCCGCCCATTTTTACTACTTCATTAAAAGATTTACCAACTGACGTCACCAGGTGACCAAAGTAAATTGGCTCCAAAGTTTGTAAGAAGTAGTCCACCATTTCAGCTTCCCTCATTGGCGGATCGACTCTCGTTGCTTGTTCCCTCCAACGGAATCTGAATTCCCTGAAGCTCTCTCCAGGCTTTTTCTCAAGTTTTAACAGTGTGAGACAGTCCAGGACAATCTCAAGGTTATACTGGAAGTGACCTGCAAATACTTGTGCTAGATCGTCCCAAGTATACCACCTGCTAGGATCCTGCCTCGTGTACCATTCGAGTGAGGACCCGCTTAAACTTTGACCAAAATAAGCTATCAAGAGCTCATCCTTTCCACCTGCTCCTCTCATCTTACTACAGAAACCTCGTAGATATGCCATGGGATCACCATGTCCCTCGTATAGATCAAATTTGGGCATCTTAAAACCTGCCCGCAATTGAACATCGGGGAAAGGACATAGATCTTTGTAGGCCACACTAACTTGGCTGTCCAATCCATGCATATTCCTGAAGGATTGCTCCAGGATTTTCATTTTACGAAGCACTTCATCCTGCTCCGGATTCTTAGTCGGCCTCTCAGTTTCTGTCGGGAGTTGAAGGTGAGGGGTGTAAGTGTATGGCTCGGGTGCTTTAAAGGTTGGTTCAGGGGGATAATACTGGTGATCGTGAGCTTGAAACAACGGCTCGCTGGAGGATCTTTGCAGTGTGGCTGGTGGAGGTTCCCCGAAGACAGGGATAGTTGGCGGAGGAGGGTTTTGTTTGGGTGGTGGAGCTTGGGGATTATAGGAAGTTTCCCCTTGATAGTATTGGGCAATGGGGAAGTTCGTTGATGGACCAGTGGGAGGGTGTTCCGGAGTCCGAGCCGGCAAGAGGGTAGGAGTAGGGGGAAGGGTTGGTGATGTTTGTCCCCTAGCCCAGGCTAGGTGCATCCCCGCTATCTCCTGTCTCAACCTGTCTACCTCTTCTTTCATTACTTGCATCTCTGTTTTTTCCTCCTCAACACTTTTGTCCGAACCAGACATACTTTTCAGAATGGGCCCTTTAGATCTTGTGTGGTAGTGGTACTCTGCCAGAACGTTCTAACGAGCTAACTGTTTCGAAACTTCTTTCTCTGATATTAACAACAAACTTGTTAGCGTTAGAGTTTAACACATAGTGTAATTTCACATTGGGGAATGCAATGCTCCTAGGCAGTTTCACCATTTCTAACATGTTTTTGCTCTGACTGTATGCGTCATTCCGGCTTATGTCCTTTATTTATTCACTTTGCCCTTTTTTTTCTTTTTTAGTGGTGGTCGAATCTTATGTGGATTGCCTACGTATCATGTCCCCGCATGAATCAGACCGGGCGTAGTTCTGTCACAAGTAAAAATAAAGACACAAAAATTTTCTTCGTGTTTTTTTTTTCATTTCATTACCCAAAATATGCCATTACAAGCTGCTCATTTGAAAAAAGACAATCAAAATACAGACTCCACTATTAACATTGTTCGATATAAAAAGAGAACAGAGGGGTAGACAACAGACTCTTAAAAACAACAAGTGCAGACTTGGATTAGGGATATATTAAAGCCTTAAATCTTGGTGCTCGTGAGGCATCGTTCGGCCTTTCCGCGGGCTTTGGGGCCAGACCTCTTTGCAAACTTTTTAATTCTTCCATAATCCGGTGGACATAACCCATGACTGAGGCAAAAAGGGTGTCGCGGGGCATTTCCTCGCATGCTAAGCACTTCGTGGTGATGTAGTGCCCAATCTCATCGATCCTACCCCTCATTCTATCCCTTTCCAGACACAACTGTTCTATTCGTTGATTCTTCAGTCCCAATACTGGAGTGTTGTTAACGAGCTGATCTTGGAACCTCTCCATTTGTTCTTCCATTCGGGCTATTGAATCATAGTAGCGCTCCCTGTTCGTTCTAGCATCTGGGGCTTGTTTAAAGACCCGATCTCTGAGAGTGGAATTTGTTTCTCTCAATATTGCAATGCTCCCTTCATAATCCGTTCTCACCTGCCATAGGTGCTTTTTCCACGCTGCTGCACCTTTTTCCCATCTGGCCCGCATTCTTGCTATGCTAGCCTCGGATCTTTCCAAGTCTTTTCGACTTTCAATGACCTGATTCATTAACCCTGCCATCAACCTTTTATCGGACCGGCTTCTCCACTGGTTGTTGGCATCCATTTTCATCTTCCGGATCCGATCTTTGAGGATCTCGCTTTCTCTGGCTAATTTGTTCTTTTCCCCTTCATCGACAGCAACCTGCACTTTGTTCTCAAATTTTAGATCTTTAATATGTTGCTTCAGCTTGCGTATTTCTGCCCTGTAGCTCTCTTCTTTACCCAACCAATCCCACTGTTCTTGTGACACCTGGACGAACTTCCTGGAGATGGGGTCTTTTGGCCGGTCTCCCGAACTCGATTTCTTTCCTGAACCAAGCAAGGTATCCCGACGAAACTTCACCCTTGGACCGATCACGTACACATGTACTGGTTGTTAGGTATTGACATTCGCTTCAAATTTGTCGGACGGTTGCTTCAGGAAACTGTCCGCCGGGTCCGATCTCAACTACTTGGCCACTAAGATCTTCATCTTTTGGAACTATTTGGCATCTCCCCAGCTGTCTCAAAACTCGATACGGGGCGTAGGGTTGAATACTACGGAGTCCCATCAAAAGGAAATGAGGTCCCGTGGCGGGCATATATATGATTTCATTCGTAGGCAACCACCCAAATGTCCATTCTATTCGGCCCGCAGTAATATAACGAAGGTGGGCTATCCATTCTGTGACCCCCTCTGGTAAGTTGATTCCATCAATCCTCGTGGAAAATTCCTCTATGCATGTTTTCTTTGTCGATCCATAACTCATAAATTGGGGACGACGACATAGGTGTTCGATCATCCACATCTGCAGCAACACGCTACACCCCTCAAAGAAATTTCCCCCAGCTTTGCAAGCCATGAGAGCGCGGAAGATTTCAGCTACTACCATGGGTACGAGGGTACTATTGGCCTGAGTGAGTAAAGTACTGACAACCCCGGGCACTCGTATGTCAATGTTCCCGTCATTTCTAGGAAACACCAGGAGTCCCAGAAAGGCTATCATGAATGCAACACACCTATGTTCTTCCCACTTAAGGTGGTTTCCTTTGCTACAGATTTTGTTTTCAGCCTTGTTGAACCCTCCCTATGTGGCCATACCTATTGTATATAAACCGCAAAGTACAAAACCCAGCTGTCAAGTCTGGATTGTGGACCCCCCGCTTATTTTCAGAGAGTCTATGAACCTGTGTACGGCTATGGCCCTTGGAACGATCAGGTATTGGTGTCTTAAAGGAATCTTGGGGCTCCCGATGTACCCGGCTATTTCTTCCAATGTTGGGGTAAGTTCAAAATCCGAGAAGCGAAATACGTTGTGAGCCGGATCCCAGAATGCGACCAAGGCCTTTATGATATCCCATCTAGGATTAATCTTCAGCAACCCAGGGAGGCCTCCCAGGTATAGATTGATTGTGTCGCGTCCTGACTCGCCCAAATCATCCCACCACATGTGCAATTCCAAAGGGATCTTGTTCACAATGGTTGCGTGCGAAGTCTGACTTGTGCTCATTCTGCACATTTATTAGGGTGATTAAGCAAAAATAAAATTTATCTGACTCAACCAGTTGGCTATATATATATTATTATTTATTATTTTATTTTTTTCGAGATTTAAAGGAAGATCCGGTTCCGAACATGGCCTTCCAGCACTTCGGAAATGAAGATTGTTAAGGCTGTGTGGGTCAACTGGACCAAATCTAAAAAATGACCCAAAGGTGGCTGTTTATGCAAAGTCAGCCTTCCGGCGTCCCTTTTAGGAACATTCGGCTATGTTTTGACAAAACAGCGTCACCCGACTTCTATATGATGAAATTAAAATTTGACATATTTTTTGTGGCTATTTTAGCAAAAGGGGAGGTTAGACCCGCTGAGGGTTGCCTACGTATCTCACATCCGGTGAGAATCAAACCAGCGTAGTTCGCCCTCATAAACTAAACTTGTAAACAAGACTCCTTTCTTTTGTTTTTCAAATAAATCAAACTAAAAAAGACACTTTTTCATTTTTCAAAATTTCGGCAGGGTTTTGGCACTACTTGGACATTGGTTTTATTTTTCTAAAAATAAGTAGTTATCTCCCTACACTGCTATTTTTCTTTTTCTTTTTTTCTTTTTTATCACAATTTTTCAAAATTTCCAGATTTCAGAAGCCGGTCAACATGCAGATCTGAAGCAAATAAATGTGCAAAACAAACAGGATGCAGCAGGATGGTCTTTTTCATTTCAGGTTGCTTGTCCTAGACGGACCCAACCCCTGTGTTGAGTCCCCTAAGTCAAATGCAACATGATGCACCTAAACGTTCCTACTAGGGATCCGGCATGAAGTCAAGTTATTCTAGGTTCAACCTGGGTATATGTTCTAGACTGTGTACCCGAGTGGACAACTCGAGTCGAGGAGGGGGCCACGTACCGGGAACCAAAAGGCCATCCGGCTTAGTAACTTATCCGGCCTCTTTCTTATTTCGGGTATTGACACTAACAGAATAGGGAGTCTCGACCAGCAAGCACATACCCGGAGGTAAGAAGAGAAGGGTTTCGGCACAGTTTATATACAGTTCAGATAATATCAAAGCGGTAAAAGCAGCATTTAGCACATTAGGCCCAAACATGTAGCAAAAAATCAGATAAAGCCAAATATAACAATCATTCTAAGCTCGAGTTCTTGAACCCTGAACCAGAGATTCTGGGTTTACTTCCCCAGCAGAGTCGCCAGAGCTGTCACACCTCCTTTAGGCCTGCGCCCGCAGGAGCACAGAGGGAGTTTTCCAATTAAAGGACAATCGAACGGGATTTGTTCGCTTACTTTTTAGAGTCGCCACTTAGGAAATTTAGGGTGTCCCAAGTCACCGGTTTAATCCCGAATCGAGGAAAAGAATGACTTTGTATTACAGTCTGCATACCAGAAATCCGGATAAGGAATTCTGTTAACCCGGGAGAAGGTGTTAGGCATTCCCGAGTTCTGTGGTTCTAGCACGGTCGCTCAACTGTTATATTCGGCTTATTTATCTGATTTTTTACAATTATGTACTTAGTGCAAATTATGATTCTTTTACCGCTTTTATTATTATTGTTGTAATTTTTTACAAAGAATTGCAATGTCGTGAAAATGTATCTCGAACCTCGTCACAATCAATATACCCGAGGCTATCGTCACGTCTTTAATAAAATTATTATAATACAATCAACTTAAAGACGCTATCGACACATCTTTAAGTTGCTAAGCGACTAGCGTAGTGTTATTTTTTTTTTGGGCGAGGCCGTGAAATTTTGTTAAACGACCCATCCCGGAGTCTAAGCAACTTCACAAACACGTATAGAGGGCCCCGCAACTTGTGCATTTTTTGTTTGGCGAGGCTCGTCTCATTTGTTAGTTTGTTTTAAAGAATTGCAACGTCATGGAAACGCATTTCGAACCACGCCATAATCAATGTACTCGTGATTGGTCGACGCATTTCGACTTCGTTGGGATTTGGATTTGGGTTACATAAATGCACACCCGTATTTAAGAAGGTAAGATTAATTAAGGCGCGTCTTAAAAAGACTAACGTATTGTTATTTTAGGAAGAGGCCGTGAAAATTCGCTAAATGGCCAACTCCGAAGTCTAACCAGTTATTGTATACATTTATTGAGGGCCCCACGATTTGTAATTTATTTGGCGAGGCGCACCTTATTTTATTTTAAAGGTCGTCCTATAATGACTATATTTTCTATTTCGTTTGTCTCTAAAATAAATGAAGAAAAGGTCCTACTTTATTTACATACTTACGAGTTATTATAGTTAAGTTTCGAACATGATTTGTTAAATCTAAAATGAACGTAGTAATAGTCGTCCGCTTGACAGTTATGGGCCCTGGCCCAATGTGCATGGCATGAAACTGGGCCTGGGCCATCCTTATTCTAATTGGGCCTAGTTAACTAATTTTATATATGTTTGACATTTACAAGGGGCTGAAATGTGAACTCGTGCTATCTAATTAAACAATGTTCCTATAAGTTTCAAAACAAGCCTTTTGTTCCATGAGGTAACTATTAAGTATTTAGAAATAGTCTAAGAGGCCTAATAGGCTTTCGAGATATACTATTTAGCAGATAATACTGAAACAACAGAACATGCTTTCTACAACATCAATCTATTTTAACTAAGCATACAAGGGAGGAAGTTTACAACCACACTACTACAAAACATTGTTCATTTATACATAGCCCACACCTACATGATTCTAGTAGAAGACATGAACTATTATATGTATACTGCTTAATGTTCAATATACAACTAAAAGGTATTCAAAACAACTTCAACTCTTCATTTTTCATTCATGCTTCAAATTTTAGCTTACATTGAACCAGTGGCTCAGTTGCGTACCTGATATTGGAAAGCAAAAGAAAAAGAGGAGTGATCAGTGCAGCAATAGCATACACAGCAACAACAACAATAACAACCAGCAATCAACAACAAAAAGGACCCAGTGACAGATTTTTAAAGCCAAACAGAAAACCAGGACACTCAATGAAATAGTAACAGGTCACCCAAGTAGCAGACCCAACAAAACCAGTTTGAAAAACCCAGCAATATTGAACAATTGACAGGCCAATGAAGCTATAACAGTATTGTATTCAGCAGTGAAGAAAAGACTTCTCTTTTCAGTTTCTATCTCTCAATATGCTGAAAATAGCTGTAAGAAAGCAGCCTAGAACCACAGATCTCTAACTCTAGATTTTTCGATTCAAATTCCAGCCTATCTCACACTCAATATCTTCTGACTTATGAAGATACAAAACCAATACAGTTTTTTTTTTGCTTTTTTAAATTCTGAAATCTTAGTGTCCAATCCCTTACTTTGTTCTAAATGAGCCTATTTATAGGCAAAGTAGGCAAGCCCAAGGCTGCCTTGATCCCTTCAGACCTTAACTCTGCCCATACCCCTTAACTTCTCATGCCTAAGTGTCTTTTCTTGATGCAAAGTATTTGGTTCCCCACACTTGTTCCCTTTGTTTTAATCAATAGTTATGGGGGCTTATAGTATTCATTTAATTCCCATGCCTGTTGTCTAGTTCCCCACTGACAATTATACTAATGTTATCTATTACCACTTGACATGTTCTTAAATTAATTCCAATTAAACTCTGTCAAGTACCAAAATTACCCTTAACCCCCTGAAGATTACTGTTATGCCCTAACTCTTAATAGTCAGTATATAAACCCCTCTAAATTCAACTAATCATTGATTACTAACTATCAGATTATACAGTTGTGACCAATTCAATCCTATCCAAACATACAAACTGATTTCAGGTAGAAGGGGTGGGGGAATGAGGTCCATGTGACATTAAAATGAGCGAGCCAGTTTGGTTCAAAGAAGCAACTGGATATGTTCAACAACTTCAACTCAATCACATAAGAACAGAAAAGAGGCAGAAATGGCAAACACTGGAATGAACAATTCGTGGTTCCCTAGCTTCTTTCAGTGAATTCAATTGACGACATTCATTTAGTTGACTATACAAGCTACAACAGATAGCTAATAACCAAAATATCTCAAGCGGGTTACCAAATTAGCTTCAGTGATTTTACTAGGGAACCTTGATATGAACTAAACTATTCTACGACTCTAAACAGGATGGACACACAACTTACAATAACAATGATCAACAAACAAACAAAAGCTGATTTGAACTAAACAAAAGGTCTTATGAAGCCGGAGAAAATTGAAGGAAAAATAACAGAAAAATCAAACAAATCAAACTAACATGTAAACAAACACAAATAGCACACAAACAGAAGGAAAGAAAGAAGAAATTACCTCGGAAGCTTAAGAACAAAAATGACCCATGCTCAAACTGGACTCGACCTCTTTGAGGACGAACGGACTTTAATCGAAGTGTCCTCGACTGAGAACACCTCGATTAAGGTCTATTAGACCCCAACTCATCCTTTAAACTGGACAGACCCCCACAGTTTTGAGTTCTAGGGTTTATACGGTCCGATTTGGGTCTCGAAGGTTTCTTCCTAGATTCGAACCAAACCAAGCTTGGTTTGGTTACGAGTGAGGCCAGGGGGAGTGACCGGTATGAATCTGGGGTCGGTTGGTGTAGATCTGGTTTTTGCTCGAACCTTCAAATGAAGATTCGAGACGTTAGGGGAAGATTCGAGGTAAGCTGAGTGTGGATTTGGGGAGAGGGGATCATGGTGGTTCAGGGGTGTTAGTTTCATGGCTAGCGACGCCGTTGCCGCCGGCCTTCAGGCGAAGGGGTGGGGTGGCGGCTAGGGTTTTCAAGGGAACCTGGCTCTGAACTTCAAAGACGAAGAGGGGGGTTTGGCTAAGGGGGGTTGGGTAGAGAGATAAGGAGTTATATACGGGGTGGGTGGTTTGATCCTGGCCGTTGGATCTAGTGAGATCAATGGCCAGGATCTTTTAGTCAATGGGAACGACGTCGTGTGGTTTAATTGTGAGACTGGGTCAGTCTCAAATGGGAACGGGTCGGGCTATGAGGCGTGTTTGAGACCGTTGGATCAAGGGAGATGAACGGCTCAGATCAAAGCTCCTGAAACGACGTTGTTTCTTTCGTCCGAGAGGCTGGGTCATGGACTGGGTCAATGTATAGCTTTGGGACTGACTTTCTTCGGTTTGACATGAGCCCAATCCGAATTTCCCTTATTTTTTCAACCTTTTCGTTTCCTTCTTCTAATTTAACATTTAACAAAATTCCTAAAAATGTGAAACAAAAAATTAAACTATTAACTAACACATAACAACAATTAACACACAATTTAGAACATTAAAATAAAATCACACAATGACAACAAATAGCATAAAAATGCATATTTTTGTGATTTTCCTTTTAAAACCAAATTAAGGTTTAATTAATTCCTAAATGCACAATTAAATCGTAAATGCACATGCGACACATATTTTTGTATTTTTCTTAATTAAAGTAGAAATAAACATGCACCGACAAATATGAATAAATCACGGACAACACAAAACTATTTTATTTTGAATTTTTTGGGAGTAGTCCTCGTAGGGCAAAAATCACGTGCTCACAAAAATCATTAGTCAACAAATGGTAATTGACATTTAACAAATGTAAAACAAATAGTACTAATAAGTAACTACTAAGACGACTCATTCAAGGACCATTAACCATAGTAGTATGTGAAGTGTAATTGAGATAACATTGAATAGCAAAACAAGGATTCCTCCTCGAGAGATGACTTTTGATAGCTGAAACTTATCCCACACCGGAAGCAAGTGACGAAGCGAACAGCATGGCGCCCCTACTTAACGCTGGCACCAGTCTTCCCGAAAATTCTCGCAGCCACGCAATGAGCACAAAGTGAACTATTCTTTCGCCTTTTACTAAAGAATACCGTGTGTGCGTTGCATAGAGTGGCATACGCCTATTTTTGGAGGGTTTTCTCTTTTAGGGAAATCCCCTACAATTCTTAATTCAAATATTTTATGCTGAAGAAAATCTAGCTTAAAATTATTATGAGTTTGTGCTGAGTTATTTATTTTGGCTAACGCTTTCTTAATTGCCTTGACCGTCTCGAGATTTTAGAGTTGTCCTCAAGACTTGTTTGGAAAAGTGATATATACATCTTAATTTTACGTAAATTACGTGCGATCATTTGAATCTATCAAATATGTTGTTCAAACTAGTTTAAGATCTTAAAAATGAGCTTAGAATTAGGCAATTTTCAGAATTCCATTTAACCAACTACTAGCGTTGGACAATGTGTATTATTTTTAATACCTAGTAATTAATACTAATATTATGTATTAGATGTTATATGCACATATTTCTCGTATTCATCTAAAAAAATTCATTTAATTACATTTTATAATTAACTTTATTTTAAATTAAAATATTATCTATTAATTACACATGTGCAAAAAAAACATTATGTTGGAGTTACATTGGAATTACATTATGCCTAACAAGTAGGTCATTGTACTTACTATATACTATATAATTACTAAACTATAAAATCATTAGAGAGTAATTATACACCCTGATAATCTATATATATGCATACATACTAGTTTCTCACCACATGTGATGCATGTGACGTGTATACTGAGTCATGAAATATATACTTTATAAAACAATATCATTATTATTAAAATAAATATTTGAAAAAATAAAAATACACAAAAGAATAAAATACAAGTATGTGTAAATGATCAATTCGTGCCGAAAATAATACACTTTGACCAACCTTTTCTCCTCTGTTGATAAGGCTCAAGGCCATTGTAATAATCCTTCCGAATTGCAAGAAAAACATGATTGATGTAAATATACCATAATGTTTGATTAAGCAAAGCAAAAATCCAGCTGGTAAGATGTCATGCTCTTTTCCATAGTCAAACTGAGGAGCTCCCGAAGCTGTACGACCAATCTTTTTTGAGCTTTGGGATCAACAAGTCCAAACCTTCTAGTATTAAAATATGGAGAAGGGAATCCATCTTCTACCACTTCTGTACTCGAGGCAGTTCATGTTTGGCCTAAATGCTGCAGGAGAGCTCAATTGAAACATAAAAGTACCTAAATAATTTCCATATTTCAATAGTCTGGCTTGCCCTTTCGAAGTAAGGACCTCTTCACGTATCAGTCTTCCTCCCGGGTCCCAACTGCATCATAGCTCTTCCCTTTTAAAGAAAAAAGAATTCATCCCCGAATTCAAATCTTAAAAAATAGAAAAAGGATCAAGTATCAATATGCATTCATCACCAAACATATGCATGACAAAATAAAAGAAGAAAATGCCCATGTATTTTTTTAACTCACTTTCTTCAAGGCAACATAAAGACTCGCCTATAATTTATGTGCACATCATCATTATAGAGGTCATATAATTCCCTAAGTAAGCTCATAATGCACCTTTTATGAGCTCATCAAACAAGAAAAATGATTTAGATAGACAAAAAAGATAAGTATACTCCATGTACAAACTATATTTAAATCTACCAATATCTTATTTCTCAAACTACATATGCCATGAAATGTATGTATCAAACTCAAAATACTACAAGGACTTTCTAGCATAAAGAGACAAACCAACCAAAATAATAACTTCCTAAACAAGTGTTTCCGACATGCTTCCCAGAAAAGAGCAATGTTATGATAAACCCAAGTATCATAATATCCACTAAAGTCTATTCTTTCAAGAAATTCAATACTCACTTGGCATAAAATATACACGAGGATATAAATAAAATATTTTAAGGAGTAAAACTCATATGTCAAAATTGATTTTATCAACAAAGTATTCCAATCCATCTTGCAAATCAAGACTCAATATTCTGTGTGGTAAAGAAAATATAAAAGGTTGACAAAGCATTCATTTAGCACAAGTATTTCTAGAACATGCATCAAATTAAACACTCTTATGGTAGAGCTAAGCCTATCCAAAATCAAGAAAGAGCATCTCTCCAAATGAAGTAGCAATTACTTGGCTCAAAAGAAGATCATGAAACTAATAGATCTAAAGATTAACGGCTAACTAATTAATGTTTTCTTCCATTCAAGCCTTCTGAATTGCACATATACTTCAGTTGGAAATCAGTTACACAAGAAGTTAAAAGTACTAAGTATAAGGCAAAAAGTTATGATTATTATAATAGAAAATATCTTTCCTAGTAAATGAAAGATGTCTACAATATGTTTTAGGAGCTAATACAACTGTCACTATTAAATGCTTAGCTGATGAAACCTTTATGCATTTATCCTTAGCTAGAATATCCAAAAAAATTCCTCCATGGTCTACCATATAGTTTTAAATTCTGCAAGCAACCAGTTGATTATCAAAAATATTTACCAAGCCACAACACTACATACAAAGGGTGTAAAATAAATTACTTTATCAATTCATATTCTAATGCACTGTCATTGAGCATAAAGTATCGGCGATACCTGTATCGGCCAGAGACATTGTCTCAAAAAATATCATTTGAGTTCAGCCTCTTTCATTTCCTCCTCCCCTTGCATATTATTCTCATTGCCATCCTCGATCCCTTTATCCGACCTTGTTCTTTCACCCACAAAAGAAATTCAAGTGAAATATTTATAAGTAGTTTATAATCCCATTCGTAAAGCCATATAATTTTGCTTGTCAGTTGAAGATTAATTACTTTATTGTGTCTTGGTACTTTATTACGTTTCCCAAGCGCAGTCCTTATTGTTTCTCTAGATCATTCTGAATTCAAATCTTTCTCTTTTCTTTTCTATTATTTATGTGAACAAGAAACTGTAAAGTGTGGCAAGAGAATGATATGAATTACCAGATCCCGGATACAAAAAGAATGAACAAAAAACGCCAGAGTAGTATTGCACAAAAGAGAAGTATGATGTATGTTCTACCAAGACTCTAACCGCCATCCTCAACAGCCACCAACGTGAATAATGCATACCCTGTATTGATTTTCGAAGCACCATTATATAATGGCGTAGAGAAACGATCGGGTACACAATTGTGATGGAATAGTTGTGACTATTAATATTGAAAATTAAAAGCACAACAACTATGTATATGCTTTAATCGGTGAAAACTTTTCAGTTTTAGTAACTAATAAACAGAACATACAACCAAGAAAGCATGCCTAATATTATGGTAACTTGATCTATGATACAAAAACAATGTAATTTAGAACTTGCAGTGAAAAAAATGAAAATCCCATGCTTTTTGTAGAAAATGACACTGACTTTCATTTTCTTTTCTTTTCTAATAAGATAAATAAAGATAAAGACACAAAATTTCAGTACACTAAGTGATGAATTGAACATAACAACTACAGATCATGCAAAACACCATATTAACTTCATTTTTTACGGAAAATATTGTTACCCCAGATGTACAGTGAAGAGGAATAAAGGACAATGCAATAACATGGTTTAATACAGTTTAAAACATTTTTACTATATAATTCCCAAAAAAAAAAAAGAATGAAAATTTTATATAACTTGACCTGCTTGAAGATAAAGACGCAAACTTCCTAATCGGCAAAAAACGGCAATAAAACAAAAACCAAATTGAGAAACTGTTTAACCAAAAATCTGAGTCATTGGTCAAAGCTAAAAGAGAAATTCGGGTTACTGATAATCAGGAGACAAAAAATAAAATACTTTTGAGAACAATGGTAGAAGGTAAATAGATAAGTATTTCAGTGTATTCTCAATAGTATTTCGTGTGTTTACAAATGATGATATTTTCTTCCTTTTATAGATCATTCTAGGTAAAAGAATAAAGCCTCAGCTTTAATGATATAATCATGAGCAATAAATGACATTAAATAGGCCGTTATACAATCATTCCTATTAAATACCAACTTTATAACGTATCAGACATTTAATAATGAATTTGGACTCCTTTCTGTCATCTGATCCTTGCTTTCAATGCCTTCTAATCCGTTGGCTGTAAATAATTTAAATTGGTACGAGACTCGTATCTATACATCGTCTCGTGCCTATTTAAATTCTTCTTCCCGTGGCTGTTTTCACCGTGCCTCTTAGTCAATTGTTGTTCTTTGACCATTCAACTAATCCACGTGTCATGTCACATCATTTTTAATATAAATTCAGTTTTTTCCCAATACAGATAGTCCCCCCACTTTCCTTTTTTTTATCAATTAAATAATTGGGAAGTGGATCTTCATGTAAAAAGAACTTTTGCCACAATTAATGTTCATGACAGTACTAACATCTCAGCAGTCTTTTCCATTTAATGTTCTGTCCATGTGTCATTTTATAATTGATTCTTCTATTCATACCCTTCTTCGAGACTTCTTCAATCTCACTATTTACGAAGTGATAGCTGCCTTTATTATAGGCTTTTCATCATTATACTTTAAAAGTTGACGGTTCCCATTTTACACATACTTTGTCTTTCTTTGTCTTCTTCACAAATTTTCAGCACATACTTTCTTCTTAACAATGTCTTCTTCAAACCCTAACCGTAAAAAAGTTCCAATTCTAGATCAGTTCCCCAACGCCCCTGTTAGACACAGAAGATGCGGAGGAAGTAGGCCTCGAACAGGGTTAGAATCTACGCGAGGCGGTTCATCTGGTTCTTCTTCAAGGAGTTTTATCCCAAAAGCCCCTTCTTCTAAAAGTAGGAAAATTCTTGATACTTCTCAAGAACCCTCAGTTGATGATATAGTTCCCGGCGATTTGTCTTTTGAAAGTGACAAAACGTCTCTTCAAAAACAAATTAAAAATTTAGAAAGAGTCGATACTTACCCAACATTAGTAACCGAGCTTACAATCCCCACCATAAGAAAAGATTGTAATTGGAAGGATAGTCTTTGAATGTCAATTCCTTCCCCAAATCAAAGAATTTCCTCTTTTAGAAATGGGTATTCTTCTGTTTACACTTACCCCTTCACTTTAGGTTTTAATCCTCCGATTGACCCAGTTATTCTCGATTTTTGTCGTTTCTTTACCATTTGTTTGGCCCAAATTGGTCCATTGGTGTGGAGAACAGTGGCTTGTTTGAGATATTTATCATCCAAGGCCAATGTCAATTTCACCTTTTCTCATCTCATTCATCTATACCATCCCAACTTAATACGCCATGGGGTTTTCACCTTAACTGCAAGGAGCAAAAAAGTTTTGGTAAACCCTGAGGATGACAGAGATCGTGGATGGTATATCCGTTACGTTGTTGTCCGTACAGTGGATTTGATTGGCGAAACAAATATTCCCTTTCCTGAGAAGTGGAATTTTGAAAGTAAGTTTCCTCTTGTTTACCGTACCTACTTTTGAGAATTTCAAAAGAATGTTGTTTTTAACCTCGTCCCTTCTTGGTTTTTTGTAGCAACCATGGGAGATGTGGAACCTATCCCCAACTTTCGTGGTTGGGTAGACTCACTTTTGAAGATTGCTACTAGGGAGCAGAGAACTTGGAAATCAATTTCTTCTTTACATGGCTGGAAAGTCAAAACACATGGTATCCACCCTTTTAAAATTTTTGTTTTATATGTTAAGCACTTTTTCCTCAACTTTAACCATGTATATCCATTCTTTAATCAGGATTTGGCATTAGAGGAATGACAGCTGAAGTAGCTATGGCCATTCGCATGTCTGTGAATGTTGCTCTGGATTTAGATAAGGCTCGAGCCTTTCTACCTCCGCCACCGAGCCTGTTTTGATTCAATCTGATGAGGATGTCGAACCAAGAGATAACAATGAGTCAATTCAGCACCTTTTTGACAGTGGTTTCGGGAGTGGCGAGCTCGGACCTGTTTTTGATGAAGCTCCTCTTTCCTCATTTGTTCCTATTTCCTCCATTCCTCTGCCTGCCGTAAGTGTTTCTTTACCAGCTTTAACAACTTCCGTTTGTTTGCCAATTTCTACTGCTCCTATATCTGTTCCCTTGGTTGCTTCAACCGCACCTGCTTCTGCTCCGGTGTTTGTTTCTACATCTTTTCCCTCCATTCCTTCTATTCCCTCCGCTGCTCTTCTTCCCTCTGTTCATCATACAGAGACAGGTTCTAGCAGCGGAAATATGACAATGAGAAGTGTTACTTTGGAGGTTCCTGCCAATCATAGCCTCCTGAGGAAGACCGGCAGAGCCGATGTTTGGCTCGAACCTCTCATTGGAGATATCGAGAAGAAGAAGATGGAGAGCCATAGTTGCTTAACTTTGATGAACGACGTAGTTCATTCTACTTTGAAGGTATTTCTACCAACAAGTTTTTTTTTTAAATTATCTTCAATTTCTCATTTCCATGACTTACCTCTGTAGGCTAACCTTATTAGCACGGAATTAATGAGAAGAATTTCCTTACTGGAAAGAAAAGCTCGTGAGTCTGAGAAGTCTGTCCACGAGGCTGAGGAAATTGCTAGGGGAGCCCAACTTGAAGCAACCAACTGGAAGGAGCAGTTTGAAAATGCTCAAGGGACTATAGAAGAGTTGCAAGAAAATAAAAACCTTCTAGAGCAGCAAAACCGTGGTTTAACTTCTGAACTGCCAACAGTCAAAGCCTCTTCAAGCCAATTGAAAAGAGACAAAGAGCTTTTGGAATGCTCTTTATCAGAACAATTATCCAGAGCTAGTGAAGAAGTTAGAGAGCTGAAGGCACTTTTGGCTAAAAAGGAAGAATATGCAGGAGAGTTAGTGCAAAGCTTGACTCAAGCTCAGGCTAACTTACAGACTTCTTCTGTCAAGATTCAAGCCTTGAAGAGTTCTCATGCTTCTCTTGAAGCTTCCCTTGATTCCCATTTAGCTGAAAATCAAATTTTAAAAAACGATCTTGCTATGTGGGAAAAGGAATATGGACTTCTAGAGGAAAATTTTAACATAGAAGTGAGTTGGGCTTTTCTGAATTCTCGTCGTGATGCTTTGACGGAAGCTGCTCAAGAGGGTTTTGACTTGCAGTCTGAACTGGCTAAAGTCATAGATACCATCGAGAAAAGCCAACAGTCTACTGATACTCCTTCTCCTGCCCTTGAAGTTCCTGAAAATGTTGCTATTCCAGCTTCAGAGGGTGAAACTTCTACAACCCAGTCTATGGAAGTTGAAGCTTCCGTGACAATCCCCTCAACTGAATGATGGTTTGATCCCTTAGTTTTTTTTTAAAGGATTTTTTGGTGAAAGTCCCCAGTTATCATAATGGGGCACTTGTATAAACTTTTATTGACTAAGTTTCTACTTAGTCTTTTTAATTATATCAAGAAGTTTTATTAGTACTTCAATGTGTTCTACTCTTGCCTTTTCTTTACTTATTTAGGACTTATAGAATAGTTTAGCATTTTTATCCTTTGAAAATGCTTTATGATTCTTCCCATGACTTATTGACATGAGGCTTATAAAAGAGGGCCCTTTTATTTTATCGACACTTAATGAAGAAGACGTCTCAACTTCATAATGGTGTTAAAATACGATGAAAGTAATAGGAAAACACACGTTTTGTATGAAACAACTTTGGCAAGTTTTCATTCATAAACTTTTAACAAGTGTTTGACTGTTACATGTATTACAATACATCTACAACTTTTCTCGTAACTGTTTTTCTTGTAACAGATTTGTAAATAACATAAACTAAACAAGGTTTTTTTATAACCTGTTTCAGTACATAGTCATGACCCTATCTTTATATGTTAAGAAGGGTTTGAGAGGTGACTTTGTTTATGAGTTTGAGAGATGACTCTGTTGTTCTCATGAATGCTGAAGACTTCGTAACTTCTTCTCAACACTTGCTTCTTTGTGGCCAATTTTTATTCGATACTCGTATCTGTTTCTTTGCACCTATCTGTGTATAATATGTAGTCCCCCAAGTGTTTGAGCGGTGAAGTATGAAGCCTCGAGCACTTGTTTATCTCTTTTACTTTGGCCCTTTTCCTGAAACAGAAAGATATACGGGACTCGACGGTGTGATTATAGATGAAGACTGCCTAACTCGTGTGTATTTCCATCAGATTAATTGTAACCCTGGGCTAGGAATTTATGCATACTCCATTTTGCCTTGCAGGTTGTGACTCATCATTTGGCACGAGTTAGGATATTTAGCCTAGCATCTAAAATCGTTAGTAAAATATTAAAAAATCAATCAAGAGAAGAATTTTTACATGATGATACCTGACCGTAGGTACTTTCTTAAAAGTAATATCTTTTTAAGTGGACAACATTCCAATGTGAGGGTAAAACTTTACCATCCATTGTTTCCAACTGGTATGCTCCTTTTCCCGCAATGGCACGAACTTTGTATGGTCCTTCCCATGTTGGACTTAGCTTTCCTGAGTTAGCAGCTTTTGCAGATTGGAACACCTTTTTAAGCACGAAGTCCCCAATTTTGAAAAATCTGAGGCGTGCTTTCCTATTGTAATATCGTTCTATTACTTGCTTTTGTGCTGCCATCCTTATCAAAGCAGCTTCTCTTCTTCCTTCAAGTAAATCTAGGCTAACCCGCATCTCTTCATTATTAGATTCCTCCGTTGCCTGATCGTATCGTGTGCTTGGCTCACCTATTTCAACTGGTATTAAGGCTTCCGTACCATAAACCATCGAAAATGGTGTTTCTCCAGTGCCTGTTTTGGTCGTTGTACGATAAGCCCATAGTACTCCGGGTAACACCTCAGGCCAATTACCTTTTGAATCTTGTAACCTCTTTTTCAAGTTATTGATAATAACTTTGTTAGTTGATTCCGCTTGTCCATTCCCCACTGGATGGTATGGCGTAGATGTTATTCTTTTGATCTGCCAACTTTGAAAAAATTCTGTAACTTGTGCTCCAATGAATTGTGGTCCATTGTCACATACGATCTCCTTTGGTACTCCAAAGCGGCATATTATATTGCGCCATATGAAGTCTTTAACTTCTTTTTCTCGTACCTGTTTAAATGCCCCTGCTTCTACCCATTTAGTGAAATAATCTGTAAGTACGAGTAGAAATTTTACCGGACCTTTTGCTTGTGGAAGTGGACCTACGATATCCATTCCCCATTTCATAAAGGGCCAAGGGGCTAAAACAGTATGTAGTAACTCAGCTGGTCTGTGCATATTATTGCCGTACCTTTGACATTTATCACATTTGGACACGAAAATGGTTGCCTCTTCTTCCATCTTAGGCCAATAATATCCTGTGCGAATTAACGTTCTTACCAGTGACCGTCCTCCTGCGTGATTCCCACAATGTCCTTCATGTACTTCTCTCATGACATATTCGGTTTGAGAAGGGCCGAGACACCTTGCTAGTGGTCCGCCGAACATCTTTCGATAAAGATTACCTTGATATAAACAATATCGTGCATCTCTTTTGCGAAGCGCGTAAGCCTTTCCTTTGTCATTAGGCACGGTTTCGTGCTGTAAAAAGGCAACAATTTCATTTCACCAATCCCATGTTAGATGATTAAAATTTACCTCGTTTTTGTCAGGTTCGAGAACGGAATGAAATAGATGTATGACTGAAGCATCTGTATTGTTTGCCACGTCTGCTGCGGATGCAAGGTTTGCTAAAGCATCTGCCTCTGCATTCTCATCTCTTGGGACTTGCACTACTTTCCAAGTTTGGAATTGCTTTACTAACTCCCGTACCTTTGCGAGGTATTCTTGCATTCGTGACTCTCTGGCTGTGTAAGTCCCCAGCATCTGATTAACCACGAGTTGAGAATCACTCTTGATTATAATCTGTGTTATGCCGAGTTCTCGTGCCAATTCTAAACCTGCAATTACAGCTTCATATTCTGCTTCATTGTTAGTTATAGAATGACATTTTATAGCCTGTCTAATGGTCTCACCCGCAGGTGGTACGAGGACTATTCCTAAGCCTGCCCCTTTTACATTAGATGAACCGTCAGTGTATAAAACCCAAGTCCCCGGGTTCGCACCATTAAAAACTAATAATTCTTTTTCTGCTTCTAAATGCATCCCCTGGCTAAAATCAGCCACGAAATCAGCTAGTACTTGAGACTTTATAGCGGTCCTGGGTTGATAAATAACTTCATATTCACTTAGTTCTATAGCCCATTTTGCTAATCTTCCTGAAAGTTCATGTTTATGCAAAATATTTCGAAGCGGAAAAGCAGTAACTACAACAATGGGATGACATTGAAAATAAGGTCTTAACTTTCTAGATGCCATGACCAAAGCTAATGCTAATTTTTCTAGCTGTGGGTATCGTGTCTCAGCTTCCAATAAGGACTTACTTACGTAATAAATAGGAGATTGTTTACCTTGGTCCTCGCGGACTAAAACAGCACTTACCGCGACTTCAGATACGGCCAGATAAATAAGAAGTTTTTCCCCTACCTTCGGTTTTGCCAACAACGGTGGTTTTGACAAATAAGTTTTCAAATTTCTAAGGGCTTGCTGACAATCTTCATTCCATTCAAAATGATCTTGCTTTTTAAGTGCAGAGAAAAACTTAAAACACCTTTCTGAGGATTTGGAAATAAATCTCCCCAAAGCTGCAATTCTTCCCGTTAATCGTTGTACTTCCTTTTTATTAGTAAGGATATCCGGGATTTCTTCTATTGCTTTGATCTGAGAAGGATTCACCTCAATACCACGGTTAGAAACAAGAAAACCCAAAAACTTACCTGATGCAACTCCAAATGCACATTTTTCTGGGTTGAGTTTCATATTAAATTTTCGCAAAATTTCAAAAGTAATAGATAGATGAGAAATATGATCATGAGATTGCTGGGTTTTGACGAGCATATCGTCTATATATACCTCCATTGTTTTCCCTAAATGTTCTTGGAACATTTTGGTGACCAACCTTTGATAGGTTGCCCCAGCATTTTTGAGACCAAAGGGCATTACTTTATAACAATAAGTCCCCCTGTCTGTGATGAAAGAAGTTTTTTCTTCATCACCAGGATCCATTTTGATTTGATTATATCCTGAGTATGCATCTAAAAAACTTAAAAGTTCATGACCTGCGGTCGCATCAATTAGTTGATCTATATGTGGTAAGGGAAAGGAATCTTTTGGACATGCTTTATTTAAATCAGTATAATCTACACAAACACGCCACTTACCATTTTTCTTAGGTACAACCACCGTATTAGCTAACCAAGTTGGATATTTTACCTCACGGATTGATCCGATTTTTAATAATTTTTGGACTTCATCCTGAATCACCTGGTTCTTGAAAGCACCTTGTTTCCGTTTCTTTTGCTTTATTGGTGTGAAAGAAGGGTCCTCGTTGAGTTTGTGAGTCATCACATTTGGTGGTATCCCTGTCATATCAGCGTGGGACCAAGCAAAGCAATCTAAGTTAGCTTTTAAAAATTCGATTATCATACCTCGCATGTTCGTGTTCAAATTAGCCCCGATATAAACCTTCCGTTCAGGTTGTTGATCAAATAACATCACTGCATCAAGCTCTTCAATCGTCGTTTTGATGCTTTCATTCTCTTCAGGTTCTTGAATTGTGTCAGGCCTTGAGTCCAAATCTGTTTTCTCTTGTTCAGTTGAAGTTTGATCTTTTTTACTTTCAACTGTTTCCTGTAATTGCTATTTTGTTTTATTTGTGGCGCTCGTACTTGTTACAGCGTTGACATTTCTGGCTATCTGTTGATCCCTACGAATTTGACAAATTCCCCATGGTGATGGAAATTTGATAACTTGATGCAGGGTTGATGGGACAACATCCATATCGTGTATCCATGGCCTTCCCATGATCATATTGTAGGCCATTTCCATATCAACTACCTGAAATTTAGTTTCCTTCACAACACCCATAGCAAAAGTTGTTAGTATTACCTCACCTTTTGTTACTACACTTGAGTTGTCGAAACCTGACAAGGTGTGCGCCTTGGGTAACATTTTGTCTTCAGCTTGCATTTCCCGCAGTACCCTTAGTAATATAATATTTACAGAACTTCCTGGATCAATCAAAACTCGCTTTACATTAGTATCATATACAAGTAAAGATATTACCAGTGCATCATTATGTGGAGTTGTCACTCCTTCGTTATCTGCGTCATCGAACGAAATGCTTTCATTGTCAAGGACCTGCCGCACCCGTTTCCCGTGTGTAATTGTTACCTTAGAAACCTTGTTTGAAGCTGTGTAAGTTATGCCATGAATATCTTCTCCCCCGCTTATGACATTCACTGTCCTCTTGGGTGAAGGAGGTTGTGGTGGTTCTTGTCTGTTCTTCATATAAGCTTGTTTTCCTTTCTCACTAAATAACTCAGTGAGATATCCTTGCTTCAATAAATGATCTACTTCACTTTGCAGGAATCTTCATTCTAAAGTTTTGTGCCCGTGATCGTTGTGAAATTCGCACCAATGATCCGGATTGCGTCTACTTGGGTTTGACCGCATTTCTTTCGGCCACTGTACCTTATCTCCCATGCTTCTTAAAACAGCTACGAGTTCGGAGGTAGAGACGTTAAAATTATATCCACCGAATCGTGCCTTTAAACTCCTGTCATCATCACGTGATTCTTGTCTATTCCGATCATTCCTGAACTTTGAAGAAGAGCTAGAATCCCAGTTCCTTGACTTTTGATCGTATTGTTGGTTATCTTGCTTCGACCGTGGGTCCTTTCCTGTGGGTCCCATATATGGATCGTACCTGTTTTTACCTGATCTTTTTTCAGAATCTGACCTTCGGGTACCGCCCCTTTCTTCATGATGGAGCTTAGGTACGGTATCTTCTTCGATTCGCAGCTTCGTGCTATACCTGTTGTAAACATCATTCCATGTGGTTGCAGGAAATTCTCGAAGACTTTCTTTGAGTCGTCTCGTGGCTTCAGAACTTTTGTCATTTAAATTACTTGCAAAAGCTATAGCAGCCCAATTGTCAGGCACACGAGGTAGAGTCATTCTTTCACGTTGGAACCTATCAACGAAGTTTCTAAGCAACTCCGAATCCCCTTGTTTGATTTTGAAAATATCTTCCATCATTTTCTCAACTTTTTGTGCTCCCGAATGTGCTTTAATAAAAGAATCTGCAAGCTCAGCAAAAGAATTAATAGAATTTTCAGATAAAAGAGAATATCAGGTTAATGCACCCTTGGTGAGTGTTTCTCCAAATTTCTTGACCAATACTGATTCAATTTCTTGTTGGGTCAAGTCGTTGCCTTTCACGCCGGTTGTAAATACAGTCACGTGGTCACGTGGGTCTGTAGTACCATCATATTTCGGGATGTCAGGCATTTTGAATTTTTTCGGAATTGGAAGGAGAGCAGCACTAGGCTTCCATGGTTGTTGTGAGTATTTGTCCATGTCTACTCCTTTTATTACAGGTGGGACTCCAGGGATTTGCTCTATTCGCTCATTTTGTTCCTTCAGCTGTTTCTGCAAGGTTAGTACTAAATTTTGCAAATATGAATTATTTAAATTACCTGGTCCCCCTTCTTGTGGTTCACTGGGGGTTGCTCCGTTTCCAGAATTATCAAGACCAGAACGGGGGTTCTCCAATGTATTATTATTAGGAGTCGGTGTAGGTGGCGCAGCAGGCAATCGACTAACAAGTGCCTGAAGAGCTTTGCCGACTTGTGCATCGATTAGCTTTTGCAAAGCTTCAGTTGTAACTCCTTCAAAATGTTCAGATTGCTCTTGTTGATCAGCACGGGATTCAGTAACAGGAGTGCCTTCACGAGATTGACGTGGTGAATTTAAAGGAGAGGGAACCACGATATCTTGATTTTGATGTATTTGATTCTCATGGTTTCCCAATGTGTTGTTACTGTTGTTGTCGGCGTTATTGTTTGACATGGTGACGATAATAGATAAGATATAGCTTAAAAGGAAAGATTATCAAATTCCCGGTAATGGAACCAATTTGTTTAACCAAAAATCTGAGTCCTTGGTCAAAGCTAAAAGAGAAATTCGGGTTACTGATAATCAGGAGACAAAAAATAAAATACTTTTGAGAACAATGGTAGAAGGTAAATAGATAAGTATTTCAGTGTATTCTCAATAGTATTTCGTGTGTTTACAAATGATGATATTTTCTTCCTTTTATAGATCATTCTAGGTAAAAGAATAAAGCCTCAGCTTTAATGATATAATCATGAGCAATAAATGACATTAAATAGGCCGTTATACAATCATTCCTATTAAATACCAACTTTATAACGTATCAGACATTTAATAATGAATTTGGACTCCTTTCTGTCATCTGATCCTTGCTTTCAATGCCTTCTAATCCGTTGGCTGTAAATAATTTAAATTGGTACGAGACTCGTATCTATACATCGTCTCGTGCCTATTTAAATTCTTCTTCCCGTGGCTGTTTTCATCGTGCCTCTTAGTCAATTGCTGTTCTTTGACCATTCAACTAATCCACGTGTCATGCCACATCATTTTTAATATAAATTCAGTTTTTTCCCAATACAGAAACCAAAAATCCAGTAATCATCAAAAGTCTAAGCAGCAATCACAGACCACAATAATTTATGGACTGGTTTAAGAGAATTATCCCTAATTGAACTTACAAAAAAGTTTAGCAAGACCGACGAAAAATCGATTTGAGGTCTTTGCTTTACTTCGTCGGATAACCTTCACAAAGAGTAAAGAAACACATAAATTGCTAGAATTAGCACATGTGCACCTGCATGGATATGAAGGTCTGAACATCGTTCTTGCCTATATTTGGTACAGTTTGCAGAAGAGTTATTTGATCTCGAAATTTAGAAAAGAAAGTCAATTCGGAACATTATCATGGGGAAGAAACTTAAACAGTGCATCGCTTGGGATTTTATTTTATTTTTTTTAAAAAGGAGCGTGTATATGTATGTATTATTAAAAATTAAAATAAATTTAATTAGACAGGGGTAATTTCGAAATTTAAGTTTCAACTTACGAGCTTCCTGCTTTTAATATATTGTAGATTGTAGATATATAATTAAGGGACATTGCCCAGGTGATATGGCAAGCCTCATTGAACAGGAAACCCAATTATCTTTTTTGTCAATTATTTGGCTTTTATCCTATTTTTCTGTTAATCTGCCATTTTTACGAATCGAGAAGTCGCTTCTTCAAAAACCAAAAGTCACGTCCTTTTTCTCTTCATTCTCATTAAGAAACCAATTATGACACCCTTAAAAATCCAAACAACCGTCATTCAATGAAAGTTGAACTTGCCCGTTTGCTTACAAAATTAAAAATAATTGTTTCCTTGCCTTTTACTTTTATCTCTTCACTAACGCCTCTTAATATGTTTGAAAGCCCAAACGTCTTTATTGAGTGAAAGTTAAACTTGTCTGTTTCACACCCTTCTGCTTCATTACGCAAGGTTTGTTTTGGTACTATAATCAAATATTGTTGAATGTTTGTGGAATATATCAACAAAATTATTATTTTTGCAGGATTGGCGTTGATTTAATATTCTGATTCTTGATATATTAAATTTTCCACGAGTGAAAATATCTCCAAATTTTGCTTCTTTGCAGATACGGCACAAAATGGTTTGCAAAAAATTCCATACAAAATTATACCAGGGAGTCTATTAGTTATTTTTGGGTTACTTGATTAGAATGTTTATTTTCAAATGCATGCTATAATTCGAAAGGGTGATCGTCCCAAAACTTGATGAGTTTTTTGTAGGCTCTTTATGATAGTGCTTGCATACTTATTAGTTTTCTCTGGTTTTTATGGAGCATCAGTTTTTCTAATTTTTAAAATAATTATATTGTGTTGGGTGCAGGACGGAATATATGATGCCACAAATAGCGCAACATGAAGTAGGAATATGCTTATGCAAATGGCTAAAGTAAAAAAACCCTTAGACTCTTAGAGTTTTATCACAACTACTAAAGCTTCCATCTAGATTGAAAGCATTTGATTTTCGGGAAAGTAATCGATGGAATTGGGTGCTTCTTTGTTGAACATGTGATAACTGGTGTTAGTGATCTTTCTCAAAACATATATTTTTAACAAACCATTATAAAACCCGGTTAAAAGCTGAGTTTCCTTAATGTAACTTTGGTATTAATTTGAGTTCTATATATTTTAATACTCAACTTTCTTAATTATAGAAAAAAAGTAAAAAGCTCCTGTAACCAATTATTTAATTTGTTATAAATTGCATCTTGGATTGTGACTTTTGGAATTTGTAATCCCTATTTGCTTATTGTGTTATAAATTGTATCTTTTCTTCCTTTTTTTACTCACTCAGCATCACCTCTGCATCACACTTCAGTTTTATTTTTGTTGATGAAGAAATAAGTTCTCCTCTATTATTAATTTTTGGGTATTTTTTACTCTCCTCTCCGATTTTCATTTTCTTCTGCTTGAGTTTTCTTTACTGAGTTCTTTGTGCGTATGAAAAATATTCGAGTACTAAATAGAAATTTACAGTTGATAGTAGCGGAATCAAAAGTTATGTGTGAGGAAAAAGAAAATTGGTCCTACAAGGCCAATATGCCAGCAACAAATTTATTGCCTTAGCATCAACCTCTAACGCTCTATCAATGTGGCTGACTTTATATTTCAAGTTTTTTATTTTGTTAACCCAGAGGTAGTTCTCACTTTGTGATTACTTGGCTTATAGTTATTTTGAATTTTTCACTTCTTTAATTTTTAACATTTTGCTTATGGGTTGTGATATTTTTTTTATTTTCATCTCTTTTTTTTAAGCCAATAGATGCACTCAAAAATAGATCTAAGACTAACAAATATGCGGTTTATTCTAATTACCCCTTTCTCTGTATTTCTTTTCTCTCTTTTTTTTTCAATTAAAATTTTGATCTTTATGCTTATTAGCATGTTAGTTTTACTTTTTAGATATTCATATTGTCAATGTCATTGCCTAATTGAGAAACAAACATTTATAACTAAGTGTAGAATCTAATGTTAATGTCTTTATTTTACATGTACAAAAAGTTTTTTTCTTTTATATTTTTCTTCTTTAAATATACAAATTTATACTTGTATATTGTCTCTGCTTTTTCCTTTTTTCTTTTAATTGTTACATTAAGATATTTTTTGGTGAAAAGTACTAATTATATGCCAATGATATGAATAATCATTAATAAATTTCCTCACAAAATGTACGAGTACCGGTAAATACATAAACAAACGCAATAATGTGCTTATGTGTTTTGTTGTGTCATATGAATGATTAGAAAGTTAAATACTTTCTTACCTATAATTTTGTTGATTTACAAGATCGGTTCTTTTGTCTAAAGGCACAATTATCTTACCATTGGTTTTAATGGTTGTGGATATTTGTTAGTTTTTACTTTGATAATTTTTCGCAAAAGAAAAAGATGAATATTTCTATCATGCACGAGAAATAAATAAATGAATATAGGAATAGTATATGTGAGAGAATAAGACAGTGTAAGAAAATGATTCATTTTTTTAGTGCAATTTTAGAAAACTTAAAAAGATGTTACTATGTGTTAATGAAATAGGATAAGGATGCACGAAAAATTGTTATAAATCAGTAGATGGTTAAAAATACATATGATGGACCACAAGGTAGTGTAATATCTCTCTTAAAAGAAATAATTTATGTTTCTTTTTTCTCCCTCTTTCAAGGCACCTCTAGCATTAATACGAAAAGAAAAAAATTTCTTTCGATGGAAACAACTATGCATTTTATGAATCATTTAATCGAGTGGTATTGTATTTCATTTCTATCAGTTGAATTGAATAGTTTCAAATCATTTCTATCAGAATCAATTACAAAAAATTAAAGAGTGCATCAATTAATAATATTTTCGTGAAAAGAAAAAAGAAATAGTGCAATAATTACTACTCACTAACACCTATATGAGCATATAAGTCAATCGTCTTTGACATGATGAATGCCATTTTTCTATTTAAGGGTTTAATGAAATTAATATTAGTTATTTCTCTTTTATAGTCTAAAGAAAGCTTAGTGGTGAATGGGTTACTATTGATATATTTTCAAGTCCAAATGTATGGCTTATCAGACAATAATTATCTCTTTAGGATAATAAAATTATCTTTGAAATTAATGATATGGAATGTTTTGGAGCTAATTAAAAAAATATTTATAAAGAAATATATACACATGAAAAATTAATCTACTCTATCCCGGGTAAATTTACAATAAGATCGTATTTACAATTTAATTTTTTTTTATAACCGCACAAAGCACGAACAAATTGACTAGTTATTTAATAACTTTCAAGCACACCTAAAAAATAATTTTGATTTGTCCCTTTCCTCTTATTAGTCTATACTAGTATTAGTACCCACGCGATGCTCGGATAATTAAAAAGAACGATCTACACCGTAAAGTTTAATATGCTAATGATAATACCATCTTTACAACCAAACATTAAAAATATTTTAAGACTCCAGTAAAACTTTCATTTCATCTCCTAATAAATGTTCCATAAAAAATAATGATACTATACAATTTGTTTGATATGAATGTTCCACGAAAAATAATGATGCTATACTATTTGCTTGATATGAAACATGTGCTTAAGGGAACATTTTTGTAGCAAATGCTCATGATATATTGCAGTGCATTTTCCAAAAGTTGCCCTCTGTATCGAGGGAATGATGAAGGAACATGAATTATGTCAAACATTAGCTTATTCAGAATCAAAATATATGGGGCAATGCATATGCAAAAAATGACTTCCTGCTAAGGCTCTCTCTTTATTATTATCGGGCATTTGTGGTAATTGAAACTTTTACTCTTTCTTCCATTCCACATGCTTTGTCTATTAGCCTAACACTGTCTAAAGCCAAAGTTGAGGCAGACAAGGGACATGTCAACTGCGGAGAGCTGATAAATTCAGCTATTCAAACCATAGATAAGCCTAGTGGAAGGGTTGATTATGCTGAGGTGAGAACTTAAACAATAATAATATATTTCATATGGATATAAACAATAAAATACCAGCTGGGAAGTCAATCTGTTCCCAATATCAAAAATTGATGATATCCCTATAATTGCAGAGTTATCAACACTGATCCCAAAATCCCTTGGAATGAAATTCTGACTTGGCAACTCGACATCAAAAAGTCTGGTAGCATGCACTAATCTGTTCCCAATATCAAAAATCGCGGAAAACCTTGAAATGGCACTGTTATCCACAGTTATACCAAAATCCCTCGGAATGAAACTTTGACTAATCAACTCTACATCAAAAAGCTTGGAACTTTGTGGATTAGGCCACAAAAACGACGGAGGATTAATATGCGACTAAATCAAACATGTGACTCCTTGAGCAAGCTTATCACTCTTTGTAGTGATAAACCTCTGGTGAACTGCCACATAACATAGTTATACCAAATTAAAATATTAACTAAAAAAATGATACATAAGACCAAATGATCAGAAGACTAACAATACACAATAATTAAATGATAAATCATTTAATAACGTATTAAATTAAATTATGAAAAAGTTCTTTGTACACCACATTTCTAGCTTCATTTGTTATTTGTCCATCATCATCATCATAAACTAAAATCTTTAACCATTTTTCTACTTGTCACCCGTGAAGAGCAACATACAACTGTCCATGTATAAATACTGATTTCTTCAAAAATAACCCAACACGAGACAATGACTGGCCTTGACTTTTATTAATTGTCATGGCAAAAGACACCACAATTGGAAATTGTCGTCGCTGAAATTTAAAAGGTATTCTCGCATCAGATGGAGTCAACGTCATTCTTGGAATAAACACTTTTTCTTCAATGGATGAGAATACTCATAAGCAGCACCAGAAGTCTAAACCAATGTTAGTATTAGACGTGCTAAGAAATATAAAACAATGGAAATAAAATAACATACCTCTACTACACCTTCTTTCAAGGTATCAACAGACTTTTCAATGAGTTTTGTTACCTCACAATTCCAAAGCAACAAAAAAATAGAGTCAGTTCCATCAATTACTCGAATCTGAAGCCTGTATTTGATAACTTCTTTAAGTTAAAAATATTTTTTAACTTAAATTTATGTTCTAATAATCTTTAATTAAGCATAGATTACAGTCAAACCTTTTCAGAGCAGACTGATCAACACGTTCACATTTCTTGCAGTAAAATTTATTTCCAGTTTTATTAACTTTCTTCGAATATTTTTTGCACCCTACATGTGACCATCCCCTTTCAAGTTCTAAATTTACTACAGTAGCAACAATCCAGATTTGCCCTTCCTGTAAAAGAAATCCAATATATTATATAAGATGACAAATCTATATTTGTTAGTTATGGTTTGTCTAAAGAATATTTTACTTACCCGCATGAATCAATTAATTCTCCAAACTTCCACATTTTCCAACAGCCAGTTCTTCAGAAACAGAATAACTATGTTGAGAAGTTGTTTGACTAATCCTCTCAAAGTTAACTTCACGCCTACTTCCTAATCTTTATTTATCCAAATTTGTATTAGTTCTAAACATGCTAAAAAAAATTATGTAATACATATATAATTAATATTATATATAGAAAACCTGGATATAAATTCAACAACTTGTGGAAGATCAGGATTAATCCAAAGCTTCGAGGAATGAGTATTACACACAGAATATTTGCCTACATATAAATTAACTTTAATTAAAAACACACACACACAAATAGAAGTCAAATATAAATATTATGATATGAGTACCTTGAAATTTGTGAGCTTTTATGAGCTGCATAACTACTATGACACGTTGATTGGGTGATCCATCCAAGTGGAGCAAGATTTCATCTACAAATTCTCCCCAAAATGTTACTGAAATATTGTTCCTCTTATATGTCAAGTACACAAATTAATAATGAGAAAATAATAGTAATTGAATCTATAAATAATTCAATTCATGGTTGCAAGCGTACTCATGATCCTCAAGCTCCAAGTTCATAAAGGTACTTGTTTTACCACCTTGATTATATGATTCTGTGTTACCATGATCAATAACTTCTCCTATGACATCTGCCATATTTAAATAAATAGTTATAAATAAGGTGATAAAACATTCAACAAAAAATAGCGAAAGGTAAAACAATTACTGAAAAGTTCATTCTCATCAACCTCAAGTTGATTTGTGAGATGCTCATAAGGCTTAAAGTTGAAGATATTCAAACTAAATTGTGGATCACGAATTTCATCCACACTCGTCTTATGAGCAAATGTTAGTTTCAATTTATGCTTGTTGGTCTTAATTTTCAGATTGTTTGTCCAACCACAAAGTTTTTCATAACGTACAATCCCATTTCATGTATTTTTGTTTTGAAAATACGCATAACAGCTCTTCCAATAGTTGCATGAATTCGATCTCCCTAAAATAAAAAATGTGGAAAGAAATTTAAGTTAGTAAGGCGCATAAGTTAAAGAAAATACATCACAACTCAAAAAAAAATAACATGTAAAAAAGTATGCACCTTTTCATCTTGAATAATTAATTCAACTGAATTAGAATTTTCTAGTTTCTCACAGTCTGGAATGTGCCATAATCTAACAACACGAACCTTCAAATTCCAACTCATTTTGGACATCGATATTTCGCTGATATAGTTATAGTGCCATACTTTGCAAAAGTTTGTGTGGAAGCTAAACCCTAGGCACTGTAGAGAAGCCAATCCTAAAGAAAAGTTGCTTAAATAAAGATTTCTAAGGAAAGACTATCATAGTAAATAAATCTTTAAGTATATGAAATCCTAATATTTAAAGACGGCATGTGTAAATCAATTTGTACGTGTGAGTTCTGAAGAAATGATACGAATATTTCTTTTTTTTTTCCATTACAAATCTTTCATTTTTTAGCTTTTGACATTTTTTAATTTTCAACGTCTTTTTTTTGTGGTTAACCACCAAACCTTAATTTTTCTTGTCTTTTTTCTTTGTCCTCTTGTTCGTTTTTAATACTATTTTCTTTTAATATAATATCAATGTAAGATACAAAATATTTATTTAATTATTTCTTTCCTAAAAAAGAATACTTACCATAACTGAATTATACACAAAATTTAATTAAAGATACATATAATAATGTATATTATTCGCAAATAAGGTCAGATACAAAGCTTGTACTAAATATAGAATTATTATTTCAACTTAAAAATAATGTGTAAGATACAAAACAAAATTTTAATTGATTCTTCTCAAAAAAAAGATACCTACCATAACTGAAATATACACAAATTTAATTAAAGATACCTATAGTTATAGTATATTTGTTTGCTTGATGAAAGTTGCATCCCTCTTTGTGTATGTCCAACAGATTCTCAAAAAGAGAACATTTTTAGTTTAAATGTTAAAATAATTGGCTTTGATTAATTAAAGAATGAAATTCAATTTACGGAAAATTTTGGACTACTACTTTCATTAAATATTTTTCCATTTATGACCCAAATTTTTTGTGTTGTCTTAAAATTGCCAAGTGACTTTATTTTAACTTGCCACTTAACTTAACCATACGACAAACTACTCTCTTTTTAATATAATATAAATAGATAGATATTTTAGAATCATATACCAGGACTAGAGCTGCAGCTACTTGCCTATCTCTTAAATCTTAATACCCGCTTGTTCGTCAAACGACGAAGCTAACATGATTCAATGTAATCTTCTGTTTGGTTATGGTATGAGCAAGAAGGTTAATCCATCTATTTTGGGTTGACTATCGCCACAACTTTTTAATTTGTGCTAGTCTTATGGTACGCGCGTTGCGCGTGTAACCTATATAAATAAGTATAAAATTTTTAAAAATTTATATAAATATTTTTTTTGAATTAAAATAAATGTGTAAATTTATTTTAACAAAAGATATTGATTTTGTATAGCTATTTCAATAAGGAATATCAATTTATACATTTCAATGTCTATGTTTTTTTGACCAAAAAAAAAGATGTCTATGCTTTATTTTTTCTGTTTTAATTACTACCTTAAATTACTTATGACTAAATGTTTCTAATTTATTTTCATTAATTTCAATATATAAATTTATCTTATCTATGTTTTACTTTTCGAGTATTGTAATTGGATTTGTAATTTAATATGTGTATAAATTTTCAATATGTATTCAACTTAGTCAAATAATAATTAACTCAAAGTACATTAAAGTACTTATTACTTTAAATTAAAATACTACTATTATTTTCAAAACGTAAGCATATCATATTAAACTTATTTATATATATTTTCATACTCGACCTAATATGTTGTAAGTTTGGTTTACATATTATTAATAATCTTTAATTTTTGAAGAATTAAAATTAGATCTAAAATTTTATTAGTAGATTTCTAACACGTTTATATACATTTTGTCTAATAATCATAAGAAAAAGTTATAATTACTTTACACAATTTATTTAAGGAAAGGATTTATAAGTAAATTTTTATTTGGTTTTAAATTCCTAAAATTTAGGAGTTTCTGACCAACATTTAGTTGATTTTAAAGTATTAAATATTAGTAGAATAATTAAATTATAATTATAATCAATATAACATCTATTTTTAAAGGGTAAAAAAGGCGAATGACATTTCGCTAAGAGGCTTCGTGCTAGGATACGCGCGATGCGTGTACCTTTTATTGATGCGTACAAAATTATAAAAAAAACATATGCCCCTAAAAATAAGATTTTTAAAAATATAAGCTCTTGAATATGATAAATATTGAGCCTACTTAGTCGAAAAAAGTAACGGATAGCCTATCTAAGCATGACAACAACCAAGATAATCTTGAAAGTTTGATGTTATTATGTATCTCGTTCTTTTACATTAATTTCGTATCAAAGTAGTCGTCTAGGTACCATGTATTCTAAGACAAGTTATCTACAAAGAGAAGAAAAATTAGCGATAGATAAATTATGTAGTTAAATAATAAAATTCATTGCTAATCCTACTTAGTGACATAATCAGTTATATATTATAAAAAATCCTATTAGCTATAAGATGAATTTAGTAGTAACTAATTCATGTTTTATAAAGTTAAATTATGTAATAAACTTTCTTAGTAATAATATTGGTTTCTTTTTTACCAAAAAATAAAAGTCCTTTTCCATTTATTTATTTTAACATATGCAATGAGGTAATTTAGGTATTTCTGTAAATTAAATTATGATAATTAATTTTTTATCACAAATTAAAGATTACTATATTTTTCAACAATAATTATTATTTCAAAACCTAATGCCGTAGTAAATTTTAACGAATTTAACAACCAAGCTTCTAAGAAAATACTTATGATTTAATTTTTCAAAAAACAAATAAATCATATGAAAGAAAAATAAAGGTAAAATTGGTCTTAATGATTAAACAAGGACAAAGAACAAAAATATCACACAAAAACGTGAAGTTTTCTTGTTAGAAACAAACAAAAAAATTTCCTCCTACTTTTTTGTATTCTTTTATGTTTTAATATATTGTATCTTTATTAGGAGAAGATATCAAACACTTAATTATATTAGATTTTTTTTATTTAGAACTCCTAAATATAAGGAAAGTTTTTTTATTTTACAATTGTCCAATGTAAAATATGTTTTTAAAGGGTAAAAAAGGCGAACGACATTTCGTTAGGGGCCTTCGTGCTTTTAATATAATATGGATATAATTTAAAATGTTTGCTAATTTAATAAAAGATATTATAATATCAAACAGTATTTAAATATATCAATATATATACACAACTGCAGTAAAGAAATTCCATAAATATTATTATACCGCTGAAAATAAAATAAAAGAGGAGCATAAATCCCAAGAATTCCCATTTCGATTCTAATTAGGGTGGCCGCGCCTATTTCCCCTTCTTCTCGTAAATTACTGTTTTCTTAAAACCCACCTCTGGCAGCTGGGGTTTTAGTAGTTGTATTTTCCATCGAAGAACAGAGGCAAAACTTAATACCTTTTTCTCTTTGCTTCTCAGAACTACACAGCGGAGGAACTTGAGGGGAAAATCTAAAACTAAGAAGAATGGTGTTTGGTCAAGTAGTGATTGGCCCCCCTGGTTCCGGCAAAACCACTTATTGCAATGGCATGTCTCAATTCCTCCAACTTATTGGACGGTAATTGGGTTTTCTATTTACTGCTTTTGACTTCTGGTTCGATGGGATTTGTGGATTTTGATGAGCGTGCCATAAAAAATTTTCAAGCTTTTTGCTGAAATTACTGAAGCATAATGCTAAATTTACTCTTTTGAGTATCTGTTCGTCTTTTTTATTCTGAGCTTAAATGATGGAGCTATCACTTGACCGAACATTTAAGATCCTTACCCTAGAGCACACTTGCTATTGAGATTTTGAAAGAGAGATGGGAGAATTGGGTTAGAACTGATAACACAAGCTGAGCAATTTTCTTATGAATGGAGTTTATTATGGAGGACGTGACCCTGGATAGGGGTGTGTAGAGGTCTAAGATTAGCGTAGGAGGTTAGGGAGTAGTTGAGTGTATTCCTTTGCCATACCCATGGCAGTAGTATTAGCCTTGTATTTGTGTTCGTGGAGTTATATTTCTACCTGTTATTTTGCTCACTTCAGTTATTCTACTATATCACTGGTGACTGTTGTTACTGCTTGTTGCTATTGTCCTTGAGCCGAGGGCCTTCGGAAACAACTTCTCTATCTCCATAGGTAGGGGTAAGGTCTGCGTACACACTATCCTCCCCATACCCCACTTGTGGGATTATACTGGGTATGTTGTTGTTGTTGGAGTTTATTACTTCTTGATACCGATCAGTTTTCCTCTAGTGAAACATAATCTCCAGCATTTGGTAAAAGGAGTGCCATGAGTATAGGTTCTTGTTGAGTTAGTTGTTCCTGTAAGCTTGTAGCAACTTTTATGTACTGACTAGCTTACTCCCATGCAGTCCTCATATGTGAAGAAAGAAAGAGAGCTCTGTGGAACTTCTGTAATTCTTGATTATAAAGAACGGATTTTTATGGGTCTTTGGTTTCTTCTATTGTATGCAAGAACAATTTTGAATTTGAGTGCCAATGTACTCCACTAATTCATGATTTTAAGATGTAAAAGAATAGGTTATTTAATTATAATTTGAATTCCCCTTGTTTTCTTTTATCTTGTTCTCGTTACTGCTTGTTGCTGCTACTCTATTCTCATTTTTCCTCGTGCCGAGGGTCTACTGGAAGTAGCCTCTCTACATGCGCCCACTTGTGAGACTATACTGGGTGGTTGTTGTTGTCATTGTTGTTGTAATTATTATTTGACTTTTTGGTGTGGTTAGAAACTTCCATGTCAGTGTAAAGAGAGGAGTAAAAGATAAATTACTTGATATTGGAACAAAAAGGTTCGAAATAGAGTGGAATGGATATATTGGTTTCATTTAGTTGGCCCCAAGTTGTTTGGATGGAGATGGTTGACTGATTAATACATTGGTAATTGCCAGCGATTGGCGGCAGACATTTTGAATTAATTGTAATCTGATCACTCACATTGATATCCTTCTTGATTGTTTGGATTGCAGGAAAGTTGCTGTTATCAATTTGGATCCGGCTAATGATTCTTTACCGTATCCACTTAAGTTGAGTTTCTTTGACAATGTATGGATTACATATTTTGATGTCTAATTCAGGAAGATTGTTGGGTTTATACAGTGAAACCATATAAAAAGAAACAAACACTGAACCATTGTAAAGAGATTTCCTCGAAGGCTTTGCTTTGGGTAATAGTTCCTTTGTTGCATCCAGGAGAAGCCAAGATATCTGAGAAAAATGTCTAGGATTTTGTCATTTCAGTTATATGTTAGCATCTTTAGTACATTTTTGAGCAGTTCTTTTAGGAGCTTGAGTCTTGGATTTATATTAAGGTTGAGGAGATCTAGGCGTTCCTTTATATATCTTTCCTTATCAACAAAATTATCCCCAAAGGAGCTTAGTGATGTGAAATGCGATGTCTATGTAGTCAGTTTTACTTTGTTGCTCCCAACCACAGACATACACAGTGTCACTAAAAGGCGAGTGGTCTTCTGTCATTGTTTATAATGTGACGTCATCTATGAGGTGATTAAATTTTTTTTTTTTGGTTATCTTGTAAGGTTGTTCTTTATACGTCATCTATGAGGTGATTGATTTTTTTTTTTTTGGTTATCTTGTAAGGTTGTTCTTTATTATCGTTATCTTTTCTTGAATACTGAGATTTTTAATCATTAATTTCCTCCTTGATTGAAAATATTGCTAGTTACCATGAACTTTATCTGAAGAAATATCTACATAATCTCTTTTTCCTTCTGTCTTGGTTCTTTCCTTTTTATTTTTTTTTAATTTTTTTTATTTCCTTTGTAACTAAGTACTCAGCGCAATTTAGGACTTCTTTAACAACTTACAAATGAATTGGAATGTAGTAGAGTAATTCTTTTAGTGTGTCTAAATCGTTTTACTAATATGCATCTTACAGAAGTTTACGTTAAGTTCTGAAAAAATCCATCCAACTATCTACACATAATAGCTGCTTTATTTATACCAAGATTATAATTTGAACAATAGAGCTTTTGCACCCAAGAGTGTAGCTTAGTGGTCGATAAAGTTGGAACGAAAATCATGGGAGACAAGTATCTGAATACCAACAGAGGCTAAAAAGTTAGATTTTTTTCCTCATCTGCTATGTATTGTTGGCAGAGTTAACCAGTATCTGGTGAAAATTGAAATAGTCAACGTGCGTGCATGTTGGCTAGTGCACCATCTGAAAAAGGGAGCTCTTGATTTCCATTTCGGCTTCTCAACTCCTTACATTCTTATGTTCATTTCTATCCTTATCTCTAGTTACCTTAGGAAATTATACTTGGGGGCTTTAGACCAAAACCTTGAGAGATGGCCAATAGCTAGACTCAGATCCAACTACAAGAAAGTAATGCACGGCGTTTGTCAACCATTGGGTTACTTCCACTTTCTTCTATGTGTCTTTATACAGTGGCACTAGGCAGCAGCAAAGTTACATTTAATCTTCATATGTGTTGAGATCCTTCAAACGCACTTTAAACGCACAGAATAATGGATATGGGTACTTTGTTCAGATCCTTCAAACGCACTTTAAAATGTTGCTAACTCCAACATACCCATACTGGACACATACCACAAGCCTAAGTCTATCTAATATAGGATATAGTCGTAGTTCATCGTCATTGTAAGATTGAATTCTGAACTCCTGAAAATTTTTCTGTCATTCTTTGTTTGATATTCAGCAGAAGGTATTATTCTGCAAACAGCAAAAGGACATTCAGCACCAGTTTTGGTGCATGCCTTAATTCAATCGCTGTTGCTCTGCGACTGCGGAGGCGGAAAATGGGCTATGTTCAATAGCTTGCCAATTTGTTAGTTACACATATCACCAATTGGCTTTAGCGTACTCTTCTATAATTGATTTTCTTTTGTCTGTACTCTGCTGGGAGTAGATTCTTGGTGTAATAGTGGTATGTTGGGTGAAATCTTAATGTTGTGGACTAAATGGAATAAAGAGGGCTACTGTGGAATATCGTTGGATCAGAAAAAGGAACAAAATGCAGATTTAAGGGTGAACAGTAATGAAGTTGGATGATAGAGGAACTGAGAATCAGAAGCAGCGTCAAGAAAGAATGGAGGATTGCATTGGGTTTTGCTACTGTTTCTCTGTCTGCATATTTTTTTCCTTTTATCTGATTAAGCTAGGGTACTTTTTCTACTAAAATAAAGCAAAAGTACCTCTCTTGCTAGACAAGGTGTTTTCCTATACGTCAGTCTGGATAAATGCTACTCCATATGATTGAGCAACAATTACTAGTGAAAACACTAATATTTGTTTCATTGTATGTTCCAGTACATCCAATAGAGAATGAGCTAAGAGATGGCAGCCAGATGAAGTCAATAGTCCGGACTTCAATTGTGTTATGCATTGTTAATTAAGTAGGAAAACGGTGTATATGGTTACGTTTTTCCTTAACTGATAAAGATATGAATGTGCTGTGAATATTGAGGATCTAATTAAGCTGAGTGATGTAATGGCTGAACATTCTCTTGGTCCCAATGGAGGTAAGTCCGCGTTTTCCCACTTCTATCCAGATTAGTATGCAGTCTGTTATTTAACAGTTACCAGTTATTGAAGCTACCGTCATATCACTCGCTGCTGGTACAATACGTTGCTGCAGATTCGTGGGCTACCTCCATTACCTACTTTTGGTGCAAAAGTTATTGTTAACTAATCTTTTCTATTATTTTGCAGGCCTTGTATATTGCATGGACTATCTCGAGAAGAATATTGACTGGTTAGAGTCTAAGTTAAAACCTCTCCTTAAAGGTTGTTACAATTCAATCTGAAGTTTAGTAAACTTTGGCTGAGATCAATGTATACTTATCTTCGATCTATGCTTGGTAGGTTAGTAAAATTAGATCACTCTATACTTATCTTTACTCATTACATTGTCCCAATGAAGATGAAAAGGAACTGGCTTGGCGTTCCTTCCATCATGGAAGTGTTTATACCACTTTAATGTTGTCTGGTATATCAGGGGAAGTTCACAATTTGTTGTTAAGGGTCTCAAAGTTTCATTTCTATGTGGGAAGTGCCAGTCGTTTTGCATCGATGCAATATTTTCTCAGCTAATCTGTCCATTTTCCTCTCTGCCATTTTTTACATCCTTCTTACCATGTTATACACTTATACTTGAACCAACCTCCAATTTGCGAGAAAAAGAAAAAGAAAAATTTCAGTCACAACCAACATAGATAGTGTAAATACTGATAAATAAAATTATATAGATAGTGTAATTGTTGTTACTGCCTTTCCATTCTGGCAGTGACTTGGAGCTGCCTTTGATAGTTCATGTACATTTTACATCCTGGATTTCAGAGATTTGATGATTTTATGTATTCACTGGTAATGGTTTCTGTCAATCTAAACTTGTTTCAACGTGTCGAATGTGATGGAGCTATAACACACTTAGTCAGGCGTGGGCTAAAAAGCACTACTAAATATGCTTATTTACAACAATATTTTACTTGCTTGAGTTTGCTAACTATCTTTTGACGAGTTAGAGAAAAAGTGTTGAGGATGGGCATTTTCAGAAAAGTTGTTTGAGCACCTTGAGTTCCTGAGATTCAGCACATTCATGGAAATTCCTTGCGCAGTTTACACATTCTGAGAATGTGGAGACTGCAGTATTCCCAGCTTGTTCTGACTTTTTTTGTTGTTGCTGCAGAGCACTATCTTCTGTTTGATTTCCCGGGTCAGGTGGAACTATTTTTCCTTAATGAGAATGCGAAGAAAATGATAATGAAACTTATAAAGAAGTTAGATCTTAGGGTTAGTCTCTTTTTTTAGAGTTATCTCATCTTTTTCATTCTTCACTATTATGCTTCTTGTTAAAACTAAATTGCTCATTTTTTGGTGTTTATTTAATGCAGTTGACCGCAGTCCATTTAGTTGATGCCCATCTTTGCAGTGATCCAGGGAAATATGTGAGTGCATTGCTCCTCTCATTATCAACTATGTTACACTTGGAGCTTCCGCATGTCAACGTTCTGTCTAAGATTGATCTTATTGAAAGCTATGGAAAGCTAGGTTAGTTTGTCATATTCTTCTGGAGAATATCTTTTTGGAATTTGGAATTTTCTGTTGGAGATTAGAGTTATAGGTATGAAACACCTTTGTGGCTACTATGAAGTGCTTATTCTGTATTTCTCTTGTTCTTGCAGCTTTTAACCTGGACTTCTACACAGATGTCCAAGATTTATCGTATTTGCAGTATGAGCTCGGTCAGGATCCTCGCTCTGCTAAGTATAGGTGTTTGAACCTTTCTTTAAGAACACCCGTCAAATGATAGCTGATCTGTTTTCAACTCTACTTAATTCTTGCAGGCACCACATAACACATTGTGGTTACTTTGTAGTTTCTGACTGTTCTAATGAAACTAGGACAGAGATTTTAGGAAATAATTTTGCTGGAGTCCGGTTTTGTATATATTTCTACCAGCTTGAGGAGTAAATAATTTCTGCACTTGATGCTATACTACTACAATTTTGAAGAGAGCGTTTCATGGTTTTATATATGTTATGTGCCAGTTTAATGTGTTGGACCTCTACCTTTGGCAGAATTAAGGTAAGGTAATGGAGGGAGGAAAAAGGAAAGCAGAACGCTGTTTTCTTTCTCGTGTTCTTTTTTATGTGCTTAGTTGTATCTACATCACCTTATTTTAGTAGCCCTCCTTTCACTAATCTTTTATAATAGGAAGGCGGTCATTATCATAGTGCTTTACATGATCGAAATAACCATAAAGGATCTTTTCATCTAAACATTGTGTTTTTCGATCTAATACTTAGAAAGTGCAGAAGCTTAAGGATCTTTTTATCTAAACGTTGTATTTTTTGGTTTGATACTTAAATAATGCAGAAAGCTTACAAAGGAGCTTTGTGAGGTGATAGAAGATTTTGGAATCGTCAACTTCACGACTTTGGATATTCAGGTATGATGTGATTGAGAGTGTCAACTTCCACGCCAAGATATCATCTGTACTCTTTATTAATATAGTTATTAGTTTCTTAAGCTTATTTACAATTTCAGGATAAAGAGAGTGTTGGAAATCTAGTTAAACTGATTGACAAGACCAATGGATACGTATTTGCTGGAATAGATGCAAGCGCTGTTGAATTCAGCAAAATTGCAGTTGGTCCTGTTGATTGGGACTACTACAGATATCCTTTTTCACATGGTTTAACATATAAATGGATGTCATTCCTTGAGGTCAAAATTTAGGCAGGCATAATAATGTGGTTGATTGTATTGCCCTCTTCACTTATTTCTTTTGTTTTGACCTTTCTGATGTGAGTTCAACTTGGTGATTTTGTGCATACTAGATCGTTCATTTGACCCGACCAGGAAGTTTAGATTTTTATTCATTTATTCATTATTCTGCAGATTCCCAAAACCGAATGTTTATAACTTATCGGATCACTTTATTGCTTGTACTTTCCTATTTTGGCCTGCCACTTTTAGCTCTATTCTGCTGGTGCTCATATCTTCGGAAATCATAAAAAATACGATATTCTTAAGAATAAATATTAAATGCGAAGGATGTGTAATCGATTTTTTGTAGAACAAGATCTGATTTTCCAATGGCTGGTTCCGATGTTTGTTGACCTTGACATGCCAATTAACAGTTGCAGCAGTGCAGGAGAAATACATGAAGGATGACGAAGACACTGATAACTAGGAGTAGTGAAACAAAATATTGCTTCACTGGGAAATGATGGGCACAATGTGGATTTCCTGACCTTTCTGGATACTGCAAACTAGGAGTGCGGCGCTCATTTTTGTGCGCTCTCATCCGTGTTTAGTCATTACTAAAGTTTCTTTGCAGTAATGAAATGCACCTAGTCATTTTTATGAAACTTTTGTGTACAACTGAATATATGGATAGGTTCCTCTGTATTTGTTGTACGCAGGGTTTTAGCAATCCTCTGATTTCAACATGCATTTTCCGTCATTCTAATACTAGCAAATGTTGCTCATCAATGTGTAACTTTGCTTAATCTTTCAGATGTGCTCAGGAGTCGAATGCTGTTATTATCATAACGAAACAAAAAGGTAGAACCTATATATTATCACAAAGAAACAAAAGGATACAAAAACTTTTACCAATCGTTTAGTTGCTTATCTTACTTTATTTAATATTGACAAGTACTAGTCATGACCATACAAGAAGATAATGATTTTTTTTTTTAATCATTAGGAAGGTCAATTAATGAAAACTTTAAATATATTGTAGCTTTCTGAGGCAAATGATGGTTTTGTTTTGGTTAAAAGAGGTCATCTTCGGAGAACTAAAATTTAATTATAATTTGTGATATTGAAGTAAGAACCTAAAATCTGGAAAAAAAAAGCTTTTATGCATTTCTATGTTACTATGTAGGAAAATTATGAAATTCTGTATTAATTAAAAAGACTCGAAAATAGCATCTAATGCCTTCCTGTATCACTTCTTTTCTTAATCTATTAGTAGTATCTAATGCGTCCCTATATCACTTCTTTTCTTAATCTATTAGTTGTCATGTTTGACTTTTATACACTCTTAAGAAAATATTAACTAAAAGATACTTTGATAAAATTATCTTTTTTATCTTTGATCTCAATTTGTTACTACTCTTGCTTTCACTATATTAATCTCTTGCAAAATCTATTAGCGTAAGTGTAAAAATGAAAAAAAATTAATTAATGCTTTCTTAATTTTCTAAAATGACAAGTATTTAGACTAATTATTTTAAATAACCATGACAACTAAAAAAAACTTGTGCGAGTAAAAAGTTAAAAATAACATCTTTGGAAACATAAAAAAGATATTGTGTTCAAAATGTGACCATACAAGAAAATAAGAAAAATGTAAAAATTGAAATAATAAACACAAGGAAATACCGAAACTTAAAAAAATAATTGTAATGTTTTACCAAAGATGATAATCCTTTATGGTAAATAAGTTTGTATTAAATTAAAAGGCCAAATGATGGATAAAAGAAAATAATCAAGTTTTAAAATGATAATTGTAGTTACATTTTTATCCAATATGTAATGCAAATGTAAAATATAAAAAGTTAATCAATAGTTTTTTTGTAGTGTATATAATTTTTGTAATGATGATAAGTAATGAGGGTCTGAATCTGGATCCTTCAGCATTTGATTTTTGTAAGATTCTACCACTTATAATATTGGGTCTGAAGACATGTGATGGAGTCTTAACACAATCCAGACCTCTAACACGCGTTCTTTGACAAATAACTTTCTTCAACAAACCACGGCTGATTTTAAAGGCATTTCTTCCACAAACCTTCATCTGCTCTCTATTCTCTTTGTAGGACTAGGGATAAACACAACATTGATTCTTATGGCTTTTGTCAGGTTCCAAGATTTCAATTTCTTCCATCTGTTCTTCCCGTGAAGAGGGGTTTCATATGTTAGTTACCACATCCATTGAAGATAAAGAATACCATGCAAACTCCAAGCCAGACAATTTGGTTCTGACATCAAAAGATTACTAAATGAAAATCATGATAAATTGGATTCCTTGACCTTCAATGATTTTGGTTCTCTTATTTTGTAATGTACTCAAGAATTGAAACTAAATTGGAAAGTTTATTGATCAAACGAATTTATACAATCAGTTACAGGCTTGAGAATTAATACATCAATTCCTAAATCGAACTACCTAATTCAATGAATAAGAAGAATTAAGAAGAAGAGGAGAGCAGAAGAAGGAGAAGAGAAGAGACGAGAAGGGAGCGAAGAGATACACAGAGAGAGAAAGAGAAGTGAGAAGCAGAAGCTACGAAAATGGATTAAAATTCTGAATACCCAGTTCACCGCTTGCTTGTCTCTATATATTGGAAAGTTTCCACATCGGTGAAATAAGAGTTGAAAGTTATTAACTCACGTGAGAACAAGCCCAACACGTGACCTCCTTTGATAACTAATTCCCAATCATAACAATCCTTCCCACTTGAAATTGACCTTGTCCTCAAGGTCATTGTTGAACCATGCTGGCAAAGGTTTCTTGTGATCATAAACTCAAGAAATTTTGTTAAGACATTGCTCTCATTTAGAGTACCCTGCAGTTCATTGTTGCTTGGTTTGAAATCGTAGTGAACTACTGGAGTCAAGCCATGACAAGGATAATCGGTTGCAGCAGCCAAATTAATACCAAGCATATATTTCCTTACATAATAACTTCTTCTCTCAAGGTCAAAAACAAGAATAACATTGACATAACCTCGTAAACTACTTGTACCACAACCTTCAATACTTATAGTTCCACTTGTGATAATCAGACATGCTAAGAAGCTGGTGGTTGAACTTCCAACAACTACCATAATTGTTATTGTCAATGAACACAATGTAGTTTCGGCATTTACAAGTCCTTCCTTGAATTCTTTACCCGCAGGGAGCATCTCTTCACAACCTTCGACAATTGCTAGTTGGTTTGCACTTTCAAAATTTTTATGCAGTCCAAGTGTTTTCAAGGAACCAGGGATGTAGTGAACATCATTAGTACTTAGTAAATTTTCGTAAGCAGTTATTCTTCCATCTAGAGTCGCTTTACCAAGAGATCCGTAGTAATTCAAAACTATCAAGTCTCTTACAGTGAGTCCTTTAGCAACTTGTAGCAGCAAACCACGTCCAGCCAATGCATCCTTAAATATGCCTTCACTTGAATAATCATTAAGTGAAAAATTCAAGAGTCGGAACTTGAACCCTTTACTGTATTCTACCTTCATTTTCCATGATTTTAAGAGAGTAACTATCATCAGGCTACCCGATTCAAGAGCTACAAATTCAAGGAATACCTCCCAACATATCTTCTTATTTGGCCTCTTGCCTTCCCTGTCGTGCCTTTTCTCAAATTCATACACCTGTAACATCAAATATAGAAGTACCATACATTTCTCATAGAACATTAGCCCATTATCCATTGCCTGGGTCCTTAAGATTGCAATCAACAATAAAATGGAAGCCACTGCACCATTAAACTTTCTCCCTCCGAACAAAAAACCTGCTAAGTAACTATCCTGTAATTCACCAAGAACAAATTTTATTTTTTTCCAGTAAACATCAAACAATCCATTAAGCCGCCTCTTAGTCCACTGGTTCACACCCTTAGCAATGTTAGCGAGCCGTATTTTAGTGTAATTCAAAGAATACAAATATAAAGGAAACGAGGCACAAGCTGCAATTTCTCCATCGAGCAACTCCTTCAATTGATTTAGCCAATCAAACACTATACTTGTATCCCAAATTAGTAACCATGATTGAGAGCTAGCACTCAATAACGAGGGAAATTTAGACTCAATAAACTGCATAAGGCTAATATAGAACACATCAATTGTAGTACCCCCAGGATCAAACACTATAATAGTTTCATCATTCTGATCTTCAGACATGTAAAAGGAGTCCGCAAACAAACATGAAATAGGCGTGACATCTAGTTCGAGCAATTCATCAAACAACTTGAGTGAATCATGGGATTCCTCACTCCTAACAAACATGACACCAGTGATTATGCAGATAAAATTCTTAGCACATTGTCCCACCATGTGGCGCTCACACAAGAGAGATTCGAGATCAAGACTAAGAGGAACTTGCTGACATACCTCAATTTCGGCATATTTAGTTGGCTCTAACTTCCTAACGATTTCAAGTGGAGGTATGAAAATTTTGTTCCTTGCCTCAATTTGCTTGAGGCTTAAACATTTTCCAACATAGGCATCTTCAAGCTTCATGGGTTCTACCATAGGTTTGTTAGGCGCATCAACTGATCTTAAGATACCGTCACTTGATGGAACCTCTTGATCGCTAGATTCTCCAACTTCTATTTCCTTTGTTGCACTTTCTTGATCCTCCGTAAAGACATGATAATCAGTTACCTTATCTTCCATACTAATTTCAAGCATTTCCAAGATTTTGTCCAGTTTCTGATTTAATCCATCCAATCTCTTACCCAATTTATCAAAGTTTGCCCCCATTCGACCCCAACCGACTGAATTGTCTTTGCAAAATCCTCAAATACGGTTTCTTCTGCCATGGTTGCCAACTCGGAAAGGTGCCAAGATTAGGCTCTGATACCAATTGTAATGTGCTCACGACTTGAAACTAAATTAGAAGTTTTATTGATCAAACGAATTTGTACAATCAGTTACAAGCTTGGGAATCAATACATCAAATCCTAAATTACACTACCTAATTCAATTGATAAGAAGAATTAAGGAGAAGGAGATAGAAGAGGAATGAGAAGAAGAAGAAGGAGAGATCAGAAGTAGACTCTAGGGAAACATAGTTAGAGAGAGAAAAGAGGGAGAAGAGATATTGAATATTCACCAAAAACTAAACGGGTGCATCTCACGTGACCCTAATTAGTTTGGGTCATGACAATCTTGGACACATTGTCAACTGGCAAATGGACAAAATCTTGGACAAGCTTGGAATTAATTTGAAAGATAATGGAAGTGCTTGTCATGTTCTTAAAGAAGATCGAGAAAGTACAATAAAGGAAATAGAAGGTGCGACAGGGGAATCTGGTGAACTAGAGGTCTCATCAAGTGAAGGTTCTTGACAAAATCACCGGAGATGGATGTGCCTAATGAACCTATGGTAGAACCATTTAAGCTTGAAGATGCCTCTGTCAGAAAATCTTTAAGACTCAAGCACCTTGAGGCAGGGAACGAACTTATCATACCTCCACTTGAAGACGTTGGAAAGTCTTACGAGCATATGTCGAAATTGAGGTAAGTCAACAAGTTGTTCTTATGGTTGATCGAAAATCTCTCTTGTGTGAGCGCCATAGGGTGGGATGGTGTGTTAAGGACTCTAATTGCATAATCTCTCATGTTTGGTATGGAAGGAGTCATGAGTTAGATGACACACTTAAGTTGTTTGATGAATTGCCCGAACTAGATGTTGTTTGCTTGATTTCAGTTATAACTGTTCCTGTCAACAACAAAAAATATATGAATGATCTCTACACTATGGTTTTTGATCCGGGAGGGATGATATTCAGTTTGTTGCCTCGCTACTTAAGCACGCTCTTCAGAATATCAAAGGATCAGGGTGGGAGGGTGTTTGATCTTGCTGCAATTTTAATACATGACACCTGCTTCCCTGTATTGGATAGTAGAAATGAACAGTATACATAATTTTTAAAAAGATTGGCATTACAGTATAAGGGTCCATCTAGTTTAAGGTGCCCTGTTTTGACAAGATTACAGTATGTTTGGGCACTCAATTTCGTAGATTACCAACAAGGCGCTGAACTTGAGTTCTTTAATGAGTTGATTACCTTATTGAATTACAAAGGTGTTGCTGCATTGGGACTTGATCGTGTTTGTTCTAGTCATTTATATGACACCTTTTCAAATTGGAACTTCAAGAAGGACTGTGATTGTTTTTCGAAATGGTTTGCCAGGAACCTTACATCGGGTGAAGCTACTTGTACTTGTCCATTGCTATTTGCTTACTTCCTTAACTATGCTTGTATCTATTTGATAAATGTCGGAAAGGCTATAAGGAAGGCAAATAACAGGCTGAATCTCAAAAAGAAGAAATGTTTACATTGTTTGGTTGTCGACGCTAGAAATGAGAATTACAGACTTGTAGACGATGCACTTACTGATAACTGTGCTAAACTGGAAACTGACTTGTGAAATGAGGTTACTCAATAGTATTGTGGAAAAAAATATAGTCTCACGGACATGGCTATTCACTGATTTTGCTCACAATGGCTCACATGTAGATACTCTAAAGCTCTTTCGTGAGATAAGGATGAGTAATCTTGGTATTAAATATATCTCAAGCAATACCTTTTTGTACTGCAACCTTGTGTTGGACACAACTGTTGCGCTAGCTGTAATTCAATCTAGGTATGGTTGGAACGAAGGTGGAGATGGTTTGGAAAAGAGAGATGATAAAATGACTTTGATTTTTTATCCGGGAGGATGCAATCTGGTTCAGTTGCTACTGATTGCCAAACCCACGATGAGCTTCTTAGACCAAACGAAAGAACATAATTATATCCTTTGAGGTCAATCACTGCAGCAATTCCTGAGTTGTCCCTCAACAACCACCTTGAGGACAAGGTTGATTTCAAGCGGGGAAGATTGTCATGACCCAAACTAATTAGGGTCACGTGAGATGCACCTGCTTACTCTCATATATAGTACACATTCGTAACGTACAAGGGGTATTAGTTTTTGGTGAATATTCAATATCTCTTCTTCCTCTTTTCTCTCTCTAACTATGTTTCCATGGAGTCTACTTCTGATCTCTCCTTCTTCCTCTTCTCATTCCTCTTCTTTCTCCTTCTCCTTAATTCTTCTTATCAATTGAATTAGGTAGTTCAATTTAGGATTTGATGTTCGTTTGATCAATAAAACTTCCAATTTAGTTTCAAGTCGTGAGTGCATTACATATTTTTAGTATTATTCTCTTCTTCCGCAACAAATTTAGATGCAATGATTTCTTTTTTTCGCTCTGAAATTCTGATAGGTTTGTGTGAACACATCAATAAGGGGAGATGGGGAAGAAAGAGGGAAGGGGCGAGATTGAGAGAGTATCCAAAAAATAAGATAACTTTCTATCTCTCAAAAATTAGTACATTTGTCTGCCCCTTTAGTTCTGATTTTTCCTTCTTCACGAACATTCATTTTATCCTAGTAATCTTATTTTTCATTTTTAACTTGGTTTTTCTAAATTGACTATTTCTATTTGTCAACAAACGAAATATATAAGAAATTAATTCTTTAAAAAATAATTTATAGTTTTGCATCTCAAAAAATTTAAAGAGTGAACCTAAATCAAAATAAACTGATTTTAACCAAAAATTTTATGATATCTTATTAGGTTGTTTCTTTAGGCAATCAATTTTATTAAGCTACGCTTGCCCCCAATAGGAATTGTAGTACATCTAGAGCATAGACAATAAAATATAGGGGCCCAACGTTGAAATTAAAATGAATTTAGAATTTAATAACATGATAAAAAAAGGAAAACTTACACAAATATCCCAGCTAAGTCTCAACTTACCAACCTCTAACCATTAGTCATAGACTTACCAAAACTAGCTAAGTACATATAAAAATTAAAAAACTAAATAAATAAGGTTCTTTCTCTCAAAGAATCAAATGCAAAAATCTCCTTCCATATTTTTAAGCATGATTAGCAACATTAGATGCTAGACAGAAAGGAAATTTCATGGATGAAATAACAAATAAGGTGATAAAATACAAAAAAAAATAAATACAATATTCCAAAATCTAAGCAAAAAAGGAACTTTTTTAATGGGTATAGTTGAAATTCATTGAAAACATATAGATAAGTCAATATATATAATTTGAGTAAGATTGGAGGTGATTTGGACTGGTTTTGTATCAAAATTCGTAATTAAATCGAGTTCAAAAAATTCTTCTGCGACACATGTATCACGCATGTATCTCACACACAGGTATATATGGATATACATGTGATACACAATTGATACAAATATGATACATATGTGAAATACAAATGATACACAGTGTGATACACATATTATTTTTTTCATGTTCAGTTTTTTACTTTGAATCTTCAATTCAAACCACGTCAAAACCTCACCAAATCATCCCAAAACTGAGATTCAAACTCCTTAAGATGTACCCAATCTATTCTAATAACACTCACTCAAAAGAAAGCAAAACATTTGACCTTTTTTTTTTTTAATATAAATAGCTAATTGGCTAATATTAGTAATATTTTATGAATTTATCAATTTTTGTAATGAGCTACTTATAAATAGATATAGCTTACAGTTTCCTAAAAACATAAACTTTGGTCCTAACACAATGCTAGAAGTAGCCATACAGTGCGGATGGCCTAAAATCATATAAAAGGCACATAATCCAAACCCCACATTGATGTCAGGCTCAACACCACCCCAACATCCTGGACTGGACATCTAAAAAGTGGCCCAACATTCGGAGCGTGGTTATTATAAGATAGTGTCTAATATCGAGTAAGCAATAATTAAAGATGAGACTGATTCTAATATCATGTTAAGAAAATAAGCTTTCGACTTAACTCAATTCTAAAACTATAGCTCACAAAGCTATGATTGCTCAAGTTTTAAGACCATATAAAGGGACTCATATTAAATTTCAAACCGATGTAGGATCTAATATATGGAAACTCCCACCTTCAGATTTCAGTCTCTTATATTTCTCTTTACTAAAATGTGATAACATTAACAATATCGGGAGAAGTGTAAGTTACTCATAATTAATCTTATTTATTTTCATATTTTGTTTCAAATTTCTAAAGCAGAGACGGCTCATGAGAAAGGCTAATAAAGAATTTGCTTTTAAGCCTCCAAATTTTGAGCACCCAATTTTTTTTTTCCTGTGAATTTAAATTTAATAGGGCTTAGATAATATTTATTTATTTTATTTTAAAATTACACAATCTTTTAAAGAAATAAAAATAAAGAATGTTGTAATGACCCGAAAGGTCATCTCATGTTTTAAAATCCAACTCTGCACTTTTACGCTTTAAACACCTCATTTTATCTCTTCTCGATTTGTGTGTGCAGTCCGAGCATATTTCTGAAAAGCTTTTATGTTAAAAACTGATAAAAATATAATTTTTTTGCTTAGAAATCCATTTGAGTTGACTTTGGTCAACGTTTTAAGTAAACAGACTCAAATTTATATTTTGACGGTCTCGGTGGGTCCGTATCGTGATTTGGGAGTTGGACGTATGCCAGAATCAAATTCGGAAGTTCTTCGCCCGAGTTTTCGGACTTTTGTCGAAAATTGAAAGTTAAAGGCTTAATGAAATTGAAACGTTTGATCAATGTTTGACTTTTTGGACATCGGGATTGTATTTTGGTTCCGGAACCCGATATCGATCAAACACCATATTTATGACTTGTCTGTGAAATTTGGTGAGACAGAGTTGGTTTGATGTGATTTAGACGTCCGGTTGTGAACATAGAAGTTTCAAAGTTTTCTTGAAAATTTATTTGATTTGGTGTTCAATTCGTAGTTCTAAGTGTTATTTGGCGATTTGATCGCGCGAGCAAGTTCATATGACGTTTTTAGACTTGTGTGCGCTTTTGGTTTAGAGCCCCGAGGGCTCGGATGAGTTTCGAATAGGCTACAGAGTAAAAATTGGACTTATAGCATGACTAGTTCTGCAATTTCTGCAACTGGATGCGAGATCAGTGTTCGCATTTGCGAACATTCCCCATGCTGACAGGCTCGCAGTTGCGAGCAAATTCTTCGCATTTGCGAAGAGTACCTGCGCCAGCCTTAGTTTGCATTTGTGATCAAGAAGTCGCATTTGCGGGGAGCCAGTGTTCGCATTTGCGGGCAAAACTTCGCATTTGCGAAGTGGGGGCTGGGAAACCAGTGATCGCAAATGCGATCAATGGGTCGCATTTGCGGAAGGATCAGAGTTCGCATTTGCGAACTATTCGTCGCAAATGCGATGAAAGCAGGGATGTGAAGCCTTCGCATTTGCGATAGGTTCTTCGCATTTGCGGGGCTCGCATTTGCCAACCCCAGGTCGCAAATGCGACACCTACAACTGATCAATACTCAACTTAGACGAGATTTTTGGTTCATTCTTCAAATTTTCAAACTTAGAAACCCTAGAGGCGATTTTTCAAAGGGCTTTTCTTCCCCAAATCATTGGTAAGTGATTCTAAACTAGTTTCTTTCAATCTTTTACTACTTTTCTTAAGATTTCAACCTAAAATCTAAAGTTTTTATGGTGTAAATTGGGGGTCTTGGGTAGAATTGGATATTTTGAAAAATAGGGATTTAGACCTCAAATTAAGGTCGGATTCCAAAATAAATTACATAACCGGACTCGGGGGTGAATGGGTAATCGGGTTTTGGTCCGAATTTTGAGTTTTGACCAAGCAAGCCAGGGTGTTGACTTTTTCAATAATGACCTAAATTGAATTCTTTACAATCGCGGGTAGTTCCTAGGCGTAATTTGAACCGTTTGGTTGGTAAATTGCTAGATTCTATTGGTTCAGAGGCTTATTTGAAATGCAAAGCGGTTGTTGAGCTTTGTGTTTGGTTTTGGAGCGAGATAAGTGTCGTGGTTAATCTTAACTTGAGGGAATAGGACTCGTTTGTCTATTTGCTACATGTTTAGATGTTGGGTACAACGTATATGTGAGTTAACGAGTACTTATGCGTTGTTGTCGGTTTAAAGCATGCGGGTGGGACTCGATTCTTTGTAACTATTACTTTCTTTGATCATGTTATTCATGTTTAGACTAGTATTTGTTAAATTGATCATTCTTATCATGTTTATAAATCTTTGGTGATAATTGAGTATTGATTTCAAAGTTGAGGTTGGTATTGTGGAACCAAATGTTGAAGTAAGGCTTGTTCTTATTATTCTATCTCTCTATTGTTATTTGTTCGTTGCTTTATGGTAAGGGAGAGTGTAAATGCACAAAGGGTGATGCCGTGCCATATTGTGAGTGTTAATGCACGAAAGGTGATGCTGTGCTATGTTATGAGAGTTAATGCACGAAGGGTGATGCCATGCCGTTTCTATTGATTTATATGGCGAGGTTGAGAGCAAAAGCATGAAGGATGATTCCGTGCACTTTTCTTTACTGTGTTTAATTGTTTTCATTGGTTCAAGGCATATTGGCTGTTATAGTTATGTTTGCTATTGTGATTTTTTTTATCTTGTATTCCCCTCAGCATGTCCCCCTCCCGATATTACTTGTCTACATTTTATTTCCTGTTATTTGTACATATATTGTTATTTGTACATGTTTATTAGGTAGGTGTCTTTTCATAGCCCCGTCACTACTTCGTCGAGCTTAGGCTCGACACTTATGAGTACATGGGGTCAGTTGTACTCATACTACACTCTGCATTTCTTGTGCAGATTTTGGTATCGGCCCCAGCTGATCGTGAGGTTAGCAGCTGGATTTGCTTGTCAGGAGACCCAATGTAGATCTGCTGGCGTCCGCAGACCCTGTAGTCTCTTCCTAGTCTTATTATTTTAATGTTTCTTTTCTTTCAGAACAGTGTATTTTCTTTCAGACTCTGTTTGTAGTACATCATAGTAGCTCGTGAGTTGTGACTCCATATCCTAAATGTGTCAGATATTATGGGTTTTATATTATTCTGCAAATCATTTTTAGCTTCTGTTTAGCTTAATTGTTCTTGTTATTGAAATTGGCTAAAGTTGACATTAAGAATCATCTAACGTTGGCTTGCCTAGCAAGTGAATGTTAGGCGCCATCACGGTCCCGACGGTGGGAATTTCGGGTCGTGATAAGTTGGTATCAGAGCATTAGGTTGTCTAGGTCTCAAAATTTAAGAGTAGGCTTAGCAGAGTCTGGAGGATCGGTACGGAGACGTCTGTACTTATCTTCTAGAGGCGACGAAGTTTAGGAATAAATTTCACTTCTATTCTTTACTGTCGTGCGATTTTGTTCTCTCATTTATAATTGAACTCTTCTACTCTTATTCTCTCGCAGATGGCGAAAACACGTACCGCATCTTCAGCTGAGCAGCAGCCAAAACCCCAGAGGAAGCTCCAACAAGGGGCATAGGTCGAAGCCGAAGTCATGCCAGATGCCGAGGCAAGGGCAGAGCTCAGCCCAGAGCTCGAGCCAGCACCAACAACGGAGCCTCAGGTGGAGTTTGATGAGAGGTTCTAACCCAAACTGTGCTTGTTGGACTAGCTCAGGTCCTTAAGGGGTTCATCACCACCCTAGTACTTCAGGACACTTTGGTCCGTTTGCTGGGCCTTATGGAGAGTGTGGTCCAGACTGACACATTTCCCGTGGCACCAACCGTCTCTCAGGATAGAGGAGGAGCACAAACTCCTGCTACTCACACCCCGGAGTAGATGGCTTCCCAATATCAGATTCCAGCAGTGCAGCTAGTTGGAGTGGTTCCGCCAGTTGTTGTGGCACAGGCCGGTGGTGGATCATCTATGTCTTCTGAGAGCTTATTGAGGTTAGACAAGTTCACAAAGCTCTTTCCAGTTCACTACAGTGGTGCACCTTTTGAGGACCCACAGGATTATCTTGACCGTTCCCATGAGGTTCTGCGGAACATGGGGATAGTGGAGACCAATGGAGTCGATTTTGCTGTGTTTCAGATGACGGGTTCTGCCAAAAGATGGACCAGACCAGTTGGGTCACCTGCTTTTACTTGGGACCAGTTCTCTTAGATATTTCTTGAGAAGTTCCTTCCTGTCACAGTAAGAGAGGATTATCGCAGGCAGTTCGAGCGTCTCCAGCAGGGTAGTATGTCCGTTACCCAGTATGAGACCCATTTCGCAGATCTAGCCCGCCATGATATTCTTCTGCTTCCTATCGATAGAAAGGGTAAAGAGGTTTATTGAGGGGCTTGCGCATCCTATCAGGTTGTAGATGGCCAAGGAGACTGGGAGTGATATTTCTTTACAGACGACTGCCAATGTTGCCAGACGAGTCGAGATGGTTCTAGCTCAGTGGAGTGGTCAGGGGTCTGACAAGAGTCCTAGTCACTCTAGTGGATTTAGTGGTGCCTCATTTGGAGGTCGGGGTACTTTTGGTAGAGACCATCCTCCCATGCCGTTTCATTCAGCACTCCAGGAATCACATGGTGCTTTAGGTGGTCGTGGCCCTCATATGCATCATTTCGACCAGTTAGCCTACTGTCACACCTCCTTTTTTACCTACACCCCCGGAGAGGGTGTATAAAGGAAGTTTTTCCAATTAAAGGACAATCGAAACGAGATTTATTTACTTAAAAATTCAGAGTTGCCACTTGGAAGATTTATGGTGTCCCAAGTCACCGGTTCGAATCCCGAATCGAGGAAAAGATTGACTCTGTATTACAGTCTGCGAACCAGAAATCCGAGTAAGGAATTCTGTTAACTCGGGAGAAGGTGTTAGGCATTCCCGAGTTCCGTGGTTCTAGCACGGTCTGTCACACCTCCTTTTTTCTCCCCACGAGGGGTGAAGGAGTTTTCCCAATTAAAGGACAATCGAAACGGGATTTACTTATTTATTTCAGAGTCGCCACTTGGGAGATTTAGGGTGTCCCAAGTCACCAATTTTAATCCCGAATCGAGGAAAAGAATGACTCTGTATTACAGTCCGCGAACCAAAAATCCGGATAAGGAATTCTGTTAACCCGGGAGAAGGTATTAGGCATTCCCGAGTTCCGTGGTTTTAGCACGGTCGCTCAACTGTCATATTTGGCTCATTTATCTGATTTTTTAAACAATTAAGAACTTACATGCACATTTAGCTTTTAAAACCGCTTTTATCATTATTCTTCTTATTATTTTACACAAAATTGCAACGTCGTGAAAACGCATCTCGAACCACGTCACAACCAGTGTACACGTGATTTGTTGACGCATTTTGACTTTGTCGAGATCGGGATTTGGGTTACATAAATGCGCACCCGTATTTAAGAAAATAACCTTATTAAATATGCGCCAAAATACTACGCGTTATTATACTATTAGGTAGGACTGTGAAATTTACTAAATCGCCCATCCCGGAATCTAAGTATTTTATTATTTTTTTTAAAAGAAAAATAAATAAGATTGGAGGACTCTGCAAATTTTGTATTGTTTATATTTATTTATTTTTAGCGAAATCCTCCCTTATTTTATGAATACCTTTTAATGACTACATTTTTTTATTAAACTTGCCTATAAATACAAAAAAAAAAAATCAAAATTTTTTACATACTTAAAATAACATATTAAATACTAGTTTAAGATGAGTATTTAACGAAATGAAATATCACTATCAATGTAATTATAAGAAAAAATGGAATTGTCAAATAATATTTTAAAAGAAACTAACTATCCCATAACTAGATTAAATTCACATTGTTAGATGACTTGAGCTATTGAAATTAATTATTTACAACTACGGAGAATTAGAAACAATCTTCATTACTAATGCGTATTTCTAAAATTTGATTAATTTAACCTTAACTAACATTGTTTTAATTCAAATCATGTTATAATACTTGATTCACGAAAATAAAAAAAATCCTGTTTTACCTAAATTTAGCTACATGATTTCGATTATCTTAAGGTTAGCGATACTAAAACTCTTATAAATAAGGAACTTAATCAATTTTGCCAAACTGATTTAATAAAGTCATTTTTACGTTATTTTCTTCTCGCTCTAATTATTAGACAGTTTAATTAGTAATGAACATGCTTAAATATATACTACCTAATAATCCGGTTAAGGCATTGTTTAATATATCGCTACAACATATGTAGTTATGCCAAATGACAGTGATTTACAGAATAACAATACATGAAACAATCTAAATACAATTAAAAAAAAATTAAAACTAAATTAGAAATTTAACATTCCATTCTTCATTTCAGCTTACAAAATGCCAAAATTACAGTTGTGTACCTGATATTGCCAATATAAGAAGAAGAAAGTCAGCAACGTAACACAACAATAACAACAACCAGCAATAACCAGTCAACGAAATCCCAGTGACAGATTTTGAAATCAAAATAAAATCCAGGAACGCTGACAACAAACAACGGACAGAAACCTAGGGAATTTTCAGATTTTGAAAGGCTAATTAATGTTTAACCCTTAATTTCTAAACCTGTATATCAGAATATTTATCAGGTGTGCACTACTCTCTCTTCTAATTTCCAACTCTTTTTTTTTTGTATTTTTTTCTTTTCTTTTTTCTTGAAAGTTTTAATGTTTTTTGGAATTTTTCTTTCTCTCTTAAATATTCAGCTCTTTTTTTTCTCTCTCTCTCTATCTGTCCCCCTTTTTTTTCAAATCTGATCAAGCCTCTCCATTTTATCCCCATCTTTCAACATTTTTAAAACATAAAAACCCATTATATTCCCACTCAACCCCTTTTAATCCCACTATCTAATGTTTTGTCCCCCACCGTATTAAACAAATACCCCATTATATCTTGTCCCCCCATTATTAATTACTTTAATATTATCCTAATTTTAATGGAAAGAACACTCAAAATAAATAATTATTCAGAATTTTAATTCCAAAAATACCCCTCTGCCCTTACTGAAATTACCATTTTACCCCTGAACGTACTGCAAATTACCAAACTACCCCCATAAGTTATAACCACTTCACTTAATCAATTTCAACCAAAATATAGCAAATATGACCAATTTCTAACAATGTTCAACAACAAATTCAAACTAAATGATGAACAACAAAGAAACAACTAAATTATCTTGATTGAACAACATCTTTAACAACAAACAAACCTACTTTCAGATTCAACACCAACAAACATGTATATTCAGATTTCTAAATTCAATAATCATTTGAACTTAAAATTAAATCTAACAACATTACAACCAACAATTTCTACATTAAAATTAAACAAGATCATGAAGCAAGCTGAAGAAATAATCATAAATGATAAACAACAAACAAGAAAATCAAACTATACAAATTTCGGATTCAAGATCAATCAAACAAAGTATGAACATAAATGAAAAGATTCAACAACAATAACAAACAAGCTTTATTCAAACTTCGAATTAAACTTAAACAAAACAAATAAACATATTCAAATCACTAATCTTCAAATAATCAATTAATCTTTTTAAATTAAATCCAACAAAATTATAACAAAGATACATGATCCAAAAATTAAAACCAAAACATAACTTCACATTAAATCACTGAATTAAAAACGAACTTCAAAAAAAAATGAATACGAATTAAATCTATATTAACAACAAACAACGGATTCAAACGATTTAAGCTAACACTTTTCTATATTAAAACTAAATCCTCTTAAAATTAATCAAACAAACTGAAAAATAATTTAATTGAATCTTCAACTTAAATCTATCAACAATATAATTAATCAAACTAACAATTTCTACAAAAAATAAACAAGAAAAATAAAACAACTGAATAAAAATCAAGAACAAGAATCAAACATTTAATGATTTCATATCCAAAAAATATCAAACAAATTACGGATGGGAACGAAACTTAAACCAACTAACCGGATCGGAATGATGATGAACTCGAACGCAAACAAATCTGCCTGGAAACAAATATCGCACCAAAACTACCAACGCCCTAACGGATCTTGCCTTCAACGATAAACTCACCTTCCTTTTAAACTTGACGAACTCAAAACATCACACAACGACCTCGACGGATTAAACTTGATGGAGCAGCAACAACGTCGAGCAGCAGCAAAGATGCAGCAGCAAACGCAGGCAGCAGTAGGCAGCAACAACAACGGCGAAACGACAGCAGCAGCAGCGGCGTAGCAACGGCATGGCCATGGCAGTCAGAACTGAGGCAGAAGCAACGCAGCTGAAGCAGTGGTGAAGCAGCAGCATGACGGGCTGGTCGGAGAAGAGAACGGAGCAGCAGCGCGAGCTGAAAAGCAACCATGGTCGTTTGGGATGATGGTGATGGCAACTATGGTTGTTTGTACGTTGGGCTTCAATGGCGGAAGGGGAGGGTCGTTGGTGGTTGAAGCTGGGGTGGTGACGACGTGAGGGGGTGTTCGTGGGGATGAGGGGGTAGGGCAGCCATGGCCGCTAGGGAGGGGAGCTTGAGGAAGAAGAAGGAAAATGAGGGGGGGTGGCAGATAGCTTAGTTTTAGGGTTTTCTTGTTTTTTGTTTTGTTTTGTTTTGTTTTATGAAAAATGAAAGAAAAGGGGGTTTGGGTCTCTTTGGGTTATGGACTGGGTCGACCCAGTTCGAAATGGACTGGGTCGTTTGGGAAGATTGGGTATTTTTTGGGCTTGTGGCTTGAATTTGAAGAAGAGGCCCAATTCCAATTTTTTTGTATTTTTTGCTCTCTTTTCTTTTACTTCCTAATTAATAAAACTAAAATTCTAAACTAAACTATCTTAAAAAAAACTAATTAACTCTAAAAATAATTATTTCACATTTAAATAGCAATTAACGACAAAAATCGCACAATTTAGGCGTTTAAATGCTAAACATGCAACATACATTTATTTTATGATTTTTTTCATTTTTTATAAAGCAAACTTAATTACTAACAATTGTAGGATTAAATACTAAATGCAAAATGCGACATATTTTTTGTATTTTTTTATTAATTTAACAAATAAACGTGCGCAGATAAATACAAATAATTATCCAAAATGTCACAAAAATTCTCAAAATTGTACGCAAAGAAAAATTATTTTATTTTGGATTTTATTTTGGTAGTGATTTTCATATAAGGCAAAAATCACGTGCTCACAGCTGCCCCTCTTTGTCCGAAAACACGAAGGGTTTTCGTGCAAAGATAAAGTGAGCGGACACGAGCGATTTTTGCCCATTCGAGTACTCCGTGTGAAGCATTTTTTGAATGATTTTGACCGAACGAACCTTTGCTTAAGAGGTTTCCTACATATCCTGGGCTGAACAGAATCAGGTCAATGTAGTTCGGGAAGTTTTGGTAGCTGGGACTACCATGGGACTGCAATGTTACTGCTGTTGCATGCTACTTTTACTGTTTGCTGACCTCCTTATTATCCCACGCTTAAAAGAAAAATCAAGAAGTTAGGCTAGTCTACGGATTACAAGATCTTATCTGTCTTCCCCTTGCTCTGGTTGCCTTGCTTTCTTGTCGGCTTGTGTTTCCTCTGGTGCCTTTCTTTCGAAAACTGCTGGAGATGACACTGGCCTTTTGTCTTTTTGAGTATAAGTTTTATTATTCCGTTCTGTCTGCTGGGGACGCTGCTTTCTGCATTACAGCTTGTTATGCTAAGGATTTTTGTTGTAACCCTCCTCATTACTGCCTTCTGCTTGATCTTGAAATGTATTTCTCTGTTCTGCAGGCGGGCTCCTGACTTCAATCTTAACTTTTGAAAGATGACACAACCTCAATTCTCCAGGGGGATCCTGACTTCAACAATATAACAACCTCCGTTCTGGAGGCGGGATCCTGACTTCAACAACTTAAAAAAAATATAACAACCTCTGTTCTCCATGCGGGCTCCTGACTTCTTCAACTTAAAATATATCAACCTCCTTTCTCCAGGCGGGCTCCTAACTTCAACAACTTCTTAAATTCTATCACCTCTATTCTCCAGGCGGGCTCATGACTTTTTCAACTTCTTGCATTTTATCACCTCCATTCTCCAGGCGGGCTCCTGACTTCTTCAACTTTCTCAGAATTTTAACACCTTTATTCTCCAGGCGGGTTCCTGACTTCAACAAATTTAAAAATATAACAAACTCCGTTCTCCAGGCGGGCTCCTGACTTCTTCAACTTCCTTAAAAATAACACCTCCATTCTCCAGGCGGGCTCCTGACTTCAACAACTCCTTAAAAATAACACCTCCATTCTCCAGGCGGGCTTCTGACTTTTTCAACTTAAAAAAAAACAACAACCTCTGTTCTCCAGGCGGGCTCCTGACTTCTTCAACTTTCTCAAAAATTTCATCACCTCCGTTCTCCAGGCGGGATCCTGACTTCAACAACTTAAAAATAACACCTTCATTCTCCAGGCGGGCTCCTGACTTCTTCAATTCCTTAAAAATAACCCCTCCATTCTCCAGGCGGGCTCCTGACTTCTTCAATTCCTTAAAAATAACACCTCCATTCTCCAGGCGGGCTCCTGACTTCTTCAATCCTTAAAAATAACACCTCCATTCTCCAGGCGGGCTCCTGACTTCTTCAATTCCTTACATTTTATCACCTCCATTCTCCAGGCGGGCTCCTGACTTCTTCAACTGTTTCCTTCAAAATTGGTGTTTTATCCCTCTGAAAATTGCTGGGGATAACACCGATATTTTATTTCATCAATGTGTCATTTTCCTTCCTTAAAGACTATTTCCTTTAAAGCTGGTGCTTTCACTTCCCTGAAACCTGCCGGGAATAACACTGCTGAGGAATTATCTTTCTCATTTTAACAATGGTGGGGATGATACTGATTATCTTGCTTCTTCCAAGATTGCTTTTCTCTTAAAACTTGTATCTCCCTTCTCGTATACTGCTGGGGATTTTTTCCTTCCTTCAACACTTGTGTTATTTTTCTCTTTCCCAAATGACTATCTGATTTTAAGAAAATTTTCGTAATGAGAGAAAATTTTCTGCCCCAGTTTGATGATCTTCTCTGTGACCCTGTCTTCCTGCGGTCAATAATATTTCTTTTCCCTATTTCAAATCAAAGAAAAATTTATTAGTTTAAAATGGGGGCGAGTGGTCGTGCCACTTCTGCTGAGGATGGTTTTTCCCTCTTCTTTTCCTTTCATTGCTATAAAACTTGCTAGGGAGAATATTGATTGTTGGGGCTGATATTCCTGCTGGGGATGGTTGTCGTTCTTCTTCCTTCCCGATTCCGTGTCGTCCGACCATTGCGGAGCTTGGTCGAGAATCTGCCGGAGTTGTTCCTGTATCTTGCAAATCTGCTGAGGACCATCTTGGAATTCGATCCGTAATTTCCCTTGGAAATTTGGGCCTCTTAGGATTTAGACCCATTCATCATTTGGTCTTGGCGACAAACTTCTTTTCACTTTGTCGCCTTATCCTTGGCTTGTCTTTTCGCATTTCGCCTTGCATCATTTTGGCAATTGGTAGTAAACTCTGATAATTCTTTTCAAAATAAACTACTGGGAAAATAAAATCTTTTAAACTAAGAAATGAAAGATTTACAACTTTAAAGATAGAGAAGAAGTCTTTCTGAACAAACACTGGGGAAAAAGAAAAGAAAAGAACTTATCTGAATGATATAACCAATCCCAACGATCATGTCGTGCATTTCGGATTGATCAACCTAGTCTATTTGTATCCATCAATCTTTCGGATGGCCTCATCTTGCTGGGGATAAATAAATACTCAACTTTTGACAAAGGTGGACCTTCTCCGCCAATCTCACCTTGTCGCCTCATAGTGCCATTCGAAGGGTTTTCACTAATAAGACTCTCTCATTTCTCTCAACTCCCGTCGCCTCATGGTGCCTGTGAAGGTTTTCACCAATAAAACTCTCTCATTTTGTTTTATTTTTCAGCTGGGGATTGGAGCGTGTCGATACGACGCTCTTTGTTGGGGGATTCTTTCGGCTATCAATTCATTTCTAGTTTATGATCCTCTTCTCTGCTGGGGATCAGAGTGTTGTTCCCAACTTCCATGTGCATGAACTTGACACTTCTTGGATACTGATCGGGAGGTCTTTTTTGGACATCAATAGGGATTTTTGTGTGGGGTTAAAAGAAAAGGCTATCAAAAAGCTCAAAATAATTTTGACGGGTAAAACATTACAACTCTTGGAATCAAACTTTCTTTCCCATAATTTTAAACACAACTTCTGCCCCAATTTTTTTTTACTTGGGGAATCTTATTATTTTTGTTACACTATGACCGAGCCGCAAGGCGCCTACGTATCCTTCTTTGAGGAATCAGGTCAAACGTAGTTCCCACTTCCTTTGTTTTTCTTGTAATTTTTCTTTTGTCTTTATTATTGTTTTCCTCTCTTTTTATCTTTTATTTTTTAATAACTGACTCCAAAAGAGGGATATGAAAGAAAAAATAAGGCTCAAAAGGGTAAGCAAAGGTTAAAGTGTTTGGATAGAAGAAAGAATTGCCTCCGTCATTTCATTCTCCGATAAATGCCAAGCACAAACAAATGGCAATTACAATAAAAAGAAATCATACATAATATCTCTTAACTGCGTCGGAATTGATAGCCATGTCGACGCATTTTCCTTTGACATCTGTTAAACATAAGGCGCCATTGGACAATACTCTGGTTACAATGAATGGTCCTTGCCAATTCGGGGCGAACTTGCCCTTGGCTTCTACTTGGTATGGCAGGATTCGTTTCAACACATGTTGCCCCACTTCAAATTTTCTGGGGCGCACCCTCTTGTTGTAGGCTCTTGCCATTCTCTTTTGATATAACTGGCCATGACACACAACTGCCAATCTCTTTTCATCAATCAAGCTCAACTGTTCCAAACGGGTTTTGACCCACTCATCATCATCAATCTCAGCCTCGGCGACAATCCGAAGGGAGGGAATTTCAACTTCTACCGGTATTACTGCTTCAGTCCCGTAGACCAACAAATAAGGGGTTGCACCTACTGAGGTTCGGACGGTAGTGCGATAAACCAACAATGCAAATGGTAATTTTTCATGCCATTGCCTGGATCCTTTTACCATCTTCCTCAGTATCTTCTTAATGTTCTTGTTGGCCGCTTCAACAGCTCCATTTGCCTTGGGACGATAAGGTGTGGAATTACGGTGTGTAATCTTAAACTGTTCACATACTTCTCTCATCAAATTGCTGTTAAGATTAGCACCATTGTCCGTGATTATCACTTTCGGGATCCCAAATCTACAAATGATACGGGAATGGACAAAATCCACTACTGCCTTCTTGGTTACCGACTTGAAAGTTTTGGCTTCAACCCACTTAGTAAAATAGTCGATGGCCACCAGAATGAACCTGTGACCGTTCGAAGCTACCGGCTCAATAGGCCCAATGACATCCATGCCCCATGCCACAAATGGCCATGGTGCTGACATTGTGTGCAATTCCGTTGGTGGAGAATGAATCAGATCTCCGTGTATCTGACACTGATGGCATTTTCGTACGAAACTGATACAATCATGCTCCATAGTGAGCCAATAATATCCCGCTCGCAGAATCTTCTTTGCCAACACATATCCGCTCATATGGGGCCCACAGACTCCAGCATGTACCTCTGTCATCACTATCGTGGCTTGACCTGCATCAATACATCTCAGCAATCCCAGATCTGGGGTTCTTTTGTACAACATTCCTCCACTGAGGAAAAATCCATTTGCCAGTCGTCGAATGGCTCTCTTTTGATCTCCGGTTGCCTGCTCCGGGTATATCCCCATCCTGAGGTATTCCTTGATATCATAAAACCATGGCTCGCCATCCATTTCTTCTTCTATTATGTTGCAGTAGGCATGCTGATCACGAACCTGAATATACAATGGGTCAACATGGATTTTGTCTGGATGGTGCAACATCGATGCTAAAGTGGCCAAAGCATCGGCAACCTCATTGTGAACTCTCGGGATGTGTCTGAACTCCACTAATCAAAATCGCTTGCTCAGATCGTGCAAACATTATCGATATGGTATGAGTTTCAAATCCCGTGTTTCCCATTCACCCTGAATTTGATGCACCAGGAGGTCTGAGTCCCCCAAGACCAAGACGTCCTGGACATCCATGTCTGCCGCTAATCGCAAACCCAAAATGCATGCTTCATACTCAGCCATGTTGTTGGTACAGTAGAAACGCAGTTGAGCTGTAACAGGGTAATGATGTCCTGTTTCAGAAATAAGCACTGCTCCTATTCCAACTCCCTTCGCATTTGCGGCTCCATCAAAGAAAAGCTTCCAACCTGGTTCCTCAGGTAAGTTCAACTCATCTATATTCATTACTTCCTCGTCAGGAAAATACGTCCTCAACGGCTCATATTCTTCATCAACCGGATTCTCAGCCAAGTGATCTGCCAATGCTTGGGCCTTCATGGCTGTCCTCATCACGTAGACGATGTCAAAGTCCGTGAGTAGTATTTGCCATTTTTCTAACCTTCCTGTGGGCATAGGCTTCTGGAAAATATACTTTAACGGATCCAAACGGGAAATGAGATAAGTAGTATATGAGGATAAATAATGTTTCAACTTCTGGGCCACCCAGGTTAGGGCGCAACATGTCTTCTCGAGTTGAGTGTACTTAACCTCATATACTGTAAACTTCTTGCTGAGATAATAGATGGCTTGCTCTTTTCTTCCTGTAATGTCGTGTTGCCCCAACACGCAACCAAAAGAATTCTCCAAGACCGTTAGATAAAGAATTAACGGTCTTCCCGGCTCAGGGGGAACCAATACAGGTGGATTTGATAAATATTCTTTGATCTGGTCGAATGCCTCCTGGCATTCCACCATCCATCCTATTGTAGCATCCTTCTTCAACAGCCGAAAAATGGGTTCACAGGTTGCTGTGAGTTGAGCAATAAATGTGCTAATGTAATTCAATCTTCCCAACAGACTCATTACTTCTGTCTTGTTCTTCGGCGGTGGCAACTCTTGGATAGATTTGATTTTTGATGGATCCAGTTCAATACCTCGCCGACTGACAATGAATCCCAAAAGCTTCCCAGATGGAACACCAAATGCGCATTTGGCCGGGTTGAGCTTAATATCATACCTCCGAAGTCTTTGAAAGAACTTCCTTAGGTCTGCTACGTGGTTTTCCTGATGCTTGGACTTTATGATTACATCATCTACGTACACTTCAATTTCTTTGTGGATCATGTCATAAAACACAGTGGTCATTGCTCTCATGTACGTTTCCCCAGCATTCTTCAATCCAAATGGCATTACCCGGTAGTAATAAGTTCCCCATGGCGTAATGAATGTTGTCTTTTTCGCATCTTCCTCATCCATCCGAATCTGATGATACCCCGCATAACAATCCACAAAAGATCCGATCTCACGTCCGGCACAGTTGTCGATCAAGATATGGATGTTGGGTAAAGGAAAGTTGTCTTTAGGGCTTTCCCTATTCAGATTGCGGTAATCAACACACACCCTGATCTTTCCATCTTTCTTTGGTAACGACACCACATTAGCCAACCAATCAGGATATCGAGTGACACGAATAACCTTTGCTTGTAGCTGCTTGGTTACTTCTTCTTTAATCTTCACACTCATATCCGTTTTGAACTTCCTCAATTTTTGCTTGACGGGAGGGCATGCCGGGTCAGTGGGCAATTTATGAACCACTAGATCTGTGCTTAACCCCGGCATGTCATCATATGACCATGCAAAAATATCCTTGAACTCAATAAGTGTTTTGATCAATTTCTCCCTGATATTTGGTGCAATGTGGATGCTTATTTTAGTTTCTCTGATATCGCCGACATCCCCTAAATTGATGGCTTCTGTGTCATTTAAGTTGGGTTTGTATTTTTCTTCAAACTGGCTTAACTCCCTGTTTATCTCCTCGAATGCTTCATCCTCATCGTATTCCGATTCATTATCATAATCGACCTTTTGTATGGTTAGCTCGGAATCAGATTGATCTTTTAGACTAGGTTGAAGATCCGTTGTGCATGTCATGTCATTAGAACCAGTATGAAAAGAACTGTTCAGAAAAGAAACAAAACTAAAATAATAGAAAATAAGATAAGAAATAAAGAAGAAACTTTTCATTTTATTTATGGGATAACAAGGTTTCACACTGTATTCGATGTAATAAAAGAATTCTGGATTACAATCCTGGAATAATCCAGAAAACAGAAAAGGAAAATCAGAGTCAACTACCAAGACTCCCTCCAAGTAGGAAGAGGAGTAGCTATCCAATTGTTGACCTTGACTTTGGGACCCACAAACTGTATGTCTGCCTTACTGGAGCCCTTTCCAGCTTCTATCATGTTGACGTCAGCAAACATTCTTCCAAAGTATTCATTCAAATCTCCGTTTGACCCCATCAGAGGTCCAAGAATTTTCGGGACTGGCAACTTTCTACATCCTGCTTTGACAAATGATCTGGACAGGCGTGGGACTGGTTTAGGAAGGACCCAAACTCTTTTCTTCAATTTGCGGGCTCGCTTCACATCCACTGCGGTAGGCTTGAATCCTAACACAAAAGTTTCCAGGTTCTTGGGCAAAGAAATTGGCTGGATCATTCCCTACAAATCAACCCCCAGACCTTTCCCTGGTACAAACCCATTATTCAACATTTCTGCTGCTATCATGAAGGCTGCAGCTGTGATTCTGGGAAGTGGAAGGCCCTCGCCCTCAGGAATTTTGTCTACCGAGACTGCATCAAAAACCTGATAAACCCACGGGCCCTTATCATCGTCGGTTTCTATGAAGGGCACAATAGCATCACTGATGGCGTGGTGCCATCATCCCCGTGTATCACAATCTCTTGTCTATCCCATTCAAATTTGACCACTTGATGCAGTGTAGAAGGTACTGCCTTAGCTGCATGGATCCATGGTCGACCCAACAAAAGATTGTACGACACTGCCACATCTATTACTTGGAATTCCATGGTGAACTCAACTGGACCAATGATTAGTTCCAGTACGATATCACCTACTGTGTTAATGCCGCCTCCATCAAAACCTCGGACACAGACACTGTTCTGGCGGATCCTATCATCAGCAACCTTTAGCTTGTTGAGAGTGGCCAAAGGACAGATATTGGCACTTGACCCGTTATCAATTAATGCTCGAGTGACCACCGATTCTTCACATTTTACCGTCAGATAGAGTGCTTTGTTGTGCTCAGTACCCTCTACCGGTAACTCATCATCAGAGAATGTCACTCGGTTTACTTCAAAGATCTTGTGCGCTACCTTCTCCAAATGGTTCAGTGAGAGTTTGTCCGGGACATAGGCCTCATTCAGAATCTTCATTAAGGCTTGACAGTGATCGCTTGAATGGATTAACAAGGATAGCAATAAAATCTGGCTGGGGTCTTTCTCAATTGTTCTATAATTGAGTAATCCTGCACCTTCATCTTCTTCAAAAATTCCTCTGCTTCTTCCTCTGTTACAGGTTTCTTTATTGTTTCAGGATTGACCCTTCTCAACTCTGCGGGAGCAAAACACCTTCCCGATCGAGTTAACCCTTGTGCCTCGCATATGTCTTCTACAACCTCCTTCCCCTCATGCGTTACCGTCACTTGACTGTAGCTCCATGGCACATCCTTCTCATTTGTTATCGGCAACTGTATGACCGGCTTGATAACAACTGGTCCCACATGGACCCCTTTTACTACCAACCTTGGTTTGTTTGCTACTCCCTGCAATACTGCTTTGACTGACTCTGGCCTCTTCACAGTAATAGATGATCCTTTCCCTGCTATCACAAAGGGCTTATTATATACCTTTCCCGACTATACCACTGCCTTTCCACTGGTTTACTCTTCATTAGTACTGGCGCGAATCATCATTACCGTTTGTGAGGGTGTTTTTGGTTTCCCTCCCTCATGCACTAACTCGATCATGTGGGCTTCATGGTGCACCGATAACGGATTTTCATTGATGTTGGGGGCCCCTGGTGCCTGAACCTCGATTCTATTGGTGTCAATAAGATCTTGTATAGCAGTCTTTAGCTTCCAACATTTCTCAGTATTGTGCCCGGGAGCACCCGAACAATATTCACAGCTCACTGAATGGTCCAGATTTCTGGGAAGGGGATTTGGCAATTTGGTTTCAACAGGACTTAGTAGGCCTATCTGCTTCAACTTGTGAAACAGAGTAGTATAGTTTTCTCCCAACGGAGTGAATGTTCTTGGCTTCTGTATCCTTTCATTTTGGAAAGCCTGATTCCCACGGAAGCCTGACCCTGAAGGATTCCTGTAGGACCTTGGTGGTGGATACGTGCTTTGTGGAGGTGGATATGTATGTTGGGGAGCCGGTACACGCCATTGCGGACGAACCGGAGGCTGGGTATAAGTTTGGGCGTGATGTATGGAAAAATGCTGTTCTTGTGGTGGGTAGTAGGGTTGTAGAGGGTTGTATGGATTGTGTGGGTAGTTTAGATGATGGGGTTTGGGTTGGTAATGAGGGTAAGGGCCTTTAGATCTGGACCAATTGCCCGCCTCTACTGTTGTGACCTCCTCTCTCCTTTTCTTTCCGAGCGCACCTCCCGTGCCGCTCTGAATGGCCTGAGTTGTTGCCTTAATCGCCGAGTAACTCAGGATCTTATTGGACTTAAGTCCCTCTTCTATCATGCTTCCCATTTTCACCACTTCATTGAAGGATTTTCCAACTGACGTCACCAAGTGACCGAAGTAAGTCGGCTCTAGAGTTTGTAGAAAGTAATCTACCATTTCTCCTCCTCTCATTGGAGGATCAACTCTGGCTGCCTGCTCTCTCCATCGGAACCCAAATTCCCTGAAGCTCTCTCCGGGTTTCTTCTCAAACTTTAGCAATGTGAGACGGTATGGGACTATCTCAAGGTTATATTGGAAGTGTCCTGCGAAAGCCTGTGCCAGTCATCCCAGGTGTACCATCTGCTCGGATCTTGTCTTGTATACCACTCCAGTGCCGACCCGCTCAAACTCTGGCCAAAGTAAGCTATCATCAGCTCATCTTTTCCCCCTGCTCCCCTCATTTTGCTACAAAAACCCCGTAGATGTGCCATAGGATCGCCATGCCCTTCGTATAAATCGAACTTGGGCATTTTGAACCCTGCTGGTAATTGAACGTTAGGGAAAGGGCATAGATCCTTGTAGGCCACGCTGACCTGGTTGCCTAACCCGTGTATGTTCCTGAAGGACTGCTCCAGGCTTTTAAATTTCCGCATCACCTCGTCCTGCTCTGGGCTCTTAGCCGGCTTTTCAATCTCCGCCGGGACCTCAAAGTGGGGATTATAGGTATGTGGCTCGGGTGCTTTGAATGTGAGTTCAGGGGGGTAGTATTGTGTATCGTGAGCCTGAAACAGTGGCTCACTAGATGATCTGTGCAATGGGGCTGGGGGAGGTGCCACAAAGACGGGAACATTTGGTGGAGGAGGGTTTTGAGTGGGTGGTGGAGCTTGGGAATCATAAGCCTCTCTTCCCTGATAATAGTGATGGCTTGGGAAACTTGTTGAAGGACCAGGAGAGGGGTATTCTGACGTGTGTCCTGGTTGGAGAGTAGGGGTAATAGGTAGTTCCTGCCCTTTTTGGGCTCTAGCCAAGGCTATCTGTATTTCATTCATTTCCAGCCTTATTTTTTCCATTTTTTCCATGGCTTCCTTCAGCATCTGATGTGCCGTCTTTTCCGACTCAACACTGTTGTCTGATCCAGTCATGCTTTCTGGTATAGGACCTTTCGATCTTGTTTGATAATGGTACGGTGCCAGTACGCTCTAACAACTAACTGATATTGATTGGAAAAACAACAAACTTGTCAGTGTTAGAGTCTTAACAGATATTGTAATTGCACGTTGGGGGGGGGATGCAATGCTCTTAGGCAGTTAATCATTTCTAACATGCTTTTGCTCTGACCGCATGCATCTCCCGGCTTATTTTTGTTCTGACAGATATATATATATTTATTCCATTTTTTTTCTTTTTTCATAATTACGGTCGAATCCTATGGAGATTGCCTACATATCGTGACCCCGTACGAATCAGACCAAGCGTAGTTCGTGCCATAAGTAAAATAAAGACCCAATTTTTTTGTTGTTTTTTTATTACTCAAAATAATGCTATTACAAGCCATCACAAAAAAAAACAAACGAAAATACAGACTTCATATTTTTTTTTTTTGAGAATGTTTGAAAAGAACATATGGGTAGACAACAGACTCGAAAAACAAACAAGTGCAAGATTGAACTAGGGATACATTAAAGCTTTGAATTTTGGTGCCCGCGAGGCATCGTTCGGCCTTTCCGCGGGTTTGGAGGCCAGGCTTCTTTGCAAGCTTTTTAGTTCCTCCATGATCCGGTGGACATAATCCATGACTGAGGAAAAGAGGATATCACGGGGCATCTCTTCACATGTTAGGCACTTCGTGGTGATATAGCGCCCTATCTCATTGATCCTACCCCTAATTCTATCCCTCTCTATGCACAACTGTTCTATCCGTTGATTCTTTAGTCCCAATATTCGAGTATTGTCAATGAGCTGATCTTGGAACATCTCCATTTGTTCTTCCATCCAGGCTATTGACTCATAGCAGCGTTCTCTATCTATTCTAGCATCCCGGGTTCGTTTAAGGACTCGATTATTGAGAATGGAGTTTATCTCTCTCAATGTCGCAATACTCATTTCGTAGTCCCTTTTTACTTGCCATAGGTGCTCTCTCCGTGCTGCTGTAACTTTGGCCCACCTGACCCGCATTATTTTTATATAAGCCTTGGATCTCTCCAAGTCTTCGCGGCTTTTGTTGACCTGACTCCTCAACTCTGCTATCAACCTTTCACTGGACCGAATTTTCTGTTGGTCGCCGACATTCCTTCTGTTTTGGCGGATTCGGGCTCTCAAGGCCTTGTTCTCTCGAATCAACTTGCTTTTCTCTCCTGTATCAGCATCAATTTGCAAGCTGCTTTGGTATTTTAGCCCCTCAATTTGCTGTTTTAACTTGCCAATCTCGACCCGATATTCCTTCTCTTTTGCTAGCCAACCCCATTGTGCTTGCAATGATTTTGCAAAGTCTTGGATGTGAGCTCTCTTAGTTGGTCTCTGGTTCTCAAGCTCTCTTCTGTACCATGTGAGGTATTTTGGCGATACTTCGCCTTTGGCCCGGTCTTGTACACGAGTATCTACTTTCAGGGTTTGACATTCTTTCCAGATTCTCCGAACGACTGCTTCATGGAACTGCCCACCAGGCCCGATTTCGATTACCTGGCCACTGAGATCCTCTTCCTTTGGGACTATTTGGTATCGCCCCAACTGTCTCAACACTCTGTATGGTGCGTAAGGCTGGATACTTTGGAGGCCCATCAACAACAAATGAGATTCGGTGGCTGACATGTGTACGACTTCATCTATGGGTAGCCACCCAAATGCCCATTCTATCTGGTTTGCTGAGACTGAACGCAACAAAGTGACCCATTCGACGACCCCTTCTGGTAGGCTAAACCCATTGACCCTTGTGGAAAACTCTTCTATACAAGTCTTTTGTGACGACTCATATTTCAGGAATTGAGGGTGATGACATAGGTGTTCTATCATCCACATTTGCAGTAATACATTGCAACCCTCAAAGAAACCTCCTCCGATTTTGCAAACAGTGAGAGCGCGGAAGATGTCTGCTATAATCATTGGCGCCAGAGTGCTGTTGTTCTGCTTGAGCAAAGTGCTGACGACCCCAGCGACTTGTATGTTGATTTTCGCATCTTTTCTAGGGAATACCAGAAGGCCCAGAAAGGCTACCATGAAAGCAATACACCTATGTTCTTCCCATTTCAACTGATTTTCCCCGCTGCAGATCTTTCCCTCAGGATTGTTGAACCCTCCAAAATGACCGAATCTGTCGTACAAGAATGCAAAACTACAAAAACCTTCAGATAATTCTAGGTTGTGTATAACTCTGCAGATCTTCACGGTGTCTAGAAATTTGTGTATGGTCACGGTCCTTGGTGCAATAAGATACTGCTCTCTCATAGGGACTTTGGGACTCCCGATGTACCCTGCCAGTTCTTCCAGTGTTGGTGTGAGCTCAAAGTCTGAGAAATGAAATACATTGTGTGCTGGGTCCCAAAATGAGATTAGTGCCCTTATAATGTCCCCTCTCGGAACAATGTCCAGTAGCCCAACTAAGTTTCCTAAGTACATCTTGACTATATCTCACCCTGATTCTTCTAAGTCGTTCCACCACATGCGTAAGCCTAAAGGGATCCCATTTACCACGACCTCAGATGAATTCCTACTCGTGCTCATTCTGCACATTTATTAAGGGATTTAGACAAAGCAAAATCTTTATTTGACTCATAACTAATTTTCCTATTTTTTCTAATTTTGTGGAAAAGAAAAATTGATTCTTTAAATACGACCTTTTTATTTATTTGGCATTTTTGTAGATAAATAAACAAATAAAAAAAATCATTTTAAAAACAAAAATTTTTCATGGTAATACAAACTATTGTTTTTTTTTAAAAAAAATAGGCAATTAATTCTCTACACCGTTACTTCGTCCAGGTAATACCAACTATTTTTTTTCTAAAATAGGCAATTAATTCTCTACACTGTCACTTCGTCCAGATAATACAAACTATTTTTTTTTAAAATAGGCAATTAATTCTCTACACTGTTACTTCGTCCCTTTTTTTTTCAATTTTCAATATCTTTGATTTTCCAAAGCCGGTCAGCATGCAAGTCTAAAGCAAATAAATGCATAAAGCAAACAGGATGCAGCAGGATGGTCTTTACATTTCAGGTTGCTAGTCCTAGACGGACCCAACCCCTGTGTTGAGTCCCCTAAATCAGATGCAACGTGATGCAAATAAGCGTTTTCCTACTAGGGATCCGGCATGAAGTCATATTTTACTAAGTTTCAAACTGGGCATTGTTCTAGACCTGGCTTACCCGAGCGGACAACTCGAGTCGAGGAGGGGGCTACGTACCGGGGACCCGCGGGGTCATCCGGCTTTGTAACTTATCCGAGCCTCTTTATTATTTTGGGTATTGACACTAACAGAATAGGGAGTCTCGACCAGCGAGCTTCTCCCCGGAGGTAAGAAGAGAAGAGTTTCGGCACAGTTTATATACAGTTCACATAATATCAAAGCGGTAAAGGCAATTAATTAGCACATTTAATCCAAAACATGTAATAAAATCAGATACTAAATAAAGCCAAATAATAACAATTATTCTAAGCTCGAACTTCTAACCCTGAATCAGTGGTTCTGGATTTTGAGATCCCCAGCAGAGTCGCCAGAGCTGTCACACCTCCTTTTTTCGCCCTACGAGGGGGGAAGGAGTTTTCCCAATTAAAGGACAATCGAAACGGGATTTACTTATTTATTTCAGAGTCGCCACTTGGGAGATTTAGGGTGTCCCAAGTCACCAATTTTAATCCCGAATCGAGGAAAAGAATGACTCTGTATTATAGTCCGCGAACCAGAAATCCGGATAAGGAATTCTGTTAACCCGAGAGAAGGTATTAGGCATTCCCCAGTTCCGTGGTTTTAGCACGGTCGCTCAACTGTCATATTTGGCTCATTTATATGATTTTTTAAACAATTAAGAACTTACATGCACATTTAGCTTTTAAAATCGCTTTTATCATTATTCTTCTTATTATTTTACACAAAATTGCAACGTCGTGAAAACGCATCTCGAACCACGTCACAACCAGTGTACACGTGATTTGTTGACGCATTTTGACTTCGTCGAGATCGGGATTTGGGTTACATAAATGCACACCCGTATTTAAGAAAATAACCTTATTAAATATGCGCCAAAATACTACGCGTTATTATACTGTTAGGTAGGACTGTGAAATTTACTAAATCGCCCATCCCGGAATCTAAGTATTTTATTATTTTTTTTAAAAGAAAATAAATAAGATTGGAGGACTCTGCAAATTTTGTATTGTTTATATTTATTTTTTTTAGCGAAATCCTCCCTTATTTTATGAATACCTTTTAATGACTACATTTTATTTTTTATTAAACTTGCCTATAAATACAAAAAAAAAATCAAAATTTTTTACATACTTAAAATAACATATTAAATACTAGTTTAAGATGAGTATTTAACGAAATGAAATATCACTATCAATGTAATTATAAAAAAAATGGAATTGTCAAATAATATTTTAAAAGAAACTAACTATCCCATAACTAGATTAAATTCACATTGTTAGATGACTTGAGCTATTGAAATTAATTATTTACAACTACGGAGAATTAGAAACAATCTTGATTACTAATGCGTATTTCTAAAATTTAATTAATTTAACCTTAACTAACATTGTTTTAATTCAAATCATGTTATAATACTTGATTCGCGAAAATAAAAAAAATCCTGTTTTACCTAAATTTAGCTACATGATTTCGATTATCTTAAGGTTAGCGATACTAAAACTCTTATAAATAAGGAACTTAATCAATTTTGCCAAACTGATTTAATAAAGTCATTTTTTACGTTATTTTCTTCTCGCTCTAATTATTAGACAGTTTAATTAGTAATGAACATGCTTAAATATATACTACCTAATAATCCGGTTAAGGCATTGTTTAATATATCGCTACAACATATCTAGTTATGCCAAATGACAGTGATTTACAGAATAACAATACATGAAACAATCTAAATACAATTAAAAAAAATTAAAACTAAATTAGAAATTTAACATTTCATTCTTCATTTCAGCTTACAAAATGCCAAAATTACAGTTGTGTACATGATATTGCCAATATAAGAAGAAGAAAGTCAGCAACGTAACACAACAACAACTGCAATAACCAGCAATAACCAGTCAACGAAATCCCAGTGACAGATTTTGAAAATCAAAATAAAATCCAGGAACACTGACAACAAACAACGGACAGAAACCAAGAGAATTTTTAGATTTTGAAAGGCTAATTAATGTTTAACCCTTAATTTCTAAACCTGTATATCAGAATATTTATCAGGTGTGCACTACTCTCTCTTCTAATTTCCAACTCTTTTTTTTGTATTTTTTTTTTCTTGAAAGTTTTAATGTTTTTCGGAATTTTTCTTTCTCTCTTAAATATTCAGCTCTTTTTTTTTCTCTCTCTCTATCTGTCCCCCTTTTTTTTCAAATTTGATCAAGCCTCTCCATTTTATCCCCATCTTTCAACATTTTAAAACATAAAAACCCATTATCTTCCCACTCAACCCCCTTTTAATCCCACTATCTAATGTTTTGTCCCCCACCTTATTAAACAAATACCCCATTATATCTTGTCCCCACATTATTAATTACTTTAATATTATCCTAATTTTAATGGAAAGAACACTCAAAATAAATAATTATTCAGAATTTTAATTCCAAAAATACCCCTCTGCCCTTACTGAAATTACCATTTTACCCCTGAACGTACTGCAAATTACCAAACTACCCCCATCAGTTATAACCACTTCACTTAATCAATTTCAACCAAAATATAGCAAATATGACCAATTTCTAACAATGTTCAACAACAAATTCAAACTAAATGATGAACAACAAAGAAACAACTAAAATTATCTTGATTGAACAACATCTTTAACAACAAACAAACCTACTTTCAGATTCAACACCAACAAACATGTATATTCAGATTTCTAAATTCAATAATCATTTGAACTTAAAATTAAATCTAACAACATTACAACCAACAATTTCTATATTAAAACTAAACAAGATCATGAAGCAAGCTGAAGAAATAATCATAAATGATAAACAACAAACAAGAAAATCAAACTATACAAATTTCGGATTCAAGATCAATCAAACAAAGTATGAACATAAATGAAAAGATTCAACAACAATAACAAACAAGCTTTATTCAAACTTCGAATTAAACTTAAACAAAACAAATAAACATATTCAAATCACTAATCTTCAAATAATCAATTAATCTTTTTAAATTAAATCCAACAAAATTATAACAAAGATACATGATCCAAAAATTAAAACCAAAACATAACTTCACATTAAATCACTGAATTAAAAATGAACTTCAAAAAAAAATGAATACGAATTAAATCTATATTAACAACAAACAACGGATTCAAACGATTTAAGCTAACACTTTTCTATATTAAAACTAAATCCTCTTAAAATTAATAAAACAAACTGAAAAATAATTTAATTGAATCTTCAACTTAAATCTATCAACAATATAATTAATCAAACTAACAATTTCTACAAAAAATAAACAAGAAAAATAAAACAACTGAATAAAAATCAAGAACAAGAATCAAACATTTAATATGATTTCATATCCGAAAAATATCAAACAAATTACGGATGAGAACGAAACTTAAACCAACTAACCGGATCGGAACGATGATGAACTCGAACGCAAACAAATCTGCCCAGAAACAAATATCGCACCAAAACTACCAACGCCCTAACGGATCTAGCCTTCAACGATAAACTCACCTTCCTTTTAAACTTGACGAACTCAAAACATCACACAACGACCTCGACGGATTAAACTTGATGGAGCAGCAACAACGTCGAGCAGCAGCGAAGATGCAGCATCAAACGCAGGCAGCAGCTGGCAGCAGTAGGCAGCAACAGCAGCGGCGGAACGGCAACAGCAGCGGCGCAGCAACGGCATGGCCATGGTAGTCGGAACTGAGGCAGCAGCAACGCAGCTGAAGCAGTGGTGAAGCAGCAACATGACGGGCTGGTCGGAGAAGAGAACGGAGCAGCAGCGCGAGCTGAAAAGCAATCATGGTCGTTTGGGATGATAGTGATGGCAACTATGGCTGTTTGTACGTTGGGCTTCAATGGCGGAAGGGGAGGGTCGTTGGTGGTTGAAGCTGGGGTGGTGATGACGTGAGGGGGTGTTCGTGGGGATGAGGGGGTAGGGCAGCCATGGCTGCTAGGGAGGGGAGCTTGAGGAAGAAGAAGGAAAATGAGGGGGGTGGCGGATAGCTTAGTTTTAGGGTTTTCTTGTTTTTTTTTTGTTTTGTTTTATGAAAAATGAAAGAAAATGGGGTTTGGGTCTCTTTGGGTTATGGACTGGGTCAATCCAGTTCGAAATGGACTGGGTCGTTTGGGAAGATTGGGTATTTTTGGGCCTGTGGCTTGAATTTGAAGAAGAGGCCCAATTCCGATTTTTTTGTATTTTTTGCTCTCTTTTCTTTTACTTCCTAATTAATAAAACTAAAATTCTAAATTAAATTATAAACTAAACTATCTTAAAAAAAACTAATTAACTCTAAAAATAATTATTGCACATTTAAATAGCAATTAACGACAAAAATCGCACAATTTAGACGTTTAAATGCTAAACATGCAACGTACATTTATTTTATGATCCAGGACACATTTTATTTAACGTTATTGAGAATTGGAGTTGGGTCACATGAAATGCACACCCGAAATTAGTAGTTAAAAAGAAAATCAATTTAAAAACCAACGCGCCTGAAGCAAACACGAAAGTTTGTAAGTAGAATATTTAGATTTCAGATTATTGCAAGGCTTCGGAGTTATGGAAATTATTGGAGATATTTAAGCACTCATCTATTTTGTAAAATAGGCCAACTCACTTGCTTCAAACCAAGATGCTAATGACCCAGATATGAAAGAGTGAGCCTAAACGAAAGCCTAAAATTACATCGGTTGACATAAACCCATGAGTCTGCAAAGCCCAGCACGACCAATGTCCCTAACCTTTCAATGGAATCAAATAACAACTTCTTCAATCAAAATACGATGCCAATATATCAAATATAACGAGGGAGAGATGGCAAATCAACATATCACAAATATTAAATTATAAATAATGCATGAATCCTACAAATCAAGTTATCTGATCTATTTCTATGATATTTTGGAAAGTTGGCGTGACAATGAGTTCAAAATTAAGAAAACAATTTCTTGCCAAAATTTTGGAGTCATTTCGTATTTGTCCCTATACACCAACAGTCATTCCACTTGCCAAAGTAAAATACCAAATACACATTCTTAAGAAAATCAAACCACTGAATTAATAAAAAGTACTAGTAAATGCCAACATTCTGAGTTTAAACATCTATTCTAAACAAATAATACAACCTTAAATGAGCAAACAAACCTTACATCACCTCACAATTCCCTTCAAAATGCAAACCACACTTGATCATTTTTTGCAAATTCCATACGAAACTATCACGCTGACTTCCAGCAATATAGAAGAAACAAAACTGGTCATGTAACTAGAACAAACCAGATACTACACTATCTCTAACAGTCCCAAATTAAACTTGTGCATTCGAACTTTACTGCCTAGATCAGAAATTAGGCAGAAAACATAGTGAATCCGGCTGTTAAGCCATCAAACAGATGAGGAATTCTTAAAGGTCATAGATTCACTTCCTCAGTACAATAATTAGGCCAAACATATGTAATACAAGGTTTACTACAGAATACTTAAAGAAATGGAAGAAAACAAAAGAAATTAAGTGCAATGCAGCCTGTATTCAACCAATCTCTCGATTTACATGTTTCAACAATCACTTGCTACTCAGGGGGGCTAAGATGGTACCTGGAATTCGAAAACAACACAGAAAATGAGGAAGCAGCAGCAGAACAGTAGCAAGAACAACGATCAGCCCAGATTTTATCCGAGAAGACAACGAATAACCCCGGATATATCAATGTAACAGTTAACAGATGGAAAATTCGAACAAACACTTTCCAAAACCAATTTAAATCATTTTTCAACACTGTAGAAAATCAGAAAACTTATCTAGGAATAGAAAGTTTCAAGATTTAACGCGGAACAGCAATGGAATAGTAGTTTTCTCCTCACTTCTGATTCTATCCCCTTCTCTTAGGTCTGTCTGTGTGTATCTCAATGCCCATCTTTCTGTCTATGTGTGTCTGTTTTAAGACTAGAGCCAATTCCCTTTTTTATTCAAATCTTTTCCCTTTCCAGCTTGTTTTATTCTCTTACCATGTGTATCCCTTAGCCTTTTAATCACACCCCCATGTTCTTCTGATTTTTAGCTCTTAAAAGGTCCTTAAACAAGTGTATTTCCACTACCAATACCCTTTTATATTTTTTAATTCATTCCACTAACTTAATGTTTTTTAACTAATTTAGTAGTGCATTTCCTAGACCCTACCACTATTGAGAAACCTCATAATTAATTATTGGCAGGTTTTCCTACCCAAATTACCCTCAAAGCTTCTGTTATTTATTCCCCTAAGTTCTAAAGTACCTTGATTATAGTAAACAAAAGATTAAAATCTTCGACTAGATTGAAAAGCAAAATCAGTTATCAAATTAATTAAAGACATGCACGAATATGAACATAAGGACAACGAACGGACATTTCACACTTTTAACCTTAATTCAAAACTCAAGAAGAGAAGAAGACGAGACAGAAATGACATAAAAACAAGAAAAGAAAAGAGGTAGTACTGAGGACTCACCAACTCAATAGGTTCATTTGGCATTCGAATTTTTTCCGATTTCGTCGCCAAATGATGTTAGCCATTTGCTCTTTGTTAGAACAAGTGATTAACACCATTTTGCAACAAAACCGGCCCTAAAATTATCAACAATCCTTGTGTTTGAATCTGTTTTTTTAGAATTCGAACTCAAGATTTGAAACTCGAACTATTTCAGACAAATTCGAGCACAACCATATATGTATCGGGTATGAGGAGGTCAAGGAGGTTATGGGGTGTTAGTTTGGGGCCGATTGGGTAAACTAGGGTTTTTGGGTTCAAACTTCGATCGAAGATTCGACCAGTTCGGCTGCGATTCGAAAGAAACAGTTTGGGGATTTGAGATGATGAGGTAAAGGAGAATCTACGGTATTAATTTGTGGTGGTTTGGGCCACCGGAACCGCCGTGAGGCGATTTCCGGTGGGCGGAAGAGGGCGGTGTGCGGTGGTGCATGTTCTTGGTCTCTGAAGAGACGAGTGGGGGGGGGTATTTGGTATATTAAAAGGGTAATTAGATTAGGGCCGTTGGATGATGAGAATCCAACGGCCATGATTGATCCTTTAATGAGAACGGGGTCGTTTGGTGTAGCAACTAGGGCGGACCGGGTTGGGGAAAACGGGTCGGGTTAGGTGACGGATGATGGGGTGCGTTCTAAACCATTGGATGAACAATTTTTAACGGCTCAGATTGAAGCATGTACAAACAACGTCGTTTGGTTTAGTAAGGGGCTGGACCGGTTGGGCGTTGGATTTGGGCTGGACTGGGATGGGTTTTAGGTGTATTTGATTTGGGCCTGTTGAATTAAGCTGTGTTCGGCCCAATTTTGATTCCCTTTTCTTGCCCTTTCTATTTATTTCCAAATTGTTTCCGAAATTAAAACTAAAAATCCTAGATAAAATTATAAAACCTAAATTAGTTTTAAGAATATTAATTAACTCTAAATAATAATCATCATAAGTACTAAAAGACTAAATTTAAAGAAAATCATACAATTTTTGACATTAAACACTAAAATGCGAAGTACGTTATTTTTTTGTGATTTTTCCATTTTTGTAAAACAACAACTCACTCAACTAATCGTAAAAATTAAACCCTAAATGCAAATGCAACATATTTTTATATTTGTATTGATTTAACAAATAAACAAGCACAGAAAATGCAAACAATAACAGAAAATACCACGACAATCCACAAAATTGCAAGCAACGGAAAAATTATTTTATTTGAATTTTTTGGGAGTACTTCTCATAGGGCAAAAATCACGTGCTCACAGCTGTGAGCACGTGATTTTTGCCTTACGAAAAAATGCTCCAAAATAAATCAAAATAAATTTCTTTTACTGTGTAATTTCTGAATTTGCGTGGTGTTAAATATTTGTTTATGTCCGTAAAATGTTTACTTTGTCATGATAAAATGAAAAATAAAATAAAAATACATGTTGCATGCATATAGGATTTAATTATGCATTTAAGAGATAATTTAAATAAAATCACAAAAATATGCGTTTGTTCTAATTTTAATGTTTCATTGTGTGATTGATGTTTTGACTATGTGTTAAAAAATTGTTATGAAGTAATTAATATTTTTTGTGTAAGGTTAAAAAATCGTTTTATAATTTTTATTAGGATTTTTTTTTAATTAGAAAATATATGTAATTGTGAAAGAATATTGGACCTGGATTAAAATCCAGGCCCAAGTGAGTTAATTACCCCAACAGCCCAAACCAAATTACCCCCCTTTAGCCCAGGTCCGGTCCAGTCCGAAAAGAGTCAATATGACAGCGTTTAGTCATGGTTCAGCATGATCCGTTCGATCAAATCCAATCAACGGACGAGATCTCCTACCCTTACCCGAAACCTGTAACCCGACCCTTTGACCCAATACAGGCCGACCCTGAACTTAGACCAAACGACGTCGTTCAGATTAGTGGATTAATCCTGGCCTTTCATCTTACTTGATCGGACGGATAACATCAATCCACCCCACCCCTATATAAGTCCCCAAGCCTTATCCGGCCCCTAACTGAATACCCCCCCCTCCTACACTGTTCATCATCGTCCCCCAAACCCCCACTCCTAACCCTAGCCGCCCTAGGATTCCACCGCCTGAAACCCGGCGGCATCAATGCCGCCGGTCACCAAAATAACACCATAGAATCCCCTGAGCCTCATCTATCCAAATATGTTAGCCGTTGGGCTCGAATCCTCCTGAAGGTTCTCGAATCTTCATTTGAAGATTCGAGCCAAGTTCAGACCTAAACCAAACAACATCTAGTTAACACCATAGCTTCCCCTAGTCATCCTGAGTATGGATCTGTTGGTTGTTTGGTTCGAATCAGTTCGGAACTTCTCGAATCTTCTTTTGAAGATTCGTACCAAACAAGAACAAACTCAGATCCATTTCAAACTAACACGAAATAACCCCTAGGCTACCCTCACCCTTGTATCATGTTTGGTTCCCTTCAAATCTGCCCAGAAATGTTCGGATTTAAGATCCAAGAACCTGAAACCCTAAAAATTTCCAATCTTGGAATTTTTCCGATTTCAAGTAAAAGATTGAGGTTCAATCGACCTTAGTCAAAGTATTTTCAGTGGAAAATACTTCGACTAAGGTCTGTTTGATTTCAAACAAAAATCCGAAGCCGAGTTGAGTTCGAGTCTGATTAAAATTCAGAGGTATTTTTCTATTATTTTGTGTATTCTAAGTGTATTGTTGTCAATAGCTTTTTGATTTTTCATATTTGTTTTGATCAATTCTGTCATTTCTGTCTCCTACCTATTTACTTGATCCGAATGTGAATTGTTTCTATTGGTTGTGATTATTTACAATGTATGTAATCGACTCGATTAAGTTCGTCGATTAGTTATATTATGAATTCTCGTTTATGATAAATACTGATTGAAACAATTTGTCTACCTATTGTTTGTTGACAATTGTTATAGATAGTTAGTTAATTAGTCTTTTAAATCGTGTTTGTTTATAAATCAGTGAGTCTGTCAAATGGATGTTGTGTATGTATTGATTTCTGGGCAGTTAGTTTCAGGTAATGCATATACTGTCAATACCCCTGCACTTATGCTAAATTCAATTTCAATTCAGATTTTGTTCTGTTAAGTTCTGCGTATTGTTAAAATGTTTGTGTACAAGTTCAGTGTTCAAATCTGAATTTAATTTTGTCCATTAGCTATTAGACATTGGGTGTTGGATCAATTAGCTATCATTGAATAGACAGAATGTTTGTTTGATTTAGGACTTGGTTATTAGCTGCTAAACAGGTTTAATTCAGATAATTTGGTTAAGGTTTAAGCAATTTTGGTCTGGGGCAGTAATAACAGTAGTATTAAGGGATTTTCAGTGATTATTTGAGAAATGAAACAGTAGGGTAATATAATAATAATAGTGTGCTTATAATGGAATGTTAGTGGCTATAATTTAGGAGATAATGGGAAACAAAGGGTAATGGAATGCTGGAAATCAGGAAAAAGTTCACTCAATGGGATTTAAAGTAGTTAAAAGCAGATTTTAGATATGATTTTCTGTTTTTAAAAGATAAAAGGGGGTCCAGGCAGCACAAAAAGGAAGGAGGCATACCTGTATAAATACAGGGGCAGATTTCAGGAATAAAGAGGGAGACAGAGAGAATTTTTAAGAGAGATGAAGAGATTTTGAGGGCTGAGATTTTAAAGGAAGGAAACAGAAAATAGAACACTCACATACACACTCACACACAGATACAGCAGCAGAAACAGAAAATCAGAAACAAACTGAATTTGAAACTGAAGAAAAACTGAAATCTGAAATGTTGTTCTTTTGTTGAATCTGTTCAACTTTATGTGATTCCACTGTTCAGTTAAAATCCGAAGTGTTTCTTAAAAGTACTTTACTGTGCATCTGGGCTCTTCGAATCCTATTCTTGTTCAGATTTACTGGGTTATCAGTATATTCTACTGAATTTGTTACTGCTGTAACTGCTGAAACTTACTTCTTCTACCTCCATTTTCAGGTATATATATATCTTTTAAATTTTAAGTTGGAAAGAGATTTCAGCATGACCCATCAATGAAGCTTGAATTGAAATGCTATTTCCAATTGTCCAAGTTCATTATTTTCATTTTTTATGTTAATTAATTAGTAGTGAACTCAATTTGATAGCCATGAGTTAAATTGTCTTATTTTGAAATTCATATAAAACTTTGTAATAATGTTATCCATGTCAAATTTCATTAGTTTAGTTATCTATGAGTTTGTGTAAATAAGAAGCATGACAGAAAGTTGGTTTTTATTTACACTTCATGGTGTTGTTAGATAGGTATAGTATAATATAGCATTATCAAAGAAAATATGCTATAAGTTTATCTTGTTAGTTAATTAGTTGTTGTTTAAAGCTAGATGATGATTAGCTGCAATTTGCCATCTTTTGGCATAACATTGGTGGTGTTCATAATTTATAGTTGAAAGATGTATTAGTATAATCCGCATGTTCAAAAGTGTCAAATATAGTAAGTAATGTATTGTATGCAATATCATTTTATTAAGTCAACAAGACTTATTCTCTTTCTTAGTAATAAAGGGCTTAGGAACTTATCCAATGTGAAAATTAATAGTTAGTAATAATTCACATAGATTGAGAATCAAATTGGTTTGATTATATCAATATCTATCCTAACTCAATCATAGGCATAACTAAGTAAGTTAATTTCATCTATTAAGATTAAAACGAGTATGTGAGAATAAGTTAAGTTGTATAGACATAAATGGCAACACTTTAAATCAATGGTAATAAAAATAGAATTTGCATTAAGTAATAATGAAAATTCTTGGAAAATATTTCATTCCTTTATGAATCATTCATTTTTCAGTTTCATATGTAATTTATTCCTTGGCATATATATATATATATATATGTCATATTTGTTTTAAAGTTAGTATTAATCATATCTTTATTCTGTCATTTGAATTTGAATAATTGGAATGAATATGATTTATATTCGGAAATTATAATCAATGGTCAATATTTAATAAATTGTGGATTATTTTCCAAAAAATTAAAGAATATCTTAAAACGAGATTTCTTGTGATATAACAAACATTTTTTGTGGAAATTCCATAATATCATTACAAATATGTTGCGCAATTAGGGATACGTTCGTGTACCCTGATTATACTTCTAAAAGCAAAATTTCGGATTATGCGTACGCGCAATTTCGAGCGAATATTTAATAAAAGGATTTTTCTAAAGGTGTTAAATCAATTTCATAAAAATCCGATATGTACGGTTCACTATTCAAGAAAAATAATTATTCTTGATTCAACACAATCTAAAAAAAATGTGCTTAATAAATATATTGTCAAAAATAATTGTGTACACGTGCGCGTGACACAATTCCGCATCTTTTTTAATTTATAACACGAATATACGTACGCGTAATTCGATTCAAAGAAGGGTTCTCAATCACAATAAGTATAAGCGGTAGTAGAATCAGATAACATCAATATATTTAATTATCAAGATAATTAAGCCAATAATAAAAACAGTTAAGCGACCATGCTAGAACCATGGAATTCGGAAATGCCTAACACCTTCTTCCGGATTAACAGAATTCCTTACTCAGGATTTCTGGTTCGCAGAATAACAAACAGAGTCATATTCTCCTCGATTCAGGGATTAAAAATTGGTGACTTGGGACGCCTTAAAATTCCCAGGTGGCGACTCTGAAACAAAACAAATAAATCCCGTTTCGACTGTCCTTTAATTGGAAAAACTCCCACGCACCCTCGCGGGGCGGAAAAAGGAGGTGCGACAGCTCTGGCGACTCTGCTGGGGATGATAATGTGTGTTACTATAATCCAGAACCATTGGTTCAGGGTTTAAAGAATTCGAGCTTAAAGTATCTATTTTTATTGGCTTTACTTACTATATAATTTTCAACTGTTTATATGCTAATATGCTAAATGTTTTTTTTACCGCTTTAATATTATTTGAATTGTGAATATATACAACTGCTACGAAACCCCCTTCTTTCTGAGTCTTCTGAATTTATGGTGTACACGTGCGCGTGACCCACCTTTCTGTTAAAGTCATACCAAATAAGACGGAGTTGGGACAAGTAACTAGGCCGGGCAGACTTTCGTGCTCCCGGTACATTACCCCCGCTTCGGCTCAAACTGTCCGTTTGGGTAAGCCAGGTTTAGAACAATCAACCTAAGGTTTTACACTTAGAATAACTCAGCCATGTACCGGATCCCTAGTAGGAACGAATATTTGCATCATATGCATTTGGCCTTGGAGACTCAACACAGGGGTTGGGTCTGTCTAGGACAGGTGAACCAAAAATTAAAAGACCATCATGATGCATCCTACTTGTTATTTGTGCATTCATTCGCCTCGAACATGCTTGTTGACCAGCTTAAATAAAATCATGGTGAGAAGCAAGGAATAAAATGGGTTGCTTTAAAAATTTCGAAAAAAATGTAGTTTTAAATTTTTTTTTATAAATAAAAGAAAAAATTTCGAAAATGATTTTTAGTATAAATTTTGACTTTATTAAAATTAAATTTCAGATACAAAATAAGCACTACACAAAGCCCCTCATCCACAAGTACGGAGGAATTTCTATGTCAGCTTCAAATGTGGTGGTATGATTTAGGCGAAGACGGTCAAAAATGGGTCGTCAAGCATTTGGGAAATCTCACGGACATTATGAAAGTTGAGCCTCGGGATGATCTGATTACGGCATTAGTAACTTTCTGGGATCCTGTTCACAATGTTTTTCGTTTCTCTGACTTCGAGCTTACTCCTACATTAGAGGAGATAGCTGGCTATGTTGGTTTTGACGGAAGTTTAAGAAATCAAAGCTTGATATTCACAAAGGCTCCTTCAATACATCGATTCTTCGGTCTTCTGAACATCAGCAGTCAAATCAGGAAAAGCAATGTCATCAATGGATGTTGTTCCTTCAATTTTTTGTATTCCAGGTTTGGAAAGTCAGATGGGTTCGAAATTCATGAGAAAGGCCTTACTAATAAGCAAAACAAAGACACTTGGCAGATGCACCGTCGATTTGCTTTCATGGTGGCTTTTCTAGGAGTCATGGTCTTCCCAAATAAAGAGCGAACAATTGATATTCGCACCGCAAAAGTTGTGCAAATCCTCACCACTAAAGAAAATCACACCCTTGTCCCCATCATTCTATCAGATATTTATCGGGCTTTGACTTTATGCAAATCAGGAGCGAAAGTTTTCGAAGGATGCAAAATTTTGTTGCAAATGTGGGTGATTGAACATCTCCAACAACAGCCCAAGATCATACAGTATGGGTCGAACAAAGCTAATTGCATCGAGAGCTATGAGGAAAGAACAAAAGATTATCAAGCTCCAGAAGGGATAGAAGCATGGGTATCTCATCTAAAGGCTTTAACTGCAAATCAAATTGAATGGACTCTGGGATGGCTCCCGATGAGAGAAGTAATACATATGTCAACCTCAAATAGTTATCTACTACTATTGGGATTGAGAAGCATTCAGCCGTATGCACCACTAAGAGTCCTAAGGCAACTAGGGAGATATCAAATAGTTCCTGATGAGGAAGATTTGAGTATGCAAGTAATCGAATTACACCCAGAAGCCACTATTCCCGAAGCTTTACTTCAGCAAATGTGGAATGGGTGCCGATACTTGAAAAGTGATACTCAAGTCCTAGACACTACCAAGGGTGAGATAAATCCTGGATATGCAAGGTGGTTCGAAAAGCGGTCTCGCGTGGATGATGTACCAGAACCTGAGCTAAAAAGGCCAACAAAAAGACCCCACGTTCAAAACTTCAATGATAAAATCCAAGAGCGGTTGATCTGGGGAGAAAAAGAAAAAGGGTACAAAGCAACTATCCATGCCCTAAAAGAAAATCTAAGAAGCCTCAGTTTGGAGAAAGATTTGCAAGAACAAGAAGCCAAAGGCGAGAAAAAGAGTCTAGTTTGTGAGAATGAAAATCTTCATGCTCGATTCCAAAAAATGAAAAGAGTCTCTGAAACGCCAAAGAGGAGCTGGAAGGATCAAAAAACCATCGCCAATCTCTTCGAAAAAATGCAAGATTATGATTCCATGCTTGCGGAAAACGAAAGGGCATTGAGCAAAGCAAAAGAAAGGATCCAACAATTAAACGAAGAAGCCAGATCTAACAAAGAACGCCAAGATAGGCAATCCGAAAAAGACAAGGCTCAATTCAAGAAGGAAAAAGACTATTGGATGCGATCAGAAGACCAGCTTCGTGCACAACTAGAAGAGGCAAGAAGATGCAACAGAGAATATCAACAAGCAGACCTCGACAGGGAAAGATCGCAAGCAAGATTAGAGCAGGCCAGACTCCGAGCTCTATTAGAATCAGCTTTAGATCGTGAAAACCGTGTCAGAGACATAGCCACCACTCGTCAGCAGCAATTGCAAGACCAAGACCAACGTCTCCAAGGTTTCAGGGCACAAATCCACGACCTGGCAGTCTTCACATCTCAAAGTTATGTAAACTGCCAAGGAATGGATTATGAAAGATTTACAGAACATGCGCCCACTTTTGCTCGTCATCTAGCAATGGAGTTGGAAAGGATGTATCGTACGCTGGGAGGCCATCCAGGTCAAGCCCCACATTGAGCAGATAATCCAATATTAGAGAACAAAAGTGGAAAGTGGGGCATGTTGTGAGATGTTATGAATTGTATCTTTTATTTTGATTTAAGTGTGTGTGTTCCAAGCTATTTTCTTAAAGTTTTCAAATGTAATTCCGTCTTTGTGTAATAAATAAACATGATTGACTTTGTTCCGAACTACGCAAGGTCTGAGTCATGTTTAGCATGATACGTAGGCAATCTCTAAGATTCGACCACCACGATAAAGATATATATAGTAAATAAAAGCGAATGACAATTTTTCAATTTCAAGAAAAGCTGGGACGACACAAGCAACCGAGCGAATGCATAATAGAAAGGGATTATTTGTCTAGGAGCATTGCATCTCAACATGTGATTATATATGTGTTAAACTCTCAAAACTAACAAGTTTGTCCATTTTCAGAATTCAAGCAGTTAGTTTCTCTAAAGAGTATACTGGTATATTATCACTATCACACAAGATCAAAAGGACCAATACCCGAAAGTATGTCTATCCCAGATGTTGACACAAGTATGGAGATAGAAGAGATGGATGTCGGAAAAATGAAAGAAGAGATGTTTAAGCTCAAGCAGCAAATGGCTGAAATGTACCAAGCTTGGTCTACAGGACAGTTACCCCCATCTTACCCAAATAACCCTGCTCCATCAATGACCCAAACTCAGGATAATATCACCACTGAATTATCCCCAAGTTTCCCCATTTATCAGCACTACCGAGGCACCACCTCTCAGACACCACAGTCTCCACCTCCAAAACCAGTCCCGTACCTTCCTCCACCTATGACTCCTGTTTTCGTAGCACCTCCCCCTGCTATATTTCACAAATCTCCTAGTGAGCCTACATTTCAGGCCCAAGACAACCAATATTACCCCCCGGAGCCCACCTTCAAAGCCTCCGAAATCAATTCAACTGCTCCTCGGTTTGATCTCCCAACCGAAATTGACAAGCCAGCCAAAAATGCTGAACAAGAAGAGATGTTCAGGAAGGTCAAAAGTCTAGAACAGTCGTTCCGAGACATGCGGGGATTAGGTGGGCAAGTCAGTGTAGCATACAAAGATTTATGCTTATTCCCTAATGTACAATTGCCATTTGGCTTCAAGATGCCCAAATTTGACCTATACAGCGGGCACGGCGACCCAGTAGCCCACTTAAGGGGTTTCTGTAGCAAGATGCGAGGAGCTGGGGGAAAGGATGAATTATTGATGGCTTACTTCAGTCAAAGTCTAAGCGGATCAGCTTTGGAGTGGTATACACGCCAAGACCATGGAAGATGGTACACCTGGGATGACCTGGCACAGGCATTCGCATACCATTTCCAATACAATCTGGAAATCATCCCAGATCGATTATCTTTGACCAAATTTGAGAAGAAACACAATGAAAGTTTCAGAGAGTATGGTTTTCGGTGGAGAGAACAGGCAGCAAGAGTGGATCCTCCTATGAAGGAGAGCGAAATGGTAGACTACTTCCTCCAAGCCTTTGGAACCAACTTACTATGCCCACTTGGTTTCAGCGGTTGGAAAATCATTCAACGAGGTAGTGAAGATGGGAGGTATGGTGGAAGAAGGCCTCAAGACAAATAAAATCATGAGCTATTCAGCAATTAAGGCAACTACTCAAGCTATTCAAGGCGGGGTAGGAGGAATCGGAAGAAAGAAGAGGGAGGAAGCAGCCGTAGTTGATTCAGGAATTTGGCCGGGACCCAGGGGTTCACCGCTTTACTATAATCAGCAACGACCTCGCCAATCAGCTTACCACCATGATTCATCCCAACATTACTATCACCCTTCAGAGCCTCATTTCGCCATTAACCACGCTCAAGCATACAATCAGCCACCTGTTCACACCAATTGGCGTGCTCCTGTCACACCAAATACCTACCCCCGAGCTTATCCCGGACCAGGTTTCAGGCCTAGGCCAGCATTCAGGGGAGAAAGGGAACAGAAAAAGAAAACTTACACTCCATTGGGAGAGTCTTACACTAGTCTGTTCCACAGGCTGAGACAGTTAGACATGTTGAGACCAATACAATCCAAGCTACCCAATCCTCCACCAAAGAATCTGGATTACACCATTAGCTGTGAATATTGCTCCGGTGCACCAGGCCATGATACAGAGAAATGTTGGCATTTGAAAAATGCAATACAAGAGCTGATTGATACTAATAAAATCGAGGTTCAAACCCCCGAAGCTCCAAATATCAATAGAAATCCAATGCCAGCCCATCAAGAGGCTAACATGATAGAAATCATACAAGCTGATGGGGAGACAAAGAAACCGTCACAAACTGTCATGATGATCAAGTCTCATGAAACCAAGCCAGATAAGCAGTTAATGGAGGAGAAGCCAGTGTCTAAGCATAACAAGAATGGTGATGAACCGTCTATGATAGTCGATGAGGGATCTTCGAGTAAAGTTGCCGCAAAACAAGAGAGGCCGAAGGTGATAGTACCAGGGATTGCTAACAAACTCGTTGTATTCGTGGAAGGAGCCCGTACAGATCGGGTTATTATTGCACCTGTAATCCAGCTGCCAATCATCAACAACAAAACCATCCCATGGAACTATGAACGGGTGACCGTAATGTACAAGGGCAAAGAAATCAAGGAAGAAGTGTGTGAGGTGTAAGGTTTGACTCGTTCGGGAAGATGTTTTACTCCCGAAGAGCTGAGAAAAACTAAAAACAATCCAATGCCAACAAAGAAAGCCGTAACGGAAGAAGAGGCAGAGGAGTTTTTAAGAAAAATGAAACTACATGATTATTCTGTTGTGGATCAATTAAAGAAGACCCCCGCTCAAATTTCATTGTTGTCATTACTGATCCATTCAGAGGAACACCGTCTGGCGTTGATGAAAATCCTGAATGAAGCTCATGTTCCTGAAAAGATCTCTGTAAATCATTTGGGCAAAATAGCCAACAGAATCTTTGAAACAAACAGAATTACATTTGCTGATGATGAATTACCTGTGGAAGGTACCGAGCACAACAAAGCTCTTTACCTCACCGTGAAATGTGAAAACTCCGTAGTAACCCGGGTATTGGTTGACAATGGGTCCAGTGCAAACATATGCCCTCTCTCCACTTTAAACAAATTAAAAATTAAAGAGGAGAGGATCCAGAAGAATAGTATCTGCGTACGAGGATTTGACGGTGGAAGCAGAGATTCATTTGGCGACATAGTATTGGAACTAACTATAGGGCCAGTTGAATTCACAATGGAATTCCAAGTGTTGGACATATCTGTTTCTTACAACTTGTTATTGGGTCGGCCATGGATCCATGCTGCTAAAGCAGTCCCGTCAACACTACATCAGGCTGTCAAGTTTGAATGGGACCATCAAGAAATAGTCGTGCATGGGGAAGAAAATTTAAATGCTCATAACAGCACCATTGTACCGGTCGAGAGAACAGAAATTGACCAAGGACCATGGGTATACCAAGTGTCCGACACGGTGTCGGTAGAGAAAATTCCAGAGGGGAAACACCTTTCGAATCCAAAGATATCCTCTGCATCAGTCATGGTAGCTTATGAAATGCTGAAGAATGGCTTTATACCCGGCAAAGGTCTGGGCTTATCTCTGCAAGGAATTATACAACCAGTATCTCTCCCCGAGAACTGGGGAACATTCGGTTTAGGGTTCATACCCACCGCCAACGACGTAATAAGGGCCAGGAAGTTGAAACACCAAGCATGGGTTCTTCCAAAACCAGTACCACATCTGTCAAAGTCTTTTGTCGAGACCGGCGCTAAAAATCGCCCGATAACAACAATTCCTAAATCCCAGGTCAAACCTGAGGAGGAATTAATTGAAAGGTTCGAGAAATTATTTAGTGATGTGAATATGTTGGAAAGCGGAGAAGGGTGTAGCAATGCAGAAGTTCAATTCGTTGGGCCAGAAACGAAGCTCAATAATTGGAAAGCCACTCCTCTCCCAATTCGAAAGGAGTCTTGGTAGTTTATCTTGATTTTCTTTCAGTTTGTTTGGGTTATTTCAAGGTTGTAATCCCAAAGTTTATTTTACAGTCGGTTTGAAGTGTGCAAAACCTTGTTATCTTTCATTATCCAATAAAAGGCAGTTTCCTTTTTATTATCATTCCTAATAGCTTTCTTTTCTTTTTTCTTCTTTCTTGTACAGTTCCTTTTACGCTGGCTCTAGTGATATGGCATGCATGAGGAATCCTCAGCCCAGTCTTAAAAATCAATCTGGTTCCGAAATATTAATTCAAGAAATATATTGTGATTATGAATCAGAATATGATGAAGATGAGGTTTTTGAAGAGATTAGTAAAGAGTTAATTCACTTTGAGGAAAAAATCAAACCTAACTTGAGTGATACCGAGGACGTCAATATAGGGGACACGAGTAATGTCCGGGAAACTAAAATAAGTGTCCATCTCGAACCAAAGATCCGAGAAGAGTTAATTAAAGCACTCATAGAATTCAAAGATGTTTTTGCATGGTCGTATGACGACATGCCGGGCTTGAGCACTGATTTAGTGGTCCACAAATTGCCCACCGATCCAACGGTGCCTCCTGTCAAGCAGAGGCTGAGAAAATTCAAGCCTGATATGAGTATGAGAATTAAGGAAGAAATCACCAAACAATTGGAAGCAAAGGTCATTCGAGTTACTCGATATCCTGTTTGGTTGGCTAATGTCGTTCCTGTGCCAAAGAAAGATGGCAAAATTAGAGTATGCGTCGACTATCGCAATCTCAACAAAGCAAGTCCAAAGGATAATTTCCCATTACCCAATATACATATTTTGATCGACAATTGTGCCAAGCATGATATAGGGTCTTTCGTGGATTGTTATGCCGGGTATCATCAAATTCTAATGGATGAAGAAGATGCAGAAAAGACGGCATTCATCACACCATGGGGAACTTATTGCTACCGGGTAATGCCATTCGGTTTAAAGAACGCCGGAGCAACCTATATGAGAGCAATGACCACAGTGTTTCATGATATGATACATAAGGAGATTGAGGTATACGTGGACGATGTGATCATAAAATCAAAGCATCAGGCCGACCACGTTGGAGATTTGAGGAAGTTCTTCTTAAGACTTCGCAGGTACAACCTCAAGCTTAACCCTGCCAAATGCGCATTTGGAGTTCCATCCGGAAAGTTGCTGGGATTCATAGTCAGTCTACGAGGCATTGAGCTAGATCCGTCAAAGATCAAAGCCATCCAAGAACTGCTACCCCCAAGAAACAAAACTGAAGTAATGAGTTTGTTGGGAATGTTAAATTATATCAGCAGGTTTATTGCTCAGCTCACAACAACCTGTGAGCCAATTTTCAAATTGTTGAAAAAGGATGCTGCGGTCAAATGGACCGATGAGTGTCAAGAAGAGTTCGACAAAATAAAAGGGTACTTGTCAAACCCACCCGTATTGGTCCCGCCAGAACCAGGAAGACCTTTGATTCTTTACTTAACGGTTTTGGAAAATTCATTTGGTTGTGTATTGGGGCAGCATGACCTCACTGGCAGAAAAGAACAGGCCATCTACTACCTTAGCAAGAAGTTCACAGCTTATGAGGTTAAGTATACTCATCTGGAAAAGACATGTTGCGCCCTAACATGGGTAGCTCAAAAATTGAAACACTATTTATCATCCTACACTACTTACCTCATTTCTCGGTTGGATCCATTGAAATACATTTTTCAAAAGCCTATGCCAACGGGAAGACTTGCAAAGTGGCAGATATTGCTCACGGAATTCGACATCATCTATGTGACTCGAACTGCAATGAAGGCTCAAGCACTGGCCGATCATTTAGCCGAAAACCCGGTCGATGAGGAATATGAGCCGTTGAAGACTTATTTTCCCGATGAAGAAACCATGCATATTGATGAGGTAGAGCAAATTGAAAAGTATGGCTGAAAACTTTTCTTTGATGGGGCCGCCAACATGAAAAGAGTCGGAATAGGTGCTGTAATCATTTCTGAAACAGGGCATCACTATCCTGTTACGGCTCAATTGCGATTTTATTGCACCAATAATATGGCTGAATACGAAGCTTGCATTTTGGGGTTAAGGCTAGCTGCAGACATGGGTATCCGAGAAATCTTAGTCATGGGAGATTCAGATCTTTTGGTACATCAAATTCAAGGAGAATGGGAGACCCGAGATTTAAAGCTCATCCCGTACCGGCAATGTCTACATGATCTTTGTCAGCGGTTTCAATCAGTGGAATTCCAACATATTCCAAGAATCCATAATGAGGTTGCCGATGCGTTGGCTACCCTAGCATCAATGTTGCGCCATCCGGACAAAGCTTATGTAGACCCAATACATATTCAAGTCCACAATCAGCACGCTTATTGCAATATGGTTGAGGAAGAATTTGATGGAGAACCATGGTTCCACGACATCAAGGAGTATATCAGGATGGGGATATATCCTGCACAAGCCACAGGAGATCAAAAGAGGACCATTAGGCGATTGGCAAATGGATTCTTCTTAAGCGGAGGAGTTTTGTATAAAAGAACACCAGATCTTGGATTATTAAGATGCATAGATGCCAGACAAGCTACAACTGTCATGTCTGAAGTACATTCAGGAGTTTGCGGACCCCACATGAGTGGATATGTGTTGGCAAAGAAAATCCTCCGAGCTGGTTACTATTGGCTTACCATGGAGAGAGATTGTATCAGTTTTGTACGCAAGTGTCATCAATGCCAAATACACGGAGATTTGATTCATTCTCCACCATCCGAGTTGCACACAATGTCGGCACCATGGCCTTTCGTTGCTTGGGGCATGGATGTGATTGGACCAATTGAGCCGGCAGCATCCAATGGACACAGATTCATTCTGGTAGCTATTGATTATTTTACCAAATGGGTTGAGGCCAAGACATTCAAATCAGTAACCAAGAAAGCTGTGGTCGATTTTGTCCACTCAAATATCATATGTCGATTCGGAATCCCGAAGGTGATCATCACAGATAACGGTGCTAATCTTAACAGCAACTTAATGAAAGAAGTATGTCAACAGTTTAAGATTACACATCGTAACTCTACCCCATATCGGCCCAAGGCGAATGGAGCAGTAGAAGCAGCCAACAAAAACATAAAGAAGATACTGCGGAAAATGGTAGAAGGTTCAAAACAATGGCATGAAAAATTACCATTTGCATTATTGGGATACCGCACTACTGTTCGCACTTCAGTAGGAGCAACTCCTTATTTGTTGGTATACGGCACTGAAGCAGTAATTCCTGCAGAAATTGAGATTCCTTCCCTTCGGATCATCGCCGAAGCAAAGATTGATGATGATGAATGGGTCAAAACCCGTCTAGAACAGTTAAATTTGATTGACGAAAAACGATTGACCGCAGTATGCCATGGTCAATTATATCAAAGAAGAATAGAAAGAGCATACAACAAAAAGGTGCGTCCCCGGAAGTTTGAAGTAGGTCAGCATGTGCTGAAACGCATTCTTCCACATCAGGTTGAAGCAAAAGGCAAATTTGCTCCGAATTGGCAAGGACCATTCATTGTAACCAGAGTATTATCAAATGGTGCACTATGTTTAACAGATATTGAAGGCAAATGCATAGATATGGCGATCAATTCTGACGCGGTAAAGAGATATTATGCATAACTTTTTGAATGTTTGTATTTAGCACTATTTCGAAGATTGAAATGTCAAAGGCAATTTATTCTGCTATCCAAACACTATACCATTTGCTTCCCCTTTGAGCCATACTTGTTTCTTTCCTACCCTCTCTTGGAATCAATAAAAAAAAAAAAAGAGATCAAAATCTTCACTATTATGTAGTGAACTACGTTTGACCTGATTCCTCAAAGAAGGATACGTAGGCGCCTCACGGCTCGGTCATAGGGTGCACAACATGCACAATGTGAACAGAAAAGAAATATTAAGAGACCCCAATCAAGAAACTGGGGCAGGAATTGTATTGGAAATAAGAAAAGATTCCAAGAGTTGTAATCTTAAACTCATACCAAATCTATTTAGCTTTTAATACCTCTTTCATTTCTAACCCTATACCAAAAAAGACCTTTCGATCAATCTTAGAAAAATGCTGAGGCAAGCAAATAAAGTGGTTCATAACACTCTGGTACAAACAAGGAAAGGAAGTAAAAATGAGAGAGTCTTATAGGTGAAAACCCACACGGGCACCATAAGGCGACGGAAGTTGAGAGAAAAGTAAAATGAGAGAGTCTTATAGGTGAAAACCCACATGGGCACCATAAGGCGAAAAGGAAGTGAAGAAGTGAAAAACGAGAAAATTTATCGGTGAAAACTCCTTGAGACAATTGAGAGGAGATTGATTAAAAGACTGGGTTGATTAATCCGAAATGCATACCCTGATCATTGGTGCCAGTAATTCCAATCAGATAAGTCCTTTATTCCTTTTCCAACAGTCATCCAAAAATTGGATTTTTCTTTTCATTCTATAATTGTCGAAATCAGCGTATTTCGTTACTAATAATCTTACTTTCTCCAAGCTTTGAGATAAGTTTTATTCCAAACAAATAAGAAGGAATGTCAAGGTATACTACCAAGATTCAAGGTTACAAAATACAGCCACGAAAGGTGGGAGATAAAATACGGGTGTAAGAAAGATGAAATCAAAAGTGGATCAGCAAAGTCAAAAGAGGCACATGATTACAGTTGAAAGGTTTTGAAGGAAAACACACAGAAGGGAATCCTATAGTCAAGGATCAATTACAAAGACAAAACAGTCTTTTCAATCATTCCAAGGCAATAAAGAGAGACGAAGAGAAACATCACCATCTGCAAGAATACCACAGCCAACCACCCTGCTTTAAACTAACGAGGTTTTCTTTGATTTAAAACAGGGGCAAAAACAATATTTGTGTTAGCAAATACCTGGTAAAGAAGAAGTCAGGCGTCCACCTGGAGAATGAGGATGAAAGAATTAAAAAAGTCAGGCGTCCACCTGGAGAATGGGGATGAGAATTGAAAAAGTCAGGCGTCCACCTGGAGAATGAGGATAAGAATTGAAGAAGTCAGACGTCCACCTGGAGAATGAGGATGAAAGAAAAGAAGAAGTCAGGCGTCCACCTGGAGAATGAGGATGAAAGAATTAAAGAAGTCAGGCGTCCACCTGGAGAATGAGGATGAAAATAGAAGAAGTCAGGCGTCCACCTGGAGAATGAGGATGAAAGAATTAAAGAAGTCAGGCGTCCACCTGGAGAATGAGGATGAGAATTGAAAAAGTCAGGCGTCCACCTGGAGAATGAGGATGAAAGAAAAGAAGAAGTCAGGCGTCCACCTGGAGAATGAGGATGAAAGAATTAAAGAAGTCAGGCGTCCACCTGGGGAATGAGGATGAGAATAGAAGAAGTCAGGCGTCCACCTGGAGAATGAGGATGAAAGAATTAAAGAAGTCAGGCGTCCACCTGGAAAATGAGGATGAAGAAAGAAAAGAAGCAGTCAAGGCACCCACCTGAAGAACGAGGGAATGCAATTGAAGTGTTGAAACCAAAAGCCCACTCATGTGAGAAAAGAGCACACTTAGAATCAATAAAGCAGAGGAGTCCAACAGAATCCCCAGAAAGAAACAACAAGAGCTTCAAGAAAAATACGAAATAAGCCAAATGCCCAAGATTCACCAAGATATCAAAACAACAAGAAACGCAAGGGCATGATCTAGATAAGATTTTATAATTCATGTACCATAGTCTAGTTTAATTTTGTATTTCCTTTAAAGTAAGGTGTAATAAGGAGGTCAGCAAGCAGTAAAAACAGCACGAAGCAGCAGTAACATCACAGTCCCGCGGTAGTCCCAGCTACCCCAAAGTTCCCGAACTACACTGACCTGATTCCTTTATAGCCAAGGATATGTAGGAAACCTTTGAAGCAGAGGTTCGGTCAAATCTTTCTAAAAATGCTTCCCACGGAGTATTCGAACGGGCAAAAATCACTCGTATCCGCTCACTTTATCTTTGCACGAAAACTCTTCGAGTTTCCGCACAAAGAGGGGCAGCTGTGAGCACGTGATTTTTGCCTTACGAAAAACTGCTCCAAAATAAATCAAAATAAATTTCTTTTACTGTGTAATTTCTGAATTTGCGTGGTGTTAAATATTTGTTTATGTCCGTAAAATGTTTGCTTTGTTATAATTAAACAAAAAATAAAATAAAATACATATTGCATGCATATAGGATTTAATTATGCATTTAAGAGATAATTTAAATAAAATCACAAAAATATGCGTTTGTTCTAATTTTAATGTTTCATTGTGTGATTGATGTTTTGACTATGTGTTAAAAAATTGTTATGAAGTAATTAATATTTTTCGTGTAAGGTTAAAAAATCGTTTTATAATTTTTATTAGGATTTTTTTTTTAATTAGAAAATATATGTAATTGTGAAAGAATATTGGACCTGGATTAAAATCCAGGCCCAAGTGAATTAATTACCCCAACAGCCCAAACCAAATTACCCCCCTTTAGCCCAGGTCCGGTCCAGTCCGAAAAGAGTCAATACGACAGCGTTTAGTCATGGTTCAGCATGATCCGTTCGATCAAATCCAATCAACGGACGAGATCTCCTACCCTTACCTGGAACCTGTAACCCGACCCTTTGACCCAATACAGGCCGACCCTGAACTTAGACCAAACGACGTCGTTCAGATTAGTGGATTAATCCTGGCCTTTCATTTTATTTGATCGGACGGATAACATCAATCCACCCCACCCCTATATAAGTCCCCAAGCCTTACCCGGCCCCTAACTGAATACCCCCCTCCTACACTGTTCATCATCGTCCCCCAAACCCCCACTCCTAACCCTAGCCGCCCTAGGATTCCACCGCCTGAAACCCGGCGGCATCAACGCCGCCGGTCACCAAAATAACACCATAGAATCCCCTGAGCCTCCTCTATCCAAATATGTTAGCCGTTGGGCTCGAATCCTCCTGAAGGTTCTCGAATCTTCATTTGAAGATTCGAGCCAAGTTCAGACCTAAACCAAACAACATCTAGTTAACACCATAGCTTCCCCTAGTCATCCTGAGTATGGATCTGTTGGTTGTTTGGTTCGAATCAGTTCGGAACTTCTCAAATCTTCTTTTGAAGATTCGGACCAAACAAGAACAAACTCAGATCCATTTCAAACTAACACGAAATAACCCCTAGGCTACCCTCACCCTTGTATCATGTTTGGTTCCCTTCAAATCTGCCCAGAAATGTTCGGATTTAAGATCCAAGAACCTGAAACCCTAAAAATTTCCAATCTTGGAATTTTTCCGATTTCAAGTAAAAGATTGAGGTTCAATCGACCTTAGTCAAAGTATTTTCAGTGGAAAATACTTCGACTAAGGTCTGTTTGATTTCAAACAAAAATCCGAAGCCGAGTTGAGTTCGAGTCTGATTAAAATTCAGAGGTATTTTTCTATTATTTTGTGTATTCTAAGTGTATCTGTGTCAATAGCTTTTTGATTTTTCATATTTGTTTTGATCAATTCTGTCATTTCTGTCTCCTACCTATTTACTTGATCCGAATGTGAATTGTTTCTATTGGTTGTGATTATTTACAATGTATGTAATCGACTCGATTAAGTTCGTCGATTAGTTATATTATGAATTCTCGTTTATGATAAATACTGATTGAAACAATTTGTCTACCTATTGTTTGTTGACAATTGTTATAGATAGTTAGTTAATTAGTCTTTTAAATCGTGTTTGTTTATAAATCAGTGAGTCCGTCAAATGGATGTTGTGTATGTATTGATTTCTGGGCAGTTAGTTTCAGGTAATGCATATACTGTCAATACCCCTGCACTTATGTTAAATTCAATTTCAATTCAGATTTTGTTCTGTTAAGTTCTGCGTATTGTTAAAATGTTTGTGTACAAATTCAGTGTTCAAATCTGAATTTAATTTTGTCCATTAGCTATTAGACATTGGGTGTTGGATCAATTAGCTATCATTGAATAGACAGAATATTTGTTTGATTTAGGACTTGGTTATTAGCTGCTAAACAGGTTTAATTCAGATAATTTGGTTAATGTTTAAGCAATTTTGGTCTGGGGCAGTAATAACAGTAGTATTAAGGGATTTTCAGTGATTATTTGAGAAATGAAACAGTAGGGTAATATAATAATAATAGTGTGCTTATAATGGAATGTTAGTGGCTATAATTTAGGAGATAATGGGAAACAAAGGGTAATGGAATGCTGGAAATCAGGAAAAAGTTCACTCAATGGGATTTAAAGTAGTTAAAAGCATATTTTAGATATGATTTTCTGTTTTTAAAAGATAAAAGGGGGTCCAGGCAGCATAAAAAGGAAGGAGGCATACCTGTATAAATACAGGGGCAGATTTCAGGAATAAAGAGGGAGACAGAGAGAATTTTTAAGAGAGAATTTTGAAGAGATTTTGAGGGCTGAGATTTTAAAGGAAGGAAACAGAAAATAGAACACTCACATACACACTCACACACAGATACAGCAGCAGAAACAGAAAATCAGAAACAAACTGAATTTGAAACTGAAGAAAAACTGAAATCTGAAATGTTGTTCTTTTGTTGAATCTGTTCAACTTTATGTGATTCCACTGTTCAGTTAAAATCCGAAGTGTTTCTTAAAAGTACTTTACTGTGCATCTGGGCTCTTCGAATCCTATTCTTGTTCAGATTTACTGGGTTATCAGTATATTCTACTGAATTTGTTACTGCTGTAACTGCTGAAACTTACTTCTTCTACCTCCATTTTCAGGTATATATATCTTTTAAATTTTAAGTTGGAAAGAGATTTCAGCATGACCCATCAATGAAGCTTGAATTGAAATGCTATTTCCAATTGTCCAAGTTCATTATTTTCATTTTTTATGTTAATTAATTAGTAGTGAACTCAATTTGATAGCCATGAGTTAAATTGTCTTATTTTGAAATTCATATAAAACTTTGTAATAATGTTATCCATGTCAAATTTCATTAGTTTAGTTATCTATGAGTTTGTGTAAATAAGAAGCATGGCAGAAAGTTGGTTTTTATTTACACTTCATGGTGTTGTTAGATAGGTATAGTATAATATAGCATTATCAAAGAAAATATGCTATAAGTTTATCTTGTTAGTTAATTAGTTGTTGTTTAAAGCTAGATGATGATTAGCTACAATTTGCCATCTTTTGGCATAATGTTGGTGATGTTCATAATTTATAGTTGAAAGATGTATTAGTATAATCCGTATGTTCAAAAGTGTCAAATATAGTAAGTAATGTATTGTATGCAATATCATTTTATTAAGTCAACAAGACTTATTCTCTTTCTTAGTAATAAAGGGCTTAGGAACTTATACAATGTGAAAATTAATAGTTAGTAATAATTCACATAGATTGAGAATCAAATTGGTTTGATTATATCTATATCTATCCTAACTCAATCATAGGCATAACTAAGTAAGTTAATTTCATCTATTAAGATTAAAACGAGTATGTGAGAATAAGTTGAGTTGTATATACACAAATGGCAACATTTTAAATCAATGGTAATTAAAAATAGAATTTGCATTAAGTAATCATGAAAATTCCCGGAAAATATTTCCTTCCTTTATGAATCATTCATTTTTCAGTTTCATATGTAATTTATTCCTTGGCATATATATATATATATATATGTCATATTTGTTTTAAAGTTAGTATTAATCATATCTTTATTCTGTCCTTTGAATTTGAATAATTGGAATGAATATGATTTATATTCGGAAATTATAATCAATGGTCAATATTTAATAAATTGTGGATTATTTTCCAAAAAATTAAAGAATATCTTAAAACGAGATTTCTTGTGATATAACAAACATTTTTTGTGGAAATTCCATAATATCATTACAAATATGTTGCGCAATTAGGGATACGTTTGCGTACCCTGATTATACTTCTAAAAGCAAAATTTCGGATTATGCGTACGCGCAATTTCGAGCGAATATTTAATAAAAGGATTTTTCTAAAGGTGTTAAATCAATTTCATAAAAATTCGATATGTACGGTTCACTATTCAAGAAAAATAATTATTCTTGATTCAACACAATCTAAAAAAAATGTGCTTAATAAATATATTGTCAAAAATAATTGTGTACACGTGCGCGTGACACAATTCCGCATCTTTTTTAATTTATAACACGAATATACGTACGCGTAATTCGATTCAAAGAAGGGTTCTCAATCACAATAAGTATAAGCGGTAGTAGAATCAGATAACATCAATATATTTAATTATCAAGATAATTAAGCCAATAATAAAAACAGTTAAGCGACCATGCTAGAACCATGGAATTCGGAAATGCCTAACACCTTCTTCCGGATTAACAGAATTCCTTACTCAGGATTTCTGGTTCGCAGAATAACAAACAGAGTCATATTCTCCTCGATTCAGGGATTAAAAATTGGTGACTTGGGACGCCTTAAAATTCCCAGGTGGCGACTCTGAAACAAAACAAATAAATCCCGTTTCGACTGTCCTTTAATTGGAAAAACTTCCACGCACCCTCGCGGGGCGGAAAAAGGAGGTGCGACAACAGCTTCCCCTCTTTGCCCGAAAACATAAAGAGTTTTCGTACAAAGATAAAGTAAGCGGATACGAGCGATTTTTGCCCGTTTTGAATACTCCGTGGGAAGCATTTTTTGAAAGATTTGACCGAACCTCTACTTCAAAAGGTTTCCTACATATCCTTGGCTAAAAAGGAATCAGGTCAATGTAGTTCGGGAAGTTTCGGTAGCTGGGACTATCATGAAGCTGTGGTTTCACTGTTACTGCTGCTGCTGATACTGCTCACTGACCTCCTTATTACACCATGACAAAAATGAAGAAGCTAGACTAAGCTATAATCTATGCTTTACAAAGAGTTATTTTCAAACTTGGCCTTGTGACTGTTGTTGCCTTGTTGACTTGTATTTTCTTCAGTTGTTCCTTTGTGGCTAACTTGCATGGTATCTTTTGAAATGCTTTCCTTTTTCTTCGGGTGGGCATCTTGTTGCCGAACCTTTAAACGTCTTCCTTTGACCATTGTTGCCTATCCTCTATTTTACAGGCGAGCTCCTGATTAATCGAATCTTGAATTGCTTCTTCCCTTCGTCCTCCCTTTGGGTGCCTAACTGCTGAACTTGAATTGTATTCCCTTGCTCTCCAGGTGGGCTCCTGACTGTTGAAACTTGAAATGTATTCTTTTGTTCTCCAGGTAGGTTCCTGATTGCTGAACTCAAATTGTATTCCCTTGTTTTCCAGGTGGGCTCCTGACTGCTGAAATTTCAACCATCTTTCCTTGTTCTCCAGGTGAACGCCTGATTTCTGAAACTTGGTCCATCTTCTTCTTGAAATTGCTTTTCTTTGACTTGTTCTCCCTCATTCCTCCAGGTGGGCGCCTGATTACCAATGCTTGTGCCAATCTTCCTTGAAACCTGATTTGTTTTCCCTTGTTCTCCAGGTGGGCTCCTGATTGCTGAAACTCGAACTGTTATTCCTTGTTCTCCAGGTCGACGCCTGATTGCTGATACCTCAACTGTTGTTCCTTGTTCTCCAGGTGGATGCCTGATTACTAAATCTTCAACTGCTTTTCGTCGTTCTCCAGGTGGATGCCTGATTTGCCTGGACTTGAATCGCTTCTTCCCTTCGTTTTCCAGGCGGGTTCCTGATTATTTGAAATTTGAATTGTATTCCCTTGTTCTCCAGGTGGGTTCCTGACTGCCGAGTGTATTTCCTGCTCTCCAGGCGGGCTCCTGACTTCAAAATAAACAAAGCGAAGAATTTGATAGCTAAAATTTAAATTGTACTCCTTGTTCTCCAGGCAGGCTCCTGATTGCTGAAACTTGAATCGTTGTTCCTTGTTCTCCAGGTGGACGCCTGATTGCTGAAACTCCAACAAAAATAGATAAAACAAAGAAAATTTTCTACCCCAGTTTGGTGGCTGGGCACAAATATAAGTGTAAAATGGATCACATAACCAAATATCAATAAGAACTTGAAAGCTAGGTCCCATTTTCCAGGAGGGTCCGAGATCTCTTAATTAAATGACAATTTTAAATCTAAGTTGTGTCTTCTAAAGGTGTGACTTCTACTAAATCTTGTTATCTAAGTGGGTCTTAAACTACTCCCCATTATCTAGGAGGGTCCTGAAAACTCCTCATTGAATCCTATCTTAAGCATGCAAACTTTGAAATCGACTTATATTCCTTTAGGGTACACTTATGCTAGATCTTTCTTTTTACGATTGTTTCGATTTTTGAACTAGGTCCCATTTTCTAGGAGGGTCCTGTGAATTTTCGATTAAATTGGGGAAAAGTTGGAAAAAGATGGTGTTTTCTGCTGGGGGAAAAAGTTGAGGAAGCAGAAAATCATAATCATTAATCTGGGAAAGAAGAGAAGTCAGAATCTTTGTTCTCATGGGGTAATGTCCAAAGTGTATCTCAAACACACAAACTTCGGAGCTCCACTTATGATCCTCTATGGTGCATTTATGACAAATTTCGCATGGTTATGTTGAATTTTAAACTAGGTCCCATTTTTTAGGAGGGTCCTGAGAATTTCCGCGATCAAATCTGCCTAGTACTTACTCACCCTACGGACGATTTCCCGAAACAAATACCATTTTGCCCCTATTTCAAATCAAAGAATTTCGTCAGTTTAAAACGTAGTGGTTCGTTGTGGCATTCTTGCTGGAGGTGGTTTTCTCTTTGCCATTCTTTGCTTCGTCCCACTGCCTTGAACTGATCGAAAAGATTGTTTTGACCTTCTGACTGATCCTTAACTGCAAGATCCCCAACTGCTATTCTCCCCTCCTGACCTTTCTGCCTGAAACCGTACATCTCCCACGACATTACTGAACCATTCCACCATTTTAACTTTTGCTTACACCATAGGTCCCATTTTTCATCATATCATCTTTGGCATGTTCTAGCTGCATTTTGCTTTGTGCAATTCCAAAAATGGTAGTAAACTTTGAAATTCCTTCTTACAAGGCTAAACTTGGAAGAGCTTTAGAGAAGTAAAATTAACAGCAATGAAATACAAGGATTTTAAGAATAAAGAAAAGAATCCAAATTTGGATGACTATTGGAGATAGGAAAAGGGACTTATCTGAGCGGAATCACCGGCGCCAGTGATCATGGTATGCATTTGGATTAATCGGCCCAGTCTATTTAACTAACCTCTTTTCCAATTGTTTTGCTTTGTGCTCCAAGATCTTCCATAACCCAAATTTACTTTCCGCTAACTTTACGGACCTTGTTCGACTTGTGGTGCCCCGAAGGGTTTTTACCAACAAACCTCTCTCATTTGTTGATTCCTCAATTACTTGTCGCCTAATGGTGCCCATGAAGGTTTCCACCAATAAGACTCTCTCATTTTTATTTTCTCTCAGCTTTCGTCGCCTCATGGTGCCCATGAGGGTTTTCACCAATAAGACTCTCTCATTTTCGTTACTTTTCCTGTTTGGACCAGAGCGTTATTCTGATATGCATCACCTCTATTTGCTCGACTCGGCATTTCTCGAAGATTGATCAGAAGGTCTTTCCTTGGACCGTAATGTGGGCTTTTGGATGGGGTTAGAAAGAAAGGGTATCAAAGGCTCAAAACAATTTAACATGGGTTTAAATTTACAACTTTTGGAATCATATTTCTTATTACAAATCACAACTTCTGCCCCAGTTTCTTTCTTGGAGATCTTTTGATATTTTATTTTACTATGACCAAGCCGAGAAACTGCCTACGTATCCTTAACAGGAATCAGGTCAAACGTAGTTCACACATGAATTTATTTGTTGTTCTTCTTTTCTTTTCTCTTTTTCTTTTCTTTCTTTTTCGTTATTGATTCCAAAAGAGGGGTATGAAAGAAAGAAATAAGGCTCGAAAGGGGGAACAAAAGGGTGAAGTATTTAGATAGTAGAACAAATTGCCTTTGTTATTTCAATCTTCGAAATAATGCCAAATACAAACGATCAACAATTATACCAAAGAAATCATACATAATATCTTTTTACTGCATCAGCATTGATAGCCATGTTTATGCATTTTCCTTTGATATCTGTCAAACATAAAGCACCATTGGACAATACTCTGATCACAATGAATGACCCTCGCCAATTTGGGGCGAACTTGCCTTTCGCTTCAGCCTGGTGTGGAAGGATACGTTTCAGCACCTGCTGGCCCACTTCAAACTTCCGGGGACGTACCTTTTTGTTGTATGCTCTTGCCATTCTCTTTTGATATAACTAGTCATGACACACTGCTGCCAATCTTTTTTCATCAATCAAATTCAACTGCTCCAAATGGGTTTTGACCCACTCATTATCATCAATTTCAGCCTCAACGACAATCCGAAGGGACGAGATCTCAACTTCCACAGGTATCACTGCTTCAGTTCCATATACCAACAAATAAGGAGTTGCACCTACTGAAGTACGAACAGTAGTGCGATAACCCAGCAACGCAAATGGTAATTTTTTATGCCATTGCCTGGAACTTTCTACCATTTTCCGAAGTATCTTCTTTATGCTTTTGTTGGATGCCTCAACTGCTCTATTCGCCTTGGGACGATATGGGGTAGAATTGCGATGTGTAATCTTAAACTGTTGGCATACCTCTTCCATCAATTTACTATTAAGATTAGCACCATTATCCGTGATGATCACCTTTGGGATTCCGAATCGACAGATGATATTTGAGTGAACAAAATCGACCACTGCTTTCTTGGTCACCGATTTGAAAGTTTTGGCCTCAACCCACTTGGTGAAATAATCAATGGCTACCAGAATGAACCTGTGCCCGTTGGATGCTGCTGGCTCAATTGGTCCAATGATATCCATGTCCCAAGCAACGAAAGGCCACGATGCCGACATCGTGTGCAATTCCGATGGTGGAGAATGAATCAAATCTCCGTGTATCTGGCATTGATGACATTTGCGCACAAAACTGATACAATCTCGCTCCATGGTGAGCCAATAATAACCTGCTCGGAGAATTTTCTTTGCCAGTACATACCCGCTCATATGTGGTCCGCAGACTCCTGAATGTACTTCGGACATGACAGCCATAACTTGTCTAGCATTTATGCATCTTAACAATCCAAGGTCTGATGTCCTTTTATACAAAACTCCTCCACTCAAGAAGAATCCACTCGCCAACCATCGAATTGCTCTCTTCTGATGCCCCGTGACTTGCACTGGATATATCCCCATTATGATGTACTCCTTGATATCATGAAACCACAATTCGCCATCAAGTTCTTCTTCAATCATGTTGCAGTAAGCATGCTGATCTCGTACTTGAATGTGCAAAGGATCGACATAGGCTTTGTCCAGATGGTGCAACATTGACGCTAGGGTAGCTAAAGCATCGACGACCTCATTATGGACCCTAGGAATATGCCTAAACTCCACTGATCAAAACCATTGACAAAGATCATGTAAACATTGTCGGTATGGTATGATCTTCAAATCTCGTGTTTCCCATTCTCCTTGAATTTGATGTACCAGAAGATCCGAGTCTCCCAAGACCAAAACTTCCTGGACATCCATGTCTGCAGCTAGCCTCAAACCCAAAATGCATGCCTCGTACTCAGCCATATTGTTGGTACAATAAAAACGAAGTTGAGCTGTAACAGGATAGTGATGCCCTGTTTCAGAAATAAGCACAGCTCCTATTCCGAATCCTTTCATGTTAGCCGCCCTATCAAAGAAAAGTTTCCAGCCTGGTTTTTCAATTTGCTCCAGTACATCGATATGCATCACCTCTTCATCGGGAAAGTAAGTTTTCAATGGCTCGTACTCATCATCAACCGGATTCTCGGCCAAATGATCGGCCAATGCTTGAGCTTTCATCGCAGTCCGAGTCACATAGATTATGTCAAACTCTGTGAGCAAAATCTTCCACTTCACAAGTCTTCCTGTCGGCATTGGCTTTTGAAAGATATACTTCAATGGATCCAAGCGTGAAATGAGGTAAGTAGTGTAAGATGACAAATAATGTTTCAATTTCTGTGCCACCCAAGTTAGGGCGCAACATGTCCTTTCCAGGTGAGTGTACTTAACCTCATAAGTCGTGAACTTCTTGCTAAGATAGTAGATGGACTGTTCTTTCCTACCGGTGACGTCATGCTGCCCCAGTACACAACCAAATGAATTTTCCAGGACAGTCAAGTAAAGAATCAAAGGTCTCCCTGGTTCTGGTGGTACCAGCATAGGCGGGTTAGACAAGTATCCCTTTATCTCATTGAATGCTTCTTGACACTCATCAGTCCACTTGATCGCAGCGTCCTTCTTCAGCAACTTGAAAATAGGCTTAGAAGTTGTCGAGAGCTGAGCAATAAATCTGCTGATATAGTTCAACCTTCATAACAGACTCATCACTTCAGTCTTGTTCCTCGGAGGGGGAAATTCTTGTATGGCTTTGATCTTTGATGGGTCCAACTCGATGCCTCGCCGGCTGACTATGAATCCCAACAGTTTTCTGGATGTAACACCAAATGCACACTTGGTGGGGTTCAGCTTGAGGTTGTACATGCGAAGCCTCTGGAAGAATTTCCTAAAATCCCCGACATGGTCGGCCTGATGCTTTGATTTTATGATCACATCATCTACATATACCTCAATCTCCTTGTGTATCATATCATGAAACACAGTAGTCATTGCCCTTATATAAGTTGCCCCAGCATTCTTTAAACCAAATGGCATTACCCGGTAGCAATAAGTTCCCCATGGCGTGATGAATGCCGTCTTTTCTGCATCTTCTTCATCCATCAGAATCTGATGATACCCGACATAGCAATCCACAAAAGATCCAATCTCACGCTTGGCACAATTATTGATCAAAATATGGATATTGGGTAGTGGAAAGTTATCCTTTGGACTTGCTTTGTTGAGATTGCGGTAATCGACGCATACTCTGATCTTGCCGTCCTTCTTCGGTACAGGCACGACATTAGCCAACCAAACAGGATATCGAGTGACCCAAATAACCTTTGCATCCAACTGCTTGGTAACTTCTTCTTTAATCTTCACACTTATATCATTTTTAAATTTCCTCAACTTTTGCTTGACGGGAGGGAATGCTGAATCAGTGGTCAATCTGTGGACCACTAAATCAGTGCTTAAACCCGGCATGGCGTCATATGACCACGGAAAAACATCTTTGTACTCGATGAGTGTTTTGATTAACTCCTCCCGGATTTTTGGCTCGAGGTGGACACTTATTTTAGTCTCTCGGACATTGTCTGTGTCCCCTAAATTGATGGCTTCTGTGTCATTCAGGTTGGGTTTGGGTTTTTCTTCGAAGTGAATTAACTCCTTACTAATCTCTTCAAAGGCTTCATCCTCATCATCGTATTCTGATTCGTAATCATTATCTACTTCTTGAACTAATATTTCAGAATCAGATTGATTTTTAAGACTGGTCTAAGGATTCCTTATGCATGCCATGTCATTAGAACCAGCGTAAAAAGAACTGTATAGAAAAGAAAACAAAACAAAAAGGAAAACCATCAGGAATGATGAAGAAAGGGAAATTGTATTTTATTGAATGATAAAAGATAACAAGGTTTGCACAATGAAAAAATGAAATCTGGATTACAACCCTGGAATAATCCGTACAAACTTAAAAGAAAATCAAAGCAAACTACCAAGACTCCTTCCGAGTAGGGAGAGAAGTAACCTTCCAATTATTAAGCTTTGTTGTTGGCCCAACAAATTTCACTTCCGCGTTGCTAGAACCTTCTCCAATTTCCACCATGTTCACACTGTCGAACAACTTCTCAAATCTTTCAATTAACTCCTTGTCCGGATCAATCACAGAACTGGGAATTGCTGTCACTGGGCAACTCCTCGTACCGGACTTGACAAATGATCTGGAAAGACGTGGGACCAGCTTTGGAAGGACCCATGCTCTCTGTTTCAATTTTCTGGCTCTTTTTATGTCTGCGGCTGTGGGCTTGAATCCTAGACCAAATGTTCCCAAGTTTTCAGGAAGAGACACGGGCTGTATAATGCCTTGCAAAGCTAATCCCAAACCCTTTCCTGGTATAAAACCATTCTTCAACATTTCATACGCTACCATGACTGATGCGGCGGTTATCTTCGGATTTGGGATACACTTCCCTTCTGGAACTTTCTCGACTGACATTGCGTCAGAAACTTGGTAGATCCATGGTCCCTTGTCATCTTCCACTTCAATGAATGGCACAATGGTGTTGCTGTGAGCGCACAAATTATCTTCGCCGTGCACAACTATTTCCTGTTTGTCCCATTCAAACTTGACCATTTGATGGAGTGTTGATGGTACTGCTTTAGCGGCGTGGATCCATGGTCGCCCTAATAGCAAATTGTAGGAAATAGCTATATCCAGCACTTGGAATTCCATTGTGAATTCTACTGGACCTATAGTCAGCTCCAACATTATGTCCCCGACTGAGTCTTTGCCTCCGCCGTCAAATACTCGCACACAGATACTGTTCTTATGGATCCTCTCATCTTCTACTTTCAACTTGCTTAGAGTGGATAGAGGACAGATGTTCGCACTTGAACCATTGTCAACCAATACCCGGGTAACCACAGAATCCTCGCATTTTACTGTCAGGTAAAGGGCTTTGTTGTGCTCAGTACCCTCTACGGGCAATTCATCATCGGAAAAAGTGACTCTATTTACTTCAAAAATCTTGTTAGCTATCTTTTCCAGATGGTTTACCGAGATCTTGTCGGAGACATGGGCCTCATTCAAGATTTTCATCAGCGACTGACGGTGCTCATCTGAATAGATTAGCAATGAGAGCAATGAGATCTAAGCGGGCGTTTTCCTCAGTTGTTCTACAACAGAATAGTCATGCACTTTTATTTTCCTCAAAAATTCCTCTGCCTCTTCTTTAGTTACAACTTTCTTTACCGGCTTTGGATTATCTTTAGTTCTTCTTAACTCCTCGGGAGTAAAACACCTTCCTAAGCGAGTCAAACCTTGTGCTTCACAAACTTCTTCTTTGATTTCTTTCCCTTTGTAAATCACTGTCACTCATTCATAATTCCAAGGAACAGCCTTGTTGTTGATCACTGGAAGCTGAGTTACTGGTTTTATAATAACAGGCTCTGTGCGAGCACCATTCACGACCACAACAGGTTTACTTGCAACCCTTGTCACTACCACTTTATCTTTCTCTGGTTTCACTGCAACAATGCTTGATGACCCTCTCTCGGCTACCACAGCGGGCTTATCGACTACCCCTTTCAATTGGACCATTGATTTCCCACTAGTTACCTTTTCCTTTGAGCTGGTTTCGCTGGAACGGATCATCATTACCGTCTGCGAGGGCTTCCTAGGATCCCCTCCTTTGTGTATCAACTCAATCATATGGGTCTCATGGTGAGCTGGTAGTGGATTCTGATTGATATTTGGTGCTTCTAGGGCCTGATACTTGATCCGATGAGTATCAATAAGCTCTTGCACAACTGTTTTCAGTTTCCAACACTTCTCTGTATAATGCCCCGAGGCTCCTAAATAGTACTCACAACTCACCGAGTGGTCAAGATTTCTAGGAGGGGGATTTGGCATTATAGGCTCAATTGGATTCAACATGCCCAACTTCCTCAACCTGTGGAAAAGACTAGTATATGATTCCCCCAGTGGAGTGAAAGTCTTTTGCTTCTGTAACCTCTTATTCTTGAAGGCTTGGTTTGGTCGGAAACCCATTCCGGGGGATTTCTGTAGGCTCTTGGGGGTGGATATGTGTTTTGTGGAGCTGGGTATGGATTTTGTGGAGCCGGCGCATGTCATTGTGCGTGTGCCGGGGTTTGGGTATAGGTTTGTGCATGATGGACAGAAAAATGGGGATCTGGCGGTGGGTAGTAATGTTGTGGGGGGCTATATGGAGCGTGGGGGTAATTTTGGTGGTAGGGTCGGGGTTGGTTATAGTAGGGTGATGGGCCTTTAGATCCGAACCAGGCTCTGGACTCAATTGTCGCGATATCTTCTTTCTTCTTTTTCCCAATCACACCCCAATGCCGTTTTGAATGGCCTGGGTGGTTGCTTTGATTGCTGAATAACTCATGATTTTGTTGGACTTAAGCCCCTCCTCGACCATGCCTCCCATTTTTACAACCTCATTAAAAGACTTGCCAATTACGGACACCAAATGACCAAAGTAAATCGGCTCCAAAGCTTGCAAAAAGTAATCAACCATCTCGCTTTCTTTCATTGGGGGATCTACCCTTGCTGCTTGCTCCCTCCACCGGAAGCCATACTCTCTAAAACTTTCACTGTGCTTCTTCTCCAGTTTAGTCAAAGATAGTCGGTCTGGAATGATCTCAAGATTATACTGAAAGTGACAAGCGAATGCTTGTGCCAGATCATCCCATGTGTACCATCTTCCGTGATCTTGACGGGTGTACCACTCCCATGCTGATCCGCTCAAACTCTGAATGAAGTAAGTCATTAGCAATTCATCCTTTCCTCCGGCTCCCCTCATCTTACTGCAAGAACCTCTCAAATGAGCCACCAGATCATCGTGTCTGTTGTACAAGTCAAATTTGGGCATTTTGAACCCTGCCGCATTTGGGAATAAACACAGGTCTTTGTAAGCCACACTTACTTGACCTCCTAGCCCTCTCATATCCCTGAAGGATTGTTTTATGCTTTTCATTTTTCTGAACATCTCTTCATGTTCGGGATTTTTGGCTAGTCTCTCAGCTTCTCTCGGGAGATCAGAGCATGGATCATAGGGGTAGGTTTCGGTAACTTTGAGGGTGGGCTCCGAGGGATAATACTTGTTGTCCTGATCTTGGAACATAGGTTCGCTTGAGGATATATGGAGTGCAGCTGGTGGAGATGCCACAAAGACAGGGGTGACTGGCGGAGGGGGTATGGAATTGATTTTGGTGGTGGAGCTTGTGGCATATGAGAAGTAGTGCCATGGTAATGTTGGTAAATGGGAAAACCTGGATCGGTGGCAGGATGATCCTGAGACTGAGCTAATGGTGGGGTAAAAGTCGGGTTAGCCGGGTAAGACGGGGGTGATTGCCCTTTGGACCAGGCCTGGTACATTTCAGCCATCTGTTGCTTAAGTTTTAGCACCTCCTCCTTTATTTTATTGACATCCAACTCCTCCACCTCAACACTAGTGTCGGCATCCGGGATAGACATGATTTCTGGTTTTGGTCCTTTCGATCTGGTTTGGTAATGATAATGTGCCAGTGTCCTCTAGATAAACTAACTGCTTGAAATCTCTGAAAACAACAAACTTGTTAGTTGTTAGAGTTTAATACATATGCAATTACACGTTGGGATGCAATGCACCTAGGCAATTAACCATTTTCTATCATGCATTTGCTTCGGTTGCGTGCGTCATTCCGGCCTCTCATAATTGTGCCCCTTCTTTTAATCTTCTTTTATTCTATCCTTCTTTATTTATTTTTCATTTACCCCTTTTCCTTTTTAGTGGTGGTCGAATCCTATAGAGATTGCCTACGTATCATGTCCCCGCATGAATCAGACCATGCGTAGTTCTGTCAATTTTGACAACACAAAAACCAACTCTTTTTTTTTTGAAAAAATAAAAATTCTCTTTTTTTTTTAAAATTCGGCAGAGTTTCGGTATATATAGGTTTTCAAAACAGGTAATTACCTCCCTTAGCCCTCACACTGCTATTTCTTTTGCAAACGCTTTTCTTTTATTCAAAAACCGGTCAACATGCAAATCCGAAGCAAACAAATGCACAAGTAGCAAGTAAGATGTATCAGGATGGTCTTTTCATTTTTGTAAATCTGTCCTAGACAGACCCAACCCCTGTGTTGAGTCTTCAAAGTCAAAATGCACGTGATGCCGACAAACGTTCCTACTAGGGATCCGTCATGAGGTCTTGTTATACTAGGTTAAAAACCTAGGTTTATTTGTTCTAGACCTGGCTTACCCGAGTGGACAACTTGAGCGGAGGGGGGGCTGCGTACTGGTAACCAAAAGATCATCTGGCTTTGCAACTTGTCCGAACCTCGTTCTATTTGGAATAGGACTCTAACAGAAAGAAGTCACGACCAGCGTGCACTCCTCGGGAGAGAGAAGAGAGGGGTTTCGTCGCAATTTATATACAGTTTAGATAATATCAAACCGGTAAAAATCAACATTTAGCACATTAGGCCCAAACATATAAATAAGACCAGATAATAAATAAAGCCAAATATAACAATTATCCTAAGCTCCAATTCTTGAACCCTAAACCAGAGATTCTGGGTTCGTTTCCCCAGCGGAGTCGCCAGAGCTGTCACACCTCCTTTTCCCTACACCCCCGGAGAGGTATAAATAAAGGAAGTTTTTCCAATTAAAGGACAATCGAAATGGAATTTATTTATTTAAAAATTCAGAGTCGCCACTTGGGAGATTTATGGTGTCCCAAGTCACCGGTTCGAATCCCGAATTGAGGAAAAGATTGACTTTGTATTACAGTCTGCGAACCAGAAATCCGATAAGAAATTCTGTTAACTCGGGAGAAGGTGTTAGGCATTCCCGAGTTCTGTGGTTCTAGCACGGTCGCTCAACTACTACAATTGACCTATTATCTGATTTTAATACATGTTTTAACTTATGTGCAATTTTAACTTTAACCGCTTTTAAATTATTTTTAGGAAAGATTCAACGTTAGTTAAAACACGCCTTGAACCACGCCACATGAAATGCACCGGCGATCCAGGACATATTTTATTTAACGTTATTGAGAATTGGAGTTGGGTCACATAAAATGCACACCCGAAATTAGTAGTTAAAAAGAAAATTAATTTAAAATCCAACGCGCCTGAAGCAAACACGAAAGTTTGTAAGTAGAATATTCAGATTTCAGATTATTGCAAGGCTTCAGAGTTATGGAAATTATTGGAGATATTTAAGCACTCATCTATTTTGTAAAATAGGCCAACTCACTTGCTTCAAACCAAGATGCTAATGACCCAGATATGAAAGAGTGAGCCAAAACGAAAGCCTAAAATTACATCGGTTGACATAAACCCATGAGTCTGCAAAGCCCAGCACGACCAATGTCACTAAACTTTCAATGGAATCAAATAACAGCTTCTTCAATCAAAACACGATGCCAATATATCAAATATAACAAGGGAAAGATGGCAAATCAACATATCACAAATATTAAATTATAAATAATGCACGAATCCTACAAATCAAGTTATCTGATCTATTTCTATGATATTTTGGAAAGTTGGCGTGAAAATGAGTTCAAAATTAAGAAAACAATTTCTTGCCAAAATTTTGGAGTCATTTCGTATTTGTCCCTATACACCAACAGTCATTCCACTTGCCAAAGTAAAATACCAAATACACATTCTTAAGAATACCAAACCACTGAATTAATAAAAAGTACTAGTAAATGCCAACATTCTGAGTTGAAACATCTATTCTAAACAAACAATTCAACCTTAAATGAGCAAACAAACCTTAGATCACCTCACAATTACCTTCAAAATGCAAACCACACTTGATCATTTTTGCAAATTCCATACGAAACTATCACGCTGACTTCCAGCAATATAGAAGAAACAAAACTGGTCGTGTAACTAGAACAAACCAGATACTACACTATCTCTAACAGTCCCAAATTAAACTTGTGCATTCGAACTTTACTGCCTAAATCAGAAATTAGGCAGAAAACATAGTGAATCCGGCTGTTAAGCCATCAAACAGATGAGGAATTCTTAAAGGTCATAGATTCACTTCCTTAGTACAATAATTAGGCTAAACATATGTAATACAAGGTTTACTACAGAATACTTAAAGAAATGGAAGAAAACAAAAGAAATTAAGTGCAATGTATCCTGTATTCAACCAATCTCTCGATTTACATGTTTCAACAATCACTTGCTACTCAGGGGGGGCTAAGGTGGTACCTGGAATTCGAAAACAACACAGAAAATGAGGAAGCAGCAGCAGAACAGTAGCAAGAACAGCGATCAGCCCAGATTTTATCCGAGAAGACAACTAATAACCCCGGATATATCAATGTAACAGTTAACGGATGGAAAATTCGAACAAACACTTTCCAAAACCAATTCAAATCGTTTTTGAAACTGTAGAAAATCAGAAAACTTATCTAGGAATAGAAAGTTTCAAGATTTAATGCAGAACAGCAATGGAACAGTAGTTTTCTCCTCACTTCTGATTCTATCCCCTTCTCTTAGGTCTGTCTGTGTGTATCTCAATGCCCATCTTTCTGTCTATGTGTGTCTGTTTTAAGACTAGAGCCAACTCCCTTTTTTATTCAAATCTTTTCCCTTTCCAGCTTGTTTTATTCTCTTACCATGTGTATCCCTTAGCCTTTTAATCACACCCCCATGTTCTTCTGTTTTCCAGCTCTTAAAAGGTCCTTAAACAAGTGTAGTTTCCACTACCAATACCCTTTTCTATTTTTTAATTCATTCCACTAACTTAATGTTTTTTTAACTAATTCAGTAGTGCATTTCCTAGACCATACCACTATTGAGAAACCTCCTATTTAATTATTGGCAGATTTTCCTACCCAAATTACCCTCAAAACTTCTGTTATTTATTCCCCTAAGTTCTGAAGTACCTTGATTATAGTAAACAAAAGATTAAAACCTTCGACTAGATTGAAAAGCAAAATCAGTTATCAAATTAATTAACGACATGCACGAATATGAACATAAGGACAACGAACGGACATTTCACACTTTTAACCTTAATTCAAAACTCAAGAAGAGAAAAATACGAGGCAAAAATGAAATAAAAACAAGAAAAGAAAAGAGGTAGTACTGGGGACTCACCAACTCAACAGGTTCATTTGGCATTTGAATTTTTTCCGATTTCATCCCCAAATGATGTTAGCCATTTGCTCTTTGTTAGAACAAGTGATTAACACCATTTTGCAACAAAATCGGCCCTGAAATTATCAACAATCCTTGTATTTGAATCTGTTTTTTTAGAATTCGAACTCAAGATTTGAAACTCGAACTATTTTTGACAAATTCGAGGACAACCATATATGTATCAGGTATGAGGAGGTCAAGGAGGTTATGGGGTGTTAGTTTGGGGCCGATTGGGTAAACTAGGGTTTTTGGGTTCAAACTTCGATCGAAGATTCGACCAGTTCGGTTGCGATTCGAAAGAAACGGTTTGGGGATTTGAGATGATGAGCTGAAGGAGAATCTACGGTGTTAATTTGTGGTGGTTTGGGCCACTGGAACCGCCGTGAGGCGATTTCCGGTGGGCAGAAGAGGGCGGTGTGCGGTGGTGCATGTTCTTGGTCTCTGAAGAGATGAGTGGGGAGTGTTTGGTATATTAAAAGGGTAATTAGATTAGGGCCGTTGGATGATGAGAATCCAACGGCCATGATTGATCCTTTAATGAGAACGGGGTCGTTTGGTGTAGCAACTGGGGCGGACCGGGTTGGGAAAAACGGGTCGGGTCAGGTGACGGGTGATGGGGTGCATTCTAGACCGTTGGATGAACAATTTTTAACGGCTCAGATTGAAGCATGTCCAAACGACGTCACTTGGTTTAGTAAGGGGCTGGACCAGTTGGGCGTTGGTTTTGGGCTGGACTGGGGTGGGTTTTAGGTGTATTTGATTTGGGCCTGTTGAATTAAGTTGTGTTCGGCCCAATTTTGATTCCCTTCTCTTGCCTTTTCTATTTATTTCCAAATTGTTTCCGAAATTAAAACTAAAAATCCTAGATTAAATTATAAAACCTAAATTAGTTTTAAGAATATTAATTAACTCTAAATAATAATCATCATAAGTAATAAAAGACTAAATTTAAATAAAATCATACAATTTTTGACATTAAACATTAAAATGCGAAGTACGTTATTTTTTTATGATTTTTCCATTTTTGTAAAACAACAACTCACTTAACTAATCGTAAAAATTAAACCGTAAATGCAAATACAACATATTTTTGTATTTTTATTGATTTAACAAATAAACATGCACAGAAAATGCAAACAATAACAGAAAACACCATGACAATCCACAAAATTGTAAGCAACGGAAAAATTATTTTATTTGAATTTTTTGGGAGCACTTCTCATAGGGCAAAAATCACGTGCTCACACCTACAATGCACCACCATCTCCTATCAGTGCACCTCTGTTCCAGAGTTTTCAGGGTGGTTACTTATACCGACAGGGTCGGTTTCAGGGTCAACAGTCACAACAGCCGAGGTCCTATTATACTTGTGGTGATCCGAGGCACATTGCCAGATTTTTTCCCTCATGCATCGAGCAGTTCTCAGCATTTGAGTTCTCGTGCCATGGTCCCGGCACCAGGTGATTCACTGCCCGCTCAGCCAGCTAGAGGTAGGGGTCAGGCAGCCAGAGGTGGTGATAAGGCCATTAGAGGTTGATGTTGTCACACCTCCTTTTTACTACCCCTGGAAGGGGTATAAGGGAGTTTTTCCAATTAAAGTGACAATCAAAACGAGATTATTCTATCTAGAAATCAGAGTCACCACTTGAAATAATTTATGGTGTCCCAAGTCACCGGTTTTAAATCCCGAATCGAGGAAAGATTGACTCTGTTTTACATTTCGCAAACACAGAAATCCGGGTAAGGAATTCTGTTAACTCGGGAGAAGGTGTTAGGCATTCTCGGGTTCCGTGGTTGTAGCACGGTCGCTCAACTGTTATTATTAGCCTATTTATTTGATTTTAAAACATCTTTGAAACCTATGTGCATTTTTATTCCTTTTAAACCGCTTTTAATAACCCGATTATTATACAACTAATTATTGATTACACGTTTACAAATCATGCCACGGGAACCGTACCCACGATCCACAACATGTTTATTTTAAAACAAGATTAAATTGTGGATGAGTCACATAAATATACCCCCGAATTTTAGAAATTAAACGTCACGACCACGTCACGGGAAGCATACCCATACCCATGACAATTTTTTAATATACGCGCCTAAAGCAGCTACGAAAGTTCGAAGCATTTCCTAAACTAACTTTGTATTTATGTGAGGGCCATATGTTATGAATTTATTTGTGTATGGCGCACCTCAAATTATTCTAAAGAAAAAGGTTTGTATATATTTTTAAAAGACAAACTAAGATATTCCTACTTATCTAATTTAAAAAAAAAAACAAGTACCACAACCACGTCACGGGAACCGTACCCGTAGGTTTAATGGTTTAATTACGTGCCTAAAGCAAATAACGAGATTCATTTTTTTTATCTAAGTTATAAATATGAGGGCCATGGGTTATATGATTCTCTGTATGAATGGCACGCCTCAAAACTATTCCACTAAATGAACTAGTATATTCATATTTAGAGTTGATTCAAAATTAAACATCGCAACCACGTCACAGAAACCGTACCCGTAGTCGTGATGTTCTAACTATGCCCAGGGCGAATTATTCATGTTCATCGGGTGACTATTTTCCGGCTATTGATCTCCACTAAGATCCGCAAATGCGCCTTCAATTGATTAAAATTCAGCAGCAATTCAGAGGATTCACCGTTGTTAACTTCCTTTCCATTCCAAGGAATTTACCAAGTAGAGTGCAAGCAATTACACACAATAAGGATTTCAACATTCTCTAGCTAACACTGTTGTAATCGAAAATGACATGTATGTTAGATACTATCCTTACCAAGACCAAATACCAAAAACTCAACAGTGGAGCCGTTCCATCCCCCTCCTAATGATTTAACATTTTTTTCTTTTTAACCAAGGTACACATTCTGTCAGAAGGGACATGCTTATGGAATGAAAGGTCACTATCAAGCAAGATACAATATAACAAACCACCTTCAATCTGCATTACACACATAATACATTTTTCTTTTGCTAGCTAACAAATTTAATTGCGATTCACAATGAACTTCATAATAAAGACTTTATTTGCAGTACACTTCACTTCTTAAATATTTTATTAGTAGTAAAAAGAAATCAAATCGATGAGACATGTAGGAGTTTAGATGAACATTTTCGGATCCTACAAGCTAACTTTTAACATAATACCTTACTAACCTAAATAATTTTACACTTAATTGAAGCAAGAATCATGATATTAGTTATGCGATGAGAATTAAATGGATTCGAAAGATAGAAAGATGCACAAAATACAGATCTAGAAACAAGGACTTAGCATGAGCAAAATTTATTCTAAATTCCATTCAAAGCTGAAGTTTACATACCTACTAGAAGAAGAATCAAAAATAAAAATCTGAAAATTATAAATGGAGCATAGCAGTCACTATAGCAGCAACAAAGGTCCCTCTCAATATTTCTTGATGACCAGGATCACTAGAAGAAACCAGAAAATGCTAAGAAAAAACAAAAGTACTAGGAAAAGTTTGAGATAAAATTTTTCTTTGCCAATATTTTTTGTTTTCTGCCGTATCCCCATTTTCTCTTTAGCCTAAAGTGTGTATTTATAACCCTCTTGCTAGGGCAACAAATCAGAACTTCCTAAATTTACAACCACCCTTTTCCAAAAACGTTCTGCCCAGTTTTACCTAAAAATTGTACTATTTACTCAATCAATCCCCCACCCTCACCTTCCTAGAACTTTCCTAGGTGGTTATGAGAATATTCCTTGGTCCTAAATGCCCTAAGTACCCCTAAAAACACTGCTATTTACTTGTCAAAGTTAAACCGACAGAAATGAACACTGGGCCATACGGCCCATAAACCTGCTACCTTTTTGGTTACTTTGCAATGGGCTTATTGGCTAGAAAACAATCTGGAGGGGGAAGAAAATGAATTAATACTTTGAAATACAAAATTGCAACTATGTTTTCATGACTTTTCTGAACCATAACAGAAGAGTCAGCCCACTTAGCTGACTTAATTAATTCTCCTTTCTTTTTTACTTCAAATAAAATTCCTTAATTAATATTACTATCCACAAATCTCTTTAACTTGAAAGTTCCACTTAGCAAAAGAAAGAAACAAACAGATGGCCCGACTGAGAAAGGAAGTAATGCTCTAGGGCCTTGAAAGTGGGATCCGAGGGATAGTATTGGTTATCTTGGGTATGGAATAAGGGTTCACTAGAGGATCGATGGAGTGTAGCGGGTAGGGGTGCCACGAAAACTCTGCCATATGGTGGAGGAGGGTATGAGACTAGTTTGGCTGGTGGAGCTTGTCGGGTTTGGGAAGTGGTGCCTTGGTAGTGGTGGTAAATGGGAAAGCCTAGAGATGAATCAACAGTGGGAGGTTCTTGGGATCGAGCCAGCGACGTGACAAAAGTAGGGTTGGCGGGGTAGGATGGTGGTGGATGCCCTTTTGCCCATGCCTGGTACATCTCTGCCATATGGTGTTTTAGCTTATACAACTCCTTTTTCAGATTAACATCAGACTCTTCCCACTCTCTTGACGGATCGATAACACTTGCATCCAGTTCCTGGTTAGCCATGATCAACTTGTCTTTGGACCTAGTGTTATACGGGTGAGTTGCCAAAATGCCAAACAAACTAACCACCTTCCTACTTGATGACAACAACAAACTTGTTAGCGATTAGGTCTTAACAGATAGGCAACCACACGTTAGGGATGCAATGCACCTAAGCAGTTAACCATTTCTACTATGCATTTCAATGGCTGCCTGCGTCATCCCGACTTTCACTAATTTTCATTTTGCAACTTCTCTCTTTTATTCCCGCTTTTCTTTGCCTGATTCTTGTCTTTGTTCACTCATTTTCACTCTCTTGTTTTGCCATTATTTCTTTCCACAGTTCTCTTGTTTTCTCTTTTTCATTTCACGGTTATGATCGAATCCTATAGGGATTGCCTACGTATCATGACGCCGTATGAATTAGACCAAGCATAGTTCTGGGAATAAGTGTAAAACAAATAAAAATAAAAAAAACATTTTGGGGTTTTCAAATTTTTCATAAAAACATCTTGATTACAATGACTCTTCCTACAAAATTTAATCATAAAAACTGATAAACTCGAAAGAAAAAAAAGGGGGGACTAACAGACTCCAACAGAAAGATGAAAATACAGACTTGAAAACAAACTCCAACAAAGAAAATGAAAATACAGACTCGAATGAAAATCATGAATACATCAATGCCTCAACTGCTCCAGGGGCCCGTGGGACATCAGTCGGTCTTGCCACAGGCCTATGCACAAGATCCCCTTGAAGACGATCCAGGTCACTCATTACTTGGAAACCAAAGGTCATTACCGCAACAAAGAAGGTGGTTCTAGTCATGTCTTCACATTCATGGCACTTCATGACGATGTAGTCAGCAATTGCTCTAACCCTCTCCCTGATGATACCCTTTTCTTGTAGCAACCGTCCAACCTGCTAAGACCTGGCCCCTAAAACTTATTCAGCTGTATGATTTTGTTCTTGAAGCTGTTACAGGTCTTTTTCTAACTGCGACATCAGTGCATAACAATGTTCTCTTTCTTCTTTGAAATCCCTTGCCTGCTTATTCATTTCGTTCTCAAGGACGGTGATCTATTTCTTCAACCCCACGATTTCATTGTCATATTTGTGTTTTAACTGTTTGACCAAGCGTGCTCATTCCTCTGCATTTTTAGCCAATTTTGTTCGAGCTCTTGCCAGTTCGCCTTCGGCCTTGTTCAGATCAAAACCATATTCACCCACTTTCTGCCTAAGGTTACTTATAAGCTTTTCATCTTTTGCACTTTTAGCGGGGTTTTCGGCTGCTATTTTCATTTCCTGAATTTGGGCTCGTAGGGCATCATTTTCTTTGGCTAGCTTTTTCTTTTCACCCTCATCCGCAGCGGCTTGCAAATCATTCTTAAATTGAAGATCTCTAACTTGCTTTTCCAACTTGCTTATGGTAGCCCTATACTCATTTTCTTTGGCCAACCAATTCCATTGTTCCTATGACGCCTCGACAAATTCTTGAAGATGGGGTCTTTTGGTTGGTCTTCCAAACTCAACACTTCTTTTATACCATGCGAGGTAACCAAGCGAGACTTCACTCTTGGATAGATCACGCACTTGGGTGCTTGCTGTCAAGTACTGACACTCACTCTAGATCTGGCGAACTGCCGCTTCGTGAAACTGACCATTGGAACCGATCTCGACTACCTGAGTACTAAGGTCTTCATCCTTTGGAACTATTTGACACCTCCCCATCTGTCTCAAAACCCGGTACGGGGCATAAGGATGTATGCTTTTGAGACCCATCAAGAGGAAGTGGGGACCGGTAGCAGGCATGTATTTGATTTCATCAGCAGGAAGCCAACCCAAATTCCATTCTATTTGATTGGCAATGACGGAGCGGAGGCAAGATATCCGTTCTGCGACCCTTTCTGGCATGTTGAACCCGTCGACCCTTGTATAATACTTCTCTATGCAGCTTTCTCCCGTTGACCCATGGTTCATGTACTGGGGACGATGACATAGATGCTCAGTCATGCACATTTGTAGCAACAAGTTACACCCTTCGAAAAAGTCCGCTCCGGCTTTACAGGCTGTGATAGCTCAGAATATTTCAGACACTATCATGGGTGCGAGGATGCTTTTGGCCTGGGTAAGAAAAGTGTTGACGACCCCGACTACACATACATCGATATTTCTGTCCTTCCTGGGAAACACGAAAAGACCCAAAAATACTACCATAAAGGCGAAGCATCTATGCTCTTCCCATTTTAGTCGATTCCCTTTGCTGCAAATTTTGCTCTCTGGGTTTTTGAATCCACCTATGTGTCCGTACCGCTGATATATGAACTGTGGAGTAGAAAACCCAACCACCAAATCTGCATATTCAACCCCCTGCTTATTTTTAGCAAATCAAGAAACTTGTGAGAGGTGACAGCTCTAGGGGCAACCAGATATTTATGTCTCAAAGCTTCGGTACTCCCAACATAACCGGCTATCTCTTCTAAAGTGGGTGTGAGTTCAAAGTCCGATAAATGAAACACGTTGTGTGCTGGATCCCAAAATGTAACCAATGCTTTTACTATGTCTCCTCTTGGCCTGATCTTCAATAACCCGGTGAGACCCCCCAAGTACTAGTTGACCACATCTCGTCCTGATTTTCCTAGATCTTCCCACCACATGTACAATTCCAAAGGAATCTTGGTCATGACCTTCATCGGCAAATTTTGACTCGTGCTCATTCTACACATTTAGGTTAGGGTGATTGGTTTACACACAAAGTGAATCTCATTTGAAAAACTGACAAAAGGGGTTATTTTTTGCAAAAATTAAGAAATCAGGGCTACTTTTGCGAATACGGCCCTTCAACACATTGAAATGGAAGTTTTTAGGGATGTGCTCGCTAAGTGGCCAAAATTTGACAAAACACAGTTAGCGGCTATTCTTGCAAAAACAGCCTTCTGGTGTCCGGTCGGGACGTTCGACTATTTAGACAAGGACGACATGACCCATTTTATTTGAGATAGAATGACGACGCCCATATATATTTTTTCCAAAATTTTCAAAAAGCGGGGCTGGACCCGATGAGGGTTGCCTACGTATCCCACATCCGGTGAGAATCAAACCCGCGTAGTTCAGCCAACTTTTACACAACTGAAAAATAAAACACTTTGAAATGATTTTTCTACTCTTTTTCTTTCTTTTTTTTTTCAAAAATTTTCGACAGAGTTTCGGGATGTTTTGGATATCGAATTTTGGGCAACAGATGAAATTTTCTCTCATTCTCCGCACTTGGTCTTTTTCTTTTCTCTAACAAATTTTGGTTTTCTCACTTAATCTAGAAGCCGGTCAACATGCAGTCCGAACAAATTAAATGCATAGGTAGCACATAAAAATGCTTCAGGTTGGTCTTTTATTTTCGGGTACGCCTGCCCTAGACGGACCCAACCCCTGTGTTGAGTCCCCAAAATCAAATGCATATGATGCAAACAAGCATTCCTACTAGGGATCTGCCATGAGGGTGGGTTATTCTAAATTCAAAACCTGGGTATGTCGTTCTAGACTTCTGCACCCGAGCGAACAACTCGAGCTGAGGGTGGCTACGTACCGGAAACCAAAAGGCCATCCGGATTTGTAACTTGTCCGAGCCTCTTCCTAATTTAAGGTATGACACTAACAGAAGAGGAGTCACATCAGCGTGCATATCCCCGAAGATGAGAAGAGAAGGGTTTCGTAGCAGTTTATATACAGTTCAGATAATATCGAAAGTGGTAAAAAGCAACAATTAGCACATTAGGCCCAAACATGTAAGTAAAATCAGATAATAAATAAAGCCAAATATAACAACTATCCTAAGCTCGAATTCTGAACCCTGAACTAGAGATTCTGGGTTCGATCCCCAGTAGAGTCGCCAGAGCTGTCACACCTCCTTTTTACTACCCCCGGTAGGGGTATAAGAGAGTTTTTCCAATTAAAGTGACAATCAAAATGGGATTATTCTATCTAGAAATCAGAGTCACCACTTGAAATAATTTATGGTGTCACAAGTCACCGGTTTTAAATCCCGAATCGAGGAAAGATTGACTCTGTTTTACAGTCCGCGAACACAAAAATTCGGGTAAGGAATTCAGTTAACCCAGGAGAAGGTGTTAGAGATTCTCGGGTTCTGTAGTTTTAGCATGGTCGCTCAACTGTTATTATTGGCCTATTTATTTGATTTTAAAATATCTTTGAAACCTATGTGCATTTTTATTCCTTTTAAACCGCTTTTAATAACCCGATTATTATACAACTAATTATTGATTACACGTTTGTGAATCATGCCACGGGAATCGTACCCACGATCCACAACGTGTTTATTTTAATAACAAGATTAAATTGTGGTCGAGTCATATAAATGTACCCCTGAATTTTAGAAATTAAGCATCACAACCACGTCACGGAAACCGTACCCGTAGCCGTGACAGATATTTAATATATGCACCTAAAGCAGCTACGAAAGTTCGAAGCATTTCCTAAACTAACTTTGTATTTATGTGAGGGCCATATGTTATGAATTTATTTGTGTATGGCGCACCTCAAATTATTTAAAAAAAAGTTTGTATATATTTTTAAAAGGCAAACTAAGATATTCCTACTTATCTATTTTTTTTAAAAAAAAATAAGTACCACAACTATGTCACGGGAACCGTATCCGTAGTTATAATAGTTTAATTACGTGCCTAAAGCAAATTACGAGATTCATTTTTTTATATCTAAGTTATAAATATGAGGGCCATGGGTTATATGATTCTCTGTATGAATGGCGCGCCTCAAAACTATTCCACTAAATGAACTAGTATATTCATATTTAGAGCTAATTCGAAATTAAATATCGCAACTACGTCATGGAAACCGTACCCGTAGTCGTGATGTTCTAACTATGACCAGGGCGAATTATTCATGTTCATTGGGTGACTATTTTCCGGCTATTGATCTCCACTAAGATCTGCAAATGCGCCTTCAATTGATTAAAATTCAGTAGCAATTTGGAGGATTCACCGTTGTTAACTTCCTTCGCATTCCAAGGAATTTACCAAATAGAGTGCAAGAAATTACACACAATAATGATTTCGACATTCTCTAGCTAAGACTATTGTAATTGAAAATGACATGTATGCTAGATACTACCCTTACCAAGAACAAATACCAAAAACTCAACAATGGAGTCGTTCCATCCCCCTCCTAATGATTTAACATTTTTTCTTTTTAACCAAGGTACACATTCTGTCAGAAGGGACATGCTTATGGAATGAAAGGTCACTATCAAGCAAAGACACAATATAACAAACCACCTTTAATTTGCATTACACACATAATTCATTTTTCTTTTGCTAGCTAACAAATTTAATTTCCATTCACAATGAACTTCGTAATAAAGACTTTTTTTTGCAGTACACTTTATTTCTTAAACATTTTTTAGTAGTAAAAGGAAATCAAATCGATGAGACATGTAGGAGTTTAGTTGAACATTTTCGGATCCTACAAGCGAACTTTTAACATATTACCTAACTAACCTAAACAATTTACATTTAATTGAAGCAAGAATCATGACATTAATTATGGTATGAGAATTAAATGGATTCAAAAGACAGAAAGATGCAAAAAATAGATCTGGAAACAAGGACTTAGCATGAGAAAAATTTATTCTAAATTCCCATCAAAGCTGAAGTTTACGTATCTACTAGAAGGTGAATCAAAAATAAAAATATGCAAATTGTAAATAGAGCTCAGCAGCCACTATAGCAGCAACAAAGGTCCCTCTCAATACTTCTTCAAGACCAGGATCAGTAGAAGAAACCAGAAAATGCTAAGAAAAACCAAAAGTGCTAGGAAAAGCTTGAGATGAAATTTTTCTTTGCCAATCTTTTTTGTTTTCTGCCATATCCCCCTTTTCTCTTTAGCCTAAAGTGTGTATTTATAACCCTCTTGCTAGGGCAACAAATCAGAACTTCCTAAATTTGCAACCACCCTTTCCCAAAAATATTCTGCCCAGTTTTACCCAAAATTACTATTTACTCAATCAATCCCCCACCCTCACCTTCCTAGAACTTTCCTAGGTGGTTATGAGAATATTCCTTGATCTGAAATGCCCTAAGTACCCCTGAAAACACTGATATTTACCTGTAAAAGTTAAACCGACAGAAATGAACACAGGGCCATACGGCCCATAAACTTGCTACCCTTTTGGTTACTTTGCAATGGGCTTATTGGCTAGGAAACAATATGGAGGGGGAAGCAAATGAATTAATACTTCGAAATGCAAAATTGATATGTTTTCATGATTTTCCTGAACCATAACAGAAGAGTCAGCCCACTTAGCTGACTTAATTAATTCTCCTTTCTTTTTACTTCAAACAGAATTCCTTGGTTAATATTACTATCCACAAATCTCTTTAACTTGAAAGTTCCACTTAGCAAAAGAAAGAAACAAACAGATGGCCCGACTGAGAAAGGAACAAAAATAGAAACAAAATAAAATAAAATAAAAAGAAAATTGAGAAGCAAAACTACACCGCTGCTGGTCCAAACTCTGACGAACAAGATTTCTGGCCAATAATAAAAATTGTAATACAAGCACTAGTCGGAAAATTTCCAAATGGCTAGTTCTTTATGTCATAATTTTTGTCATTTGCGAAAAAGGAAAAAACTAATGAAAACTTTGAAGTTTCATGCAACCGGCGAGGCAAAACTCCAGTGACTCCTCTTATCCAGGGTTTGATGTCAAACATGGGCCTTCTTTTGGGAGAAATCAGAAAAGGAAGAAGAAAAATGGTAAATAGTTGGATTCTCGGCAATCTTAGATTTAAGATTCGGAAAGATTGGGTAGTTTTTGGAGAAAACTAATGGTGGATTCGGAATGGGGAGACAACAGGGGTTATATGGTCAAGATTTGGCGGAATTTGGAGATCCACCGCCACCGATGCGAATTCCGGTGTGTGGTGGGCAGGGGTGAAGACGAGAGACGAGAGAGAAGATGAAACAAGGGTCTTAGGTTAATCAGGGTGTTTGGACAATTTTATGTAACTATGATGAAGCCTTGATGGCAGTTAGATGAAAGAAGATGGAGGGTCAGGATCTATTAAAGCCCTTGAACTCAAAACGACGTAGTTCTATTCCTATACTACGTCATTTCAAGGGTCATGTGGGCTGAAGGCTTTGGACTGGGTATGGGGCGTGGTTTGGATGGGTTGAGTGGAGATTATTTGGGCTGTGACGATGATTTTGGCCCAATTAACTTGAACCAGTCCATTTTCTTTCTTCCTTAAAACCTTTTCCATTTATTCTTTTCTTTTTTCAAATGTTTTCTTTTTCTTTTCAATTAATTAAAATCTAGATTGGACTCTTAAACTAAATTAACTTACATAATTAAGCTAATTACCCATCATAATATTTATAAAAATTAATTAACTCCTAAATTAGAAAAAGAACTACAAATTTAAAATTAAACAGCTAAAATACAAAAGTGGGCCATTTTTGTGATTCTTTTATTTTTATAAAATAACTAATTTACTAATTAACCTAAAAATGTAAAAATAAACCCTAAATGTAATGCATAGTATTTTGTATTTTTTATGATTTAAATAAAATAAACATGCATAGACAAAATGCAAACAATTAACAGAAATCCTATGAAGAATCTACAAAAATTGCAAATAATGGGAAACCATTATTTTCTTAGAGTTTATGGGAGTAATTCCTATAGGGCAAAAATCACGTGCTCACAGATGTTAGGCTGCTAGAGATAGAGGCCAGCCAGCTAGTGCCCGTCCTAGTGATGTAGTTTAGAGTGGTGGGTCCTAGCCCCGATGCTATGCTTTCCCAGCCCGGCCTGAGGCTGAGTCTTTTGACGCTGTCATTACATGTACTATTTGTCACACCTCCTTTTTACATACCCCGCGAGGGTACAAGGAGTTTTTTTCAATTAAAGGACAATCGAAACGGGATTTGTTTATTTATTTCAGAGTCGCCACTTGGGAGATTTTAGGGTGTCCCAAGTCACCAATTTTAATCCCGAATCGAGGAAAAGAATGACTCCATATTACAGTCTGCGTACCAGAAATCCGGATAAGGAATTCTGTTAACCCGGGATAAGGTGTTAGGCATTCCCGAGTTCTGTGGTTCTAGCACGGTCGCTCAACTGTTATATTCGGCTTGATTATCTGATTTTATACAAATATGAACTTATGCAAATTTTAACTTTTTACCGCTCTTGTCGTTAATATTATTATATTTTTTACAAGGAATTGCAACGTCGTGAAAACATATCTCGAACCACGTTACATCAATGCACACGTGGTTGTTGACATATCTCGACTCGGTTGAGATTTGGATTTGGGTCACATTAATGTGCACCCGAGTTAAGGAAAATAAATTATTAAAGGCGCGCTTAAAGCAACTAGCGTATTGTTATTTTGGGGAAGGCCATGAAATTCGCTAAACGGCCTGTCCCGAATTCTAAGTATTTTAATATATATACATTTAGAGGGCCCCGCACTTTGTACATTTTTTTGTTTGTCGAGGCTCGTCTCATTCCTTATTAAAAGAATTTACAACGTCATGGAAATGCATCTCAGACCACGCCACAATCAATGTGCCCGTGATTAGAGACATATTTCAATTCCGTTGAGATTTGGATTTGGGTCACATAAATGTGCACCCGAGTTTAAGGAGATAACATTATTAAATACGCGCTTAAAGAGACTATCGCGTTATTATTCTGGGAAGAGCGTGAGATTTGCTAAACGGCCCGCCCTGGAAGCTAGGTACTTTGGTATGTACCTTTAACGAGGGCCCTGCAGCTTGTGCGTTTTTATTTGTCGAGGCTCATCTCGTCTTTTTATTTTAAAGGATATCCTATAACGGCTATGTTTCTTGTCGCATTTGTCTATACCAGTTGAAAGCAGAAACAACCCTAGTTAATTGCATGCTTACAGTTATTTACAGCAGGATTCTGAATACTTTTACAAAATTCAAAAACAGGGCCACGCCTACGGACACGCGATCGAATCTCATGGGCCCAAACCCAGCTTGTGCGGGGTTGGCCAAGCCTGGGCCACTGACTTTCTGACGAGGGCCTGCTTGGTCCGTTTCAACTTGGGCTCGACCTTCATGAGGTTGAGACCGTAAACTTGTGTTCTTTGTTCTAAAGGTGTGGTTTATCAATTATAATAAGGCAGTTTATCAAAAGGGAAGGAGGTTTAACTAATGATGGATAGTTTTCATGCATTAAAGGATATGCTAAACATAATTAGACAAAGTCTAAGATACAACCTACTGCATTGGGAATACTTTTATCTACCAGCCTACATATACAAACTAACATTCAATCACCATACATTGATATCTACTAGGCATGCAGGCTACCTTCAGTATCCAAACAAGAATATAAACTATTATACATTACATGAGGTTCAATATAACAGTCTATGTATGAAATAAACATCTTCAGCTCTTCTCTTTTATATTCATGCTCAACTTTCAAGTTACATTGACACTATTAATTGTGTACCTGGTATAGCAAAGCAAAAGAAGAAGGAGAATGGTCAGCTGAGTAGTATGCAATAAATACAACAACAACAGATAAACAGCAACAACACAGAAACAAACAACCAGCCACAATGATGAAACTCACAAGTGGTCGAGCAATAAACAAGCAATCCCAGAAATAGAATGGTGAACCAACAGAAAACCAGGGTATTCAATGTAACAGCACAAGCAGTTCAACAATCACAAACAGCTCGGCAAATAACCAACAACAATTAACAAAGATAGCTTGACCAATTTGAACTCTTATGCAGTTTTCAGACAGTACTCATTCACAGTATTCTGAAATTTCTTTCTGTTTTTCCCTCTCTGAAGACTAAAAGTGTCCAGCCCTCTCTTAACTAAAAATAACTCCCTTTATAAGCCAATGTAGGTCAGTCATACTGCCCGGATCTCCCCCAGGTTGTAACCTGCCCATACCCCTTAACTCCTCATGCCTAAGTGCACTTTCTTGAAGTGAATGGCATCTGCTCCCCATGCCTGTCCTACTGCTCTAATCAAGAGTTATGGGTGCATTAAAGTATTCGTTTGAGCCCCATACTCTTATGCTTTGTTCCCCATTGTTATTAGGCTAATGGTATTTTAATTACCACTTGACATATTCTTAAATTAAACCCCTAATCAGACCCTGTCTTATGCCAAGACTACCCCTAAACCTTTGCATATTACTGTATTGCCCTAACTCCTAACAGTTAGTATTTAAACCCTTCTGATTTTAGCTAATTACTGACTACTAATTACCTAACTGAAACTCAATGCTCACTTCAGGTGGATCTGTTAGTTTTCCATAGCTAACAATCAATTTTCAGCCTAAATTCAGCCAATGATTCCAATTCAATCAAACAAGGGTGCCAATTAAAGGGTACGGGTTGGTCATGCTGATACAAGTAATACCAAACAGAAACAGTCATAGTAATCAATACTGAAATTCAACTCCTGATTCTCTAATCTTTTAATTGGAATTTAGGTGACGACACCTATTTAGACGACTATACGAACTATAATATACAACAAACAATCATCAAAACTGTAAAACAAACTAAACATTTAACTCAAAACTCACAGACATGGACAGACACGTTAAAAACCAAAACAAACCAGAACATGAACGACAGATAGAATTTAGGAGGACAAAAGAAAAAAGGAAAAATACCTCAGGGAAATGAAACTAAGACTGAAAAAGCTTGGACTCGGACCAGATCATTTGGGGTCGAATGGACTTTAATCGAAGTGTTCTCAACTGAGAACACCTCGGCAAAAGTCTATTGGACCCTGATCCTGTTGCTGATTCGGACAGAACCCATAGACCTGAATCCTAGGGTTCTTGAGGTTCGATTTAGGATCTGTTCAGTTCCAGTCAGATTTTAACGGAACCAAAGTCATTCAGGGGGTGAGGGAGGTCAGGAGAGGTTGTGGTGTGAGTTTGGGGTCAGTCAGTGTAGATCTGGTTTTTGCTTGAATCTTCGATTGAAGATTCGAGAAGCTACGGGGTGATTCGAGGTGAACGGTTAACAGATTCGTGTTCAGGGTGGTTGGGTGCATCGGGGGTGTTATTTTGGTGGTCATCGGAACTGTGGTTGCCGGGCTTATGGTGGGAAACCTAGGCTGCTAGGGTTTGAGAGGAAAGAGGTCCTGGGACGATGGTGAATAGTGGCCGAAGAGGGGTGGGGGTGTGGCTTGGGGCGTGGGGTGTTAGGTTATGTTTATATATGGGGAGGGTGGTTCAATCCTGACCGTTGGATCGATTACAGTTGATGGCCAGGATTTGGGGAAGCTTAACAATACGGTACCGTTTGGTTAAGTAAGGGGTCGGTTTAAATGGGAATGGGTCGGGTCATGAGGGAAAACAAAGGCCATTGGATCAATATAGATGAATGGCTCAGATTAACTGTCCCTGAAACGACGTCGTTTCGACTTAGCAGGGGCTGCATTGGACCGTTTGATTGCCATGAATCAACGGCTCAGATTGAGGCGCTGATACGACGTCGTTTGGGACGTGTCCGAGCAGCCTGTGTTCGGACTGGATCTGTGTCCTGGTCTTGGGCCTATTTTTGTTTCATTTCTTGGCCCAAACCTATTTTCCCCACTCTTTTCTTTTGTTTTCTAATAAGAAATGAAATTAAAACAACCATTAATCTAACACTTTAACACAATTATCACACACACATTAAAATATTTAAATAGGTTAAATCACAACCTAAAAGATGCATATATAGTTTTTGTGAATTTTCTTTTAATGACCGAATTACGGTTTAATTACCATGACATACATATTTTGTATTTCGTTCGATAAGATTAAATGAAAAATGGACATAACCACAAATGACTACCAGCACATGTCACGTAAAATCGAAAAATTGTACAGCGAGGTCATTTGTCATTTATTTTTTGATTTCTTTTGGAGTGATTGTCCGTGAAGCAAAAATCACGTGCTTACAGCTGCCCCTCTTTGCCCGAAGACACGAAGGGTTTTCGCGCAAAGATAAAGCGGGCGATTTTTGCTCGTCCGAGTACTCCGTGTGGAGCATTTTTTGAAAAAGATTGGACCGAACCTTTGCTTCAGAGGTTTCCTACATATCCTGGGCTGAACAGGAATCAGGTCGATGTAGTTCGGGAAGTTTTGGTAGCTGGGATTACCGTGTAACTGTCATGTTTGCTGTTGTGGTGGGCGACCTAGAACAGAAAGTATTCCCGCATTTTACTGGTGGGCGACCTAGAACAGAAAGTATTCCCGCATTTTACTGGTGGGCGACCTAGAACAGAAAGTATTCCCGCATTTTACTGGTGGGCGACCTAGAACAGAAAGTATTCCCGCATTTTACTGGTGGGCGACCTAGAACAGAAAGTATTCCCGCATTTTACTGGTGGGCGACCTAGAACAGAAAGTATTCCCGCATTTTACTGGTGGGCGACCTAGAACAGAAAGTATTCCCGCATTTTACTGGTGGGCGACCTAGAACAGAAAGTATTCCCGCATTTTACTGGTGGGCGACCTAGAACAGAAAGTATTCCCGCATTTTACTGGTGGGCGACCTAGAACAGAAAGTATTCCCGCATTTTACTGGTGGGCGACCTAGAACAGAAAGTATTCCCGCATTTTACTGGTGGGCGACCTAGAACAGAAAGTATTCCCGCATTTTACTGGTGGGCGACCTAGAACAGAAAGTATTCCCGCATTTTACTGGTGGGCGACCTAGAACAGAAAGTATTCCCGCATTTTACTGGTGGGCGACCTAGAACAGAAAGTATTCCCGCATTTTACTGGTGGGCGACCTAGAACAGAAAGTATTCCCGCATTTTACTGGTGGGCGACCTAGAACAGAAAGTATTCCCGCATTTTACTGGTGGGCGACCTAGAACAGAAAGTATTCCCGCATTTTACTGGTGGGCGACCTAGAACAGAAAGTATTCCCGCATTTTACTGGTGGGCGACCTAGAACAGAAAGTATTCCCGCATTTTACTGGTGGGCGACCTAGAACAGAAAGTATTCCCGCATTTTACTGGTGGGCGACCTAGAACAGAAAGTATTCCCGCATTTTACTGGTGGGCGACCTAGAACAGAAAGTATTCCCGCATTTTACTGGTGGGCGACCTAGAACAGAAAGTATTCCCGCATTTTACTGGTGGGCGACCTAGAACAGAAAGTATTCCCGCATTTTACTGGTGGGCGACCTAGAACAGAAAGTATTCCCGCATTTTACTGGTGGGCGACCTAGAACAGAAAGTATTCCCGCATTTTACTGGTGGGCGACCTAGAACAGAAAGTATTCCCGCATTTTACTGGTGGGCGACCTAGAACAGAAAGTATTCCCGCATTTTACTGGTGGGCGACCTAGAACAGAAAGTATTCCCGCATTTTACTGGTGGGCGACCTAGAACAGAAAGTATTCCCGCATTTTACTGGTGGGCGACCTAGAACAGAAAGTATTCCCGCATTTTACTGGTGGGCGACCTAGAACAGAAAGTATTCCCGCATTTTACTGGTGGGCGACCTAGAACTTGGTCCACGATTCCTTCACTCGTCATTTTCCGATCTTTTTACGTCACCCTTCTTTCGATGCAATTCGTCCTTCGCTTTTGCGACTGACGCCTTTTGTCTTATTCTCGTGTTTTGGCCTATCCCTTTCGTATTTTACTTTTGGACCCCTTCAGTCTCTGGTAGTAAACTTTGAAAGATCCCCTTCAAAACAAATTTTTAGAAAGAAAACGAAAAAGGTAGAAAAGGAGAAAAATCTTTCTAAACCAAAAACTTATCTGGATGACATGACTGGTCCTTATGATCATGACGTGCACCATAGATTCCCGACCCAGTCTATTTGTATCAATCAACTTGCCTGATGACCTTACTTGCATGGGGATAAATGGGCGTCCATTTCTTTTGTGAACGTGGATCCTTTTGCTGATCTGTCTTGTCGCCTCATAGTGCCATTGAGGGGTTTTCACTAATGAGACTCTCTCTTTTCTCTCAGCTCTCGGCGCCTTATGGTGCCTGTGAAGGTTTTCACCGATAAGACTCTCTCGTTTTATATATCTCATCTTTCGTCGCCTGGTGGTGCCCGCGAAGGTTTTCACCGCCAAGACTCTGTCATTTTATTTCTTCAACGGAGAATTGGAGTGCTGTCGATATGACCCTCTCTTTTGGAGATTCCTTTGGACTATCAATTCATTTCCAGTTTTATGATCCTCTTCTTTGCCGGGGATCAGCGTATTATTCTCGGCTTTATTTGCCTGACTTGGCACCTCTTGGATATTGATCGGGAGGTCTTTTGGACGTCGATGTTGGTTTTGGTGTGGGGCTAAAAGAAAGGCTATCAAAAAATGAAATAACTTTGATGGGTGATCCGCTACAACTTTTGGAATCAAACCTTTGTTGGAATTTTAAAACATAACCTCTGCCCCCAGTTTTCTTGCTTGGGGGATTTTATTATTTTTTACTCTATGTTGAGCTATGTGCGTTACGCACACTGTGCCTATTATGCACACTTATGGACATTATGCACACTATGACCGAGCCGTGAGGCGCCTACGTATCCTCTTTGAGGAATCAGGTCAAACGTAGTTCCCACCGGTTTTGTATTTTCTTGTGATTTTTATCTCTCTTTTTTTTCCTCTTTTTTTTTTCTTAAAAATTTTCTTTTCTTTTTCTTTCTCTTTTTCATATCTTTCCCATTAGTGATTCCAAAAGAGGGGTATGAAAGAATAACTTAAGGCTCAAAAAGGGGGAAACAAGGGTAAAAAGTGTTTGGATAGAAGAAAGAACTGCCTCCGTCATTTCATTATCCAATAAGTACCAAGTACAAACAAACGAACCAATAATTGCCATAATCAAAGAAATTACGCATAATATCTCTTGACTGCATCCGAATTGATAGCCATGTCAACACATCTCCCCTCGATATCCGTCAAACACAAAGCACCGTTGGACAACGCTCTGGTCATGATATAAGGCCCTTGCCAATTTGGGGCGAACTTGCCTTTTGCTTCGACCTGATGCGGGAGGATCCTCTTCAATACCTGCTGCCCTACTTCAAACTTCCTAGGGCGTACCTTCTTATTATATGTCCTTGCCATTCTCTTCTGATACAGCTGACCATGGCATATTGCTGCCAATCTTTTCTCGTCTATCAAGCTCAACTATTCCAATCGAGCTTTGACCCATTCATTATCATCAATCTCGGCTTCAGCGACAATCCGGAGGGACGGAATTTCGACCTCCGCTGGTATTACGGCCTCAGTTCCGTATACCAACAAATAGGGAGTTGCACCTATGGAAGTCCGGACGGTAGTGCGATAACCCAACAAAGCAAAGGGTAATCTCTCGTGCCATTGTCTAGATCCTTCCACCATCTTTCGCAGTATCTTCTTGATGTTTTTATTGGCTGCTTCGACCGCTCCATTCGCCTTGGGGCGATATGGGGTGGAATTGCGGTGTGTAATCTTGAATTGTTGGCATACCTGTCTTATCAGACTATTGTTAAGGTTCGCACCGTTGTCCGTAATGATCACTTTTGGGACCCCAAATCTGCAGATGATATGGGAGTGCACAAAATCCACCACTGCCTTTTTAGTTATCGACTTGAATGTTTTAGCCTCAACCTATTTGGTGAAGTAGTCGATGGTCACCAGAATGAACCTATGGCCGTTGGATGCTGCTGGCTCGATAGGCCCAATGACATCCATGCCACATGCAACAAACGGCCAGGGTGCTGACATCTTATGTAACTCTGTTGGCGGAGAATGAATCAGATCTCCATGTATCTGACACTGTTGGCATTTCCTCACGAAAGTGATACAGTCATGTTCCATGGTGAGCCAATAATACCCTGCTCGAAGGATCTTCCTTGCCAATACATATCCGCTCATATGTGGCCCGCAAACTCCAGCATATACCTCTGCCATGACCGTCGTGGCTTGACCGGCGTCCATGCATCTTAACAATCCCAAATCCGGAGTTCTTATGTACAAAACTCCTCCGCTGAGGAAGAAACCATTCGACAAACGCCGAATGGCTCTTTTTTGGTCTCCAGTGGCCTGTTCCGGATATATCCCCATTCTGAGGTACTCCTTGATATCATGAAACCAGGGCTCGCCATCCGCTTCCTCTTCCACCGTGTTGCAATAAGCGTGCTGATCACGAACCTAGATGTGCAGAGGGTCAACATACATTTTGTCAGGGTGGTGCAACATTGATGCTAAGGTGGCCAATGCATCCGCAACCTCGTTATGAACTCTCGGGATATGTTTGAACTTCACCGATCGAAATCGCTTGCTCAGATCGTGCAAGCATTGTCGATATGGTATGAGTTTCAAATCCCGTGTTTCCCATTCACCCTGAATCTGATGTACCAAGAGGTCCGAGTCTCCCAAGACCAAAACGTCTTGGACATCCATGTCCGCAGCCAATCGCAGACCCAAAATGCAAGCTTCGTACTCGGCCATATTATTGGAGCAATAGAAGCGTAGTTGAGCCGTAATAGGATAATGGCGCCCTGTTTCCGAAATGAGTACTGCTCCTATTCCAACCCCTTTCGCGTTCGCAGCTCCATCGAAGAAAAGCTTCCAACCTGGTTCCTCGGGTAACTCCAGCTCGTTTGTATGCATCACCTCTTCGTCGGGAAAATACGTTCTTAAAGGCTCGTATTTTTCATCAACGGGATTCTCTGCCAAATGGTCGGCCAGCGCCTGGGCTTTCATGGCTGTCCTCGTCACATAGACGATATCAAACTCTATGAGCAGAAATTGCCATTTGGCCAACCTTCCCGTGGGCATAGGTTTCTGAAAGATATACTTCAATGGGTCCAAACGGGATATGAGATAAGTAGTATATGAGGACAGGTAGTGTTTCAAGTTCTGAGCTACCCAAGTTAGGGCGCAACATGTTTTCTCGAGTTGAGTGTACTTGACCTCATATACTGTGAATTTCTTGCTATGATAGTAGATGGTCTGCTCCTTCCTTCCTGTGTCATCATGTTGCCCCAGTACACAACCAAATGAATTTTCCAGGACCGTCAGATAAAGAATTAAGGGCTTCCCTAGCTTAGGCGGGACCAACATGGGTGGATTAGACAGATACCCTTTGATTTGGTCGAAAGCCTCTTGACACTCTGCCGTCCAACTTACCGCAGCATCCTTTTTCAGCAACCGAAATATGGGCTCACAAGTCGCCGTGAGTTGAGAGATGAACCTGCTGATGTAATTGAGTCTACCCAGCAAACTCATTACCTCTGTTTTGTTCTTTGGCGGTGGCAAATCTCGGATGGATTCGATCTTGGATGGGTCTAACTCAATCCCCCGTCGACTGACGATGAATCCTAACAGCTTTCCTGAAGGAACCCCGAATGCGCATTTGGCCGGGTTGAGCTTGATATCATACCTTCGGAGTCTTTGGAAAAATCTCCTTAGGTCTGCTACATGGTCTTCTTGACGCCAAGACTTTATGATCACATCATCTACGTACACCTCAATTTCTTTGTGCATCATGTCGTGAAACACAGTAGTCATTGCTCGCATGTACGTTGCCCCGACATTCTTCAGTCCGAACGGCATTACCCGATAGCAGTAAGTTCCCCATGGCGTAATAAAAGCTGTCTTTTCCGCATCTTCCTCGTCCATTAGGATCTGATGATAACCCGCATAGCAATCCACGAAGGATCCAATCTCGCGCCCGGCGCAATTATCGATCAAGATATGGATGTTGGGCAATGGAAAATTGTCCTTGGGACTTGCTTTGTTGAGGTTGCGGTAGTCGACGCACACCCTGATTTTCCCATCCTTCTTTGGAACTGGTACCACATTGGCCAACCACTCGGGATATCGAGTGACCCGAATGACCTTCGCCTGCAACTGTTTAATCACCTCTTCTTTGATCTTTACACTCATTTCTGTTTTAAATTTCCTTAACTTTTGCTTGACCGGAGGGTATGCCGGGTCAGTGGGCAATTTGTGAACCACTAAATTGGTGCTTAATCCCAGCATATCGTCATATGACCATGCAAAAACATCTTTGAATTCCATGAGGGTTTTGATCAATTCTTCCCTGACATTCGGCTCAATATGAATGCTGATCTTGCTTTCTCGTACATTATCAGCGTCTCCTAGATTCACAACCTCAGTGTCATTTAGGTTAGGTTTGGGTTTTTCTTCAAATTGGAACAGTTCTCAGTTTATCTCTTCGAAGGCTTCATCTTCGTCATATTCAGAGTCATCGTCACAAACGACCTCTTGTATCATTAAATCGGATTCAGATTGATTTATTAGACTAGGTCGAAGATCCGATGTGCATGCCATGTCATTAGAACCAGTAAAAAGAGAACTGTTCAGAAAGAAAAAGAACAAAACAAAATTAAAATGAGACAAAAGAAGAAAACTTTATTAAACTTGCGGGATAAAAGGGTTCACACTCTTACAAAACAAAAGTAAATTTTGGATTACACCCTGGAATAATCCGAACAAAACAAAACAAACAAAAACATAAATCAAAGCCTACTACCAAGACTCCCATCGGACAGGAAGAGGAGTAACTGTCCAATTGTTGGTTTTGGCCTCAGGCCCCACAAACTGTATCTCTGCTCTGCTGGAGCCTTCTCCAGCTTCTACCATACTGACATCAGCGAATAGCCTCTTGAAACTCTGATTCAGGTCCCCATCCATACTAATTAATGGTCCTAGAATCTTTGGGACTGGCGGCCCCTTGGCACTTGCTCTGACAAAAGACCTTGAGAGACGTGGCACCGGATTGGGTAGAAACCAAACCCTCTTCTTCATTTTTCGTGCTTGCTTCCTATCTGCCGCGGTTGGTTTGAACCCCAAACCGAAGTTTTCCAGGTTCTTGGGCAGGTAGACGGGTTGGACAATCCCTTGAAGCTCAACCCCCAAGCCGTTTCCCGGCACGAACCCGTTGCCCAGCATCTCCGAGACTATCATGATTGTTGCGGTAGCTACCCTAGGGTACGGAATGATTCCTCCTTCAGCAATTTTGTTTGCCGACCCTGTATCAAAAATCTGGTAGACCCAAGGACCTTTGTCATCATTGGTCTCTATGAAGGGCACAATGGCGCCACCCATGGTGCACGTTGTGTCCTCGCCATGCAACACGACCTCTTGTCTATCCCACTCGAACTTAACCATCTGATGTAGGGTGGAGGGCACTGCTTTGGCTGCATGAATCCACGGTCGTCCCAACAGAAGGTTATAAGATACTGTGGCATCCAACACCTGGAACTCCATGGTGAACAGGACTGGACCGATGGTCAATTCAAGCACAACATCCCCCACAGTGGCTGTTCCATTTCCGTCAAACCCTCGGACTCAGATGCTATTCTTACGGATTCTTCCGTGGTCAATCTTTAACTGGTTTAGGGTGGATAATGGACAAATATTGGCACTTGAACCGTTGTCCACCAATACCCGAGTGACTACCGAGTTTTCACATTTAACAGTTAGGTAGAGAGCTTTATTATGCTCCGTACCTTCCATCGGAAGGTCATCATCTGAGAATGTTACCCTATTCACCTCGAAAATCTTGTTTGCAATGGTTTCCAGGTGGTTTACAGAAATCTCGTTGGGCACATGAGCTTCATTCAATATCTTCATCAGGGCCCGGCGATATTCCTCAGAATGGATCAGTAATGACAGCAGCGAGATCTGGGCTGGTTTTTTCCTCAGCTGTTCGACCACGGAGTAGTCCTGCACTTTCATCTTCCTCAAGAACTCCTCAGCCTCTTCTTCGGACACAGGTTTCTTGGTTGTAGCAGGGTTGGTTCTTCTCAGTTCCACCGGAGCAAAACACCGTCCTGATCGAGTCAGCCCTTGCGCTTCACAACTAACTTCCTCCACTTGTTTTCCTTTGTACATCACCACCGCCTTCTCGTATTTCCAAGGCACAGCCTTGCTATCAATAATCGGCAGTTGGACTACAGGCTTTATAGTGACCAGTTCCCTGTACACCCCTTTCAACACAACTGCAGGCGTGGGTGGAGTCCCTGATATTACCAACTTGTTTGACTCGAGTTTGCTTGTTATGGCGGACGGGCTCTTTCCCAATATCACTAATGGCTTGACGCATTCTCCCTGCGACTGTACTCCCGTCCCTCCATTGGTCGATCCTTCTTTCGGAGCAGCCTGGATCATCATCACTGTCTGTGAGGGTTTTCTCAACTCTCCTCCCTCATACACCAATTCGATCATGTGAGTCTTGTGGTGAGCTGGCAGTGGGTTCTGGTTGATGTTGGGGGCCTCCGGTGTCTGGACCTCGATCTTATTGGTGTCAATAAGATCCTGTATGAAATGCCTCAATTTCCAACACTTTTCGGTATCATGCCCCAGCATCCCTGAGCAGTATTCGCAACTTATTGATCGATCCAAATTATGGGGTGGGGGATTTGGTTCTCGAGTCTAGACAGGACTAACCAAACCCAGTTGCCTCAATTTGTGGAACAAAGAGGTGTAGGTTTCTCCCAACTCCGTGAAAGTTCTGTGTTTCCGCAGCCTGTCATTCCTAGCATCTTGATTTCCCCGAAAACCTGCCCCTGGCGGGTTTCTATACGCCCTCGGTGGAGGATAGGTGTTTTGTGGTGGTGCATATGTGTTCTGGGGAGCCGGCGCGCGCCATTGTGAGCGAACCGGAGGCTGAGTGTATGTCTGGGCCTGGTGTACGGAGCAATGTGGTTCTCGAGGCGGATAGCAATATTGTGGTGGGTTGTATGGGTAGTTTGGCCTGTGAGGTCTGGATTGGTTGTAGTGTGGCTTGCCAGCCCTGGACCAACTGCCTGCCTCGATCGTGGCAATTTCTTCTTTCTTTCGTTTTCCCAGCGCACCTCCCGTGCCGCTCTGAATAGCCTGGGTCGTGGCCTTGAGTGCCGAATAATTCAAGATTTTGTCAGACCTTCTTCTATCATGACCCCTATCTTCACTACCTCGTTGAAGGATTTTCCAACTGTCGTCACCAAGTGACCAAAGTAGGTTGGATCCAATGTTTGCAAGAAGTAGTCCACCATCTCTCCCTCTCTCATGGGAGGATCTACTCTGGCTGCTTGCTCTCTCCAACGGAACCCGTACTCGCAAAAACTTTCCCCGGGCTTCTTCCCGGTCCTCAACAACGTGAGACGGTCGGGGACTATCTCGAGATTGTATTGGAAATGACCCGCGAAAGCCTGCGCCAGATCATCCCAAGTGTACCATCTACAGGAATCCTGCCTGATATACCATTCTAGTGCAGATCCGCTCAGACTTTGGCCGAAATAAGCTATCAGCAGCTCATCTTTGCCTCTTGCCCCTCTCAGTTTTCTACAGAATCCCCGCAAATGTGCCATGGGATCACCGTGCCCTTCATATAAATCAAACTTAGGCATCTTGAACCTAGCCGGGAGTTGGACGTCCGGGAAAGGGCATAGATCTTTGTAAGCCATGCTGACTTGGTTGCCCAATCCGTGCAGGTTCCTGAAGGACTGCTCCAGGCTCTTGAACTTTCTTAATACCTCATCCTGTTCAGGGGCTTTAACCGGCTTTTCAATCTCTGCCGGTACCTCCAAGTGCGGATTGTAGGCCTGTGGTTCGGGGGCATGGAATGTAGGCTCAAGGGGATAGTATTGCGTATCGTGAGCCTGAAACAATGGCTCACTGGTCGTTCTTTGCAAGGTGGCTGATGTGGGTCCCACAAAAGTGGGAATATTTGGTGTTGGAAGAGGTTGATGGGGTGGTGGAACTTGGGAATCATGTGGGCTTCTTTCCTGATGATAACGGGGATTCGGGAGGCTTGTTGAAGGGCCGGAGTGAGGGTATTCTGGCATGTGCCCCAGTGGCTCAGGGCTCTTTTGCGCTTTGGCTAAAGCTAGCTGCATTGCATTCATCCCTAGTCCCATCCTTTCAATCTTTTCCATCACTTCTTTTAACAATTGGCTCATCGACCTTTCTTCCTCGTTACTATTCTCTGAAGTAGTCATGCTTGTTGCTACCGGTCCTTTGGATCTGGTTTGGTAAGGGTGTGTTTCCAGAATTCTTTAACAACTAACTGTCTGGTATCAGACAACAACAAACTTTGTTAGCGTTAGAGCTTAACAGATTTGATCATAACACATAGAGGATGCAATGCTCCTAGGCAGTTAACCGTTTCTACATGCTTTGCTTCAAACAACATGCGTCATCCCGGCTTGCTCATTTGTCCCTTTTTAAAGTACTTTGGGAAACCCTGTGTTTTATTTTATTTTTGTATTTTCTTTTCTTTCTTTATTAAAAGCGGTCGAATCTTATGGGGATTGCCTACGTATCACGTCCCCGCGCGAATCAGACCAGGCGTAGTTCTGCCATAAAGTAAAGAAACACAAAATTCTTTTGGAATCATTAAATTCATTTTCAAAATTTTGCTATTACAAATTACTTCAAACAAGGAACAGCAATAGTACAGACTCCACAGTTCTTTAACTCTATTTGATTAAAAGAAAAGAAAACAACATATGGGAAAGCAACAAAGCCAAATAAACAAGACTCGACCAAAGATTAATTTTCCAACTTAGGGGTCGGCGAGGCATCATTCGGCCTTTTCACGGCCCTTGGTGTGAGGTCTCTCTGCAGGCTTTTCAATTCATTCATGATTCGGTGGACGCAGCCCATGATGGAAACAAGGAGGGTCTTCCGAGGCATTTGCTCGCATGCCAGGCATCTCATGTAGATGTAATGCCCAATCTCGTCGATCCTTCCTCGAATGTTGTCCCTTTCCGCGAACAACTGCCTTATCTATCGGTTCTTTAATCCTAGTGTTTGCGCATTGTTGGCAAGTTGATCCTGGAACATCTCCATTTGCCTTTCCATTCTGGTCATTGCATCGTAACAGCGCCTTCTGTCGGCTTGGGCATCTCGTGTTTTCTTGAAGATCCGCTCTTGAATAGTGGAATTCATTTCTCTTAATGTCCCGATGCTCAGTTCATAATCCCTTATGACATGTTGCAGGCGCTGCCTCCGGGCTATTGTACCTTTTGCCCACTTGGTCCGCAATCTTGCTGTGCTAGCCTTGGATCTTTCCAAATCTTCCTGGCATTCCGCAACCTGATCCTTTAACCCTGCTATCAATCTTTTATCCGCCCGGCTTCTCAGTTGGTTGTCGGCCTCTCTTTTCATCTTCCGGATCTGAGCTTTGAGGATCTCGCCTTCTCTGATTAATCTGTTCTTTTCTCCCTTGTGGGCAGCGGACTGTAATTGGCTTTCAAACTTCATATCCTGAACTTGTTGCTTCAGTTTGCCTGTTTCGGCAAGATATTCCCGCTCTTTGGCCAACCAGCCCCACTGCTCTTGTGAGGATCTGGCAAATTCTTGCAGGTAAGGTCTTTTAGCCGACCTTGCAGATGATGTTTCCTATAAATACCAAGCCTGATATCCGGGTGAAACTTCCCCTTTTGTCCGATTCACTACACAAGTATTTGCTTCTAAGTATTGACATTGGCTCCAAATTTGGCGAACCCTTGCTTCAGGAAACTGGCCATCGGGACTGATCTCAATCACCTGGGTGCTTAGATCCTCATCTTTCGGCACTATCTGACACCTCCCAAGTTGCCTTAAAACCCGATGCGGCACATATGGTTGAATGCTCTTAAGTCCCATTAAGAGAAAATAGGGACTGGCTGCTGGAATGTATATGACTTCGTTGATCGGCAACCACCCCAGCGTCCACTGTATTTGACTGGCGCTGAGGGTACGGAAATATGAGGTCCATGCCGAGACTCCTCGAGGTAGGTAGGCCTCATTAACTCTGGTATAGAACTCCTCTATGCAGGTCTTTTCAGCGGGTCCATGGCTCAAAAACTGGGCCCGGTGACATAGGTGTTCAGTCATCCACATTTGCAACAACAGGTTGCAACCCTCGAAAAAGTTTCCTCCGGCCTTGCAAGACGTGAGAGCCCGGAACATATCAGATACTATCATGGGTGCAAGCGTGCTATCTTTCTGGGTGAGCAAAGTATTGACGACCCCTGCTATTTTTATGTCGATATTCCCGTCTTTTCTTGGGAATACTAAGAGCCCTAAGAAAGTTATCATGAAAGCAACCTGTCTATGTTCATCCCACTTTCGACGGTTACTTCTGCTGCACAACTGGTTTTCTGGCTTGTCGAATCCTCCTATGTGACCATATCTCTGGTATATGAAACTCATAGTGCAAAAACCTTTTGCCAAGTCAGGGTTATGAATCGTTCTGACTATCTTTAACGAGTCCAGAAACCGGTGTACTGCCACAGCTCTTGGAGCAACCAGGTATTTATGCCTCAATAGAGCCTCATCACTGCCGATATACCCTGCTATTTCTTCTAAAGTTGGGGTAAGTTCAAAGTCCGAGAAGTGGAAAACATTGTGCGCAGGATCCCAGTGGGGAACTAGTGCCTTTATGATATCTCCCCGTGGCCTGATATCCAACAAACTCGTGAGGCCTTTCAGATACTTCTTCATTTCGTCATGCCCTTCTTTGCCTAAATCATTTCACCAGAGCCGCAATTGGAGGGGAATTTTATTCATGATTGAAAAGGGTTCATTTGGAGTCGTGCTCATTCTGCACATTTATTAATAAGATTTTAACAAACGAAACTTATTCTGATAAAAACAAAACATACGCTACTTTTCTCAAATGATTTCTGAACACGACCTCTCAGCACTTCATGAACGAAGATTTTTAAGGTTGTGTGATGAAAAAGAGGTGGCCGTCTGTACCAAGGTAGCCTTCCGGAGTTCCTTTTGGGAACATTTGGCTATTTTTGATATAAGCGGCGTCACCCGACCCTGTGCCAGAAAAATGTACTTGGCGTTTTTGCTACTTTTATCGATTTTTTTTTAAAATGGGAGGTTGGACCCGACGGAGGTTGCCTACGTATCTCACACCCTATGAGAATCAAACCTGCGTAGTTCGGGCAAATTAACCGGACAAATATCTTTTTTATTGAAAGACAAACCATTTTATTTTCCTATTTTTTGAAAAGAAACTAATAAGACGTTTTTTTTTCTTTCCAAAATTTCGGCAGAGTTTTGACAGTATTTGGGTATTGGGTTTTTTCAAAAATAAACAATCAATTCCCTAACCGCTATTTCCTTTTTTTCAATTTCACAATATTCATAATATTCAAACACCGGTCAGCATGCGGGCACGAGACAAATAAATGCACGGAAAACAAATAGGATGCATCAGGATGGCCTTTTCATATCAGGTTGCTAGTCCTAGACGGACCCAACCCCTGTGTTGAGTCCCCTAAGTCAAATGCAACGTGATGCAAATAAGCGTTCCTACTAGGGATCCGGCATGAAGTCACGTTATTCTATGTTCAAAACCTGGGTCGGTGTTCTAGACAGTGTACCCGAGCGGACAACTCGAGCTGAGGAAGGAGCTCCTTTCCGGGAACCAAAAGGCCAGCCGGCTTAGAAACTTTCCGAGCCTCTTTTATTTAGGGTATGACACTAACAGAATAGGGAGTCTCAACCAGTAAGCACATCCCCGGAGGTAAGAAGAGAAAGGTTTCGGCACAGTTTATATACAGTTCAAATAATATCAAAGCGGTAAAAGCAGCATTTAGCACATTAGGCTCAAAACATGTAATAATCAGATAATAAATAAAGCCAAATAATAACAATTATTCTAAGCTCGAATTCTTAACCCTGAACCAGTGGTTCTAGGTTTTATTCCCCAGTGGAGTCGCCAGAGCTGTCACACCTCCTTTTTACATACCCCGCGAGGGTACAAGTAGTTTTTTCCAATTAAAGGACAATCGAAACGGGATTTGTTTATTTATTTCAGAGTCGCCACTTGGGAGATTTTAGGGTGTCCCAAGTCACCAATTTTAATCCTGAATCGAGGAAAAGAATGACTCCATATTACAGTCTGCGTACCAGAAATCCGGATAAGGAATTCTGTTAACCCGGGAGAAGGTGTTAGGCATTCCCGAGTTCCGTGGTTCTAGCACAGTCGCTCAACTGTTATATTCGGCTTGATTATTTGATTTTATACAAATATGAACTTATGCAAATTTTAACTTTTTACCGCTCTTGTCGTTAATATTATTATATTTTTTACAAGGAATTGCAACGTCGTGAAAACATATCTCGAACCACGTTACATCAATGCACACGTGGTTGTTGACATATCTCGACTCGGTTGAGATTTGGATTTGGGTCACATTAATGTGCACCCGAGTTAAGGAAAATAAATTATTAAAGGCGCGCTTAAAGCAACTAGCGTATTGTTATTTTGGGGAAGGCCATGAAATTCGCTAAACGGCCTGTCCCGAATTCTAAGTATTTTAATATATATACATTTAGAGGGCCCCGCACTTTGTACATTTTTTTGTTTGTTGAGGCTCGTCTCATTCCTTATTAAAAGAATTTACAACGTCATGGAAATGCATCTCAGACCACGCCACAATCAATGTGACCGTGCTTAGAGACATATTTCAATTCCGTTGAGATTTGGATTTGGGTCACATAAATGTGCACCCGAGTTTAAGGAGATAACATTATTAAATACACGCTTAAAGAGACTATCGCGTTATTATTCTGGGAAGAGCGTGAGATTTGCTAAACGGCCCGCTCTGGAAGCTAGGTGCTTTGGTATGTACCTTTAATGAGGGCCCCGCAGTTTGTGCATTTTTATTTGTCGAGGCTCATCTCGTCTTTTTATTTTAAAGGATATCCTATAGCGGCTATGTTTCTTGTCGCATTTGTCTCTACCAGTTGAAAGCAGAAATAGCCCTAGTTAATTGCATGCTTACAGTTATTTACAGCAGGATTCCGAATACTTTTACAAAATTCAAAAACAGGGCCACGCCTACGGACACGCGATCGAATCTCATGGGCCCAAACCCAGCTTGTGCGGGGTTGGCCAAGCCTGGGCCACTGACTTTCTGATGAGGGCCTGCTTGGTCCGTTTCAACTTGGGCTCGACCTTCATGAGGTTGAGACCGTAAACTTGTGTTCTTTGATCTAAAGGTGTGGTTTATCAATTATAATAAGGCAGTTTATCAAAAGGGAAGGAGGTTTAACTAATGATGGATAGTTTTCATGCATTAAAGGATATGCTAAACATAATTAGACAAAGTCTAAGATACAACCTACTGCATTGGGAATACTTTTATCTACCAGCCTACATATACAAACTAACATTCAATCACCATACATTGATATCTACTAGGCATGCAGGCTACCTTCAGTATCCAAACAAGAATGTAAACTATTATACATTACATGAGGTTCAATATAACAGTCTATGTATGAAATAAACATCTTCAGCTCTTCTCTTTTATAATCATGCTCAACTTTCAAGTTACATTGACACTATTAATCGTGTACCTGGTATAGCAAAGCAAAAGAAGAAGGAGAATGGTCAGCTGAGTAGTATGCAGCAAATACAGCAACAACAGATAAACAGCAACAACACAGCAACAAACAACCAGCCACAATGATGAAGCTCACAAGTGGTCGAGCAATAAACAAGCAATCCCAGAAACAGAATGGTGAACCAACAGAAAACCAGGGTATTCAATGTAACAGCACCAGCAGTTCAACAATCACAAACAGCTCGGCAAATAACCAACAACAATTAACAAAGATAGCTTGACCAATTTGAACTCTTATGCAGTTTTCAGACAGTACTCATTCACAGTATTCTGAAATTTCTTTCTGTTTTTCCCTCTCTGAAGACTAAAAGTGTCCAGCCCTCTCTTAACTAAAAATAACTCCCTTTATAAGCCAATGTAGGTCAGTCATACTGCCCGGATCTCCCCCAGGTTGTAACCTGCCCATACCCCTTAACTCCCCATGCCTAAGTGCACTTTCTTGAAGTGAATGGCATCTGCTCCCCATGCCTGTCCTATTGCTCTAATCAAGAGTTATGGGTGCATTAAAGTATTCATTTGACCCCCATACTCTTATGCTTTGTTCCCCACTGTTATTAGGCTAATGGTATTTTAATTACCACTTGACATATTCTTAAATTAAACTCCTAATCAGACCCTGTCTTATGCCAAGACTACCCCTAAACCTTTGCATATTACTGTATTGCCCTAACTCCTAACAGTTAGTATATAAACCCTTCTGATTTTAGCTAATTACTGACTACTAATTACCTAACTGAAGCTCAATGCTCACTTCAGGTGGATCTGTTAGTTTTCCATAGCTAACAATCGATTTTCAGCCTAAATTCAGCCAATGATTCCAATTCAATCAAACAAGGGTGCCAATTAAAGGGCACGGGTTGGTCATGCTGATAAAAGTAATACCAAACAGAAACAGTCATAGTAATCAATACTGAAATTCAACTCCTGATTCTCTAATCTTTTAATTGGAATTTAGTTGACGACGCCTATTTAGACGACTATACGAACTATAATATACAGCAAACAATCATCAAAACTATAAAACAAACTAAACATTTATCTCAAAACTCACACACATGGACAGACACGTTAAAAACCAAAACAAACCAGAACATGAACGACAGATAGAATTTAGGAGGACAAAAGAAAAAAGGAAAAATACCTCAGGGAAATGAAACTAAGACTGAAAAAGCTTGGACTCGGACCAGATCATTTGGGGTCGAATGGACTTTAATCGAAGTGTTCTCAACTGAGAACACCTCGGCAAAAGTCTATTGGACCCTGATCCTGTTGCTGATTCGGACAGAACCCATAGACCTGAATCCTAGGGTTCTTGAGGTTCGATTTAGGATCTGTTCAGTTCCAGTCAGATTTGAACGGAACCAAATTCATTCAGGGGGTGAGGGAGGTCAGGAGAGGCTGTGGTGTGAGTTTGGGGTCAGTCAGTGTAGATCTGGTTTTTGCTTGAATCTTCGATTGAAGATTCGAGAAGCTATGGGGTGATTCGAGGTGAACGGTTAACAGATTCGTGTTCAGGGTGGTTGGGTGCATCGGGGGTGTTATTTTGGTGGTCATCGGAACTGTGGTTTCCGGGCTTATGGTGGGAAACCTAGGCTGCTAGGGTTTGAGAGGAAAAGGGTCCTGGGACGATGGTGAATAGTGGCCGAAGAGGGGGGTGTGGCTTGGGGCGTGGGGTGTTAGGTTAGGTTTATATATGGGGAGGGTGGTTCAATCCTGACCGTTGGATCGATTACAGTTGATGTCCAGGATTTGGGGAAGCTTAACAATACGGTACCGTTTGGTTAAGTAAGGGGTCGGTTTAAATGGGAATGGGTCGGGTCATGAGGGAAAACAAAGGCCATTGGATTAATGTAGATGAATGGCTCAGATTAACTGTCCCTGAAATGACGTCGTTTCGACTTAGCAGGGGCTGCATTGGACCGTTTGATTGCCATGAATCAACGGCTCAGATTGAGGCGCTGATACGACATCGTTTGGGACGTGTCCGGGCAGCCTGTGTTCGGACTGGATATGTGTCCTGGTCTTGGGCCTATTTTTGTTTCATTTCTTGGCCCAAACCGATTTTCCCCACTCTTTTCTTTTGTTTTCTAATAAGAAATGAAATTAAAACAACCATTAGTCTAACACTTTAACACAATTATCACACACACATTAAAATATTTAAATAGGTTAAATCACAACCTAAAAGATGCATATATATTTTTTGTGAATTTTCTTTTAATGACCGAATTACGGTTTAATTACCATGACATACATATTTTGTATTTCGTTCGATAAGATTAAATGAAAAATGGACATAACCACAAATGACTACCAGCACATGTCACGTAAAATCGAAAAATTGTACAGCGAGGTCATTTGTCATTTATTTTTTGATTTCTTTTGGAGTGATTGTCCGTGAAGCAAAAATCACTTGCTTACACTATTTTAGTTTGCAGTAGAGATGCTTTAGTTCTATTTGATCCGGGTTTTACTTATTCCTATGTGTCATCCTATTTTGCTTCATATTTGGTTGTGACTCGTGATTCTTTGAGTGCTTCTGTGTTTGTGTCCATACATGTGGGGGATGCTATTGTTGTAGATCACGTTTATCGATCGTGTGTGGTTACCATTGGGAGTTTTGAGACTAGTGTATGCCTCCTACTTCTCTATATGGTAGACTTTAACGTTATCTTGGGTATGGATTGGATGTCACCTTATCATGCTATATTGGATTGTCACGCCAAGACAGTGACCTTAGCCTTGCCGGAGACGCTATATTAGGGCATCCGATGTCCCTAAGATAGATTTTCAGACTCGATATGAGCATTATGAGTTTGTGATGTGATTTGGGCTGACAAATGTCCCAACAACATTTATGGACTTGATGAACCTGATGTTCAAGCTTATTTGTATTCTTTCGTAATTGTGTTTATTGATGATATCTTAATCTACTCCCGCAGTCGAGATGAGCACGAGCAACATCTTCAGATCGTACTTCAGACTCTAAGAGACAACCTATTATATGCTAAATTATCAAAATGCGAGTTTTGGTTGAGCTCAGTCGCTTCCTTGGGGCACGTTATGTCGGCAGAGGTATTCGGGTGGATCTTAAGAAGATTGAGGAAGTTCAGAACTGGCCTATGCCTACTTCATCCATGGAGATCCGGAGTTTCTTGGGTTTGGCAGGTTATTACCATCAGTTTGTGGAGGGGTTCTCATCAATAGCAGCTCTGTTGACCAGGTTGACCCAGAAGGGTGCCCGTTTAGATGGTCAGGCGAGTGTGTGGCGAGCTTTCAGAAGCTCAAGACTGCTTTGACTACGGCATCGGTATTGGTGTTGCCCACAGGTTCATGATCTTACACGGTATATTGTGATGCATCACGTATTGGACTTGGTGCAGTATTGATGCAGGATGGAAAAGTGATTGCATATGCTTCACGGCAGTTGAAAGTTCACGAGAAGAACTACCCCGATCATGACCTAGAGCTAGTAGCCATTGTTCATGTGATGAAGATTTGAAGGCACTGTCTGTACGGTGTGCCGTGTGAGGTATTCACAGAGCATCGGAGCTTGTAGTATTTGTTCAAGCAGAAGGAGCTCAATTTGAGGCAGAAAAGATGGTTGGAGCAATTGAAAGACTATGATATCACCATCTTGTATCATCCCAAGAAGGCCAATGTGGTGGTCGATGCTTTGAGTAGAAAGTCAGCGAGTATGGGCAGCCTTGCATACATTTTAGTCGGTGAGAGACTGCTTGCATTAGATGTTCAGGCCTTGGCCAATCAGTTCGTGAGGTTGGATGTTTCTGAGCCTAGACTTGTTCTAGCTTGTACAGTCGCTCAGTCTTCTTTGTTTGAGCGCATCAGAGATTGGCAGTATGATGAACCTCATTTGCTTGTCCTTAGGGACACAGTGCGGCACGGTGGTGCCAAGCTAGTTACTGTTGGAGGATGATGGAGTTTTGAGGATGCAGGGTCGTGTTTGTGTGCCTAATATGGATGGATGGACTTCGTGAGTTAATTCTTGAAGAGGCCCACAGTTCCCAGTATTCTATTCATCCGGGTGCCACCAAGATATATTAGGACTTGAGACAGAATTATCGGTGGGGGAGGATTAAGAAAGATATAGTTGCAGATGTAGCTCGATGTCTAAATTGTCAACAGGTGAAATATGAGCATCGCAGACCTGGTGGTTTGCTTCAAAAGTTAGAGATTCCCGAGTGGAAGTGGGAGCACATTACTATGGATTTCGTTGTTGTGCTCTTATGGACTCAGAGGAAGTTCGATGTAGTTTTGGTCATTGTGGACTACTTATTCTTCAGAGCGGTTGGTAGAGATTTATATCCGCGAGATCGTCCGTCTTCACAGTGAGCTCGTATCTATCATTTCTGATCGAGGTACGTAGTTCACCTCGCACTTTTGGAGAGAAGTTCAGCATGAGTTGGGCACGCAGGTTGAGCTGAGCACAGCATTTCATCCTCAGATGCACGGACAGTCCGAGCGCACTATCCAGATATTGGAGGATATGCTCTGCGCTTGTGTTATATACTTCAGAGGTTCTTGGGATTGTTGATACCCAATTTTCCCCTCATATTTTTAAAATATGCATATATATACTTCCAAAATAGTGCATATGCATCATCACTTGATTTTTAGACATATACAAGCATTTTTTTTATAATTTTCTATAATTTAAAGGGGTTTTAAATCAACTTCTTCCTACATTTTTACAATATAAATATTTATTAATTACATCGCAAATTATTTTATAATACTTTTTATCATCTAATTTCATCATTTACACCTAGATTAGATTTTAGATATTTTTAACATATTTGTCATAAATACATTTGCATTTTTAGGCTAGAGTTGCACATTTTTCAATAATAGCCTATATATACTTATAATTACTTTATTTATGCAAAAAATAACTTTTTATATTCTTACAGTGTCAAATAATTGTTATTAATCATTTTTATGCACAAGTAATGTTTTTACTATTTATTTATCATTTTTTACTAATTATTTACTAATTTAATTGGGTATTTATATAATAGCCCCTTTTCCTTAATCATTTTCGGAACTAACCCAATTACCTCAGCCCAACTACTTAAAATCTTAGACCAGTATGCCCTAGGCCAAACCAAGTAACCCTTACCCAATTAAATTACCCGACCCAGAACCTCCTTTAATCGTGGCCGTTGATCTATGAGATCAACGGTCCACATTACCCTTCCCTTTTTTAATCTAAGCCCCATAACCCTAAATCCTCATTCCCAAAACCCTGCCACCTTTATACTCTATCGAACCTTCTCCTCTCTTCGTCTCTGAAACCTTAATGTTGTCACCTTATCTCCCTTTGATTCCAACCAGATATGGAATCCATTGATAATCTTCTTACCTTATTGAGCCTTTATCGCTATTGGCTACCCGTTTATGGCATAACATAGTGGCTTGCCTAACATGGAAAGCCGACTTCCCTCATTCTGGACCAAATCTGGTTCGAATCTTCCCCCTTTTTTCATCTATGTTCATTCTTCATCTTCTTGGGGTACGAATCTCTAAGATTTTCTTTATTCTTTATTTACCCTAAAGCTAGGTTTTACATCTTTTAAGATCTGTTAAGATTTTGTTCTTATTTTTGTTAAAATTCTTATTTATGTTTTCGAATATCTATCTATGAATATCTTTGCGATTTTTTGTTAAAAGTTTCTACCTAATTTACTCGCCCTAAAATTGTGGCCCAGATCTTTTCAAAGACCTGTTATGGTTCTATTTTTGTTAAGTACCTTCTTTGATATCCGTCTATGTGGATTTTTTGTGATTTTCGTTAAAAAAATTTGACTAATCTCATTTGCCCCAAAATTAGGGCTTAGATCTTTTAAGATCTGTTCTGGCTCTATTTTTTGGTTGAATATTAGTTTTAATGTTTTGTATACCTGTGTATGTGCATGCTATTGTGATTCTACTCGTTAAGGCTCAGATTTTTTCTCATCTGTTATGATTCCTTAATTCTGAGTATTTTCTCTTTAATGTTCTCGTGCATCTTTGGGCATCTGTGTTATTCCTTTGGTTATTTCTAACTATTTTACTTACCCTAAAATTAGGGTTCTGATTCTTTACTTCCTTGCTGATTTGTTTATGTATTTATGACTCTTGCTTTTAATTGTTACCTAAGAGTCTTTATTTCCCAGACCTATTTGATTCCCTAAATTACAGTGATTGCATATTTCACGTGTCTACGTATTGTTATTGCTTTCCTTGTTTGATTGGTACCTTATTTATGGACCCTAGTCTAATGCTATTTAAACCCCTCCCCTTTTTCCCCATAGTACATGACTTAGAACTCGAAGTTATTCTCACTATTAAAACTCTATACTATTATTCTATTCTGCTTTGATTCTTGGCCGGTTAGAAGCCAAGGCCAGAAATATTCTTGTTGTTTGTTGTTGTTGATGATCATTGCTGCATTATTTAGCTTTTGTATGTTTCATCTGAACTAGTAAGTCACTGAAACTTCTTTACCATTTCAATTGTTCAATATGCTACTGTTATTAGACTCATTGCTCTATGTATTGTAGACATGTAAACTAGTTGATAAAACATGTTTAATTATGTGCCCATAAGGCTATCTTCGAGTATATCTAATATCTTTTCCTAAAACTAGTTCATCATGTATCCCTTAGTTTGTTGTCGAATCTGTTAGCATGGTATTCCACTGATTCTGTGCTCACATTGCTCTTAGTTCACTGATAACTAGTATGCTGTTTGATTCATGATTGATCAGTGACTTTTTTCTATATAACTTATTTTAATCTGAATTCTTTACTGTCTTTGTGAAGTATGCTTTGATCCCTTGTTAAAGTTTCAAACTTGTAAATTCAAAAACTTATTAGTTTCAAAGTGTTTGTCTCTGTTTCTGTGTGTGACTCTATCCCTAAGTATGATTCCTAATCCTATCTTACACTCCTCTGAACCCTAACCCTAGCTAATCTGAACATTGTCCTTGGCCTTCTTGGTGTGAGCACTGCTCAGGATTCCTATGAGACCTTTGTGAACTCTGACACACCAGGATTTGGTCTCTAATCTTCCCTTGAATTGGTTCTAATTTTTCACTCTAGTGTGAGTACTGCCCGGGGTTCATGAAGCCCTTGGAAACTCTGACACACTAGAGGGTTAGGCTTGGTATGTTTGTGCTTTAAAACAGAAGTGAGTCAATTACTTGGATTTGTTTCTTTAAATCATGTTTATAGGCTTTAATCAATTTTCACAATCGCTTAGTTAATACGCATGTCTTTAGGAACTAATAAACAGACACAATCACTAAAAGTAGAACTCATAGGGATAGCTATTATTTGTGTCAACTACTAAACTGGAAATCTATGCCTATAGGAGCAGGTAATAATTATGAGTTTCTCTGTTGTCCGCTGTCGATTAAATCACTTAGATAATCTGCCTATAGGTTCAAATGCTCTAATTGGAATCAATAGTCAATTACAGAATTTCCTAGAGATACTTTGACTATCAAAACTGTTGATATGCCAATATGTTTTGCGTGCATTTGTTGCCTTATGTATGGAGGCTGAAGTGAGCCTTTATCTGCTTTTGAATGAAAAGTCTAATATGTTTTGTATGTCGCTTAGTTTTACAATTTTTAGCAACCTAGGTTGAGTCTAGAACCATCCAAAAATAGAGGTCCCAATGCTTCCAGGACCATAGGTAAGGGACGAGTAGTGCACGCATAGGACACGAGTTAGAATTGATTAGAGCGCTTTAGGTAAAAACTCAAAGATAGTAATCGGGTAGCAGGAGATGATAGTTTGTGCCCGCTGAATACTATGAGTAACACCCCATCTTGGGAGAGTTATGAAGTATTATTTATGTTGCACGGGGTGATCCTATAGGCTAAAAAACTTAGGACCCCCATCCCTATTAAATGATTCCTTCGTTTTCTCTATTAGACTAATTCACATAAGTTAAGTTCGGCTAGGATCTACTGTTGGGGACCTCGAGGGGTGCCTAACACCTTCCCCTCAAGTTAATTTGAGCCCTTACCTGATCTCTGGTGGCACAAACTGGTTAAACAGAGTTATCAACAAATAGGTGCCCTAATGCACCTTAATCTGTTAGGTGACAACTCTCTCTTTTAAAACACCTCCCTTTAAAAGAGTTGTCAACGTCGAAACCCGATTTCACGAGAAAAAGGGGCATGACAGCATGGCTACTCTGCTGGGAATACCCTTAGGTTCTTACCTTAACGAACTTGATCTTTGTGAATTAGTCTTCCCTGATAAGCATGTTTTTGTTATTTTGCTGTTACCTGAATCTCCCGCTCCCATTTTTCTCTTTTTATTGCTACATGCACATCCTTTTTCCCTATTTCCCTTTTATATGAACCCATATGCAACTCTTGTTTAATTTGATTACAATGTGTGTTTCCCCTTATTTTCAAATCATGTTCACTCACTCCAATATTTTTTTTTACCATGCCTTTTCCCAATCCTTATCCCTTTATTTGTTTTATTCTCTTATTACACGAACTAACTTCTTCCTTGTTTTTCTTTTTTTTTATGTCTTTACGTTCCATTCAATACTGCATTTACTGCTTTAAATGTAAAAATACTTGACAACGTGTTATTTTGTCTTTGCATAAAATATGCTTAATATCATATTCCACTTGTATGTATTAATACCATAGCGACACTTGATGAGTGTCCACGCTCTTCCTAAAATTACCCTTTAAATTTGAAAAGGCTTATTTGCGGTAAAACTAGTCGATCAGCGATGCAATCGACGGTTCCATGCCTTTCCCTCTCAAGTTGTGCGCTTGAGGGTACCAGTCTAGACTCTTCTAGAAACCCCATTCTAAAATCAGTTGTACATGCATCATGTCTAAACCTAATATGAGTTAGAACGTTGTCCGCGCAATAACTCACTAAGACAAACCTTGTCCAAAGTTCGCCGGGATTTCCGTAATCCCAAAAGGCACGTAATCACGATATATGCATTAGTTGGAGAAAAACATGCCGATAAGCTAATCGTTAATGTGTAAGTAGTTGAATCTGGAGGGGGAAAGGGTCTAACATTGTTTATTTTGTAGAAAATGAGGCACGAAGTTCCCAGGTTCAGCGTGGTCTGAAATATACCACCTTTATTGCTAGATTGGTGGGAAAATCTCCCACCAACTGACAAAAAGGGGTTCAGACATTTTGAGGGTTGCAACTTGCTACTGCAGATTTAGTTGTTGGAGCACCTTTAAAGAGGCCAGTACCGTCAGGAATTTCCACGGAGACCATGGAATGACCACATAGCTTTCAATCATCCGAAAAGAATGACCTTCATCCCAGATAGGTTTGCACAACTTGAGATTGCTATAGATTGGGTACACTTTTTCAGCAATCTGACCGAAGACAAGGTCCATTGGATGTTCGAGTGGTTCTCTACTAGAGAATTTATCGTCAGATCCAGGGATGTTCCGCATTTGGTGTTGATTGGGTTAAGGGGCATATATCCCTATATTTCTATTAGGGTCATGAGACAAGCTGGTAGAAAACAAGTCATACCACGAGTTTCCAAAATGAGTCATTACAAAGCATATTTTCAAGATGATGCCATTTCGTACAAATGTGAGGCCCAACACATGTGGAATTTGAAGATTATTGTAGAACATGATACCATTGAGCTAGATCGATACCACGTAGGTCATGTGTACTTCTACCTATCGTGGTTGGATGATAACATAGCAGGAATAGTCGAGCTAGGGGTCGGTCAAGGAAAAAGGGTCATAGATAAAGCTGCCAAAGCACAGGTGAAGTATAAGAGGTTACACAAAAGAGTCCTTGAGTCCGAGGCTAGGCATTTGGGACAATACAAGATAGACATGGAGTCAATTAACGAGTGGATGGAAATGGCTACAAAGTCAACAGAAAGGTTGGAATATTTGGAGCAGGGTTTAATGGAACTGGAAGGGAAGATGAGGAAAAGGGTCGTAGACTGTCATAATGCAGAGGGCAACAAAGGAGGACACCTAGCAAGGGTGTATCTACTACTGGACATGCGCGACCTGGGGAACCTGATTGATGGAGCCAAGAAGGCCAAGCCTGGAGAAGGTCATTCGGGGACCAAGTAGATTAGGATTATTTACATTTCTAGAGTCATTTTGGAATTCGAATGTAATAAGGCAAAATGCCATGAGTGACTCATTTACTTATTGTCGTTTTAAAAGTTCGTCTTATTTACTACATTAATAAAATGCGGCAGTTATCGACATTAAATTTCTCCAAATCTACGTGTCGCTAGGCCTACCTCGGGCACAACAAGGTTCCCAAATTAGGACGTGAATTCATACTTCCACAATAGGTGTTTAAATACTACAAATATCTTTTCAAACCCCCTTTTCTAACTTGTTTACCTTTTGGTTTTTTTATTTTGATTATTCCCATTCCCTAAGGTTGGTTCGCACATACTGACATCATCAGCATATCATACCAGATCTAGAGGTCCTCCACCTCCTCCTCCTCCAAGCGATCCTAAAAGCAATGGAAAAGCCAGAATGGAGGATACAAGCAATATCAGGAAAGACAATGCACACATGAAGACAATACTAAAATTTCAGATGGTCGAAGCACTCCGACACCAAATGACTTGGTTTTGCGACTAGAACAAAAGATATTGGAGTTATAAGGGGAGCTTGAGCAGGTTTGGAACTTGGAAAATCACTCCCTTACCCTGAACGTCCCTAACATCAACTAACAGAACACCAAAAATCGAGCACCTCCTTAAAATATACCAAACCAACATCCACAAAATCCTCCCGCACCCCACCAATATGCCACACAACCTCAAAATCCCAATCCTCCACCGGTACCAACTCCACCACAACACCATCATCAACCAACCTAGTACCCACAAACCACTACCTATCACACTCCTCAGAACGCACCACAACCTATTTCCGATCCTCAAAACTCGACCAATAACCACCACTACACCCAAATCCATAGAGTCCATCAAAGAAACCCCATATATGTAGAAACCTTACCCCACATTCCTCGACAAACCTCATATATACCTGAATTCGCCGAGAAGGACATGCTCATCAAGAATGTGGCAGAAGAACTTAAAAAGCTCACAAGTCGAGTCCAAGGTGTCCAAGGGGGTAAAAGCATTAAGGTATTGAACTATGAGGACAAGTGAATTCAGCCGGACATAGAACTGCTAGAGGGTTACAAATCTCCTAAATTCGAGATGTTTGACGGAGCAGGTGACCCAAAGGTATTTCTAAGGACATACTATGACAAACTCGTAAGAGCTGGAAAGGATAAAAGGATTCGCATGAAATTGTTCATGAGGATCCTCACTGGAGACGCCCTATCTTGGTACATCAGTCAAAATCCGAAGAAATGGGTTAGCCGGGTAAGCATGGCATCAGATTTTATGGATCGATTTAGGTTTAATACAGAGAATGCACCAAATGTCTTCTATATCCAAAATCTCAAGAAGAAGCCAACGAAGACCTTCCGCGAGTATGCAACTCGGTGGAGATCGGAAGCTACGAAAGTAAGGCCGACATTGGAAGAAGAGAAAATGAACAAATTCTTTGTTCAGGCCCAGGATCCGCTATACTATGAGAGGTTAATGGTTATTGAGAATCATACGTTCTCTGACATCATTAAATTGGGGGAAAGAATTGAAGAAGGAATCAAGAGTGGAATGGTAACTAATTTTGAGGCATTACAGGCTACAAATAAAGCTTTGCAGCCCAGGGGTATATCCAAAAAGAAAGAAGTGGGAGCCGTGATGGTAGCCTAGGGACCAAAATCTCTCCTCACATACCAAACCCCACCACCCACGTATCAGTCTTCACCTCCCAGATACCAACAACCCGCCACCACCTACCATACTTATAACACACAACCTGCATATTACCACTCACTACCACTAGCCCGCAAAAACTACGAAAAACCCAGACCAAATTTCGATCGTAGACCACCCAGATAATACACTCCTATTGCTGAACCCATTGATTAACTCTATGAAAGACTGAAGGTTGCCGATTATGTTACCCCCATTCCAGCTGTTACTATGGAAAAATCTTCCCAGTGGGTCAATCCGAACAAGACATATGCCTATCACCCGGGCATGAAGGGATACACTATTGATGAATGTCGCACTTTGAAAGATAAGATCCAGATCTGATTGATACCAAGGTTATACAAGAAAAAGAGGCAGCACCGAATGTCCAAAACAATCCCTCCCAGATCATAGGGGCGAGGGGGTAAATGTGATAGAAACTGATGAGGAATGGGATCCAGAAGGATCAATTGGACTCATTCGTGAAGGGGACGAAACCACAATACCTCCAGTCATTCTCACACCCATTATAATGAAAATTCAATCACCAATTGAGGTTGAAATAGCCACGCCAGCTTCGTTTGAGGTTGAAAAACCAACGCCCTCAACTGCAGTAGCTCCGTTTGAGGTGGAAGTGACCACACCCTTCATTGTAATGGTATCCCCCACATCGTCATTTAATTCCAATTCCATACCATGGGACTATGTTGTAGAGGCGAGAAGGAAAGTAAAAGGGATGATGGAAGAAACAGGTGTCATACAAGGCATGACTAGGACCGGTAGGGTTTACACACTAGAGCATTTGGGAGGAACAAGTAAAGAAGCCGCTCCCAAATAACCTGTCATTGAAACTGGCCCAGATGATCTTTGGAGAAAGGTGCACGCAAGGGAGCACTCTGTAGTGGATCATTTGAACAAAACCCCTGCTCATCTTTCCATTCTGGCTGCTATAGAATTCTGAGATGCATAGGAATGCGTTAATGGAAGTGTTGAATGAAGCTTATGTTCCCAACAACATCAGTAGTTGAGAGATGGCCAATATGGTAGGGCAAGTACTGGAGAGCCACAAGATCACCTTTTACGAAGACAACTACCACCCGAAGGACTGAGTCACAATAGAGCACTACACATCATAGTACAATTTGAGGACAAATTCATTGCCAGAGTCCTAATAGATGGGGGTTCAAGCCTCAACATTTGTCCGTTGACTACTTTGAAAAGGTTGGGTAAGGATTTCCATGAGATACGAGAAGGGAGTATGAATATGAAAGCATTTGATGGGTCTTAAAGGGACACAATTGGAGAGATCAACCTTTGTTTGCAGATGGGCCTGACTTGCTTTGATATTGAGTTCCAAGTACTAGACATATATGCTACGTATAATCTTTTGTTGGGACGACCTTGGATACATGCTGCTGGAGCTATAGCTTCTACACTACACCAGGCCGTAAAGTTCGAATGGAACCATAAGGAGGTGGTCATTCATGGAGACGGAAGTAATCCCATCTACACCAATAAAACTGTTCCGGTTGTCGAGAATAGAAGGAAGTTGAGTGGAGAAATGTACCATCGCATCGAGCGTGTCAATGCAATAGAGAAAGACAAGTGGTGGAGTAATAAGATCGAAAGCATATTGTTATGGACATGGTATGAACCCAGTAAAGGTCTCAGTAAGAATCTCCAAGGTATCACTAATCCAATAAAACCAAAATGTCATGGTACCACCTTAGGACTTGGGTATCAATACACCTGGTAGGAGTATGATGATTGGTCACCACCATGGCGTGGCTCCTATTACCCTCTTGAACAGCCAATACCGTATTTGCATCAGACATTTCAACATATTGACGTGATATGGGGATCTGAAGAAGATGAGGCTTTAGCTGGCCTAAGGGATCTGTTTCTGGACGATGAATACATGGACTACAATGCAATAATTGAGGAGGAGGAGGAAGAAGACCTCACCATTCAGACCATGGAGAAGGGAGTTGTTCTCAAGAATTGGACTGATGCACCATCCCGAGACCATCGAGTTCCTATGTAGCCTAGCATTTAGCATGATCTGTTTTTAAAAGTTATTTAAAATATTTCCAGTATTTTGTTTTAAGACACATTTTATTTTGAAACAATCGCTCGAGTCATTGAGCCGTACCTATTTTGATGTTTTCGAGATTTAATTAATGCATTGTTATTTTAACATTTGTTATTATCTTTTACATTTTTTCTCTACAGTATTATTATTATTTATCCTGATGAACCAACGACTGTGACATGTAATGAGACAATGCAACATAAGGATAGTGATTCAGAAGAAGTAGAACAAGAGGATATAATCCCTGAGGAAATTGTCACAGAAGTTGAGAATTTTGAGAATAAGCCTAAGTCTAACCTGGACGAAACCAAGATAGTCAACTTGGGAGATTTTGAAACAGTCAAAGAAACCCGCATAACATCCATTTGTCACCATCAGAAAAAGAAGAATACACTCGTTTCCTGAAGGAGTATGAGGACATTTTTGCACGGTCTTATGATTATATAACTGGTTTGAGCACGTCTATAGTGGCTCATAAACTACCTACCGATCCAATGTGTCGGCCTGTAAAACAGAAACTTAGAAAGTTCAAACCTGATATGAGCCTAAAAATCAAAGAAGAAGTCACCAAGCAAATCAAAGCCAAAGTTCTTAGAGTGGTCGAATATCCTACTTGGTTGGCCAACATCGTGCCAGTTCCAAAGAAGCATGGGAAGGTTAGAGTATGTGTCGACTATCGACATTTAAAAAAAACAAGTCCGAAAGATGATTTCCTGTTTCCCAATATACACATACTAATAGACAACTGTGCCAAGCATGAACTCCAACCCTTTGTGGATTTCTTCGTGGGATACCATCAGATCTTGATGGATGAGAAAGATTCCAAGAAAACAACCTTTATCGCCCCGTGGGGAATGTATTGTTACAAAATAATACTGTTCGGCCTGAAGAATGCTGGGGCCACTTATATGAGAGCCATGACGACCATTTTCTATGACATGATTCACAAAGAAATAAAGGTATACGTGGATGATGTCATCATCAAATCCAGAAGAAGTGCAGATCATATAGCATATTTAAGGAAATTCTTTAATCGGCTTCGAAGGTACAATCTGAAACTGAATCCTGCAAAGTGTGCCTTTGGAGTCCCTGCTGGAAAATTGCTAGATTTCATCGCCAGTCACCGGGGGATTGAACTGGACCCTTCAAAGGTCAAATACATACAAGATTTGCCACCTCTGAAGAGCAAGAAAGATGTAATGAGCTTCTTAGGGCATCTTAATTACATCATCCGATTCATAGCACAATCGACCGTGATCTGTGAGCCAATTTTCAAAATGCTGAAGAAAGATGCTGCAACAAAATGGACTGAAGAATGTCAGAAAGCCTTCGACAGAATCAAGGAATACTTATTCATGCCACCAGTCTTGGTCCCACCGGAACCTGGTCGACCTCTGCTACTCTATTTGTCCATGCTAGATGGAGCTTTCGGTTGTGTTTTGGGAAAACATGACAAGACGGGAAGAAAAAAGCAGGCCATATATTACTTGAGCAAGAAGTTCACACCTTATGAAGCATGGTATTCTTTGCTGGAACATACCTGCTGCGCTTTGACGTGGATAGCTCAAAAATTTAGGCACTACTTCTGCGCCTACACTACATACCTCATATCAAGTATGGATCCTATGAAATACATCTTTCAGAAACCAATTCCTACAGGGAAACTAGCCAAATGACAGATACTGTTGAGTGAGTTTGATATTGTCTATGTGACTCAGAAGGCGGTCAAGGGACAGGCTTTAGCAGATCACCTCGCAGAAAATCCTGTGGGAGGGGGATACGAGCCATTGAAAACGTATTTTCCCAATAAAGAAGTGTCATTTGTAGGAGAAGATATCACCGAAGGCTGCGACGGTTGGAGAATGTTTTTGATGGAGCTGCAAATTTCAAAAGAGTAGGTATTGGAGCAGTTTTGGTGTCAGAGACTGGTCAACATTATCCAGTATCCGCAAAGCTCAGGTTTACATGCACCAACAACATGGAGGACTATGAAGCTTGCATCACGGGGCTCAATTTGGCCATCAACATGAATATACAAGAGTTGCTGGTAATTGGTGATTCAGATCTTCTAGTACATCAGGTTCAAGGAGAATGGGCTACAAAGAATACTAAGATACTACCATATCTATATCATGTGCAAGAATTGATGAAGAGGTTCATGAAGATAGAATTCAAACATGTTCCAAGAGTCCAGAACGAGTTCGCAGACGCACTGACTACTTTGTCTTCCATGATACAACATCCAGATAAGATATTAGGAGAAGGATATTTTTGAATGACTATGGAAACAGACTGCATCAGATATGTCCAAAAGTGTCACCAGTGTCAGGTACATGCAGATATGATACAGGTACCACCAAATAAACTCAATGCAACAAGTGCACCTTGGACTTTCGCCGCTTGGGGAATGGATTTCATCGGTCCGATTGAGCCAACCGCTTCAAACGGGCACAGGTTCATTTTAGTGGCCATAGATTACTTCACGAAATGGGTTGAGGTTGCATCTTACAAAGCTGTATAGAAGAAAGTCGTTGCAAATTTTGTCAGGGATCGTATTGTTTGCCGATTCGGGGTACTAGAATCCATCATTACCGACAATGCCGCCAACCTCAACAGTGATTTAGTGAAAGCTATGTGTGAAATCTTCAAAATCAAACATAAGAATTCCAAAGCATACAGACCTCAAATGAATGGTGACATGGAATCCGCCAACAAAAACATCAAGAAAATTCTAAGGACAATGGTAGACATCCACAAACAATGGCACGAGAAATTAGCATTTTCCTTATTGGGATATCGTACCACATTTCACACATCCACCAGAGCAACTCCCTACATGCTGGTTTACGGTACTGAAGCTGTCATTCCCGCCGAGGTCAAAATTCCTTCTTTAAGAATTATACAGGAAGCAGAACTCAGTGATTCATAATGGATAAGGAGTCGCTATGAACAATTGGCTCTTATAGATGGAAAAAGAATTAATGCAGTATGTCATGGTCAACTTTATCAGAACAGAATGTCTAGAGCTTTCAACAAAAGGGTCAAACCTAGGTAGTTCACACCGGGACAGTTGGTGCTGAAACGAATCTTCCCACATCAAGATGAAGCCAAAGGAAAGTTTTCGCCCAACTGGCAAGGGACCTACATGGTTCACAGGGTACTAACAGGAGGAGTACTCATACTTGCAGAAATAGATGGAGAAGTTTGGCCAAAGCCTATCAATTCGGACGCAGTCAAGAGATACTATATTTAAATTGTTTACATTTTCTTCATCTGATGTAACTGAACTACACTTGGCTTGATTCCCATTTAAGAAGGGATACATAGGTAGCATGTGGGTTCGGTCACATCTGAATAAAAGTATCATTTTCCCCACAACCAGAAACTGGGGCAGAATTTTGAGGAGGGCCCTCAAAATTCCGGAGCAAGTCTAGTTGATGTCATCATATGCAAGACAGTCAGATAATCAGTTAAGTAACTGGGGTAGAATTTTGAGGAGCCCTCAAAATTCTAGTACAAAAAAGTCGCAATGTCTCTAAAAATGTCACAGTCATCAGTTCATTCAATTTACTCGATAACGTAAACTACTATGTTTTAAAATAACTATGTCTATCAAATGCATGTATACTTTTCGAAAACTTTATTTTCTATGGTAGACAGATGTTACCCAAGGTAATTCGAACAGGATCCCGGAGCAAAGAAAAGTGAAACAAGCAGGCAAAGACACGAACCCACCTTCCCCACGCAAAACTCATAAATTTTCTTTGGATGCAGGAACGAGGAATATTCACGAATGTGTAAACACATCAGAATCACTATCTTCATAACAGCAAGGCTGCCAAACGCAAATATATCTCCAGCTAAGAAATATTCTACTCCTACTTACTATGTGTTCATTGCATGAGACTAAGCACTGTCTCAAATCTTGCACGAGGCTAAGCCCTGCCTCTTCATTTGCATAAGGCTAAGCATTGCCTTCTCCTTGCATGAGACTAAGCACTGTCTCGAATCTTGCATGAGGCTAAGCCCTGCCTCTCCATTTGCATAGGGCTAAGCATTGCCTTCTCCTTGCATGAGACTAAGAACTGTCTCGAATCTTTCATGAGGCTAAACCATGCCTCTCTATTTGCATAAGGCTAAGCATTGCCTTCTCCTTGTATGAGACTAAGCATTGTCTCAAATCTTGCATGAGGCTAAATCATGTCTCCTTATTTGCATAAGGCTAAGCATTACCTTCTCCTTGCATAAGACTAAGTGTTGTCTCAAACCCTGCATGAGTCTAAGCTCTGCCTCCCTATTTGCATGAGGTTAAGCCCTGCCTCTCTATTTGCATAAGGCTAAGCATTGCCTTCTCCCTGCATGAGACTAAGCATTGTCTCCAAACTAGCATGAGGCAAAGCCCTGCCTCCTCAACTGCATAAGGCTAAGCATTGTCTCTTTTTGCATAAACACGAATGCTGCTCTATCCTAAACCTTGCATTAATATCTTTTTCGGGGCTAAGCTCTGTCTTGTTTTATCTCAAGCATCATGTCTCTGCATCTCATGGGCTGATATATAGCCAATTTGTCCAAAGGCATCATAGTCCGAAGGTAACATTTTCATAGCCTCAAGACACCATGTCATGGCCTGAGGATCTTTCAATACTGCACATCATTATTCAAAGGCGTCATGGTTTAGATGCACCATTCCCATGGCTTGAGAACATCATTTCATGGCCTGCGAATCCCTTATCTCACGATTCATGTCCCAGGACGTCATGGTCTAAGGACACCATCCTCACCATCTTAAGACAATCTTCATGGTCCAAAGGGAATTTGCATCATGTTTAAATTGTCGCAATAACCAATAAATATTTGCGTGCATCGTGTTTTATGTTTTTTTTGCAGGTAATTCTGGAGGTGACCGTTCCTCGAACAGGAGCAACCTTCGCTCCGGTTTCCGCTCACACCATTCATACCTTGCCATTATTTCCATCGATTACTCGTTTTTATCCTATGACCATTCAGATATCTGCCCTGTGATACATTCGTAGCGTCTCAAATTTACATTCACTACTTCGCATAAATCCTATTCAAAAGAATCTTGCCAAAACACACGATCGTTCTTATAACAATTTCATCAGTTTTGTTCACCGTTGGATTCAGAACTACACATGGCCTAATTCCTATAAAACCAGGGATATGTAGGCAGCTCAAAGACCAGGGTTCGGCCAATATTTTTCAAAAACACCCCATTCGGTCAAAATCGGTCATCATTTCTTTACCCAACAACTCTTTCATCCTTCCAGGGTAAAGAGGGGCAGTTGTTGATACCCAATGTTTTCCTCATATTTTTAAAATATACATATATATACTTCCAAAATAGTGCATATGCATCACCACTTGATTTTTAGACATATACAAGCATTTTTCATAATTTTCTATAATTTAAAGGGGTTTTAAATCAACTTATTCTTACATTTTTACTATATAAATATTCATTAATTGCATCACAAACTATTTTATAATGATTTTTATCATCTGATTTCATCATTTACACCCAGATTAGATTTTAAATATTTTAACATATTTGTCATAAATACATTTGCATTTTTAGGCTAGAATTGCATATTTTGCAATAATAGCGTATATATACTTATAATTACTTTATTTATGAAAAAATAAATTTTTATATTCTTATAGTGTCAAATAATTGTTATTAATTATTTTTATGCATAAATAATATTTTTACTATTTACTTATCATTTTTACGAATTATTTACTTATTTAATTGGGTATTTAAATAATAGCCCCTTTTCCTTAATCATTTTTGGACCTAACCCAATTACCCCAGCCCAACTACTTAAAATCCTAGCCCAGTCTGCCCCAACCCAAACCACATAACCCTTACCCAATTAAATTACTTGACCCAGAACCTCCTTTAATCATTGCTGTTGATCTTTGAGATCAACGATCCACGTTACCCCTTCCCTTTTTTAATCTAACCCCCCTAACCCTAACTCCTCATTCCCAAAACCTTGCCACTTCTAGACTCTCTCGACCCTTCTCCTCTCTTTATCTCTGAAACCCTAATGTTGTCACCCAATCTCCCTTCGATTCCAACCAGATATGGAATCCATGGATGATCTTCTTATCTTTTTTAGCCTTTATCGCTATTGTATACCTCTTTATGGCATAACATAGTGGCTTGCCTAACATGGCAAGTCTATTTACCTCATTCCAAACCAAATCTGGTTCGAATCTTCCCCCTTTTTTCATCTATGTTCATTCTGCATCTTCTTGGAGTATGAATCTCTGAGATTTTCTTTATTATTTATTTACCCTAAAGCTATGGTTTAGATCTTTTAAGATCTGTTAAGATTTTATTCTTATTTTTGTTAAAATTCTTATTTTTGTTTCCGCATGTCTATCTATGAATATTTTTGTGATTTTTCGTTAAAAGTTTCTGCCTAATTTATTCGCCCTAAAATTATGGCCCAGATCTTTTCAAAGATCTGTTATGGCTCTGTTTTTTTAAGTACCTTCTTTGATATCCGTCTATGTGCATTTTTTGTGATTTTCATTAAAGTTTTTAACTAATCTCATTTACCCTAAAATTAGGGCTCAGATCTTTTAAGATCTGTTCCGGTTCTATTTTTTGGTTGAATATCTTCTTTAATATTTCGTATACCTGTCTATGTACATGCTATTGTGATTGTACTCGCCCAGAATTAAGGCTCAGATTTTTTCTAATATGTTATGATTCCTTAATTCTGAGTACTTTCTCTTTAATGTTCTCGTGTATCTATGTGCATCTTTGTTATTCCTTTAGTTATTTCTGACTATTTTACTTACCCTAAAACTAGGGTTCAAATTCTTCACTTCCTTGCTGATTCTGTCAATCTATTTATGACTCTTGCTTTTAATTGTTACCTAAGAGTCTTTGATTCCCAAACCTGTTTGATTCCGTAAATTACTATAATTGCATATTTCACGCATCTATTTACTGCTATTGTTGGATTACCTTAAATAATGTTTGGAATTTTACTTCTTTAATTAATTGTTAGCTTTCCGTGTTTGATTGTTACCTTATTTATGGACCCTAGTCTAATGCTATTTAAACCCCTCCCCTCTTTTCCCTTAGGACATGACTTAGAACTCGAAGCTATTTTTACTATTAAAACTCTATACTATATACTATTATTTTATTCTGCTTTGATTCCTGGCCGGCTGTAAGCCAAGGCCAGAAATCTTCTTGTTGTTTGTTGCTGTTGAAGATCATTGCTGCATTACTTAGCTTCTTTCTGTTTCATCTGAATTAGTAAGTCACTAAAACTTCTTTACCATTTCAATCGTTCAATACGCTATTGTTATTAGACTCATTGCTCTATGTGTTGTAGACATGTAAACTAGTTGATACAACTTTTTAAATTATGTGCCCTTAAGGCTATCTTCGAGTATGTCTAATATCTTTCCCTAAAACTAGCTCATCATGTATCCCTTAGTTTGTTGTCGGATATGTTAGCATGTTATTACATTGATTCTGTGCTCACTATGCTCTTAGTTCATTGATAACTAGTATGTTGTTTGATTCATGATTGATCAGTGACTTTTTTCTAAATAATTTATCTTAATCTGAATTCTTTACTGTCTTTGTGAAGTATGTTTTGTTCCCTTGTTAAAGATTCAAACTTTTTAATTTCAAAAACTTATTAGTTTCGAAGTGTTTGTCTCTGTTTCTGTGTGTGACTATATCCCTAAGTATGATTTCTAATCCTGTCTTGCACTCTTCTAAACCCTAACCATGGCTAATCTGAACACTATCCTTGGCCTTCTTGGTGTGATCACTGCTTAGGGTTCCTATGAGACCCTCATGAACTATGACACCCTAGGATTTGGTCTTTAATCTTCCCTTGAATTGGTTCTGATTTTTCACTCTAGTGTGAGCATTGCTCAGGCTTCATGAAGCCCTTGAGAACTCTGACACACTAGAGGACTGGGCTTGTTATGCTTGTGCTTTAAAATAGAAGTTAGTCAATCACTTTGTGGTTCTATGAACATTGGATTTCTGGAGAAGTTGTGGATTGAAGGGCCTGGCCTATCCAGATGTTGTTTTAGGTCTGCTGAAGGTTTCCTATAGTTTACATACTTTGTAATTTATTCGGTTGATTCTGGTCTGTAATAATTATTTTGTAATAACAATTGGGGGTGATAATGAAATTGGCACATGGGTTTATTTGATTTTCTGTGGGTAGATAACATGCCTATAGTTTTTTTTTTGCTATTATTATGTTAGATAACATGCCCTTAGGTTTTATGTCCAGAAATTGTGTTCTAAAATTTGTCTAAGCGCGTATGTCTGACATCGCATGTTAGAAAACCTGCCTATAGGGATTTTATTCTAGTTCAAATAAATTCTGTAAGTATACTCTCTGTTTTGTTTCACATAATTAGATGCCATGCATATAGGAAATGCAATAATTAGTTTAAATTACAACATACTAAGATCTGTTTCTTTGGAAATCATGTTTATAGGCTTTAATAAATTTTCACAATCGCTTAGTTAATACGCATGTCTTTAGGAACTAATAAACAGACTCGATCACTAAAAGTAGAACTCATAGGAATAACTATTATTTGTGTCAACTGCTAAAACTAGACATCTGCATACCACTATAAAGCATGCCTATAGGAGTAGGTAATAATTCTAAGTTTCTCTGTTGTCCGCTGTCGATTAAATCACTTAGATAACTTGCCTATAGGTTCAAATGCTCTAATTGGAATCAATAGTCAATTACAGAATCACCTAGAGATACTTTGCATAAACTGTCAGCATGTTTAAAATCCAGAGTCGCGTATAAATCATGTTTATAGGATCTAATACCTTTAACTATCAAAACTATCGATACACAAATATGTTTTGCGTGCATTTGTTGCCTTATGTATGGAGGCTGAATTGAGCCTTTATCTGCTTTTGAATGAAAAGTCTAATATGTTTTGTATGTCGCTTAGTTTTACAATTTTGAGCAACCTAGGTTGAGTCTAGAACCATCCAAAAATAGAGGTCCCAATGCTTTCAGGACCATAGGTAAGGGACGAGTAGTGCACGCATAGGACACGAGTTAGAATTGATTAGAGCGCTTTAGGTAAAAACTCAAAGATAGTAATCGGGTAGCAGGAGATGATAGTCTGTGCCCGCTGAATAACATGAGTAACACCCCATCTTGGAGGGAGTTACGAAGTATTATTTATGTTGCACGGGGTAATCCTATAGGCTAAAAAACTTAGGACCTCCCATCCCTATTAAATGATTTCTCGCTTTCTCTATTAGACTAATTCACATAAGTTATGTTCGGCCGGTATCCACCGTTGTGGACCTCGAGGGGTGCCGAACACCTTCCCCTTATGGTAATTTGAGTCCTTACCCGATCTCTGGTGGCGCAAACTGGTTAAACAGAGTTATTTGCAAATAGGTGTCTTAACATACCTTTATCCGTTAGGTGGCGACTCTCTCTTTTAAAACACCTTCCTTTAAAAGAGTTGTCAACATCGAAACCTGATTTTACTAGAAAGAGGGGCACGACAGGCATTAGTTCTTTCCGCTTGCGGAGTTCACCTAAAACAACAATTATCAATCGAGCATTCAGATGGCTCCCTATAAGGCATTGTATGGTAGGCAGTGCTGATCGCCAGTTGGATGGTTCGAGCCGGGGAGGCTCGGTTATTCAATACAAAGTTGGTATAGGATGCCTTAGATAAGGTCAAGATTATCCAGGATCGACTTCGCACAGCTCAGTCCAGGCAAAAAAGTTATGCCGATCGTAGAGTTCGTGATGTTTCATGTATGGTCAGAGAGAGAGGTTTGCTCAGGGTATCACCTATGAAGGGTGTGATGAGGTTTGGAAAGAAGGGCAAGTTAAGCCCTAGGTATATCGGACCTTTTGAGATTCTTGAGCGAGTGAGAGAGGTGGCTTACAGGCTCGTGTTTCCACCTGGTTTATCATCAGTTCATTAGGTGTTCCATGTGTCCATGCTCCGAAAGGATTATGGTGATTCATCCCACGTGTTAGATTTTAGCATTGTCTAGTTGGACAAGGATTTAACTTATAAGGATGAGTCGGTGGCTATTCTAGCCCGGCAAGTTCGTCAGTTGAGATCGAAGAGTTATCCTTCAGTTTGAGTGCAGTGGAGAGGTCAGCCCGTTGAGACAGCTACCTAGAGTCTGACTCAGAAATGCAAAGTAGATATCCTCACCTTTTCACCAGTCCAGGTACTTTTCTATGTCTGTTCGAGGATGAATGATTGTTTTAGAGGTGGAGAATGTGATGACCCGAAAGGTCATCTCATGTCTTAGAAACCAACACTGCGCTTTTAAGCTTTAAACACCTCATTTTATCCCTCCTCAATTTGCATGCGTAGTTCGGGCATGTTTCTAGAAAGCTTTTATGTTAAATACTGATAAAAATATGAAAATTTTGCTTAGAAACCCATTTGAGTTGACTTCGTTTAACGTTTTGAGTAAACAGATCCAGATTCATATTTTGACGGTCTTGATGGGTCCGTATCGTGATTTGGGACTTAGGCGTATGCCCGAAATCGAATTCGGAAGTCCTTAGCCCTAGTTATCGGACTTTGTCAAAAATTGAAAGTTAAAGGCTTAATGAAATTGAACTGTTTTACTAATGTTTGACTTTTTGTATATCGGGTCCATATTTTAGTTCTAGAACCCGGTATAGGTCAATACCATATTTATGACTTGTCTGTGAAATTTGGTGTCAAATAGAGTTGGTTTGACGTGATTCGGACGTCCGATTGTGAAAATAAAAGTTTTAAAGTTTTCTTGAAAATTTCATTTGATTTGGTGTTCAATTCATAGTTCTAGGTGTTATTTTGGTGATTTGATCGCGTGAGCAAGTTTGTATAATATTTTTAGACTTGTATTCACTTCCGGTTTAGAGCCCCGAGGGCTCGAGTGAGTTTCGAATAGGCTACAGAGTGAAAATTGGACTTAGAGCATTACTATTTCTGCAATTTCTGTAACTGGTGTCTGATCTCGCATTTGCGAGATCAGTGTTCGCATTTGCTAACATTCCCCATTATGACAGGCTTGCAATTACGAGAAAATTATTCGCATTTGCGAATAGCACCTGGGCCAGCCTTAGTTCGCATTTGCAATCAAGAGGTCGCATTTGCGGGAAGCCAGTGTTCGCATTTGTGGGCAAAAATTAACATTTGCGAAGTGGGGGTTGGTCAAGTAGTGATCGCAAATGCGATCAATGGCTCGCGTTTGCGGAAAGATCAGAGTTCGCATTTGCAAACTATTTGACGCAAATGCGATGAAAGCAGAAATGTGAAACCTTCGCATTTGCAATAGGTTCTTCGCATTTGCGGGGCTCGCATTTGTGAACACAGGTCGCAAATGTGACACCTGCAACTTATTAAAACTCGACTTAGACGGGATTTTTGGTTCAGTCTTCAAATTTTCAAACTTAGAAACCATAGAGGCAATTTTTCAAAGGGCTCTTCTTCCCCAAATCATTGGTAAGTGATTCTAAACTAGTTTCTTTCAATCTTTCACTACTTTTTCTAAGATTTCAACGTAAAATCTAAAGTTTTCATGGTGGAAATTGGGGATTTTGGGTAGAATTAGGGATTTTTGAAAAAATGGGGATTTAGACCTCAAATTGAGATCGGATTCCAAATGAAATTACATAACCAGGCTCGGGGGCGAATGGGTAATCTGGTTTTGGTTTGAATTTCGGGTTTGGACCAAGAAAGCCCTAGTGCTGACTTTTATTGAATTTTTCAATAATGACCTAAATTGAATTCTTTACAATCATGGGTAGTTCCTAAGGCGTAATTTGAATCGTTTGGTTGGTAAATTGCTTCTATTGTTTCGGAGGCTTGTTTGAAAGGCAAAGCGGTTGTTGAGCTTTGAGTTTGGTCTTTGGAGCGAGGTAAGTGTCGTGGTTAACCTTGACTTGAGGGAATAGGACTTGTTTGTCTATTTGCTACATGTTTAGATGTTGGGTACAATGTATATGTGAGGTGACGAATACTTATGTGTTATTGTCGGGTTAAAGCATGCGGGTGGGACTCGGTTCCTTGTAACTATTGCTTTCTTTGATCATGGTATTCATGTTTAAACTAGTATTGTTAAATTGATCGTTCTTATCATGTTTAGGAATATTTGGTAATAATTGATTATTGATTTCAAAGTTGAGGTTGGTATTGTGGTACCAAATGTTGAAGTAAGGCTTGTTCTTGTTATTCTATCTCTCTGTTGTTATTTGTTCGTTGCTTTATGGTAAGGGAGAGTGTTAATGCACGAAGGTTGATGCCATGCCATATTGTGAGTGTTAATGCACGAAGGTGATGTCGTGCCATATTGTGAGTGTTAATGTACGAAGGTGATGCCATGCCATATTGTGGGTGTTAATGCACGAAGAGTGATGTTGTGCCATGTTATGAGAGTTAATGCACGAAGGGTAATGTCGTGCCATTTCTATTGATTTATATGGTGAGGTTGAGAATAAAAGCACGAATGGTGATGCCGTGCACTTTTCTTTACCGTGTTTAATTGTTTTCATTGGTTCAAGGCATATTGGTTGTTATAGTTATCTTTGTTGTTGTGATTCTTTTATCTTGTATTCCCCTCAGCATGTCCCCCTCCCGATATTACTTGTCTAGCTTTTATTTGCTGTTATTTGTACATATATTGTTATTTGTAAAGGTTTATTAGGTAGCTATCATGTCAAATCCTCGTCACTACTTCGTCGAGGTTAGGCTCGATACTTACGAGTACATGGAGTCGGTTGTACTCATACTACACTCTGCACTTCTTGTGCAGATTTTGGTATCGGCACCAGCTGATCATGAGGTTAGCAGCTGGATTAAATTTCAGGAGACCCAAGGTAGATCTGCTGGCGTCCACAGACCCTGAAGTCTCTTCCTAGTTTTATTATTTTACTGTTTCTTTTCTTTCATAATAGTATATTTCCTTTCAGACTCTGTTTGTAGTAAATCATAGTAGCTCGTGAGTTGTGACTCCAGATCCTAAATGTATCAGATATTATGAGTCTTATGTTATTCCACAAATCAGTTTTAGCTTCTATTTAGCTTAATTGTTCTTGTTATTGAAATTGGCTAAAGTTGCCATTAAGAATCCTCTAACATTGGCTTGCGTAGCAAGTAAATGTTAGGCGTCATCACGGTCCCGACGGCGGGAATTCAGGATCGTGACAAGTTGGTATCCTCTAATAAATTTCACTTCTATTCTCCTCTGTCGTGCAATTTTGTTCTCTCATTACTAATTGAACTCTTCTACTCTTGTTCTCTCGCAGATGGCGACAACATGTACTGCATCTTCAGCTAAGCAGCAGCCAAAACCCCAAAGGTAGCTCCCACAAAGGGTAGAGGTCGAAGCCGAGGTTGTGCCAGATGCCGAGGTAGGGGTAGAGCTCAGCCCAAAGCTCGAGTATAAACAGCAGCAGCGGAGCCTCAGGTGGAGTTTGATGATGCGGTTCAACCTAGACTGTTCATGTTGGACCAGCTCAGGTCCCGGAGGGGTTCATCGCCACCCCAGTGCTTCAGGACGCTTTGGTCCGTTTGGTGGGCCTTTTGGAGAGCGTGGCCCAAACTGGCACATTTCCCGTGGCACCTGAAGTTGATTGGGATAAAATTAACGATGTTGTTGTAATTGTACAAAATATTTATATTACATATCTTGAATTTTCGGGTGCTTATTATTCTACCATTTCTAATATTTTAGCATATATTGCTGATTTTATTATTTTACTTAAACAATATAAGAAAAAAGAGGCTTACATATATAGTTCATTATATTGCTAAAATGCATTAATTTTTTTTGTTCTACTCATCCTATTTACTTAATTAGTTCTATCAAAATTCTTGTATTAAATTACATTACATATTAGAGTTTACCTGTATTTTATATTGCTCTTTAGAAATAGAGACACTAGCAAACCAACTATTTGGAAGTATATGGGTGATTTATATGCAAATAATATATAATTATTATTCTAAATTAGTTGATATTTTTTCTATAACAACCCCAACCTCTTGTGGTATATCAACTGCAGGAGAAGCATCTTCTAAAGACAAGATTTGACTGTGGTTGGCGCATGTCTAGATTATGACGATAAAGCAACAGAAATTTTGAGGTTAATTTTTATTTCACATATGCTGGAGCCCAACACAAGTAATTTTAACACGTTAGAAAGGTGGAAGATCAACCAAAGGCAATATCCTATTCTTTCAGCAAAAAGTGGTCCGCCAACTGAACTTGCCTTATTGTGAGGGATAATTTCACATAAATATAACTCACACACCTGACTTGCAACATAATAGCCTAGATATCACTTTGCAAATTTATAGCTCAAAAATAATAGGCTAATTTCTGAAAGACGGCTTATTTCACACAATAAACTATGGTTATTGCTCCCTCTTTATACAACCAGTTGTTTTCATTCTCTTGATTTCCTTTGATTATTAAGCATTTGATAAAAAATGCAAATCAGCCACAACACAACTCAAATATCCTGAATAATACGTATTATTTGAAAGTAAGAGATTCAAACAGTTTTATGTACAATTGTAGGAGCAATCCATCAGGATAAAAGAAAAATAAAAACTTGGTAAATGAATTGTAGAATCCCTCCAACGCGTACAAAATCTTTTTCATACAGCACATACACGAAAAAGAAGAAGAGAAGGAAGTGTCAAACTTCCGTAGAGGCCTCTTACACACTGACAATGTATATACATCCTTATAAACTGAAAAATATATAATTATACAACATTATACACAAATATACACATTTATACACAATTATACAATATTGTATAAGTGTATATAAACACCACTTATACAATATTTCCAATAGAAAACATAGAATGTCCAATACTACACTTACTGTGAATGATGTATTAACTTGTATAAACATGTATAATAGAGTATAAGAGGTGTTTGTATATCCACATACACAGTTATACACTATTATACAGTGTTTATACAAACTGCTACATAGTTATGATTTTTTATCCAAGCCTCGAGTTGTAGTAGAAGGTATTGGATGATTCAACTCGTCAATGGGTTAACAATTTTGTACCAATGATTCGGAATTCAACACACAGATAAGATACGCCCAATTTCAGATTCGAGACTTCAAGGTCATAACAATAATGACCAGAACTTCAAACTTCAAAATCTTCCAAAATTAGCGGTGATTTTTTGGTGAAAATCAAGTTTGAGAGCTATTTATTTTTAGATCTATGTGTATTTTCATTTTTCGTTCAAAAATCTTCAATATTCTTCTTCTTGCCACCATGGACGACGGAGTAGGAGCCCGAGCCTTCTTCGAGCCATTGATGGTAGAACTACGTAGGGATTAGGGGAGAGGGAATAGCGGGGTCTAGATTAAGAGAGGATAAGGGATCTATGTGGGTTAGACAGAAAGAAGCGAGAGGCGGTGAGAGAGAATTTGGTGTGTTGGGAATGAAGAAAGAAGAAAATAATAAAAACCCTAAAAGTGTGTCTTTAATAATGGGCCAAAGGCTGAAAAGTTTCTTTCAAGTTATGTACAATATGGGCTAAATAGGGTAAGAGCTTTAAATCTGGGCAATTTTCGGTTGGGCTGTTAGGCCAAGTGACAAGGGTCGTAATTCTTTCTTGTTGTGATAGGGGTACTGTGACGACCCGGCCAGTCGTCTCATGAGTTACCACTCTGTTTTCCCTATTTCTGCTTCTTATTGCTTTTTCTGTTGGTTCTATGAGTGATCGGGCTGGTTGGCTCGGGTTCGAAAAGTTTTGAGAAGGTTTGAGACACTTAGTCTCTTTTGAGGAAGTTTAAGTTGAAAACGTCAATCGAATGTTGACTTATGTGTTAGAGGGCTCGGATGTGAATTCTGATGATTCGGATAGCTTCGAGAGGTGATTTGGGACTTTGGAGCGTGATCAAAATGTGTTTTGGAGGTACGGAGTAGATTTCGGCTTGAATTGGTGAAATTGATTTTTTTGGCGTTTTCCAGTTGATAGGTGAGATTTTGATATTGGGGTCGGAATGGAATTTCGAGAGTTGCAGTATTTCCATGGTGTCATTTGGGATGTGTGTGCAAAATTTTAGGTCATTTGGACTTGGTTTGGTTGGGTTTTTTATCAAAAGTGAAATTCGGAAGATTTTGGAAACTTAGGCTTGAATCCGATGAGTTTTGGTTGATTTGATATTGTTTGAGGTGCTTTGAAGATTGGTATAAGTTTGAATAAGGTTATGGGGTATGTTTGTGTTTTTGGTTGAGGTCCCGGGGGCCTCGGGGTGATTTCGGATGGTTGACCGAGAGTTAAGGGAGTTTGGAGGAGCTGCAGATTTTTTTGCTGCTTCTATTGTTTCCGCATCTGTGGATTGGGGACCGCAGGTACGGCACCGCAAATGCGGAAGATTGGTCGCAAAAGCGGAAGATGGTGAAGTTGTCTGGAACCGCAAAAGCAGTTGTGGGACCGCACATGCGGTGGCGCAGATGCGGACTGTTCATCATAGATGCGGAAGCTGGTGAATAACCGCAGAAGCGGCTCTTGGACCGCAAGAGTAGTACCGCAGATGCGGTGGATTGACCGCAGGTGTGAAAATACCTGGGTCAGAATGTATATATTCCTTCCTTCGCGATTTTCAGATGGTTTCACCATTTTTAAACGTGAATTCTGGAGTTTTGAGCGATTTTGAAGAGAGAATTCAAGGAGACTTCATTAAGGTAAGGATTTTGGACCTAAAACCCGTTCATATGGTATTATCTCACGAATTAGAGCTATAATTAATGAAATTTAAGGGTTAAAATTTGGGGAAACTAGGGCTTGGTATTGGAGACCTAGACTTGAGGATTTGAGGGACCATTTGTGGTTAGATTTTGGTACTTTTGATATGTATGAACTCGTGGGGAGATAAGGAATCCATTGATGTAAATTTTATCGAATTCCGAGACATGGTCCCAGGGGTCGGGTTTTGGTAATTTCAGAATTTAAGTTGTAAATTGATTATTTTCGCTTGGGCTTCGTTTACTTAGCATATTTTGACTCTGTGATTCTGATTTTGGATAGATTGGATGCGAGTGGAGGCCGATTCGAGGGGCAAAGGCATCGCGGGCTAGAGATTTGACCGGATTAAGGTGAGTAATGATTGTAAATGATGTCCTGAGGGTATGAAACCCCGGACTGCACATCGTTGTGCTATATTGAGTTGACGCACACGCTAGATGACGAGCGTAGGGTCGTGCACTGTTGGGGATTATGACTTAGTCCATCCCGAATGACTATTTTATTGCGTATTTGACTGAAAACTATTTGCTATCATCATGTTTTGAGCTGAATGCCATATTTGGACCTCGTGCCAACTATTTGAACTCTTATGGGATTTTTACTGATATTTCCTCACTATTTTGACTTTATACTTGAACTCAGTCATGCTATATTCTACTCTTTTCATAACTCAGCCATGTTTACTCTGTTTAACACTTAAATGATATTTTTAAATAATATTCTGGGCTGAGCATCATGTTTTACTGTTGCCCGAGTGGCTTGTGAGATTCTGATTGAGTAAGGCTGAGGGCCCATGTTGTGAGGAAACACTTATTATGATTATGAGGTCGAGGGTTTGAGATTTGTACGCCACAAGGTGGCTTGTTGATATGAGGCCGAGGGCCTAGTGATGATACCACGAGATGGCTTGATATTGTGCTTGGGCCTAAAGGGGCCCCTCCAGGAGTCTGCACACCCCCAGTGAGCGCGGGTACCCATTGTGATGTGAGATATAGCCCGAGGGGTTGGTATTATTGACATTGTGCCCGAGAGGCAATCCTTTATGTGCTTATCTGTCTTATTTGTCTGTCATTTACCTGCTTAATTATTAAAAAGACGTTTCATAAAGTTTGAACTGAATTAAAATGACTTTACACATTGTCACTGCTTTACTATTTTTACTGGCTTTTACTGGTTCCGTATAGCCTATAATGTGCCTTACGTGATTTCTTGCTTTCAATCATTTTTTATGATTATTACTCACTGAGTTGGAGTACTTACTTTACTCCCTGCACCCTGTGTACAGATTCAGACGTTTCTGATCCTGCTAGCACGAGTTGAGAGCTCCCGGCAGACTTCGAAGTTCATGAGGTAGTTGTTTGGCATTCGCAGTCCCGTGTTTCTCCCCCTTATCTCATTTCTTTTCCCTTATTAGTGACTTTGTAATAGCTTTGTAGACTTTTTAGACTTGTGTTAGAATTGATAGATGCTCATGATTAGTGACCCCCCGGTATCGGGCTGTGTTGGATTTTATTTTCGCAAACTGTAATGTCTACTGCTTACTTTTGGATTAGTTTATTACATTTTAGACTTAATTCGTATTGTTTAACTGCTTAAAACTGAATTGGGAAAGTGTCGGTTGGCCTTGTCTTCACGAGAGGCGCCATTACGACCGGGTCTGGGTTTAGGGTCGTGACAAGTTAGTATTAGAGCCTAGGTTACATAGGTCTCACGAGTCATGAGCAGGTTTAGTAGAGTCTCGTGGATCGGTATGGAGACATTTGTATTTATCCTCGAGAGGTTGCAGAACCTTTAGGAAAACTTCTTATTCTTGAAACTCTTGTCGTGCGAATTTGTTGATCTGAGTACTAAACATCGGTTATTCTATTCTCTCATAGATGGTGAGGACACGCGCTACTGGTCAGGATGGACAACCACCAGTACCACCAGCTATGGCCACTAGAGGTCGAGGATGCGATAGAGGCAGGGGTGTGGCCCGCACAGCAGCTAGGGCAGCACCTACAGATCTACCAGCCGCCCTAGTTCAGGATTAGGTCCCAGTTGTGGATGCTCCAGCAGCACCAGCTCAGGCACCAGCTGTGCCCATTATGACTCCGGGTCTTCAGGAGGCCTTGGCTCAAATTCTATCAGTTTGCACTGGCCTAGCTCAGGAGGTCTCAGTTACTACAGTCGCAGCTACTTCTCAGGCCGGGGGAGGCAATCAAACTCCCGCCGCTTGCACACCTGAGCAGGTCATGTAGGGACTTCAGACACCTGTGGCACATCCAGCCTAGCCGGTTGCAGCTGCTCAGTACTATGTGGTTCCTACTATGCCAGAGGATGAGCATCGTAGGTTGGAGAGGTTTGGTAGGCTTCAGCCTCCGACCTTCAGCGGTGCAGAGGGCGAGGATGCCCAGGGTTTCTTAGATAAGTGTCAGAGGATGCTTCGTACAATGGGTATTCTCGAGACCAACGGGGTTGCTTTCACTACTTATCAGTTTTCTGGAGCTTCCTTCACTTGGTGGGAGACTTTTGAGAGGCGTAGGCCTGTTGGTGTAGCACCCCTTACCTGGCAGCAGTTCTCCATTCTCTTTTTGGAGAAGTATATGCCGTAGTCACGTAGATAGAAGCTGTGTAGGCAGTTTGAGTGGTTGCATCAGGGAGAGATAATTGTAACATAGTATGAGATGAGGTTCTCTGAGTTAGCTCGTCATGCTATTTGGTTGGTTCCAACAGATAGAGAGAGGATTATGAGGTTTGTTGATGGCCTCACTTATCAGCTTCGTATTCTCATGACTAGGGAGAGGGTGACTGGTGCGACTTTCGAGGAGTTTATAGACACTACTTATGAGATTGAGTTTGTTCATCGCCAGGAGCGAGAGGAGAGAGAGGCCAAGAGGCCTCGAGGATCTGGTAGTTATAGTGGTGCTCCTTTGAGAGGTCAGTTTCAGCATGGCAAAGGCCTTCCATTCAGGCATGCTTAACCAGGTTATCGTGGGGCGTCATTGGGTCATGGTTCTCACAGTTATCATTAGAGCCAGTCATCACTTAGTGCCCTTCCAGCTCAGAGTTCATACCGTGCTCCATCAGTTCAAGGATCTTCTATGCCGAGTGCATCTGCTAGTCATTCTGGTGCCAGAGGTTCCCTTTAGTCCCCTTCTCCAGCAATCGGGAGTTGCTATGAGTGTGGAGAGATGGGTCATATGTGGAGGTAGTTTCCTAATCATCTTGCGGGTCCATCTCAGTAGAGGGTCAGTCATCAGCTATAGCGCTAGTTACTTCATCATCACCCACCCACCCAGCTAGGGGTGGAGGTCAGTCAACTAGGGGTCGCCCTAGAGGGGGAGGCTGATCAGGTGGCGGTCAGGCCCGTTTCTATGTACCTCCAGCTATAACCGATGTTAGTGCTTCCGATGCTGTTATTACATGTATTGTTTCAGTCTGCCACAGAGATGCTTCTGTATTATTTGATCCTGGTTCCACCTTTTCTTATGTGTCATCATACTTCGCTCGTTATTTGGGTATGCCCCGTGAGTTTCTTACTTCACCTATTCATGTATCTACCCTGGTGGGCGATACTATTGTTGTAGACCGTGTATACCGGTCGTGTGTGGTGACTATTGGGGGTCTGGAGACCCGAGTGGATATTTTATTATTATGCATGGTGGATTTCGATGTCATTTTGGGCATGGATTAGCTATCTTCATGTCGTGCTATTCTGTACTGTCATGCCAAGACAGTCACATTGGCTATACCGGGTGTGCCACGGATTGAGTGACGAGGTTTGACTGATTATGTTCCTAGTAGAGTGATCACATTCTTGAAAGCCCAGCGTATGGTTGGGAAAGGTTGTCTTTCGTATCTAGCCTTTGTGAGGGATGTCGGTACAGAGACTCCCAATATTGATTCTATTCCAGTTGTGAGGAATTTTCCCGATGTGTTTCCTGCAGACCTGTCGGGCAGCCACCGGACGGGGATATTGATATTGGTATTGATTGGTGCCTGGCACTCAGCCCATCTCTATTCCGTTGTATCGTATGGCACCAGTGGGGTTGAAGGAGTTAAAGGAGCAGCTTTAGGAACTCCTTGATAAGGGGTTTATTCGGCCTAGTGTGTCACCTTGGGGTGCGCCAGTTCTATTTATGAAGAAGAAGGATGGCACTATGAGGATGTGTTGATTATAGGCAATTGAACAAAGTAACAGTTAAGAACAAGTATCCTTTGCCTCGTATTGATGATTTATTTGACCAGCTTAAGGGAGCGAGAGTGTTCTCCAAGATTGATCTCCATTCAGGTTATCACCAGTTGAAGATCAGGGGCTCGGATATTCTTAAGACAACTTTCAGGACCCGATATGGTCATTATGAGTCCTTGGTGATGTCTTTTGGGCTGACCAATGCCCCAGCAGCGTTCATGCATTTGATGAACAGCGTGTTCCGGCCTTATCTCGACTCGTTTGTCATAGTCTTCATTGATGATATCTTGGTATATTCGTGTAGTCAGGAGGAGCACGCGGAGCATTTGAGAGTTGTGTTGCAGAGATTGAGGGAGGAGAAGCTTTATGCAAAATTCTCCAAGTGTGATTTTTGGCTCAGTTCAGTGGCTTTCTTGGGGCATGTGGTGTCCAGCGAGGGTATTCAGGTTTATCCGAAGAAGATAGAGGCGGTTCAGAGTTGGCCCAGACCATCCTCAACCATAGAGATTCACAGCTTTCTTGGTTTGGCAGGCTATTATCGCCGGTTTGTTCAGGGATTCTCATCTATCGCATCGCCCTTGACCAAGTTGACTTAGAAGGGTGCTTCATTTGTTTGGTCGGATGAGTGCGATGAGAGCTTTCAGAAGCTCAAGACAGCTTTGACCATGGCTCCAATGTTGGTTTTGCCATCAGCTTCAGGTTCATATATCGTGTATTGTGTGCTTTGAGAGTTGGTATTGGTTGTGTATTGATGCATGAGGGTAGAGTTATTGCTTATGCTTTTCGTCAATTGAAGCCCCATGAGAAGAACTACCCCGTTCATGATTTGGAGTTGGCTTCCATAGTTCACGCGTTGAAGATTTGGAGGCATTACTTGTATGGTGTGTCTTGTGAGGTGTTTACTGATCATCATAGCCTCCAGCACTTGTTCAAGCAGAAGGATCTCAATTTGAGGCAGCGGAGATGGTTAGAGTTGCTAAAGGATTATGATATCACTATATTGTACCATCCGGTGAAGGCCAATGTGGTGGTCGATGCCTTGAGCCTAAAGGGGTGAGTATGGGGAGTTTGGCATATATTCCAGTTGTGGAGAGACCTCTTGCAGTTGATGTTCAGGCCTTGGCCAATCGGTTCGTGAGGTTGGATATTTCGAAGCCCAGTCGAGTATTGGCTTGTGTGGTTTCTCGGTCTTCCTTATATGATCGCATCAGAGAGAGCCAGTATGATGATCCGCATTTGTTTTTCCTTAAGGACAGAGTTCAGTATGATGATGCCAGAGATGTGACTATTGGTGATGATGGGGTGTTGGGGATGCAGGGTCGGATATGTGTGCCCAATGTGGATGGGCTTTGGGAGTTGATTCTGGAGGAGGCCCACAGCTCTCAGTATTCCATTCATTCGAGTGCCGCGAAGATGTATCAGGATTTGAGACAGTATTATTGGTAGAGGAGAATGAAGAAAGACATTGTGGGATTTGTAGCTCGGTGTCTCAATTGTCAGCAGGTGAAATATGAGCATCAGAGACCGGGTGGCTTACTTCAGCGGATGGATATTTCAGAGTGGAAGTGGGAGCAGATCACCATGGACTTTGTAGTTGGGCTCCCACGGGCTTTAAAGAAGTTCGATTCTATTTCGGTGATTGTAGATCGGCTGACCAAGTCCCCACATTTCATTCCTGTGTGTACTACCTATTCTTTAGAGCGGTTGTAAGAGTTCTATATCCAGGAGATTGTTCGTTTGCATGGTGTTCTAATTTCCATCATTTCAGATAGCGGCACTCAGTTTACTTCCAGTTTTGGAGGTCTATGCAATGAGAGTTGGGTACTCAGGTTGAGTTGAGCACAACTTTTCACCCTCAGACGGACGGGCAGTTCGGATGCACTATTCAGATATTGGAGGACATGTTGTGTGCTTATGTCATTGATTTCGGAGGGTCATGGGATCAGTTTCTACCGCTTGCAGAGTTTGCTTATAACAACAGGTACTAGTCGAGTATTCAGATGGCTCCATATGAGGCTTTGCATGGGAGGCGGTGTAGATCTCCAGTTGGTTAGTTCGAGCTGGGTGAGGCTAGGCTATTGGGGACAAACTTGGTGCAGGATGCTTTAGAAAAAAGTGAAGGTAATTCAGGAGAGGCTTCGTACAGTGCAGCCGAGACAAAAGAGTTATGCCGACAAGAAGCTTTGAGATGTGTCTTACATGGTTGGTGAGAAGGTTCTGTTGAAGGTTTCACCCATGAAGGGTGTTATGAGATTTGGGAAGAAAGGTAAGTTGAGTCCTCGATTCATTGGGACTTTTGAGGTGCTTCGGAGGATTGGGGAAGTGTCTTATGAGCTTGCTTTGCCACCCAGCTTGTCGAGTGTGCATCCAATATTTCATGTTTCTCCGTTCCAGAAGTATATTGGTGATCCGTCTCATGTTCTAGATTTCATCACGGTTCAGTTTGATAATGATTTGACCTATGATGTGGAGCCAGTAGCTATTTTAGGTCGTCAGGTTCTGAAGTTGAGATCAAAGGATATAGTTTTAGTGAAAGTGTAGTGGAGAGGTCGGCCCATGGAGGAGACTACCTGGGAGACCGAGCGGGAGATGCTGACCAGATATCCTCACCTGTTTGAGGCTTCAGGTATGTTTCTTGGCTCGTTCGAGGACGAACGTTTGTTTAAGTTGGGGAGGATGTGATGACTCGGCCAGTCATCTCATGAGTTACCACTCTGTTTCCCCCATTTCTGCTTCTTATTGATTTGTCTATCGGTTCTATGAGTGATCGGGTTGGTTGGCTGGGGTTCGGAAAGGTTTTGAGAAGGTTTGAGACACTTAATCTCTTTTGAGGAAGTTTAAGTTGGAAAAGTCAACCGGATGTTGACTTATGTATTAGAGGGCTCGAATGTGAATTCCGATGATTCGGATAGCTTCGAGAGGTGATTTGAGACTTAGGAGTGTGATCGGAATGTGTTTTGGAGGTCCGGAGTAGATTTCGGCTTGAATTGGCGAAATTGGATTTTTTGGCATTTTCCGGTTGATAGGTGAGATTTTGATATAGGGGTCGGAATGGAATTTCGAGAGTTGTAGTAGTTCTGTGGTGTCATTTGGGATGTGTGTGCAAATTTTCAGGTCATTCGGACGTGGTTTTGTTGGGTTTTTGATCAAAAGCGGAATTCTGAAGATTTTGGAAACTTAAGCTTGAATCCGATGAGTTTTGGTTGATTTGATGATGTTTGAGGTGCTTTGAAGATTGGTATAAGTTGAATAAGGTTGTGGGGTATGTTTGTGTTTTTGTTTGAGGTCCCGGGGGCCTCGGGGTGATTTCGGATGGTTGACGGAGAGTTTGGGAGTTTTCAGAAGCTGCAATTTTTTTTGCTGCTTCTGTTGTTTCCGCACCTGGGGATTGGGGACCGCAGGTGCGACGCCGCAAATGCGGAAGATCGGTCGCAGAAGCGGAAGACGGTGAAGTTGGCAGGAACCGTAGAAGCGATTGTGGGACCGCACCTGCGGTGGCGCAGGTACGGACTGTTCATCGCAGATGCGGAAGCTGGGGAATAAGTGAATAACTGCAGAAGCGGCTCTTGGACCACAAAAGTGGTACCGCAGATGTGGTAGATTGACCGCAGGTGCAAATATTCCTGGGTCAGAATGTATATATTCCTTCCTTCGCGATTTTCAGAGGGTTTCACCATTTTTAAACGCGAATTTTGGAGTTTTGGGTGATTTTAAAGAGAGAATTCAAGGAGACTTCATTGAGGTAAGGATTTTGGACCTAAAACTCGTTCCTATGGTATTATTCACGGATTAGAGCTATAATTAATGGAATTTAAGAGTTAAAATTGGGAAAACTATGGTTTGGTATTGGAGACCTAGACTTGAGGATTTGAGGGACCATTTGTGGTCGGATTTTGGTACTTTTGATATGTATGAACCGGTGGGGAGATAAGGAATCCATTTATGTTAATTTTATTGCATTCTGAGATGTGGGCCCGGGGGTCGGGTTTTGGTAATTTCGGGATTTAAGTTGTAAATTGATTATTTTTGATTGGGCTTCGTTCCCTTAGAATATTTTGACATCGGGATTCTGATTTTGGATAGATTCGACGTGAGTGGAGGCCGATTCGGGCAGAGGCGTCGTAGGCTAGAGATTTGACCGGATTGAGGTGAATAACTGCAGAAGCGGCTCTTGGACCACAAAAGTGGTACCGCAGATGTGGTAGATTGACCGCAGGTGCAAAACTCAACCATATTTACTCTGTTTTAACACTTAAATGATATTTTTAAATAATATTCTGGGCTGAGCATCATGTTTTATTGTTGCCCGAGTGGCTTGTGAGATTTGACTAAGTAAGGCCGAGGGTACATGTTGTGAGGAAACACTAATTATGATTATGAGGCCGAGGGCCTGAGATTTGTACGCCACAAGGTAGCTTGTTAATATGAGGCCAATGGCCTAGTGATGATGCCACGAGATGGCTTGATATTGCGCTTTGGCTAAAAGGGGGCCCTCCAGGAGTCTGCACACCCCCAGTTAGCGCGGGTATCCATTGTGATGTGAGATATAGCCCAATGGGCTAGTATTGTTGACATTGTGCCCGAGGGGCAATCCTTTATGTGCTTATCTGTCTTATTTGTCTATCATTTACTTGCTTAATTGTTAAAAACGCATTTTATGAAGTTTGAACTGAATTAAAATGACTTTACACATTATCATTGCTTCACTGTTTTACTAGCTTTTACTGCTTCCGTATAGCCTATAATTTGCCTTACATGATTTCTTGCTTTCAGTCTTTATTTATGATTACTACTCACTGAGTTGGAGTACTCACTTTACTCTCTGCACCTCGTGTGCAGATTCAGGCGTTGCTGATCCTACTAGCACAAGTTGAGAGCTCCCGACAGACTTCGGAGTTCACGAGGTAGCTGTCTGGCGTCCGCAGTCCCGTGTTTCTCCCCTTTATCTCATTTCTTTTCCCTTATTAGTGACTTTGTAACAGCTTTGTACACTTTTCAGACTTGTGTTAGAATTGATAGATGCTCATGACTAGTGACACCCCGGTATCGGGTTGTGTTGGGTTTTATTTTCGTAAACTGTAATATCTACTGCTTACTTTTGGATTAGTTTATTATATTTTAGACTTAATTCGTACTGTTTAACTGCTTAAAACTGAAATGGAAATGTGTCGGCTGGCCTTGTCTTCACGAGAGGTGTCATCACTGTCACACCTCTTTTTTTACACACCCCTGGAAGGGTGTATATAAGGGAGTTTCTCCAATTAAAGGACAATCGAAATGGGGTTATTGTTAAATGATTCAGAGTCGCCACTTGGGAGATTTATGGTATCCCAAGTCACCGGTTTAGAATCCCGAATCGAGGAAAGATTGACTCTATTTAACAGTCCGCGAACTAGAAATCTGGGTAAGGAATTCTGTTAACCCGGGAGAAGGTGTTAGGCACTCCCGAGTTCCGTGGTTCTAGCATGGTCGCTTTGATTATACTTGGCTTAACTAAATTGTTTAAATACTGAACTTAGAACCTATGTGCTTTTGTCTATTAACCGCTTTTGAATCACTTGATTATTCGTAATTAAAGAATTGAGTTACGCATACGTATACTCTTTTCCTTTGGCGCGTTAAAAATCATGTCACGCGAACATGTCCATAATTAATAATGCTTTTTATTGTTTATTCAAGAAAAATTGGCGAAAGTTGCGCGAACGCATACTCCGATTTTGTTTTTAGAGATCGCAATCATGTCACGCGAACGTGTCCACAATCACAATGATAATATCAAATATTAAATAATAGATGGAGTAAAAGAAAATGCATTAAAATATAAGAAAAGCCGATTAAGACTTATGCAATTCTACGATGCACTACCTTGACAAAAACTTATAAAATCCACTTAAACCAAGTCAAATACTCCCGAGACTATCCAAAAAAAAATTCTGATGCACAGAATGATAAATTCTCTTCAACATTGTAAATGAGCACATGTGCTCGTGAAATGGATAATGTTAAATGCCTATGACACAACTAATTCGATCCACTCAACATATAACAATATTAATTTTCCAATGAAGTGGTAATTTAATAATCCAAGAGAAAGAAGCTTAGCACAGACGTGTATTGCGAATCACACTTCAACAAAATTCACACCCCTGCTCCGTACAACTCAAGCCATCGTATGTGAATCACAATTCCAGATGCATACCCTTTACATAAAATTAAAGTGATAGGTGAGAACAACTACTTCATGAAGGGATTAATTAAGCCTCTTTAGCTTTCCGTGTAAACGAGTCCCAGCTAATATCTCTTCCATTAACAATGATTTCAAACAAAAATTTTATCAACTATGAGTGTCTCATAAATTGCTTGAATTAGCTCACATGTAACTATTGACTCGACAGAGATCACCATGAACCTAACCAAAACATCAAAAGTGATTATTTTATTTTTTATGAACTAATCAAAAAGAAAAAAAAGAAATCATAAACTAAGGAGGAGAGTAGCGAGATGGACCTGGAAATATTTCACAATTAATTTGCTGAAAGTGATTACAAGACAATCCAGCAACAAACTCGAACACAAGACCGAAATGGCAATAGGAGAACTCTGTCGTGAACCTCGAACTTGGATGACAACTCCAACTGATTTTACACTTCAGATGCTTGGGACGTTTTGAAGCTCACAAACAACAGGAACGCAACTAGAACCTCGGTAGACGACAGGCTGGTCGAGCTGCGTCGGAGAAAACTCAAATCGCACCGACGAACCCGAACTCTACATCGACCTGGAGAAACCGAAGCTCAAAAAGCTGACTGGAATTGAAACTTGGTGTGTTTTGGGGTCTACAGCTGAGCTGATTTTAAAGCTGGTTTCATGAGTTTTTACATGGTATTTTGGAGGTTCTCTAATGGAGGTTTAGAGGGGGTGGTCGGCTGGTTTGTGTCCGTTTTTTGGTTTTTGTATGTGTGTGTGTTTCTCGCTGGGATGAGGGTCCTCGTCTATGTGTTCCGGCGAGTCGCCGCTGGCGGGGAGACGGGGAATGGAGGGTTGTTTTGGGGTGGGGTTTTGCTGGTCGAAGAAGAAGAGAACGTTTAGGGTGGGGGTCTATCTTTGCGCAGCTGCTCGTTCTTTTTGTTCCTAGTGTGGTTTCCTTCCTTCTTTTTGTCTTAGGCTTTTTCTTTTTATATTGTAGGTTTTTTGGTAGGATTTTAGGTTAAGGGGTATGGTCCTAGGAATTATGGGCTTGGCAATTGTGGGCTAGGTCCAAAATTAGGCCTAAAATGGGTTGCTCGAGCCCAAGTTCTATACTTTCGCTGCGAACGAGATTAAAAATACGGGCCCATTTATTAATTATTCCTACTATTCAAATAATTATTAAAATAAAACTAACCATTAAAACAAATCTATTTTGGTATTTTCAAATATCATATTAAAATAAAAATACGATACTATTGTTGTATATATTTTTTTTTAAGATATTTTTTTTAGATTAAAAATGACTACAAAACTTTAATGAACCTATTTTTGTGATTTTTTATTTTTCTTGTATAAATAAAGTAAAAGAGTCAAAATTACTTAAAATATCTATATTATGCCTAATTATATATTTACGCGCTAAAATATGAAAAATCTTAGGGAGGGTCAAAAATCACATGTCTACAGCTGCCCCTCTTTGACTGGAAACGTACAGAGTTTTCAGACAAAGACTAACTAGACATGTTTTTGACCCGACCCTTATTTGGAGAGACTAAAACTAAGAGAAAAGGAGGATGTGACCGAGCTCTTGGATTTGAGATGCCTACATATCCTTGGCTATAAAGGAATCAGGCCACGTGTAGTTCAGAGATGAGTGAGATGACGGAGTATGACGAGGTGGAGATCTGGTCGAGGTTCCGGTCCGCAGTCCCTGTTATTACATCAAAAGTCAAATGAAAAAGACTAACTAAAGCTTTCAACTACGAGTTACAAGGTTCCTATTTATAAGTTTTCTGAAGCTTGATCTTGAGTCTCTAATGGTTCTTCATCCAGACTTTAGATTTGAACCTTGATGCTTGCTAGTTGCAGGTGCTAGTTCATTCTTCTTCAGCTTTTCAGATCAAAACCGGACACACCATGCTTGTGACCTCTTGTCTCAGCTTCTGCATTTTTTATTCACTTCTTTTTTTTTCTTTTCTTTATTGTGACTAACTTCTGTTGATCACCTCGGACTGTTGACTCGCATTCTTGCCGCGAGATTCTTTGGTTGCTGACTTGAATTGCAATTTGAGATGCTTTTCCTTTTCTTCAGGTGGACGCCTGATTGTTGAATTCGAACCGTCTTCTCTTATTACTTGACACTGTTTTCCCTTGCACCTTGAACCATTTTCCCCTGAAACTTGAACTATCTTCCTTCGAAACTGCTTTCCCTTGAAACTCGAGTTGTCTTCCTTCGACACTGCTTTCCCTAGAAACTTGAGTTGTCTCCCCTTGTTCTCCAGGTGGGCGCCTGATTACAACAAAACAGACAAAACAAAGAAATTTTTCTGCCCCAGTTTGCACTAGGAAGATTTGTGAGTTGTTAGCAAAATTGTAAACCACTTGTACTATTGATGCAATGATGAAATTAAACTAAAGAATAGACTAGGAAAACTATAAACTAAACTTGACTAAAGTAAAACTTACCCTATTCTCCAGGCGGGGCCCCTGACTGCTAACTTGACTTGTACTCCCTTGTTCTCCAGGCGGGCTCCTGACTGCTGTGCTTGAAAGTATTCCCTGCTCTCTAGGCGGGCTCCTGACTGCTGACTTGAGATGTATTCCCTGCTCTCCAGACGGGCTCCTGACTGCTGACTTGAAATGTATTCCCTGCTCTCCATGCGGGCTCCTGACTTCAACATAGATAAAACAAAGAATTTGAAAGCTAAAATTTAAATTGTACTCCCTTGTTCTCCAGGCGGGCTTCTGACTGCTGCGCTTGAAATGTATTCTCTGCTCTCCAGGCGGGCTCCTGACTGCTGACTTGAAATGTCTTCTCCCTGTTCTCCAAGCGGGTACCTGATTTCAACAAAATAGACAAAAACAAAGAAAAATTTTCTGCCCCAGTTTGGTAACTGGGCACAGATGTTAGTGTTAAACTGAATCATATTACCAAATATTACTAAGAATTTGAAAGCTAGGCCCCATTATGCAGGGGTTCCTGACAACTCTTAACTAAACAATAATTTTAAATCTAAGTTATATCTTCTACATGTGTGACTTCTGTTAAATCTTGCTATCTAAGAGGATCTTTAAACTACTCCCCATTATCCATGAGGGTCCTGAAAATCAAAGATCAAATTTTATCTTAAGGGTGACAATTTTCATGGCTGAATTATACTACCCTACAGCAGAGTTTACGCTAAATGTTGTTATCTAATCGAAATCTTAAAGCTAAGTCCCATTATTCAGGAGGGTCCTAGAAACTACTAATTGAATCCTATCTCGAACATGCAAACTTCTAAACTGACTTATATTTTTTGGGATACATTTATGCTAGATTATGCTATTTTTGAACTTTAAACTAGGTCTCATTTTCCATGAGGGTCCAGAAAATTAAAAAAATCAAACCTGTTTGGTGACTACCTTTCTCCACGGAGGGTTTCTCCGAAACAACCGAAACTTCCTTCCCCTGTTTCAATCAAAGAAAAATCTTGTTAGTTTAAAATGTGGTGGTTGGTTTGTGGCCTTGACTTTGAGGGCGATTGCTCCTTCCCATGATAACTTATTTCCACTCGAGGACCTTGCTTTCTTATGGACTAACCACTTTTTTTGTCATCCTTATCACAGAAAATACCCCTTCTCCGTTCAGACCCAAGTCCCTTTATCCGTTGCATTGCTCATGAACTTACATTTACCAACCTCTGTGTTTCACCGAAAATACCTTTGATTCGTTCACCTAACATCATCCATCTGTTGCATCGTGCTCTTGTGTTGACATGTACTGCACCTTTGTGTTTCTCATGAATTCCAAAGCACGTTAATTTCCATCCACTTAGTGCGCATGTTGTTCTTTCCTCACTTAAATCACTGGCCTTGGCCTTGAAGTCTATTGTTCCCTCACTTGTCACGATAACTTTGATTTCTGCTTGGAATACCTCGCTTGTCACTAGTTAAACACTTTCTTTGTTGACCTCATCACAGAGAATACCTTTGACCCGTTCACCCAACATCCTCTATCTGTTGCACTGTTCGCGAATTGAAATATACCAAACCTTTTTATTTCTCATGGACCCCAAAGCATGTTGATTGCTACCAACTCAGTGCGCTTATTGTTCTTTCCTGACTTATGATATTGATGTGCTGGCCAGATCCTGTTTTGTGCAATTGGAAAGCTGGTGGCAGATTTTGAAGTCATTTCTCCTTATTTTGACCAAACGAACTCAGGAAGAGGAAGTAAACAAGACAAAAGGAACAGAGTAAAGGACAAAGGAAAGAGGTGATTCTTAACAAGAAAACTACAAAGTAGAAATCTATCAGATGTGGATACCAACTCTAATGACCATGACATGCACCTATAGCCTATTCTATTGAGCAAGTCTGATGTTCAACTCTTGTTATACCTATAAACCGTGAAACTGGACTTCAATGCTCCGATTATCCAATCTGATTCACAATCCTTATTCGACTTGTAGTGCCGGAAGGGTTTTCACCATCAAGCCTCTCTTATTTTGTTCTTTCTCTCAACTTACCGTCGTCTTACGGTGCCCGCGAGGGTTTTCACCAATAAGACTCTCTCATTTTTGACTTCTCTCAGCTCCCGTCTCCGTACAGTTCCCGTGAGGGTTTTCACCAATAAGACTCTCTCATTTTCAACATTTTTCTGCTTGGACCAGAGTGTTGCCCCCGATATGCATTACGTCTCCTTGCTTGACTTGGCATTTCTCGAAGACTGATCGGAAGGTCTTTCTTTGAACCGTAATGTGGGCTTTTGGATGGGTTTAGAAATAAAGGGTATTAAAAGGCTCATAACAACTCATCATGCGTTCAAAATTACAACTTTCGAAACCAGATTTCTTACAACAACCACAACTTCTGCCTCAGTTTCTTGCTTGGGGACTTTTGGATTTTTATTTTGATGAGACCTAACCGTGAGGCTGCCTACGTATCCTTAAAAGAAATCAGGTCAAACGTAGTTCATGTCATAGGAATTGCTCTGTTGTTGTGATTTTTCTTTTCTCTTTCTCTTTTCTTTTCTTTTCTTTCTTCCTTTTTCTCTTTTTGTTGTTTTGTTGTTTTCTTTTTCTTTTTCCTCTTTTATTTTCCTTTTTTTTCTTTTTTTTTCAATTTTCATTTTTTTTCTTCTCTCCCTTTTTGTTCTTTTCTTTTCTCCTTTTCCTTTACTTATCTTTCACGCTTGTTTTTTCTGATCTTTGCTACTGATTCCAAAAGAGGGGTATGAAAGAAAATAGACAAGGCTCAAAGGGGTAACGAATGATAGGGTGTTTAGATAGCAGAACAAAATGTCTTCTTCATTCCAATCTTCAAAACATGCCAAGTACCAACAACAAAATTAAACAAACCAAGGAAAACATTGGTAACATCTTTTGATTGCGCCAGACTTGATGACCATATCCACACATTTGCCTTCTACATCTGTTACATACAAAGCACCATTGGACAACACTCTCACTCTAATTACCATGAACGGCCCCTGTCAATTCGGGCAAACTTTCCTTTAGCTTCAAACCGATGTGGCATGATGCATTTCAATAGGGTTTCTTCATATTCTATCTGCCCCAGTTTCACACAATTCGAGCTTGAAGTGATCTCAAAATGCCTTTACTTATTTCCCTCAAATGTCCCTACATCTTCAACATTGTTTCATTGTTTCATGACTAAACTAACTTTTTAAGACCAGGTTGAGAATTACATGTGCGTTTCATGTCACTAGAGTGAACAGGAAAAGGACTATAAAAGGAAAAGAGAACTAAACAAAAATGCCTAAAAATAACAGAAAATAGGAAATTGCATTAGACAGATGTTGAAAGGGTTTGAACAACAAAACAAGCAAACTAAACTGGGTTACAACCCTGGAACAAACCTAGACAACACTAAACGAGTTACTATGAAAAATTAAACTAGGCAAAATAAAAGGACAGAAGGGTTTGAGTCATAAGATAATATCCGAATTACAACCCTGAAATAACCCGGAAAACCGAAATGACAACAAAATAAACCACCAAAACCCCTCCCTGGCTAACCAAGACAGGAGCATCTTTCCAATTGCCAAGCTCGGCATCTTAGCCACTGAATTCCGCATCAACATTACTAGGACCTTCACAAACTTCCATCACATTGTTCTTACAAATTGCTTTTGGGTTTCCTTTGCTGGCTCGTTCTTAAGATCAACCTTTGATAGCACTAAAAAATTTGCAGCGTGTGGACCTTCGAGGATCTTGGAAGAATTTTCATATTCCTTTTCAAAACAAATCATACTCACCATATGCGTCTCATTACGAACAGGCGATGGACTTTGGCTAGTGTCTACTGCATCTGGATTTTGCAAGACAATGTCACCTGCATCAATAAGCTTCTGAATTGCTTTTTTCAGATTCCAACACTTCTCTATGACATGCCCCGGGGCATCTGAGCAATATGCGCACCTTTGAGAAAAATCAAACTTCTTTGAGAGAGGGTTTGGCATTTTTATATGAATCGGCTTCAACATGTCCAATTGCTTCAACTTTTGGAACAAACTGGCATATGACACCCCCAATGGGGTGAAAGCCTTTTCTTTTTTCAGCAACCTCTCTTTCTTAAATGCTTGACTAGGCCGGAAACCTGATCCAGGGGGTTTTCGGTAGGCTCGTGGGGGTGCATAGGCATTTTGTGGAGCTGGGTACTGGGAGAGTGATGTACGATTTTGGGAGTTCTGTGGAGAGAAGTGGCATTGGGGAGGATCATCTGGTGCACAAAGATATCCATGGGGACGATGTCGAGGCTGGAAGTGTTGATCGGGAAAGCCTATCGGATCATCTTTTCTGTTTCTCTTTCTTCCACCCAAGCTTACTGGGATGCTCTGAATGTCTTTCGAACAACTCATGATTTTGCCTGATTTGATTCCCTCTTCTACCATCTCCCCCATTTTTAACACATCATTGAAAGGCTTTCCCAAGGCCGGGATCAAATGACTGAAGTAGGTGGGCCCCTGGGATTTTAGGAAGAGCTCAACCATTTCTTCTTCACCAATCGGGGTATTGACTCGAGCAGCCTGCTCCCTCCATCTGAGTCCAAATTCTCTAAAGCTTTCCTCCAGCTTCTTTTCCATTCTGGATAGGGAGGAGCGGTCTGGGGTAACGCCTGATCCGTATTGAAAGTATCGAACAAATTCTTGAGCCATGTCAGCCAATGTAGGCCACTTACCAACATTTTGACGATTATGCCATTCAAAAGCTGACCTAGTCAGGCTCTCACTGAAATACGCCATCAACAAATCATCTTTCTCGCCAACACTTCTCATTTCACTGCAATAATCCCTCAAATGGGCTACCGGATCTCCACACCCATCATACAAGTTAAACTTTGGCACTTTAAACCCCACAGGCAGACGAACGTCGGGGGACATAGACAATTCTTTGTAGGACATGCTGCCCTGATCTGTCCTTCCTTGTTTGTTCTTCGAGGATTGTTCTATGCCTTTCAGCCTCCTGGGTATACCCTCTTTCCTTTCTCTTCCTGTGAACCTTTCATTTTCAACATGCAACTTAACCCGAGGGCTCTGTTTGTATGAGTTGGGAACTTTGTGGGCAACCTTTGAGGGGTAATATCGGGCATCGTGAGCTTTGAGTGGGTGTTCATTGTTGGGGATGGTGGAAAAGACAGGAGGGCAATTTTTAGGAAAGGTAATTGGAAGATGAGTGACAGAGCTACTAGGGTGGTTGGGAAAGCCATGGTAAGTGGGTGAATCTGGAGAGTATGGGGGATCATCTAGCACTGTGACCGGTGTTTGGGTAAGGGTAGCATTTAGGAAGCTAGGTGGTGGCGGGGTGGTGTCCTCCCAGTCATCCAGGCCTGATACATGTCCGCCATGTGTTGTCTTAACATCCTCACCTCTTCAACCATCCCCTTATCCTGTTCAACCAACTGCTTTCGGGCACCGGTATCAACCAACTCAGTTCTGTTGTTGTCTGTCATTGCCTTTTGACTTTGTGTTGTGGAGAAGAGTTACCACTTTAAAAACCACAAACCAACCACCCTTCTGCTATGAATATAACAAAATGAAACCATCACGTTAGCGTTAGGGCATTTAACATAAGATAATCTCACTTCGTGTGCAATGCACATAGCCACAGTTATCGGTTCTAAAATGACTTCAAGGGTACAAAGGTCAGTTGGCATCATCCCAATTCGTTCATTTCAGCCTCTCTTTTCTTTGTTTTTCTAGCACTTCTTAGCTCGCTCATTTTCCTTCCCCTTTTTCTTTCTGATTATCGCTTTTTTTCTTCCTTCTCATTTCTCACACCCCATGACTTCACCTTTTTTTTCTCTCTTTTTCCGTTTCCCTTTTTCCTTTCTTTTAACAGTAAAAAAAATGATTCAATCGAACCCTATGTAGGTTGCCTACGTATCATGACCCCGCATGAATCAGATCTTTGCGTAGTTCTGGAAGATCAGGAATAAAGGAAACAAACCTTTTTCATTTTCTTTTTACCTTAGTGACTACTCTGATGAGAACAGAGAAATAAAAAAGCAAATCCCTTTTTTTTGAATTTTTCTTCTTTTTGAAACAAATACTCTGCGGGAATTATTAAGGAACAAACCCTAGAGGAGACATTTTTTTTGTTTTTTAGGAAGAAAATCTAGATATTAAACCATAGAAAAATATTTTGAACTTGCATTTGATATCCCTGAAGAAGGATTTCGCAGCGAGAAAAGATAAAAGATATTTCTAGATTTCAGTTTTTGATTACCTAAAGGGGAAACTCTAATAATAAACAAAAGATAAAATATATTTTTTCTATGTACAACATCCTAAAGTTCTAATGAAAATAAAAAGAAATTTTTTTCATTTTTCACTAATTTCCCAAAGAAACACCTCAAAAGAAAAATCTTTTTGGATTTTGGAATTAACACCTTAAAGAAAGCTTTTAAAGAAGTACTAAAATAAAATTCTCTTTTCTTTTTTTTTTTTGAATTTTGGTCCTAATATACTAAAGGGAACATAAAAATAATTCATTTTAAGTCCTAGATATTAATTGCCTAAAGGAAAAACAACCTCAAAATTTTATTTTATTTTTCATTTCTAGAATTAGTATTCTAAAGAAAATTTATAATGGAAATAAAAAATGCAACATCTTTTTTTTTTGGATTTTTGGGTTACAGCACATTTTCACATATAAAGCAGAAAATACAATAACAAAATACTTGAAATTACTATACAAAACTAGAAAGTAAAAGACGACATAAAAAAATATAAAAATAAAATAAAAATAACAAATATAAAAATCTTCTTAAGCAACTCCTGAATGCAATCCTGACCGGATGGTCACGGGGTGTCTGTCATGCTCAAACTTCAGTAAATAAATCCACACATGTATAAGAAAACCTAAACCAACACTATGTGAGACAATAACATTCCCTAAGACACATGCAAGACATGATTGAGGTTATTTTTGCAAAATGGCTTATTTGGCTAAAAGGTGGCTAGAAGTGCAAAATTTGGCTAAGACCCCGCAAAGCCAAGAACCTAAGATTTACTAGGAAGACCGGACCATATGTGGGTTGCCTACGTATCACGCCCCGAAAGACGAGAATCAGGTATGCATAGTTCAAGCAGATTGGATACGGGCGAGAATAATAAAAACAACTGACATAAAGAAAACACATTTTTTCCTTTTTTTTCGACCAATGATGAAACATATAAAATCTTTTTGGATTTTCTTTTCTCTTTTTTTCGATTTTTATTTTATTTTTAAAAAATGATAAAAAATGCAAAATCTTTTCAATTTTCAAGCTCTTCTCTTTTTTTAAAAAAAAAATATAACAGAAAACATAATTAGGTCTCGCTCGCTTTATCCTCACACTTCACCCTCTCTTTTTCCCTTTTTTTCATTTTTTCACTTGCCCTCAACTATCATTGGTCCACCAAATGACTCTTTTACCCTTGAATAAATGCAATATGTAGCACATATGATGCATCAAGATGGTCTTTTCATTTTAGGTGCACCTGTTCTAGACAGACCCAACCCCTGTGTTGAGTCTCCAAAGTCAAAATGCACATGATGCAAACAAACATTCCTACTAGGGATCCGGCATGAGGCTGTGTTTTTCTAGGTTTAAATCCTGCGGTTTTAGTTTGACTTGGGGTACCCGAGTGGACAACTAGGGCCGAGGAGGGGGAGACATACCGGGAGCACTGAAGTCTACCCGGCCTTATCGCTTGCTTTGCCTCGTTCTATTTGGTATAATTTCTACAGAAAAAGTGGGCTACGCGAACGTATGCACCATATTCAGGAGACTCAGATGGGTGGCGTAAGAAGACAGTTATATACAATTCCAATAATATCAAAGCGGTAAACAGATAGCAATTAGCATAAAGGTTCACAGAATACAGTATTATGAATAATAAATAAAGCCAAGTAAAAATCATGAAACAAGCTCGAATTCTTGAACCGCGAAACCAGAGATTCTGGGTTCGATCCCCAGCAGAGTCGCCAGAGCTGTCACACCTCCTTTTTTACACACCCCTGGAAGGGTGTATATAAGGGAGTTTTTCCAATTAAAGGACAATCAAAACGGGATTATTGCTAAAAGATTCAGAGTCGTCACTTGGGAGATTTATGGTGTCCCAAGTCACCGGTTTAGAATCCCGAATCGAGGAAAGATTGACTCTATTTAACAGTCCGCGAACCAGAAATCCGGGTAAGGAATTCTGTTAACCCGGGAGAAGGTGTTAGGCACTCCCGAGTTCCGTGGTTCTAGCACGGTCGCTTTGATCATACTTGGCTTAACTAAATTGTTTAATTACTGAACTTAGAACCTATGTGCTTTTGTCTATTAACCGCTTTTGAATTACTTGATTATTCATAATTAAAGAATTGAGTTACGCATATGTATACTCTTTTCCTTTGGCGCGTTAAAAATTATGTCATGCGAACATGTCCATAATTAATAACGCTTTTTATTGTTTATTCAAGTAAAATTGGCGGAAGTTGCACGAACGCTTACTCCGATTTTGTTTTTAGAGATCGCAATCATGTCACGTGAACGTGTCCACAATCACAATGATAATATCAAATATTAAATAATAGATGGAGTAAAAGAAAATGCATTAAAATATAAGAAAAGCCGATTAAGACTTACGCAATTCTACGATGCACTACCATGACAAAAACTTATAAAATCCACCTAAACCAAGTCAAATACTCTCGAGACTATCCAAAAGAAAATTCTGATGCACAGAATGATAAATTCTCTTCAACATTGTAAATAAGCACATGTGCTCGTTAAATGGATAATGCTAAATGCCTATGACACAACTAATTCGATCCACTCAACATTAATATTAATTTTCCAATGAAGTGGTAATTTAATAATCCAAGAGAAAGAAGCTTAGCACAGACGTGTATTGCGAATCACACTTCAACAAAATTCACACCCCTGCTCCGTACAACTCAAGCCATCGTATGTGAATCACAATTCCAGATACATACCCTTTACATAAATTAAAGTGATAGGTGAGAACAACTATTTCATGAAGGGATTAATTAAGCCTCTTTAGCTTTCCGTGTAAACGAGTCCCAGCTAATATCTCTTCCATTAACAATGATTTCAAACAAAAAATTTATCAACTATGAGTGTCTAATAAATTGCTTGAATTAGCTCACATGTAACTATTGACTCGACAGAGATCACCATAGACCTAACCAAAACATCAAAAGTGATTATTTTATTTTTTATGAACTATTCAAAAAGAAAAAAAAGAAATCATAAACTAAGGAGGAGAGTAGCGAGAAGGACCTGGAAATGTTTCACAATTAATTTGCTGAAAGTGATTACAAGACAATCCAGCAACAGACTCGAACACAAGACCGAAATGGCAATAGGAGAACTCTGTCGTGAACCTCGAACTTGGATGACAACTCCAACTGATTTTACACTTCAAATGTTTGGGACGTTTTGAAGCTCACAAACAACAGGAACGCAACCAGAACCTCGATAGACGACGGGCTAGTCGAGCTGAGTCCGAGAAAACTCAAATCGCGCCGACGAACTCGAACTCTACATCGACCCGGAGAAACCGAAGCTCAAAGAGCTGACTGGAATTGAAACTTGGTGTCTTTTGGGGTCTACAGCTGAGCTGATTTTAAAGCTGGTTTCAAGAGTTTTTACATGGTATTTTGGAGGTGCTCTAATGGAGGTTTAGAGGGGGTGGTCGGCTGGTTTGTGTCCATTTTTTGGTTCTTGTATATGTGTGTGTTTCTCGCTGGGATGAGGGTCCTCGTTTGTGTGTTCCGGCGAGTCGCCGCTGGCGGGGAGACGGGGAGTGGAGGGTTGTTTTGGGGTGGGGTTTTGCTTGTCGAAGAAGAAGAGAACGTTAGGGGGTGGGGGGGTCTATCTTTGCGCAGCTGCTCGTTCTTTTTGTTCCCAGTGTGGTTTCCTTCCTTCTTTTTGTCTTAGGATCTTTCCTTTTATATTGTAGGTTTTTTGGTAGGGTTTTAGGTTAAGGGGTATGGGCCTAGGAATTATGGGCTTGGCAATTGTGGACTAGGTCCAAAATTAGGCCTAAAAATGGGTTGCTCGAGCCCAAGTTCTATTCTTTCGCTGCGAACGAGTTTAAAAATATGGGCCCATTTATTAACTATTCCTACTATTCAAATAATTATTAAAATAAAACTAACCATTAAAACAAATCTATTTTTGGTATTTTCAAATATCATATTAAAATAAAAATATGATACTATTGTTGTATATTTTTTTTTTAAGATATTTTTTTTAGATTAAAAATGACTACAAAACTTTAATGAACCTATTTTTGTGATTTTTTGTTTTTCTTGTAATAAATAAAGTAAAAGAGTCAAAATTACTTAAAATATCTATATTATGCCTAATTAAATATTTACGCGCTAAAATATGAAAAATCTTGGGGAGGGTCAAAAATTACATGTCTACAATCACGATCGGGTCCGGATTTAGGATCGTGACAGGTACTTAGAGACGTGCTGATATTTCAGTTTCAACTGTGGCATTGGAAAACGCATTTAGCCAGGGAAAGCAGCAACTCGACGACAATCGTCACTTATTGGGTAGCAACGCGATAGATATTCTAGTATGTTTTGAGAGTTAAGATAGATGAGAAAGTCCATTCCAAATTTGGAAATTGCAGATTCTGACAAATTTGAGTTAATTCCTCCTAATGTTAATATGCAGGAAATGACAAAAAAAATTAACAACCTTTGAAGACTTGTAATTCCTCTTTCTAATTTATGTTTATGAAATTAGAAAAATCATGTTGTAACTTGTACCATGTAAGCTTTGAATTTGACTTTTTATTTTTATCTATTAATAGAATTATAGATTCATTGAGCCTTTAGAATTTTATTCTCAAATTTGTGCCAACTTAAAAAGTTAAAGTATACAAAAGTTCAAATTAAGAATAATACAAAGTTCAAAAAAAATATCGGCCCACCCAGATAAGCTCGGCCCGGCCCAACAAGAACCCGACTAACCTACAATTGAGTATGGGTTCTAGGTGTGGGCCTGGTATAATTTTTCACTTAAAATCGTGATCTGAGACTAAGGGTGTAATGTGGGCCGGTCCTAGGCCTAAACAGACTTCGTAGGTCGGTCCTAAATAGGATCGGTCTTCATGGGCCGGTCCTAAACAGTCCCGGTCTTCGTGGGCTTTTTTGTAGGAACTGGCCCGGGACCAGGACCACGAACTAATAATTCCGGGCTAAGTGGGTCGGTCCCGGGCCTAAGTGAGTCGGTCCCGGGCCTAAGTGGGCCGAGCCTATTTTTTTTAATTTTTAATCTAAGGCAATTTCTTGTAAATTATATTATAAAATTGTGATCTAAAATTATTTTTTTAATTCAATAAACACAAAAATAATGTAAAGAGATATTCAAAGCAATGCGTTATAAATTTTTTTTTTTAACAAAATATGGCAATATCTTTCTTAGTCTTCCTCTCTCCCATAGAATGAGCATAACAAGGTGTTAATACCACCATTGAGAAGAAAAAGAAACTAATCAAGATGTGCCGAAATATAAGTTACATATTAATTTATATGGTATCTCTTACAAATTTCATAAATCCTCAAGGTTTGGAGGAACTTCCGTTGGTGGTGGCGAAAAAGAAGCTTGTTCATCACCGCTTCCGGGCGAAGCAGCATCCTCCGCAGGTTCAGCTAGCATTTCTTCGTAAGCTTCGTCTGCCTCTAGTTGTGATTTAGCAAGTCCAAAATTTCTTCGTCCCGAACGGATCCAATCTCTGGAAAGTACTTATTTTTCCAAGCTCTCCCTCATAGACGCTCTATAATCACCAAGTTGAAATCTTGCTTGACTGAAAGCGCTCTCTGATGCCACTGTTGAAGCTTGAATAGTTAAAATATCTCGGGCCATCCTTGAAAGAACTGGAAAGTATTTTTCTTTGTCCTTCCATCATTCCAAAATATTAAAGAAGCCGTCGGGATTCAATTCCTCAATTCCCTGTGACAAATAAACTTCAAGCTCATTTAGTTGTGAAAAATCACTACTACTTGAACCTTGAGAACCTCTGAACCCGGCCCAAGCAGTAAGTGCTCTTACTCCCGCAGTTCTTTTAGATGATTGAGAACTAGAAGAAGAAGAAGAAGAAGAAGAAGAAGAAGAAGAAGAAGAAGAAGAAGAAGAAGAAGAAGAAGAAGAAGAAGAAGAAGAAGGAGGAGGAGGAGGAGGAGGAGGAGGAGGAGGAGGAGGAGGAGGAGGAGGAGGAGGAGGAGGAGGAGGAGGAGGAGGAGGAGTTGGAACATTTGGTCTAACATGATCTAATGCAATTTGATAAGCAATATAAATAGTTTGAGCATTTATTTTAATTGAGGCTTGTTCTTCTGGAAGTTTAGACAACTCCTCATTTTCAAGTGCTAAACCATTATAAACAATTTCATACCAAAATTGAGGACCTCCTAATTTCATAGTAGGATTTAACAAGGCAGCAACATCATAAATAGGGGGAATAGGAAAAAAATATTTTTTAAACTTTTTTCTCATAGAATCAATAGCTTGTTCATAATGAAAAATGAGCAAACAAATTTGCAAGTTCTGCAATATAAACTAAACAGTTAGAAATAGTAGGATAATATTGCCTAGAAAATTCATTTGTAGCAATATAAAAAATTTCTAAAAATCTACAAGCATTTTAACATTAGCTCAATCCGCATTTGTAAGGTGCTCATCATCATCACTTATATGAGCATTAAACGTTGAGTTTATGGGGTTTCTAAATTTGTCACGACCTAATTTAGGATCATGACCGGCGCTTAGGAGCAAGTGCTCCTAAGTAAGCCTCATCGATAATTTACAGAAAATCAGACATAATTTCCCCTGTTTAGGAACTATCCAAAAATAAACATGTCTTCGAAATCAACAACACAACCAATCTATATCGACCAAACAAACTATAATCCTCAGTCACGAAATATTTCCAACACAATAATACTAACTTCATCTCCAAATATACGATAGGAGAGTCTAATAGAATCACAAGTCTATATCAACAAAAGAATACTTATGACACTCATAAAAATGACCATGGAGTGACTCTAAGAGTTTCAAGAAAGAGACTATAACAAATAAATAATAATTTTTGCCCACGCGAATAAATGCGGGGCTCACCAAGAACTGCCAACTCGTGTACTCTAATTAACAGAATCCTTGCCTGCGTTTACTGCTGTCTCTGTAAAAATAATAGCGGGGAGTACGTCGCTAGCTCAGTGAGTAATAATATTTAATCACAACCGTTTTTAATAGGGGACAAGTAAGAAAACATGCTTGTATAAGAATTACAAAATAAAATGCCCTTTTTAAAACGGTAATAATAATTAGTCTCATCATCTGTTTTCTGTAACAAAACCAATTTAACAATTCAGTAATAAACTCGGTAAGTACACAAATCTTTATATTTGGGAGGTTTCCAGAAAAGGATCATGTAATTTGCATCACTGTGTGGACCCCTTCGTAAGAGGAGTTAAATATAACTGTAGGTCCTTACTCGAGGGAAAACTGTAACTATATGCTAGTTCTACCTTTCCACTAGCGAGGGCTCTAACTGTACTCGGTAATCAGTAAATACAAGGTGCACCAGGTCTAACGAACCCGCCGTTAGCTATGGGATCCTTTAAAGTCTCCTCCCATTCATACTTTTCTTTGTAAACAGTAAATCTTCACATGGAAGCATTTTCAAAATAGTACAGGGCATTTTAATGTTTTATCAAATCATGTAATCCAATTTTGGTAACGGTAATCATATCTCTAGTAATAGTAAAACATGTCTAGTAATAGTGAGGATACTTCAAATAACTGTAACATCTCAAGTAATAGTAAAACATATTTAGTAATGGTGAAAACATTTAGATTAATCGGTAAACATCTCAAGTAAAGTGTTTGGTACCATATCAAGTAAAAGGACTTGTCCCACATACAATTTCAAAGCATCGGTAATACATTATTTTCAAAATCATATATAAACCATGTAGGTTATGAAAACACAAATTGTGGTAAGATTACTACTCACAGTACTCGTGTCGAAATACCAAACTCGTCGCCTCGAGCGATCTGTATGGATTTCTGCAATCAATCTATAATACATCAATATCGATCTTGTGTTAATTTCTTTGTTTAAGCTAATTCATAGCTAAATTTAGCTTCCAAATCCTCGGCGTTTTATGTTATATCATCAATTTGCTGAATTATATTTATGCATGCTATGAGTAATTTAACTAGTCTATAATCAATCAATTCCAACTTACTCGTATATTTATTTATTTTTCAATTTTCTTTTACCCAAATTATGCCAATTATGTGTGTATATCTAAATCATATAGGATCACTATCGACAATACTTTCTTTCTTACCTAACAAAATTATATACACCTAGAAGATAATCTTAAACAAGTGAAGTAAGAAAGTTTATCCTTTGAATTAAAAATAATGCCTTCAACAAATTTCCTTCGTTTCTATGTATACCTCCCATATTTAATTCATATTACTACATACAAAGATATAAAGAATTTGATTTGTTTTAAAAAAAAATCTTCATTACAAAGTATTCTACAGGTACCCATGATTCTTCCACAAAGTGCTATGAGTTATGGGAAGTATTACTTAATCTTTTCTTGTTTCTAATTATATTAGTCAATCTCACTATATAACTCAAAATTATTTAATTTATATACTCTCATATTAGTAAAACAAAATATAAGAATATTATATTACCTATTTTCCAAAGTTTGGTTCCAACCTCTTTCTTCTTCTTCTTCTTCTTCTTCCCTTCTCTGCGTTTTTTTTTTTTTTGCTTCTACTGCAGCAGCAGCACTACTTTCCCTTTCCCCCAATTCCCTTTTCTTTCTTTTGGTTCACGTGGGCTTTTGCCTTTATTTTAAATTGATTAGGTTTTCTTTCTTTCTTTTTGTTTTCTTTTCTTGTATTATTTTTTTTGTTATGTTAAAAGACCAACATACCGTAACTTAAATATGGGTCATGACATCCTACCCACCTTATGAAATTTGGTCCCCGAATTTAACTCTAATATGTACCTGTAGACCGAAATAAATGAGAATACTTGACTCATATATCATCTTCCACTTCCCAAGTAGCTTCTCCAATGGTGTGATTTTTCCACAAGACTTCAACAACCACAATTTCTTTTGACCGTAACTTCCTCACTTGTCTATCGACAATAACCATCGGCTCCTCCTCGTAAGTCAACTTCTCATCGAGTGGTATAGTAGGTGCTTCAAGCACTTGAGAGGAGTCTGATATACATTTTTTTTTGGCATGGAGAAATGAAACACTAGGTGAATAAAAGATAACTAAGGAGGAAGTTCCAAATGATATGCCACAGCTCCCACTTGGTCAAGTATTTCATACTGACCTATAAACCTCGGTCTCAACTTACCTCTTTTCCAAATCGCATTACGCCCTTCATAGGAGATACCTGTATGAACACTCTGTCTCCAATTGTGAACATTAAGTCTCTTCTTCTCTTATTCGCATAAGATTTTTGTCTATTTTAAACTGTGAGCAATTGCGGTCTGATCAATTAGACTTTGTCAATAGCTTCTTGTACTAAGTCGGGTCCCAATAAGTTAGTCTCACCGGCTTCAAACCTTTTGATAGGAGAATGACATCTTCTACCATATAATGCTTCGTATGATGCCATCTGAATACTGGGCTGGAAGCTATTGTTGTAAGCAAATTCAGCTAAAGATAGATAAGTGTCCCAACTACCTCCAAACTCAAGAATACAATCTCTCAACATATCCTCCAAGATCTGCATAGCACATTCGGACTTTGCGTTTGCATGCAATAAAACTAGTACTAAGATCTCCTCGTGTACCCAATATTTCTTGAAAAAGTTTTCAAATCGTGAAGTGAATGCGATCCTCTATTAGAACTGATGGACAATAGAGCTCTATTGAGTCAGATAATTTTCTGTTCATGTATATCTATGCATGTTTTACCTCACTATAAGAGGTTTTGACTAGCAAGAAACGTGCCTACTTGGTAAGCCAATTTACAACTTTCCCACATATAATCATACCTCTAATGGTTTGAGTAATTTAGTCATATTATGTATTGTTCTATTGTATTTTCACTTCAGAATCTTGAGTTGTTTTAGTGGGCCATCCGAAATGGACTCTATTACGCATCTTATCGGAAAGCACCTCATATGGAACAATGAACCCTTCACTGGTCTTGTATACTACTTATGTAGCAGTTCTTTGCTTGGAGATGGCTGCATGTCCATTGCCAAAATTTAACGTCTTTGAAGTTTGAACTACTAGGCAAATTCAACTATAGGGTAATTGGTTCGAGCCATGCATGAATAGGATAAGTAATGATAGATTCAGTTATTTGACCCTAATCGCCACACACATACGGAGGAATAAGAAAGAAAGACAAGACACATCCTATCACACCCTCGTAGAATCACGATTATGGGAATGACCGGCTACATAACCATAATTGAGATTCTACTACCGACGTGTGCTCCATTAGTCACAAGAATAACCTAGGGCTCTGATACCAACTTTGTCACGACCCAATTTAGATCAAGACCGGTGCTTAGGAGAAAGTGCTCCCAAGTAAGCCTCATCGATAATTTACAGAAAATCGGACAGAGTTTCCCCTGTTTAGGGACTATCCAAAAATAAACCTGTGTTCGAAATCAACAACACAACCAATCTATATCGACCAAACAAACTATAATCCTAAGTCACAAAATATTTCCAACACAATAATACTAACTTCATCTCCAAATATACGATAGGAGAGTCTAATACGAATCACAAGTCTATATCAACAAAAGAATACTTATGACACTCATAAAAATAACTATGGAGCGACTCTAAGAGTTTCAAGAAAGAAACTATAACAAATAAATAACAATCTTTGCCCACGCGAATAAATGCGGGGCTCACCAAGAATTGTCAACTCGTGTACTCTAATTAACAGAATCCTTGCCTGCGTCTACTGCTATCTCTGTAAAAATAATAGCGGGGAGTGAGTCGCTAGCTCTGTGAGAAATAATATTTCATCACAGCCGTTTTTAATAGGGGACAAGTCAGAAAACATGCTTGTATAAGAATTACAAAATAAAATACCTTATAAAACGGTAATAATAATAATCAGTCTCATCATTTGTTTCATGTAACAAAATCAATTTAACAATTCAGTAATAAACTCGGTAAGTACGCAAATCTTTATATTTGGGAGGTTTCCAGAAATGGATCATGTAATCTGTATCACTGTGTGGACCCCTTCGTAAGAGGAGTTAAATATAACTGTAGGTCCCTACTCGAGGGAAAACTGTAACTGTATGATAGTTCTACATTCCCACTAGCGAAGGCTCTAACTGTACTCGGTAATCAGTAAATATAAGGTGCACCAGGTCTAACGAACCCGCCGTTAGCTACGGGATCCTTTAAAGTCTCCTCTCATTCATACTTTTCTTAGTAAACAATAAATCTTCACATGGAAGCATTTTCAAAACAGTACAGGGCATTTTAAATTTTTTATCAAATCATGTAATCCAATTTCGCTAATTGTAATCATATCTCTAGTAATAGTAAAACATGTCTAGTAATAGTGAGAATACTTCAAATAACTGTAACATCTCAAGTAACAGTAAAACATATCTAGTAATGGTGAAAACATTTAGATTAATCGGTAAACATCTCAAGTAAATTGTTCGGTACCATATCAAGTAAAAGGACTTGTCCCACATGCAATTTCAAAGCATCGGTAATACATTTATTTTCAAAATCATATATAAACCATGCAGGTTATGAAAACACAAATTGTGGTAAGATTACTACTCACAGTACTCGTGTCGAATTACCATACTCGTCGCCTCGAGCGATCTATACGGATTTCTTCAATCAATCTATAGTCACATCAATATCGATCTTGTGTTAATCTCTTTGTTTAAGCTAATTCATAGCTAAATTTAGCTTCCGAATCCTCAGCGTTTTATATTATACCATCAATTTGCTGAATTATATTTATCCATGTTATGAGTAATTTAACTAGTCTATAATCTATCAATTCCAACTTACTCGTATATTTATTTATTTTTTAATTTTCTTTTACCCAAATTATGCTAATTATGTGTATATATCTAAATCATATAGGATCACTATCGACAATACTTTCTTTCTTACCTAACAAAATTATATACACCTAGAAGATAATCTTAAGCAAGTGAAGTAAGAAAGTTTATCCTTTGAATTAAAAAGAATGCCTTCAACAAATTGCTTTTGTTTCTATGTATATCCTCATATTTAATTCATATTACTACATACAAAGATATAAGGAATTTGATTTGTTTTAAAAAAAATAAATCTTCATTACAAAGTATTCTACATGTACCCATGATTCTTCCACAAAGTGCTATGAGTTAAGGGAAGTATTACTTAATTTTTTCTTGTTTCTAATTATATTAGTCAATCTTACTATATAACTCGAATTATTTAATTTATATACTCTCATTAAAACAAAATATAAGAATATTATATTACCTATTTTCCAAAGTTTGGTTCCAATCTCTTTCTTCTTCTTCTTCCTTTTTCCCTTCTCTGCATTTTTTTTTTTTTTGCGTTTGCTGCAGCAGCAGCGCTGCTTTCCCTTTCCCCCAATTCCCTTTTCTTTCTTTTGGTTCACGTGGGCTTTTGCCCTTATTTTAAATTGATTAGGTTTTCTTTCTTTCTTTTTGTTTTCTTTTCTTGTATTAGTTTTTTTTTGTTATGTTAAAAGACCAACATACCCTAACTTAAATATGGGTCATGACAATATTCATATGCAATAACTACACTTTCATACATGTAATTTCATCTAGTTGGACAAGCTTTAGGAACTTTTCTTTCTCTTAGGCAAAATTCATCGCATCTTTTAAAATATTCTCTAATTCTACTTCTACGGTTTGAATAAAAAAGCCAGTTAAGAGCTATTTTAACCTTTTGAATTTCAACATTTAAAATTCACATACCATCACCCACAATTAAATGGTAAATATGACAAATACATCTAACATGAAAAATGTTACTAAATGCAGGATTTAGTGTAGTAGTAAGCAAGGCTACAACATTAGTGTTACTTATTTGTGGCGGGCTTGACCCGACCCGGCCCGGTTTGGCAACCTTTGTCCCAGCTGAATCTTTTTTCGAATGAAATGACATTCTATTTCAATTGAATGTTTTCTCAATATCTTAGAGTCCACTTCGATTCTTCACAAAGGGCTTTTTGCACTTTTAGTACCTATGTTATTCACAAATTATGATTTTATCAGAGTGTATTTCCTTATTTAACGCATTTGACCTTCAATTATGTGGGGGAAGCTATCAAAACCTCGAGTGGTTCCTAGGGTGTTGGGACGAAGATCTGTTAGGGATAAGACGACATTGTAGAGTGTATACATTTGGTACCTATATTTGATTGCTTACATTTGAAAATAGATTATTCATACGTTTTCCAAGTATTATTTCTTAAACTAAAGAGTAGAAAGAGACCTAGAGATTTATTTGATGTTGTATAAACTAAGATTTGAGTTTCTTCTGGATCGTTGACCTTGACTCCGTAGTCCGTACCTGTTTACAGCCGCAGCAGTGGATGACGAAGACTTTGAACAAGGACTAATGACATAAAAAAGTGACAAAAACTAAGTTGTAGGACAATGGAGTCCATTGCTTAACGGCAAAAATGGTACCTGTTTGTTAATCTGGTAGATAAATTTAGAACTTTCCCATTTAAACACTTCAACTCTATAAAATGTTTAAATGGGAAAGTTCTACTATTCAAAATTAAATGGTCTTCAACTATTCAAAATTATCTCGTAAAGTCATCTTTTGTTTGTTTGTAACAGAAAAATCACTTAACTATTCTTATAGCACTCAGAGTACTATACCTAGCATATCTAGTATCGGAATAATAATATAATTGAACTAAATATCAAGAGTATATGATATATATTATAAAAGTACCTTTATTTTAAATAATTATTTTCTATAGTACGTGGATGAAACATATATTTTAAAACTTTCATTTTCTTTAATTCTCAATTGTGCAAATAAACTTTTGAGTTTCTGTTGTTAACATCAAAATTATTATTACAAATAAATTGTTCTAGTTAACTTTCCACTATGCTAAATATTTTATCAATCCAACATTATATATGCTTATATACTATTAAATAAAATTTATTTATTCTAAGTCAAGTCCATAATATAAATTAAAAAGAGAAAAAAATATAATATTAAAAAGTTAAAATAATTAAAAGAAGATAAAAGTTGATAATTTAGAGGGTAAATAAGTATTTGGCGATCAAAAGTTTGAGAAATTTAGTTGGTGACCTTCTGAGTGCTATATGCATAGTTAAGTGACTGATGTTGTTACAGACGAAAGAAATATGGCTTTAACAGATAATTTCGGATAGTTGAGTGACCATCTGAGTAGTGGACTCAGAATAATGGTCCTTGTGATTTGTACGATAGATCTTGAGCCTGAATTTACGCATTACAGAACTTTCTTTCGTACAATAGAATTTTAGGAATACAACAATAATAACAACCCAGTAAAATTTCACAAGTGGGGTATGTGGAGGATAGTGTGTATGCAAACTTTATTACCCCACCCCGAAGGAAAGAGATGTTGTTTCCGACAGACCCTTCGCCAGAATCTTAGGAATAGTCTCGTGATAATTGATTTGTGATCATTAAATTTCCTTTTGTATTGTGCAAACTAGCTTTATCAATCCTCTAATAACAATAATATTCATTTTCGTATATCATTACATCAGACGAAGTGGTTGTATAAATCACAAACATTATATATAGTACCAATATTAAGGCATAGAATTAACAACCTGAGTTATATTAGTATTAGGATAAGATTAGTGACTTGACGTTTACTTCTAGGCTTGAGAGACTGTCCCTGGGTTAGTCAATAGGAGAAATTATCATGTCTTTGTTATATGTATCTCATTAATCAGATGAATGAAATGAAACCTTCTGGAAAAACCTCATTTTAGCCATTCTATACTTTAAATTTAAGATTTTCTTTCTTTCCCCTCCTTAATATTAAAACATTCAGTGACAACAAGTATAGATACGAAGGAAATCAAAATGCTGAAATTTTTAAAACCCCAAACATAGTTTGATAAATAAAAGCAGCTCTCTTTTCATTTCCCTTGCACTTTTATCAAGGTAAGGGATATGCGTGAGCTAGATGTGACCAAAGGCCGATCCATAATTTTAATTCTATAGTTTCAAATTTTCGATTTCAACCATTGACTTCGTCACATTGTTTGAGTTATGGGTTCATAGCTCAATTTTTTCAATAATTTTAGTGAATTTTATACAAAAAATCCCGGTCTAGAAGAAAAGTTATATAACTAAATTATTGGATCCGCCCCTAGTTGCGACGCAGAGGAGCTATATATAATTCATTAATTTAATTAGAAGATTTACAAAACACAAATGCTTAAAATTAGACTATCAAAATAGTTAGAAGGAAATAGGTGTAAATGCTAGATTTAGAGGGTGTGCTCGAAGTGATACATGTAGAGGAGGAGGAAATGTGCCTTGAAATAGAAATAAAGTAAAAAGTCAATGGAGGACCTTTTGGGCATCCTTTCTAGAAAATCTTGAAAATTTATGATAGCTGGTGTGTTTATCACCATTTTAAATAGTAGTATGACACACTACGTTGCTCTTTAAAAAACGTAAAATGAGAAAGATTAGCGAATTAATTTATATAGGAAAAAACACTTTATTTGTTACGACAGTTATGCAGTAGAATTTTAATGCACTTCGAGTTAATTTTTAGTTGTTCATTTTTGACTTTGCACTTTCTTTAAAAAAAAATGAAGTGTGTATTTTATCATAATAAATGACCTGGCACGATTGTAGATTTCCGAGGACATGGCCCTTGATAGGAAGGTTTGGAGGTCGAGCATTAGGGTTGTAGGATAGGGTGGTAGTCGAGCTTCTCCTCCTCCATTCCGGGGGTGAAGCGAGTTTGAGTAGGTTGGTCCTAGACAGGCTTGTGGTTAATGTAGAGTTCACACTAACCTTACTGTTTTCCATAGCTCTAGACCTTAGTTGTGGGTTATGGTTATTGCATGTCATCTATTTTATGGTTTTTAGGATGATGTCATTATTTCTATGGTTATGTTGACGTTACCGATGAATTGTCTTTTCTTGTTTTCTTGTTTTATTTTCATCTTCCTGAGCCGAGGGTCTATCGGAAACAGCTTCTCTGCCTTATCGGGGTAGGGGTAAGGTCTGCGTACACACTACCCTCCCCAGACCCCACTTAGTGGGACTTTACTGGGTCGTCGTTGTTGTTGTTATTGTTGGAAAATGAGTATTTAGTGATAAGGGTAAAACGGGAAAAAGAAGATTGTCTTTATCTTGATTTAATATAGTGGACAAGTAAAAATAAAAGATGTATTTTTACTATATGAACAAGTGAAAGTGAACGGAGCAAGAGCGAGTACTGCGTATAAAAGTATAATTGATTTTCACATTTACTTTGCCTTCTACTAAATCCCAAGCAAAAAATATGCCCATATTATCATCATATGTTGACTTTACTATTTGCTCAAGCAACAAGAGTCTCGACCCTTGACTTACGCAGCCTAATAAAATGAAAAGAAAAGGACGAAAAAAAAACAATATTCCTTCAACCGCACCGTATATAACGTAAAAATATCAAAAAGAGAGCTCGCAGATCAGTACCAAGTATTACTAATTAACAAAATAGCACAAGATCCTTCAACGTATAGTCGTATATAATTCTTCACTTCTAGAATGAGTATATAATATTGGAGTAAAGAGAGTTAATAAAGTCTTCTCTTCTAGAGTGTATAAATCATATCTCAATTAATTAGATGCTCTTCAGTTTCATTCATATACGTCAACACACATGAAAATGTGCATGCACTCGAGATATCATAAATGAGGTCTTAATTTGTGTATAAAATTCAAGCTTCTAGATTACTTGGTCGAGAGGCTACGACCATGATATCAATCCCTTTCACATGTTTCTTTTACTTCTTATATTTTCCAATTGATAAGCCATAATTCTTTTTTATTTCAATGCTTGCTTCATGCTATTTTTTATGTGCATGTGCTGCTGATGTATTTGAGTTAAACTCCTTTCTTTTTTACCATTCAATGAACCAAAATTAGAAAGCTCATTCCATTAAATACTAATATCACACGAATAAAAATAGTAGATGCGTGTTACTCGTGAAGGGAACTTTGGAGTAACGATAAAGTTATTTTTGTGTAATCTATAGGTCAGGGGTTCGAGCAGTAGAAGCGGCCACTAATATTTGTATTAGGGTAGGTTGTCTACATCACACCCCTTAAGTTATAATTCTTCCTCGGATCCTGCGTGAATACGAGATGTTTTGTGCATTGAACTGCCCTCTATGCGTTGGGCTTTCGGAATACACAGCCTCAGGTCCAAAGCAGAAAACATGAGTCTAGGCCCAGTTATTTATTATGTACATAGTAATCAGTAGCTACTCTTTGTAACACTTGGCCAATTTCTTTTGCAGACATTGTATGTAATGTGTACTCAATTTGTAAGACCTCTAGATCGGGTTACCGGGTTGATATAAATACATAAGGGCCCAGCTGTATTAGGCTGCCGTGCACTATTCAGTCATTTTTCTCGTGTTCTCTCTCTGTTACTAACTGATGAGAAAGACCTAGAAGCCCTAAGCGGCCATTAACTAATTCCTCCATTTTTACTCGATTCCTCCACAGTTGACACTATGCATGTCGCTTGTTAAAAAAAATTCTTGCGACTAATCTTGTTCCATTATTTGTGCAGGAATTTTCTTCAATATTATCCTCTTGTCTACATTATATTATATGTCTTTTTCTATATCCACCGCTCTAAAAACTAAGCTTATCTGAACTCTCCTCCACTCTTATTTATGTTGTAGCCACGAGATGCTCTCAGTCTCAGAGTTGAGGATGTGCCAAGTTTGAACTTTGGATTAATTTGGGAAGAAAGTTTCGTACTTCTAGAAGGTTTACTCTTTAGCCATTTCTACCCAAAACAACATCGTAAATGGACTAGCACCTCCTTTTCAATAGCACAAAACGTTTTAATTTAGTTTAACATGATTTGAAAATCGTCACTTTGAGCAATGATTTTTAGCTTATCGATATTCAAAATATTTTGAGCTATCTGAATTGACGTGGCATGCCATTCTATATAATTATTGATTTAATTCTAATATGTGAGAAAATAATACTGTATTGGGAAAAAACTGAGTTTATATTAAAAGATGATGTGGCATGACACGTGGATTAGTTAAATGGTCAAAGCGCAGCAATTGACTAAGAGGCACGGATGGAAACAGCCACGGGAAGAAGAATTTAAATAGGCACGAGACGACGTATAGATACGAGTCTCGTACCAATTTAAATTATTTACAGCCAACGGATAGAAGGCATTGAAAGCAAAGATCTGATGACAGAAAGGAGTCCAAATTCATTATTAAATACTTGATACGTTACGAAATTGGTATTTAATAGGAATGATTGTATAACGGCTTATTTAATATCATTTATTACTCATGATTATATCATTAAAGCTGAGGCTTCATTCCTTTACCTAGAATTATCTATAAAAGGAAGAAGTATCATCATTTGTAAGGACACGGAATACTATTGAGAATTTATTGAAATACACATCTATTTGCTTCTTTACCATCGTTCTCAAAAGTATTTTATTTTTGTCTCCTGATTATCAGTAACCCGAATTTCTTTTTAGCTTTGACCAAAGACTCAGATTTTTGGTTAAACAAATTGGTTCCGTTACCGGGAATCTGATAATCTTTCCTTTTAAGCTATATCTTATCTATTGGCGTCACCATGTCAAACAACAACGCCGACAACAATAGTAATAACACATTGGGAAACCATGAGAATCAAATACATCAAAATCAAGATAACGTGGTTCCCTCTCCTCTAAATTCACCACGTCAATCTCGTGAAGGCACTCCTGTTACTGAATCCCGTGCTGATCAACAAGAGCAATCTGAACATTTTGAAGGAGTTACAACTGAAGCTTTGCAAAAGCTAATTGATGCACAGGTCGGCAAAGCTCTTCAGGCACTTGTTAGTCGATTGCCTGCTGCGCCACCTACACCAACTCCTAATAATAATACATTGGAGAACCCCCGTTCTGGTCTTGATAATTCTGGAAACGGAGCAACCCCCAGTGAACCACAAGAAGGGGGACCAGGTAATTTAAATAATTCGTATTTGCAAAATTTAGTACTAACCTTGCAGAAACAGCTTAAGGAACAAAATGAGCGTATTGAACAAATCCCTGGAGTTCCACCTGTAATAAAAGGAGTAGACATGGACAAATACTCACAACAACCATGGAAGCCTAGTGCTGCTCCCCTTCCAATTCCGAAAAAGTTCAAAATGCCTGACATCCCGAAATATGATGGTACTACAGACCCACGTGACCACGTGACTGCATTTACAACCGGCGTAAAAGGCAACGACTTGACCAAACAAGAAATTGAATCAGTATTGGTCAAGAAATTTGGAGAAACACTCACCAAGGGTGCATTAACCTGGTATTCTCTTTTATCTGAAAATTCTATTAATTCTTTTGTTGAGCTTGCAGATTCTTTTATTAAAGCACATTCGGGAGCACAAAAGGTTGAGAAAAGGATGGAAGATATTTTCAAAATCAAACAAGGGGATTCAGAGTTGCTTAGAAACTTCGTTGATAGATTCCAGCGTGAAAGAATGACTCTACCTCGTGTGCCTGACAATTGGGCTGCTATAGCTTTTGCAAGTAATTTAAATGACAAAAGTTCTGAAGCCACGAGACGACTCAAAGAAAGTCTTCGAGAATTTCCTGCAACCACATGGAATGATGTTTACAACAGGTATAGCACGAAGCTGCGAATCGAAGAAGATACCGTACCTAAGCTCCATCATGAAGAAAGGGGCGGTACTCGAAGGTCAGAAACCGAAAAAAGATCAGGTAAAAACAGGTACGATCCATATATGGGACCCGCAGGAAAGGACCCACGGTCAAAACAAGATAGCTAGCAATATGATCAAAAATCAAGGAACCGGGATTCTGGCTCTTCTTCAAAGTTCAGGAATGATCGGAACAGACAAGAATCACGAGATGATGACAGGAGTTTAAAGGCACGATTCGGTGGATATAATTTTAATGTCTCTACCTCCGAGCTCGTAGCTGTTTTAAGAAGCATGGGAGATAAGGTACGGTGGCCAAAAGAGATGCGGTCAAATCCAAGTAGACGCAATCCGGATCATTGGTGCGAATTTCACAACGATCACGGGCACAAAACTTCAGAATGCAGATTCCTGCAGAGTGAAGTGGATCATTTATTAAAGCAAGGGTACCTCACTGAGTTTTTTGTGAGAAAGGAAAACAAGCTTATATGAAAAACAGACAAGAGCCACCATAACCTCCTTCACCCAAGAGGACAGTGAATGTCATAAGCGGGGGAGAGAACATTCACGACGTAACCTACACAGCCTCCAACAAGGTTTCTAAGGTAACAATTACACACGGGAAACGGGTGCGGCAGGTCCTTGAAAATGAAAGTATTTCGTTCGATGACGCAGATACCGAAGGAGTGACAACTCCACATAATGACGCACTGGTAATATCTTTACTTGTACATGATACTAATGTAAAACGAGTTTTGATTGATCCAGGGAGTTCTGTAAATATTATATTACTAAGGGTACTACGAGAAATGCAAGCTGAAGACAAAATGATACCCAAGGCGCACACCTTGTCAGGCTTTGACAATTCAAGTGTAGTAACAAAAGGTGAGGTATTTCTAACAACTTTTGCTATGGGTGTTGTGAAGGAAACTAAATTTCAGGTAGTTGATATGGAAATGGCCTACAATATGATCATGGGGAGACCATGGATACACGATATGGACGTTGTCCCATCAACTCTACATCAGGTTATTAAATTCCCATCACCATGGGGAATTTGCCAAATTCGTGGGGATCAGCAGATGGCTAAAAGTGTCAACGCTGTAACAAGTACGAGCGCCGAAAATAAAGAAAAGTAGCAATTACAGGAAACAGTTGAAGGTAAAAAAGATCAAACTTCAACTGAACAGGAAAAGACGGATTTGGACTCAAGACCTGACACAATTCAAGAACCTGAAGAAAATGAAAGCATCAAAACGACAATTGAAGAGCTTGAGGCAGTGATGTTATTTGATCAATGGCCTGAACGGAAGGTTTATGTCGGGGCCAATTTAAGCACGAACATGCGAGGTATGATAATCGAATTTTTAAAAGCTAACTTAGACTGCTTTGCTTGGTCCCACGCTGATATGACAGGGATACCACCAAATGTGATGACTCACAAACTCAATGAGGACCCTTCTTTCACACCAATAAAGCAAAAGAAACGGAAACAAGGTGCTTTTAAGAACCAGGTGATTCAGGAGGAAGTCCAAAAATTATTAAAAATCGGATCAATCCGTGAGGTAAAATATCCTACTTGGTTAGCTAATACGGTGGTCGTACCCAAGAAAAATGGTAAGTGGCGTGTTTGTGTAGATTATACCGATTTAAATAAAGCCTGTCCAAAAGATTCTTTTCCCTTACCGCATATAGACCAACTAATTGATGCAACCGCAGGTCATGAACTTTTAAGTTTTTTAGATGCATACTCAGGATATAATCAAATTAAAATGGATCCTGGTGATGAAGAAAAAACTTCTTTCATCACAGACAGGGGGACTTACTGTTATAAAGTAATGCCCTTTGGCCTCAAAAATGCTGGGGCAACCTATCAAAGGTTGGTCACCAAAATGTTCCAAGAACATTTAGGGAAAACAATGGAGGTATATATAGACGATATGCTCGTCAAAACCCAGCAATCTCACGACCATATTTCTCATCTATCTGTTACTTTTGAAATTTTGCGAAAATTTAATATGAAACTCAACCCAGAAAAATGTGCATTTGGAGTTGCACCGGGTAAGTTTTTGGGTTTTCTTGTTTCTAATCGTGGTATTGAAGTGAATCCTTCTCAGATCAAAGCAATAGAAGAAATCCCGGATATACTTACTAATAAAAAGGAAATACAAAGATTAACGGGAAGAATTGCAGCTTTGGGAGATTTTTTTCCAAATCCTCGGAAAGGTGTTTTAAGTTTTTCTCTGCACTTAAAAAGCAAGATCATTTTGAATGGAATGAAGATTGTCAACAAGCCCTTAGAAATTTGAAAGCTTATTTGTCAAAACCACCGTTGTTGGCAAAACCGAAGGTGGGGGAAAAACTTCTCATTTATCTGGCCGTATCTGAAGTCGCAGTAAGTGCTGTTTTAGTCCGCGAGGACCAAGGTAAACAATCTCCTATTTATTATGTAAGTAAGTCCTTATTGGAAGCTGAGACACGATACCCACAGCTAGAAAAATTAGCATTAGCTTTGATCATGGCATCTAGAAAGTTAAGACCTTATTTTCAATGTCATCCCATTGTAGTAGTTACTGCTTTTCCACTTCGAAATATTTTGCATAAACACGAACTTTCAGGAAGATTAGCAAAATGGGCTATAGAACTAAGTGAGTATGAAGTTATTTATCAACCCAGGACCGCTATAAAGTCTCAAGTACTAGCTGATTTCGTGGCTGATTTTAGCCAGGGGATGCATTTAGAAGCAGAAAAAGAATTATTAGTTTTTAATGGTGCGAACCCGGGGACTTGGGTTTTATACACTGACGGTTCATCTAATGTAAAAGGGGCAGGCTTAGGAATAGTCCTCGTACCACCTGCGGGTGAGACCATTAGACAGGCTATAAAATGTCATTCTATAACTAACAATGAAGCAGAGTATGAGGCTGTAATTGCAGGTTTAGAATTGGCACGAGAACTCGGCATAACACAGATTATAATCAAGAGTGATTCTCAACTCGTGGTTAATCAGATGCTGGGGACTTATACAGCCAGAGAGTCACGAATGCAAGAATACCTCGCAAAGGTACGGGAGTTAATAAAGCAATTCCAAACTTGGAAAGTAGTGCAGATCCCAAGAGATGAGAATGTAGAGGCAGATGCTTTAGCAAACCTTGCATCCGCAGCAGACGTGGCAAACAATACAGATGCTTCAGTCATACATCTATTTCATTCCGTTCTTGAACCTGGTAAAAACGAGGTAAATTTTAATCATCTAACATGGGATTGGAGAAATGAAATTGTTGCCTTTTTACAGCACGGAATACGCGCTTCACAAAAAAGTTGCACGATATTGTTTATATCAAGGTAATCTTTATCGAAAGATGTTCGGCGGACCACTAGCAAGGTGTCTCGGACCCTCTCAAACCGAATATGTCATGAGAGAAGTACATGAAGGACATTGTGGGAATCACGCAGGAGGACAGTCACTGGTAAGAACGTTAATTCGCACAGGATATTATTGGCCTAAGATGGAAGAAGAGGCAACCAGTTTCGTGTCCAAATGTGATAAATGTCAAAGGTACGGCAATAATATGCACAGACCAGCTGAGTTACTACATCCTGTTTTAGCCCCTTGGCCCTTTATGAAATGGGGAATGGATATCGTAGGTCCACTTCCACAAGCAAAAGGTCAGGTAAAATTTCTACTTGTACTTACAGATTATTTCACTAAATGGGTAGAAGCAGGGGCATTTAAACAGGTACGAGAAAAAGAAGTTAAAGACTTCATATGGCGAAATATAATATGCCGCTTTGGAGTACCAAAGGAGATCGTGTGTGACAATGGACCACAATTCATTGGAGCACAAGTTACAGAATTTCTTCGAAGTTGGCAGATCAAAAGAATAACGTCTACGCCATATCATCCAGTGGGGAATGGACAAGCAGAATCAACTAACAAAGTTATTATCAATAACTTGAAAAAGAGGTTACAAGATTCAAAAGGTAATTGGCCTGAGGTGTTACCTGGAGTACTATGGGCTTATCGTACAACGACCAAAACAGGCACTGGAGAAACACCATTTTCGATGGTTTATGGTACGGAAGCCTTAATTCCAGTTGAAATAGGTGAGCCAAGCACACGATACGATCAGGCAACGGAGGAATCTAATAATGAAGAGATGCGGGTTAGCCTAGATTTACTTGAAGGAAGAAGAGAAGCTGCTTTGATAAGGATGGCAGCACAAAAGCAAGTAATAGAACGATATTACAATAGGAAAGCACGCCTCAGATTTTTCAAAATTGGGGACTTCGTGCTTAAAAAGGTGTTCCAATCTGCAAAAGCTGCTAACTCAGGAAAGCTAAGTCCAACATGGGAAGGACCATACAAAGTCCGTGGCATTGCGGGAAAAGGAGCATACCAGTTGGAAACAATGGATGGTAAAGTTTTACCCTCACATTGGAATGCTGTCCACTTAAAAAGATATTACTTTTAAGAAAGTACCTACGGTCAGGTATCATCATGTTAAAATTTCTCTCTTGGTTTATTAATATTTTACTAACGATTTTAGATGCTAGGCAAAATATCCTAACTCGTGCCAAATGATGAGTCACAACCTGCAAGGCAAAATGGAGTATTCTTAAATTCCTAGCCCAGGGTTACAATTAATCTGATGGAAATACACACGAGTTAGGCAGTCTTCATCTATAATCGCACCGTCGAGTCCCGTATATCTTTCTGTTTCAGGAAAAGGGCCAAAGTAAAAGAAATAAACAAGTGCTCGAGGCTTCATACTTCACCGCTCAAACACTTGGGGGACTACATATTATACACAGATATGTGTAGAGAAACAGATACGAGTATCGAACAAAAATCGGCCACAAAGAAGCAAGTGTTGAGAAAAAGTTACGAAGTCTTCAGCATTCATGAGAACAACAGAGTCATCTCTCAAACTCATAAACAAAGTCACCTCTCAAACCCTTCTTAATATGTAAAGATAGGGTCATGACTATGTACTGAAACAGGTTATGAAGAAAAACCTTGTTTATTTTATGTTATTTACAAATCTGTTACAAGAAAAACAGTTACGAGAAAGTTGTAGATGTATTGTAATACATGTAACAGTCAAACACTTGTTAAAAGTTTATGAATAAAAACTTGCCAAAGTTGTTTCATACAAAACGTGTGTTTTCCTATTTCTTTCATCGTATTATAACACCATTATGAAGTTGAGACGTCTTCTTCATTAAGTGTCGATAAAATAAAAGGGCCCTCTTTTATAAGCCTCATGTTAATAAGTCATGAGAAGAATCATAAAGCATTTTCAAAGGATAAAAATGCTAAACTATTCTATAAGTCCTAAATAAGTAAGGAAAAGGCAAGAATAGAACACATTGAAGTACTAACAAAACTTCTTAATATAATTAAAAAGACTAAGTAGAAACTTAGTCAATAAAAGTTTATACAAGTGCCCCATTATGATAACTGGGGACTTTCACCAAAAAATCCCTTAAAAACTAAGGGATAAAACCATCATCCAATTGAAGGGGTTAGCACATCAGAAGTTGCAATATTAATTTCACTTTCAGCCACAGGCACGGTGGCAACTTCTGAAGAAGCAGCAACAGGAACGGTTTCAGCAGAGCTTGGAATGTTAGGATAAATGAGGGAAACAAGAGTCACGGAAGCTTCAACTTCCACAAACTGGGTCATAGAAGTTTCACCCTCTGAAGCTGGAATTGCAACATTTTCAGCTGAAGCAGGAATTGTAATCCCAATTGCTGCAGTATTCACTTCTTCATTTAAAAGTTCTTCTGTTCCAGGAACTTCAAGTGCAGGAGAAGGAGTATCAGTAGACTGTTGGCTTTTCTCGATGGTATCTACGACTTTGGCCAGTTCAGACTGCAAGTCAAAACCTTCTTGAGCAGCTTCCGTCAAAGCATCACGACGAAGATTTCAGGAAAGCCCAACTCACTTCTATGTTAAAATTTTCCTCTAGAAGTCCATATTCCTTTTCCCACATAGCAAGATCGTTTTTTAAGATTTGATATTCAGCTAAATGGGAATCAAGGGAAGCTTCAAGAGAAGCATGAGAACTCTTCAAGGCATGAATCTCGTCAGAAGAAGTCTGTAAGTCAGCCTGAGCTTGAGTCAAGCTTTGCACTAACTCTCCTGCATATTCTTCCTTCCTAGCCAAAAGTGCCTTCAGCTCCCTAACTTCTTCACTAGCCCTGGATAATTGTTCTGACAAAGAGCATTCCAAAAGCTCTTTGTCTCTTTTCAATTGGCTTGAAGAGGCTTTGACAGTTGCCAGTTCAGAAGTTAAACCACGGTTTTGCTGCTCCAGGAGATTTTTATCTTCTTGCAACTCCTCTATGGTCCCTTGAGCATTCTCGAACTGCTCCTTCCAATTGGTTGCTTCAAGATGGGCTCCCCTAGCTATTTCTTCGGCCTCGTGGACAGTCTTTTCAGACTCACGAGCTTTTCTTTCCAGTAGGAAAATTCTTCCCATTAATTCCGTGCCAATAAGGTTAGCCTACAGAGGTAAGTCATGGAAATGAGAGATTGAAGATAATTAAAAAAACTTGTTGGTAAAAATACCTTCAAAGTAGAATGAACTACGTCATTCATCAGAGTTAAGCAGCTATGACTCTCCATCTTCTTCTTCTCGATATCTCCAATTAGAGGTTCGAGCCAAACATCGGCTCTGCCGGTCTTCCTCAAGAGGCTATGATTGGCAGGAACCTCCAAAGTAACACTTCTCATAGTCATACTTCCACTGCTAGAACATGTCTCTGTATGATGAACAGAGGGAAGAGGAGCAGTGGAAGGAATGGAAGGAAAAGATGTAGAAACCAACATAGGAGCGGAAGAAGGTGCGGTAGAAATAGCCAAGGGAACGGATATATAAGCGGTAGAAACTGGCAAAAGAACGAAAGTCGTCAAAACTGGTAAAGAAATACTTACGGCTGGCAGAGGAATGGAGGAAATAGGAACAAATGAGGAAAGAGGAGCTTCATCAAAAACAGGGCCAAGCTCGCCACTCCCGAAACCACTGTTAAAAAGATGCTGAATTGACTCATTATTATCTCTTGGTTCAGCGTCCTCATCAGATTGAATCAAAACAGGCTCGGTGGCGGAGGTACGAGCAGTAGTGTTTTCAATTTCATCATCAATGATTATTCGTCTCCTGACCCTTGGTCTGGTAATTAGGGAGGTACCCTCCTCTTCTTCTTCAGAACTTTCCTTTGTAGCTTTCCTTTTAGGCAGCAAGGCTCGAGCCTTATCCAAATCAAGAGCAGCATTCGCAGACATGCGAATGGCCATAGCTACTTCATTCGTCATTCCTCTAATGCCAAATCATGATTAAAGGATGGATATACATGATTAAAGTTGAGGAAGAAGTGCTTAACATGTAAAAAAAATTCATATAAAAGGGGGGATACCATGTGTTTTGACCTTCCAGCCATGTAAGGAAGAAATTGATTTCCAAGTTCTCTGCTCCCTAGCAGCAATCTTCAAAAGTGAGTCTACCCAACCACGAAAGTTGGGAATAGGTTCCACATCTTCCATGGTTGCTACAAAACCAAGAAGGGACGAGGTTAAAAAACAACTTTCTTTTGAAATTCTCAAAAGTAGGTACGGTAAATAAAAGGAAACCTACGTTCAAAATTCCACTTCTCAGGGAAGGGAATATTTGTTTCACCAATCAAGTCCACTGTACGGATAGCAACGTAACGGATATACCATCCACGATCTTTGTCATCCTCAGGATTTACCAAAACTTTTTTGCTCCTTGCAGTTAAGGTAAAAACTCCATGGTGTATTAAGTTAGGATGGTGAAATTGACATTGGCCTTGGAAGATAAATATCTCAAACAAGCCACTGTTCTCCACACCAATGGACCGATTTGGGCCAAACAAATTGTAAAGAAACGACAAAAATCGAGAATAACTGGGTCAATCGGAGGATTAAAACCTAAAGTGAAGGGGTAAGTGTAAACAGAAGAATACCCACTTCTAAAAGAGGAAATTCTTTGATTTGGGGAAGGAATTGACATTCGGAGACTATCCTTCCAGTTACAATCTCTTCTTATGGTGGGGATTGTAAGCTCGGTTACTATTGTTGGGTAAGTATCGGCTCTTTCTAAATTTTTAATTTGTTTTTGAAGAGACGTTTTGTCACTTTCAAAAGACAAATCGCCAGGAACTATATCATCAACTGAGGGTTTTTGAGAAGGATCAAGAATTTCCCTACTTTTAGAAGAAGGAGCTTTTGGGATAGAACTCCTTGAAGAAGAACCAGAGGAGCCGCCTCGCGTAGATTCTAACCCTGTTCGAAGCCTACCTCCTCCGCCTCTTCTGTGTCTAACAGGGGCGTTGGGGAATTGATCTAGAATTGGAACTTTTTACGGTTAGGGTTTGAAGAAGACATTGTTAAGAGGAAGTATGTGCTGAAGATTTGTGAAGAAGACAAAGGAAGACAAAGTTATGTGTAAAATGGGAACCGTCAACTTTTTAAGTGTAATGATGAAAAGCCTATAATAAAGGCAGTTGTCACTTCGTAAATAGTGAGAATGAAGAAGTCTCGAAAAAGGGTATGAATAGCGGAATCAATTAGAAAATGACACATGGGCAGAACATTAAATGGAAAAGACTGCTGAGACGTTAGTACTGTCATGAGCATTAATTGTGGCAAAAATTCCTTTTACATGAAGATCCACTTCCCAATTATTTAATTGATAAAAAAATGGAAAGTGGGGGGACTATCTGTATTGGGAAAAAACTGAGTTTATATTAAAAGATGATGTGGCATGACACGTAGATTAGTTAAATGGTCAAAGCGCAGCAATTGACTAAGAGGCACTGATGGAAACAGCCACGGGAAGAAGAATTTAAATAGGCACGAGACGACGTATAGATACGAGTCTCGTACCAATTTAAATTATTTACAGCCAACGGATAGAAGGCATTGAAAGCAAAGATCTGATGACAGAAAGGAGTCCAAATTCATTATTAAATACTTGATACGTTACGAAATTGGTATTTAATAAGAATGATTGTATAACGGCTTATTTAATATCATTTATTACTCATGATTATATCATTAAAGCTGAGGCTTCATTCATTTACCTAGAATTATCTATAAAAGGAATAAGTATCATCATTTGTAAGGACACGGAATACTATTGAGAATTTATTGAAATACACATCTATTTGCTTCTTTACCATCGTTCTCAAAAATATTTTATTTTTGTCTCCTGATTATCAGTAACCCGAATTTCTTTTTAGCTTTGACCAAAGACTCAGATATTTGGTTAAACAAATACATTGGATAATTTATAGCTAACGTGGCTTCTTAAACGAATAATAGTGTAGTCCAAGCAATTCGGTCAATTCCCAAATTTGGGGTTATCTCATTCTCTCTGACCATGGCAATTTGTGGTACGATAGTCCAAATTAAAGAGAGAAAATAGAAAAAAACAAAATTGATTCCCGTGTTAGAGTTTTGAGTTATCTTCAATTGTATATATCTGAACTGTATGTACTTCATATTTTCAAAATCACGTGTTTCCCTTCATTCTATTCTTCATGTGGGGGGGGGGGGGGGGGGAGGGATAATGTTTGAATACTTAAGCTGAATCAATAGATTTTCTGAATGGGCACATCGTATTATGTAATCAGCCAATGTTAAACCTACTTACTCACATTCAGTGTTTAACTTAAAAAATATAAATACAGGAAATGGGGGCAGTATGTTACATTTTAACTTTTCATTTTTCTTTCCCGCTTTATCCATAAAAAAATTCCACTTCATTTTATTTGCTCTTTTTGTAACTAGAAATTAAAAAAAAAAAAAAAAAAGGCAACAGTACAGCTAAGTAAAAAAATAACCAAAAGAAAAACCCGAAAAGTCCTCCTAATATTTTCTTTTCTCTGTGGGTGCAAGTCAAGACAACTATTAGAAAATGTTGAAGAAATTACGGAAATATATATTATTGGTACTTGATAGCATAGGCGGATGCAACGCATTGGTATCGGATTCAACTGAACCCAGTACTTTTGATACGGAGCATAAATTTATTTGTAAAAATTCATTAATATTGTAACATATAGCAATATGAACTCATAACTTTAAAAATACAATGGGTTCAATGCTAAAAAATTTACAAATTGAACTCATAAAACTTAAATTTTAGATTCGTGTCTTAATTGAATATTGCTCTGTAAGGGTACGGCAAAGTTCATGGTACACAACACCTACTATTATATTGACCATGATTTCACTTCGTTTGTTTGTTTGTAATTTTCCAAATAAGTTGTCGATCTCATAATAAATGTGCTTAAATATCGTTTATATACGTAAATATTCAAAATATTACGTGTCGAACGGATAAAACTTCACTAATTTTTGAGCTTGCAGCTTTGTTTGGCGGCTGGACCGTTAGGGATGCCCTACACTTATCCTAATTAGGAGTACAATTTTTTTTTATCTTAATTGTTCAATAATGTTCGATTGATAAGAGTCACAAAAACTTAACTTGATTTCACTGATAAAGATTCTAATAGTATATATTTTTAGGACTTGACAAACAAGACAAAAATAACTTCTTTTTTTCTATAGATTATTTTTATATTTTAAAGTTCAAACACATAAAAAGTAAAGAGGATATTGTTCCTTTATCTAATATTTAATGAAATTATAGATTTGATAACCTACCTAATTTCATGCCATCTAGTCCCCCCCCCCCCCCCCACCTATGGCTGTTCTACTACCTATATAGCTATGGGTAATTAACTGATTATAAGAACTATCCACAAGCAACATTAAATTCTTTACGTGAAGTATTAATTTTATGATGGGTAAAATTAATTACTTGGACGAAAATCTTTTGCTTTGGATTTAAGAGTTACTGATATTTTCTCTTTTTCTTTCCTGTAGGTTTAGCTACTAATTTAAGAAGAGTTAAGGCTTGTGTAAAGTTCAATTCTTGACAAATCATCTTGCGAAAGATAGCCATCGCTTATGTAATGTGATAAGATAATTATAAGGTTTTATTTGATGATTTATAAAACGTGGGATAGCGTTTGGAAGTAGAGAAAAAATATTTTATTTTATTTTTAAAAAAGACCTAACAAATTTATTACTATACTACTACTTATTAGTAGAAAGAAAATATTAATTTTTAACAATACTTTCCTCTTAATTTCCGGGATCCATTATTACGAGCGACAAAGTAGTGCTTTACACCCTAATGGTTTGTTAATGACTGAGCACCATTTGGCCATAGATTTTGTGTACATTTTTCAACAAAAATAAAATTGAAAACAGTATGTTCAAACACAATTTCAATTTCCAAAATTTGCAAGGAAATTGATATACACATGCACATACAAGGGAGATCAAAGATCAAATGGCAACAAGCAATGCAAAGTTAAACAATTATCCTTAGGAGTCTAGTTAATTCTTGTAATAGTAATAGTGATAGGAGATTCATGGTAAGTAGGGGTGTACAAAAAAAACCGACAAACCGCACCAACCCAATAATTCGAGTCAAACCGAAAAAAAAAACCTGACTATGGTTTGGTGTTGGAAAAAAAAACCCGACCATAATTGGTTTGGTTTGGTTTTAACTAAAGAAAGTCAAACCGAAACCAAACCAACCCGACATTACATATGTAGAAATTTTAGATATATTTAATATATAAATATATTTATTGTGATGTAATTTATAAATATTTCTTAAAATTTTTCATAATTTTATCTTTTAAGGTATTATTTCAAGGTTGAACTTAGAACTTTTGAGTGTTCCAATAAGTTTTATAGCCATTAATATTAGTAAATTAAATAATGCTAAGAAAAGCCCAAACCAAAATCAAGTCAATACTAATGCTAACAAAAGACATTCAATTCAATACTACGAACGAAAATGTATTGAATATCTATTTTTTTGTTTTGTAATAATTTAGATAAAAATACATAACCTATTTTTATTTTTTCTTTAGCGTTTAGTCATGTAATTAATACTCCCTTATTAGTCTACTTATTTTAACATGACTTAGTACTTTTAGATTATGTTTATTTTTATTATGGCTTTTTAATTAGCAATATTTATATTACATAATTTTATTGTCTTTATTATTGAATATTTTAGGATAATGTCATGACACATCTCATATTTTGTATTATTTTTTTGGAAAATACTTTATATAGTTGTATCTTACTAGGATTAAAAAAATATTTTGAGCACAAGTTATATGTTTTGTTCTACGAAGATTTTACCGGAAAAAAATCAAAAAAATCCGAATAACCCGAAAATCCGAGAAAACCCGAGTTTTATTGGTTTGGTTTGGTCTTTAGATTTAATAACCCGATAAAATTGGTTTGGCTTGGTAATTGTAAAATCCGAACTAACCCGACCTATGTACACCCCTAATGGTCAGTATTAATCTGGTTTTGTAAAGACAGTTTTTTTGATGAAATGAAATGTTAGTTTTATCAACAAAAAAAAAAAGTTACACCAAATCTATGTCTAAACGCTAGCTTAGGCTAAGTTGCTTGGCTGAAAAAGAGAGAAAGAGTAAGAGGGGTGGGCATCCTTGTGCATTTTTGAAAGTTGCTGGTGTTTTTTGAATTATAAAAACTTCAGGCGGGCTTAAAGAAAATAGTATAACAACTTGAAGGGTAAATTAACGTTTAATCCTTTACTAATGAAATTTGAGAGTATATATTATAATATCAATATGGCAGATCTGGACCAATTCAATTTCTTATATTCACTTGAACAATGATTTAATATGCAATAATTACCTCTTTCGCAAGAATTAGGAAGTCATACATCATCGATCTCCTCAAAGAAGCTTCTATAGAACTATCAATTTCCCAATTTTTTAATTAATAATTATATTCAAGTCCCCCATTTTTGATTTGACTATTCCCAATTCCCGCTTAGATCAGGTCTTCCAAACAGACTCTAATAAATAAGCTTATTCTACCTCTCTTTTTCTGTAGACACAAAAAATACAATCCAACAACCAAAAGTCAATATTCACTCCAAAAAAAACATTCATATTCTCCATACCCAAAAATTCCCATTTGTTTTTTGATTTCTAAAATGGTTAATCCATTTATTTGTGGATCTTTTCATCATCAAGATGAAGATGATATGGAAAATTTAAGCCCTTGTTCAACACCAAAAAGATCAAAAAAGAATTTGTCAAGAACAAGGTCTAGTAACAAGAATAACCCTTATTCAGACCGAGGTCTTGACAAATTTTCTGCACTTTTAGCTGATCTTGAAGACAAGAAACAGAGGATTTATTCACAAATTGGCCCTGATGATATCTCTTTCGTTCGTTTCGTCTTTTCGAATTCCAATGATGTCAAGCCCATTGTTGTTAAGTTGAAGGACAAGAAGCAGACAACAAATGATCACGACAGCAAGCAAACCACTGAAAAAATTCAATCTCAGGCGACTGACGAAACAAATGAAGGGAAAGAATTGCAAGTTGATTCCAAGAGAAGGCTAAAAAGGAGCATTTCTTGGAAATTTAAGTTGGAAAATTTGAAGAAACCTTTGTTTTATTTGCCAATGACTATAATATTGATATTGGTTTTTTTGGCTATATATGGAAGGTCATTTGCAATAATGTGTACTTCAATTGGATGGTACATAATTCCTACAATTAGAGGAGGAAACTCAAGTTCAAGCACAAAGACAAAAAGGCCAAAAAAGAAGAAGGAATATGTAAGAAGATTTAGTGAGAAAACTGTTGTAAGTGAAAGGTCAACCTCTCCAACAAGTGTTATGAATGGACCAAGTGACAAATTACCACCAACTGGTAAACATTGCCGTAGGACAAGCTGGTCATATTAAGTTTTCTTGATTTTGTAAATTCTCTCTTCTTTATTGTTCTGAATATGATCAGACTTTTTCTTTTCTTTTCTCTTTTTGAGCTTATGCATTGTAAATTCTTCTGTTGATTTTGTACATGTTTGAGTTAGACTAGAAATTAGTCACTCTTTGGCATGTTCCTTTAGATTAGGACTATGTTTTCGTTACCAAGTTATGCTGGTTCATCCGACTTGATATTATATGTACTGTTTTTTAGTTTCTCACTTAGGCCGATTCTTGATCTCTCTCATTGACAAATTACAAGTTAGATGTCTTAGCAACTGCTTCCTCTCGAAGAAAAAGGCTTTCCATTCTTCATAATAACATTAATATTCGAGCCAGCTTGCGTGCACTTCAATTATTTCTGAATTTTGTCTCTGTTGTAATTTTAATCCTTGTCTGTCATTGTTTCTACTCACTTTATTGATCACTAGGCGATATCCTTAGGTGAAATAAAGAATGTTTTTGATGAGAATAGAATATTTATTTCATTTTTAGTCGGAATTTTTTGCACAAATATAATTTAGCTAAAATTTGATTCAATTGTAGTTTCTTGCTCGATTTTCATGATCTCAAGATATGATAAACTTGTAACTAGAACAGCCTTTACGCGGAAAGGATTAATAGCTCTTGTTGCGCAACATTTAACTCATATAGAAGTTGACATAATACTTATATATTTATGTAATCATGATAAATATAAAGCACCTACTTTTATTTCATATAAACACAAGTCTTATCAAAGTGATCTGCATCTGGTCTTAATAACGAAAATATTACAAATTCTTTAAACAGTGTCCTTGCCATTGAGTGTGGTTTTGAGGAAAATATCCAATTGAGATCGGGCAGTATGGGCAAAATCACATCATTGTTAGTTGTAGTAACACTGCTCCCTTCCCTTCGGTCTACTTTAATTGATTTTTTTGATTGTTTTTATCACGCGTAATAGAAAATTCACCTTTTACCATTAATTGACCATATTAACTTTAATTTGTTTATTGGAAATATAACAAATACTTCTAAGCTCTTTACTCCAAGGGTAACTTTGAAAAAAAAAAAGTTAATTCATTCTTGATATCTGAAAAAATCACATATTATGAACCACAAAAAAAAGGCCAAAAAATCAATTAAAGTGAACCGGAGAAAGTACTCATTAATAAATTTCATAAAAAACGATGTCATTTACCTGCTTCCTCCTTGACTTTGTTTTTACTCAGAGATTCAAAGATAGTTATCCAGATAACGTTGTTCTTATTTGTTGATGATTTTTCTCCCTATAGGGTATATATATTCAAAAGTAAGCAGCAGTTGGGTCAATACGTTTTCCTAGTTATATATATATATATGGTACTTTATTCTACGATATATACGATTTATCTATATAAATATCATCATTTACATCCAGAAAATTGTATGCTTGGGAAGAAGCTCGGTCGCATGGACCTCATATAGGGTTTCTGCCCACATCATAGTTTTCTTTGAAAACCTTACAGAAATTTTTCGAGAAAGTTTCATATATATTTATTTGTAACTTTCATGATATACTTAAGTTTTAAAATTATATCAAATATCCCCAAACTATTAATTCTATACCTCTAAATCTTTTGACATATTCTGAAATATACACAATATCTTAATTTGAAAAAAGTCCAAATCAAAAATACCATAATATTCAAACTCAAACATATTACAATATTTTAATTTCAAATACAATATGCAAACTAATCATACCACAATGTTATAATTTGTAATACATTATCCAAACTAAATATACCATATTATTCTAATAAAGAATTCAATATTCAAATTAAATATACCATAATATTTTAATTTGAAATACAATATTCAAATCACACATTGTATAATTTTTTAATTTGGAATATAGTATTTAAACCAAATATATTACAATATTCTAAATTTATTATGGTATACCTACTTTATAAATTTATTTTAGACAATATTCTATTTTGGAATACACTGGATGTGCAAGATCAGATAAATTTATAAAGTAAGTATACATGGTAAAATAAATATATATAAAGTAGGTATACAAGGTAAAATAAATATGGTAGTAACTGGTATTTTCAATGGGCATATCCCATTCGGTATGGGGCATTTGCATCTATACCCGTTTTTTGGATCACGTTTTAACTTGTGCCCGCTTTGCAAAAAAAATTGCAAATGTACCCACTTTTTCGCGTAACTTCAGCATACGGGGCTGAAGTAGCAAAGGGAATCATGCAAAACTTCAGCATTCTAGTAGACGGGACTGAAGTAGCAAGTGTGTTGAAGTTTTTATTTGTAATTGCTGAACTTAAGCATAGTAGCTGAAGTTTTGTTCTCTATTTGCTGCAGTTTTTGTTTGTAATTGCTGAAGTTTTTGTTTTTGTAACTGGCGAAAGCTGAAGTTTTTGTTTTGTAACTAGCGAACTTCAGCTAAATTTTTATTTTTGTAACTGGCGAACTTCAGCTTTAGAGCTGAAGTTTTTATTTTGTAACTGGCAAACTTCAGCTCTAGAGCTGAAGTTTTTGTTTTGTAACTGGCGAAGTTTTTGTTTGTAATTGGCAAACTTCAGCTCTAGAGTCTTCTTCCCTTCATAATGATACTGTCACGAAAACGTGAAAATAGTTGCTTTACTTTCACATAAAGCATTCAATAGCAAGGATCCCTCATCTTATAACTCTTTAATCGGACCAATTATTTAGATGATTAGTTCAACAACTAAACCATCCAAAGGAACTGTTAATCGATATTTGATAAAGCAAGAAACTTTTTAGCAATTTACATAAACCAATATGTTGCTGCTAATGCCATGCATTATCAAATAGGATCTGTAGTTTCGTCATTTAACGGATCATCTATTGCCACAATTCAATCAAGCAACAAGACTTCGATATTCTTCGGAGAGGCATTTATGATGCGAAATTACACTGTATATTCCTATTTTTTTTCTTATTTATTTCTTTTGCACTGACAGAAATACAATTTGTATGCGACTTCAGAAAGAGGTTGAGGGCGGATATAACTTTGAGGAAGAGAAGGAAGAGGAGAAAGAGGGCTGAAGTTGTTTAAAAAGTGAGTACAAGTTAAAACTTTTTAAGAAAATGGGTATAGGTTAAATGGGGGCGACCAAATAGGACGCCCCGTGCAATTTTTACATTCGGTATGCATCCGCTCGCCCAAATATTTTGGGTTCAGCCTTGTAGAGCTCAGTAAAGGGGAAAACCTCCTATAAGGAATTTCGCCATTCTCCAAAATTGAACCTAAACCTCCGATTAAGGGTGAGAGATCTCATCCATCCCTTCTTCGTGATTCGTTAGTCAAGCCTAAAAAGAAGAACAGTCCAGACTTCATAGAGCTAGATAGAAGTGCGAAAAGAACATTCTGTACCATCTTCGTTACAAGTATTATTATTGCACCATGAGTATGAGAATTATATCACTTTCTAGCGGAGAGTAACTACATGAAAAATTAACAAAACCAATGGATAAACGCAAATGTATTGTTTTAGGCAATGTAATATTTTAACAAGATAACAGAGCGTGCATCTGATTTAGGCAATGTATATACTATCCGATGTATATAGTATTTTAATTTCTTTGATCGTCACACACTCTGATTATTGGTATTTGGTATATACGGAATATCTTAGCTTTTGATGTAAGCGGCCACCAGACTTGATTTTCATTTTCACTAATAAATCCGCAATTACTGTTTATAATCCTTTCTGGATATATATCATTTTGGTGCTTAATTGCCGTCCACATCTTAAGGTTTTCATTAGCTTGGCAGCCTAAATTTCGGTTCAAAGTTTACATCACGTTTCTTTTCTTTATATAGTGCCAATATTGAGAGCGGCTGTACAGTTTCATTTTTCTAAAAGTAGGGATTTTTCACCTTTAGCCCTTTAAATTTTATGTAGATGCTTTTCTTTATATAGTGCCAAAGATATTTGTACAGTTGCATTTCTTCCTCGCACGTCTTTGTAGTGCACTTACTATTAGTGTTTCAATCAAAGTCGATTGGTTGATGAGTTAGAAAGAGAACAAAGGAGATATATTAATGAAGTGAAAAGGACTAATGATTATGAAGTATACTTCGTTTCCATTCTGAGAATATTGGCATATTTTGCTTCGTGGAGGAACTAAGCATGCGAAATGCTGAATGGAAAAAAGATTGGGTGTATATTTGAGGAACATATCAAACTAAAATTGGGCAGTATTGACAAAAATCACATCATTATTAGCTCACTGTAGTAACCACTAGTAATTAATAAATTTCATAAAAACGATGTCATTTACCTGCTTCCTCCTTGACTTTGTTTTTATTCAGAGATTCAAAGATAATTATCCACATAAATTCGTTCTTATTTCTTTGTGATTTTTCTCCTTATAGGGTATATAATTCAGTAAAATAAGCAGCAGTTGGGTCTCCTAATTTCCAATAGACTAATCCTGGTGCGTTGCACATTTACAACACCTTTCCATCCCTTTCATTTGCATAAGCGCAATAATCCATCGCCTGGACCTCATATAGGATTTCTGTCCACATCATAGTTTTCTTTGAAAACCTTATAGAATTTTTTCTCCTTAACCTTTAGGTATGAATGCATCCGCTGGCCCTAACTATTTCGGGTTCGTGCCGCGTAGAGCCCAGAAACGGGGAAACCTCCTATCAGAAATCTCTTCATTCTCTAGAATTGAACCCAAACCTCCGGTTAAAGGTAGACAGATCTCATCTGATTTGTTATTCAAGCCTATAGAGAAGAAAGTCCAGGCTTCATAGAGATATAAGTGCGAAAAAGAACATGAGTATGAAAATTACATCCCAATATCACTTTCTAGTGAACAGTAACTACATGAAAAAAATAATAGAACGAATGGATATTGTAATATTAAATCGAAGACCTTTGACAAGATAACAGAGCGTAAAATCTTTCTGATTGGCCAAGTCTCTCATATGATTATCAGACCTTGACCCGTGAAGTGTGACCCATGTAAATAGTATTTTAATTTCTGCGATCGTCACAAACTTTCTGAATTTCAACAACAGATGATTGCTATTTGGTATATACGGAATATCTCAGCTTTTGATGTAAGCGGCCACCAGACTTGATTTTCAATTTCACTAATTAATCGCATTACTGTTGATAATCCTATTTGGGTCCCCTTTTTGGTGTTTAATTGTTGTCCACATTTTGCTGTCTTATTAGCTTGGCGGCCTAAACTTCGGTTCGAGGTTCACATCACGTTTCTTTTCATTATATAAAGGAGGTGTATTAATGAAGTGAAAACAAAGGAGATATGTTAATGAAGTGAAACGGACTAAATGATTATGAAATTTACTTCGTTTCCATTCTGAGAATAATGACATATTTTGCTTCGTGGAGGAACTAAGCATGCTTTAGAATGTGGAAAGATCAGTTTGCTAAACCAAAGCACACAATGATCCTGCAAAAAAACAAATTAAATAATGTAGATGGGCTTTCTCACATGTTAATTTTTTTTAAAGCATAGCCGGTTTAAACAATAGGTAACTGGGTAGCTAATTAGGGGTTGGTTTGAGTAGCGTGACTGCATAAACAAAATGGATCACAACAATTATATTAAAGGAGCTAGGAATTTCCAATCAGAAGTGTTGGTTAGATGTGTTAGGTTGGGGAAGGGCTACACCAGAAATTTTGAACATTCGCAATTGCAGGCAACATCAAAGAAAGGCAGGCTGTGGGTAGCCTTAAGCCTCAACTTTATTCTTTAGATTAAAACCCCCCTAACCTCCCAACCCCAAAAAAAGAAAAATGGCCAAATGAGTTTGGCAGTTTATGATGATAAAGTGTACGTATTTATTAGCCGGATACAATTAGTTCTGAGATATAGTATGATTGTGATAAACATTGCATTTCACTAGCAGCTTTGTAACGTGTTAATACCAGACGTATACCGAAAGCAAGTGAGAATCGCCCAATCAACTTAGCCAATTGTGATAAACTATCTAACTAGTCAATCAGCTAGACTTGTAAACACTTGGTAAATATTGTTGTCAACAACATTCGAAACTGAAAACGATATGCAAAAGCGTTGCCATTACTCCACAACTTTGGAAACAACATAAAGAATGTTGTGTTCTTATCTTAGCCTTTAGGGAACAGTAAGTACGATACCGAATTAGACCAGAACAAGAAGCAAATAAAGATGCTCTGTAAAGGGCCAGCATTAAATTGACCTTCTCATTTAACATAATGCAGAAAGATAATAAGAGCAGCAACAGCAGGCAGAAGTTGAATAAAATGCACAATGACAGAAACGTTAAGTTTGCCGAAGGAATCGGGTCAAGACTTGACTTCAAGCTGCGTAACAAAATCCATTGATAAGAACATTGGAACTCGAGCTTCCAAGTCAAGTCGCTTAACTGAAGAGCAGCCATTTTCAGGACCCTTTCAGTGACACTAAGTTTGTGAAGCACAACGCCTAGTACTCTCGAAATATACAGAATTGGAGCAAGTTTACAAAATAATTTTTTAGAACTAACTTCTATCAAGTTTTACTCTACAACTTTTAAATTAGCAATCCAATCAGAAAAAAGAAATTCAAAATCTACCACATTGATTTACTAAACAGATTGCTAATTTTAGTAAAACTTGATAGATGTTAATTTTAAAAAGTTCTTTTGTGAACTTACTATAATTCTATATATTTCTTTTAGAGTCAATTCCCTAAATGGTCATCTATGTTATGGAAATTACTCAAGAAAGTCACTTTTATTTTTATTAGGACAATACGATCATTCATATTTGCCTATAATCTCAAAAGGTCACTACTCACACTCTCCCACTAGAATTATTTGTCATGTCATTTAAAATACCTATTTATACAAGAATAACCCATTTTTGGATTTTTTAGGATAATAAAATCACTCATGTGCATCCTTTTATTAGTGGTGATCTCTACTACTCTAGTCTTGTAGTAATTTTATTCTTTAATTGTGACAATTTTTAAGGATCGTCATAAATAATTTTCAATCACAGTACTTGTTTCATAGATTTTAAGGTTCATCACAAAAGTCTTCTGTGATATCTTTTCGTTGGTTCTGGTGATTGACAGTCCTATTTCTTGTTAGTGCTTTGAGGCAATTTTTTTAACGATATTTGGTATTCATTCTAAAATATAAAAAAAAATTAGAATCTTATCAACATATTGTCATTCTAACCCAACCAAACTAGTTTTTATTCTTTTTAACTTGATATTTTATTTCGTCAGGCTAAATATTTGAAAGTTGGAGCAGCTCTTTGTCTATTAGAGGTCAAGCTTCAAATTATGTATCACAGGAATTCGATTAATGGTTTGCCCCAACTATCAAAACCTCCCGCGCCTTACTGCCCATTATCATAATAAACTTTTGAAAAGTGATCCTTGAAAAGCAGTCATTTAACATATATTTTGGATCTTTGATCAAATTGTTTAGGTTAGAGAATAGGTTATTCTTGTATAAATAGGTATTGTAAATGACATGGCAAATGATTCTAGTGAGTGAGTATTGACCTTTTGATATATATAGGCAAACATGAGTGATTTTATTGTCCTACAAAATATAAAAGTGACTTTCTTGAGTAATTTCCATAACATGGATGACCATCTAGGGAATTGACTCATTTCTTTTTACTACAGAACTCTAGAAAAAAAGATCTTAACCCGACCAAATTCCTTCTAACATGTATCCTTGGTGGAAAGGTCAGCTAAACAAGTGGTGTGAACTGGAGTTTCCAAAACATAGTGTACTAATAAAAATTAACAGTCTCTCACCAGCACCTATAAAGAAGACATATGGCTGGCTATACACTTGGCGACTTCTTGTTGAGCAGACAATAAGAAAATTAGCTGAACCTATCCTCTAATAATGTTGTTCAATAAGCATAGTCGGCCATCGGACTAAAGTGTTGCAATTGAGCAGTGAAGATAAGGTTAAAATGCCTCCTATGCCCATGGAGCCTATAATAAACGATTAATATGTTACTCAATTAGCTTCTACTCAACCTCACTTATAGCCTGTTTGGCCAAACTTCTCCAAACCCTTCAAAAAAAGTGCTTTTATTTCAAAGTTGAAGTGTTTGGCCAAATTTTTAGAAAGGAAAAAAAAATGCTTTTGAGAAGCAGAAGCAGTTTTGGAGAAACAGAAAAAAGTAGTTTCTCCCCAAAAGCATTTTTGAGAAAAATACACTTAGAAGCACTTTTCAAAAGTTTGGCCAAACACTAATTTGCTGCTCAGAAATGCTATTCAAATAATTAACCAAACACAAACTGCTCCTCACCAAAAGTATTTATGAACAAACCACTTTTGAGAAAAAAACACTCCTTAAAATACGCTGATTTTAGAAGGTTGGCCAAACGGGCTATTAGAAAGTATTATGATATATGCAACTCCAAGAGTGAACATACTCTTAGTTCTTTTCACAGAATCACAATGGTAAGACTACTGCCAAATGGAGTTGGATCTTGAGCTTTCTAGAGTTGGCAAGACTACAGACTCAAAGTTTGTTATTCCTTTCTAGATCTTTCTGCTCTAGCATGTAGCGTCCCTGTCTCTTAGATTGACACAATGGAATTAGTCTCTATTTTTAGTGTGTGATTTTTTCTTTACCAGCTTCCATACATTAGCAACTCCTACCTTCTATTTTAATTTTCAACAGCGTCCGATAAATTATTTTAGTGTATCCACTTTCATTGAGCAAAAATTTTCCCTTATTATATAAGTTCATTCATTTCTCCTGCTCTTTTCTTTTTTCCCTTTTTAAGGTGGCAGTATAGCAGAAGTCTATAGAATTATAACGGTTGACATGTTCATAGCAAAGCAACAGGGACGGGCATGTGGGTTGCCAATTGCTTGAGAGCTTTTTCGAAGAATAAATTAAGTTGACCAGTGTTTTAATAAAGGAGAAGGTACAGCTTGGACTCTGTAGAAGGAACGTTTACCTGTTAAAATGGAGCCACATAATAGAATCAGATAATTTATCATGTCTTGACCCTTTAAAAACTACATATCATCTTCAGGTCTCTGCTTAAATCAGGGGAATTCTCCAAAGGTGAACGTAAAGGTCCTGCCCCTATTCCTGCAATTCAACAAGAGGTTTATTCAATCTAATCTCCTACCTAAATTGATGTGCCACTTTAATAACTTTTTCAATTCTGCCAAATTTGAAAAAGAGTAAGAGGTAGAGAAGAAACATATAACAGTTGTTAACTTGTTATAGTAACAAATAGGAATTGAAGGATATGTATCTAAAAGTGTGTCCTTTAGACCTTGAATCTCTTTCGCCGTCCTTCCTCAGAACTAAATTGAGAGACTCGCAAGTGATGTCTATGAACTTCATCTCTTTCTTCCACTCCTCTTGCTGGCATTCTCTTTCTTTCTTCTATTTGATGTCTAGCATCTTGGAAGAATCCAACCTTATCCCAAGTCACGTCATAATCAGCTCTGAGTCGTGATCCTTGCTGCACAATTATCAATCACGTGATTAACCAAAAAACAATAGCATCAAATGAAAATCAATTTCTTTGAAGAATCAGCAGAATGTGTCATTACAATTGGAGCACATAAGATCCACTTTGGCGGTTGAGCAACAACACCATCAAGGATTGTTAACTACGAGATGAATGCATATGCACAAGCAAAAGCTCCTCTGTCCCATTTTTTATATAAAAATGTTTGATTGAGCATGGAGTTTAAGAAAGAAAGCAAGACTCTTCAAAGTTGTGATCTAAAACATGCCATAGACACTTTGTGGCTATAAAATCATGTCATTAAGGGTAAAATGAGATGTTTAGAGTAAGATTGTTCCTAAGTACAGAAAGGTGCCATTCTTTTTGGGAAAGACTAAAAAGTAAATTGTATCACATAAAATCAGACAGAGGGAGTATGTAAGCACGGCAAAAATTTGTAACACTTAATAAGCGTTATGCTTTTTGATGAAAACTAACTAAAGCAGTAGTGGAGTAATGCCTAATTGCTTATACATATATCCGAGCACCTGTTAGATATTCCATTCATAAGTGTCTTTGTGTGCTAAAGAAGATAAAAGACTAAATCTATAAAGTACGTTTCTCCAATATGTTTCAACAGAGCATCAATTACGATGTAGACACACCTCAAATTTTTCTTCTTTTCAGATATGTAAAAGCAATTCATTTCTTCCAATTTTGGCAGAGCAATTACTTCCCATCAGAGTGCCAAAGGGTGCTAACTATAGGAAAAAGTAAAAACAACAGACTGATGTTCCAACATATATACCTTTTGCAATGAGCGACTACACAAAACCTTCAAGGCGTCACACAAGTCATTGTGCTTCTCAAACCGCACCACAATCTTACAATGAAGACCAGAAACAATGTCTCCTTCATCTGCATTGTCACCTATACTATTATCCTCAGCAACATGAAGATTCCTATCCAAGAAAAAGATGAGATAAGCAAAATAAAGGAAGATAGCATTACTAAGAAAATATTTGTACAAATACGCGATAAGCTTAAGAGCTAAAATCTGGAAAGCAACGATGAAAGACCAGCCAGTTTCTTTCTCTTCCCATTTTTCGTGGATAAGTGCAACTGAAAATAAATAAGGGCATAATATACATTATACCCTCTCAAGAGAAAGGAAAAAAGGGAGTAGAGAGCACATAATAAGGTAGTCTCCACTCTCCACCTCTCTACAACACATAGTTGGATGCAGTTGAGATTTGAGACTGATTGTTGACAAATTTTGATCGCTAACACTATCAATGAACCAAAACAAATTCCAAAACTTTTGGTAGGCATCTATATTGCTGGTTAGAACTCTTCTAAGAAATGGTAAAAAAAGCACTTGACACGTTAAGTGCGCAAATATACAGGAAGCAGCTGCAAGTACTAATGACCAAATAGACATCAATCAACTTCATAACCAACAATGGTTTTAAAAGTGAAAAGCGCAAAAGAGCGACAAGGTACATGAAGCTTAAAGCGAAAAGAGAAGTGAAGCACACGCTTCTCTAAAATGCACGGCCTTCATCCATGAAGTGATAAACCCTTGCTTCATATTGCTCATTGTAAGTGACAAGTGATGACTTCCAATAAGAGTGATAACCAACATTTCAAAATGTCAAACAAGTAGTCAAATAGATAACAATTTTTCTTTGGTAAACTGTCAAATAAATAATAAGAAACAAGGAACAGCACGCACCTTATCTTTCCAAGTGCAGAAAATATTGTGTGAGTAACCAGCATTGAGGGCTTGGATGAGACCCTCGTCTCTGCGAACCATCGTGATGGCATACCTTTCAACACGATTGTATCTGGCTGCATCCTTCCACTCCTCTGATATCCTGTAAAGAAGAAAATCGGAGACACAATCATTTCAAGTAACCAACCTGGTAAAAAAGCATGGACCATTTACATTGCCGCGTCATATCACGCAGGCATGATTACACCAACAATTTAGTGAGAACCACCAAGTATTCTGAGCTTGGCCAAAATAAAAACCCGTCCAGAGGCTTTGAAAGTATTAGGCTGAGGGAGCTCATGTTGTTAGCAGTTTCAGCTTCTTACCCTCTATGTACAGCTTCAGAAACATATGGTCTACCATTTACACCACATAATTTAAATGTCTTTTGCTTTAGCATGTATTCTTCTTAGCTCCTCATTTCAAATTTAAAATCCAGATTTTCCTATCTAACTATCACATTTCATTGATCACTTTTTAGGCAGATGGACTTCTACATTGTAGAAAAGTCATACAGACCAGTGAAAACAGACTATTATTCTTCTTATTTAAAATGAATAGAACCAAGTTTCTTCACTATTCTTGCTTTTTGTTCTCCGGCTACTAGAACAATTAAGCATACATCAATAAACAACTCTTCTCCAAAAAATTGAACAAATAAAACGGGAGTGGGGTGCGGTGATAATATGTAATAGAATTCACACAACACAGAATGTTATAGCTGCATTCAGCTACACCATAACAGAAACTACTACTGTGCCTCAGCCCCAAACGTTGGTCAGCTATATGAATCCTCACAATTCGTTCCGCTCCATTGGATTCTTTCAAAGGGTTTCTACATTTTCTTTTAACATACAAATCTCTAAACAATAACTAAACACAAAGTAAGTGTACCGACATTAGTAATTCAGCTGCATTATATCCAAAATACTAAAAAATATAAAATATTTACTAACCACGAGCACCAAAAGCAATAATCTCTTCCCACTTCTTGCGCATTCCTCCAAAATCATCAGACACCGGCACAGCTACATCCAGTTTAAACTTAGTACCTTCCAAACTCAACTCAATTCCATCCAACTTTTCCACAAACCCTCTCCTCCATTCCAGAAACTTCTTATCAGCTCTCTCCACATCATCCTCAGTTTCACCAATCACCTTCAACAGAAACCCTAAGTCATGAACAAAAAGGCGGCCACGAGCCACCGGTTCCTCGCGCTTCCGCTTGTTGAGGTCTTTGAATCTCCGGATTTCGAGGTCTTCTTCAGGAACAGTGATGGAGAATGAGGATTTTATGTAATCGATCAGTGATCGCTTGAACTTCCATTCGTCGATCGGAGAAACAGACTTGTCGGCGCGGTAGATTGTTAAGAGAAGCTTAATGCGGGGGACTAGAGAGAGTCCGCTTTCCAATTCTAGGGTTTCGGTTGGCCGGAGAGTGTTCAACGGTTTATTGCTCATTGTCTCCGGTCAGCTTTCGGTCAGCTCAGCTGAGACTTGAGATATTTTGAGTTGGACTTGCGGCTTTGCCTTTTGTACTTTTAATGAAAGTCATAAATTGATATTTGATACGACGACGTTATGGGCGGTGCAGAGCCAAAATTTAAATAAGCTCAAATTTTATAAAAGAAAAAGATAACGAATGAAGGTGTTTACAAAAATCTTTTAAGGATCAAATATTATGTTCAAGTGCAATATTTAAAATGAATGAAATAGACAATTAAGCATTTGCTAATGTTTAAATTGTTTTCCAATGCAATAAAGATGTTCTGTTCTCTATTTCTATTTCTATTTCTATTTCTATGTGTTGTCTTTCTTTTGTTTATCTTGTAAAGGTTGATATTTGACCAAACGAGAATCTGCGTGAAGAGGAACGGCAAAAAGTTACTTGGGCCAAAGTCGTATTCATATAATGCTATAGCGACAATCACCTCGGCCACGACTGAGGTCGTCTACTCAGAATACTTGTACGGCAAATTGAATGTTACGGCATTTCAGAGAATCAACCGGTGATAAGTTAAATGACTTAGGTACCCTGGCTTATGGTCGTTGGGTAAATGAGAATATCTAGTATATATACTAGGTGAGAGAATGAAGAAAGGGGGATTCACAAATCACACTTCTTCACTAACAGGGGATGGGAATTGGAGAATCCATCTCGTAAATGAGAGAAGGTTCGAAACCTTGCTATTCATTTTTTGTAGCCATCGTTATGGAATAAACAAAGACACACCCCGTGGTCATTAATGGTGAATCCTTTCTTTCTTCTTTATTTTATATTGTGGAGTACCGATGTCGAGAATGAATGTAAGCTCATCATACACATTGGATTTTTTCCATTATCTTAATGAGTTTATCAGCTTAACCTTACCCAACTTTTCTTACTTAGCATTCATTGATCTAGAGTTTATTATATTTGGCTAGGATTTATCCTCTATCTTCTCATTTAATTAGTTTAGTAAAAGGTCTCACACTTTTTGGTCAAATAATTTGGCACCGTCTGTGGGAATTTTCTAGCCAAAACCTTAGTTCCCTCTATCCAAACATGGTCTTAGCTCTATCTCTCATTCGGTGAAGTTTCACCCTTTCATTACGAATATCAACTTGTGAAATCGGTCAGTAAACCCCTGAAACCGCCAAACCAACCAAGGATAAATCCTTACGCAAAACCAGAGTTATGCCTGGTTTACACACGAAAATTGCGATGTGCCACAGCATCAGCCCTGATGCATTGTGAACATGAACCATCATAGTGGGACTACGACTATGCATACCAAACGCGTCCGTAATCCCATTTCTAGGTTAGTACCCAACACCTCCTACATACTGCGCATATTGCCTTCCCTCCTACTATATGAAACGATGTTTGTTGTGTAATTTACTGACTAAAATAATCCTCTTCTGTATGTTTGTGGTATGACTTACATTTCTGCCATATTTGTGCGCCCGAGACTGAGATGAACTGGGACTTGAACTCGAGACCCTAATGGGGGGTGGATCGTCCACCCACGAGATGCCAAGGCTCAACTAGTGACGAGGCTGATAAGCCGACATCAGGCCTGAAACTAGTACCAGAATACAGAACAAGGCGAGCCGCCCTGCGGCGCGATCCCTTGTTCATTGCCAAACGAGGGAACTTCCCTGGTCCAAAGAGCGCAGCCGTCGAGGGAAACATGGCCAATCCCCCTCATTCATTAGCTAAACAGCCGACCAAGGTAGCAAATAATTCCATGAACTTCTAACCCGTTATTCCTTCTTTAAAAAAAATAGAGAAGTAAAACCTTAGAACAGGGACGTCCTCCCAAATACGCGAACGAAGGCTAGCCGACATACAGGCTCTAAGTTCCTCCATAAGGCAAACGGAAAATCGGGAAAATCCCCCACACCGTACCATACTACGAATAACATACAAACGGCTCAGAACAAGCCGGCATCATTAAGAAACAATCTCCATAGCCTGGGACTAGGCGGTGAGCCCATGGAACGTATAGTCTCCCCAACACAGGCAGAACATGAACACGAAAAGCTTGCATGTATGCTCGCCATGGCGATCCTATGCCAATTCAGCCGACTAAATACTACGAATCACGTCCGAACTTCGTTCAAATTTATCGAGTCCCAAGGTGCCCAAAAACCCAAGCAATAAGTTTATCGTTCGTCCCGTCAACGGTCTCTCCAGGCCGAGCAAGGAAGGGACTAGATAGACTGGGACTCACCCCGACGCATACATAAACTATGCAACAACGCATGATATTCTCCAATGAAAGCAAGATTAGATAAACTGTGCCTGGCCCCGATGCATGCATAAACAATGCAGCAACGAGTAATTGTCACGACCCGAATTTCCTACCATCGGGACCGTGATGGCGACTAATATTGTACTCACTGGGCAAGCCAACGATTACAAAATATCTCACATTTTCCTTTATTTTTTAATAATTTAAAACTTAACAAAAGTAAATCAACAGAAATAAATGCGGAAGAACTCAGATTAAAAGTTTATATTTATGCTAATAACGAAAACCAAAATAAATTCCACCCAGGAATTGGTGTCACAACTCACGAATAGTCTACGAATACTACAAGTATTGGTTTGAAAAAAAAATATACATTTGTCTCGGAGAAAAGTAAAACAGAATGCAGTAAATATAGAAGGGGACGTCAGGGCCTGTGGACGCCTGCAGGACTACCTTGGGTCTCCTAAATGCATTGATAGCAACCAACCTCTCGATTAACCACTAGCTCCGAAATCTGCACAGAAAGTGCAGAGTGCAGTATCAGTACAATCGACCACATGAACTGGTAAGTTCCGAGCCTAACCTCGACGAAGTAGTGACGAGGCTATGGCGAGGCATACAACATATACAACGTACAACAGTTTATACTAAACAGAAAGGAAGTACATAATGAAATATAACAGTAACCTCCATTACATAAATACGGAACCCAGTTGTTCTGCTAGTATTCAGCTATAACCAATCCTTAAGGGTGTTGCAACATCACAGTAATGAACCTCAACAAAAGTGAATACATAACAACAATTGATGCGGCGTGCATCCCGATCCCAACATATTAACAACAACAATATCAACATGCACCCTTATTACTCCTTGTAGCGGCGTGCAACCCGATTCCACCAGTTCACCCTTATTGCTCCACAATATATCTCCCTTATTCCTCCTGTTGTGGCGCGCAACTTGATCCTACCTGTCCACCCTTATTACTCCTTGTTGCAGCGTGCAACCCAATCTCAGCAGGCAATCACATTCACCCTTATTCCTCTTGTTGCGACGTGCAACCGATCCTAATATATATAACAACACCAATCACAAGATGAAGACAAGTGTTTCAAAATTCACTCAAATCCTCCACAACACCTACTCCTCAAACCAACACAATGGAATATCACTATAACTGTAAAAACTTCACCAGTTAAACTATACATCGAGACCAACCTAAGTGTACCATGAAGCACCAATAACCAACATAATCCAACGGGGTAATAAAATGAAGCTACGAAACAAATAATACTTCAATAGAAAAATCAACAATTAACATGAAACAATTAGGCAAGAAAGCATTGATAAGCAAGTAGCAATTAAGGTAAGAAAATAATATATAGGGGAACGGGGAAAGGAAAACAGGCTAAACAAGTAATTTGGCGGTGCATTGGTGCTCGTCACTACACCTATACGCTACACACATGGTATTTCACATAGCAAACAAGTCGGGGATCATTAATCCCTCAAGTCAAGGTTAGATCAAACACTTACCTCGCTAACAGAAAGTTCCCAAACCTTGTGATATTTAAAAGTCCAAGCAAATGGCCTCCCTTAATCTATGCAAAATATTAATTAGCAATATCAAATATGGTAGGCAGGATCTGTAGCAACCCCTTTGGGAGGGTACTACTTAGGAAACAAATCTAATTTCCTACTTACAAAATATTAAAAGAGATATTAATAAAAATATTCAGAATAATTTTAGAAGCGGAAGTAGGCCCATGCGAAAAGGTTCAAAGTACAATATATTTTTTTTTTTGAAAATACACCATAATTTTATTTTAAATGAAATACAATGTCAAAATATTAACATATGGTGATATAACCCTTCTTGATTAATCAACGGATTAAAGCAACTTCCTAACAGATTTATACAATCGTTCAAAGTCATTACAAGTTTGTATTGTATAAAAATTTCAAACTATCGGGTAAAAAAAAAAGAAACTAGTTTTCTCCTTTTCTACATATTTACAAGACAAAGTGTAAATTCAGCATATTACAAGACTTGAGTTATTAAAACACCCTAATACAATAAAATAGGTTACAAATTCAAGTTATAAGATTTTGGTCTTTAAAATCCAACAAGCCTCCAAATAACATAAGTGTGACATATATATATATATATATATATATATGTATGTATGTATATATCCTGTATATCATTTACATGTCCCAAAACTATGCAAACCAAGGTGCATATGCAAATGTGATCTCCATAAATTCTCCCAAAGAGACTACTTCACCCTGGCCATCTTCAGATTTCATCCCGAACATTTCCTACGATAGAAAACAACTATCGCTAAGCATAAAGCTTAGTGGTGTATAAACTTTAGGCTTGGAGTCATTAAATTCTCCAATTCCCCTTTTCAGTCATAGTTAGCTCAATTTAACATAATTTAAAACAAGTGAACAAATATATCAAACATATCAATATCAAACTTTGAAGTGTTTCCAAATATCAATAACAATGTTCAAGAGTCTAGAAAGTGTATACTATCAATTTAAGAGAGTATACAAAATATCCATTTTTCGCCCAATATGTACGTCATGCCATCACACTAACATAATCAGATATCAATATGGACCGAAGCCCCAAATCAAGTAGGGCCAAAACCCAATAGACAAGAGAATCATGAACCATATTAAAAATGGCTTCCTAGTTCGTACTTAACACGGACAAGTTCCATAATTCAAGACGAACTACAAATCCAAAGTCAAGATGGCAAAAGATCCGAATCAAGACGCATGCCAAAATGAGTGACAAAATCACTTCCACAAGAAGGACAAAGTCCCAACAAGAATGCAAAATGATCAAACAATCCGTACGAATGAGCGATTTAGCAAATATCTTACAATACTTGATATAGTACTAATATAACAATATAAATTGAAGCCAAGAAAAATAAATATCAAGTTATTTCAACATATTCCAGCAAGCAAAAAGAGTACAAGTTTATACACAAACCTTGGTGTTTTACCACGAAACAGTTCAATCACAACTTGGGGACGTTCGAATCGTCTACGCCGTAAACAAACCAAATCTGTCCACTTCCTCAAACACTTCCCCTTTGATTTTTTTCAAGGGTACGTAAATACATAATCAAGTATCTAAATAAGTTCAGTGATTTAGCAAGTCAAACTAAATATGATATTGGTGAAAATTACCCAAAAATGTTTGAAACAGAAATTCTGGACAGTATCACTATTCCGAGTTGTGACTCAGTTTTGAAGATCTACACGAACAAACTAGACTTTCTGGTCTTCACAAAAGTTGTAGATATATGGCTTACCGTTTCAGAACATCTTGAATCACCTCCATATCAATTTTGAACAAAACGTTATGCTAAAATTACTAACAGCAGTACATGGAGTATTTCTAAAACTGGAAATCTGGACAGCACCTGCCCTGTACTTTCTAATCCTTTTTCAGGTAAATACCAACAAAAATAGATTTTGTTTCCTTCATAAAAGTTATAGATTTATGAAATACCTTTCCAAAAAGTCCTGAATCACTTAAATCGGAGCTCTGTACAAAAAGATATGTAGAAAATTCTAGTAGGTGTCTAGTATAAAAACGAGTTTAGAAACTTACCAAGAGGAGCAACTTGATCTTCACCAAAAACGAAATTTGCTTGTTGATTTAGTAGAAATCCATGGTTTGTTTCATGAAACTTCAGATTTTCAAGTTTCTACGGAGGATAGAGAGAGAGAGAGAGAGAGAGAGAGAGAGAGAGAGAGAAAGAGAGAGATGGATAGATATGAAATAAAATGGTTACCCAACTACTAAATATTCTTAGATAAATACAAAAGGTTAGAAACCAAAACTTAATTATATATTATATTTAATAACAACTAGTCAAAATAATATTAAGTGTTACATATAGCAACATCATGAAACTTCATTGCCAATATTAACACAACCTAAAGTAAGAAATTTTCATATATTGACCATTTCACATTTAGGAAGTGCAAAGTAAATATTTCCTCGTTATAAAAATGCCCAATCAAGAATGCAAATATTATAAAAAAAATTGGGGTGTTACAACTCTCTCCCCCTAAAAAAAATTTCGTCTCGAAATTTACCTTGTACTAGTCCCGAAACAAATGTGGATATTGAACTCGAATATCCTCTTCTCGCTCCCAGGTAGCTTCTTCGCCTGAATGATTTCTCCAAAGAACCTTCACTAATGGGATTCTCTTATTTCTAAGCTCTTTTATCTCACGCGCTAAGATTTGGATTGGTTCTTCTTCATATGTCAAATCAGGATTAACCTCAATAGACTCAATAGGAAGAACATGAGATGGATCTGAGCGGTATTTTCGAAGCATAGAAACATGAAAGACGTTGTGGATCTTACCTAATTCAGGTGGCAAAACTAGCTTTTATGCAACCGGACCAATTCTCTCAAGTATTTCATAAGGTCCAATGAATCGAGGACTAAGTTTACCTTTTTGGCCAAATCTCATAATCTTCTTCCATGGAGAAACCTTTAAAAATACCTTATCGCCCACCTGATGCTCAATTTCACGCCTTTTAAGATCAGCATAGGACTTTTGTCTGTCTGAAGAAATTTTCAAACGATCCTTGATGATTTTTATTTTATCTTCAGTTTGTTGCACAATCTCAGGACCCACAAATTTTCTTTCACCAACCTCATTCCAACAAAGAGGCGTTCTACATTTTCTCTCATATAAAGCTTCATAAGGAGGCATGCCTATACTTGATTGGTAGCTATTATTGTAAGCAAATTCTATTAAGGCTAAGTGTTTGTCCCAACTACCTTTAAACTCAATAATGCAGGCTCGAAGCATATCCTCCAAGATATGTATTACCCTTTCAGACTGGTCGTCCGTTTGTGGATGGAAAGCGGTACTAAAATTCAACCTGGAACCCAAAGCTTCTTGCAAGCTAGACCAAAATCTAGATGTAAACCTCGGATCTCTATCAGACACAATAGAAACAGGGATTCCATGCAGCTTCACAATCTCATTAATGTACAATTCTGCTAAACGTTCAAGTGAGTAGTCCATTCTGATTGCCAAGAAATGAGCACTCTTAGTTAGTCTATCTACAATGACCCAAATTGCATCATGATTTCTTTGAGTGCGTGGAAGTCCAGAAACAAAGTCCATCGTTATCCTTTCCCATTTCCATTCAGGTATTGACAAAGGTTGCAGGAGACCAGCTAGGACTTGATGTTCAGCCTTTATTTGTTGACATACCAAGCATTTAGAAATGAACTCTGCAATGTCTTTCTTCATACCACTCCACCAATAGGGCTCCTTAATGGTCTGATACATTTTAGTACCTCCAGGATACATTGCATAAGGTGAACTATGTGCTTCAATCAAGATCTGCTTTCTCAATTCATCATCATTAGGAACACACAACCTATTTTTATAAAATAAGGTATCATCTTTCCTTAATGAAAAATCTGATTCTCTTCCATTTTGGACTTCTTCAACCCGTTTCACAAGCTTCTCATCTAACTTCTGTGCTTCTTGGACTTGCTCAAGTAAGACTGGTTTGACTTGCAAATTAACAATGATAGAACCATTAGAATTAAATGAAAGGCAAACATTCATGGCTCTTAATTCAAGAAGCAACGGCAATGGACTTAGAGTTAAACATGCAAGGGAATTGCGACTCAACGCATCTGCAACCACATTGGCTTTACCATGATGATAATCAATCGTGCAATCATAATCTTTGATGAGTTCAAGCCATCTATGTTGTCGCAAGTTTAACTCTTTTTGTGTACCCAAGTACTTCAAACTCTTGTGATCAGTAAAAATGTGACACTTCTCTCCGTATAAGTAATACCTCCAAATTTTTAAGGCAAAAACAATAGCAGCAAGTTCAAGATCGTGAGTGGGATAATTCAACTCATGCGATTTCAACTTTCGAGAGGCATAAGCAATTACTTTCCCTTCTTGCATCAAAACATAACCCAAGCCACGATGAGATGCATCATTGTATACCACATAATCTTCTCCTTCAGCTGACAAAGAAAGTATTGGAGCTTGTGTCAACAATTTGAGCTTTTCAAAGCTCTCTTGACACTTGTCATCCCATACAAATTTGGCGTCTTTCCCTAAAAGTTTGGTCAAGGGAGAAGCTATAATAGAGAAGCCCTTCACAAACCTTCTGTAGTATCCTGCTAAACCCAAGAAACTTCTTATCTCAGTTGGGGTTTTAGGGAGTTTCCAATCAACAATAGCTTGAATCTTACTAGGATCAACCTTCACACCTTCAGATGATACAATGCGCCCTAAAAAAGCCACTTCATTTAGCCAGAATTCACATTTGGAAAGCTTCGCGTAGAGTTGTCTCTCTTTCAGAATTTGCATGACAATTCGGATATGCTTATCATGATCTTCTCTATTCTTGGAATAGAATAAAATGTCATCAATAAACACCACCACAAATTGATCGAGATAAGGCTTGAATACACGGTTTATTAGATCCATAAATGCAGCAGGAGCATTTGTCAAACCAAATGGCATTACCAAAAATTCATAATGGCCATACCTGGTCCTAAAAGCAGTTTTAGGAACATCTTGCTCCCTCACACGCAACTGATAATATCCAGACCTCAAGTCAATTTTTGAGAATAAGCTGGCACCCTTAAGTTGGTCAAACAAGTTATCGATTCTAGGCAGTGGGTATTTGTTCTTGATTGTTACCTTATTCAGCTGTCGGTAATCAATACAAAGACTAAGAGTGCCATCTTTCTTTTTCACAAATAAAACAGGAGCTCCCCAAGGTGAAATACTGGGACGGATAAAACCTTTCTCAAGAAGTTCTTGCAATTGAGCCTTCAACTCTTTTAATTCAGCTGGAGCCATTCTATAGGGAGCGATAGAAATAGGAGTAGTTCCAGGGAAAAGATCTATAGGAAATTCAATCTCCCTTTCTGGAGGCAACCCAGGAAGATCATCAGGAAATACATCAGGAAAGTCGCACACAGTTGGTATGTCCTTAAGACTTGGACTCCCCAATCGTGTATCGACTATATGAGCAAGATAGGCATCACAACCTTGACAAATCATCTTCCTTGCCAAGACCGCAGAAATAATATTAGATGTCAATGATCTTTCTCCTTGAACTACCATGTGTGAATATGCAGGAGTTTTAAATGTCACTTGCTTCAACCTACAATCAACCAATGCATGGTGCTTATGGAGCCAATCCATGCCAACAATAACATCATAGTCTCGGAAGGGCATTTCAAGCAAGTCGACAGGGAAGACCAGATTTTGAATCATGAATGGACAATCTCGGTAAATCCTGTTAACAACGGCCTGATGACCTAATGGACTCGTGACCAACACATCAAAGTCAAGTCTCACAGATTTAACAGTATCGGGAAATGCAAGTGATGAGCAAACATAAGAGTGCGAAGATCCAGGATCAAATAATGTAACAACAGATATGCCAAATAAGTGAAATTTACCAGCAACCACGTTCGGACCATCCTGGTCATTCTTCTGTCTCATAGCATAAACTCGTGCATCATCTCTCGACCCACCAGCCTGATTAGCTACACTCGAGCCCACTGCTTGCATATTTCGAGGTCTAGCACTACTATTAGCTTGAGAATGAGTAGTGATAGGCTTTTGAACTGATCCTTCTGTATGTGTATAAGAAAGAGGATTAGGATTAGGACAATCCTTCACTTTATGATCCATGCTTCCACAATTAAAACAAGCACTAGAAGCTCGTCTACATGCACCATAATGATTCTTCCCGCACTGTGCACAAGTAGGTGTATGAGTTTTGCCTTGGCCATAACTTGGAGTACTGGCAGTAGAAAAATTTGACTTATTCTGCTTATGATGTAATGATTTATGTGTACTCTCAGTCTTGGAATAGTCAAACTTTCCCTTTTTGGATGGACCGCCATAATCTGAATTACCCTTCCTAAAACCTGTTTTCTCTCCTACTAGCTTCTTCCTTGTCAATTTTTTCCCAAGTAAGTGCAGCTGAAATCAACTTGGAAAAATCCTCAAGTTGTAAGATTGCCACTGATTTTCGAATGTAACCATTCAAACCTTCTTCAAATCTTCTGCACTTGTCTCTTTCACCATCAATAATACCTTTAGCATAGCGAGAAAGCCTGAGAAAGTTTTGTTGATACTCTGCAATAGACATACTCCCTTGTCTTAAATTCAGAAACTCTTTCTTTTTAGCATCACAATAGACAGGGGGAACATATTTTGCACGAAATGATTTCACAAAGTCATCCCAAGTCAGCACCGGAGGTTTTGCTTTTGCATTTGGCACACTTACCCACCAATCATAGGCATCTTTTTGTAAAAGGGAGATAGCATACTTAAATTTGGCAGCATTAGTACACTCCAGTTGTTCAAAGACCATCTCCATGCGCTCGAGCCATTATTCAGCTACCGTGGGATCTGTAGTGCCTTCAAATTCAACTCCGCCCATTTTTCTCATCTTCTCAAAATTCATTTCACTAGGTTCTGACATTGTCCCAGCCAAGTGACGAAAGAATTCAGTCATCTGCTGGAATAGAGGAGTCATAAATGGAGTATTATGACTCATTGCTCTTGGATTACTGCCCATTTCATTTCCACTAACACGAGGATGATTTAGGTTAGGCAAGGGTTCCTCGTTTCCTCCCTGAAGGTGAGGCATGACATTATACTGGGCCTGACTTTCATCAACGGATTCAACAGCTCAATTCGAAGAAGAGGCCATATTAAAAGTCCTATAAAAGATAAGATCACACTGCATTAGGGATATGTACATTATGCATATGCACACAGAATACAATAAATTAAATTAAATAAGTATGCAAAAAATTATAAACTCCAAGTCATTTTAAAGAAAGGAAATAACAACAAATACTAGGTACTATCACAACAAAACAAATCCTAGAATCACAAACCGTGACTCTGATATCAAAACTTGTAGCAACCCCTTTGGGAGGGTACTACTTAGAAAACAAATCTAATTTCCTACTTACAAAATATTAAAAGAGATATTAATAAAAATATTCAGAATAATTTTAGCAGCATAAGTAGGCCCATGCGAAAAGGTTCAAAGTGCAATATATTTTTTTTTTTGAAAATACACCATAAATTTATTTTAAATGAAATACAATGTCAAAATATTAACATATGGTGATATAACCCTTCTTGATTAATCAACAGATTAAAGCAACTTCCTAACAGATTTATACAATCATTCAAAGTCACTACAAGTTTGTATTGTACAAAACTTTCAAACTATCGGGTAAAAAAAAAGAAACTAGTTTTCTCCTTTTCTACATATTTACAAGACAAAGTGTAAATTCAACATATTACAAGACTTGAGTTATTAAAACACCCTAATACAATAAAATAGGTTACAAATTCAAGTTACAAGATTTTGGTCTTTAAAATCCAACAAGCCTCCAAATAACATAAGTGTGACATATATATATATATATATATATATATGTGTGTATATATCCTGTATATCATGTATATCATGTACATGTCCCAAAACTATGCAAACCAAGGTGCATATGCAAATGTGATCTCCATAAATTCTCCCAAAAAGACTACTTCACCCTGGCCATCTTCAGATTTTATCCCGAACATTTCCTACAATAGAAAACAACTATCGCTAAGCATAAAGCTTAGTGGTGTATAAACTTTAGGCTTGGAGTCATTAAATTCTCCAATTCCCCTTTTCAGTCATAATTAGCTCAATTTAACATAATTTAAAACAAGTGAACAAATATATCAAACATATCAATATCAAACTTTGAAGTGTTTTCAAATATCAATAACAATGTTCAAGAGTCTAAAAAGTGTATACTATCAATTTAAGAGAGTATACCAAATATCCATTTTTCGCCCAATATGTACGTCATGACATCACACTAAGCATAATCAGATATCAAGATGGACCGAAGCCCCAAATCAAGTAGGGTCAAAACCCAATAGACAAGAGAATCAAGAACCATATTAAAAATGGCTTCCTAGTTCGTACTTAACACGGACAAGTTCCATAATTCAAGACGAACTACAAATCCAAAGTCAAGATGGCAAAAGATCTGAATCAAGAGGCATGCCAAAATGAGTGACAAAGTCACTGCCACAAGAAGGACAAAGTCCCAACAAGAATGCAAAATGATCAAACAATCCGTACGAATGGGCGATTTAGCAAATATCTTACAATACTTGATATAGTACGAATATAACAATATAAATTGAAGCCAAGAAAAATAAAATATCAAGTTATTTCAACATATTCCATCAAGAAAAAAGAGTACAAGTTTATACACAAACCTTGGTGTTTTACCACGAAACAGTTCAATCACAACTTGGGGACGTTCGAATCTTCTACGCCGTAAACAAACCAAATCTGTCCACTTCCTCAAACACTTCCCCTTTGATTTTTTTCAAGGGTACGTAAATACATAATCAAGTATCTAAATAAGTTCAGTGATTTAGCAAGTCAAACTAAATATGATATTGGTGAAAATTACCCAAAAACGTTTGAAACAGAAATTCTGGACAATATCACTATTCCGAGTTGTGACTCAGTTTTGAAGATCTACACGAACAAACTAGACTTTCTGGTCTTCACAAAAGTTGTAGATATATTGCTTACCATTTCAGAACATCTTGAATCACCTCCATATCGATTTTGAACAAAAAGTTATGCTAAAATTACTAACAACAGTACATGGAGTATTTCTAAAACTGGAAATCTGGACAACACCTGCCCTGTACTTTCTAATCCTTTTTCAGGTAAATACCAATAAAACTAGATTTTGTTTCCTTCATAAAAGTTATAGATTTATGAAATACCTTTCCAGAAAGTCCTGGATCACTTAAATCGGAGCTCTGTACAAAAAGATATGTAGAAAATTCTAGTAGGTGTCTAGTATAAAAACGAGTTTAGAAACTTACCAAGAGGAGCAACTTGATCTTCACCAAAAACGAAATTTGCTTGTTGATTTAGTAGAAATCCATGGTTTGTTTCATGAAACTTCAGATTTTCAAGTTTCTACGGAGGAGAGAGAGAGAGAGAGAGAGAGAGAGAGAGAGAGAGAGAGAGAGAGAGAGAGAGAGAGAGAGAGAGAGAGAGAAGGAGAGATAGATAGAAAGAGAGAGATGGATAGATATGAAATAAAATGGTTACCCAACTACTAAATATTCTTAGATAAATACAAAAAGTTGGAAACCAAAACTTAATTATATATTATATTTAATAACAACTAGTCAAAATAATATTAAGTGTTACATATAACAACATCATGAAACTTCATTGCTAATATTAACACAACCTAAAGTAAGAAATTTTCATATATTGACCATTTCACATTTAGAAGTGCAAAGTAAATATTTCCTCGTTATAAAAATGTCCAATCAAAAATGCAAATATTATAAAAAAATTTGGGGTGTTACGGGATCACGTTATAATTTTTGGAATGTCAAATCAAAGACAACTAAAAGTGAACTCCTGTGAACATGCTCAAATCCCCAAACCTATTATACTGTCGAAGCACCCATTAGTCTTCGAGTCCAAATTATCATTAAGTTCCAATTTACCAATTCATGGGTCAAAACTCAATTTTTTTTCCTTGATTAATGTTTAAAGATAAACTGTTATATTGTACACCTCAAGTTATAAATTTAAAGGTGAAAAGAATACCATATGTGAGCACGTGATTTTTGCCTTGTATGAAATACTCCTATAAAATCCAAGAAAATACATTTTTCCAATTATTTGCCATTTTATAGGTTTTTTATTATTTGTTCGCATTTTTGTACACGTTTAATTTTTATTAAAAAATCATGAATATAAAAAATACCATGCCTTGCATTTAAATTTTTGTTTTTATAGCTTTTGGATTAATTAGATAATTATTTGTTTTATTAAAGTTGTAAATAAAAAAAAAATGGCTCATTTTACATTGTTTATCTTTTTAATTTTTAGATTATTGATTTTCTCTCTTTTAATTTAGGATCAAGTAATTTTTATAATAATAAATAAATAATTAGTTAAATTTTACAAATAAAGATAATTTAGGATTTAATTTAATTAATTAGTCTTTAAAAAATTAAAAAAAGGGGGGTTTTGGCCGAATTGGGCCATTTCTTCCTAAACTAGCCCAATCCTAATTTAACCCAAGACACCCCAAGCCCAAAACTTAAAAATCTGATCCCAATCCATCTTTTCCCCTTTTAATCTAGGCCATTGATCTCCAACAAGATCCAACGGTCCGGAACTCACATTTTTTTTAATATAAAAGTGTCCTAAAATCTACACCCCCCTCATTTCCAAACTCCCCACTCTTCCACTTCTCTCTCAACTCCCCAAAACTAGAGCTCCCCAACTCTCTCTCTTCTCTCTCCTCCCATTTTCCGCCGCCACCCTCCTCCACTGGCGGCGCCGCCTGCCGGAAATCTCCATCGGCGGCGGCCAACCTCCAAAAACCCCCAAAATAACTTCATTCTTCTCCTCATCTCCTCCTCTACCTCACCCCACAACCTAAATCCATAAAAAACCAACCCTTCTAAAATAAAAAAAAGGGTCGAAACCCTTCTACCACCACTACTCCGCCGCCGGAAATCGCCCAAGGCGGCGGTGGAACTCCAAAACCCCTCAAATTCACACCATACACTCCTCTCATCCTCCTAAACCTCATCCTACCAACTAAATCCCCAAAAACCCAACCAAAATCCGTAGATCTTGGATCTAAAAAGGCCAAAACCCTAGATCTACCCCTTCTTCATTTTTCTAGCCGTTAAAAAATCCTCCGGTCAAGATCTTCCATCAAGGATTTTAGATCCAAGACGGGAGTCTTGGCTTGAGGGTTTTTTCATGATTAGACCCTTTTAATTTCGTAATTTTATTTACGCATTTGTTATTTATTTCCGTTAATTTTCACATTTATTTTCTGTTATTTTTTTTTATTTTTTGCGCATTTTATTCTGCTTTTTATTTATTTATTTATTTATTTATTTACGCATTCTGTTTTTTTAATTTATTTATTTCTGTTATTTATTTAACGCATTTTGTATTTATTTATTTAATTATCATATTTAGTAATTCCCGTAATAAGTAATTAATTAGTTAAAACCGAATTTAGTTAAAATATATGTAATGTTAGTATAATCATGTTATGTTAGTTTTATATTATTATATAGTTGTTATTTCATTTATTAATTAGATGGATTAATCAAAAATCAAAAAAGAAGAAGGTAAAAATACTAAAAAAACAGTGTTTCATTCTCTTCATTAATGTTTTATTTTTGTTATATTTGTTAATTTTTTGGGCCTGGCTAAATTGACAGGCCCATAGTTTGTTAGTATTTATTTATTTTCATGTTAAAATTGGGTCTGGCTAAATGGACAGGCTCATAGCTTTGTTAAAGTTTAAGAGCCCAAGCTCTTTAGGCCAAGAGTCATTTGACTCAGGCCCGAAACCAATCTGGTTTTGAGGTAATTCCAAGACCTTGAGGGTCAATTTTGGAAACCTAAATTTTAAAAATCATTCAGAAAGTGCTAGAACTTTCTAGAACAGGGACAACTGTCCCAATGCTGAGTAAGGAAAAGGATAAGATCCAAAAAATATCCAGAAATGGGACACTTGTCTATTTTTCTGAGATAAGGAAGGTACTAAAAATTGCACAGCTATCCATTTCTGTAAAGAAGATGCCATTTTTCCTAATTAATAGGGAATTCTGACAGATTCTTTGTACCTCAATTCTAATCCCTTTTCACCTCCTCATTCTATAAATACACTTCTTCTTTCCATTATACAGAGAGAGTTGGATACATTTTAGGCCTAAAAAAATACATTGATTTTGCACTACTTTGGAGTCTCTTTCGTTCACTATTAGCAAAGAACTCCTACTGATTTTTCTCACTATCTTTTGGATTTCTGGGTTATTGGAAGCTGGTTTTGGTTTTCTGTTTGGGTTTGCTGCTGTTTCTCGCTCAAATTTTCAGAGATCTATTTTCTTTCTATTTGTTTTCTTGCTACTGTCAAGGTACTCTTCTTAACAAAAGTGTAAAGTTTCTTTCTTTTGTTGAATCATGAGGCGAATTTCTTGATAAATCTGTAGCTAGCTTGAATATTGCATGAACCATGTTTGTTTGAAGCTTGTTTGTTTGTTATGTTGTAAATTTGTTTACAATGTTTTAGGCAAATGTATAAGTTTAAAATTGTTCTGTTAATTACAGAATCTTCTTAAAGATTCATACATTTATAAAATTTGTGTGTTCATATGTAGTAGTATCACATAAGTCATTTTCCAGAAATTCTGTTAGAATAGCAATAGGTAGTTTGGTTATTCAGTTAGCAAAAAATGTAATAATTTTACTGCGTTTCCTTATGTGTTAAATCAGCTTAATAGTTTAGCAATTTAACACACTATTTTTAATAGTTAAATAATGCTGGATTTTTATTAGCTTAAAGTCATAAAAATCAGATTTTTTTACGAAATAACTAAGTGATAACCATAATACATTTTCAGGCCCAAGGTCAATTGGGTTGATGAATTTGTGTTCTGATTTTTTGTTACTAAAATAAAATGAGTTGATCAATAGTATTTACACATCAAGATTTTTGAAATACAAATAAGCTTCTAAATCAGCATTTTGAAAAATGAAGACTTAGGCAAATTAGTAGGAAGATTGCCTAAAATTTAACAGATTTTATTTATTCAAAACCCTTTTTTTTACTTTTCTGTTTCAAAAGATAAACCAAAATATAGTTAAAATTCTTCATTTTGTCATTAGGATTATTAATTTCAAATTTCCTTCAATTATGTCTTGGACTAGAGTTCAGTTGGACTCATTATTAAGTTTATTTATTTGTTCACAAATGGATTCTGGGCCAGAATTACTTGTACTCATTAGTAAGCTTAAATCTTTTTGAATGTATTACATTTAAATTGATTATTTGCTTAAAAATTTATTTGGGCCAGATTTATCTGAATTAAGTCAGGTCTAGGTTCTTTTAGAATTAATTTAGTTGTATGGATAATAGACAATATATGTTTTGGGTTAGAGTTCACTTGGACTCAACCTTTGTCAGCCGCCCCCCCCCCAAACTTCAAAATCTGGGCCTGTTTGACATTTAATAAATAAAGTTGCCATAACTATTTCAAATAAGTTTCTCATGTAGTATTGTACCTTTACACCTAGATACATGATGTAGACTAGTTTAGTGATATAATCACACCTTTAGGTGCACTTCAAAATTACGCCTTAATCAAATACCCGTAGTTTACTTTAGGCTCGATTTAGACTAGTATTGTGATTATGTATACGTTCCCGTAACATAATTGCAAATTTAATTCTAAAAAACAATGACTCGAGGGATGCGTTCGCGCAACTTCAACCAAACTTTTCTTAATAAAATAAGCAAAGCATTATTAATCGTGGACACGTTCACGTGACATGATTTTTGACGCGCCAAAGGAAAAGAGTATACGTACGCGTAACTCAATTCTTTAATTATGAATAATCAAGTGATTTGATTTAAAAGCGGTAAAAAGATAATTGAACAATAGGTCTTAAAAATGAGTAGTTAAACAATTAAGCCAAGTATGAATTGCTAAGCGACCGTGCTAGAACCACGGAATTCGGGGGTGCCTAACACCTTCCCTCGAATTAACAGAATTCCTTATTCAGAATTTTTGTTTCGCAGACTTCAAAAGAAAAGTCGAAATTTCCTCGATTTGGGATTTAAAATAAACGGGTGACTTGGGACACCAAATAAACTATCCAAGTGGTGACTCTGAATTGATGAATAATCTCATATCGTCCCTTATACCCTTGTATACCCTCGGGTGTGTAAAAAGGAGGTGTGACAGCTCTGGCAACTCTGCTGGGGATCGAACCTAGACCACGTGGTTCAGGGTTCAAGAATTCGAGCTTGTTAATGCGATTTTTATTTGTCTTTATTACTGATATTACTGTATTTTATGGACTCAATGTGCTAATTGTCATTTTTCGCTTTGATATTACTTGCACTGTATTTAAATATCTTCTTGCGCCACCCATCTAAGTCTTCTGAAAATGGTTTACACGTTCGCGTGACCCGCTTTTTCTGTAGAAATTATACCAAATAGATCGAGGCTGGGCCAGCAACAAGGCCGGGTAGACTTTAGTGCTCCCGGTACGTTGCCCCCTCTTCGGCCCCAGTTGTCCGCTCGGGTAACCCAAGTCTAGACCACAAACCCTAGGTTTTTATCTTAGAATAACGCAACCTCATGCCGGATCCCTAGTAGGAACGTTTATTTGCATCACGTGCATTTGATCTTGGGGACTCAACACAGGGGTTGGGTCCGTCTAGGACAGGTGTACCCAAAATAAAGACCATCCTAATGCATCCTACGTGCTATGTGAATATTTATTTCGGCTTGCATGTTGACCGGTTAAGAAAGAAAAAAACCAAGAGTGAGGTAGGATAGAGAATTTACCCGGTTTCTAAAAATCCTAGTATTTTAAAATATTCCGAAACTCTGCCGAATTTTTTAAAAAAAAAAAAGAAAAGGGAAAACATATTTCAAAAAAGAGTAAGTCAAATATCATGTTTTTATGTCAAAATTGCCCGAACTACGCAGGTCTGATTCTCACCGGATGTGGGATACGTAGGCAACCCACATAAAGTTCGGCCTCATTTTTACCAAATAATAAAATAAAAAGGTGTTTCAGGGCTTTGGTCAAAACAATATGCCGACCCAGCTTCGGTTGTACTTAAGTCATTTATCCCCGGAATAGCTTTAGATTGCATTCCAATTGTCGAAAGGCTATTTTCGAGAGGAACAGGCAAAAGGTGTCTTTTCCAATAAAATACTTACCCCCGGCCTCAAAATTCATTTGGAATTGTGAAGGGTGCCACATTTGCAAAAACGACCATTTTGCTAACATAGCAATAAAAGGGGTCCTTGTCCGTTGATTTTTTAAAAAAACTTGTTCTGCAAAAAGAGTCCACAAGAGTCAACCCTAACCTTAACCCTCCACAGGTACAAATGAATACTGTCCAGGAATCATCGCAATCTGTCATAGAAAGGGCTCGGATGCAGCTACGTAAGTGGTGGGGTGATTTAGATGAAGATGGCCAACTTTGGGTAAAAGAGCATTTGGGTTCCCTGGCATACATCATGCACGTCAAACCACAAGAGGATTTAATTAAGGCTTTGGTGACCTTTTGGGATCCCGTTCACAATGTGTTCCGTTTCTCGGATTTCGAACTCACACCCACTCTGGAAGAAATAGGCGGGTACATTGATTTCGGCCAAGAGTTAAGAAAGTAACAACTAATATTCCCCAGGGCTCCCTCAGCACACAAATTCTTCGATCTTTTGAAAATTAGCAAACAAATGAGCAAGGACCGTGTAAGTAAAGAGAGTTGTTCGTTCTACTTCCTGTATTTCAGGTTTGGACACTCGGCCGGGTTTGAAACACATGAGAAGGGGTTGAATAACAAATAGGACAAGAGCATATGGCAAATTCATCAACGGTTTGCTTTCATCGTGGCATTTCTAGGAATCATGGTATTTCCGAATTTTGAGGGTACAATAGACCTTCATATGGCCAGAATCACACAGGTCCTCATCGACAAAAAAGATCACACACTTGTCCCATTAGTGCTGCGGACATTTACCGGGCATTAACATTGTGCAAATCTGGGGGTCAATTTTTCGAAGGCTGCGATATTCTTCTTCAGATGTGGATGATCGAGCACCTTCGCTGCCATCCTAAGTTCATGATATATGCTTCAGATGGGAACAATTTCATCAAAAAGTATGAGGAAAGGGTGGAAGATTACAAACCACCGGAAGGGTTTGAAGCATGGGTTTCCTATTTGAGGAAATTGAGAGCAAATCAAATTGAATGGACCATAGGATGACTCCCAGTAATAGAAATCATCTACATGACCTCTTCAAAGGGCTACTTGATGATAATGGGGGCGAGAAGTATACAACCATATGCACCACAAAGAGTTCTAAGACAACTGGGAAGATATCAGGTGATACCCGAAGAGGCAGACTTAAGAACTCGTTATTGAACTACACCCAGAAGCAACGATACCCGAAGCTTTAGTTCAAAGAGACTGGAATTGTTGTCAGTATCTAAAAAGTAACACCCAAGTGCCAGACCCAGCTAAGGGCGAAGCTGATCCCAATTATGCTGCTTGGTTTGAAAGGAGTTTTTATGTGTACAATGAGCAGGAGCCCGAGCCCGAACCTGTGAGGCCCGCCAAAATGCCCCATGTTCAAGCTTTTGATGACAAAATTCAGGAAATGTTAGCTTGGGGGGAAAAGGAAAAGGAATATCAGGCCACCATCCATGATATGCGAGAAGAGTTGAGAAATGTCACCTTCAACAATGATTTATAGGCACAAGAGGCCGAGGGTGAGAGGAGAAGATTGGTTCGAGAAAATGAAGCTCTCAGAGCCCAGGTTCGACAGCTGAAAATAGCAGCCGAGAATCCGGGCCGAAGCAGGAAAGATGAAAGGCTCATTTATAACCTTACTCAAAAGGTGCGTGACTATGAAGATGACCTGCAGAAAGCTGAGTCTGAACTAGCAAAAGCACGAACGAGGTTGGCTAAAAATGTCGAAGGGCGTGCAACTTTTGTTCAATAGATGAAAGAAAGATATGAAAGAGGGGTCACAGGTTGGGAAAAGGCGATTGGCAACCTCGAAGGTGAAATGGCTAAACAAGCCAAAAATTTTAAGGCCGAGAGAGAACATTGTTACACCTTAATGGCACGGTTGGAAGAGGACTTAAAGCACTTGCAAGAGCAAAATCACGCTGCCACCCAAGTCTTAGAGGCTAGATCCCGTCAGATTGGCCGTTAGTTGCAAGAGAAGGGCATCATAAGAGAGAGGGTTCGAAGGATTGCTGACTACATCACCATGAAATGCAGTGCGTGTGAGGACATGACAAGATCCATGTTTTTCGCCACTGTAATGATCTTCGTCCGTCAGATAATGGAAGAACTATATCGGCTCCAAGATGACATGGCAAGTAGGCCCGCTGCAAGACCGGTTGGTGTTCCTAGGGCAGGGTTGGAGGCACTGATGTTTTCTTGATTGTATTTTCTTCCTTTTTCCGAGTTTGTATTTTTCATATTTCGAGTCTGTTTTCAATTCCTAGAAAAGGCATGTCTTGAGTCTTAAAGTCCTAGAAAAGGCATGTCCTGAGTCTTAAAGTCCTAGAAAAGGTATGTTCTGAGTCTTTTGTAATTCAGTAAAGTTGTATTAATGAAAATTTGAAAAAAAATAAAATTGTCCTTTTATTTTTCGCATTTACTTCTTGAACTACGTTATGATCTAATTCGCGTGACGTCGTGATACGTAGGCAATCCTTATCGGATCCGGTCATGATCTTTTTAAAAAAAAAGAAGGGAAAGAACCGTAAGAAAAGCCAAAAAAAAAAGTATAAAAAAAACCAAAAACAGAAAAAGGAGAGAAAGGAAAGAGAAAAGAGGAAAATAAGGAATAACATATGAGGCAAGAAGAGAAAATTGGGAAAAATAAGCAAAACTGGGATGAAACATGCAACCGTTGCGAAACATGTAGAAACACGTTTAACTGTATAGGTGCATCACACCCCAACGTGCGATTACCTATGTGTTATTTGTTTCAAACTAACCAGTTGGTTGTCTACTGTCAAGAACAGGTTCTATAGTAAGGTGGTTGGTTTTGTGGTAGTCTGGCGTCGCATCCATACTTCACGAGGTCGAAAGGTAGCGTTGAAATGTCTTCATAAATCACTCTGCCAACAGTTCCTATCGCAGATGAGAGTCCGATCTTGGGCATCCCGACTTCAGAATCGGCAGCTGCCGAGGAAAACAGGTTATTGCGTCTCCGCATGATGGAAATGTGGGACGCATGATCAAACGGAAGAGAGCCACCAAGTGCAATCCCTGGATTTCCCGAGCTTTTTCCTAGGGTGGGTGGAGCCTCCAATATCCCGATCAGTCACCCCAATACCCCACTCGAATATCCTACTATCTTGGCCCACTTTGTTGGAACACCTTCTGAGGTTCGCCCCCAGGTGTTAGCTTCAGGAGCGACTTCAAGTATCTTCACTGCTCCGCCATGCTCATCTACTACACATCCTACACTGCCCAAGCCCAACTTTGACCCATCATCCTTCGCCTTCCAAACATCATCTTTCCCACTGGAACCTGCACAGTTTCCCACCTATACTTACTCTCAACCACCCCGGTATGAGTTCACCGCAGGGCAAGAAAAGACCACCAAAACTGCTGAGCAAGAAGAGATTGCAAGAAAGATGAGGAGTATGGAACAAAATCTCAAAAGCATACAAGGCTTGAGTGGACAGAAAAGTGTGTCCTATGCCGACTTATGTATGTTCCCTCATGTACATCTACCATTGGGATTCAAAACCCCAAAATTTGAGAAGTATGATGGGCACAACGATCCTACTGCTCATCTCAAGAGGTATTGCAACCAGCTGCGAGGAGTCGGTGGAAAGGAAGAACTCCTCATGGCCTATTTCGGAGAAAGTCTGGTGGGCCTCGCATCTGAGTGGTACATGGACCAAGATATTTCCCGCTGGCACATCTGGGATGATCTTGCTAGATATTTCGTCAGGCAGTTCCAGTACAACATTGATATTGCTCCAGATCGGAACTCCTTGACAAACCTGAAGAAGAAATCCTCGGAAAGCTTCCAAGAGTACGCAATTAAGTGGCGTGAGCAGGACTCCAGGGTAAAGCCTCCGATGGATGAGGTTGAAATGGTCACAGTTTTCCTCCAAGCTCAGGAAGCTGACTACTTCCAAAATATGATGTCCGCAATGGGCAAACCGTTCGCTAAAGCTATCAAGATTGGCGAAATGGTTGAAAACGGGTTGAAAACGGGTCGAATTCTAAGCCAATCTGCTATCAGAGCCATCTCCTAGGCCATTCAGGGTGGATCTGGAGGAGTAGCAAAGGGCAAGAAAAAGGAAGAAACATCCATGGCAGCATCGGTTGCAAGAAAACACCGTACTCCCAGATCCCTTTTCACAGAAAGAAGCCCACAACACTATTACCCCCACCAAGATGTGGCTTATGCTCCTCATCCATTCCCGGTCATGAATGCTCAACCTTATATCCGGCCACAACAACAAGCCAATCGGAACCAAGCTCCATTTCCCAGAAACCAGCCTCCTTACCAAGCCCACTACAATCCCCGACCTCCACAAAACAACTTCCGTGCCCGGGAGCCACCAAGGAAATCAAACTTCACTCCAATTGGCGAGTCTTATTCTAGCCTATTCCCAAAATTGGTCCAAATGGGTTTGTTGCAGCCCGTACCCCCGAATAGGCAAAACCCAGAATCACCCTCTTACTAACGTGGCACCCGATGCGCTTATCACTCAGGGGTTGAGGGGCATGATACAGAAAATTGTTGGACTTTGAAAAGAGCTGTGGAAGATTTGATATAACAAAGGAAGATAGTGCTAAGGGATGAAGATATTCCCAATGTGACTAACAACCCACTACCGGCCCACAACAACGGGCCAGTAATCGGAATAATTTGTGAGGATAAGGAATTTGACCCAGCGTTGAAGGCCATCATTGCCATCGCTGATGTAAAAAAGAAATCAAAAACTGCCCCAAAGCAAGACAAAGGTGAGAAAAAGAACAAAACTACCCCTCCAAAGTCAGAGAAGAAAATTGAAGTTGAAACTGGGGCAACGCCTCCCAAAGATGTTGTTCTCTATGTCCCTCGAGGCTGCAAAGAAAAGCAGATGACTTTGAGTCCTCCCAGGAGATTGGAACTGAACAAGACAACCCAAATATATGTGCCCAAGGGAGCTTATGTGATGTTGGGGCCAATTAATCCACCAAGGCTGAGTGAGCCCGTAGTTATTCGTCGCGCGCCACAGAAGCCCATGACAAATCTTGCAGCTGTGCCATGGAATTACAACAAATCGGTGGTGACCTTTAATGGCAAAGAAATCTCAGGAAAAGTTCAAGAAAATAACCCGGTTGAAAAGTATTTCAATTTGGAAGAGGTGAACAACGCCACTAGAAAGCGCTTCCCATCTAAGAAGCCCGTGAGTGCCGAAGAAGCGGACGCCTTCTTTCAAAAGATGAAAATGGCAGATTATGAGGTGATCGACCAGCTTCGAAAATCTTCCGCACAAGTCTCCTTGCTATCTCTGTTGATGAACTCCACTGAACATCAAAAGGTATTGATCAAGACCCTTAACGAAGCATATGTGCCTGTTGAGACTTCTGTAGAGCAGTTGGAGAGAATGGCAGAAAGATTTTTTGCAATCAACCTGATCTCCTTCACCAAAAATGACTTGCCCCCAGAAGGGGCCGCACATAACAAAACCCTGCACCTGACAGTCAAATGTGAAGGGTACTACGTGAAAAGGGTTATGTTGGACAGAGGTTCTGGGGTAGACATTTGCCCACTCTCAACTCTACAGCGTATGGAAATCGGTACCGAAAGAATCCGACCCAACAATGTGTGTGTACGTGACTTTGATAGTATCAAAAGGGACACAATTGGAGAGATTGATCTAATTTTGATCATCGGCCCAGTAGACTTTGAAGTAACCTTCCAGGTTCTGGACATGGACACATCCTACAACTTTCTTTTGGGGAGGCCGTGGATTCATGCAGCGGGGGCTGTACCCTCTACTCTTCACCAGATGGTGAAGTTTGAGCATAAGGATCAAGAGATTGTGGTCCACGGGGAAGATGAGCAATCAATTTATCGGGACCCATCAGTCCCATGTCTTGAAGCAAGAGAGAGGAGTGAGCACATAGTCTATCAAGCCTTTGAAATTGTGGTCGCAGACCAGTGCGAAGAAGGAAACCCTTGCCCCCAACCCTTCCTTTCTAACACATCAATCATGGTGGCCAAAGAAATGATCAGACATGGCTACAAACTTAGGAAAGGGCTTGGGAAATCATTGCAAGGAATAGCTGAACCTATCACCCTGACCGCCAGTGAAAAGTTCTTTGGGGTAGGCTTCCGACCCACTCCAGCTGATATAAGATGGGCAAATGATAGAAAGAATGATGGTTGGGTCTTGCCTCAGCCGGTGCCGCATCTGTACAGAACATTTGTCAAGCCAAAATACAATGAGGAAAAGGAAGATGAGGCCTTTACGGTCGAAGAGATTGAAGAGATCTGTGGGGCAATGAGAAAGATACTATATGAAACCCACATGGTCCAGCTAGGGGAAGGCTCAATCACCGCTGAAGTGCTGTATATGGGACTTAATGCCAAACTGCAGAATTGGAAGGCTACGCCATTCCCAATTAGGCGGAAGTCCCGATAGACCTGTCCTGCCACCTTTTCTGCATCACGAGTTATTTCAGGGTGTAACTCGGATGTCTTCTTTAGTTTCTTGTCTTTTAATTTTCCAATGTAAACCATGTTATCTTCAAATTTCAAGAAATGAAATCAATATTTCATCGTTCATCTTTCTTTATTCTTTCTGATTTTGTTTTTTTTCTTTTTTTTTCTTCTTTCAGTTCTAATAATGCGGCTTTAAATAACATGACATGCTTGCAGACTTCATGCCCAGATCCATACATGCTATCTAATTGTGACATAATGAACCAGGAACCGGAATACAATGAAGAGGAGGCTTTTAGGGAAATAAAACGAGAATTGGAACAATTTGAGAATAAACCTAAGACGAACTTAAATGATACTGAACCGGTTAATTTGGGTAGTTCTGAAGAAGTCAAAGAAACCAAGATAAGCATTTTCACAGGCGAAAAAACTCGAGACGCATTAATCCAACTCTTGCTTGAGTTCAAAGATGTGTTTGCTTGGTCATACGATGACATGTTAGGGCTAAGTGTTGATTTGGTGGTTCACAAGTTTCCAACATACCCCGATTGTCCCCCAGTCCAGCAAAAGCAAAGAAAGTTCAAAACTGATGTTAGTGACAAAATCAAAGAAGAGGTCACGAAGAAGTTGAAAGCAGGGGTGATCCGAGTGGTCCGATACACCACCTGGTTAGCTAATGTAGTTCCAGTGCCAAAGAAAGATGGGAAGACCCGGGTGTGTGTGGATTACAGAGATTAAACAAGGCAAGTCCCAAAGATAACTTCCCTTTGCCAAACATCCATATCCTTGTTGATAATTGCGCCAAGCATGAGATACAGTCCTTCGTGGATTGTTACGCAGGATATTATCAGGTGTTGATGGATGAAGAAGATGCAGAGAAGACAGCTGTTACCACACCGTAGGGTACATACTGTTACAGAGTCATGCCATTTGGTCTCAAGAACGCCGGGGCAACCTATATGAGAGCCATGACAACCATTTTTCATGATATGATGCACCAAGAGATAGAGGTGTATGTGGACGATGTAATCATCAAATCCAAAACCCAGGACGACCACGTTCGGGACTTGAGAAAGGTTTTTGAGCGGTTGCGCAAATATGATTTGAAACTGAACCCAGCCAAATGTGCATTTGGGGTACCATCCGGCAAACTCTTGGGATTCATCGTCAGTCGGAGGGGCATCGAGTTAGACCCAACAAAGATAAAGTCTATTCAAGATTTGCCTCCTCCAAAAACCAAGAAGGATGTTATAAGTCTGTTGGGTAGATTGAACTACATCAGCCGATTCATTGCCCAGCTAACATCCACATGTGAACCCATATTCAAATTGCTGAAGAAAGATGCATCAGTCAAGTGGACAGATGAATGTCAAAGAGCTTTTGATAAAATCAAGGAATATTTGTCAAATCCGCCAGTCTTGGTCCCACCTGAGCCAGAGAGGCCCTTGTTCTTGTACCTAACAGTCTTGGAAAATTCTTTCGGCTGCATCCTCAGGCAATACGATGTGACCGAAAAGAGAGAGCATGCTATTTACTATCTGAACAAGAAGTTCACCAGTTATGAAGCCAAGTACACTTTGTTGGAAAGGACCTGCTGCGCTTTGACTTGGGTCGCTCAGAAGCTGAGGCATTACTTGCAAGCCTACACCACTTACCTCATAACTAGGTTGGATCCTTTAAAATACATATTCCAGAAGCTGATGCCCACTGGGAGGCTAGCAAAGTGGCAGATCCTGCTTACGGAATTCGACATAGTATATGTCACTCGCACGACAATGAAAGCCCAGGCGTTAGCAGACCATTTGGCTGAAAATCCGGTCGATGATGAATACCAGCCTTTGAATACTTACTTCCCAGATGAAGAGGTAAACTCGGTTGAGGCAATATTCGAAGACATCAATTCTTGGAAAATGTTTTCGATGGAGCGGTAAACGCAAAAGGTGTTGGAATTGGAGCAATCTATCAATGCTTGGAAAATGTTTTTCGATGGAGCGGTAAACGCAAAAGGTGTTGGAATTGGGGCAATCTTGATCTCGCCCACCGGCCAGCATTATCCGGCCACAGCTAGGCTCCGGTTTTTCTACACAAACAACACTGCCGAGTACGAAGCTTACATTATGGGTATGAACATAGCAATTGACCAAGATGTCGAAGAACTGGTAATCATAGGAGACTCAGATTTAATTCTCCGGCAAGTTTAGGGAGAATGGGAAACCGAGACGTCAAGATTCCTTATAGGCAACATATGGAAGAACTTGGCAAACGATTCAAGTCAATAGAGTTCAGGTACATTCCTCGCTGCCACAATGAACTAGCTGATGCACTTGCCACTTTAGCCTCAATGCTGCCATACCCAGGCAATGCCCACATTGATCCCTTGGAAATTCAAATTCGGGAAAGGCATGGTTATTGTAACACGGTTGAAACAACACCAAATACCCAACCATGGTATCATGACATCAAAAGGTTTTTAAAAACACAAGAATACCCTGATCAAGCCAATGGAGACTGGAAGAGAACCATTAGGCGGCACGCGAGTGGTTTCTTTTTGAGTGGTGACATCTTGTACAAAAGAACTCCGGATCTCAACTTGTTAAGATGTGTTGACGCAGAGGAGGCTGGAAGAATCATGCATGAGGTACACGCGGGAGTATGTAGACCCCATATGAACGGGTACGTTTTAGCAAAGAAAATCCTTCGAGCAGGCTATTACTGGATAACCATGGAAAAGGACTACTTCAGTTTTATCCGGAAGTGTCATCAGTGTCAGGTGCACAGTGATTTGATTCATGCACCTCCCACAGAACTGCATCCCATGTCAGCACCTTGGCCATTTGTTGCTTGGGGTATGGGCGTCATCGGGCCAATCGAGCCAAAAGCCTCAAATGGGCACCGATTCATACTAGTTGCCATTGACTACTTCACGAAGTGGGTTGAAGCCATCACTCTCAAATCCGTCACCAAGAAAGTTGTGGTAGATTTCGTGCACTCCAATCTTATCTGCCGTTTTGGCATTCCTGCAACTATTATCACAGACAATGCTGCAAACTTGAATAGTCATTTGATGGGAGAGATATGCGAACAATTCAAGATAACGCATCGGATTTCTACTCCTTATCGGCCCAAAGCCAATGGTGTTGTCGAAGCAGCAAACAAAAACATCAAAAAGATTTTGAGAAAGATGATTCAGAGTTCCAGGCAGTGGCATGAAAAGTTGCCATTTGCATTATTGGGATATCGCACTACTGTGCGCACATCAATCAGAGCCACCCCGTATCTTTTGGTTTATGGCACTGATGTCGTAATACCCACAGAGGTTGAAATCCCCTCTCTTCGGATCATTGTTGAAGCTGAAATTGAAGACAATGAGTGGGTTAAAACCCGTTTGGAACAGTTAACCTTGATCGATGAAAAGCGAATGGCCGCGGTCTACCACGAGCAGTTGTACCAACAAAGAATGGCCCGTACCTACAACAAGAAAGTGCGGCCTAGAAATTTTGAAGTGGGTCAACTCGTTTTAAGGCGTATTCTTCCCCATCACCAGGAAGCAAAAGGAAAATTTGCTCCTAATTGGAAAGGCCCATACATCATCAGAAAGATATTGCCGAGAGGAGTATTGTATCTGGGCAATATCGAAGGAAATGATCCTGAAGCAGCTATAAATGTGGATGCAGTCAAAAGGTACTATGTTTAGTCTTTCTGCAGTGACAACATTGTCCGATTGGGATGACGAAAGCTTTCATTCACACTACCCAAACACCATCTACCCTTTGCAAACCTCTTTGAGCCGGTTACTCTTCTTTGATTACCCTCTTTGGAACCGGAAAGTGTTATTGAAAAATGAAATGAAAAAAAAAGAAAAAAAACAACAACAAAAAAAAGGAAAACAAAAACAACAAAACAAAATAAAGTTCCTGAACTACGTTCGACTTGATTCCGAAAGGATACGTAGGCAGCCTCTCTCTGGGGTTCAGTCATACTAAAACAACAATCTAGTTTCCCCCAAAAGTGAAACTGGGGCAGATGTTATAATGATTCGGCGATGATCCCGCCCGAACAGTTCTAAAGTTGTAATTCGATCCAAGTTCTTTTTACCCAAACCTGGTTCAAGTCCTTCCGATCAATTGACAAAAGGTTTTTCAAATCGGAGAACGTAGTTGTTTGGATCCGATGCAATCAAGATGAGAGAAATAAAATGAGAGAATCTTATTGGTGAAAACCTACGGGCACCGTAAGGTGACGGTGAGCAGAGAAATCAAAAATGAGAGAGTCTTGTTAGTGAAAACTCGCAGAGAGCACTAAAAGGCGATAGTGAGAAGAGAAATGAGAGAGGTCGATTGGCGAAAACATGCAAAAGGCGTCGTTGATCGAAAAGGAGAATCCCTCATCACCATTGGTATTGAAAGAGTCCTGGCAAGGTTTCTTGGTTTCAGAACACGAGTCGTAATGAGTTTATTAGAAGTTGAATGGTTATGCAGATCGGGCATCCAGTCCAAGAAGCATGTCATGCCTATTGAAGTCTGTATGCACCTCAGATAAGTCCTTCTTTCCTCCCCGAAAGGGACACTTCCCTTTAAAATTCATTTTTTGTCCTTTGATTTTCCTTGAATCCCTTTCGGTCTAACTTTGTTTCCAAAATTAATAGAAAGAAAAGGTGGCAAGATTGGTTTTACAGGGTTCTGCTTAATAAAGGCCAAATCCAAAGAAAGCACCCAGCTTCAGCGAGTGCATCAAGTCGACCCTGACAGGTCATGATGGCCGATGCTATGAAATCCAAAGTTATTGAAAATGAAAGGAAGCCAAGTCAAAATCCCGTAGAAGTAGAATAAAGTGAAAGGACCAAAGCCCAGCGAGCCGTCACAATAAATTTTTGAAAAGTTGAGTCCCTCGATTTAGGAAAAAGATCAATCTTCAGAAAAGCTAGCAAGCAGCAGAGGTTCTCACCAAAAGTTGGGTCGAGATCGAGGGATCAAAACCGTCAACGCCACAAAACCAACCATCGTTTCAAACTAACAATTGTTCTTTGTTTGAAATAGGAAACAGTGCAATCCAAAGCAACCGTGCAAGAAGCAGGTGCAACCAAAAGGAAATGCGCACGAGCTAAAAACAGCTTTGCAGCAATAATCAATCCAAAAAGGAAGTCTCCTTCAAATTCTTTCCTGCATACTTACTCATGTTCTTAAAAAAAAGGGCTTCCCCGGTATAACCCAAGGACCTACTTGGCATAACCCAAGGACCTTTTTACTTTTATCCCGGCATAACCCGTGGACCTCCCTGGCATAACCCAAGGACCTTTTTTCTTTTATCCCGGCATAACCCGTGGACCTCCCTGGCATAACCCAATGACCTTTTTCTTTTATCCCGGCATAACCCGTGGACCTCCCTAGCATAACCCAAGGACCGTTTTTCTTTTATCCTGGCATAACCCGTGGACCTCCCTAACATAACTCAAGGACCTTTTTCTTTTATCCCGGCATAACCCGTGGACCTCCCTGGCATAACCCAAGGACCTTTTTTCTTTTATCCCGCATAACCCGTGGACCTCCTCGGCATAACCCGAGGACCTTTTTTCTTTTCTCCCGGCATAGCCCATAGACCTCCCTGACATAACTCAAGGACCTTTTTCTTTTATCCCGGCATAACCCGTGGACCTCCCTGGCATAACACAAGGACCTTTTTTCTTTTATCCCGCATAACCTGTGGACCTCCCCGGCATAACCCGATGACCTTTTTTCTTTTATCCCGGCATAACCCGTGGACCTCCCCGGCATAACCCAAGGACCTTTTTTCTTTTATCCCAGCATAACCCGTGGACCTCCCCGGCATAACCCAAGGACCTTTTTTCTTTTATCCCAGCATAACCCGTGGACCTCCCTGGCATAACCCATGGACCGTTTTTCTTTTATCCCGGCATAACCCGTGGACCTCCCTGGCATAACCCAAGGACCGTTTTTCTTTTATCCCGGCATAACCTGTGGACCTCCCTGGCATAACCCAAGGACCTTTTTTCTTTTATCCCGACATAACTCGTGGACCTTTTCTTTTATCCCGGCATAACTCGTGGACCTCCCTGGCATAACCCAAGGACCTTTTTCTTTTATCCCGGCATAACCCGTGGACCTCCCTGGCATAACCCAATGACCTTTTTCTTTTATCCCGGCATAACCCGTGGACCTCCCTGGCATAACCCAAGGACCGTTTTTCTTTTATCCCGGCATAACCCGTGGACCTCCCTGGCATAACCCAAGGACCTTTTTCTTTTATCCCGGCATAACCCGTGGACCTCCCTGGCATAACCCAAGGACCTTTTTTCTTTTATCCCGGCATAACCCGTGGACCTCCCTGGCATAACCCAAGGACCGTTTTTCTTTTATCCCGGCATAACCCGTGGACCTCCCTGACATAACCCAAGGACCTTTTTTCTTTTATCCCGCATAACCCGTGGACCTCCTCGGCATAACCCGAGGACCTTTTTTCTTTTCGCCCGGCATATCCCGAGGACCTTTTTCTTTTCTTCCGGCATAACCCGATGACTTCCCCGGCATAACCCGAGGACCCTTTTTCTTTTCCGGCATAACCCGGTCATCTTTCCAGCATAACCTGGCAATCTTCCCAATTTAGGGCTTCACTCCCTATTCCCAAGGATACACAATCCTAATTTTTATTGCTTTCAATGAAAAATAGTTTAGATTTTTGTTGCAAATAACTCGCGAAATTTCCCAAGTGAAAACTGGGACAGAAAAATTTTGTTCGTTTGTTTATTTTGATATTTGAGCAGGTTTGACCTCGAGGCACAGGATTCGAGATGACCAAAAATGAATCTCAATCTAAAATAAAGAAAATAAGAAAAAGAACAAAAGAAGTGAACTCAAAGTGCTGAAGTGGAGAAGGACGCGGACTGCTCAAAATTTGATTGAAGTCACAACCTCGCATGTCCCGCCTTGATCCAAAGCTGAAGAAAGAACCATCACCTACAGCTGACGAGCATCAAGATTCAGATCGAAGTCCACAACAAGAACCAATTAAGACTCAAGATCAAGCTTTAAGAGATTTATAGGAATCTTGTAACTCGGCGTAGTTGGCTTAGCTTTTTTACTTTCCATTTTTGGTGTAATAAGGAGTTCAGCAAGCAGTAGCAGTAGCAGTAACAGTGAAATCACAGCTTCCCGGTAGTCCCAGCTACCGAAACTTCCAGAACTACACTGACCTGATTCCTTTATAGCCAAGGATATGTAGGCAACCTTTGAAGCAAGATTCGGTCACACTCTTTTCAAAAATGCTTCTCATGGAGTGTCAAACAGGCAAAAATCCCTCATAATTACTCCTTTTATCTTTGCCCGAAAACCCTTCGTGTCTCCGAGCAAAGAGGGGCATCTGTGAGCACATGATTTTTGCCTTGTATGAAATACTCCTATAAAATCCAAGAAAATACATTTTTCCAATTATTTGCCATTTTATAGGATTTTTATTATTTGTTCGCATTTTTGTACATGTTTAGTTTTTAATAAAAAATCATGAATATAAAAAATACCATGCCTTGCATTTAGATTTTTGTTTTTATAGCTTTTGGATTAATTAGATAATTATTTGTTTTATTAAAGTTGTAAATCAAAAAAAAATGGCTCATTTTACATTGTTTACCTTGTTAATTTTTAGATTATTGATTTTCTCTCTTTTAATTTAGGATCAAGTAATTTTTATAATAATAAATAGATAATTAGTTAAATTTTACAAAATAAAGATAATTTAGGATTTATTTTAATTAATTAGTCTTTAAAAAATTAAAAAAAGGGGGGTTTTGGCCGAATTGGGCCATTTCTTCCTAAACTAGCCCAATCCTAATTTAACCCAAGACACCCCAAGCCCAAAATTTAAAAATCTGATCCCAATCCATCTTTTCCCCTTTTAATCTAGGCCATTGATCTCCAACAAGATCCAACGGTCCGGAACTCACCCTTTTTTTAATATAAAAGTGTCCTAAAATCTATACACCCCTCATTTCCAAACTCCCCACTCTTCCACTTCTCTCTCAACTCCCCAAAACTAGAGCTCCCCAACTCTCTCTCTTCTCTCTCTTCCCATTTTCCGCCGCCACCCTCCTCCACCGTCGGCGCCGCCCGCCGGAAATCTCCATCGGCGGCAGCCAACCTCCAAAACCCCCCAAAATAACTTCATTCTTCTCCTCATCTCCTCCTCTACCTTACCCCACAACCTAAATCCATAAAAAACCAACCCTTATAAAATAAAAAAGGGCCGAAACCCTCCCACCACCACTACTCCGCCGCCGGAAATCGCCCAAGGCGGCGGTGGAACTCCAAAACCCCTCAAATTCACACCATACACTCCTATCATCCTCCTAAACCTCATCCTACCAACTAAATCTCCCAAAACCCAACCAAAATCCGTAGATCTTGGATCTAAAAAGGCCAAAACCCTAGATCTAAAAATACATTGATTTTGCACTACTTTGGAGTCTCTTCGTTCACTATTAGCAAAGAACTCCTACTGATTTTTCTTACTATCTTCTGGATTTCTGGGTTATTGGAAGCTGGTTTTGGTTTTTTGTTTGGGTTTGCTGCTATTTCTCACTCAATTTTTCAGAGATCTATTTTCTTTCTGTTTGTTTTCTTGCTGCTGTCAAGGTACTCTTCTTAACAAAAGTGTAAAGTTTCTTTCTTTTGTTGAATCATGAGGCGAATTTCTTGATAAATTAGTAGCTAGCTTGAATATTGCATGAACCATGTTTGTTTTGAAGCTTGTTTGTTTGTTATGTTGTAAATGTGTTTACAATATTTTAGGCAAATGTATAAGTTTAAAATTGTTCTGAAAATTACAGAATCTTCTTAAAGATTCATACATTTATAAAATTTGTGTGTTCATATGTAGTAGTATCACATAAGTCATTTTCCAGAAATTCTATTAGAATAGCAATAGGCAGATTGGTTATTCAGTTAGCAAAAAATGTAATAATTTTACTGCGTTTCCTTATGTGTTAAACCAGCTTAATAGTTTAGCAATTTACCACACTGTTTTTAATAGTTAAATAATGTTGGATTTTTATTAGCTTAAAGTCATGAAAATCAGTTTTTTTTACGAAATAACTAAGTGATAACCATAATACATTTTCAGGCCCAAGGTCAATTGGGTTGGTGAATTTGTGTTCTGATTTTTTGTTACTAAAACAAAATGAGTTGATCAATAGTATTTACACTTCAAGATTTTTGAAATACAAATAAGCTTCTAAATCAACATTTTGAAAAATAAAGACTTAGGCAAATTAGTAGGAAGATAGTCTAAAATTTAACAGATTTTATTTATTCAAAAACCCCTTTTTTAACTTTTCTGTTTCAAAAGATAAACAAAAATATAGTTAAAATTCTGCATTTTGTCATTAGGATTATTAATTTCAAATTTCCTTCAATTATGTCTTGGACTAGAGTTCACTTGGACTCATTATTAAGTTTATTTATTTGTTCACAAAGGGATTCTGGGCCCGAATTACTTGTACTCATTAGTAAGCTTAAATCTTTTTGAATGCATTACATTGAAATTGATTATTTGCTTAAAAAATTTATTTGGGCCAGATTCATCTGAATTAAGTCAGGTCTAGGTTCTTTTAGAATTAATTTAGTTGTATGGATAATAGACAATATATGTTTTGGGTTAGAGTTCACTTGGACTCAACCTTTGTCAGCCCCCCCCCCCCCCAAACTTCAAAATCTGGGCCTGTTTGGCATTTAATAAATAAAGTTGTCATAACTATTTCAAATAAGTTTCTCATGTAGTATTGTACCTTTACACCTAGATACATGGTGTAGACTAGTTTAGTGATATAATCACACCTTTAGGTGCACTTCAAAATTACGCCTTAATCAAATACCCGTAGTTTACTTTAGGCTCGATTTAGACTAGTATTGTGATTATGTATACATTCGCGTAATATAATTGCAAATTTAATTCTAAAAAACAATGACTCGAGGGATGCGTTCGCGCAACTTCAACCAAACTTTTCTTAATAAAATAAATAAAGCGTTATTAATCATGGACACGTTCACGTGACATGATTTTTGACGCGCCAAAGGAAAAGAGTATACGTATGCGTAACTCAATTCTTTAATTATGAATAATCAAGTGATTTGATTTAAAAGCGGTAAAAAGATAATTGCACAATAGGTCTTAAAAATGAGTAGTTAAACAATTAAGCCAAGTATGAATTGCTAAGCGACCGTGCTAGAACCACGGAATCCGGGGGTGCCTACACCTTCCCTCGGGTTAACAGAATTCCTTATTCAGAATTTCTGGTTCGCAGACTTCAAAAGAAAAGTCGAAATTTCCTCGATTTGGGATTTAAAATAAACGGGTGACTTGAGACACCAAATAAACTATCCCAAGTGGCGACTCTGAATTGATGAATAATCTCATATCGAATAATGTCACTTAAATTGGAAAACTCCCTTATACCCTTGTATACCCTCGGGTGTGTAAAAAGGAGGTGTGACACCATATATATATATATATATATATATATATATATATTATATGAGTGGCTTATGAATAGTAATCACAAAGTAAAGAAAATATCTAATTACCGTAAACTTTGTTGTGGCCAAATTTCAGAACAAAAGCTTTCTCTAGTTCCTTTCTTTGTTTTTCTTTTCCCCGTTTGTTGATTACCTGAAAACCAATTTATTTCCTTTCCAACGATTTTCCTTGGCCAATGTAGCTAATATACAGACATTCAAATGGCAGCCAAAGTTCTTTGGTCGCCTTTGTCGTTTGCTACGTGGTTAACAACCCAAAATAAGGATTTCATTAATATAGTAATACACCTTAGGTCACCTCAACGGGCAATAAAAATTGTGGGCCTGGCCCATTCACTTCAGTCTTATAATCAATCCAAAAATTGCTTTATTATCGACTAGCTACTTATCTTTTTAGATGACATTTTTCGTATCTTTTAATATACAAATATTAATTTCAAATGTGAATTAATATCTATGCACCCATATGAAAAGTAGATAATTGTTATTATCTTTACAAGGAATAAGAAACTATAATTAAAGAATAATTTAAAAGTTTACTCTTAAAATGATGGGTCATTACAATCTCCCTCACTTAAATACTCGTTCGTCCTCGAAAGAAGTAATAAAGTGAACTTGGATGCGTGCTTCGCATGTATTCTTTGGAATCCCATGTAGCTTTATCTGAAACTCACTTGAGCACTTGGGGCTCCAAACCAAATATGCACGCAAGTCTAAAAATATCATACGAACTTGCTCGTGCGATAAAATCACAAAAATAACACCTAAAACCACGAATTTAACATCAAAACTCATTAATTTCTCAAGAACACTTCAATTTCACTAACTTCTCAACCGGACGTCCGAATCACGTCAAATAAACTCTGATTTCCACCAAATTTCACCGATAGGACTTAAATATCATAATAAATATGTACCGGGCTCCGGAACCAAAATACGGGCCCGATACCAATGGGTTCAAACATTAATTCATTTCTTTATTTCCTTTAAAATTCAGCATAACAATTTTCTTCAAAAATTTATTTCTAAAGCTAGGGACCTCAGAATTCAATTTCATGCATACGTCCAAGTCCTATATTTTACTGCGGACCCCCCGGGACCGTCGGAATACGGGTCAGGGTCCGTTTACTCAAAACACTAACCAAAGCCAACTAAAAATCAATTTTAACTCTCAAAAATTATTATTTCAGATAATTTCACATAAAGGCTTTTCGGATTCACGCCCGGACTGCGCACACAAATTGAGGTAAATAAAATTAATCTTTCTAAGGCTAATGAGCCCGGAATGGAGTCTTAAACTATAAGATGACCTTTTGGGTCATCACAAGCTCCACCTCTAAAACAAGCGTTCGTCCTCGAACGGACATAGAAAAGTACCTGAACTGGCGAAAAAGTGTGGATATCTACTCCACATGTCCGAATCAGACTCTCAAGAAGCTGCTGTCACGCCTCCTTTTTCCTTCGCGGGGAAGTCCGGGTTTCGACATTCATGGCGAGTTTTCTTTTGGGAATTTGGTATTTGAAGAGCCGCCACCTAACGAATTAAGGTGCGTTAGGGCACCTAGAGCAATTAACTCATGTGACCAGTTTGCATTACTAGATTTTAGGGTAAGGGCTCGAAATAACCTTGAGGGGAAGGTGTTAGGCATCTCTCGCGGTCCACAACGGTGGGTCCCGACCAAACTTAAACTATGTGAATTAGTCAATTAACAAGTAAGCAGTTTCAACACATATTTGTAAATAAAGATAGTTTACGCAGTCTAAATATATGATAAAGGCAGATTATATGGTCCAATACACATATATGAAAATAAAAAGAAGTTTAGACAGTTTAAACATATATGTGTAAAGAAAAGAAGTTTAGATAGTTTAAACACATATGTGAACTGGGAAAGGGAAATCCTAAGTTGATTAGCCTATAAGATCAATCTGTGCAATACCCGGTAATCCTCCTCAACTAGAGGGGCTACACGTGACATTAGTGCACATGTCATCATATCCTTTTACTATCCATTACCTTCCGCTTAATGGTTATATAAGCGAATTTGATTAACGACCTCTAAGCGTGTTATTGCCCGTCCCTTCCTTGTGGCCCCGGAGGAGTTTAGGACCTCTAGACTTAGGCAGTTTTAGACAATCCTGAGGTGTTTAAAAGGCAAAAGTCTAGGCGACAACAAATAACACATAAGAATGTCAATTAAGGAAGCAGATAAAAGGCTCATATTTACCTCCACATATATATAGGCAAATAAGCAGCACGTCTCAAACAACTGATTTTAAAGAAATTCAGAAAGCCTAGGAACATGATATCTAGATGAACATTACAGATACAGAGTATGCAGGGCTTGTTTTAAGGAAAGTGGCAGAATCCTAACCAGTTTGCCTACTAGTTTTATAGCCTGTAAAGCCTGGACAATTTCACACATAAACAAAACATGATTTCACAGTTATTTAACGACCTAAGGCTTTCCTAGGTGTGTATATGCAGTCATAATCTAGGAACTACTTAAACAATTTGAAGTTTTTCATCCTATAGGCATGCGGATCTAAGTGATGAATATTATAGCAGGTGATTTTATACCGATTCATACCAGAACATGATACCTATGTGTGTGGCTGTTTTAACCTACTTATTTTAGTGACATGTTTCGAGCCAAATGTACATGCAGTCCTAAAACAGGATCTCTAATGCATATGGAGAAGATTATTTTATTTAAATAGTATTAGTAACTTAATGGAAGGATTTCTAAGTGATAGCGACTAATGCAGAATCAGAAGTGAAGTGATGAACTATAACATGTAATATGCAGACGCAATAACCATAATTGTCCTAAGTCAATGTATCAAATACACAAATTTTGTATGGTTTAATGCGAGTAAGCATAGCAATCCTAAAACACGATATCTAATGCGTCATACAAACCTAGAACATGATTTCTACAGCAATTCAACATAATGTAAAACCTAAAACATGGTTTCTACCCAATTTACCCCAGAGAATCATATAACTACCCTCCCTTTTTACTAGTTACCCCAATATCTATTTACAAAGGATTATTACAGACCAGGATTAAGTAAATTACATAAATGAAATGTAAACTTATACTATAGGGAGCCTGAAACAGGCCCAAAGTAAACCTGGGAGCACCAGGCCTTCAAATTAGTCTCAAATTCCTAGAAGTCTCATAACCAATTTATGTCCAGGTGTGTCAGAGTTCCCTAAGGACCTCAAGGATCCCGGGCAGTGCTCACACCAAGAGTTTTCTCAAATAAGGACTGGTTATGTGCAGTGTGGAAAGGCCAGCCCTAGTATGCCAGAGTTTAGAGAGATCTCGAGGATGCCTAAGCAGTACACATACCAGAGGGATAGATATTAATAATCTAAGAGTAAAGTGAGAGTGCTTGACACAGTTTGAAAGATTCAGTGAAAACAGTATAGAGATGACTCTAAGAAATGAAAAGGTTTTCTGAAATAGAAACTAGTTTGGTAGTGAAAAATAGTTTGAGAAGAGTACCAGAACACTTTTTTGAAAACAGCAAACAATCAATTGGTCGTAAAATACCCAGATTCAGAAACACTCAACAAACAGATCTCATATCGGGGTAAAGGGATTGAGGCACATAGAATTTACATTTAAGAGAACACATGACATGGCTCTGGGAGGCATATAGTCAACAAAATGCATAGAACACTTAGGAGCTTATAGAATTAACAGGTTAGTCATGATGGTAGGTAATAGAGCCATTTTGAAAGCAAGGAAACACTAGACAGAATCAGATACACAACTAGAGTCAGTCGAATGCCTTAAAAGATTAGGTAACTAACATGATTTCCTCAGGGAAAGAGAATAGACAAGAGTGAATAGACATGCTGGACAAACATCAAATGGACAACTATAGTTTGTTCATGCTAATTACATATTGAACAAAGCAGGATGAGACATGCTAAGTAAGGAAGTAAACAAGAACATGAATTAAATTTATAACTAATGAGTTGGTACTGTAATGAAACACATAGAGTTTTAGGTTTCAAAATTTAACTGAGACATACCAGTCAAGGAAGAGAAATGTAGAATACGAAAGAAACATGTGCAATTCCACTATCTAGCCTTGACTTTAAGCCGACTAGACCCACAAGAACACAAGTAGCACAAGTAGCAAAGAAGGAGAAGAGTTTGAATGTATGGTAGTTCAAGAGTAGAGCAAAATAAGGTAAAAGAATCAACTTCAATTAATCAAGGGAAGATCACAGAACCAATTACAAGAAAAATCAGTATAGTCTTCCCTTAATTAAGGGTAATTAACCAACGGTAAGGACAAAAAATATTTAAGGAAAGAAATTCAAATCAGACTTAGGCAAAGAGTGAATAATTAAGAATCTAATTAAGGAAATAATCGTGCAAGGAATCAGTAGATACTACAGGCAATTAAATAAGGCAAGAAGACTAATTAAAGTCATCAACAAGGTAATAATCAAGATACTATAAAGACTTAAATAAGGCGTGTCCCAAGGATTTGTTCCCATTGCCTAACATCGATCGTCCACGAGACCCTCACCTTTCTCGATGGCTATTCGGGGTACAATCAAATTCAGATGAACCCCGAAGACAGGGAGAAGACTTCGTTCATCACAAAGTATGGTACCTACTGTTACAGTGTGCCTTTCAGACTAAAAAATGCAGGGGCTACATACCAGCGTCTAGTTAACAAAATGTTTGAGAGTCAAATAGGCAAATCCATGGAAGTTTATATTGACAACATGTTAGTTAAGTCCCTGCGCGCAGAGGACCATTTAACTCAAAAGTTACAATATGAAGCTCAACCCCGAGAACTGTGCCTTCGGAGTGGGTTCGGGAAAATTCTTAGGCTTCATGGTATCAAATAGGGGGATAGAGATTAACCCTGATAAAATCAAGGCCATCGAAGAAATCACGGTGGTAAACAATGTAAAGGTTGTACAACGGCTAACAGGTCGGATAGCGGCTCTGGGCAGATTCATATCCAGGTCATCCGACAGGAGCCATCATTTCTTCTCTTTACTCAAAAGAAAGAACAACTTCAAATGGACTCCAGAATGCCAACGCGCCTTAGAAGAGCTGAAGTGATATCTGACTAGCCCAACTCTTCTCCACACGCCAAAAGAGGATAAAACATTATATCTATACTTGACCATATCCGAAATAGCGGTAAGCGGCGTGCTAGTTTGAGAAGAGCAAGGTAGGCAACTCCCTGTTTATTATGTAAGCCGAACCCTAGGGGATGCCAAAACTAGGTACCCACACCTCGAAAAATTAGCTCTTGCGTTAATAAGCACATCGCGAAAATTGAAACCCTATTTTCAATGCCATCATATTTGTGTTCTAACGACATACTCCCTCCGGAGCATATTGCACAAACCCGAATTATCGAGTCGATTGGCCAAATGGGCCATCGAACTCGGGGGGTATGATATCGAGTATCAACCCTAAACAACCATCAAGTCCTAGATTTTGGTAGACTTCGTGGCTGATTTCTCGCCCTCCCTCGTGCCTAAGGTAGAAAAGGAACTTTTGCTGAAATCAGGCACGTCTTATGGGGTATGGACCCTATTCACTAACGTCGCCACAAATGTGAGAGGTTCCGGACTCGGTATAGTCCTAAAGCCACCTACGGGTAGCGTAATCAGACAATCAATAAAAACTGCAAAATTGACTAACAATGAAGCCGAATATAAGGCTATGATTGCAGGTTTAGAATTGGCCAAAAACCTGGGAGTTGAAACCATCGAAACAAAATACGATTCACTCCTGGTAGTGAACCAGGTGAATGGGAGCTATGAGGTCCGAGAAGACAGGATGCAGAGGTATTTGGATAAGATCCAAGTCGCGTTACGTCACTTCAAAGAATGGAATTTAGTCCATGTGCCTCGAGAGCAGAATAGCGAGGCCAATGCCCTCGCAAGAAGATGACTTACTCCCCGGGGCTGTTATTCAGCTATCTAAATCAGTGATTGAGAAAGGTCATGCAGAAATTAATTCCACTAGCCTAACATGGGACTGGAGAAATAAATACATTGATTACCCGAAGACAGAAAATTGCCTGCGGATCCAAAGGAATCGAGGGCCTTGCAAACCAAAGCAACTTGGTTCTCGCTCGATGAAAACAAGACTCTGTACAGAAGAACTTTTGATGGCCTCCTAGCAGTATGTCTGGGGCCGGGGGATACGGATTACATACTCCAAGAAATTCATAAGGGTACTTGTGGAAATCACTCTGGCGCCGACTCCTTTCTCCAAAAAATAATCATAGAAGGCTACTACTGGGACAACATGGAAAAATATACTAAGGAATTAGTCCGAAAATGCAATAAATGCCAGAGATTTGCCCCTATTATTCACCAACCCGGTGAACAACTACATTCGGTCTTATCGCCGTGGCCATTCATGAAATGGGGGATGGACATCGTCGGGCCCCTGCCAATGGCACCAGGTAAAGCTAAATTCATTTTATTTATGACTGACTATTTCTCAAAATGGGTGGAAGCGCAGGCCTTCGAGAAGGTAAGAGAAAAGGAAGTCATTAGGGACCACGTTATGTGTCGATTCAGGATTCCTTCCGAGATAACATGCGATAACGGGAGGTAATTCATCGGGAGCAAGGTAACACAATTTCTTGAGGATCACAAAATCAAGAGAATCCTATCGACGCCTTACCACCCGTGTGCAAACGGCCAGGCCGAGTCCACAAATAAAACCATCATCCAGAACTTAAAAAAAGAAACTAGAAAGCGCCAAGGGAAAGTGGAGAGAAATGTTGCCCGAAGTGTTGTGGGCATACCGAACAACTTCAAAATCAAGCACAGGGGAAACACCTTTCTCTCTAGTATAAGACGCTGAGGCTTTGATACCAGTGGAGGTCGGGGAGCCGAGCGCCAGATTCCAACATACCACTGAAAGCTCGAACAACGAGTCCATGACAACGGCCCTCGAACTACTAAATGAAAAACGAGAAACCTCGCTGGTCTGAATGGCCACCCAAAAGCAAAGGATTGAAAGATTATTATAATAGGAGAACAAATCTCCGGCATTTCGGAGTCGGGGACTTGGTTCTAAGGAAAGTCACCCTTAACACTCGAAACCCTAATGAAGGAAAGCTAGGCCAAAATTGGGAATGACTGTACCGCGTCCTCAGAGTAGTCGGCAAAGGGTCTTACAAGCTCGGTATCATGGAGGGCGAACAACTTCCAAGCAACTGGAACATATCAATGCTAAAACGATATTATTGTTAGGGCATCCGATGTAAAATTCCGAGAACATCCTCGAGCACCCGTTGCATTCTTTTCCTTCAACCAGATTTTGTCCCTAGAAGGGTTTTACCGGCAAGGTTTTTAACGAAGCAACGACCATACAGCACCTAAAGGAGACTCGACAAGTATTTGAGATTTTTTTTACAATCCACCTCGAATACTAGGGGGCCTCCCCCCAGAAGGTCACCTACTCGGGAAAGCCAAAACACCCTAAATGGGACCTCGATAGGAAAAGTAATGTACCGGGCCAAACGATCGAACGAACTGTGCCCATATAGAGCAACCAAGCTTTTAATGGCAGAAACATGTGTACTTGTACCAGGTAATCGAAGAACACTTTTCATCAAAGCATTTCACGCTTCAAAAGAAACTCGACGTTTTAGCAAAGAAGACTCCTCTATAAAAAATGCCCCGAACACTCGGAGACTGGCATCAATAATTCGGCACCTGAATGACCCCGAGTCAAAACTCCAAACTCGTAAGCCCTCAACGAGGCAACATCAAGATCATAAAATGTCTCCAAAATTGAAGGTGTCACAAACACTCGGAGACTGACGCCGAAATCTCAAAAATTGCATGTCCTCAGGGTCAGAATCGCCAAAATCGTAAGACCTCAATAAGGCAATACCATGTTTGCAAATAATGGCTCCCGAGTCAAGAAACCCTTGACGACTCGGGGACTACCGTCAATTACCACCTCCATCGACTTATCAAAACCCGAGGCCATAAGACCCCGAGCGGGCAGACTCGGTCTCGTAAGACTTACATAAGGTAGCAACTATATTTGTAAGACCTTAAGCAAGGCATGAACCACACTTGTACCAAGCAATATCTGTAAGACCTCAAACAAGGCATAAACAATACTTGTACCTAGTATCCAAAACTGTAAGACCTCAAAGGCATATAAAACTTGCAAGACCTTACTAAAGGCATAAACCCGATCTCAAAGTTTTGGCTATATATCAAACTTGTAAGACCCCTAAAAAGGCATACCCTCGATATAGATGCCGAAACTATCTCATTCGGGACTCAAAGGCTCTGGCCGAACATAAATGACTCCGGTCAAACGGTTGTACCTACCGAACTAATGTGACTCGGGGACGCCCGACCATCGCTGAAAAATCATAGGCCTTCAATTACTTCGAATCTACTTTGAAAAGAATCAGTTAAATAGGCTACCCTCGATACAGGCAAAAGAGCTTCGACCACGTTAGCTCCTAAACATCAACTTTGAGATACTCAGCCTCCGAGCCAAACCTCCCGAGGTGCTCGATCATTGCCATATAACGACTCATAATCGAGGTTTTTTATTAAGCCGTCGAAGAATCAGGCAAACACTATTTCAAAAATCCTTATCGAGGGAAAAATAAAGCCCACATAAATGGTCGCATCGACCAAACGCGTAAGAGCCATTTTCGCCAGCCTAATGAGCCTCAGGACCACACACATAAAAGGTCATTTCGACCCAAGGTGTAAGAACCATAGTCGCCAGCCCACACAAAACTTGAGGGTCGAATGAGCTCGAGTCGAAACCCAACTCGGAACTAAACCCAAAATAGTTAACTAAATATGCCTAAGAGCAAAGTGTAAGAGCCATTGTCGCCAGCCTAATGAGCCCTAGGGCCACCCACATAAAAGGTTGCTCAGACCCAAGGCGTAAGAGCCATTATTGCCAGCCTAATGAGCCCCAGGGCCACCCACATAAAAGGTCGCTTCGACCCAAGGCGTAAGAGCTATTGTTGCCAGCCCGCATAAAAGGTCGCTTCGACCCAAGGCGTATGAGCGATAGTCGCCAACCCACACATAAGTTCGCTCCAACCCAACGCATAAGAGCCTAAGGGACAGCTCAAAATTCTAAAAACTTGAGGGTTAGATGAACTCGAGTCGAGATCCGACTCGAAGATTGAGTTCAATCTAATAAAAACGCGTGAAAGCAAAAGCACAAGAGCTCAAACTAGCTTACTCCAAAAAGGGGAACCGACCCAATGCGTATGAGTCACTATCACCAGTGCTAAGATCAAAGGTCGTACCTATCGGATACATAAAACCAAGTCACTCGATGATAGCGAAGCCCGAGGGTCTAACCCGAAGTTCGAGACCTTGGGTCAAAAGTCAAAGTACATCACATAGTATTTCCAAAAAAAACAAAAAGGAAGGAAGGAATAGGAAATAAAAAGCCTTCTTATGACCTCTAGGGAGATGTTTACAAGTCTTGAGAAACCCCTTACAAAGAGACAACCGAACAGAATCCTAATCTACCATCGAACCTATATCTCCAATAAAGGTTGCACCCCGACAACTACGGGTCCTTCAGCGGCCCGGCCCCTCTTTGACGGTCTCTTCCCCTTCGGGGGATCCGCCTTCATTTTTATCACCTCCTGAGCCACTGCTCGGCGCACCTCTGAAAGCAAGCAAGGCAGCATCTCTCTTCTCTAGGGTCTCCACCCTCTCGAACTCGGCAGACAAAGTGATATCTCCCGCATGTATGTCCCCAAAAGTCTGCCTCCGAGATCCTAATCGATCACGCTCCATTGCCCGAGTCAATATAGGCTCGGCCCCCTCGGGTGCCCCTCCGGCTTGAGCGCTTTTTGCAATAGCATCCTCTCCATGCAAAGATATAAGCGCCTTGATTTCAGTTTTGATCCTGGATAATGCAGCCACCAACTTAAAATGAAGACCTTTGTACTTGTTACTATCCTCGCTCGCCTCACTAAGCTGACGCCCAACTAAGGTCACCTTCTCCTGGAGGGCATCCCTCTCGGAAGTTATCTCTCTCTCACGCCTTCTAAGTTCAGAGACTTCGGAGTCTCTAGCCCGAAGCTCTTCCCTCAGCAGGGCACCTTCCTTCTCAAACTGCAGAAATCAGATCCAAGACGTTAAAACACTAGGATCTGGCAAAACATTCAGATAATGGCAAATGGGGATTAGACAACCTGTTTAGTAAGGAGAGCCTTCTCACGCTTGAGATGGGTCACCTCGACCTGATACCGGGTGAAAGTTTGATGGTAAAGTGCCTTGGCCTGAAGCCACGAAAAAAGACAAGTTAGAGAGACAAAGGTCAAGGTAACCGAGGCCCGAGTGACAGGCATGGTTCACAAAGATTACCTACTCGCAAAGCATGCTCATCTCACCAAACACGAGTGAAGCATCGATCTTAGGGACTCTCTCGGGAACGGTTGGAAGCCTTTCGAGCACATCTCCGCCTTTGATAGGTATCCCTGTATTGGGATATTTCTTGTACGGGGCATCTTGCACTCCTTTAGAAGGTAGGGTTGTTCCGTGAGGAGAATCAATCACGACAACGGCACTAGCAAGGTCAGTCAGGACCATCCCTTGTCCATTCAGGGCCCTAGAATTAGGCCCCTCTAAACCACCTACTGAAGGCACCCCAGATCAAGGGGAACTCTGACCATCGACTAGCTCGAGGGTAGAACCCGATACCCCCTCAGTTGTCTCTCCGCCACAAAGTGGGACCGCAACAACATCAGTATCTAGGTCAGAAACCACCATCTCCACGGCCCTAGGATCGGCCAGGTTTATCCCTCCCTCAGGCGTTGTCGAGAAACTATTTTCCTCCTCACCCTCAACTCGAGGGTTTCTCGCCGTTTTCGGGGTTAGAGCTGCCGGGTCGGCCTTAGCTTCTCCCACCTTAATCTTCTTAGATTCAAGATTCTGTTCTTCCCTTCATCGGGTACCAAATCACCCTCCCCGCCGGGTAATGCTCCCTTAATTAAGGGGACTTCTCCCAGACCTACACAAATGCAAGAGGTAAGCACAGGGAACGAGAGCACTACTAGTAGCAATTTAAGTTGAAAAGGATGACTACAACAAGGGTAGAGGCTCACCATGATCCTTAGCTTCCCACTGGGCCTGGGATAAATCACGCCATACTCGCTCAGCATACGGGCAAATTGAGTCCAGGCGGCCGACCCAACCTGGCAGGTCTGAAACTGCACCAGGGTAAATTGATGTGGCTGCATTAGCAAGAAAAGTTAAGTGCATGGAAGAACATATTCAAAGAGAAGCGAGGGAATGCTAGATAATGTGTCTACTTACGTTCCACATTCCACATCTCGGGAAACGTCATCTTTTCTGTCGGGATCAGGTCAGAAGTCTTTACTCGAACAAAGTGGATTATCCATCCTCAATTCTCGGGCTCCTCAATGTAGGCAAAGAGGGCCCTCAGGGCTCGGCAGCGGAGTTTGATTAGACCCCCACGGAAGAGACGGAGGCTGTACATCCTGATCAGATGATCAAGGTTGAAGGGCACCTCCCAATCATGTTCACGTAGTACCTGATCATGTAAACAACATGCCAGAATGAAGGATGAATCCATCCAAGGGTCACTTGACATTGTTGGCGGAAGTCGAGAATCACGGGGTCGATCGAGGGCGAAGATGGCCCCATCAGCCCTAGAGTAAACGGATAAGTGTACACACTGAGGAAACCTATTTTGTGTGTCGTAATATCCTCCCTCCAAGAAGGGATCTCCACAAGCACCGCGTCACTCTAGCGACAATCAGCTTTCACTCTTCTGACATCTGTTATTGAGCTAATATACTGAGTCACTGGCTCACTGCGCCCCGGCTTCGAAAAGGCCTCTCGACCTTGAAATCAGAAGCCATCGCGAAAGATCCTGGAACGCATTCCTCAGCACTAGGAGGCATTGTCACTTTACCTTAAGATAAAAGAGAAGAGAATGAGGCCACATTCTCCTGGGAAACAAAGGCAGAAGTTTTCGCCATTGCTAGAAAATTCCAGGAGAGAAAGGGGAGTCGCGTTCCTAGGAAAGAACAAGGGTAAAGGAATACAGAACCTTTTATGGGTTTTGGAAATGTAATAAGTTGGAAGAACAAGGAGGGGAATATTTATAGAAGCCCAGCGTGTGCATTGAAGAAGGCCAAGGGGCAGCTAACTACCATAATCAATGCGGAGGCCTTCGAGGGCTGCCTGTGCACCGTCTTTTGGCACTTTGTGACTGCCGTCATCACAAGAACATTGGAGGGGACATAGGTTCAAGGTCATTTCTTATCACTTTCATTCTAAGAAACGCGGAGACTATTTGTGTATGGTGAAATCAGAGGGTCCGATTTCTTGTTAACGAGGCACCTCAGAAGATCATCTCGAAGCCTCGAGAATTCAAGGCTACGGTCGAATTTCCCCTTCGAGGTTCATGACGCCCGATCTTGGGATAATGTCGACCACAGCTATGGTAGGAGCGGGGAGTTCCCAAGGTACACGGCTAGGACTGACAGAGCCTAGTGGACTACCATAGCCCAGGATCAGGGTGTCATCTAGCTGTCCCATCCCTTTATCTTTGTAATTAATATATTTTATACTATGTTGGGATTTTCCTCCTATATAAAGGGGATCCTTGTCATGTTTTAAAGGCATGTTGCTTCAGTTTCTCCATACGAAATATACAGGAACATTCAATTTGCTCTCTAACATATTCTCTTGATATTATTGCTTTCATTTATTATCTTCATATTCGTTCATTATTTATTGCTTATCATCAGCCATAAAGAGCCTCCGTTAATTTTATTGTAATTGTTAGCCACATTTCGACTACCTTCGATAGCTCACAGTTGAGCTCCGGAATTGACCTCGAGGCCCTGAATCGACAAGCTCGAGGCCTCGATAATTGGCCTAACGATTTGATTATTGCCCCATTCTTAACTCTCATTTCGTTTCTAAGTCTCACATACATAGCATCAACTGCCTAACAACCAGCATAAAAATAGATCACGTATTTTTAGAGTCCCATTAACAAATTCAATTGTTATTACCATTTTCACGGTAAACATTTAGCATAAATCAGTCAAGAACACTTAAGAACAAACGATCAAGCATTCAAAATTCAGAAAACCTTTTGAGAAGATGACTTAGGGTAAACCCTAGTTTAGGAAAAATGGGAAATCAGTTGAAAACTAGAAAACTTTCAAGGAAAACATGTGAGATATGTTCGATTCGTCTCAGATCTATACAGATTTGAGAAGATCGGAGATAAAAATTAGGGTTTTTTTAGAATGCATGGCAGAGACGAGAACATAGGCCTAGAAAATTATGGATTCATATAAAAAATAAGAGAGGTTTGTTACTCATGGTCGAACAAACGGCCTGAAATAGGCAAAGAAATCGAAGGTGCAAACCAGACCGCCTTGGTCCCTTGAGATCTTCCCAAAGATCTAAGAAACTAATGAACCATATCAAGTAGGAGGCTAGTATAGGCCTGAGACGACAAAGAAACATCATAGAATGGAGGGCTAAACCAGTGATGGCGTCTGAGGATTAGGGTTTGGATGGAGAGCATTTGAGAGAGAAAGGAAAGGGTGACAGCGAGGTATGGTGGAAATGAATTAGGTTAGGAGAGGGTCGTTTGGAATTAAAATGGTAAGAATCAATACCGGCCGTTGATCTCAAAGATCCATGACCAGGATTAGGGGGCCTGGGTCGGGTTTAGATTAATTGGGGTTGGGTTTGAACGATTTGGGCCTGGTCTTAGTAGGTTAGGGTTAAAATTGGGTTGTTCAATTAGGCTAAATCCGAAATAAGAGGGCTATTTGTTAAATACCCAGGTATTTGAATAAAAAATTATTTTATAAAATAATTAACAATGAGAAAAAAATAATTTTCATGCACGAAGATGCTTTAAAATAGTTATTCAATATTTTAAAAATATAGCGGGCTAATTTTTGGTAAAATAATACAGTGATGTATGCATGGGCTATAATTGCAAAATTATTGCAATTGTAACCAAAAGGTGTGAATCTTGCCATTTGTGAAATAATTGGAACTTAATAGGACCATAAATGGCAATATTAAATCAAGAGATGTTTTAAAATCATCTGTAATGCAATTTTGTAATTATTTATATGAATAAAATATTGAGATAAATTAATTTAAAAAAATGTAAAATTATGGAAAAATACCAATTGATGCCGATGCATGGTTTTAAAGCTATATAAGCATTTCTAAAAATATTATAGGGAAAAATTCGGTATCAACAGCTACCCCCTCTTTACCCGAAAAGGATGGAAGAGTTTTCGGGTAAAGAAATGATGGCCAATATATAGATCGCGCTCTGGTTTTCGAGCTGCCTACATATCCCTGGTTTTATAGGAATCAGGCTGTGTGTAGTTCTGGATCCATTAGCGGAATATACCGATGAAGTCATTACAAGAACGGACACGAGATTTCGGGATGGGTCTAAGAATGGTTATGGTGAACGGTCAGGTTTGAGATAGTTGAAGGAACTGGAGCGAGGTCACTCCTGTTGGGATAACGGTTGCTTACTGGTCACTTGCAGATAAAGAGATGCTACGAACATATATTTGTGCAAAAATTTAAACATGATACAGATTCCCTTAGGACTATGAAAGTTGTCTACGGATGGTTAAGGATGACGTCCTTAGACCATGATGTCCTGGGCCATGAATTGTTCAGTGACAGATTCCCAATCCATGAAATGATGTTCTCGGGCCATGAAGATGGTTCCTCTGAACCATGACGCCTTTGAATAATGATATGCAAATTTGAGAGATCCTCAGGCCATGACATGGTGTCTTCCGACTATGAGGATGATGCCTTTAGACTATGTCGCCTTTGGACAGGTTGGCAATATTTCAGCCCATGAGATGAAACAATATAATGTTAACAAGACAAGTCTTATTCTTGTGAAATGGAGACAGAGCTTAGCCCGAAATAAAAGCAAAGAGGTAGTACTGGAGAGACAACGCTTAATCTTAGCGAAATATTGTAAATTGGAGGCAGAGCTTAGCCTCATGCAGGATGCGGGATAGGGCTTAGTCCCATGCAAGATGAAGGCAGAGCTTAGCCTTATGCAAGATGTGGAGGCAGGGCTTAGCCTTATGCAGATGTGGAGGTAGAGCTTAACCTCATGTAAGATGCGGGACATGGCTTAGTCCCATACAGATGAAGGCAAAGATTAGCCTTATGCAAATATGGAGGCAGGGCTTAGCCTCATGCAAGTATGGAGGCATGGCTTAGCCTCATGCAGATGGAGACAAAGCTTAGTCTCATACAGGATGCGGGATAGGGCTAGTCCCATGCAAATGGAAGGCAGAGCTTAGCCTTATGCAAATATAGAGGCAGGGCTTAGTCTCATGCAAGATGGGGATAGAGCTTAGTCTCATGCAGGATGCGGGATAGGGCTTAGTCCCATGAAAAGAACGAATAACAAATAAGGTAGAATGTTTCTTAGCTGGAGATACGTTCAGTGTCTGGTGGCCTGTTTGATAATGATTTTGCTTCGTGTATATATATTTGCGAATGTTACTATTAGGTCAGATGTTCTTGCACTCAAAGAAAAATTGTAAGTTTCGTAAGGGGAGGTTGGTTCATTCCTTTGTCTGGTGGCCTTGCTTCTCCGTGCTGGATGCCTTGTTTGAGTTTCCCTTGGTAACACCTAGCTGTTATGGAAATAGAATTTTTAAAAATATGCAATTATTGATAAAAATAGTGTTATTTTAGAAACATGGTGAAATATTAAATAATTTTAGATGAACTAGTGACTGTAACACATTTCAGAGACATCACAACTTTCTCGTGTTAGAATTTTGAGGGTCCTCCTCAAAATTCTGCCCCAGTTTGGTAGATGATCCTTCAGCCGTTTGTGAGCAATGAACTCGTTGAACCTTCTTCAAAATTTTGAGAACCCTTCTCAAAATTCTTCTTCAGTACCAACTGTCCTAGTGCAAACTGTCTTGGCTTGGCCCTTTTGTTGAAAGCTCTGGACATTCTGTTCTAATAAAGCTAACCGTGACATATAACGTTCATTCTTTTCCCATCTATAAGGGACAATTGCTCATACGTCTCCTTATCTATTTTGCATCGCTGAGTTCGGCTTCGCATATGATCTTTAAAGAAGGGATCTCTACCTCGGCTGGGATGACAGCTTCGGTACCATAAACCAGCATATAGGGAGTTGCCCCAGCTGATGTGCGAACTGTAGTGCGGTATCCCAACAAAGCAAATGGTAGCTTCTTGTGCCATTGTTTGTGTTTTTCTACCATCTTCCTTAGTATCTTCCTGATGTTTTTGTTGACGCCTTCTACAGCTCCATTCATCCGAGGTCTATAGGCTGTGGAATTCTTGTGCTTGATTTTGAAAGCTTCACACATGGCTTTCATCAGATCACTGTTGAGATTGGCGGCATTATCAGTGACAATGGAATCGGGGACTCCAAATCATCAAACAATACGATTCTTGACAAAGTCTGCAACGACCTTCTTGGTTACATCTTTGTAGGATGTAGCATATACCCATTTTGTGAAGTAGTCAATGGCCACCAGAATAAACCTGTGCCCGTTTGAAGTAGTAGGCTCGATCAGACCGATGACATCCACTCCCCAAGTGGCGAAAAGCCAAGGCGAGCTTGTTGCATTGAGTTCATTTGGCGTCACTTTTATCATATTAGCATGCACTTGACATTAGTAGCATTTGCGGACATACTGGACGCAATCTGTCTCCATAGTCATCCAAAAATAACCGGCCCTAAGTATCTTCTTGGCCAAGACAAAACCATTCATATGTGGGCCGCAGGTCCCAACATGTATCTCTTCGAGTAGCTTAGAAGCCTCTTTTGCGTCGACACATCTTAGCAATCCCAAATCAGGTGTTCTTCTATACAGGTTTCCTCTGTTGTGGAAGAAGTGGTTGGACAATCTCCGGAGTGTGCATTTCTGAGTATGGTTTGCATGATTCGGGTATTCTCCTTTTGCCAAATATTCCTTGATTTCATGGAACCAAGGTTTCCATCCATTTCTTCTTCAACATGGGCACAATACGCCGGCTGATCATGTATTCTCACTGGGATGGGATAAATGAAATTCTTATTTGGATGTTGTATCATGGATTATAAAGTGTCCAATGCATCAACAAACGCATTCTAAATTTTGGGCACATGCCGAAGCTCTATCTTCGTGAATCTCTTTCTCAATTCCTATACATGGTGCAGATATGACAATATCTTAGAGTTCTTAGTGGCCCACTCTCCTTGTACCTGGTGCACAAGCAAATCTGAACCACCAATTACCAGCAACTCCTGAATATTCATGTCGATTGCCATGTTGAGTCCTAGTATGTAGGCTTCATACTCTGCCATATTGTTAGTGCAGGAAAATCTGAGTTTAGCAGATACCGGATAATGTTGACCTGTTTCTGATACCAAAACCGCTCCAATGCCCACTCCTTTGAAATTTGCAGCTCCATCAAAGAACATCCTCCAATCGTCGTATACTTCAGTAATGTCCTCTCCTATGAATGACACTTCTTCATCAGGAAAATACGTTTTTAAGGGTTCGTATTCTCCTCCCATAGGATTTTCAGCAAGATAGTATGCCAATGCTTGTCCTTTGACCGCCTTTTGAGTTACATAGACGATATCGAACTCACTTAACAGTATCTGCCACTTGGCTAACTTCTCAATCGGCATGGGTTTTTTGAAATATGTACTTCAGAGGGTTCATCTTGGATATGAGATACGTGGTATAGGCACAGAAGTAATGCCTCAATTTCTGGGCCGTCCAGGTCAAAGCACAACAAGTGCGTTCCAGCAGATAGTATCGTGCTTCATAAGGTGTGAATTTCTTCCTTATGTAGTATATGGCTTGCTCCTTTCTCACTGTCTTGTCATGTTGTCCCAGAAAACGTCCGAAGGCTCCATCCAATACAGATAGATAGAGTAGCAAAGGTCGTCCTGGCTCCGACGGGACCAAGACCAGTCCTGTGGATAAGTACTCCTTGATTTTGTCGAAAGCTTTCTGACAATCATCGGTCCAGCTTGTTTCAACATCTTTCCTCAGCATCTTGAAGATGGGTTCACATATAACTGTGGACTGCGCTATGAAGCGACTGATATAGTTGAGACGTCCTAGGAAACTCATCACGTCCTTTTTGCTCCTAGGCGGCAGTAACTCCTGAATAGCCTTAATCTTAGATAGGTCCAACTCGATCCCTCGACGGCTGACAATGAATCCCAGTAAATTTCCTGTGGGAACCCCGAATGCACACTTTATGGGGTTCAGTTTTAGGTTGTACCTCCTTAACCTGTCAAAGAACTTTCTCAAATCCGTTATGTGATTCGCGGCCCTCTTGAATTTGATAATGACATCGTCCACATACACCTCTATTTCTTTGTGTATCATATCATGAAATATGGTTGCCATGGCTCTCATGTAAATAGCCCTATGATTCTTTAGACTGAATGGCATTATCTTGTAGCAGTATGCCCCCATAGTGTAATAAAAGCTATTTTCTCTACGTCTTCTTCATCCATCCAGATCTGGTGATGACCCGTGAAGCAATATACAAAGGATTGGAGTTCGAGCTTGGCACATGTCGATCAAGATGTGTATATTTGGCAGTGGAATGTCGTTCTTGGGACTCGCTCTGTTTAAGTCTCGGTAGTCAACACATGCTCTGACCTTCCCATCTTTTTTCGGAACTGGTACAATGTTGGCTAACTAGGTTGGGTACTCAACCAATCTGAGGACTTTGGCTTTGATCTGCTTAGTAACTTCCTCCTTGATTTTCAGGCTCATATCTAGTTTGAATTTCCTGAGTTTCTGCTTCACTGGCGGATACATGGGATTGGTAGGCAATTTGTGAGCCACTATGTATGTGCTCAAACCGGTCATATCATCGTATGACCATGCAAAGATATCCTCATACTCCTTCAAGAAACAAATGTACTCCTCCTTCTCTGTCGGTTATAAGTGAATGCTGATGCGAGTCTCCCTGATGGTTTCGGCGTCTCCCAAATTTACTTCTTCAGTTTCATCTAGGTTGGACTTAGGCTTATTCTCAAAATTCTCAACCTCCCTGACAACTTCCTCATGTATTTCATCTTCTTTCTTTGAGTCGCTATCCTTATATTGCGTTGCCTCATTACATGTCACAGTCACCGGTTCATCAGAAAAAGTAATAATAACGCTGCAGAAAAAAGTGTGGAAGATAATAATGAATAGTAAATAGCAATGCATTGATTAAAACTAAGAACATCCAAAACAAGTACGGTTCGATGAATCGAGCAATTATTTGAAACAATTAAGTCTTTAAAAACAAACTACTAAAAATCTTAGGTGCCTAGCATGGCTATAGAAATAAAATTAAGTTGATTGCCAAGCTACCCAGGGACTCGGCGGGCCTGGGATGGTGTGGAAGTCTAGTTCATAAGATTAACTCCCTTCTCCACAATCTGAATAGTGAGGCCTTCCTCCTCATCCCCCTCAATTATCGCACTGCAATCCGTGTCTTCGTCCTCTAGGAACAGATTCCTCAGCCCAGCTAACGCTTCTTCTTCTGCAGTTCCCCATATTGTATCAGCTTGGTGGAAAGTCTGACCCAGATATGGCACTGGTTGCTCGAGAGGATAATAAGGTCCACGCCATGGAGGCGACCAATCATCATACTCTTGCCATGTATACTAGTATCCGAGCCCGAAGGTAGTACCATGTCATTTTAGTTGTATCAGTTTGGTAATACCTTGGAGATTCTTCCCGAGCCCTTTGTCGGGTTCATACCCAGACTATGCTAGTATGCTTTCTATTTTGTTACTCCACTATTTGTCTTTCTCAACGGCATTGACACGTTCGATGTGATGATAGGTTTCCCCTCCTAGCCTTCTTCTGTTCCCGATAACCCGGATGGTTTGACTGGTGTAAATGGGGTTAATCCCGTCCTTGTGAATGATCACCTCATGATAAATCCATTCGAATTTCATGGCCTGGTGTAGTGTGGAAGCCACAGCCCTAGTGGAATGTATCCATGGTCTTCCTAGCAGAAGACTGTATGAAGCTGATATGTCAAGCACTTGAAATTCAACGTCTAACCAAGTTGGCCCCATCTGCAGACAAAGATTAATCTCCCCAATCGTGGCCCTTTGAGACCCATCAAAGGCCTTCACGTTCATGCTTCCTGCCCATATTTCATGGAAACCCTTGCCCAATCTTTTCAGAGTATCCAACGGACAAATGTTAAGGCTTGAACCTCCATCAATCAAGACTCTGGCAATGAATTTGTCTTCAAATTGTACCATGATATGCAATGCTCGGTTATGATTCAACCCTTCAGGTGGTAGCTTATCCTCGTGGAAGATTATCTTATGACTTTCCAACACCTGCCCTACCATGTTGGCCATCTCTCCGTTGATGATATTGTTGGGTAGTAAGCTTCACTTAACACCTTCATCAAAGCACTTTTGTGCGCCTCTGAATTTGCAACAGTGATAAGATGGATATCTGAGCTAGGGTTTTGTTCAAATGATCAATGACGGAATATTCCCTTGCTTGTACTTTCCTCCAAAGGTCATCTGGTCCTGTTTCAATGACAGTCTTCTTGGTAGTGGCATCCTTACTTGGTCTTCCCAAGTGTTCAAGTGTATAGATTCTTCCGGTCCTAGTCATTCCTTATGCAACATCGGATTCCTCCATCTTTGCCTTTCCTTTTTACCTAGCTTCGGCAACGTAATCCCATGGTATTGCTTTTGAATTGAAAGGAGGTGTGGTTGATACTGTCACTGTGAAAGGTGTGTCTACTTTCACTTCAAATGGAACATGGGTGGCCGCAGGTGAAGCTACCTCTACCTAAATGGAACTGATGTAGCTACCTCAACCTCTATTGGTGACTGAGTCTGTACTACAGTGAGAGTACTGTGGGTTTAAAGTCATCTCCTTCTCGAATAAGCCCGATTGACCCCTCAGGATCCCATTCCTCGTCCATCTCTATCACATGTATCCCACCACCCCTATGATCCGGGAGAGGATTGTTGCGGACATTGGGTACAACTTCTTTCGCCTGTGTGACCTTATTGTGAATCATTATCTGGATTTTATCTTTCAATGTTCGGCACTCGTCAATGGTGTGCCCCTTCATACCGGAATGGTATGCACAGGTTTTGTTTGGGTTGACCCATTGGGATGGGTTCTCTACTGCCACAGTAGGAATAGGAGTGACATAACCAGCGACTTTCAACCTTTCATACAGTTGGTCGATGGGTTTAGTAATAGCGGTGTATTGTCTGGGTGGTTTGCGGTCAAAATTGGGTTGTGGTCTTGGATAATTTTGGCGAGTTGGAGGTGACTGGAAATGAGATGGTTGGGAATTATAGGTATGATAGACAATGGCCGGTTGGGAATATCTGGGAGATGAGGGTTGATATGTAGGTGGAGGTTCTTGGTCTATGGGTGGAGGTGTTTGATATGTGGGTGGAGGTGTTTGATATGTGAGTGGAGGTGTTTGATATGTGAGTGGAGATTTTGGGCCCTGAGCCACCATTACTGCCCCAACGTCTTTCTTCTTTGATATGCCACTTGATTGTAATGCCCTGTTTGTGGCCTGTAATGCCTCGAAGTTTGTTACCATCCCGCTTTTGATGCCTTCTTCCATCCTTTCACCAAGTTTGATGATATTAGAGAATTTATGGTTTTCAATAACCATCAACCTTTTATAGTATTGCGGATCCTGTACTCTGAATAAGAATTTGTTCATCTGTTTCTCGTCCAAAGATGGCCTGACTTTGGCTGCTTCTAACCTCCAACGAGTAGCATACTCGCAAAACGTCTCGGTGGGCTTCTTCTTGATGTTCTGAATGTAGAAAACATCCGGTGCATTCTCTGTGTTGAACCTGAATCGGTCCATAAAATCAAATGTCATATTCACCCAGTTGGACCATTTCTTAGGATCCTGGCTGATGTACCAGGACAAAGCATCTTCCGTAAGACTCCTCATAAAAAGCTTCATCCGGATCTTTTCATCCTTTCCGACCCTGACGAGTTTGTCACAATAGGTCCTTAGATGAACCTTGGGATTACCTGTACCGTCAAACATTTCGAACTTGGGAGGTTTGTAACCCTCTGGCAGTTCTACATCCGGCTGCATACATAAGTCTTCATAATTCAAACCTTCTATCCATTTGCCTCCTTCAACACCCTGAACCCGACTTGTCAATTTCTTGAATTCCTCAGCCATGTTCTTGATGATCAAGTCCTTCTCAGTAGATTCTAGTATATAGAAGGTTGGTTGAGTAGAGTGAGGTACAGTTTCTACATGTATAGGGTTATTTTGGTGAGTGCCAGCAATCTGGGTATAGTGGTGGTCATTGGTTGAGTTTTGAGGATCAGGAATGGGTTGTGGTATGTTCTGGGGAGTGTGATAAGTAGCAGTTGGCGAGTATTGGTTACTTGATGATGGTGTTGTGGTGGGGTTGGTACCGGTAAAGGATTGAGATTTTGAGGTGGAGTTGCATATCGATGCGGTGCGGGAGGGTTTTGTGGATGCTGGTTTAGTGTATTTTGGGGAGGTGCTGGGTTTTTGGTATGCTGTTGGTTGACATCGGGGACATTCAGGGTGAGGGATAGGTTTGCTAAGTTGCGTACCTACTCAAGTTCTCCCTGTAACTCCAGTATCTTTTGTTCCAACCGTAAAACCAAATCATTTGGTGCCGGAGTGCTCCGACCGTCTGAGGTTTCTGCATTCTCCGCATTTTCCTTTCGAATACCACTTAAGTCGTCCATTTTAGCTTTCCCTCTATTCTTTGTATTACTTGGAGGAGGAGGAGGTAGAGGGCCTCTAGATCTGGTATGATATGCTAGTATGTGCGAACCAACCCTAGGGAATAGGAATAAAGAATAAAGAAAAACAAAAAGGTAAACAAGTCAATAAGGGTTCTGAAATGTTTGCAGTATTTAAACACATATTGCGGGAGTGTAAATTCGCGTCCTAATTTTGGAGCCCCATTGTGCCCAAAGTAGGCCTAGCGAAAAATAGATTTGGAGAAATTCAGTGCCAATAATTGCCTCATTTCATTAATGTAAAAATAAATGACCCAAAACAACACTAAATAAGATAATGTTGCTAATGGCACTTGGCCTTATTACATTTAAAAGGAAAGCAAGTAAACCTAATCTACTTGGTCCCAGAAAGACCCTTTCCAGACCGGATGTTGTTGTCGATTAACACTCCCAGCTCGCGCAGGTTCAGCAGTAGGAATGTCCTTACCAAATGCACTCCTTCGTTTCCCTCAGCGTTCTGGCAGTCGGTGGCCCTCTTTGTTATTTTCCCTTCTAATTCCATTAAATTGTACTCCAGATATTCCAGCCTTTCACTGGAATTAACAGCTCTTTCTTTCCGCTCGTTAATCATTTCCATATCGGCCTTATGTTGCGTCATATGTTCAGCTTTAGACTCTCGAACTTTTTTGCGTAGCTTGTTGTACTTCACCTCTGCTTCGACAAACTCATCTATGACCCTATTTCCTGGACCAATCCTTGGCTCAAAGATTCCTGATAGATTATCATCCAACCATGAGGGGTAAAAGAATGAATGGCCTGCATGATATTGGTCCGGCTCGATGGTATCCTTCTCCACAATAATCTTCAATGTCCACATATGTTGTGCTTCATTCTTATACGGGATGGCGTCACCCTGGAAATTAGCTATAAAGTGACTCATTATAGCAACTCGTGGTATAACCTGTCTCCTATCTGCCTGTCTCATAACCCCGAGGGGAGCATAAGGGTATATCCCCCTTAACCCAATCAACACCAAATGTGGTACGTCTCTAGATCTGATGATGAACTCGTCGGTGGGGAACCACTTAACCTGATCCTCAGTCAACTTGTTGAAGAACTGCACCCATCCTATAGCATCCTTAGGTTGAGCAAACATGTCCGGAATGTAAGTCATTCTCTTAGGGTGATGGAAAGCTATGTGGTCATTCCACGACCTTCGTGGAAACTCTTGGTGGTATTGGCCCCTTTGGAAATGTTCTAACATCCAAACTTGTAACAGCAAGTTGCAACCCTCAAAGAATCTGGACCCCTTCTGGCAGCGTTTGGAAGGCCTAGTACATATCCGCAATGATCATAGGGACAATAATATATGTCTGCTCCTCTACCCCATCCATCAAAGTTTTGGCCACCATGGCCAGCCTAGTATAGATTCTATCCCTTGGATTAGGAATACCAACATGCCCAAGAAGCACACAATGAACACGAAGACCCTACGATGAACCCAGCCCAAGGAGGTGATTGAGAATTCATCATCAAAAATGCGGTAAGAGCTACTGTGGCCGTATCTTTCATAGAGGAAGTCAAAAGGTATGTAGGAGTTCTTCAGGCACTCTAAATCATCATTTTTCTTAAGCCCCATCATCTTAAGGAACCCTCTAGCGATGCGATTTTCAGGTGCTAACAGACCAAGGCTATCCCAAGGCAACCCAGCAAATCCTCCTATTTCTTCTAGGGGGGAGTCATTTCTATATCCCCAAAGCGGAACACAACCCTTTCCTTATCCCAAAACAGAGTGGCAGCCTCAATTAACATTTTGTTCGGCTGAAGATCCAACAGTGACGACAAACTCCCTAAGACTCTTTTCATATGATTTTGGTCACTTGAGGGAAGATCCCTCCACAAATCTAGCAAAAGTGGAGGTATGATACCAACCATATCGAATCTGGGGACTTAGTGCCTCATTTTCTGCAAAACAAAAGATGGCTAAGCCCTTTCCCCCTCCAAGTTTGTCTATTTATACAATAATGATTAGCATATTGGCACTTATTTCTCCAAAATTAATGCATACAATCGTGGTTGCGTCCGTTGGGATTATGGAAAACCCAATAGAATATTGGACGAGGCTTGTCTTAAAAGGTTATTATGCGGACAACATATTAACTCGGCTAGGTTTGACCATGATGCATACACAATTAATCAGAGTAAGGTTGCTATAAAGGTTTAGATTGGGACCCTCAAGTGGACAACTTGAGGGGAAAAAGCACGGAACCATCGAACACACTACTGATTGATACATTCAAATTACACTTTAATTAAATAGTGTAAGGCGGTCGGTGTCAAATATAATAACCCAACAAGGTTGAGGTCGAATCCCATAGGGAATAGGCGTGATAAGGTTACTCGAGTAGTGTGTTACTTGACTTAAGTCGTAATTCTATTCGGTTAATTGTAACAAGAGTATGATATAATTGTGATTTGAAGAAATAACTAATTGTAATGTTGAGAATGTAATTAATTTGATTAAGGAAACCAAGGTTGAGTCCCCTTCAATGGAATGTAATGCTATCAGTGTTAATATGATATATTTCTAATGGAAGGTTTCTTAGATATGCAAATGATTTCTAAATAACTACCCGATATTTTTCAAAAGTTGGGTAATATTTCCTCTTTATGATTTTTTCAAATATAAAAGAGTTGCAATTAAGAACAATCAATATATGCCAAATAAAACTCACTTATTCCTAAGCGATTCTATTAAACAAGGTTTAAAGCCTTGAGTCTTTGATATTTACTTCTACCAAATTCTAACTTACTTTTCCAAGTAAAGAAGGAATTTAATGGCACTTGTTAATGTTTGCAACCACCAACAATAAATGAAGAATGGGAAACAAATATATATCAACCAACCATTATACATATATTCAATGTTAAACATACATTAACATAACACTCATTTAGGGTCCACAACCTTAGTATTTAAAGTTAGCTACACATGCTAAAATACAAAAGGATGAGAATATTTAATGCCATAAAACTTACAAAGTGCAAGATTCTTCCTTAAAAAGCTTCCAAAAGAGAGGAATATTAAAGACTTGGATTGTAGCTCAAAAACCAGACAAGATGCTCCCACAAAACCCCAATAAATCTATTTATAGTGGGTCAAAACTCGGGACCAAAATCGAACAAAAATACCCTTTCAGGTCAATTATGCGACCGCATATCTGTCGCATAACAGACATGCGGTCCGCATTCTCCTTCTGGCCATCGCATCTTCAAACCCTAATTTCCAGGCCTTCATCGCATTCACATTCTGCAGTCCGCATTGTAGATATGCGATCGCATTTTCCACCTTCAGCAACTTTCACAACGAGTTTGCGGTCCATTATGCGGCCCGCAAACCTGTTATGCGATCACATACTGGACCGCATTTTTTGAACTGGGATTTGGCCAACAAACTGTTGGGGTTTGCGATTCATTTGAGCATTATGCGGTCTGCATGTTGGATTTGCGGTCCGTATTTCCACACTTGCGATCACATTTTGCTCTTTTCTTGTCCTTTTGTGGCTTTTTGATTTCATTTCCATGCTCTTAGGTCCTTAAACCTCATACACTGCAAAAACACTAAAATTACATAAGTATAAAAGATTATTGAATTTAAAACAAGCTAAAATCTAAGCAATTTGTATTAAATGTGCCAAAATTCTCCGGCACATCACTGATCGACTAGTTTTACCGTAAATACGTCTTTCCGAATTTAAAGGGTGATATATAGGGAGAGCGCAAACACTCATCAAGTGTTGCTATAGGATTGATTACGCACGAGTGGAGTATGATGTTGAGCATGATTTATGCAACAATAAATAGCATGTTGTCAAGTATTTGCACGTTAAAAAAACGTAAATGCAGTATTTAAATAATTGAAAGACGGTTACAAAAAAGAAAATAAAGAGACAAGTCAGTTTTAGGAAATAAAGGAAATCATAAATGCTTGAAAATAGGCAACTAAATCCAAATAGGGGGAGGGTGCACGGGATAAGGCATGCTTAAGACTAAATCACGAAAATAAGTTCGTTATGGTAAGAGCCTAAAATATCCCCAGCAGAGTCGCCATGATATAGCGCGCCCCCTTTTTCCTTTGCGGGGAAGTCTGGGTTTCGATATTCATGGGGAACAACTAGTTTCCTTTTGGGAATTGGGTATTTGAAGAGTCGCCACCTAACGGATTAAGGTGCGTTAGGGCACCTAGAGCAATTAACTCATGTGACCAATTTGCATTACCGGATATTAGGGTAAGGGCTCGAAATAACCTTGAGGGGAAGGTGTTAGGCATTCTTCGTGGTCCACAATGGTGGGTCCCGGCCAAACTTAAACTATGTGAATTAGTCAATTAACAAGTAAGTAGTCTCAATACATATTTGCAAATAAATATAGTTTACTTAGTCTAAATATATGATCAAGGCAGTTTAGATGGTCCAATACACATATATGAAAGTTAAAAGAAGTTTAGACAGTTTAAACACATATGTGTAAAGAAAAGAAGTTTAGATAGTTTAAACACATATGTGAATTAGGAAAGGGAAGTCCTAAGTTGATTAGCCTATACCATCAATCTGTGCAATGCCCGGTAATCCTCCTCAACTAAAGGGGCTACACGTGACATTAGCGCGCAGGTCATCATATCCTTTTACTATCCATTACCCTCCCCTTAATGGTTATATAAGCGAATTTGATTAATGACCTCAAAGCGTGTTGTTACCCGTCCTTTCCTTGTGGCCCCGGAGGAGTTTAGGACCTCTAGACTTAGGCAGTTCTAGACAATTCTGAGGTGTTTAAAATGCAAAAGTCTAGGCGACAACAAATAACACATAGGACTTTTAATTACGGAAGCAGATAAAAGGCTCATATTTACCTCCACATATACATAGTCAAATAAGCAGCACGTCTCAAACAACTGATTTTAAAGAAATTCAGAAAGCCTAGGAACATGATATATATATGAACATTACAGATACAGAGTATGCAACGCTTGTTTTAAGGGAAGTGGTAGAATCCTAACCAGTTTGCCTACTGGTTTTATAGCCTGTAAAGCCTGGACAATTTCACCTATAAACAGAACATGTTTTCACAGCTATTTAATGGCCTAAGGCTTGCCTAGGTGTGTATATGCAATCATAATCTAGGAACTGCTTAAACAATTTAAAGTTTTTCATCCTATAGGCATGCAGATCTAAGTGATGAATATTATAACAGGTGATTTTATACTGATTCATACCAGAACATGATACCTATGTGTAGGGCTATTTTAACATACTTATTTTAGTGACATGTTTCGAGGCAAATGTACATGCAGTCCTAAAACAGGATCTCTAATGCACATGGAGAAGATTATTTTATTTAAACAGTATTAATAACTTAATGGCGGGATTTCTAAGTGATAACTTCTTATGCAGAATCAGAAGTGAAGTGATGAACTATAACATGTAATATGCAGAAGCAATAAACATAATTGTCCTAAGTTAATGTATCTAATACACAAATTTGGCTTGGTTTAATGCGAGTAAGCATAGCAATCCTAAAGCATGTTATCTAATGCGTCATACAAACCTAGAACATGATTTCTACAGCAACTCAACATAATGTAAAACCTAAAACATGGTTTATACCCAATTTACCCCACAGAATCATATAACTACCCTCCCTTTTTACTAGTTACCCTAATATCTGTTTACAAAGGATTATTACAGACCAGGATTGAGTAAATTACGTAAATGAAATGTAAACTTATATTATAGGGAGCCTGAAACGGGCCTAAAGTAAACCTGGGAGCACTAGGCCGTCAAAGTAGTCTCAAATGCCTAGAAGTATCATAGCCAATTTATATCCAGGTGTGTCAGAGTTCCCTAAGAACCTCAAGGATCCCGGGAAGTGCTCACACCAAGACTTTTCTCAAATAGGGACTGGTTATGTGTAGTGTGCAACGGCCAGCCCTAGTATGCCAGAGTTCAGAGAGATCTCGAGGATCCCTAAGCAGTACACATACCAGAGGGGCAAAACTTAATAATCTAAGAGTAAAGTGAGAGTGCTTGACACAGTTTGAAAGATTCAGTGAAAACAGTATAGAGATGACACTAAGAATGAAAAGGTTTTCTGAAATAGAAACTAGTTTGGTAGTGAAAAACAGTTTGAGAAGAGTACTAGAACACTTTTTTGAAAACAACAAACAATCTATTGGTCGTAAAATACCCAGATTCAGAAACACTCAACAAACAGATCTCATATCGGGGTAAAGGGATTAGAGGCACATAGAATTTACATTTAAGAGAACACATGACAAGGCTCAGGGAGGCATATAGTCAACAAAATGCATAGAACACTTTGGAGCTTATAAAAGTAACATGTTAGTCATGATGGTAGATAATAGAGCCATTTTGAAAGCAAGGAAACACTGACAGAATCAGATACACAACTAGAGTCAGTCGAATGCCTTAAAAAATTAGGTAACTAACATGATTTCCTCAAGGAAAGAGAATATACAAGGGTGAATAGACATGCTGGACAAACATCAAATGGACAACTATAGTTTGTTCAGGCTAATTATATATTGAACAAAGCAAGATGAGACATGTTAAGTAAGGCAGTAAACAAGAACATGAATTAAATTTATAACTAATGAGCTGGTACTGTAATGAAACACATAGAGTTTTAGGTTTCAAAATTTATCTGAGACATACCATTCAAGGAAGATAAATGCAGAATACGAAAGAAACAGGTGAAATTCCACTATCTAGCCTTGGCTTTCAGACGGCCAGACCCACAATAGCATAAGTAGCACAAGTAGCAAAGAAGGAGAAGAGTTTGAATATATGTGTGTGTTGTGAACTGATGTTCGTGTCTTAAGAAGTAAAACATAGGAGTTTATATAGTAGTTCAAGAGTAGAGCAAAATAAGGTAAAAGAATCAACTTCAGTTAATCAAGGGAAGATCACAGAACCAATTACACGAAAAATTAGCATAGTCTTCCCTTAATTAAGGGTAATTAACCAACGATAAGGACAAGAAATATTTAAGGAAAGAAATTCAAATCAGACTTAGGTAAAGAGTGAATAATTAAGAATCTAATTAAGGAAATAATCATGCAAGGAATTAGTAGATACTACAGACAATTAAATAAGTCAAGAAAACTAATTAAAGTCATCAACAAGGTAATAATCAAGAATCATACACATAAATTTTAACATAGCAAATCACTCAACAATTCTGGAAAGAATATATCAATTTCCATAAACAAAATAGGCTAGATAAAACCTTAGGGACACAGAAAAATTAGGCGGAAAATAATTCAAAAACCCTAATAGAGATTAATTAGGATAAAAATCACAAAGCAAGGAATTTGGCTAAGGAAAAGCGTGTAAATCAGAATACAGAATGAACCAACATGATTAGTAACTTTGAAAAGCTCAGAATCGAAGTAAAACATCATACAATAAGAGTTTTAACATAAATCAACTAGGGCTTATACAACTTTAGCATAAATCAGTCAAGAACACTTAAGAACAAACGATCAAGCATTCAAAAATCAGAAAACCTTTTGAGAAGATGACTTAGGGTAAACCCTAGTTTAGGAAAAACGAGAAATCAGTTGAAAACCAGAAAACTTTCAAGGAAAACATGTGAGATATGTTCGATTCATCTCAGATCTATATAGATCTGAGAAGATCTGAGATAAAATTAGGGTTTTTTAGAAAGCATGACAGAGACGAGAACATAGGCCTAGAAAATCATGAATTCATATAAAAAATAAGATAAGTTTCTTACTCATGGTCGAGCAAACGGTTTGAAATAGGAAAAGAAATCAAAGATGCAAACCAGACTGCTTAGGTCCCTTGAGATCTTCCCAAGGATCTAAGAAACTTATGAACCATAGCAAATAGGAGGCCAGTATAGGCTTGAGACGACAAAGAAACATCATAGAACGGTCGGCTAAATAGATGATGGCGCCTGAGAATTAGGGTTTGGATGGAGAGCATTTGAGAGAGAAAGGAAAGGGTGACGACAGGGTATGGTGGAATGAATTAGGTTAGGAGGGGGTCGTTTGGAATTAAAATGGTGAGAATCAATACGAGCCGTTGATCTCAGAGATCAACAACCAGGATTAGGGCGGCCTGGGTCGGGTTTAGATTAATTGGGGTTGGGTTTGACCGATTTGGGCCTGGTCTTAGTGGGTTAGGGGGTTGAAATTGGGCTGTTCAATTAGGCTAAATCCGAAATAAGAGGGCTATTTGTTAAATACCCAGGTATTTGAATAAAAATTATTTTATAAAATAATTAACAACGAGAAAAAATAATTTTCATGCACGTAGATGCTTTAAAATAGTTATTCAATATTTTAAAAATATAACGGGCTAATTTCTGGTAAAATAATGCAGTGATGTATGCATGGGCTATAATTGCAAAATTATTGTAATTGTAACCAAAAGCTGTGAATCTGGCCATTTGTGAAATAATTGAAACTTAATAGGATCATAAATGGTAATATTAAATCAAGAGATGTTTTAAAATCATCTGTAATGCAATTTTGTAATTATTTATATGAATAAAATATTGAGATAAATTAATTTAAAAAATGTAAAATTATGAAAAATACGAATTGATGCCAATGCATAGTTTTAAAGGTATGTATGCATTTCAAAAACTATTATAGGGAAAAATTGGGTATCAACAGCTGCCTCAACAGGTTGACCTCTCCACTGCACTCGAACTGACGGGTAACTCTTTGACCTCAATTGACGAACCTACCGGTCTAGAATGGCTACCGGCTCCTCCTTATAAGTCAAATCCTTGTCCAATTGGACAGAGTTGAAATCTAACACGTGGGAGGGGTCACCATGATATTTCCGGAGCATAGACACATGAAATACTGGATGAACTGAGGATAACCCTGGAGGCAAAGCAAGTCTATAAGCTACCTCCCCCACTTTCTCGAAGATCTCAAATGGCCCGATATACCTATGGCTCAACTTACCCTTCTTCCCAAATCGCATAACACCCTTCACGAGTGATACCCGAAGTAACACCCTCTCTCCAACCATGAACGCCACATCATGAACTTTACGATCGACATAACTCTTTTGCCTGGACTGAACTGTACAAAGGTGACCATGTATAATCTTGACCTTATCCAAGGCCTCCTGAACTAAGTTTGTACCCAATAACCGAGCCTCTCCCGGCTCAAACCATCCAACTGGCGATCTGCACCATCTACCATATAATGCCTCATAGGGGGCCATCTGAATGCTCGACTGGTAGCTATTATTGTAGGTAAACTCCGCTAACGGCAAGAACTGATCCCAAGAACCTCCAAAGTCAATAACACAGGCGTGGAGCATATCCTCCACGATCTGAATAGTATGTTTGGACTGCCCGTCCGTCTGCGGATGGAATGTTGTGCTCAACTCAACTCATGTACCCAACTCACGTTGAACTGCCCTTCAAAAGTGCGAGGTAAAATGCGTACCTCGGTCAGAAATTATAGACACGGGCAGACCATGAAGACGAACAATTTCACGGGTATAGATCTATGCCAACCGCTCTGAAGAAGAAAAAAATGCCACAGGAATGAAATGCGCTGACTTAGTCAGTCTATCCACAATAACCCACACTACATCTAAATTCCTCTGAGTCTGTGGGAGTCCAACAACAAAGTCCATAGTGATACGCTCCCACTTCCACTCAGGAATCTCAATCTTCTTAAGCAAACCACCAGGTCTCTGATGCTCGTGCTTTACCTGCTGACAATTCAAACACCAAACTACGAATGCAACAATATCCTTCTTCATCCTCCTCCACCAATAATGATGCCGCAAATACTGATACATCTTAGCGGTGCCTGGGTGAATAGAATACCAGGAACTATGGGCCTCCTCTAGAATCAACTCACGAAGTCCATTCACATTAGGCACACAAACACGACCCTGCATCCCCAAAACTCCATCATCTCCAACTGTAACTTGCTTGGCACCAGCGTGCCGCACTATGTCCCTAAGGACAAGCAAATGAGGATCATCATGCTGCCAATCTCTGATACGCTCCAACAACGAAGACCTGGCAACATCTAATGCAAGTGGTCTCTCACTGACAGGAATATACGCAAGGCTGCCTATGCTGACTAACTTCCTACTCAAAGTATCAACCACCACATTGTCCTTCCCAGGATGATACAAGATGGTAATATCATAGTCTTTTAATAGCTCCAACCACCTTCTCTGCCTCAAATTGAGCTCCTTCTGTTTGAACAAATACTGCAAACTCTTATGATCCGTGAACACTTCATACGACATGCCATATAGATAATGCCTCCAAATCTTCAGCGCGTGAACAATGGTTGCTAACTCCAAGTCATGAACTAGCTAATTCTTCTCGTGAATCTTCAACTACCGCGAAGCATATGGAATAACCTTGCCATTCTGTATCAACACCACACCAAGTCCAATACGACATGAGTCAATATACTGTATATGGCCCTGAACCTATAGGCAACACCAACACCGACGCCGTAGTTAAAATTGTCTTAAGCCTCTGAAATCTCATCTCACACTCGTCTGACCACTTGAACAGGGCACCCTTTTGGGTCAACCTGGTCATCGGGGCTGCTATAGATGAAAACCCCTCCACAAACCGACGGTAATAACCCACCAAATCTAAGAAACTCCGGATCTCTGTAGCTGATGTGGGTAAAGGAAAGTCCTTGACTGCCTCAATCTTATTAGGATCCACCTGAATACCCTCTACTGATACGACGTGACCTAGGAATGCAACTAAACTCAACCAAAACTCACATTTCGAAAACTTAGCATACAACTGGCTGTCTCTCAGAGTCTGAAGAACGACTCGAAGATGCTGCTCATGCTCCTCTTGGCTGCGTAGATCAAAATGTCATCAATGAAGACAATCACAAAGGAATCCAGATAGGGCTTGAACACCCGGTTCATCAAATCCATAAATGTTGCTGGGGCAGTTGTCAACCCAAATAACATCACTAAGAACTCATAATGCCCATATCGAGTCCGAAAAGCTGTCATAGGGACATCGGATGCCCTAATCCTCAACTGATGGTAGCCAGATCTCAAATCAATCTTCGAAAATAGTTTGGCACCCTGAAGCTGATCAAAGAAATCACCAATCCTTAGTAATGGATACTTGTTCTTGATAGTGACTTTGTTCAACTGCCAGTAATCTATGCACATCCTCATCGATCCATCATTCTTTCTTAACAAACAACACCGGCGCACCCCAAGGTGAGACACTAGGCCTAATAAAGCTTTTATCAAGCAAGTCTTACAACTGCTCCTTCAATTCATTCAACTCTGGCGGGGCCATGCAGTATGGCGGGATAGAAAAGGGCTGAGTGCCTGGAGCAAAATCAATGCAAAAGTCAATATCCCTATCGAGTGGCATCCTCGACAGGTCTGCATGAAATACCTTGGGAAACTCTCGAACAACTGACACAAAATCCATAGAAGGAACCTCAGCACTAGAATCATGAACATAAGCCAAATAAGCAAAACACCCTTTCTCGACCATACACCGAGCCTTCATATCCGAGATAACGCTGCTGGTAGAATGACTAGGAGTCCCCCTCCAATCCAATCGAGACAACCCCGGCAAAGCTAAGGTCACGGTCTTGGCATGACAATCCAATATAAGGGACAACCAATCCATCCCTAAAATGACATCGAAATCCACCATATCGAGAAGTAGGAGATCTACACTAGTCTCAAGACCCCCAATAACAACCATACATAAAGGATAGACACGATCTATAACAATGGAATTACTCATCGGCGTGGACACATATATGAGAGCACTCAAAGAATCACTCGGCACAACCAAATATGAAGCAAAATAAGAAGACACATAGGAGTAAGTAGACCCTGGATCAAACAGAACTGAATCATCTCTACTACAAACCAGAACAGTACCTGTGATAACTGCATCAGAGGACTCAGCCTCAGGCCTAGCTGGGAAAGCATAACATCGGGGCTGGGCCCTACCACTCTGAACCATATCTCTAGGACAGCCTCCTGCTTGCTAGCCTCCATCTCTAGCAGCCTGGCCTCTACCTCTAACGGCCTAACCTCCACCTCTAGCGGGTTGACCCCTACCTCTGGCTCCCTGTCCCCTACCTCTAGCTAGCTAGGCAGGCGGTGCCGGAATCATGGCACGGGAACTCTGTTGCGACTGAACGCTCGCTAATCTCAGACAGGTCTTCCAGACATGCCCATACTCACCATACTCAAAACATCCATCTGCATACTGCGGCTGAGGAAACTGAGACTGGCCCTGATGTGTCGGCTAACCGCAATAATAACTCTGAAGAGGAGGTGCTCTGATTGGAGTTGGCGATGCACTATAAACCGGCTGTCCTGAAGGAGGTACATAAGGACCACGACCCCCTGAAGCTCCATGGGATGTCTGAAGTGCTAAATGAAACGGCATGGGATGATGGCCTCTACCAAAAGTACCCCGACCTTCAGATAAGGCCCCATGGAATCCACCGGAGTAACAAGGTCTCTTGTCAGACCCTTGACCACTCCCCTGAGCTAAAACCATCTCAACTCGTCTGGCCACATTGGCTGCATCCTAGAAAGAAATCTCGCTCCCTGTCTCCTTAGCCATTTACAATCTGCTAGGCTGAGCGAGTCCCTCAATAAACCTCCTCACCCTCTCTCTCTCGGTGGGAAGTATTAGAAGAGCATGACAGGCCAAATCAACAAATTTGGTCTCGTACTGAGTGACGGTCATAGAACCCTACTGAAGGCGCTCGAACTGCCTCTGATAGTCCTCTCTCTGAGTAATAGGAAGATACTTCTCCAAGAATAGCTGCGAGAACTGGTCCCAAGTGAGAGCTGGTGACCCAGTTGGTCTGGCCAAACAGTAATCTCTCCACTATGTCTTGGCGGTACCTGATAAACGAAAAGTAGCAAAGTCGACCCCATTGGTCTCCACTGTTCCCATGTTTCGTAGAACCTCATGGCAATTATCCAAATAGTCGTGGGGATCCTCTGAAGATGTACCGCTATAGGTACTCACCCATCGCCCAAAGTGCTCAGATTTCTCACAACTTTCAAATCGGCAGAGTCAGCCCATCGAGCTCGCCAAAAGACGACCCCAATAGGCAGAGGGACTAACTGTATGGGTCGAATCTGACCAAACGAGAATTTTCGTGAAGAGGAACGACACAAAAAATCACTTGGGCTGAAGTCGTATTCTTACAACGTTATAGTGACAAGCACCTCGGGCACAGCCGAGGTCGTGTACTTAGAATGTTGGTACGGTGAATTGGATGTTACGACATTTCAGAGGGTCAACCGGTGATACAGTTAAATGATTTAGGTACTCTGGCTAATGACCGTTGGGTAAATGAGAATACCTAGTATATATACTAGGTGAGAGAATGAAGAAAGGGGGGATTCACAAATCACACACTTCTTTACTGATAGGGTGGGAATTGGAGAATCCATCTCGTAAATGAGAGAAGGTTCGAAGCCTTGCTATTCATATTATGTAGCCATCGTTATGGAATAAACAAAGACATACCTCGTGGTCATTAATGGTGAATCCTTTCTTTCTTCTTTATTTTACATTGTGGAGTAACAATGTCAAGAATGAATGTAAGCTCATCATACACATTAGGTTTTTTCCATTATCTTAATGAGTTCATGAGCTTAACCTTACCCAACTTTTCTTACTTAGCATTCATTGATCTAGAGTTTATTATCTTTGGCTAGGATTTATCCTCTATCTTCTTATTTAATTAGTTTAGTAAAAGTTCTCACACTTTTTGGTCAAACATATCTAACATTTTATATCAACATTTAACTCGGAGACATTAAGGAATGGGAGTTTTTGGGAGTTAATGATATTAGGAGTTCATGAAACTAGTCATCAAGCTAAAAAGATAATTAGAGAAGTCAATGTTACATGACTATGGTAAAGTATACATATAAAGACAGCCCGGTGCACAAAGCATTCCGCATTCACGCAAAATATACATACAGTAAAAGCAAAAATACAAATTAGCATTAACAAGCGTATTATCCACCAAGTTTTGAACTGTGCATGATCCCGAAAATTTCTTGGTCGTTACAAAAATTAGCATGATCAGTTATACTTGTATGAAATATTTAGTGAACGTTGGGATATACTTGTTCATCCTGCACATTCGAGTTTTTCTCTAATATTTGTCAGTAAATAATAAAATGACAACAAGGTGGAGCAAGTCTTGGATATGTGTTTTCCATCTCTCACTAGTTGATTTGCTTATCCTGGTTCAGTTCATATTTTGTAAAGTCACTATTGCTATTTCTATTTCTGAATGTTGTGAAGGATGAATGGAAACTTTGATTTCTTCTGCCAATCTATTCACCTGAATTTTAATGCCTATACCATGATGTTAATTTCATATCTTTGAGGACTTATATGATTTCATAGTTGCAATCATGTTGCATTAAGGCACTGCAGTTAGATAAACTCTTCTATGGGGTTAAGATTTGTTCTATTTTGTTTATTCAAGTGGCTAAAGATATGGCACTTGGAAATAACTCAAACCCGAAAGCTAGCTCAGCTAGCTCGTGAGGGGTTTATTGCCCAAGTCCAAAGGAGACTATCAGTCCACCACCAACTGGAGCGTGAACGATATGGGCCAAATGGGAATGGACTTGGCTCTGATACTATGTAAAGATATGACACTTGGACCTAACACAACCGCAAAAACTAGATCTACGAGGGGATGATTGCTCAAATACATATAAGGAGACCATCAATTCATTCTCCAACCAATGTGGGACTCTTACCCACTGTAATAAAGTGAAGGTTGATGAAAGATTTGTCCTGAAAATACAAATAGAAGGGTGGAAAAACACAGAATAAGAGAGATATCTTTTTCTCTTCATTTGCCAAGAAGTACTTACACTGTAAATGATTAGTACTATGGGTGTGAACTGAAGCAAAAGAACTGTGAGATCCAGATATCATTTGAATCCAGTTGAGTTCATAATAGGTACAAAAACCAGCCCAAAAATGTTCTCTAAGTGTTATATACACTGATGCAGAATACAGCACGTGATAGTACTACTATGCAGAATTGGAGAGCAAAGTACCAAGGCCTGCCCATTAATCTGTGGGCAATATTAACATCGTTAGATACTATTCCATTCATTATCAGAACTCTATAGAACAAAATGATAGAGCTCTCTTGGATTGCTTCACTCTTTGCTTTCGCTATTTGTCTGGATTGCTTTACTGATACTGGATGGAGGCTGTAGTCAAGCTTTTGTTTTCTGCCTTAAATTAGTACTCTTTATCAGACAAAACTTTGAACTGGAGCAGAAAGCTTCAACTCATGTGCAGCTTGGAAAAAATCTGCCGCTTGCTGCAGTGAGCCTTCCGTTTTTGCAAGCATTCCAAGGCTAAACCATGCATCATGATTTGTGGGTTCTAATCGCAGAGCATTCATCAAAAAGCTTCTAGCAATAGGGACTGTGTCGTCTCCCATCTTCATAAGCACTTGAGCCGTGGAAACAATACTAGGGATATAATCTGGTTCTATTGATAGAGAAATTGAGAATGCAACAAGTGCTTCCTTATCTCTTGCTTTGGCTTGAAATAGTGCACCTATAGGTATTCAAGGAACAATGTTTAGTTACTGATAAGAAAGCGACAGGTAATACATCTAAACTTCATTTTTTTTTTTTGCACGAGTTATGTTAGACCTGTTGCATGCCAGCTCCGAGGGCAGTAAAATTGAATTGCTTTGGCTTTGTTTATACATATTTCGGCATCACGCCATGACTCTAGATCTGTGTATAACCTTGATAAATCAAGCCATGCTTCAACTTCCAATCTTCTCTGAAATGTTACCTGCAAACCAAACAAAGATAATTACGACCTCTAGTCTCCTTCCAAATATTGCTTTACGGATCAGATTCTGTGGATTTTATACATCATATTGTCAGAATAAACCTATTCAAGTGGAAACTTGTTCCTCTGCTGGTATAGGTGATTGAACACTCAAATATTTTTAGGAAGAGGTTAGAAACACGTTGTGTACCTCATCATCTGTCATGGACTCCTGTTGTGCTTGAATCAAAGCCAACAGAATCCTGTACGTCTCTATGGCTTGCTTGGGCTGTTGTTGAGCTATTTGCAGGACAGCTTTTAATCTGAGATATTCCATCTGGTCAATCTTTCCAGTCTCATCGAAAGCAAGATCAACTATGGCTTCCGCATCTTTGAATCTTTGTTCTGCAGAAACAACTAAAGCCAACAATTTCCAAGCTCTCGTCGTGCTTCCAGCCACCATTTCTGAGTACCGCATTCCATTATTAAAAGCTGGAGTCAAATTTCTTTGGATGGCATTTTCCAATCCTAGACTAAACAAAATTTCTGGATCCTCCTTGCAAGTTGCAAAAGCAGAGTTTAAAGCAGCAAATGCTTCTCTTTGGCAGAAATTTCTTTCAAAATCTGAAATGGAAACTCTTGCAGCATTTCCATAGCAGATCCCAAGAAGTTTATGAGCCTGGACTAGGAAATGTTCGTTCTGATTTTTCGCCGAGTTAAGTGCTGCACGAGCAAAATTTACCCCCTCATGGGCTTGCTGCAGATCCTGAGAACACAGCTTTGCTCCCAACAAGAGAGACGGAATATGAGGTTCTTGGTTGGCTTCTGAACATCCAGAAATTTTCTTGACAAGATTCAACGCTGTATCATTCTGACCTGCAGCACTGTAACAAAGCGCAAGAAGATACCATCTCTCAGATCGGGTATAGATTCCTGGTAAAACCTGCTCAATATGATCTGCAACAGACTCAGAGTGGCCGGAAATTGTCAGCGCGAAAGTCAAATGGTGCATAATTTCAGAATCCCATTCTATTTGACCATTTAGCATTTTGCTCATGAGTACAAACAATAAGAGAATTGCTTCCTCCAAGTTATTTTTTGGGGAGGTCGAACCCGACACTTGAAATTGAGCAGGAACCTCAACTTCAACCCCTCCAAAGAGTAAAGTGGCAGCTAAGTCCTTTTGTATACAGGCCAATCTTTGGGAATCCAAATTCCATGGCTTGACTAGAGCCCTTCGATATGCAAGCACAGCTTCGTCCACATACCCTGCTTGTATCCATAACTTTGGAAGTAACTCAAGCGCTTTATGAAACATCTCCAGCAACTTGCAGTCTTCAGAAATCCCCTCTGGTATTCCATTCGGCAATGCTGAATCGACAACATCCAATATCATCTTGCATTCCTTAGCAGCATCTAAGGAGTTAAAACCAAGCAAATACATCAGCACTAAAATTCAGATAACACAGTATTCAACCAATTAACGTAGCGTTTATCAAACACCAGGTAGTGCAAATAGAACTAAGATATGACAATATTTTCAACTAATAAAACGTTATTGCTAAAGGATAGTATAACCAAACAGCATCAGAAGAAATGGCTTTACCTTTGATTCGGCTGAGCTCCTCTAAAGATTTAGCTTTGAGCAAAATTGCTTCAAGAAGTAGACTCACTGAATGCAATGACATCACACCAGCAGGCACAATATCACATTTGGAGCGCGGTTTTAAGGGCCTCGTTCTCTCAGCAATCGCCTTAGACATTCTCGAGGATAGGGTTCTAATATCTATTCCCTGAAACACATGAAGGGCAGCATCAAAATTCCCTCTTTGGTATTCTAGCCTCCCCAGCAATGCTCTTGCTTCCTGCAGCCCAACAACAAAAGAGCAAAATCAATCATCTATGCCTCAATTCCAAACTAGATAGAGCCGGCTATATGAATCATCTACACTTCCATTCCAATGCAACAACAACAAAATCCAATGTAATCCAATGGTGGGGTCTGGGGAGGGTAATGTGTACGCAGACCTTATCCCTACCTTGTGAAAGTAGAGAGGTTGTTTCCGATAGATCCTCGGCTCAAGGAACAGTGAAAATAAAGTACAACAAGCAGTGGCAACAACAATGCAATAGGAGCAAATGACACAACATGTAATAATAAAAAAATCAGGAATAAGAAAAATACAAATAGCCCTAGTACTACTGGTAAGACTAAGAGACATCAGGTCTAATATGTCAATAAAAGTAGATGATTTGTGTAGGGCTATTACCTCATAATTCAAGGAAAGTGCCTCTTTCAAAGTTGATTCAACTTCATCAACTTGAGCATCTTCAAGTTTTGAATCCCAATCTACTGTTCCAGTTCTAGAAGAAAGGCCACTGGCTGAGAAATCCCTAGTGGCCAATGACTCTGGAGACTGTGGGGGTGGCTCATCAAATTTAAATTGCTCTCCTGAACAAGCACACAACATCTTCTCCAAAAAGCAGCAAATTTCAAAATTTTCACACTTCACTCCAAGAAACTTACTTTAGGTACACTTCTTTCAAAAGATTAAATCTTTACTAGTACCCTTTTACCCCCTGAGCTGAAAAATGCCAAATATCAAGAAAAAGCATTCAAGAAAAAAAGCTAAATTTGAAAAGCAAAGGGTAAATGCAATATTGATCAGATCAAGAAATCATGTGGCAAAAAAGATTCTTATCAGAAAAGGGAAAGCTAATCTGAAACATCCAAAAGATTACAATTTACAAAAAAGAAAAGCACAGAAAAAAGCATCCTAAGGAAACTCCTTAAACCCCAATGAAACAGAAGGAATTAGGAACATAAATTAAAGAAGACAAACAACAAAATGACAATAAAACTTTGATAAAAAAGAAGATAACACAACGCAGAGTAGTGAAAAGGGCTAGACAAACAAGAGAATAAAGCATTGAGCTTAGCATAAAAATAGAAAACTTTGTTTTACATGCATTGTTTTTAGTATGTAGTAGAAATAGTCATGAAAGCAACACTTAAAGAGCAGTCACTGTTTATAGCTTCAGAATTACTGTTATGAGGTTCACATAATGAAAGCAATAGATTATGATATGGGGTTTAAAGATCTAAGTAGAATGGTCCATATTTGAATTTTTTTTTTTGTTCTTTAGTTTATTGTAAGTATTCATATTTTAATAATTTGTCTGGAAGCTGACATGGTGGGAGTCCAGATGGGTTTTAGACAGGTAAAAAGCATGGGTAGGGGGGCAAAAGTGGTTGCAGAATCGTAGCTGTTTGTAGATTCTCTGTTTCCTTCGTCCATATTTTTTCTTTTTCTTTTTTCTTTTAAATGGGAGGGGGTGTTTTGACAGATGTATTGTTTCTGAATAAATTATGTGTAGTCTTATAGTTTGGAAATGGTGATAATAATTCAGTGAGACAAAGGCCTCATGGTACAGTTTGGTGTATCAAGATACGACCAAACCGTAAATACTTTTACCGCACTCCATATTTGCATAAAATAAAAAAAATAAAAAAAATTAAGTACACATTATTTGACCATGATTTAGTAAACAATATGCATATACAAAGTAGTAAACATTAAGGGGATGTCTAGTTGTTGGTTAGAGTTATACAAATATTAGTAATAATTATGCATGAATAAGTAATATAAGAATTAGTTATGCAAGGTTTAGTTATTATTCTAATTTTAGTTATCATAGGAGTAACCCCCCGTTTCAATTTGCTTTAACTTATTTGATTGGACACATAGTTTAAAAAAAAAAGATTTTTGAAACTTGTGATATGAAATAGTTCATAAATATTTGTGTAGCAATAGATTATCTTATTAAAGGTGAAAGAGAAATTTTAAAGTTAAATTGTTTTCAAATTTAGAAAGGGTTCATTCTCTTTTAAACGGACTAAAAGAAAATAGGTTCATTCTTTTTGAAACGGAAAAAATACCTGTTTTATTTACAGTAGAACCTCTCTAAATTAATATTGTCGGGACCATAAAATATTATTATTTTGTAGAGGTGTTATTTAATCGATAAATTAATATTTATTAATTGAAAGAGTGTTTTCGAGATTCAATGAAGGTTAATTTTGATTGCATCAAAAATCGTTGTATCTTACTAACTTATGTATCATCTTTATTGAATTAATATAAAAAATAAATTCATTATATATAAAGTACAATATATGATGTATGATTCATTGTAATATTTTTTAATTAAATAATTCATTGTAATGTTCATTGTAATTATAAATCATCATTGTTTCTTAATAAGAAAAGTTAGAGATGAGCTTTAACTAGATTTAAATTTTAAGAAAAAATAAAAAATACTAGAATCATATTTCACAAAATTATCTTAGATATTTTTGTAATTTTAAAGAATTATTAATTTATAATATTAATGAGACTTTTATGTAGGGATCTTCTGAAAATATTATCTTATTATCTTATCGAAAGCGACAATTTTTTCCACTGGCCCAAGTCGGGACTGAAGAAAAGCAGTATCTTAGAGAGTTTATTAATTTACAGAGTATTAATTTAGAGAGATTCTACTTATATGCAATTATAAAATAATAACCAAACACCATGGTGGTGTGCTGAATTTTACAAAAAGCAACTAAAAAACTGCCAAACATTGTATATTAGCTATGCTATTTTTTTTGTCCCGAAGGGACAGCTCAGTTGGGTTTTGGAGGGAGTTGTCCACACGAGCGACGCGGGTTCAATCCCCCCCCCTCAATGCCCTCTTGGTCTGAGCCTGTTGCACGGGGCTTGCCTAGTGCGGTTTACATTTTCTGTGTGGTTTGCAGGTTATTACACAGTGGGAGGTTTATCAAGTGCGTACATAATGCTTACCACAGAAAACTCACCCGAAGGACAGAGGCTGTAGCGGCTGCGGATTTTCCTAGAGTTCCAAAAAAAACTATGCTAATTTTAAATACATGAATAAAACTCCCTTCCTGTTCCTGGCTAGCAATGGAACGGCTCCTAAAATTTCATGTGGCCAAATTGCCTAATGACGGGTGATTCCCCCATGAACCTCTCTCCTCTAAATTAAAATAAATTTCTCTGACAAAAGAAGACAGAGGAAGAATGTACACACCCTGCAATTCTCCCTTATAATCAAACTCTTGGGCAAAAGAGTCGTCCACCAGTACCTCAAAAAAAAGATCCAAGACCTTTGGAAACCAAATGAATCCTTTCCATTAATTGATCTAGGATTAGACTTCTATGTAGTTAAGTTTACTAAAGAAGAAAACTTGGCAAAGGCTCTGTCTGGGTTTGCCTTTCACAATTACCCATAGAATTCTACGATGGAATAGTGCTTGGAAGGATCGAAAACTCAATTGATAGGCTGCTACGTATAGATGCTTGTACAAGGTCAACACTCAGAGGAAGGTGAGCGGGATTATGTGTGCAAGTACCATTAGACCAGCCAGTCCAAAAGGCAATTCAAATTGGCTCTCATATACACCAACTCTTGTATGAAGGGGAGAATTGTTTATGTAAGACTTGTGGTAGACTGGGTTACACTGCAGCATCATGCTCCTACTCTACAATGGACTCACTAAAGCAGACACAAGAAGGCCCTTGGGTCATCTCCTCCAACTCCACAGGTAAGGGGAAAGAAGTTGAAGAACTATGGCAAACAGTCTCATTTCCCAAAGGTAACAAACAAAAACGACACACTGCCAGTTCATCTCAGAACAAAATTCAAGCGACACCCCCAGGTATCAATGTCAATATAATTGATGCAGCATCAGATAAATTCCTAAATACTCAAAAGCTTGCTTTTAGGCCTAAATACACTGATACTACTGAGTTGTTGTCTAAAAACGGTACAAACTATAAACCCTTTAAAAATGCTAATAGTCTTAATACAAATACTAGTATGCCAATTCACACCTCCAATAAGTTCTCATCCTTCCCCGCCGATAATAATGTTTTACTGCATTTGGATGACTCTGTCCTTATGGATTTGGATGGGAAAAACCCTAACCAATCCATAAATCTTGATCACTCTTCTCCTCCACGAAACCCTTCCCCTTCCCCCCAACTTGGGTCTCCACGTGGCCAAAAGGCTGCATGCAGCCATACTCTTTGAATAAAACAGCGGGCCCACCCCCTAATCACCTACCAAGCACGCCACCTCTTCTTCCACTAATGACATATAATTCCCCTAATACACCCCTAGATAACTTGTCATCTACCTCCTACCAAGTGGCTATGCAAACCAACTCCCCAATAACGGATAACCCATGTTTAGAAGTAATTGATCAAGACATGCAAACTCAATCTCCTATAATAGATACACAATCATTAGTTCACGAATCCCAATCCTTCTCCGCCATTACATCTTCTCCTTCACAATATAAATCCATTACAACCCCTCACGCGCAGAAGAATCCCTCTAAAACAGCTCCCTTCTCACCACCGTCCATCGATACTATCCAGAATGGACAACCAAATACTAAACCCAAATCTCCCGATATATGTTACCAATGCCTTCACACAGGATCATCAACCAATGACATGGTTGGAACAAGGGCTTCAGGTCCAGGCAGCTTTCTTCACTCTCAACATTCAAAACCAAGAGGTTCTATTTGTTCTTCAAAACCCACAGATTCTAGCACAACTAATTTCAGAGGGCATGGGGCTAGCGATGTCAAATTACATCAACCACCTTTGGTTGACAAATGTTCTGGACCCTATAGCTCCGGCGTTAGCACCTGTTCTTCTTCACAACATGTAGGCCCACTGGAATCTTCCGCATTATTTCAACCCACAACAGAACATGCAGCTCTTTTATCAACTTCCATTCTTTGTTCCACAGGATACAAACATCCCTCCCTTGATCCATGCATGGCAGCCTGTCCCACAGTACTTCCCATCTCCGGTGGATATTCATCAAGCACAACCCCATCTCCATCACAATGCACCCGTACCAGGAGAACAAGAAATGGTGGCGCAAGATCACACCATCCCACCACTAAACATAACATCGTTCACAGAAATTTCAAACCTACACGTGGTCAAGATCATGATGTTTCAGGCGATGGAGGACAAGAAGTTTGTTTGCAATTGCCCACTAGAGCTATACAAATGTTCCTTCGTCATAAGGCCTCCACTAAACGAGGCAGTAGGCAACTTCGCAGTCATACTAAGCCCATTAGTGAAGGGCAGTGTCATACCCCCTCTTTTTCAAGATTCATCAATGAGTAGACTCCCCAACTTTGTCATTTGGAACATCAGGGGTGTCACACCTCCTTTTTTACCCGCCCGAGGGGATATAAGGGAGTTTTTCCAATTTAAGTGACATTAATCGAGATGGGTTTAATTAATTTATCAGAGTCGCCACATGGAATAGTTTAATTGGTGTCCCAAATCACCGGTTTATTTTAAATCCCAAATTGAGGAAATTTCAACTTTATTTTAAAAATTCTACGAACCAGAAATTCTAGATAAGAAATTCTATTAACCCGGGAGAAGGTGTTAGGCATTCTCGGGTACCGTGGTTCTAGCACGATCGCTTAGCGATTATTACTTGGCTTAAATTGTTTAACTAATCATTTTTAGGACCTATACACATTTATCTATTAACCGCTTTTAATTGCTTGATTATTCGTAATTAAAAAATTGAGTTACGCGTACATATACTCTTTTCCTTTGGCGCGTCAAAAATCATATCATGCAAACGTGTCCACAATTAATAACATTTTATTTATTTATTAAGAAAGTTTGGTTGAAGTTGCGTGAACGCATCCCTCGAGTTACTTCTTAGAATTAAATTCACAATTATGTTATGCGAACGTATACATAATCACAATAATAATCTAAGCCGAGCCTAAAGCAAACTACGAGTGTTTAAGAGGATGCTTTTACTACGCTAAGTTAATAATTAAAAGTGAGGGCCATAAGTAATGGGTTTTACTTGTGTATGGCACACCTCAATTTTCATTTTTAATAAAGGGGTTGCATTTCACTTAATTAAGACTAAGGATACTTGTATTTAAATCCTAATTTGAAGTTCAAACTAAGAATCTCTTAACTTAAAGTGTGGGAAGGCTAGGCTTTTAAATTATTTCTTTTGCAAAAGGGGTTTGGGTTCGGCACTCGTCACGTTTCTTTTAAAAAAAATTCAACTTTGAAAAGCTGTATTTGGGCTTAAGGTTTGGCCTAGCAGAGAATGAACTCAAAGGATCTTGCCCCTGTTGGAATTTTAATTGAGTTTGCCCACATTGGGCCATTATCAGGCGGACCCAGGTACTACATATTTTCTAGCTGGGCCTATCCACCTTTACTGTTACACCCCATGTTTTCGTACGTAAGAATACGTCATAAGTCAATTAATGTAAGCTCAGAAATGGAATCATCTTTGAAAAGTTTACAAAGTTAGTTCATCATGTTAATGGAGAGGTTACAAATATTTAAGATCATTAATACCAAGTAGCAAGAGGGTTTGAAGGCTTAGAAGCTAAACAAATTGAAGAAAATAAGTTTCGTCGAAAGTCGACAAGTTGGAATATTTTACCATGTACTCTTGGGGTGAGACAAGTATGATACTTGGTGTTATATTTTGAAGTCAAGCGAGTTGTGGAACAAAAGTTGGAAAAGGTCATCAGAAGTTCCATTCATAAATGTGCTGAAAATTAGGTCAAATGTAATTGATATTTTATCCCAATATACTTGAAATTAGGGGATGATCTACCTACAAAATTGAAGACCTATGAGTGTAGTTTCTAAAGCATTAAACTGTTTGTCAATACGAAGTCGGAATAGATAGATACTCGTATTTTTGCGAGACTGCGTAGGCTGGTAGGTGACAAGTAGGTGCATCACCTACTTGCCAAAAGGAGAGGCCTCAATTAAGTCGGCCAAGAGGGGACTTTTAAGGGATAATTAACTCATTTATGTCACTCATATTTCATACCATTAAAACCAGAGTCAACCCCTGCAACTCCTCCCTAAAAATCCCACACAAACCCTAGGTTATTTCGGATGTTACGATGTGATTCTAGTGCCGAAAACCCCGGACAACTTGCTAGTTTCTCTTTCTCCTTCATGTAGCTGTGTTGGGGGACTGATTTTGATAGAGAAGGACTAGGTTTCACGGTTCTACTCAGTCCAAGGTAATTTTATGTTTCTCCTTCCATTATCTATGCTTGTACGAGTTGTAACTCGACCGTAAAGACTAGCCCTAGCAAGTTTCGAATGAATGGTATGTTGTTTGTTGTTGCATCACTGTTGGCTGATTGTGAACTTATTTTTAAGTTGAATTGATGGCTTGTTTATAGGATAAGAGGCTTAATTATGTATTGTTGGCTGTGTTGCTCAATTTTAAAGAAAAGACAAGTGGAAGCATGTTTAGTAAACCGAAAAATCAGTTTTTAGTTGTTGAACCTGTGAGACTGTTTTGTGTGTTGTTTCGTGTTACTGTTGGGTTGTCTATTTTGCTAATATTTTTATGGAGTTTGGGAGGATAAAGAGTGTGGAGAAACACCACATAATGGAAGGGTGGTTGTCTGGTCGTTCATTATTATATTTTTTTGGTTGTTGGACACTACTTTAGTTGTCATTTTATGTATGAAGTGATTAGGATGTGTGGGCTATCTTTTTTGTATATTGTGATGGAGATAAGGTTGGAACATGATGCATACATGTTGTTATTGTTGTGTTCTTGTTGTTGTTGTTGGTATATTGTATTGGGGGATGGTCTTGTTATAGGGGAGATGCTGCCAAAATTTACGTTAACAAGTTGCTAGTTTAAGTTGCGAACTTAACCTTTACTCAGCACTGATTTTGAATCTCCTTATGTTGTGGTAGATTAAATTGAGTTTTTTGAAGAATTTCTTGGAAGGCATTAAGGACTCGACGGAGTTAAGGTATGTTAAGGCACTTCTTTCTTTCTTTTGGCATGATCTAAAATGAAACAAACATAAACGATATATTATTTCATAACGGATCTACTCCTAGCAACTAAGGTTGTCCATGTTGTTATTTCCTTATAAATTTATTCTAAGAAAGTGTGTATGATCCATGAATCTTAATGAGGTTCATATTGAGGGTATGGATGTCTATAATGTTAATCGAAGGTGCAACGACCTTAAGCCACTCCGAAAGGTTTAGAATGTGATTCCATGAGTCTAGCATACATTATATATAGTATCTATTTTACTCTACCGAGCCGCGCTATAGTCGGCTGGGTATGGAACCTATTGTGCAACCACTGATCAGTTGGATTTACCGAGCTCCACGTGGCCGGGTACGATTCTACCAAGCCTTATGATGGTTGAGTACGTTTTTACCGAGTCCTCTTTGAGGCCGGGTATGATATGATGATGATGATGCCTACAGAGGCGTATGTTTTTAAAAAAGTTTATGTATATATATGTATTATGCATTTCATGTCAGTAGCCCCCAGAGGCACTCAGATGTTACAGGTTGTATCTCCTCCATCTCTCTTTACATTACTGTTGTAAGCACGTGATTTTTGCCCTATGAAAGAGTTACTCCAAAAAAATTCAAAATAAAACAATTTTTCTTTGTGTGCAATTTTTGTTATTTTTGTGGTATTGTTGTATAATTATTTGTATTTTTATGAGTGCATGTTTATTTGTTTTAATTAATAAAAATATAAAATATATCACATTTTCATTTATTATTTAATTAAGTTTGTTTTACAAAAAATGAAAGTCACAAAAATAGGAATATGTTTGCATTGTTAGCATTTAATGTCAAATTATGCAATTTTGTTTTAATTGGTATTTAATTGTGTATGATAATTTTTGTTAGGAGTTTAATTAGTATTTTTGGAGTCAATTTAGTTTGTAGCTCAATTTAGAATTTTAGTTTTATCAAAAATAAAAAAATATATAATATATATAGTTCTATTAATGTTTTGTAGTCATTTTAATTTTGAAAAAATACAAAAAATATTATTTTATATTTTATCTTTACATAAAAACAAAAATTACAAAAATAGTTTTATTAATATTTTGTAGCTATTTTAATCTTGAAAAAATATTTAAAAAGATATAGTTTTGTTTTAAATATTAGTCTTTTGGTAGTTATTTTGCTTACATAATTAGTTGAGCAACGTCGTTTTCTTATTTCTCGGGTCCGGGCAAAAGAATAATATTCAAGTTCAAACTACCCGTTTTTAGGCCTAATTTTCGGGCCTAGCCCATAATAATCCGAGTCCACCACGCGTGGGGAACACGGACTGAACACGACACACGGGGAACCCCACCACGCGTGGGGGACACAAGTCTTGAACCCCACCACGCATGGGGGTCCATTTTTCTTGGCAAAAGGGGTACAAAATACATGGTTGGACAGATTTTTGAAGGACGGACTTTGAAAATTTTGGGGACGGACACTATTCATTTTCTTCTTCCTAAAGAAGAAGAAAGCAATCCCTAATGGACCTACCCAAAACCACCTCCGACCAGCCTCACCATCTTGCCCAAACGACCCTTCACTCCCCGTCAAGCAGCAGCTATCGCTGCTGCGTCGTCCAGTCTCATCGTCCCGTCCCCACTACCACCAAACACCACCTGTTGAACCAGCAAAATCCAGCAACCCTCTTGTCCCACCGTGATCGCCATTCCCCGTCAAGCAGCAGCTATCGCTGTTGCATCGTCCAGCCTCGTCGTCACCCCCCCCTCGTCGGAACTCGAGCAGCTGTTGTTGTGTTCTTCTCCTTCGTCGACCACCTGCTCCGACGACCACTGTTGTTCTCACCATCCCCAGTCCCGCAACATAACCAGCTCCACCAAACAACCCATCCAGCCATCGCCACCAGCTCCCTCCGTCGACCACCCGCTATTACTCCTCGACGCCACGACACCCTCGTCCCTCCATGCTAATCTGCCATAGTCCAAACGTCCAGCTGCTGCTTCGTCCTTTTTCAACGTCCACAAAACAGTCCGTTCAACCTCCAATAGTCCAACTCCGAGCTCGACTTGGGTTCGTTCAAGTTTTAGGATTTTCTTTCAAGATTACTTAGTTCATTTTTATTTATTTTCTGTTATGACTTTGGTTTTAAATGTTGTTCCTAATCTTGTTTTTTTTTTATTCTATTTATCGGATTATTGATTCTTTGTTTAAAGTGTTATTTTGTAATCTTGTTTTGTTCATTAGTTCTCCTTCTTCTTCAAGACCTTTTTATTTGGTCAAGATTTTTCTTCTGTTTGTTTGAGTGTGCGTTATAAGCTACATTCGATTTGAACAACTTCGTCGAATAGTTAGTTTATGACTGCTTTGTTTGGACGAATACAGCATGAATCACTTCGTTGGTATGTTTTGATGCTTGAATCATTTTGTGTGAATTTGACTTAAGGATTGGTTGTAGCTGTGTAGTGATTTGGTGTAGTTGTAAATCAGAGAGGTTTAAATACATATTGCTAAGAGTGAGGGCAAGGCAATAATAATAGGGGATTTTCAGGGGTATTTTTGGGTGTTAAAAGATTTAAAATGATTAGTGTTAGTAGCCTGCCAGTTAATATTCAGTGTATAATTAATGAATTATTTAATGAAAAGGGAATTAGTAGTGTAGAATACACCCTGTCTGGTATCTTTAAGGATGGAAAATCCGAAAATAAGCATGAGATTAATGATAAAAGTGTATAGATGCACATGGGAGGGAATATACAGGCTGAAAGTGAAAAGCTTTGAATAAATAATGTTTAGTTCTAGCCTATAAATAAGGGGAGTTGATATAGAGAAGAGGACTGGGGGAAAAAAAGGATTGAGACTGGAAGTTGAGAGAATAGAAATTTTCAGAACTTAAAAGTGAGAGATAGGCTAATTTTTCAGAACTAAAAATCAGTCTTTGAGAGCTAAAAACTGAAAGTGAGGTTCTTTTCTTTACTGCTGAAATCAGAACTTTGTTACTGCCATCTGTTGGATTGCGTTTAGTACTACTGATTTTCAGTCAAGCTTTCTGGGGTTTTCAGTTTGGTTTTGGCCATTGTTACATTGGTTATTGCTGTTTTGTTGCTGTTATTTGCTGTGGGATTCCGTTGATGTGCTACTGCTGTACATTATTGCTCCTGACCTCTTTTCTTTATTTGTAGTTCGAATTCCAGGTACACATTCGAATCTTGTAGTGATAAAGCTTTGAAGTTGAAATGCAGCAATAAAATCGAACTACTTCAATAAAGCAGATAGTATACAATTTGGTCTATTTAGTTTTTTTATGAACTGTTTTATTTTTTATTTTTTTATTTTTTTTGTATAATTGGATTGAAAAGAGAAGGAATCGTATAAATGGTCATGCGCTGATATAACATGAACCTTTCAATTTTATTAGATTAATGGGGTAAATCATGATAAGTAGCATATCTCTAGTTAGTTGTTTGTTTCCATGCATATATTCAAGTAGTCCATAAATGAGATAGAGTACTTAGTCAAAACCCAATTAGTATTTCGTTTAGATGGTTAAAACTAATTTCCATTAGTCCTCTTAAGTGATTATACTCTCATCAGTATTGGCATTAATTCATGTTACAAATAATCTCACATAGATAGATTGTGGACTTGATAAAAATGTAAAAATAAGGTGGTTGGGTAGTGTCAACATTATAGCTCCAATAATAATAATAAAAGTAAATAAATAAATAAATAAATAAAGGTCGTAGTCGATAATTTTATGTATTAATAATTAAGTATACTTACACTAATGTAGAGTAGTTTCAATAAAGTATAGTTAAATTGCGAATCCATTAGGGTTAATGAATTAGTCTATAGCTTTGATCATTTAGTTAACCTCACCACAGTTAAAAATGGCTAATTGTAGTAACGTTAGTCAATCTTGTACGTTTTTTATATACATAATTGCATTTTTAGTAATATTAGCTTATGGAATAAGGCGCGAAACAATTTTTCATTTTTACAAGTTCAAGTATAATTTTCGTTAGCATCTGTTGTAATCTATTAATTAAATAAGTTACGGTTTTTTTAGCATGTAATTAACTAGGATTTTTCTTTATTTAGAGACAAATAAAAATAGAAATGTAGTTACTTTCCTTTTAAAAATAAATAAATAAATAAGTGAGACGAGCTTCGTCAAATAAAAAAAAAAAAAAATTTGCAGGACCCTTAGTAAAGGTTTAAGAATTCTTTTTTAGTCGGGAAGGGTCGTTTAGCAAATTTCACGGCCCTACCCAAAATAATAATACGCTAGTCGCTTTAGGCGCGTATTTAATAATGTTATCTCCTTAAACTCGGGTGCACATTTATGTGACCCAAATCCAAATCTCAACGAAATCGAAATGTGTCTCTAATCACGGGTACATTGATTGTGACGTGGTCTGAGATGCATTTCCATGACGTTGCAAATTCTTTTTAATAATGAATGAGACGAGCCTCGACAAACAAAAAATGCACAAGCTGCGGGGCCCTCTAAATGTATATATTAAAATACTTAGAATTCGAGGACAGGCCGTTTAGCGAATTTTACGGCCTTCCCCAAAATAACAAGACGCTAGTTGCTTTAGGCGCGCCTTTAATAATTTATTTTCCTTAACTCGGGTGCACATTTATGTGACCCAAATCCAAATCTCAACCGAGTCGAGATATGCCAAACAACTACGGGTGCATTGATGTAACGTGGTTCGAGATATGTTTCCACGACGTTGCAATTCTCGTAAAATAATAACAATAAGTAAGAAAGCGGTAAAAAGATAAAATTTTGCACATAAGTTCATATTTGTATAAAATCAGATAATCAAGCCGAATATAACAGTTGAGCGACCGTGCTAGAACCACGGAACTCGGGAATGCCTAACACCTTCTCCCGGGTTAACAGAATTCCTTATCCGGATTTCTGGTGCGCAGACTGTAATATGGAGTCATTCTTTTCCTCGATTCGGGATTAAAATTGGTGACTTGGGACACCCTAAATCTCCCAAGTGGCGACTCTGAAATAAATAAACAAATCCCGTTTCGATTGTCCTTTAATTGGAAAAACTCCCTTGCACCCTCGCGGGGGCGGAAAAAGGAGGTGTGACAGCTCTGGCGACTCTGCTGGGGACTAAAGACCCAGAACCACTGGTTCAGGGTTAGAAATTCGAGCTTGGAATAATTGTTCTATTTGGCTTTATTTATTATCTGATATTCTTATATGTGATTCATGTGCAAAATGATGTGTGTTACCGCTTTGATATTATTTGACTGTATATATAAACTACGCCAAAACCCTTCTCTTCTTACCTCCGGGGAGAAGCTCGCTGGTCGAGACTCCCTATTCTGTTAGTGTCATACCCAAGTAGAAAGAGGCTCGGATAAGTTACAAAGCCGGACGACCCCGCGGGTCCCCGGTACGTAGCCCCCTCCTCAACTCGAGTTGTCCGCTCGTGTAAGCCAGGTCTAGAACAAAGCCCAGTTTGAAGCTTAGTAAAACATAACTTCATGCCGGATCCCTAGTAGGAAAACGCTTATTTGCATCACGTTGCATTTGACTTAGGGGGCTCAACACAGGGGTTGGGCCCGTCTAGGAATAGCAACCTGGAACAAAAAAAGACCATCATGTGGCATTTTATCTGTTATCGCATTAATTTGCTTCAAATTTGCATGTTGACCGGCGGGTGGTAATGGGAATTTTGAAAAATAAATAAATAAATAAATAAATGAAAAAAGGAATTTCAAAATTTCTCGCTTAAAAGGCAGTGTCCAAGTATTTTTGAAAAAACCGTGATAAATTTCTTACCCGAACTACGTCGGTTTGATTCCCACCGGATGTGGGATACATAGGCAACCCTTATCGGGTCCAACTCCCCGATTTTGTTTTACCAATAATTTTATATATATATATATATATATATATATATATATATATATATATATATATATATATATATATATATATATACCCATGTATGTATATACACATATTATTTCTTTCAAAAAAAATGTTTGGAGTCAAAAAAAAAAATTCCTTAATAAATGTGCAGAATGAGCACAAGTAGGAGTTCATCTGAGGCCATTATAAACAAAGTTCCTCTGGGCTTACGCATGTAGTGGAACGACTTGGGAGGATCAGAGCAAGATACGGTCAAAATATACTTGGGAAATTTGGTTGGATTGCTGGACATCGATCCACGAGGGGACGTTATCAGGGCTCTAATTTCATTTTGGGACTCGGCTCACAACGTATTTCACTTCTCAGATTTCGAACTCACCCCGACACTGGAGGAGTTGGCAGGGTACATTGGATGTCCTAACATCCCTATGAAAGAGCAGTATCTCATTGCACCAAGGACCGTAACCATACACAAATTCCTGGACATCGTAAAGATCCGCAGAACGGTACATAACCCAGGGTTATCAAAAGGGTTTTGTAGTTTTGCATTTCTGTACGACAGGTACGGTCATCTGGGAGGGTTCAACAATCCCGAGAATAAGATTTGCAGTGGGGAAAGCCGTTTGAAATGGGAATGGCATAGATGTATTGCTTTAATGATAGCCTTTCTAGGTTTTCTGGTGTTCCCTAGAAAGGATGGGAAAATTAACATACAAATCGCTGGGGTCGTCAACACTTTGCTCAAGCAAGAAAACAACACTCTAGCACCAATGATAATAGAAGATATTTTCCGCGCACTCACTATTTGCAAAACCGGAGGGATTTTCTTCGAAGGATGTAACATACTACTGCAAATGTGGATGATAGAGCATCTATGTCATCGCCCTCAATTGCTGAAATATGGGTCATCACAAAAGACTTGTATAGAAGAGTTTCCCACCAGGATCGACGGTTTCAGATTGCCGGAAGGGGTCGCCGAATGGGTCACGCTACTGCGCTCTATTTCAGCAAACCAGATAGAGTGGGCATTCGAATGGCTACCCATAGAGGAAGTCATACACATGTCAGCCACCAAATCTTATTTACTGTTGATGGGTCTCCAAAGTATCCAGCCCTACGCACCATGTAGAGTATTGAGACAGTTGGGACGATACCAAATAATCCCAAAAGAAGAGGATCTCAGTAGTCAGGTGATCGAAATCGGGCCTGGTGGGCAGTTCCCTGAGGCGGTCGTTCGGCGAATCTGGAATGAATGTCAAACCCTGAAGGTAGATACTTGTGTACGAGACAGGGCCAAGGGCGAAGTGTCGCCAAAATACCTCACGTGGTACCGAAGAGAGCTTGAGCACCAGAGACCAACTAAGAGAGCTCACATCCAAGACTTTGAGGAATCATCACATGCACAATGGGGCTGGTTAAAAAGAGAGGAAGGCTACCGGGCTGAAATCGGGAAGCTAAAACAACAAGTTGAAAGGCTTGTATTTGAGAACAACGTGCAAATCGCCTCCGAGCGGGTTGAGAAGAACAAGTTAGCCCAAGAAAACCAGACGCTAAAGGCCCGCATTCTCCAAGCCAGTAAGAGTAACATCGACCGATAGAAGTGTTGCTCCGACGAAAGATTGATAGCAAGTTTGAGAAATCAGGTCATCCAAAGCCAAGAAAAATTAGAACAATCAGAAGCTTGCGTAGCAAGGATGAATGTTAGATGGGCAAAATGTACAATGGCCCGAAGGCAGCGTCTGCAATAGGTCATAAGGGACTATGAAATGAGCATCAGGATATTAAGGAAAACGAACTCCACTCTTCATGATCGGATCATCAAACAAGCACGAGATGCCCAGGCCGACAGAAGACACTGTTACGATGCAATGACCTGCATGGAAAGACAAATGGAGTTGTTCCAGGATCGACTTGCCGACAACGCTCAGGCACTGGGATTGAAGAACCGACGAATTAGACAATTGTTCGTTGAAAGGGACAACATTCGAGGAAGGATCGACGAAATTGGGCATTACATCTACATGAAATGCCTAGCATGTGAGCAAATACCTCGGAAGACCCTCCTTATTTCCATCATGGGCTGCGTCCACCGGATTATGAACGAGTTGAAAAGCTTGCAGAGAGACCTCACACCAAGGGTCGCGGAAAGGCCGAATGATGCCTCGCGGGCCCCTAAGTTGGAAAATTAATCTTTGGTCGAGTCATGTTTATTTGACTTTATTGCTTTCCCATATGTTGTTTTCTTTTCTTTTAGTCAAATAGAGTTAAGAACTGTGGAGTCTGTACCATTGCTGTTCCTTGTTTGAAGTAATTTGTAATAGCAAAATTTTGAGAATGAATTTAATGATTCCAAAAGAATTTTGTATTTCTTTACTTTATGGCAGAACTACGCCTGGTCTGATTCGCGCGGGGACGTGATACGTAGGCAATCCCCATAAGATTCGACCGCCTTTAATAAAGAAAAGAAAAATAATAAATACAAGAATAAAATAAAATACAGGGTTTCCCAAAATACTTTAAAAGGACAAATGAGCAAGCTGGGATGACGCATGTTTGAAGTAAAGCATGTAGAAACGGTTAACTGCCTAGGAGCATGGCATCCTCAATGTGTTGTTGTTATCAAATCTGTTAAACTCTAATGCTGACAAAGTTTGTTGTTGTCTGAATCCAGACAGTTAGTTGTTAAAGAATTCTGGCAACACACCCTTACCAAACCAGATCCAAAGAACCAGTAGCAACAAGCATGACTACTTCAGAGAATATTACCGAGGGAGAAAGGCCGATGAGCCAGTTGTTAAAAGAAGCGATGGAAAAGATTGAAAGGATGGGACTAGAGATGAATGCAATGCAACTAGCTTTAGCCAAATCACAAAAGAACCCTGAGCCACTGGGGCACATGCCGGAATACCATCACTCCGTCCCTTCAACAAGCCTCACAAATCCCCGTTATCATCAAGAAAGAAGCCCCCACGATTCCCAAGCTCCACCACCGCATCAACCTCTCCCAACACCAAATGTTCCCACTTTTGCAAAACCCACATCAGCCACTCTGTAGAGAACGGCCAGCGAGCCATTGTTTCAGGCTCCCGATACACAATACTATCCCCCTGAGCCTACATTCCATGCCCCCGAACCACATGCCTACAATCCACATTTGGAGGTACCGGCAGAAATTGAAAAGCCGGTTAAAGCCCCAGAACAAGATGAGGTATTGAGGAAATTCAAAATCCTGGAGCAGTCCTTCAGGAACCTGCACGGATTGGGCAACCAGGTCAGCGTGGCCTACAAAGATCTATGCCCTTTCCCGGATGTCCAACTCCCGGCTGGGTTCAAGATGCCTAAGTTTGATTTATATGAAGGGCACGGTGATCCCATGACGCATTTGCGGGGATTCTGTAGCAAAATGAGAGGGGCAGGTGGCAAAGATGAGCTGCTGATAGCTTATTTCGGCCAAAGTCTGAGAGGATCGGCACTAGAATGGTATACCAGGCAGGATTCCAGCAGATGGTACACTTGGGATGATCTGGCGCAGGCTTTCGCAGGTCATTTCCAATACAATCTCGAGATAGTCCCTGACCGTCTCATATTATTGAGGACCGGGAAGAAGCCCGGGGAAAGTTTTCGCGAGTACGGGTTCCGCTGGAGAGAACAAGCAGCTAGAGTAGATCCTCCCATGAGAGAGGGAGAAATGGTGGACTACTTCTTGCAAACACTGGATCCGACCTACTTTGGTCACTTGGTGATGACGGTTGGAAAATCCTTCAACGAGGTAGTAAAGATAGGGGTCATGATAGAGGAGGGTCTGAGGTCTGACAAAATCCAGAATTACTCGGCACTCAAGGCCACAACCCAGTCTATTCAGAGCGGCACGGGAGGTGCGCTGGGAAGAAGGAAGAAAGAAGAAATTGCCACGATTGAGGCAAGCAGTTGGCCCAGGTCTGGCAAACCCCACTACAACCAACCCAGGCCCCACAGGCCAAACTACCCATACTGCCCAACACAGCACTACTATCCATCTCGAGAACCACATTTCTCCATACACCAAGCCCAGACATACACTCAGCCTCCGATTCGCCCGCAATGGCGCGCGCCGGCTCCCCAGAACACATATGCACCACCACAAAACACCTATCCTCCACCGAGGGCATATAGAAACCCTCCAGGGGCAGGCTTTCAGGGAAATCCGGATGCTAGGAATGACAGGCTGCGGAAACACAGAACTTTCACCGAGTTGGGAGAAACCTACACCGCTTTGTTACACAAATTGAGGCAATTGGGTTTGGTTAGTCCTGTCCAGACTCGAGAACCAAATCCCCCACCCTAGAATTTGGACCGATCAGTAAGCTGTGAGTACTGCTCAGGGATGCTGGGGCATGATACCGAAAAGTGTTGGAAGTTGAGGCATGCCATACATGATCTTATTGATACCAATAAGATCGAGGTCCAGACACCGGAGGCTCCTAACATCAACCAGAACCCACTGCCAGCGCACCACGAGACTCACATGATTGAGTTGGTGTATGAGGGAGGAGAGTTGAGAAAACCCTCACAAATAGTGATGATGATCTAGGCCGCTCCGAAAGAAGGACTGACCAGTGGAGGAACGGGGGTACAGTCCCAGGGAGAAGGCATCAAGCCGGTAGTGATATTGGGAAAGAGCCCGTCCGCCATAACAAGCAAACCCGAGCCAAACAAGTTGGTAATATCAGGGGCTCCGCCCACACCTGCGGTTGTGTTGAAAGGGGTATACAGGTAACTGGTCACCATAAAGCCTGTAGTTCAGCTGCCAATGATTGATAGCAAAGCTGTGCCTTGGAAATACGAGAAGGCAGTGGTGATGTACAAAGGAAAACAAGTGGAGGAAGTTAGTTGTGAAGCGCAAGGGCTGACTCGATCTGGTCGGTGTTTTGCTCCGGTGGAGCTGAGAAGAACCAACCCCGCTACAACCAAGAAACCTGTGTCCGAAGAAGAGGCTGAGGAGTTCTTGAGGAAGATGAAAGTACAGGACTACTCCGTGGTCGAACAGCTGAGGAAAACACCGGCCCAGATCTCGCTGCTGTCATTACTAATCCATTCTGAGGAGCATCGTCGGGCCCTGATGAAAATATTAAACGAAGCTCATGTACCCAACGAGATTTCTGTAAACCACCTGGAAACCATTGCCAACAAGATTTTCGAGGTGAACAGGGTAACATTCTCAGATGATGATCTGCCAGTGGAAGGTACGGAGCACAATAAAGCTCTCTACCTAACTGTCAAATGCGAAAACTCGGTAGTTGCTCGGGTATTGGTGGATAACGGTTCGAGTGCCAATATTTGTCCATTATCCACTCTGAACCAGTTAAAGATCGACCACGGAAGAATCCACAAGAATAGCATCTGTGTACGGGGATTTGACGGAAATGGAACAACCACTGTGGGGGATGTCGTGCTTGAATTGACCATCGGTCCGGTCCAGTTTACCATGGAATTCCAGGTATTAGAAGCCACAATATCTTATAACATGCTGCTAGGACGACCATGGATCCACGCAGCCAAAGCAGTGCCTTCCACCCTACATCAGATGGTCAAGTTCGAGTGGGATAGACAAGAGGTCGTACTACACGGCGAGGACACGTCATGCACCATGGGTGGCGCCATTGTGCCATTCATAGAGACCGATGATGACAAAGGTCCTTGGGTCTACCAGATTTTCGATACAATGTCGGCAAACAAGATTTCTGAGGGTGAGATCCTTCAGTACCCTAGGGTAGCTTCCGCAACAATCATGATGGTCTCGGAAAAACTGGGCAACGGGTTCGTGCCGGGAAAAGGCCTGGGAGTTGAGCTTCAGGGGATTGTCCAACCTGTCTCCCTGCCCAAGAACTTGGAAAACTTCGGTTTGGGGTTCAAAACAACCGTGGTAGATAGGAAGCAAGTGCGAAAAATGAAGAAGAGAGTTTGGTTTCTGCCCAAGCCGGTGCCACGTCTCTCAAGGTCTTTTGTCAGAGCAAGCGCCAAGGGGCCGCCAGTCCCAAATATTCTAGGACCATTGATTGGTATGGATGGGGACCTGAATCAAAGTTTTGAGAGGCTATTCGCTGATGTCAGTATGGTAGAAGCTGGAGAGAGTTCCAGCAGAGCGAAGATACAATTGGTGGGGCCTGAGGCCAAGACCAACAATTGGACGGTTACTCCTCTTCCTGTCCGAGGGGAGTCTTGGTAGTAGGCTTTGATTTATGTTTTTTGTTTGTTTTGTTTTGTTCGGATTATTCCAGGGTGTAATCCAAATTTTACTTTTGTTTTGTAAAAGTGTGAACCCTTTTATCCCGCAAGTTTAATAAAGTTCTCTTCTTTTGTCTCATTTTAATTTTGTCTTGTTCTTTTTCTTTCTGAACAGTTCTCTTTTTACTGGTTCTAATGACATGGCATGCACAGCGGATCTTCGACCTAGTCTAATAAATCAATCTGCATCCGACTTAATGATACAAGAGGTCGTTTGTGACGATGAATCTGAATATGACGAAGATAAAGCCTTCGAAGAGATAAACCGAGAACTGTGCCAATTTGAAGAAAAACCCAAACCTAACCTAAATGACACTGAGGCTGTGAATCTAGGAGACGCTGATAATGTCCGAGAAACCAAGATCAGCATCCATATTGAGCCGAATGTCAGGGAAGAATTGATCAAAACCCTCGTGGAATTCAAAGATGTTTTTGCATGGTCATATGATGATATGCCGGGATTAAGCACCAATTTAGTGGTTCACAAATTGCCCACTGACCCGGCATACCCTCTGGTCAAGCAAAAGCTAAGGAAATTTAAAACAGAAATGAGTGTAAAGATCAAAGAAGAGGTGATTAAGCAGTTGCAGGCGAAGGTCATTCGGGTCACTCGATATCCCGAGTGGTTGGGCAATGTGGTACCAATTCCAAAGAAGGATGGGAAAATCAGGGTGTGTGTCGACTACCGCAAACTCAACAAAGCAAGTCCCAAGGACAATTTTCCATTGCCCAACATCCATATCTTGATCGATAATTGCGCTGGACGCGAGATCGGATCCTTTGTGGATTGCTATGCGGGTTATCATCAAATCCTAATGGACGAGGAAGATGCGGAAAAGATAGCATTTATCACGTCATGGGGAACTTACTGCTATCGGGTAATGCCGTTCGGACTGAAGAATGCCGGGGCAACGTACATGCGAGTAATGACTGCTGTGTTTCACGACATGATACACAAAGAAATTGAGGTGTACGTAGATGATGTGATCATAAAGTCTTGGCGTCAGGAAGACCATGTAGCAGACCTAAGGAGATTTTTCCAAAGACTCCGAAGGTATGATATCAAGCTTAACCCGGCCAAATGCGCATTTGGGGTTCCATCAGGAAAGCTATTAGGATTCATCGTCAGTCGACGGGGTATTGAGCTGGACCCATCTAAGATCGAATCCATCCGAGATTTGCCACCGCCAAAGAACAAAACAGAGGTAATGAGTCTATTGGGTAGACTCAATTACATCAGCAGGTTCATCGCTCAACTCACAGCAACTTGTGAGCCCATATTTCGGCTGCTGAAAAAGGATGTTGCGGTAAGTTGGACGACAGAGTGTCAAGAGGCTTTCGACCAAATCAAAGGGTATCTATCTAATCCACCCGTGTTGGTCCCGCCTAAGCCAGGGAAGCCCTTAATTCTTTATCTGACGGTCCTGGAAAATTCATTTGGTTGTGTACTGGGGCAACACGATGACACAGGAAGGAAGGAGCAGGCCATTTACTATCTTAGCAAGAAATTCACAGTATATGAGGTCAAGTACACTCAACTCGAGAAAACATGTTGCGCCCTAACTTGGGTAGCTCAGAAGTTGAAACACTACCTGTCCTCGTATACTACTTATCTCATATCCCGTTTGGACCCATTGAAGTATATCTTTCAGAAACCTATGCCCACAGGGAGGTTGGCAAAATGGCAAATTCTGCTCACAGAGTTCGATATCGTCTATGTGATGAGGACAGCCATGAAAGCCCAAGCGCTGGCCGACCATTTGGCAGAGAATCCCGTTGATGAAAAATACGAGCCTTTAAGAACGTATTTTCCCGACGAAGAGGTAATGCATACAAATGAGCTGGAGTTACCCGAGGAACCGGGTTGGAAGCTTTTCTTCGATGGAGCTGCAAACGCGAAAGGGGTTGGAATAGGAGCAGTACTCATTTCTGAAACAGGACGCCATTATCCTGTTACGGCTCAACTACGCTTCTATTGCACCAATAATATGGCCGAGTATGAAGCTTGCATTTTGGGTCTGCGATTGGCTGCGGACATGGATGTCCAAGACGTTTTGGTCTTGGGAGACTCGGACCTCTTGGTACATCAGATTCAGGGCGAATGGGAAACACGGGACTTGAAACTCATACCTTATCGACAATGCTTGCACGATCTGAGCAAGCAATTTCGATCGGTGAAATTCAAACATATCCCGAGAGTTCATAACGAGGTTGTGGATGCATTGGCCACCTTAGCATCAATGTTGCACCACCTTGACAAAATGTATGTTGACCCTCTGCACATCCAGGTTCGTGATCAGCACGCTTATTGCAACGCGGTGGAAGATGAAGCAGATGGCGAGCCTTGGTTTCACGATATCAAGGAGTACCTCAGAATGGGGATATATCCGGAACAGGCCACTGGAGACCAAAAAAGAGCCCTTCAGCGTTTGTCGAATGGTTTCTTCCTCAGCTGAGGAGTTTTGTACAAAAGAACCCCGAATTTGGGATTGTTAAGATGTATAGACGCCGGTCAAGCCACGACGGTCATGGCAGAGGTACATGCTGGAGTTTGCGGGCCGCATATGAGCGGATATGTATTGGCAAGGAAGATCCTTCGAGCAGGGTATTATTGGCTTACCATGGATCATGACTGTATCTCCTTCGTGAGAAAATGCCATCAGTGTCAGATACATGGAGATCTGATTCATTCTCCGCCAACAGAGTTACATACGATGTCAGCACCTTGGCCGTTTGTGGCATGGGGCATGGATGTCATTGGACCTATCGAGCCGGCAGCATCCAACGGTCATAGGTTCATTCTAGTAACCATTGACTACTTCACCAAATGGGTTGAGGCTAAAACCTTCAAGTCGGTAACTAAAAAGGCAGTGGTGGATTTTGTGCACTCCCATATCATCTGCAGATTTGGGATCCCAAAAGTAATCATCACGGATAACGGTGCAAATCTTAACAGCAGCCTGATGAGAGAGGTATGCCAACAATTCAAGATTACACACCGCAATTCCACCCCATATCGTCCCAAGGCGAATGGAGCGGTCGAAGCAGCCAATAAGAACATCAAGAAGATACTGCGGAAGATGGTGGAAGGGTCCAGACAATGGCACGAGAGATTACCCTTTGCTTTGTTGGGTTATCGCACTACCGTCCGGACTTCCATAGGTGCAACTCCTTATTTGTTGGTGTACGGAACTGAGGCCGTAATACCAGCGGAGGTCGAAATTCCGTCCCTCCGAATTGTCGCTGAAGCCGAAATTGATGATGATGAATGGGTCAAAGCTCGACTAGAACAGTTGAGCTTGATAGACGAGAAAAGATTGGCAGCAGTGTGCCATGGTCAGCTATATCAGAAGAGAATGGCAAGGGCATACAATAAGAAGGTACGCCCCAGGAAGTTTGAAATAGGGCAGCAGGTATTGAAGAAGATCCTCCCACATCAGGTCGAGGCAAAAGGCAAGTTCGCCCCAAATTGGCAAGGGCCTTATATCGTGACCAGAGTATTGTCCAACGGTGCTTTGTGTTTGACGGATATCGAGGGAAGATGTGTTGACATGGCTATCAATTCGGATGCAGTCAAGAGATATTATGCGTAATTTCTTTGATTATGGCAATTATTGGTTCGTTTGTTTGTACTTGGTACTTATTGGATAATGAAATGACGGAGGCAATTCTTTCTTCTATCCAAACACTTTTTACCCTTGTTTCCCCCTTTTTGAGCCTTAAGTTATTCTTTCATATCCCTCTTTTGGAATCACTAATGAAAAAAAAAAGAAAAAAAAATAATAAATATAAAAAGAAAAAAAAAGAGAAGGAAAAAAAATTGTAAAAGAAAATGAAAAAGAAGAAGATAAAATCACAAGAAAAACAAAACCGTGGGAACTACGTTTGACCTGATTCCTCAAAGAGGATACGTAGGCGCCTCACGGCTCGGTCATAGTGTGCATAGTGTACATAGTGTGCATAATAGGCACAGTGTGCGTAACGCACGTAGCTCGACATAGTGTAAAAAATAAAATCTCCCAAGCAAGAAAACTGGGGCAGAGGTTATGTTTTAAAGTTCCAACAAAGGTTTGATTCCAAAAGTTGTAGCGGATCACCCATCAAAGTTATTTCATTTTTTTGATAGCCTTTATTTTAACCCCACAACAAAACCAACATCGACGTCCAAAAGACCTCCCGATCAATATCCAAGAGGTGCCAAGTCAGGCAAATAAAGCCGAGAATAATACACTGATCCCCGGCGAAGAAGAGGATCATAAAACTGGAAATGAATTGATAGTCCAAAGGAATCTCCAAAAGAGAGGATCATATCGACAGCACTCCAATTCTCCGTTGAAGAAATAAAATGAGAGAGTCTTGGCGGTGAAAACCTTCGCAGGCACCACAAGGCGACGAAAGATGAGAGATATAAAACGAGAGAGTCTTATCGGTGAAAACCTTCACAGGTACCATAAGGCGCCGGGAGCTGAGAGAAAAGAGAGAGTCTCATTAGTGAAAACCCTCGAAGGGCACTATGAGGCGACAAGACAGATCAACAAAAGGGTTCGCGTTCGCAAAGAAATGGACACCCATTTATCCCCAGCAAGTAAGGTCATCAGGCAAGTTGATTGATACAAATAGACTGGGTCAGGAATCTACGGTACATGTCATGATCACAAGGACCAGTCATGTCTTCCAGATAAGTTCTTCTCTTTTCCTTTTTCCATCAAGTATTGGTTCAGAGAGATTTTCCTCCTTTTCTATCTTTTTCATTTTTCTTGCTAAGAATTCGTTTTGAAAAAGATTTTTCAAAGTTTACTACCAGAGGCCGAAGGGGTACAAAAGCAAAATACGAAAGGATAGGCCAAGAGCCGAGGCAATAAGACAAAAGGCATCGGCTGCAAAACCAAAGGACGAATTGTGTAGAAAGAAGGGTGACGTAAAGAGAGCGAAAAATGACGGGTGGAGAACTTGTGGACCAAGTTCCGAGAAGGTTTCCCCGCAGAATGTTGATAAATCCAGGACCCAAACCCGAAGTGGTCAGACGCCACAAGAAAGAGAAATCAATCCGGTGCAAGATATCCCCAGGCAATGCAATTCTATGCCTTGCCATTCCGGGAGGAAATAAAACTCCTAAAGGAGTGGTTTCGGGAGGGAAGCGGACTCCCACAGTTTGATTCTGTAAAGAGAAAAGCAGAAAAGGGGGAAAACCATCCCCATCAGACAGGTCACCCCCAGCAAGCAACTTTGTTCCCCAACCAGTGGTGGGGGCACAGAGCAAGAAAAGAAAACCGGAAAATTAACACTAGGATTAAAACTAACAAAGTCCTTTTGTCTGCTGCAGAAAAATAAAGGTTGATGATGGCAGAAGGACGCGATGCCAGAAAGGTCACCAGTATAATGCGGGAATATATTTCTGTCTTTTCATTTCTGTTCTAGGTCGCCCACCAGTATAATGCGGGAATACATTTCTGTTCTAGGTCGCCCACCAGTATAATGCGGGAATACATTTCTGTTCTAGGTCGCCCACCAGTATAATGCGGGAATACATTTCTGTCTTTTCATTTCTATTCTAGGTCACCCACCAGTATAATGCGGGATTACATTTCTGTTCTAGGTCGCCCACCAGTATAATGCGGGAATACATTTCTGTTCTAGGTCGCCCACCAGTATAATGCGGGAATACATTTCTGTTCTAGGTCGCCCACCGGTATAATACGGGAATACATTTCTGTTCTAGGTCGCCCACCAGTATAATGCGGGAATACATTTCTGTCTTTTCATTTCATGTTCTAGGTCGCCCACCAGTATAATGCGGGAATACATTTCTGTTCTAGGTCGCCCACCAGTATAATGCGGGAATACATTTCTGTTCTAGGTCGCCCACCAGTATAATGCGGGAATACATTTCTGTTCTAGGTCGCCCACCAGTATAATGCGGGAATACATTACTGTTCTAGGTCGCCCACCAGTATAATGCGGGAATACATTTCTGTCTTTTTATTTCATGTTCTAGGTCGCCCACCAGTATAATGCGGGAATACATTTTTGTTCTAGGTCGCCCACCAGTATAATGCGGGAATACATTTTCTATCTTTTCATTTCTGTTCTAGGTCGCCCACCAGTATAATGCGGGGATACATTTTTGTCTTTTCATTTCTATTCTAGGTCGCCCACCAGTCTAATGCGGGCATACATTTCATATTTTTACATTCAGGCGCCCACCTGTATAACGAGAGGAATACTTTTGAGTCTTATACTGCAGATCTTGAAATCAGCAACCCACCGGAAGGTAGAAGGTTACAACAGGAATCCCCAGCAGGAAACAATAAAAATCCCTAGCACCAGAAAGCGGAAGGTTGCAACAAGAGGTTCCAGCACAAGTTCAAGCTTATGAGTCAAAAGGAAGAAAAGACGCGTCTTGAAAGAAGCGTCCTATGAATATTAAAATTATGCCCAGCATAACAGATCTGATGAAGAGAGCCATATCCCCAGAGGAACCGCCGAAAAGCTTAATGAAGGAAGCCATATCCCCAGCGGACCGAGCAAAATGATGAAAATTGGTATTCAGAAAAGCAAAGGGCCAGAAATTCACAGAAGAAAGGCACCGGAAGAAACACAATCCGACAAGAAAGCAAGGCAGCAAAGACAAGTTGAAAATAGATAAGATCTTGTGATCCATAGGCTAGCCTAGCTTTTGATTTTCTTGTTTTCTTTTTGGATACGGTGTAATAAGGAGATCAGTAAGGAAGTGGTAACAATATACAACAATAGTAACAGCAGAACCACAGTTCCCCGGTAGTCCCAGCTACCAAAGCCTCCCGAACTACATTAACCTGATTCCCTTTTAGCCAGGGATATGTAGGAAACCTTTGAAGCAAAGGTTCGGTTAAATCTTTTTCAAAAAATGCTTCACACGGAGTACTCGGATGGGCAAAAATCGCTCACTTTATCTTTGCACGAAAACCCTTCGTGTTTTCGGGCAAAGAGGGGCAGCTGTAAGCACGTGATTTTTGCCCTATGAAAGAATTACTCCCAAAAAATTCAAAATAAAACAATTTTCCTTTGTGTGCAATTTTTGTTATTTTTGTGGTATTTTTGTATAATTATTTGTATTTTTATGAGTGCATGTTTATTTGTTTTAATTAATAAAAATATAAAATATATCACATTTTCATTTAGTATTTAATTAAGTTTGTTTTACAAAAAATGAAAGTCACAAAAATAGGAATATGTTTGCATTGTTAGCATTTAATGTCAAATTATGCAATTTTATTTTAATTGGTGTTTAATTGTGTATGATAATTTTTGTTAGGAGTTTAATTAGTATTTTTGGAGTCAATTTAGTTTGTAGCTCAATTTAGAATTTTAGTTTTATCAATATATATATATATATATATATATATATATATATATATATATATATATATATATATATATATATATATATATATATATATATATATATATATATATATATATATATATATATATATATATATATATATATATATATATATATATATATATATATATAAATATTATTTTATATTTTATCTTTACATAAAAACGAAAATTACAAAAATTGTTTTATTAATATTTTGTAGCTATTTTAATCTTGAAAAAATATTTAAAAAGATATAGTTTTGTCTTAAATATTAGTCTTTTGGTAGTTATTTTGCTTACATAATTAGTTGAGCAACGTCGTGTTCTTATTTCTCGGGTCCGGGCAAAAGAATAATATTCGGGTTCAAACTACCCATTTTTAGGCCTAATTTTCGGGCCTAGCCCATAATAATCCGAGTCCACCACGTGTGGGAACACGGACGGAACACGACACACGGGGAACCCCGCCACGCGTGGGGGACACAAGTCTTGAACCCCACCACGCATGGGGGTCCATTTTTCTTGGCAAAAGGGGTACAAAATACACGGTTGGACAGATTTTGAAGGACGGACTTTGAAAATTTTGGGGACGGACACTATTCATTTTCTTCTTCCTAAAGAAGAAGCAAGCAAACCCTAACGGACCTACCCAAAATCACCTCCGACCAGCCTCACCATCTTGCTCAAACGACCCTTCACTCCCCGTCAAGCAGCAGCTATCGCTGCTGCGTCGTCCAGTCTCATCATCCCGTCCCCACTACCACCAAACACCACCTGTTGAACCAGCAAAATCCAGCAACCCTCGTGTCCCACCGTGATCGCCATTCCCCGTCAAGCAGCAGCTATCGCTGCTGCATCGTCCAGCCTCGTCGTCACCCCCCCCTCGTCGGAACTCAAGCAGCTGTTGCTGTGTTCTTCTCCTTCGTCGACCACCTTCTCCGACGACCACTGTTGTTCTCACCATCCCCACTCCCGCAACATAACCAGCTCCACCAAACAACCCATCCAGCCATCGCCACCAGCTCCCTCCGTCGACCACCCGCTGTTACTCCTCGACGCCACGACACCCTCGTCCCTCCATGCTAATCTGCCATAGTCCAAATGTCCAGATGCTGCTTCGTCCTTTTTCAACGTCCACAAAACAGTCCGTTCAACCTCCAATAGTCCAACACCGAGCTCGACTTGGGTTCGTTCATGTTTTAGGATTTTCTTTCAAGATTATTTAGTTCATTTTTATTTATTTTCTATTAAGGCTTTGGTTTTAAATGTCGTTCCTAATCTTGTTTTTTTTATTATTCTATTTTTCGGATTATTGATTCTTTGTTTAAAGTGTTATTTTGTAATCTTGTTTTGTTCATTAGTTCTCCTTCTTCTTCAAGACCTTTTTATTTGGTCAAGATTTTTCTTCTGTTTGTTTGAGTGTGCGTTATAAGCTACATTCGATTTGAACAACTTCGTCGAATAGTTAGTTTATGACTGCTTTGTTTGGACGAATACAGCATGAATCACTTCGTTGGTATGTTTTGATGCTTGAATCATTTTGTGTGAATTTGACTTAAGGATTGGTTGTAGCTGTGTAGTGATTTGGTGTAGTTGTAAATCAGAGAGGTTTAAATACATATTGCTAAGAGTGAGGGCAAGGAAATAATAATAGGGGATTTTCAGGGGTATTTTTGGGTGTTAAAAGATTTAAAATGATTAGTGTTAGTAGCCTGCCAGTTAATATTCAGTGTATAATTAATGAATTATTTAATGAAAAGGGAATTAGTAGTGTAGAATACACCCTGTCTGGTATCTTTAAGGATGGAAAATCCAAAAATAAGCATGAGATTAATGATAAAAGTGTATAGATGCACATTGGAGGGAATATACAGGCTGAAAGTGAAAAGCTTTGAATAAATAATGTTTAGTTCTAGCCTATAAATAAGGGGAGTTGATATAGAGAAGAGGACTGGGGAAAAAAAAGGATTGAGACTGGACGTTGAGAGAACAGAAATTTTCAGAACTTAAAAGTGAGAGATAGGCTAATTTTTCAGAACTAAAAAATCAGTCTTTGAGAGCTAAAAACTGAAAGTGAGGTTCTTTTCTTTACTGCTGAAATCAGAACTTTGTTACTGCCATCTGTTGGATTGCGTTTAGTACTACTGATTTTTAGTCAAGCTTTCTGGGGTTTTCAGTTTGGTTCTGACCATTGTTATATTTGGTTATTGTTGTTTTGTTGTTGTTATTTGCTGTGGGATTCTGTTGATGTGCTACTGTTGTACATTGTTGCTCCTGACCTCTTTTCTCTATTTGTAGTTCGAATTCCAGGTACACATTCGAATCTTGTAGTGATAAAGCTTTGAAGTTGAAATGCAGCAATAAAATCGAACCGCTTCAATAAAGCAGATAGTAGACAATCTGGTCTATTTAGTTTTTTTATGAACTGTTTTATTTTTTTATTTTTTTTGTATAATTGGATTGAAAAGAGAAGGAATCGTATAAATGGTCATGCGCTGATATAACATGAACCTTTCAATTTTATTAGATTAATGGGGTAAATCATGATAAGTAGCATATCTCTAGTTAGTTGTTTGTTTCCATGCATATATTCAAGTAGTCCATAAATGAGATAGAGTACTTAGTCAAAACCCAATTAGTATTTCGTTTAGATGGTTAAAACTAATTTCCATTAGTCCTCTTAAGTGATTATACTCTCATCAGTATTGGCATTAATTCATGTTACAAATAATCTCACATAGATAGATTGTGGACTTGATAAAAATGTAAAAATAAGGTGGTTGGGTAGTGTCAACATTATAGCTCCAATAATAATAATAAAAGTAAATAAATAAATAAATAAATAAAGGTCGTAGTCGATAATTTTATGTATTAATAATTAAGTATACTTACACTAATGTAGAGTAGTTTCAATAAAGTATAGTTAAATTGCGAATCCATTAGGGTTAATGAATTAGTCTATAGCTTTGATCATTTAGTTAACCTCACCACAGTTAAAAATGGCTAATTGTAGTAACGTTAGTCAATCTTGTACGTTTTTTATATACATAATTCCATTTTTAGTAATATTAGCTTATGGAATAAGGCGCGAAACAATTTTTCATTTTTACAAGTTCAAGTATAATTTTCGTTAGCATCTGTTGTAATCTATTAATTAAATAAGTTACGATTTTTTTTAGCATGTAATTAACTAGGATTTTTCTTTATTTAGAGACAAATAAAAATAGAAATGTAGTTACTTTCCTTTTAAAAATAAATAAATAAATAAGTGAGACGAGTTTCGTCAAATAAAAAATAATAAAAAAAAAAATTTGCAGGACCCTCAGTAAAGGTTTAAGAATTTTTTTTAGTCGGGAAGGGCCGTTTAGCAAATTTCACGGCCCTACCCAAAATAATAATACGCTAGTCGCTTTAGGCGCGTATTTAATAATGTTATCTCCTTAAACTCGGGTGCACATTTATGTGACCCAAATCCAAATCTCAACGAAATCGAAATGTGTCTCTAATCACGGGTACATTGATTGTGACGTGGTCTGAGATGCATTTCCATGACGTTGCAAATTCTTTTTAATAATGAATGAGACGAGCCTCGACAAACAAAAAATGCACAAGCTGCGGGGCCCTCTAAATGTATATATTAAAATACTTAGAATTCGAGGACAGGCCGTTTAGCGAATTTTACGGCCTTCCCCAAAATAACAAGACGCTAGTTGCTTTAGGCGCGCCTTTAATAATTTATTTTCCTTAACTCGGGTGCACATTTATGTGACCCAAATCCAAATCTCAACCGAGTCGAGATATGCCAAACAACTACGGGTGCATTGATGTAACGTGGTTCGAGATATGTTTCCACGACGTTGCAATTCTCGTAAAATAATAACAATAAGTAAGAAAGCGGTAAAAAGATAAAATTTTGCACATAAGTTCATATTTGTATAAAATCAGATAATCAAGCCGAATATAACAGTTGAGCGACCGTGCTAGAACCACGGAACTCGGGAATGCCTAACACCTTCTCCCGGGTTAACAGAATTCCTTATTCGGATTTCTGGTGCGCAGACTGTAATATGGAGTCATTCTTTTCCTCGATTCGGGATTAAATTGGTGACTTGGGACACCCTAAATCTCCCAAGTGGTGACTCTAAAATAAATAAACAAATCCCATTTTGATTGTCCTTTAATTGGAAAAACTCCCTTGCACCCTCGCGGGGGCGGAAAAGGAGGTGTGACAACTGTTCTTGTTTATGCTTTCCTGCCTTACATACTCGGTACTTTATTCGTACTGACATCCCTTTTGCCTAGGGATGCAGCGTTTCATGCCCGTAGGTTCCGATAGACAGGTTGACCTTCCTCCTAGTAGGCTATCAGCTCAGCAGAGGGTGTTGGTACACTCCACTTGCTCCGGAGTTGCCTATTTGGTCAGTATGATTTGGATATGTATTGATTGGTATGGTGGGGCCTTGTCCCGACCTTTATGATGTATATGTACTCTTAGAGGCTTGTAGATAGATGTCATGTATATGAAATATTGTTGGCCTTGCCGGCCTATGTTCAGTGTACGAGTATTCATTTTGGTCTTATAGGACCGTATACCATATGTATAAGTTTGTATTACATGTTGGGTCATCCTATGTCAAGTATTCCCTTATGTTTTATTCTGGTTATATCATGACGACCCTTCTGGCCCGTTCACCCATGATGGTATGACAAGAAAAATATTTTACGTTGGTACTGGTTGGGTAAGGCATTGAGTGCTTGTTGCGGCCCTCCGATTTGGGTCGTGACATTTACAATTACCCAAATCTACCTATTCACAATAATTATACTCAATTACTTGTCAAGTAAAATCAGTAATGATCAAACAACAACGCCAGTTAATAATTAAACGCAGAACTTAGCAAGACATAGTAACATGTTTTTATACTATAATTTTTCAAATAAAAATTCACAATTAAAGTCACTCTACTGGGTTCAATGCCCAGGCCCATTTGCATGGGCACAGACTTGCTCAAGTGAGTCCCATGTGTTGGGACTTGTTGCAAGTCTGGCCCAATTCATGCCATGTCTCAAACCATTACACAATAATAACGTTTATTACAAAAAAAAAAAAAGGTCCAACTGCTACGACCCTATACTAAATTAAACAAAAACTGCATTTAAAAATCATTGTAACAATCCATTTTATCTACTGAATGTCCCTGAATTTACAGCATAATCCTAAGTGTAACTAACATCTAAAAGAAAAGGAAAAATTCTTTTAAAAGTAAACAAAAGGAAAATTCTTCCTAGCTTCAGGTTTTTCCTTGCCATCAGATTCTCCAAACTAAAGTGCAGACTTGTAAGAAATCAGCTATAGAGTTGTTTCTCATAAATCCACATTTCAAGCTCCAGCCCTTATATTGCTTAGCCTTATTACCACTCACATGCCAAAACAACAAAGATAATATGCAGATTTCAGTATACATAGAGATTTATTAACTAGTGTATCTTTGACTTAACTGACAAAGCAATCAGACCTTGACAAATTGAGCACATATATAGCACAATATTTCAGATTTCATGATTAAATTCAGCAGCCATTTAAGGCAGTATTAACACATGGCTTATAGACATTAATCAACCCTAAGTTCACATAGTCATGGTTTCTAAGACTAACAACAAAGTTCAGCCAAACAAAACAGGTTTCAAACACAAATTTTGAACTCAAAATTAATTCTATTTAAGATGGACATTGTCACATACCTTGAAACTGAAAATACAATAGAGAAATGACGAAATAAAGGTCAAGGAAAAAAGAACCAAGAAGCTTCAACAACCAAACACAACAACAAACCCAGTAAAATGATACTTAGAATGCTAGCAGAATGAACCAACGCTTATCCAATAATCCATAGCCAAAGAAACCAGAAGTTAAAAGGAACACTGGATGCGTTTTTTGACATAAAAGGAGGAATTTTCAGAGGTTTAGTTCGAAAATCAGGAGTGATGAACAAAAGAAACCCTTGAATCTTAAAGTGCCTTTTCTTTTACTTTTAGTAATTCTCAGAATGTTTTTCTCTGTATTTTCAGGACCTTTTTTGTGCAGAAAATGCTCATGAATGTATGTGTGTGTGAGGGAATGTTTTCCTTTTATAGAGTGCACAAAAAAGCATCAAAAAGGAATATTCTAACCTACAAATTCTGAAAATCAGAATAGTACAACATCTTTTACAGCTGTCTGTCCTTTTCCTTATCCAATATCAGCATTTTATGCTAAGGATGGGGACAACTGTGCAAAGACTAGAACATTCTAATATTTAACATTTGTAAAAGTCCAGTTTTACCATTTTAATTACTGACTATTTCAGCTTTGTCCTATGTTCTGATTTCTTATCAATTACAACCATCTTTAGGACCTTCGGCTAAGTGATTAGGTTGCCTGGTGGTATTGCAGTTCATTTTCTGAAATTAATACTAAAGTTTAAATTGTTGCTCAGAGGTTCAAACATAAATTTAAAATCAGTTAATCCTAAGCAATCAAAACATGTAAGCAATCAAAACATGTAAACTCAGATTCAAACAACTAATAAGATTCAGCATGCTTTATGCAAAGAAACATCAGAAATCAGAATTAACCTATTTTAACTGAGACTAGGCTGAATCAGGCTAAAGCTAAATCAATATGAAATTAGCTGAAATAGGTAATTAATTAACCAACTAACCATATCCTAATTAAACTGATGGATACTAAGAATATACTTGGACGAAGAATAAACATGAAAGAACAAAGAAACAAAACAAAAAGGGTTATCAGAGACTAAACATACTAAAACTTGGCAAATTAAAGTCCTAATGATGAAGTCTAAACATGCAATTAATGAAGCTAAATAGTTTGAAGAAAAGAAAAGATAACCTAAATCATACGGCTAAATCAAAAGCAATTATCATGAAGGGGAATCAACGAAAGGCAAAAGAAAACTAAAGAAAAAGCAAAAGAAAATACCTATTGCTCATTTTCTTTCAAAATAAAACTGGCCTAACTTCGAATTCTGACACAAACTTTTCGGGGTAAAATGAACTTTAGACAACCATTAATCGACTGCTCTTATCAAGAGCAATGGATTCATAAAAGTCTTTGTGTTCAAAAGGATTATAGGGTATGATTTTGGGGCGATTTGGGTGAACTAGGGTTTTTAGGCATCGATCTTAGATTTAAGATTCGAGATGTTTGGTGATGATTCGAAGGAACTGGGTTAGAGATTTGGAAAGGGGAGATGACGGGGGTTCTAGGGCATTGATTTGGAACACCGAAACCGTCGTGAGGCGATTTCCGGTGGTGGTGGGCGGCGAAGACGATGAGGTATTTTAGGGTGGCTAAGGTTTGGGGTTTGATATAGAGAGGGTCGTGAAATGGGGAGTGTTTCTGGGTTTAGGGATGGGTTCGGACAGTGTTATACGAAAATAATATCAGTTCCCAGTCGTTGGATTTGTGATGATCAACGACTGGGATTATTTGGAACGAAAACGACGTCGTTTGGGGGGTGGGGGATCTGGACCGGGTAAGATTGGTTTAGGCCTGGGTTGGGATGTGTTTGGGAATGGGTTTTGGCTTAAAAATGGGCCAAATTCAAAAGATAAACACCCTTTTCAATTAACCAACTATTTCCTTTTTATTTTTTTTTCTTTAATTAAAAATCCTATATTAAATCCCTAAATTAGTCTAAAATTATAAAATTAATCCAAATATCTAATTACAAAAATTACAAAATTACTATGATCCTAAATTAGAAGAGAAAAATCACTAATCTAAAAATTAAAAGGTAAAAATGTAAAATGAGCTATTTTTTCTGATTTTTATTTTTAATAAAACAAATAATTAACTAATTAATCCTAAAAATGTAAAAACAAAACCTAAATACAATGCATGATATTTTTGACATTTTTCATGGTTTAATAAAAATTAAACGTGCACAAAAATGCCAACAATTAATAAAATCCTACAAAATGGCAAATAATTGGAAAATTTTTATTTTCTTGGATTTTATTTGCTCGGGGACACAAAGGGTTTTTGGGTAAAGATAAAATGAGCAATTACGAGCGATTTTTGCCCGTCTGAAACTCTATGAGAAGCATCTTTTGAAATAGTCTGATAGAACCTTGTTTCAGAGGTTGCCTATATATCCTTGGCTATAAAGGAATCAGGTCAGTGTAGTTCTGGAAGTTTTGGTAGCAGGTACTACTGGAAAACTGTGATTTCACTGCTATTGCTATTGTTTCTGCTTGCTGAGCTCCTTATTACACCAAAATGAAAGATGAAAAGCTAAACTAGCTAAGCCAATCAACTACGAGTTACAAGATTCCTATCTATAAATCTTCTAAAGCTTGATCTTGAGTCTTGGCCAGTTCTTCTTGCAAACTCTGATCTGAATCTTGATACTCGTTAGCTGCAACCGCTAGTTCATTCTTCTTCAGCTTCTCGGATCAAGGCAAGACATGCAAAACTAGTAACTTCAATCATATCTTGGGTAGTCTGCATCTTTTCTCCTCTTCTACACTTAGAGTTCAACTTCTTTTCTTGTTCCTTCTTTTCTTTTATTTGGGTTGAGACTTCTTCTTTTGGTCATCACAAACCTTGTGCCTCACGGTGAAAACCTGTTCAGGCACCAAAGCAAACAAACGAAATTAAAATCGGGATTGTGTATCCCTGGAAAAAAGAGATTAGGGAGTGGAGACTCTACATCTAAAATGCAATCAAATGAGGGTAGGAGGCCCCAAGTTGGGAAGATTACCAGGTTATGCTGGAAAAATGACCGGGTTATGCCGGAAAAGAAAAAAGGTCCTTGGGTTATGCCGAGAAAAGAAAAAAAGTTCCTCGGGTTATGCCAGGAAAAGGAAAAAGGGTCCTCGAGTTATGTCGGGAAAAGAAAAAAGGTCCCCAGGTTATGCCGGAAAAAGAAAAAAAGTCATCGGGTTATGCTGGAAAAAGAAAAAATGGTCCTCGGGTTATGCCCGGAAAATAAAAAGATCCTCGGATTATGTTGGCAAAAGAAAAAAGGTCCTCGGGTTATGCCGGTAAAAGAAAAAAGGTCCTCGAGTTGTGCCGGTAAAAGAAAAAAGATCCTCGGGTTATGCCGGGAAAAGAAAAAAGGTCCTCGGGTTATGCCGGGAAAAGAAAAAAAGGTCCTCAGGTTATGCCGGAAAAAGAAAAAAGGTCTTTGGGTTATGCCGGAAAAGTTATTGGGTTATGTCGGAAAAGAAAAAGGTCAGGTTATGCCAGGAAAGTCATCGGTTTACTCGGGTTATGCCGGAAAAGAAAAAAGGTCATCGGGTGATGCCGGGAAAAGAAAAAAAGGGTCCTCAGGTTATGCCTATAAAAGGAAAAAAAAGGGTCCTCGGGCTATGCCGGGAAAAGAAAAAAGGTCATCGGGTTATGCTAGGAAAAGAAAAAAAGGGTCCTGGGGTTATGTTGGGAAAAGAAAAAAGGGTCCTCGGGTTATACCGTAAAAGTCATAGGGTTATGTCGGAAAAGAAAAAGATCCTCGAGTTATGCCAGGAAAGTCATCGGGTTATGTCGGAAAAGAAAAAAGGTCCCCAGGTTATGCCAGAAAATCATCAGGTTATGCCGGAAAAGAAACAAATTCCTCGGGTTATACCAGGAAAAGAAAAAAAAAGGGACCTCGGATAATGCCAGGAAAAGAAAAAAAAAGGGTCCTCGGGTTATGCCGGAAAAAGAAAAAAGGGTCATCGGGTTATGCCGGGAAAAGAAAAAAAGGGTCCTCGGTTTATGTCGGAAAAAGAAAAAATGGGTCCTCGGGTTATGCCGGGAAAAGAAAAAAGGTCCTCGAGTTATGCCGGGAAAAGAAAAAGTGTCCTCGGGTTATGCCGGAAAAAGAAAAAAGGGTCCTCGGATAATGCCGGGAAAAGAATAAAGGGTCCTCGGGTTATGCCGGAAAAAGGAAAAAGATCTGCGGGTTATGCCGGGAATCAACTAGGGAGTGGAACCCTATAATGGAAAAGGCTACCAGGTTATGCTGGAAGCGACTAGGCTACCGTGTTTTTTTTGAATTTTCTTCTCTTTTTTATTTATTTATTTTATTTATGAAAAAATGAGTAAGAATGCAGGAAAGAATTTGGAGGAGACTTCCTTTTTGGATTGATTATTGCTGCAAAACTGTTTCTAGCCCTTGCGCAGTTTCTTTTGGTTGCACCTGCTTCTTGCAAGGTTGCTTTGGATTGCACCTATTTCATGTTTTCAAACAAAGAACAATTGTTAGTTTGAAACGGTGGTTGGTTTTTAGTCTTTTATTGTTTTGATCTGGGCCCAACTCTTTCGATGAAAACCTCTATTGATCGCTGGCTTTCTGGAGATCGATCTCTCTTCTAAACCCAGAGATCTTGACTTTCCAAAATTTCACATGATGGTTACCCGTGTGGGGCTTTGGCCTTTTCGTCTTATTTTGCCTTTATGGGCACTTGATTTTGGATTTCTTTCCTTTTCAATAATTTTGACTCTGAAGCATCGGCTATAATGGCCAGTCGAGATCGACTTGATGCACCTGCTGAGCCTGGGTGCTTTTCCTTGAATTTGTCTTTTGTTAAGCAGAACCCTGTAAAACTAATCTTGCCATTTTTTTTGTATTAGTTTCGGAGAAGGATTAAATCGAAAGGTATTCAAAGAAAAGTAAACAAAGGACAGGATAATGAATTTAACAAGAAGTGTCCCTTTCGGGGGGACGAAAGAAGGACTTATCTGGAGTGCATGCAGACTTCAATAGACATGACATGCTTCTTGGACTGGATACCAGATCTGCGCAACCATCCAATCTCTTATAAACCCATCATAACTCGTATCTTAAAACCGAGAAACCTTGCCATGACTCTATCAGTGCCGTTGGTTGTAGGGAATTCCTTCTTTTCGATCAATGATGCCATTTGCGGGTTTTCACCAATTGACCTCTCTTATTTCTCTTCTTACCATTGCCCTATAGTGCTCTTTGCGAGTTTTCACTAACAAGACTCTCTCATTTTATTTCTCTCATTTGATTGTATCGGATCCAACAACCTCCCATTGTGAACTTCTTTACTGATCGATCCGAAGGGGTTTGAACAGGATTTTGGGTAACAAGAGTTTGGATTGAACTACAACTTTGGAACCTTTCAGGCGACTGTCGACGAACCATTATAAATTCTGCCCCAGTTTCAACTTTTGGGGAAATATGGATTTTTGTTTTGGTGTGACTGAACCCTAGAAAGAGTCTGCCTACGTATCCTTTCGGAATCAAGTCGAACGTAGTTCAGGAAAACTTTGTTTTTGGTTTTTTTTCAAACGTCTTCGAGTTCCAAAGAGGGTATTCAAAGAAAGGTAACCGGCTCAAAGGGTTAGCAAAAGGTTGAAGTGTTTGTGGTAGCGAGAATGAAAGCCTTCGTCATCCCAATCAGATAATATTGATACCATAGAAGGGTTAAACATAATACCTTTTGACCGCGTCTGTATTTACAGCTGTTTCAGGGTCATTTCCTTCAATGTCTCCCAAGTACAATGCCCCTTTCGGCAACAATTTTCTTATAATGTATGGACCTTTCCGGTTTGGAGCAAACTTTCCTTTTGTCTCCTTGTGATGCGGGAGAATACGTCTCAAAACGAGTTGCCCCACTTCAAAGTTTCTAGGTCGTACTTTCTTGTTGTAGGCATGGGCCATTCTTTGTTTATATAACTGCCCGTGGTAAACTGCGGCCATCCGTTTTTCATCAATCAGGGTTATTTGTTCTAGATGGGTCTTGACCCACTCACTATCCTCAATATCGTCTTCAACGATGAATCGGAGAGAAGGAATTTCAACTTTTGCGGGTATTACGGCTTCAGTGCCATACACCAATAGATAGGGTGTTGCTCCAACTGATGTAGCACAGTTGTGCGATATCCCAACAATACAAACGACAACTTTTCATGCCATTGTCTAGAACTTTGGATCATCTTCTTAAGAATCTTCTTGATATTATTGTTTGTTGCTTCAACGGCACCATTAGCTTTGGGCCGATAAGGGGTAGAATTCCGATGCGTGAACTTAAATTGTTCGCATACTTCCCTCATCAAATGACTATTCAGATTTGCAGCATTTTCCGTAATGATAGTTTTAGGAATACCAAAACGGAAGATGATGTTGGAGTGCACGAGGTCTACCACTACCTTCTTAGTGACGACTTTGAGAGTGACTGCTTCAACCCATTTTGTGAAGTAGTCAATGGCAACCAATATGAATATATGCCCATTTGAAGCTTTTGGCTCGATTAGCCCAATGACATCCATACCCCAAGCAATGAACGACCACGGTGCTGACATAGGATGCAGTTTTGAAGGTGGTGCATGAATCAGGTCACTGTGCACCTGACACTGATGACATTTTCGGATAAAACTAAAGCAATCATTTTCCATAGTCATCTAGTAATAACCTGCTCGAAGGATTTTCTTTGCCAGGACGTATCCATTTATATGGGGTCCACACAATCCTGCATGTACTTCATTTATGATTCTTTCGGCCTATTGGGCATCCACGCATCTTAGAAGGTTCAAATCCAGAGTCCTTTTGTACAAGACCTCTCCGCTCAAGAAAAATCCACTAGAAAGCCTTCTAATGGTTACATTTTGGTCTCTATTGGCTTGCTCGGGATATTCCTTTGTTTTCAAAAATCTCTTGATATCATGATACCATGGCTGAACATTTGGTTCCACCTCAACCGTATTGAAATAACCATGCCTTTCTCGAATTTGGATTTCCAAAAGGTCAATGTGGGCATTGCCTGGATATGGAAACATAAAGGCCAAGGTAGCTAGTGCATCGGCTAACTCATTGTGAAACCGAGGAATGTACCTGAACTCGACTGACTTGAACTGCTTGCTAAGATCTTCCACATGTTTCTTGTATGAAATAATCTTGACATCTCTAGTTTCTCATTCACCTTGAGCTTGTCGGATGATCAAGTCCGAATCTCCCATGATTAACAATTCTTCCACATCTTGGTCGATTGCCATGTTCATACCCATAATGTAGGCTTCATACATCGGTAGTTTTGTTAATGCACAAAAACCGAAGCCGGGCTATGGCCGGATAGTGCTGACCAGTGGGTGAGATCAAGATTGCCCCTATCCCGATACCTTTTGCGTTCACAGCTCCATCGAAGAACATTTTCCAAGCATTGGTGTCTTCTGAAATTACCTCAATTGAATTTACTTCCTCATCCGGAAAGTAAGTACTCAAAGGCTGATATTCATCATCAACAGGATTTTTCGCTAAGTGATCCTCTAAAGCTTGAGCTTTCATTGCCGCGGGGGTGACATAGACTATGTCAAACTCGGTGAGCAGGATTTGCCATTTTGCTAACCTCCCCGTGGGCATCGGCTTTTGAATATGTACTTCAAAGGATCCAACTTGGTGATGAGATAGGTGGTGTAGGCCAACAGGTAATGCCTAAGCTTCTGAGCAACCCAAGTTAGGGCACAACAAGTCCTTTCCAACAAAGTGTATTTGGCTTCGTAATCAGTGAACTTCTTGCTCAAATAGTATATTGCCTGTTCTTTCTTCCCGATCACAATGCCCAAGAATGCACCCAAAGGAATTCTCCAACATTTTCAAATACAAAAACAAAAGCCTCCTAAGTTCGGGTGGGACCAAGACTGGCGGATTCAACAAATATTCTTTGATTTAGTCGAAGGCTTCTTGACACTCACCTGTCCATTTAATTGCTGCATCTTTCTTCAACAGCTTAAATATAGGCTCACATGTGGAAGTCAACTAAGCAATGAACCGGCTGATGTAATTCAACCTTCCCAACAGACTCAAAACGTCTTTCTTGGTTCTCGGAGGAGGCAAATCCCAAATAGACTTCATCTTTGTTGGATCTAGCTCGATGCCCCTCCAACTGACTATAAATCCCAAGAGTTTCCCAGATGGAACACCAAATGAATATTTAGCTGGATTTAACTTCAAGTCATACTTACGTAGACGCTCAAATAAATTTCTCAGATCTCGAACATGGTCATCCTGCATTCTTGATTTAATAATTACATCGTCCGCATACACCTCGATTTCTTGGTGCATCATGTCATGAAAGATGGTAGTCATAGCTCTCATGTAAGTTGCCCCGACATTTTCAAACTAAAATGCATGACCCTGTAACAATAGGTGCCCCAGGGTATGGTGAAGGCTGTCTTTTCCGCGTCTTCTTCATCCATCAAGACCTGATGATATCCAGCATAACAATCCACGAAAGACTGTATCTCATGTTTGGCACAGTTGTCAACAAAGATGTGGATGTTTGGCAAAGGGAAGTTGTCTTTGGGACTTGCTTTGTTTAGATCCCGATAGTCAACACACACTCGAGTTTTCCCATCTTCCTTTGGCACTGGAACCACATTAGCCAACCATGTGGTGTATGGGACCACTTGGATCGCCCCCGCCTTTAACTATTTAGTGACCTATTCTTTTGTCACTGATGTCAGTTTTGAACTTCCTCTATTTTTGCTGGACAGGGGGATGATCGGGTAAGTTGGCAATTTGTGCACCACTAAATCAACACTTAATCCTGGCATATCATCGTAGGACCAAGCAAACACATCTTTGAACTTGAACAAGAGTTGGATCAATGCATCCTTGGTTCTTTCATCAGTATGAATGCTTATCATGGTTTCTTGGACCTCTTCTGAACTACCCAGATTAACTGGCTCAGTTTCATTTAAGTTTGGCTTAAGTTTATTCTCGAATTGTTCCAATTCTCGGTTTATTTCCCTAAAAGCCTCATCTTCATCATATTCCGATTCTTGATTCATTATTTCACAGTTAGACAGCGTGCTATGATCTGGGCATGAAGTCCGCAAGCATGTCATGTTATTTAAGTCCGCATTATTAGAACGGGATTCCCGCCTGACTGGGAATGGAGTAGCCTTCCAATTTTGCAGCTTGGCATCGTGCCCCATAAATTGCACCTCAACAGTGCTCGAGCCTTCACCCGGCTGGACCATGTGAGCTTCATACAACATTTGCCTCATGGATCCACATATGTCCTCAATTTCCTTAGCCATGAAGGCCTCATCTTCCTCCTCTATGTATCTGGGCTTGACGAATGTTTTGGAGAGATGCGGGACCGGCTGAGGCAACACCCAACCATTGCTCTTTCGTTCATTTGCCCATGTCACATCAACTTCTGTGGCGTGAAAACCCATACCAAAGAACTTCTCCCTGGCAGCTAAAGTGATAGGCTCTGTCATACCTTGCAAAGATACCCCAAGCCCCTTCCCGAGCTTATACCCGTGCTTGATCATTTCGGTAGCGACCATGATTGACGCATTTGACAAAAAGTGTTGAGGACACGGGCTTCCTTCCTCACATTGATATGCGACCACAACCTTAAAAGCTTGATAGACTATGTGCTCGCTACCTTCCCTAGCCTCAAGACATGGGACTGATGGGTCCCTGTAAATTGATTACTCGTCCTCTCCATGGACCACGATTTCCTGATCTTCGTGTTCAAATTTTACCATTTGGTGGAGAGTAGAAGGTACAGTCGCTGCAGTATGGATCCAAGGCCTTCATAAGAGAAAATTATAAGAGGTGACCATGTCCAAGACCTGAAACGTCACTTCAAAATCCACATGACCGATAGTCAAGATTAAATGATTCTCTCCTATTGTGTCTCTCTTGATGCCATCAAAAGCACACACACAAACATTGTTAGTCCTGATTCTCTCAGCCCCAATTTCCATTCTTTGCAAAGTTGAGAGAGGGCATATGTCAACCCCAGATCCGCCATCCAGCATGACTCTTTTCACATAGTACCCTTTACACTTAACTGTGAGATGAAGAGCTTTGTTGTGGGTAGCCCCTTCTGGGGGCAAGTCATTTCTGCTAAAAGAAATCCAGTTGACTTCAAAGAATCGTTCCGCCATCCTTTCCAGTTGCTCAACAATGGTTTCAATCGGAACATATGCTTCATTTAGGGTTTTTATCAACACTTTCTGATGCTCATTCGAGCTTATCAAGAGACAATAGCGAGAACTGAGAGGGAGACTTTCGGAGCTGGTCAATTACCTCGTAGTCCACAGTTTTCATTTTTCGGAAGAATTCTTCTGCTTCTTCGGCACTGACTGGCTTTTTAAGCGGAAAATGCTTCTGTTTGGCATTGTTCAATTCTTCCAGATTGAGGTACTTCCCAGATGGGTTAGTTTCATTTACTTCCCCCATATTATTTCCCATTGTACGTCATAATTGCTTTGTTGTAGTTCCAAGGGACTGCAGTGGGGTCTTTCATGGGCTTTTATAGTGCGCGGCTAATAATCACGGGCTCGTTTAGCTTGGTTGGAATTACTGGTCCCCACGCCACATAAGTCCCTTTGGGTACATACATCTTAGGTCCCTTATTCAGCTCGAACCTTTTAGGAGGACTCAATGCCAATTGTTCTTTCCTGTGAGCCCGGGAAACATAAAGAATGGCGTCTTTAGGGGGTACTGCCCTTGTTTTGGTTTCCACCTCTTTTCTACACTTTGAGGGGCGAAGTTACTCTTCTTCTACCCATCGTCTTGCTTTGCAGCCGCCCTTGGCTTCTTTTCAACATCGGCGATGGCAATGATGGCTTTTAGAGCTGGGTCAAACTCTTTATCTTGACAAATCATCCCAATAACTGGCCCGTTATTATGACCCAGCAATGGGTTATTGGTCACATTGGGGATCTCTTCATCTTTCACCACTATCCGCTTTTGCTCTATTAGACTTTCGACTGCCCTTTTAAGAGTCCAATAGTCTTCAGTGTCATGCCCTTACACTCTTGAATGATAAGCACATCAAGCACCGTGTCGGTAGGAGGGCGACTCTGGGTTCTGCCTGTTTTGGGGTACGGGTTGCAACAAACCCATTTGGACCAGCTTAGGGAAAAGGCTATAGTATTATTCATCAATAGGCGTGAAGTTGGTTCTTCTGGGTGGCTCCCGGGCACGGGCATTGTATGGAAAATTATTTTTTAGGGGATGGGGATTATATGGAGCTTGGTGAGGAAGGTTATTTCTAGGAAGTGGAGCATGGTTTTGGTTAAACCATTATTGTGGCTGAGCGTATGGCTGGGCATTCATCACCGCATAAGGTTGAGGAGCCATGGCATAAGCCACATCCTGGTGAGGATAATAATGTTGCGGGTGTTTGGTGGGAAGTAACCTCGGAGTTGACGGGGGTTTCTCATACTGGAAGCCACCATCGCCACTTCTTCTTTCTTCTTTCTATTTGCTACACCTCCTGACCCGCTCTGGATTGCTTGGGATGTAACTCTTATAGCAGACTGGCTCAATATACAGCCTGTCTTCAAACCATTTTCGACCATCTCTCCAATTTTGATAGCCTCAGCAAACGGCTTTCCCATTGCAAACATCATATTCTGGAAATAGTCAGCCTTTTGGGCTTGTAGAAAAACACTGACCATCTCGGTCTCATCCATCGGGGGCTTCACATTGGCCTCTTGTTCGCGCCACTTAACAACATATTCTCGGAAACTCTCCGAAGACTTCGTTTTTAGATTAGACAGGGAATTTCTGTCTGGAGCTATGTCTATGTTGTACTGGAATTGCCTGACAAAATCTCAAGTCAAATCATCCCATATGTGCCAGCAAGATATGTCATGATCCATGTACCACTCGGATGCAATGCCAACTAGACTCTCTCTGAAATAAGCCATTAGGAGCTCTTCTTTCCCGTCTGCCCCTCTCAGTTTATTGCAATACCTCTTGAGGTGGGATATGGGGTCCTCGTGCCCGTCATACTTTTCGAACTTGGGGGTCTTGAAATCGATTAGTAAATGAACATGCGGAAACATACATAAATCAGCGTAGGATATGCTCTTTCGGCCACTTAAACCTTGTATATTCTTAAGGCTTTGTTCCATGCTTCTCATTTTCCGAGTGATTTTCTCTTGCTCAGGATTCTTTGTAGCTCTCTCTTTCCCCGCGGTAAACTCATATCGGGGTTGTTGAGGGTAAGAATTAGTGGTGAAATAGGCAATGTCTTGTGGAAAAGATGGTACTTGGAAAGTAAAGGAAGATGGATCGAAACTTGGCCTGGGCAAGGTTGGTTGTGCCATAGCTGAAGTTAGTGGTGTAGTGAATATGTTAGAAGCTACTCTCGAAATAAATGCTTGGGGGAGAACCTCAGAAGGCGTTCCGGCGAAGTGGGCTGACATGGTGGGGTATCCAAGTGGGGTGTTCGGGTAACTTATTGGGATGTTGGAAGTTCCACTTGCTCTGGGAAGTAGCTCGGGGAAGCCAGGTATTGCACTAGGCGGCTCTCTACCATTGGACCAAGCGTCCCACATTTCCAATATGCGGAGGCACAGTGCCCTATTCTCTTCAGTAGCCGCTGACTCTGAGGTTGAGATAACTGATATCGGGCTATCCTCTGGGATGGGAATTGTTGGTAGATGACTTTCTGATGACATTTCAACACTTCCCTTAGATCTTGTAAAGTAATGGGGTGAAGCTAGGTTACCACAAAACCAACCACCTTAAAACAAAACCTAAACTCAACAACAAACACAACAAACCGGTTAGTTCGAAGTAATTAACACATAAGGAATCACACATTGGGGGTGTGATGCACTTATACAATTAAATGTGTTTCTATATGGCGTGTCTCATCCCAACTTTTGTTTGTCTCCCTAATCTCACATGCCAAAACAACAAAGATAATATGCAGATTTCAGTATACATAGAGATTTATTGACTAGTATATCTTTGACTTAACTGACAAAGCAATCAGACCTTGACAAATTGAGCACATATATAGCACAATATTTCAGATTTCATGATCAAATTCAGTAGCCATTTAAGGCAGTATTAATACATGGTTTATAGACATTAATCAACCCTAAGTTCACATAGTCATGGTTTCTAAGACTAACAGCAAAGTTCAGCCAAACAAAACAGGTTTGAAACACAAATTTTGAACTCAAAATTAATTCTATTTAAGATGGATATTGTCACATACCTTGAACTAAAAATACAACAGAGAAATGACCAAATAAAGGTCAAGGAAAAAAAATCAAGAAGCTTCAGCAACCAAACACATCAACAAATCCAGTAAATGATACTCAAAATGCTAGCAGAATGAACCAGCTCTTAACTAATAGTCCACAGTCAAAGAAACCAGAACTTAAAAGGAACACTGGATCAGTTTTTTGCCACAAGAGGAAGAATTTTCAGAGGTTTAGTTCAAAAATCAGGAGTAATGAACAAAAGAAACCCTTGAATCTTCAAAGTGTCTTTTCTTTTACTTTTAGTAATTCTCAGAATGTTTTTCTTTGTGTTTTCAGGACCTTTTTCGTGCAGAATGCTCATGAATGTCTGTGTGTGAGTGAGGGAATGTTTTCTTTTTATAGAGTGCACAAAAAGGCATCAAAAAGGAATATTCTAACCTAAAAATTCTGAAAATCAGAATAGTACAACATTTTTTACAGTTGTCTGTCCTTTTCCTTATCCAATATCAGTATTTTATGCTAAGGATGGGGACAGCTGTGCAAAGTCTAGAACATTCTGATATTTAACCTTTGTAAAAGTCCAGTTTTACCCTTTTAATTACTGACTATTTCAGCTTTGTCCTATGTTCTGATTTCATATCAATTACAACCATCTTTAGGATCTTCGGCTAAGTGATTAGGTTGCCTAGTGGTATTGCAATTCATTTTCTGAAATTAATACTAAAGTTTAAATTGCTGCTTAGAGATTCAAACCTAAATTTAAAATCAGTTAATCCTGAGCAATCAAAACATGTAAGCAATCAATACATGTAAACTCATATTCAAACAACTAATGAGATTCAGCATGCTTTATGCAAAGAAACATCAGAAATCAGAATTAACCTATTTTAATTAAGACTAAGCTGAATCAGGCTAAAGCTAAATCAATCCGGAATTAGCTGAAATAGGTAATTAGTTAACCAACTAACCCTATCCTAATTAACCTAATGGATGCTGAGAATAAACTTGCAAGAAGAATAAACATGAAAGAACAAAGAAACAAAACAAAAAGGGTTATCAAACACTAAACATGCTAAAACTTGGCAAATTAAATTCCTAATGATGAAGTCTAAACATGCAATTAACGAAGCTAAATACTTTGAAGAAAAGAAAAGATAACTTAAATCATACGGCTAAGTCAAAAGCAATTATCATGAGGGGGAATCAACGAAAGGCAAAAGAAAACTAAAGAAAAAGTAAAAGAAAATACATATTGCTCATTTTCTTTCAACAATAAAACTGGCCTAACTTCGAATTCTGACCCAAATATTTCGGGGTAAAATGAACTTTAGACAATAATCAATCGACTGCTCTTATCAAGAGCAATGGATTCATGGAAGTCTTTGGGTTCAAAGGCCCAAAATATTGCCGAAAATTGGAGGTAAGAGAAAGTTAGGGTTCCTAGGACTTCAAATTCAAGATTCAAGAAAATTGAGGTTGATTCGAAGGGGATCAATGGGGGTTTAGGGTTCAGAGGGATGCAAGGATTATAAGGTATGATTTTGGGGTGATTTGGGTGAACTAGAGTTTTTAGGCATCGATCTTAGATTTAAGATTCGAGATGTTTGGTGATAATTCGAAGGAACTGGGTTAGAGATTTGGAAAAGGGAGATGACGGGGGTTCTGTGGCGTTGATTTGGTGGTGTTTGGAACACCGGAACTGCCGTGACGCGATTTCTGGTGATGGTGGGCGGTGGAGACGGTGAGGTATTTTAGGGTGGCTAGGGTTTGGGGTTAGAGATAGAGATGGTCATGAAAGGGGAGTGTTTCTGGGGTTAGAGGATGGGTTCAGACAATGTTATATGAAAATAATATCAGTTCGCAACTGTTGGATTTGTGATGATCAACAGCTGGGATTATTTGGGGCGAAAACGGCGTCGTTTGGGGGGGGGGGTGAGGGATCTAGATCGGGTAAGATTGGTTTGGACCTGGGTTGGGATGTGTTTGGGAATGGGTTTTGGCTTAAAAATGGCCCAAATTCGAAAAATAAACACCCTTTTCAATTAACCAACTATTTTCTTTTTCTTTTTCTTTTTCTTTTCTTTAATTAAAAATCCTATATTAATCTAAATTAGTCTAAAATTTTAAAATTAATCCAAATATCTAATTACAAAAATTATAAAATTACTATGATCCTAAATTAGAAGAGAAAAATCACTAATCTAAAAATTAAAAGGTAAAAATGTAAAATGAGCTATTTTTGTGATTTTTATTTTTAAGAAAACAAATAATTAACTGATTAATTCTAAAAATATAAAAACAAAACCGAAATGCAATGCATAGTATTTTTGACATTTTTCATGGTTTAAAAAAAAATAAACGTGCACAAAAATGCAAATAATTAATAAAATCCTACAAAATGGCAAATTATTGGAAAAAATATATTTTCTTGGATTTTATAGGAGTAATTCATATAGGAAAAAAATCACATGCTCACAAGGGGTGGTAATAATGACGAATTCAAGCGTCTAGGGATTTACTCAATACTCACAACCCATATTCGGTTGCCCTTCTTGAAACTTGAATGTCCAATCATATAGGCATTAGAGATGAGTTTCACTTTTCTAATATGGCTGAGATCTATGCTCAAGGACAATCTGGGGGAGTTTCCATCCTGTGGCACGACACTATTGTCTAGCTCAATCATATACGCCTCGATGGCCAGGAAATTCATGCCATGATCCAGGTACTCCCAAATCCCCATCCTTGGTTATTTAGTACCATTTATGCTAGTACTAATGTGAATACTAGGAATCAACGGTGGCTAAACCTAGAAGATATAGCTAATAACTATAAAGGAATGTGGTTCCTAAGTGGTGATTTTAATGAAGTAACTAGCCAACATGATAAATGGGGGGGGGGGGGCAGACCTATCAACAGAAATAGAGCCTTACGTTTTCAATTGTGTATTAACCACTGTCACCTTATAGCCCTTGGCTTTAAAGGAGCGAAATACACGTGGTCAAATCATAGACATAATCGCTCCGATCTAATTCTTGAACGAATTGATAGGTGTTATACTAATAAACAATGGTTAGAATATTACCTTGATGCAAATGTTACCCATCTTCCTAAGATTTACTCTGACCACACCCATCCCCTCCTAATTTCACTCTCCCACCACACTAGGCTCCACACTCAACGTGTTTTCCGTCTTGAAAATTATTGGTCCCATCATCTAGATTTTAATTCCATTGTCCTGGACACCTAGTCTGGTCATAACTTACCAAATGCTACCACCCTTTTCACTACCAAAGTTAAAAATTGAGCTACCACAACTTTTGGTGATGTTATTAATAAGAAAAAAAATCATGGCAAGAATTAGTGTGATCCAAAATCCATTTACTATCCTATGAGTGCCTTCTTGAAGAATCTTGAATAAACACTCACTAACGACTATAGTAACCTCTTGAAAATTGAGGAAGATTATTGAAAACTTAGGTCGCGCATTAATTGGCTTAGAGAATGGGATGCAAGTACAAAATTTTTCCATATAAGTGTTCTAAATTGGAGAAGGAAAAATTGTATCTCTTTTTTAAAGATGAGCATAGCAATTGGATTAATTCCCCTGACAATCCTTCAACACACCTTCATATATTTCCAAAGCATCTATCAAACAAGCCACGAATCAGCAAACTGGGCAAGCATTCAAGCCCCCTCCCCCCCAATCTCCACTTCATACACTGATCTAGCAGCCTTAGACAAACTGTTACAAAACTACGAGATCACTAGGGCTATTTTTTCCTTTAAACCTTTCAAAGCTCCTGGCCCGGATGGGCTACACTCATTCTTCTACCAGAAATATTGACACATTGTTAAAAATACGGTTTTTGATTATTGTCACACCATCTTTGAAACCCACACCATCCCAGTCAACTCAATACCACATTTTTTTGTCTAATCCCCAAGTTTCCTAATGTTAATGACCTTAAGAATTGCCGTCCTATAGGGCTTTGCAATCAATTTATAAGGTCATTACTAAAATCATTGTCAACAGTATCAAACCTTTTCTGAACAACCTAATTGGCCCTTTTCAATCTAGCTTCCTCAAAGGAAGACGGGCGGCTGATAATGCCATCCTCATTCAAGAAATTATTCATCACTATAATAAAATCAAAGGCACCAAGGGGGAAATCCTCCTTAAAATTAATTTGGAAAAGGCCTTTGACCGACTTGAATGGTCATTTATTCGTAGAGCCCTGCACTACTTTAACTTTCCACCCAGTATCACCAAACTCACCATAGCTTGCATTAGTACCTCCCGTATTGTTGTCCTTGTAAATGGATCCCAAACAGAGTTCTTCAAGCCATCAAGGGGGATAAGACAAGGTAACCCTATGTCCCCGTACATTTTTATCCTTTGTATCGAGCTGTTATCCCTCCTTATAAATCACCAAAGTGATTTAACTCTTTGGGACCTTATCAAGCTTAGCCCAACAAGGCCACCTCTCTTCCATTTATTTTTTGCGGACGATTTAACCCTAATAGCAGCAGCTAATGAGAAATATGCCAATATAATCAAGCGATGTCTTGACTACTTTAGTACATTATCAGGGCAAAAAATAAATCACACCAAATCTAAATTACTCTTTCCAAAGAACTGCTCTATTAGTCTGAAAAATTTCATTTCTATCATCCTTAATATTAAAGTTAGTGACAGCTTTGGAAAATACCTGGGCTTTTCAATTTTGGCTAACAAGCCCAAACCAATTGACTACACATTCATCCTTGACAACCTCAATAAAAGACTAACTAGTTGGAAAATTCAATTTTTATCACTAGCGGAAAGAGCTACTCTTGTTCAAACCACCCTCAATGCCCTCCCAAACTACATTATGCAATACACGATGCTGCTTAGAAAAACCCACTGTCAAATTAACAAAATTCAATGTGACTTCTTGTGGGGCAGTAATCAAATCTCCAGGAAAATCCACTTTATTAAATGGGACACTCTCTCATTGCCAAAACATGTTGGGGGTCTAGGTATAAGAAAATCCATTGATAAAAATATTGTCGCTATTACAAGCTTCACTTGGTGATTCTTTAGTCATCCCACTACTATTTGGGCTACAGTTCTCAATTCCAAATATGTTGGTCGATACTCAGATACATCTCGCTCCTTTATATGGAAAAATATCCTCACAGGCTGAACCATTTACAAAGATGCTATTGTCTGGTACATTGGAGATGGTTCCAATGTTGACTTTTGGCATGCAAACTGGTTGCCTTGCACAAAAAGCCTACGTAGTATGATTCAAGGTCCCCTATCATACAATGACTCAAATCTCAAAATTTCGAACATTTTCTCTAATAACTCATGGGACCTGTCACAAATATCTTTTGAGCTCCCATCCCACATTTTAAACGAAATTAACTCCTTCCAAACTACAAATGACTATAATCACACTGATACTCCGATATGGGCCCCCACCATAAATGGAGTTTTCAGCACAAAATCTTTGTACCCTCTTATAACCTCTAATAACACTCAAATCCAAAGCAAAAAGTTTGCATGGCTTTGAAAACTGAAAACTTGGAATAAGATTAAGTATTTCCTATGGCAATGCTACCATGATCGATTACCTACTAAAACCTATCTATGTCACATTGGGATTGCCACTTCCTTGCACTACTCAGTTTGTTCCAACACTGAGGAAACTCCACAACACATTTTCTCTTTTGCCCAATAGCCAAACATCTATGGGAAGAACTGGGTGTTAGCATACAAACATTTGACACCCAATCTACCCATTGGACGGATAGCCTCTACAAGCATAAACCTCAAATCACATGCCATTCCATAACATGGGACTGTGTCTTTTCCTTTGCTATTTGGCTTCTTTGGCTAAATAAGAATAGAAACACCTTTCACAATCTTTGCAACCCAATAGATAGCAGCAATGTTATCTCAAGAGTCATGTAATATATTTATTGCAGTAACATCAATTGTAGTAAACTAGATAGACCCCTACCTATGTCTACCAAATGGGAGCCCCCCACCATGAACCAACTGAAAGTAAACATAGATGGGGCCTTTACGGGTAGATTTAAACAATGAGGGATATGAGGTATTTTTAGAGACTCCACTGGGGATGGATTCTAGGTTTTAGTTAAAAAAACAATGGCCCGTCCCCACTATACATGGAACTTGAGGCATTATGCTACGGATTAAAACTAGCAGTAGCTTATCATTTCACGAACCTCCAAATTGAGACGGATTCAACTTCTATACCATCACTAATCAAAACTGCTAATTCTCCACCATATAACGCACTTATTTCCAATTGCAGGTACTGGCTGAAGATGTTGAAGAATCTACCAATCCTACACAACTTCCGTTAAGGCAACAAGATAGCACATGAACTGGCACAATATGGAGTCTGGCAAGCCAATGTCTACTATAGTCAGATATATTCAGAAGTCCCAGACTACCTTAGAGATGTTGTGCAAGCTGACAAAGAGGGTATTAGTACTACTAGGACTAGCACCACTAATGTTGTTGTTTTAAATAATTTGGCTATGCTCGAAAACCCTTTAATGTATTCTTTTGGTTGTAATAAATTACTACTACTACCATGCCTACGTCTTCTCCCAATGGGAGGACCAGGCTATGTAACCCTACAACTTAAAAGTTTCTTCATTACCAAAAAAATCCATCTAAAATAAGATACCCTTCAATAAAAAAATATTGAAGTTATTTTCCTGTCTACAAATCAATTGGCTACTCTCGTATTCATGAGATATATACCTAGGACTGCTCTTCCCTTAACCAGAGGTCTCGAGTTTGAGCCTGGGTATAAAAAAATCCTTGTTAAGGAGCGCTTCCCCTCGAATGGGGCCCTACGCGGCGCAAATCTGGATATAGTCGGGCTCCAATATGGGTACTAGGCACCGGGTGAGAAACCAAAAATATAAATATGAGATATATACCTAGAGATATGCCGTAATGGCCCACAAAAGTTCTTTTATTGTATCTCTTTTAAAACAAGATAAAAAGTATTGGTGGAAACATATTGAGGATTTAAATTTGATGATTCGACTTTTAAGAGATTTAATACTAAATGTTAGTAAATCTGTATTGCTATAATAAACAATAAAACAGTAAATTTTCTGGAAAAACAGAAACAGAAAGTTAGTAGAACCAGAACAACAAAATAAATTCTAAAAAATAATATAGGAATAAATTGAGCCCACTGAACACACAGTGTGTCCTTAAGAAAATTATTCCCCTCAAGTACCGAGGTACTGGAATATATTCTCCCAGGATAGAACGATTTAACTCACCAGCATATTTTACCAAAAACTCTTGTGAACGGCGAACCACTCAATAGTCGTAAAACACATTGGAAAATATTGTGCAGAAGAAGAAGGAGATAATCAGAAAATTTAGTAAGTAAAAATTCTGGGATTCAAGGCATATTTACAGCCCATTTGGCACTGTTTCTGAAAAGGTTTGCAACCTTTCAGAACATCCATAGCTGTTGGAACAGGAGGGAATATTGCAAGAAAATTAGAAAACATATTTAAAATAATCCGGAAAAGAAAACGGACTGAACTGGGTCACTGGTCATGGGTTATTTCGGATTGAATTTTTGTTAATTAATTAAATTATTGAAAGAAATTTTGTCCAAAAAGATTAATCAATCAATCTTTGACCAAATCAGAATCCGAAGCTGAAGCCGAGCCGAGCGAGCGAAGACGACAACGGTGCAAGGCTTGTGTTCTTCTTAACTCTTTAAGAGCTAGAAGAAGAGCAATTGTATATATACCCATCAAAAGTCTTTTCTTTCTCCAATATGGGACAATGTCTCTTTGCTAAGGAGGGAAACTCAAATATTTCATTTTCCCTCCATTTCCCGTTTGCCCTCCTTAAGCTACACCAAGCTTAAAATTAAGCTACACCAAGCTTAAAACCCAACAATCCCCCATATGAATGGGGAATGGATATAAAATAAAGGAATGCACAAACGCATGTATGTTTTACATGCAAAAACTAATTCCATCTGGATAAGTAGGTTTCCCTTTGAACTTTCTGTAGTGAACTTATATCGAATATACTCGGTCAATCGGTAGATTTGATATCTTTGAACCATCGAGCTTTGTTGTATACCTAGACAACATAAGTCACACAATCAATCCTTAACCATCTATGGTTCTCACAGTTGTGTTCGTTTCAGCCATGAACACCGCTTGGTTTCATGAGTGCTTAGAGAATGGGCCTTTACTTTCATTCCCCTTGAAACGGCCTACACTTCATACTCACATAGATGATTCCTAAACATGTAATCCTGAAGACACACTATCTGGTCATATCCTGCCAGACTTAGCAAATCATTAAAAAACTTTAAGCTTTATTGACTCATCAAAAAGCCTTAATGCGTTACCTCAATTTTGAACATTGTTTTCATCACGAGAATGGGTTGAGTTATTTGACAATGTTGAACCATTATTCATAACTTTGTTTGATCTCTTTGAACCTAGCCCTTGGGATCTCCAGTTTGCTAGGTAGAGTTACCACCATGATGACTTGTCCTAGGCCTTAATCTCATTCTGTTTACTGATCTTTCAACTGCCTCTCTAGATAGGCCTTTTCTAAGTGGATCTGACACGTTATCTCTTGACTTTATATAGTCAATCGTGATAACACCGCTAGAGAGTATTTTTCTAACGGTATTGTGTCTCCGTCGTATATGACTAGATTTTTCGTTATACATAACGCTCTCTGCCCTGCCTATTGTCGCTTGACTATCACAATGTATATAAATAGGTGCCAAAGGTTTGGTCCAAAATGGAATATCTTCCAAAAAAATTCGGAGTCATTCAACTTCTTCACTGGCCTTATCTAAAGCTATGAATTCAGATTCCATTGTAGAACATGCAATGCATATTTGTTTGGATGATTTCCAAGACACTACTCCACCCCCAATTGTGAAAACATATCCACTCATGGATTTGACTTCACATGATCCGGTGATCCAATTTGTATCACTATATCCCTCAATAACGAAGGGATATTTGTTATAATGCAAAGCATAATTTTGGGTATGTTTTAGATACACCAAAACTCGTTTCATTGCCATCCAATGTATTTGATCGGGATTACTTGTAAACCGACTCAGTTTGCTAATAGCACATGCTATATCTGGTTGCGTACAATTCATGATATATATCAAACTTTCCCATACTCTTGCATAGTTCAGTTGTGAGTCACTTTCACCTTCATTATTTTGAAGTGCATAACTCACATCAATTGGAGTCTTGGAAAATTTGAAATTCAAATACTTGAACTTGTTGAGTACCTTTTCAATGTAGTGATACTGTGATAATGCTAGACCTTGTGGAGTCTTGTGAATTCTGATTTCTAAGATCACATCAGCAACTCCTAAGTCTTTCATGTCGAATTTGCTAGCCAACATGCGCTTAGTAGCATCTATATCTGCCATACCTTTGCTCATTGTCAACATGTCATCAATATATAAACAAACAATGACTTTATGACCTGGGGTGTTTTTAATGTAAATACATTTGTCACACTCGTTGATTTTAAACCTACTTGCCAATATTATTTGGTCAAATTTGGCATGCCATTGTTTGGGTGCTTGTTTAAGTCCATAAGCGACTTAACAAGTTTGCACACTTTCTTTTCTTTACTAGGGACCACAAAACCCTCAAATTGTTCCATGTAAATATCTTCCTCCAATTCTCCATTTAAGAAAGCTATTTTAACGTCCATTTGATGGATTTCAAGACCATACACGGCCGCTAGTGCCACTAACATCCTAATAGATGTTATCCTCGTTACTGGAGAGTAAGTGTCAAAGTAATCAAGGCCTTGTTTTTGTCTATAACCTTTGACAACAAGTCTTGCTTTATATTTGTCAATAGTGCCATTAGCTTTCATTTTCCGTTTAAAGATCCATTTCGAACCTAAAGGCTTATTTCCTGGAGGAAGATCAACCAATTCTCATGTATGGTTAGCCAAAATTGATTGAATCTCACTATTGACGGCCTCTTTTCAAAACGCTGAATCAGAAGATGACATAGCCGCTTTAAAAGTTTGAGGCTCATTTTCAAGTAAGAATATCACAAAATCTGGTCCAAAAGAAGTAGATGTTCTTTGACGTTTGCTATGCATTGGATCTTCTACACTTGGAGTATTTTCCCTTGGTTCTTCCCGATGTCTTTTAGGTATTTCACTTAACGACTCACATTCAATTTTATACGGATAGATGCTTTCAAAGAATTCAGCATTATCTGATTCCACTATCATATTAACATGAATTTCGGGATTATCGGATTTATGAACCAAAAACCGACATGCTTTACTATTTGTAGCATACCAATAAAAAAGCACTATCGTTTTTGGTCTGATTTTAACTCTTTTAGGTAAAAGAACTTGTACCTTTGCTAGACACCCTAACACTTTGAAATATTTCAAGTTAGGTTTTCTTCCTTTCTATTTTTCATAAGGAATAGATTGCGATTTGATGTAGGGTACTCTTTTAAGTATTCGGTTAGCTGTAAGGATAGCTTCCCCCCACAAATTCTGCGATAATCAGGAACTTATTAATAAAGAATTCATCATTTCCTTTAATGTTCGATTTTTCCTTTCCTCAATTCTATTTGATTGAGGTGTGTAAGGTGCAGTAGTTTGATGGATAATTCTATATTCCGAACATATTTCTGCAAACGGAGATTCATATTCTCCACCCCGATCACTTCTAATCATTTTGATCTTTTTATTCAATTGATTCTCCACTTCATTCTTGTATTACTTAAATGCTTCAATTGCTTCATCCTTACTATTAAGCAAATAAACATAACAATATCGAGTGCAATTGTCAATAAAAGTAACAAAATACTTTTTCCCACCTCGAGATGGTGTCGACTTCATATCGGAAATGTCGCTATGAATTAAGTCTAATGGATTTGAATTCCTTTCAACAGACTTATAAGGATACTTTTACAAACTTAGATTCAGCACATATTTGACATTTCGATTTATTACACTCGAATTAGGCAATACTTCTAAATTAATTAACTTCCGCAAGGTTTTATAATTGACATATCCTAAACGAATATGCCATAAATCATTTGACTCCAACAAATAAGAAGAAGCTAAAATTTTATTCGTACTGTCAACAATCATTACATTGAGTTTGAAAAGACCCTCCGTGAGGTAGCTTTTTCCAACATACATTTCATTCTTGCTTACAACTAGAAACTAAATTATTCCTAATTGTAGGAATATAAAGAATGTTGTTGAGCATTAACACCTTGCCGAAAGTCATCTTCAAGAATATCTTCCATAATCTTCAATCTTGGTTGTTGCATTATTTCCCATGGAAACCTGTTCTTCGGGACCAGCAGTAGAGTAAGTCGCAAATGCTTCTTTGACAGCACAATCATGTCGAGTGGCTCCAGAGTCAATCTACCACTCCTTCGGATTTCCAACTAGGTTGCTTTCAGAAAGCATTACATACAGATCATCAATGTCATCATTATTCTCCACTATGTTGGCATGTCCCTTCTTCTTATCCTTTTTCGGGAGATGACAATCAGGGACACTGTGACCAACTTTTCCACAATTGTAACAGTTGCCCTTGAATTTTCTTTTTGTTTTGCTCATTAGTCTGTCCAGAAGACCTCTTCCTCTTATTACTTTTTGGAGCAGTCCCCTCAATGATATTAGCTCCCTTGATCATTGAATTTCCACGAGACTTCTTCTCGGCTGTTTTGTTGTCTTCCTCAATCTTGAGACAAATCACAAGATCTTCCAACTTCATTTCTTTACGCGTGTGCTTAAGATAATTCTTGAAATCTCTCCACGAAGGAGGCAATTTTTCAATCATTGCAGCCACTTGAAATGCTTCATTCAAGACCATACCTTCAGCAATAAGGTCGTGAAAAATAAGTTGAAACTCCTGAACTTGGGTTCCAACAGTTTTGTTGTCTATCATTTTATAGTCTAGAAACTTGGCAACCACGAACTTCTTCAAGCATGCATCTTCAATCTTGTACTTCTTCTCAAGTGCGTCCCATAATTCTTTCGAAGTATTCACCGTACTGTATACATTATACAAGTCATCCTCTAAAGCTCTTAAGATATAGCTTTTGCAAAGAAAATCTGTCTATTTCCACGCCTCAACAATCATGAATTTCTCGTTGTCCGACATGTCCGCGACAGGCATTGGAGGTTCTTCACTGGTGAATTTTTGCATACCAAGTGTAGTAAGCCAAAAGAACACCCTTTGCTGCCATCCTTTGAAGTTGGCTCCAGAAAATTTTTCCGGTTTCTCGGCCGGTGGAACAACAGTCCGGCTTAACGAGGCTATCGTCGTTGCCGCAACAATCAAAGAAGAAATTCCGTTATCAATTGCTATTCTCACTGTCAACAACAGAAGAGTTCAATTAATGGCAAAATCAGAACAATAAACAATACTGTAATTAACAATAAATAATACGTATGATAAATAAAAATTGAAGTTTTTATATATGTTGTTTCACAGAAAACGATGAAGTTTTTATGTTCTTCAAATCGTTTTCTGAATTTCAATATTCTGATGAAGTTTTTATATCTTCAAATCAGAATAGTAAAATTCAGAAGTAGTAGAAAATCACACAGGTTTTAATCTCCAAAAACAGAATATAGAATATAATAAATTAATTTTCTTAAGATTGTTAGTAAATCTGTATTGTTGTAATAAACAATAAAACAATAAACTTTCTGGAAAAACAAAAACAGAAAGTTAGTAGAACCAGAACGACAAAATAAATTCTAAAAAAATAATATAGGAATAAATCGAGCGCACTGAACACACAGCGTGTCCTTAAGGAAATTATTCCCCTCAAGTACCCGAGGTGCTGGAATATATCCTCCCAGGATAGAACGATTTAACTCACCAGCGTATTTTACCAAAAACTCTTGTGAACGGCGAACCACTCAATGGTCGTAAAACACACTGAAAAATATTGTGAAGAAGAAGAAGGAGATAATCAGAAAATTTAGTAAGTAAAAATTCTGGGATTCAAGACATATTTACAGTCCATTTGGCACTGTTTCTGAAAAGGTTTGCAAGCTTTAAGAACAACCATAGTTGTTGGAACAGGTGGGAATATTGCGGAAAAATTAGAAAACTGATTTAAAATAATCCGGGAAAGAAAATGGACCGGACCGGGTCTCTGGTCATGGGTTGTTTCAGATTGAATTTTCGTTAATTAATTAAAAGGAATTTTGTCCGAAGCCGAAGCCGAGCCGAGCGACGACGACGCGAGTCTTGCCTTCTTCTTAACTCTTTAAGAGCTAGAAGAAGAGCAATTATATATATACCCATCAAAAGTCTTTTCTTCCTCCAATAATATGGGACGATGTCCCTTTGCTAAGGAGGGAAACTCAAACATTTTATTTTCCCTCCATTTCTCATTCACCCTCTTTAAGCTACACCAAACTTAAAGCTCAACACTAAACACATTAGACTTCTAAGATTATGAGTTCGAATTAATATTTGTTGATATTTTAGTTTTTTTTACATGTATAATTAAACTTTTTACCGGATTATTTTTTTCTGTTGTATTAAATTATGCATCTCGAGTACAGTTTTAGCTATTAGTAGTATGAAACTTCAATCACGTTTAATGTTGCATTTACTTGTCATGGGCTATTAATATATTGTTTCTCTTTTTGTTTTTCCTTATAGAAGGGTTGTATGGTCAATTTGCTTTGCTGTGCTAATTATAGGATTCCTGCATGGCAGATGTGAATAGGTGTTACTATAAGTTTAAGGTTGCATGTGACGAATGACAATGCTGCCAAAGTTGCTTGCTGACAACAATGTCGTGGGGTGAATAGTAATTAATTAAGTGCTCTTATCACTACTTTATGTAAGAAGGTAAGAAACAGTTTCTCGAATTGGAATGCAAGGTGAGAAATAACATACATAAATAAATTATTGTCTTTAGTAGGTCAGAATTTAATATAACTGAGCTCCATAGTAGAATTCTGACCTAACCGTTGAACTCTAATATTGATCTGGTTCCTGTTATTAATTTGTGTTGGAAACGAGAAAATTAGAAAAGCAAACAAAAATTAGTTCAATAAACGAAATATAAAATAATTTCGAGTTCATAAGTTGCTTGTGTATTCTTAAGGAATTTAAATCCCTCATTGTTGTTCAAGATTTTCGGATTAATTCCTCCCAAAATAGAACGGAATAACTATTCTGTGATAGCAGCACTACAAATCACAGAACTTTAGCGAACTCAACAAACAGAGTAAATCACACTTCACACTTATGTTTATTTAGAAAATAATGCAATAATGTAGAAAGTTTTCAGATTTTTTATATATGAAAAATGAGGCCAAGCCTCTAAATTTATAGACAATGAAAGGGTAAGATGAAGATGTACAATTCAAAAGGTGCCTCTTCCATTTTCTATTCACACACATTCACGAAATCTAACAGTTCCTTCCATCGAATCGGTCTTTAGAGTCGATAGAATATATTAAAAGCCTATTTCGCCGAGTTTCTTTTTGGACAAAGTGTTTTCTTTAGGTCAAATATTTTTTTTTTCAAAGTTAAGGAAATTGGTCAAACTTTTAGAAAGAAAAATATTTTTGAAAATAATTTATCTCAAAAGCACCTTTTGAGAAGCAAAGAAAGATAAATTATTCCCAAAAGTATTTTCTGAAACTTATACAGTATGCAGTGGCAAAGCTACATTGTTAGAATGATAGTCAATTGACTATTCTTTCTTGAAAAATTATATCGTGTATATAGGTAAAATATTAGATGTTAAAAATATATAATATGTAATGAACACTTTTTGTCCGAGAGTTCTTTTTTTACTTCTTTTAAGTTTGAACGCTTTTGGAAAGATAGAGTGATTTGTGGATGTATTATCTTTCAAACGCTACATATATAGGTGATACCCATGCGTTCTTCACTTGGCTTAGCTGGCTCCTTAATTTTTCTTATCCAAATCGGACTTTTCATCAGGTTGAAGTTTTTTGAAATTTTCCATGTTGAGGCACTTTACGACAGGAATGCATGACATGGGTACCAAGTTGATTAGTAAATGGATAATCATTTTAAGATAATGATTACTGCCTTTTATATTAAAAATCTCACTGGCCTTCACGTAAGCACATCGCTCGAGTATCGAGGATAGTGTCCTGGCCCCTGACCGAACCTTTCAGAATGTGTCCCCAATTTTTGGCTTATTGTCTACTGCTATCACGTTTTGAATCCTAAACTCTATTTGTACTAGCTACTTCAAAAATATTTGGATCATTTACTAGAGTGGCGTTTTCTTAAATAATTTAATATTTTTTTTATTTCGTTAAAGAACAATAATTAAGTCTACACCTAGTTACCTCAATTTCAATAGAAGCACCTCATGTTATATATATTTGTCAAGTAGAATAGGTCCATTGGGTCTAAGTAATTAAATTTCTCGAAGTTAAATTTTAGGACATGTTTGTTCATAGATTTTTTTCCCTTTTTGTTTTTTAAAAACGTGTTTATCTACGAAATTTTGCATGTTGTTGGAAATTTTTCGAAAATGACATTTTCAAAAATTATAATTTTTATGTCCAAACGTCTACATAGTTTGTCGTCAGTAAAATAGTATCAAACTTTAAAATGAGACCACAATGTTTAGCATTCGTTAAACAACAAATGATCGTTTAGATCCATGTGCATAAAGTAAATATAACTAATTCTTCTTGTTCAAATTAATAACCGGAAAAAAAAAAAAAAAGATAGAGGAAAGCAGATATAGATTGATGAGTTTAAGGAATCAAAGACCGGTAATAGTAAGTGATATCACATTCTAATACACTAAACAGTTTTTATTAAAAAAAAACACTATATATGTGTGATGATTGTTTTAAAGGTAAATTTTGCGTTTCGAGGCCTTAAAAGCCTCTTTAGGCATCACCTCGAATTGCGTGTGCAATCCGGGCGCGTAGCCGGAAAGCCATTATGTAAAAATCTGTTAAAAACGATGAATTTTGACTTTAAAATGAATTAAGTTGACTTCGGTCAACATTTTGGGTAAACGGACCTGGACCCGTGATTGGACGGTCCCGGAGAGTTCGTAGGAAAATATGGGATTTGGGCATATGCCCGGAATCGAATTCCGAGGTTCCAAGCCCGAGAGATGAATTTTTAAAGAAAATTATTTTTTGAAATTATTTATGAGCTTTGGAAATAAACGTATTTAAAATTTGATGGTATCGGGCCTATATTTTGGTTCCGGCGCCCGGTACAGGTCTTATATGTGATTTAAGATAAGTTTGTGAAATTTGGTAAGAAACGGACTTGAAATGACATGAATCGGACCTTATTTGAGGAAATTGGGAAAATTAGGAGTTCTTAACAAATTTCATGATTTTGATGCTAAGTTCATAGTTGTTGATGTTATTTTAGTGATTTGAATGCACGAGCGAGTCTGTATGATGTTTTTAGGTTGGTGTGCATATTTGGTTTGGAGCCCCGAGGGCTCGGGTGAGTTTTGGATAGACCACGGGGTGGATTTTGGACTTGAAAAATTGCAGGTTTTCAGCTGGTGCGATCAGGTCTGCAGGCTTCGCAATTGCGAAGCCTGGCTCGCAAATGTGAGCTCACAGATGCGACAAACCTTCGCAAATGCGAAGAATGGACCTGGCAGCCCGAGTCGCAAATGCGACTGTTTTCTCGCAAATGCGATTTTGCATTTGCGAACGGTCTCTCGCAAATGCGATGATGACTGGAAAGCTGAGTGGATCGCAAATGCGAAAGTCCATTTTTCTGAGGGGTTCGCAACAATTGCGACATCAGAGACCTGTAAGTTCATAACTTAGACGCATTTCAACCATTTTTCACACTCTTTCAAAACCAAAACACCCTAGGACGATTTTTCAAAGGCAACTTTTTCTCCAAATCGATTGTAAGTGATTTCTAACTAGTTTTCTTCAATCCTTAATATCTTTTCACATAATTTCAACTCAAAATCAATGATTTTCATGGGGAAATTGGGTGTTTTGGAAGAACCTAGGTTTTTCAAAAATTTGGGATTTGTACCTCAATTTGAGGTCCGATTTCAAAACAAATTATATATTTGAGTTCGTGGGGAAATGGGTAATCGAGTTTTGGTTCGAACCTCGGGTTTTGACCATGTGGGCCCGGGGGCATTTTTGACTTTTTGGGTAAAACTTTAGAAAACTTATTTAATGTATTAGAATTGATTCATTTAGCGTTTATTGATGTAATCAAGCAACTTGTGGCTAGATACAAGCGAATTGGTGGTGGAATCAAGATGTAAAGCGATAGTAGAGACTTGAATTGTGTTCGTGGCATCGAGGTAAGTGTTTGGTCTAACCTTAGCTTGAGGGATTAGAAGTCGAGTCCTATTTGCTATGTGGTATTTGTCGAGTTAGGCATGGTGACGAGTATCTATACGTTGGTGTCAAATATGTCCCTGAATCTTATATTATGATTATTATGGATTCGTTGTATTATTCATGCTTGGATGATGATTTCTATTATTGGGCAAAGTTTGTGGAAGTAATTGTGACATTTGAACATTGAGGAGCGTTGGATCAAGTTGTACAATGAAATGTGAAAGTATAAGTGGTAATTGTACCTTTTAGAGCATTGGCTCGAGTTGTGAAGTGAGTTGAGAAGTAAAAGTGAAAAAGAGAAGATGATCATTATATTATCTCCCTTGCCGGGAATTTATTGCTTTTAATGTTATCTCCCTAGCCGGGATGTTGATGTTTCTTATGATGTTGTTCCCTTGCCGGGACTTGATTGTTGAACTATTGTTCCCTTGCCGGGATTCTTATTGTAATTTCATTATTCCCTTGCCCTATTATTTGTGATTATTGTTTGGGTGAGGAAGAGTGTTAAAGCACGAAGGGTGATGTCGTGTATGATTTGTGAGGAAAGAGTGTAAAGCACGAAGGGTGATGCCGTGTCGCACGGCGTACTATTCCGTGCCGATTATATTGATTATATGGTAAGGATGGGAGTAAAAGCACGAAGGGTGATGCCGTGCACATTTTCATTATTTGACTGCTTTGGTGAGGATGAGAGTAAAAGCACGAAGGGTGATGCCGTGCACTTATTGATTCCTGATTCTTTGTCGATATTTGAGATATGTTGTTTCTTTTAAGTACCTGTTGCCTTTCTATTCTAAATTGATAGTTCCCCCGCAACATGTTACCCCTCTCATACTTGACTGTATATTACTGTTCTTCTTTTCTGTTGTATATAGTTAAATTATACATGTTTATTTGGTAGTCGGGTCCTAGCCTCGTCACTACTTCGCTGAGGTTAGGCTAGCACTTACCAACATATGGGGTCGGTTGTGCTGATACTACACTCTGCATTATGTGCAGATCTCGGAGCAGCAACTTTCAGACTGTAGATTGGGTGGCTGCCTTCAGTCCACGCGGAGATCCAAGGTAGTCCTGCAGGCGTCCGTAGGCCCTGGCGTCTCCCTCTATCCCTTTACTCCTGTTTCATTTACTTAGTTCAGAAACATTGTATCTTTTATCTTTCAGACTTTGTATGTAGTATTCTTAGATCGTTTGTGAAACTGTGACACCAGTTATGGGTGGTTGAAGCTCAAATAGTTGTATTAGATACATATTTCAGATAGTTTACTGTATTTCTTCCGCTTATTGTAATTTCTGCGGTCTACACGTTATTGTTTTATAATTGTTAAGGAATATAAACTTGGTAAAAGGGTAATTTGTTCAAACAGTCGGCTTGCCTAGCTCACATTAGTATGCGTCATCACGACTCCCGACGGTGAAAAATCCGGATCGTGACAATATGCAATTCGTGTTTTATTTCTTTTAGAGCCCTTCTTTTTCAAATAAATGCGAGTAGCTCGAAAAGGACATTTCAACTCAACTTGATTTTGCGTGTGTGATTGGGTAATATGCAGGACCCAGGTGACGGCCCTTTATCACATTTGACCACTCGTGTACTTGATTTTTGTTTACATGTATGGATTTAAATTATAAAAACCAACAATATAGAAAGTTTGTGCAATTACCATTACAATATTATATGATGTGACAAGTTACTTAGAGCCCGTTTGGCCCAAAAAAATCACTTTCTTCCAAAAAATTTCAGTTTTACGAAATCAGTATTTGGCCATAAAATTTTAGATTTTCACTTGAAAATAAATTTTAGAATTTTGCGAAAATTTAAAAATTACAAAAAGTTGTTTTTCAAAATTTTCACTCAGATCACGCACAAAAATTTAAAAACAACCCAAAATTATATTCATGTCCAAACACAACTCTAATTTTCAAATACCATTTTCACTTAAAAAATAATTTCACTTTTTTTTTCAGAATTTTAAAATTTTTATGTTCAAACACCCACTTATTATGTTTCGCTATTATTATTCCATGCTTGCTATAGAAATAATTGTAATTGATTTTTAAGCGATTTGATAATGTAAAATATCAGTATATATTAGTTAAACACATATTGTATAATATCAATGGGTCGAAGGACGTTGTTGGCAGTACTTTTATTACAATTTCTTTTTTTTTTGGGGGGCTAAAGCTACTTATTCTTGATATTATGTTCAATGTATTATACTTGTCGTCATAGTGTAGCTCCCCAACTTTCATCGAACCTGCATTTACGTATGATATATATTTTCGGACCAAGGATAAATAATACACAGCATTACCTAAGGCTGGCATGTGGGCCGGCTAGGCCCGGGCCCGCGAGTTCATATGGGCCTAAACGGGCCTAATCGTTTAAATCCGGAACCAGGTAGGGTGGGATCCTAAGTGGACCGGTTCACTGCAAAAGCCCGTGAGGAGAGGGACCGTGTGAGCCCAGGACCGACTGCTAAGTGAGCAGGTTCACCCGGTCCTAAACGGGTTCAAGCGGGCCCAACGGCTATTTTAAAAATAAAATAAAAATTTATTCCAAAATTTTTTTTAGCCGTTACTAAAGTTTAAAAAATGGTCGTTGACCTGCAAAAATAGTCGTTTACTATTTCTAAAATAGCCATTTAATCCCCCCCCCCCCCAACTTTGTTTTAACCCCAAACTTTTTACAATTACACTTTTCCCTATTTTCAACTATAAATACCCCCTCATTCTTTCATTTTTCTCACAAAATTATCAATCTCCCTCTCTCTCTCTCTCTCTCTCTCTCTCTCTCTCTCTCTCTCTCTATTTTTCTTCTATAATTGCTTACTTTATTGTTGCAATTTGTGAAAAATTATGAAGTCAATGGATTGAAGTATTCAAGTCTTCAATGATATTTAATTTTCAACAAGTTGTTCATCAATTCGGTAAACTCGTTCCAACTCTTAAGTTTTAATATTATAGTTTTGTTTTGTTTTATTTACTTTTGTATTGTTTGATTAATTAAGATGGTTTTTTCGTTAAAAAAATATTTAGTAAAATTAAGGAAAAATACAAGAGTGGTGAATCTAGTGGCCAATCTATTCCTCCTCCAATTCGCCGGGCTCCCCTACCCAAACCCCATAGCCGCGCTCCACCTGCTTCTATTCTTGATAGTGATAATACTTTATAACAATTTACTGAGAGTCAATATTTGCATAATGTTGGAGGTGGTGAACAATTAGATCATGAATATATGAATGCTCTTCATGGTAATCCAACTATTGATAAAGATAATGAGCAGGAAATAGATTTGGATAAAACGCAATCGGATGACGATACACCCACTAGTCCTGTTGCTGAAATTAACCCATAGAAGTAGACTTAGAGAATATTTTAAAAGATGCGATGAATTTGGCCTAAGAGAAAGAAAGGTTCCTAAACCTTGTCCAACTAGATGGAATTACATATATAAAAGTTTAGTTGTTGCATATGAATATAGAAACCCCATAAACTCAACGTTTAATGCTCATGTAAGTGATGATGATGAGCACCTTACAAATGCGGATTGAGCTAATGTTAAAATGCTTGTAGATTTTTTAGAAAAATTTCATATTGCTACAAATGAATTTTCTGGGCAATATTATCCGACTATTTCTAACTGTTTAGTTTATCTTCCAGAACTTGCAAATTTGTTTGCTTATTTTTCAGAGGGTGGGGAAATTTATGAACAAGCTATTGATTCTATGAGAAAGAAAATTAAAAAAATATTTTTTCCCTATTCCCCCTATTTATGGTGTTGCTGCCTTGTTAAATCCTACTATGAATTAGGAGGTCCTCAATATTAGTATCAATCTATTTATAATGGTTTAACACTTGAAGATGAGGAGTTGTCTACACTTTCGGACGCACAAGCCTCAATTAAAATAAATGCTCAAACTATTTATAGTGCTTATCAAATTGTAATAGATAATGCTAGACCAAATGTTCCAACTTCTTCTTCTAGTTCTCAATCATCTAAAAAGACTGCGAGAGTAAGAGCACTTATTGCTTGGGCCGGGTTAAGGGGTTCTCAAGATTCTAGTACTAGTGATTGTTCACAATTAAATGAGCTTGAAGTTTGTTTGTCACAGGGAATTGAGGAAGTGAATCCCGACGGCTCCTTTAATATTTTGGAATGGTGGAAGTCAAAGAGAAACACTTTCCAATTCTTTCAAGGATGACCCGAGACATTTTAACCATTCAAGCTTCAACAATGGCATCGGAGAGCGCTTTCAGTCAAGCAAGACTTCAACTTGGTGATTATAGAGCGTCTATGAGGGAGAGCTTGGAAAAATAAGTACTTTTCAGAGATTGGGTCCGTTCGGAACGAAGAAATTTTGGACTTGCTTAATCACAACCAGAGGTAGACGAAGCTTACGAAGAAATGCTAGCTGAACTTGCAGAGGATGCATCTTCGCCCGAAAGTGGTGATGAACAAGCTACTTTTCCGCCACCACCAACGGAAGTTCCTCCGAACCTTGAAGGATTTATGAAATTTGTAAGAGATACCATGTAAAATTAATATGTAACTTGTATTTTGGCACTTCTTGATTAATTTCTTTTTCTTCTCAATGGTGGTATTAGCACCTAGTTGTGCTCATTGCACTGGGGGAGGGGGGAGGGGAGACTAAGAAAGATATTGTCATGTTTTGTTAAAATATTATAACGCATTCATTTGAATATCTCTTTACAATATTTTGTGTTTTAAATTTGAATTAAAAAATTTAAGTCACAATTATATAATATAATTTACAAGAAATCGCCTTAGATAAAAATATTTTTTAAAAAATAGGCCAGACCCACTTAGCCCCCCTCCCCCATATATATATATATATATATACAAGAAATTGCCTTAAACAAATTTCTTTTTAAAAGATAAGCCAGGCCCACTTAGGCCCACATAGGCCCGGGACCGACCTACTTAGCCCGGGACCATTAGTTAGTGATCCTGGCCCCGGGCCGATTACTACAAAAAACCCGCGAAGCCCGGACCCATTTAGGACCGGCCCACGAGGTCTGTTTAGGCCCGGTCCCGACCCGCATTACACCCTTAGCATTACCTAACAAAAGAGGTCTTTAGTAAAAATGTGCTCTTATAAGTATAGTTTTCCAGGTAGCTACAACGCATTTTCAGCATACACTAACAGCTTGAGAGTAAATATTTTGAGTAAAATAACCTTGTAACCAATGGCTAAACCAGGAAATTCAATAAGGGTGTTTAAATTTTGAACATCCTTTGCCAGTGGGCTATGCAAAAGTGTTCAAAGTCTATTTTTAATCAATAACAAATAATATTTTACCTTATACGTGGTATATTTTTTGGGCGAAAGGTGATCAACTAACCATCCTTAGGCCAACATAGCTTCGCCCCTACTTGTAACTTGAACATTATAATTATTACTCCAATATGGTTTTGCTTTATAAAACTTCTTCGAAAGTTTGTCCAACCTATAAGTTTCATTGTTGAGAAAGGTATTCTAAATCCAAGAAGGATGATACTCTAAATGTAAATAAACCCCTCTTTACCTGTAGCTAGGAAGAATACTGTTGCCATTGATTTGAATTTAAACTTGTTAGTAGCCACAAAAAGCAACAAATTATGCTACTCGAATTAGTCAAAGTACTATACTGCTGAATGGATTTTTCGGTTCACCCAAAAAATGTTGGAGTATTATCACTTTTAACTTGCCAAAAATTATTTATACCTGGTAGCCGAAAAAAGTGTATAAAACTTGTATAATTTTTGTATATAACAAATAGAGTGTGTGTGTATATATATATATATACATACAAGTTTTATATACACACTCTATTTTATATATATTTTATATATATATAAAATATACAAATTTTATACATATTTTGGCTATATTTTTTACAACGACTATATAGTGTCATATTTTAAAAAGTGTTTAAATTTATTAGGAAAAAAATGTTTAATAATTTTAGAGAATATAGAAGTTAAACATCCGAATATTGATCACCAAGGTAAAATTTCTGATAACATGGATTACTGGACAACTATATTATGGTAACTTCTTTTACATATCAAAATTTCTTTGATGAAATTGCCACAAGATTAGTCTAGTTTTTATTATATGTTTGAAAAAACAAGCAGAAAAACAAAAGAATTTCACAATTAAACCTCAGATACATATGGAGATGCGGGGTATCGATCCCCGTACCTCTCGCATGCTAAGCGAGCGCTCTACCATCTGAGCTACATCCCCATTTGCTCACTGTACGACTCTTTTATAATTAGTTTTCTGTTGGCCAATTTACAGTTGGAAAACAAGAACAAATTCTGTGTAGTGAGCTAAAATTAAGTTAATGCACCATTCAGACTTAATTCAGGCCTACTTTTGACATCTCCAAAAGGCTGTTTCATGTATTTTGCCTTCAAGTTCTGTTTTTCCCCTTTGATTTCAGAGCCTCTATAAGAACTGCTAGTCTGCTACTAATTAGTATCTTTCTCAGAAGTTGTTTTCATGTCATTGTGAATGGAGTTGTGGCAATGCGGTGATATTTCGAAAGATGTGGTGGACATGCTATGGTTTAGCTAAAGTTTCGTGCATGGTTAAGTGGCCATCAAGAAGCTATTTTCATTCCTAAGATATTTGGCATGATTAAAAGCTATTTGCATTCCTATGAATAGCCTAATCATGAACCTATATCTCATTTGTACTCTTTTTTCCTTCAACCGTTAATGTTGCCATCATTTATCTTAATTAGCTTCTTCTACTCCTCATTTCCTAACCTGCTGGTGTAGCTAAATTTTGTTATTATTGTTCTCTCGTAGACCTCACGCCTCACAGAGAAAGGCTTGTTTGATCTTGGAGAAATTTTCACAATGCTAAAATAGTTTTCTTAATTAGATTGTTAGAAATAGCCTGCAGTATTGTGTGACGACATACCTTATTAGCAAATTACCATGATTGCTGAATTTTATTGTCACGCCATACGCCAGTAAGGTATGTGGTCACACATACTACAGACTATTTCTAAGAGGAGAGTAATGTCAGTTGAATGGCTTGAAAGAATTTTGGTAAACTGGGAATATGGCATTGCCATGAGGAATTGCTAGCTTCTGGTGCTGGAAGTTTCCAATTCTTAAAGTTGCTTAATTTTTTTATTTATCCTATTTGAATATATAGTCATACCATTCTTTTGCTTTTAGGACAATCCGATGGTACTATTTTTCGTTTCTTGTTATCATGAAATATGGATTGGTCACAGTTTGTGATATCTGCTGTTGGATCTTTTAACCATGTAAAGTCTATGATTCTTTGGTTCATTCTTGGAGCCAATTTTGAGGCTTTGATCTTATTTTAAATGAAAATCATAACCGAGAGGGTGTTTTTCATGATGGGTATTTGTATTTCTTCACCCGCAAAGACTTACTCCATAGTGAATCTTGATTTCGAACTAATGTGAAATTATTTAACCTGTGAAGGTGAGCAAAGTAAGCCAGAGGCATCTGTTCCTACAACTGAAAGATCACAAACACTACAAAGCTGACCTAGCTGGGATGGAACAAAATGAGTAGCGCAATACGGGCAAGTAACATTTTTCTGGCCCATGTATATGGGGACATATGTTGCACCACATACCACAAAAGGATATCTGAAGTCATAATTCAACAGTGTAGCATGGCGCATATTTTTCTCAGCTGCTTGCAGAATCTGGCGGGCTTGTTTGGCTTGGCTTTCATTGGTTGGATTTGTCTCCACGAGTCTCCTGGCAAAGCTGGCCGCTGAGCTAAGATTGCCTGCCTTGAAGAAAATAGTCATAGCATTCTGTAATGCGAGTCTCAAGTGCGGAAGCTGCAGATTACAGTGTGTGAAATAGGCAGCTAACTCCTGCTGACGAACAGGATTATCTTTCAATTCCTTCCTCTTAAGCTCCATCTGCAAACCTAAAATGTACTCCTTCACTAGGATAATCAATTCCTTGACCTCATCCACCTCTCGTCTTGACTCAACCACAATGGTGTGAAGAATGCTCAGGAATAATCTAAGAGCATCAGAGAATTTCTCAGAAGTTGTGGCCCTATAAGCAGCTTTAAATTTTTCTTCCAGCTGAACAAAATTAAAGACAAGGGCAGGTGGACCCCGCACATGGGGACTAGCTGGCTCACTCCAACCTCTCTCAATCGCCAAAGAGATAATTGGTGTCGAGGAGAAGGCACACAGATGTGTGTGGCTTCCCATATGAAGATCAGCAAACAGTTGCTTTAAAGGAGAGAAGTTCTTAATCCCTAGTTGTCTGGTCAGCAACCGCAGAGCAGTCTCGAAATTGCCAGCAGCCACATGTTCGGCAGCAACAGATGATTTTTTGGTCCAAATCTGGCTCACAGGCATGCCAGGGGTTGGGATAACAAAAGGAGAAGAGCGGACATTGGAAGCAGTCTTTGGTGTGTCAGTATCAGGTGGAAGATCCAGATCCTCAAGATCCCATCCTCCATCTTCGTTACGCAGAGCTTGCACCTCACCAATATCCAGTGACTCACCCCAATCAGCATCTGCAGCCTCTTCATACTCCTCATGTCCACCCCTGACTGTAGCATCTAGACCACCTTCTTTTGTCACCATCAAAAGAGGCCAGTCTCCCCCATCCAAGATGGGAATAGGGGGCAGCACCAGAGATGCTTTCTTCTCCTTTGGCAATGATGGAACATTACCGCTCAATTCTTCTGCAAGACGCTTAGCAGTATCCTTGAGCCCGTGGACTGCAGCTGTAATGTATGCAAGGGGCAGATGACCAGCATTCTCCAAAATCTTAACACGCTCACGAATATCACCAAGGTACAAGGCATCGTGGAATTGCCCCATAACTTCATTCTTTACCTCAGCAATTTTCATCATATTTGATAACTTATCCAGGTTTCCCGTTATTAGATAAAGGAAAGCGAGCCTCTCAAAGTTCTTCGTCTTCTGATAGACATATTCAACAATACCTGCATGACCCTGCCGAAGGGCATCCACCCCAAGCCTATACCAATGATCTTTTTCATCAATCTTCTTAGCAGATTCAAGAGCTATCTCAATGTTCCCACTTTCAAGTGTTAAGTCGAAACGAGTAAGCTCGTCCTTAACTAAACGAAGTGCAACCTCAGGAAAACCCTTCTGCTGCAAATAGGCAATCAGGGCTTGACCGCAAAGCCTTGAGTTTCTTATCATACTCATAACCTGGTCATAATCCTTTCTAAGCAGGGCCAGCTTGAAAATGTATTCAGTTGAATCAATAATAATAGGAAAGTTTTTCCCATCTTGATCCAAGCAAAAGATAGTGCTCCCAAATATCTTAGTAATGTAGACGGGGATGTCTAAGGTTTTGATGATTCCACTATCCCCATTAGGAAGGCAGTACTTGATGTGGATAGGTGTTGTATATATGAAGACCCCATTGTCATCCCAGGCACCACTCTTGACACGAATTGTCTCGCGAAGAGTGCAACGGTGCACAAGCTTCTTATCAGCTAGTACTATGGAATACTTGCCAAGCAAAGCAACACTTTCCATGTCAGATGACCAAACAATATACCTGATGAAAGGAGTCTGAAGCTCTCCAAGAACAATTCTCTGCTGGAGATCAAAAATAACAACTCTGTCCTCTGCCCTGCATAGTAAGTTTCCTGTGCCGGCATAATATATTGCATCAGTAGCAGTAGGAAGAAGGGTTTTCTTAACAATTTCATTTTCCAGATCTTTAACCAGGACTTGGTTGGTGCTCTTCTCAAGCACTGCAAACCTGTTCCGAGCAACAAAAACTGCTGATCCTCCACTTCCCTTTTCCCATCTGGAATACCCTGACCCAAAACATAACTTTCTTTAGGTAGCATGTATAGTTCATAGGAACCCCCATCCATGTCGAAACAGATCAACATAGCATTTTCAGTAGGACTGTAAGAAAGTGTTCGTGGACCTGGGGTAAGAGAGTCTTCATGTGGTCATCTATATGTATGTGGCATCAACCGAATTTCCTTCTGAGTAGAATACTCGTGCACATGCAGAAATCGATCCTTCACATAAAATAAAGAATCACCGCTCACAGAAAAAGCAGGGCGTTCTCTCACCAACTTGAACACTATCATCCCACTGCCATGTCCAGCTGCTAGAAGATTCATGTCAGGATGAGCTGCAAGGATCCAGAATCTATCACGCGCCCTCTCAAATCTGTGAAGAAGTTTCCATCGTGGAGCATCCCACACTAGAATGCTCTTATCCTCTGAATTTGAAACAATAACTTTTTGTCTTGGGTGGAACAAAACACATGATACATTGTTCAAATGGCGACCGAATATGCTCAACTCCCAAGCCTTCGTATCTAGAAATATTAAAAACTATTAGCAATGTTAGTATCAATCTGGTGACCTGAAAAATTAAGATAAAAAATGCAGCCTGATCCAAGCTGAAGTAGCACCTGTTTTTTTATCAATTTAATTCAAGAAGAACATTCTTCTCCAAAAGAATAGAAAGAGTTGAAGTTACATGTATGGTTCGCATGCGCTCAAACAAATAAGAAGAAGCATTCATCTCTTCACAGGTACCACAAAACTACAGCTCAGCATGAGCTTAATTAGCTTCGAGCAAGCTTTAGAGATACATGCAAACTGCTAAGGTGCTGCTACTACTACCAGCTCAGACTTTGCAAGGTACAAACAGTTTCAGCTAAGTATGGAGTTCCTAGCTGACAAGTTTTTAATGAAAGCTGAGAGGAGGTTATGCAAATTCTAAAATCCCATTCCTGGCCAAGTGAAAAGGACAACTATAAAGCTCTTATTACAGCTAGATCTATATATAACAGTAAAATATGTCAAATAGTATAAAAATGTTGGATTTTATGTTTACAACCAATTAAGTAATTGGGTTTTGACTTTAAGATTTAGAGCATACCATTCATCTGCCAGATTTTAATCCATCCTCCATTCGCACCAGATACTATTTGGGGCAGCGTAGGATGAAACGAAGCCCGGTTAACCCCTCGATCGTGACCCTTCAAAATATATTTCACAATAGCATCTGTGACACCAAAGAAGTCTGTATTCATCTGGCTTAAAACAGTTTTCTTCTTCACGGCACCAATATTCCAGACCCTAACAGTCTGATCCAAGGATGCAGAGACAACCAAGTCCTCTTTTGGATGAAATAAGGCAGACATCACATAATGGTTGTGCCCAGTCAAGTCAGAAATACAAGTGCGAGACTGCCAGTTCCAAATCCTCATTGTCTGATCATCACTTGCACTGATAATCCAGGGATATTCATGATGAAATTGAACAGTGCAAATATAATCAAGATGCCCAAGCAGTGTAAAGCACCGACGTCACATATAATTCCAGACCTTTATCTTGTAGTCATCCCCTGCGAGTGTCAAATATACTGCTGAGAACAGTATTTTCAATATGCAAGTGCACAAGGACATATTAGCTTACAAAATGTTACAAGTAAATCAAAGATGACAACGATGACTGTTAAACACATGCCTTAAATATTAATTTATTATTTGCTCTAGTGATGATAGGTAAATTTATTGCCCGGCGCCACTTTCATCACTATAAAAATGATTTCACATCCATAAGGTTAACAATCATCATCAATATAAATATGGACATTACGGAATTGAGCCTATAATATAGAGAGGAGCTCACAGTACGTTGCTTTAGATTTTGACAATGTGTCTTGAACTATGGTCCTGCTAAAGAAATGCATGAAAGAAACTACTCCATATAAGTAATTTGCTATGATTAAACACTAATATAAAAAATCATACTTATAAACTAATATGCAAAGAAGTTCTCTTTAAACAAGTTCAACGATGAATCAAACTAAACAGCAATAAAACAACATAGGAAAAAAATTAATGCGAATGACATACCCTAGCTAGCTGACGCCATTGATCACAGAGATAAAATAAGAAAACAAAAAAATCTTGACCGGGAATTTCACTAATATCAAAAACAGCATATTCTGATTTTCTTAAATCACATACGTGTATTCATCAGCGAATCTTCCATGAAATCAATAGCACCAATTTTACAGCAATGCAATAGTATATATAAAAAGATGAAACCTCCGGAAACAAAGAGAGGCTGAGAGTAGTAAAAATGAACGCCACGGACGGGGCCAACGTGCTCGTGGAATCGATCAATGAGAGTTCCCATACGGTAATCCCAAAGCTGGATCACACCGCTGTGAAGGCTAGCTAAAATCCATGGCCTTTTGCTATGAAAACTGAGTCCTTTCACTCGATTACTCTTCGTCTCCAACTTCGTATGCATCTGAAGGTTAGGGTTCATTTTGAGTAGTTTCTCTCTCTATCACTCTGTTTCTGTTTCTGTTTCATAACCAAGGAGAATTTGTTTCAACTAAACAAGGGCGATTTTGTCTTTTCATAAGAAATTAGACCCAATTCACTTGTTTCTTTCCATTCTCTGGTAAGACCAAAGAAAAAAGCTACCGTAATTGCAATGGTGTACGCAGCATTTTGTATAAGTCGTGCCACACTTAAGAAAGTAAACAAATTTTATAACATCAAACTTGGCGAATAAATTATCTTAGACGCACCCAAGAAATATATGGTGTGTAAAACATTTAAAATAATATTTTAAAAAAACATTTAATCTTTTTCCTTAATAATGAAGTTTCCTTAATTATAAAAGGAAAATATATCTGGTCAAATCACATAGTATCATTTGTTTACTTAGTGACGAAAAAGTAAGAAACGAACTTAGAATTAATGCAGACTCGAATCCACGTCACGCACAAAGCAAGTGAACTACGTCACCACTGGGCTGGAGAACTTCACTTTCACAAACGGTGTCACTGTAATAATGTTTAACCTGTTATATCATTTTTAATTTATCACTTAAGATATATTTAGTGAATTTCTTTTTACGAAGCGATGTCACGTGACACGTAACCATTTGGATTCGCCCGTGCGTAATTAATAGGACCAAAGATAATTTCTTCTCGGCCACCTCACAAATCGTCATCTTCAGCATCAAGAAAAGTTCTTGTCAATCAATGGCAATTAACAATAGCTAATTTTTTATTCTTTTTTCCATAAATTGATTCAATCATCAAAACCACAGATTAATCGTTTGAAGAAAGGTACTCTCAGTTTGAATCTACAAAGAGAGAAGAGGCCAAGTCGCAGAGAGAGCGAGAGAGATGAGCGGGAAATGAAGAAAATCAGATTTAGCTTTTTAGTAAAAGACCCTTCACACCAATGAAGCAATTATCAAAACTTGAGGGTATTTTAAGGAAATTAATAAAATGAATTTTAATATAAGTGGTTTACTTATAATTTTGCACCCTCTCATGTTCTAAATTTTGATTTTAAATTCATTCAGAAATAGAAATAGAGAGGCTCTTTTATGAATGGTGCAATAGTTACTGCTGTTTTTATCAATTCTTATTTTAATATTAAGTATTTGAATTTTTTTTCCATTTTGTAAATAGATTACTGAGCTATGATTGACGACACAAAATACTAACTTAAGGCTATTTTCTAGTTTTATATTTTTGAGTTTTGGACTTTGTTGTACTAAATTCTCTCATTTCAAAGTTATTAACAAATGTGCATAACAATTTATTCTTCTTTTCTTAATTTCTAAATAATGGTTAATTTACAGTACAGATGAGTCTGGTAATACAAATTACAAAATTTCGTAATACCAGAAAAATCTACAAAAAGGAGAATAACAATTTGAAATAAATCTAAATACACGATTGTTTCATAAGACAAATATGGCAATGTACCTATATTTATGTGTTTTGAGTCTTTTGACATATGAGACATAAACGTATAAATATTTTGTTTCATAAAACAAAAATTGAAATACGAAAGTTGAAAGTTCATAAGACAAATATGCATATGTAACAAAGCTTGAATTTGAGCTAGAAAGGAAAATATGTTGGTGTATATGTTTCCAAGGTAGTAACTTTTATTTGATAGTAAAGGAAAAAAGAGGAACAAAAACGTATACCCTTTTTTCTGGTGATTTTAGACGAAGTTCCATTATTTAAAATTATTTAAAACTTTGTCGAATGATACATTATTTTAACGTCTAAAGGACTTGAATGATCTTAATTATCATATCATATTAGATATTTGTTTAATTTTAATAACATGCTTATAATTTTTAATTTATATATATAAAGAACAAAACTCCAATAAATATATGGAATAATTATCTTCTTAATATTTGGAACTTTAAAATCAACCAAATCTATGCTTATGAAATCTTTTGTTATTTAGAGTATGTAGGTTAGGACTTTAAAATTAATTAAGATTTATCTTCTATAATCATGTATTATTTGAACTATTAACCATAGCTCTTTTATGTGATGCTTAAAATCTTTATCCTCATATTATGGGTACAAGGGCAATTACGCTTATCCTAAGGCTAGCATATAGAGTGTTGTTAGTGTAACTTTACAACAGGTTTGAACATTTCTATACGATATTTTTTTTAATTATATAGAGATATAATTAAGTGTACTTGAATAACGCAGTATAACAAATTCAATCATAATAATTATAATATACAGCACTTGCAAATAGTGGCTACATAACAATTTATCTGTCTGTATTTCCCTTGTTCTGCCATCCTCTTCATCTGTTCTTTTATCTTCTTCTAATGACTTGCTCTGTTTACTCGCCCGAATATCAATTCTTTCATCATAACAAATGTTTTTGCAAGAGCTTCAAGGGTTGTTAAATTCCCAACATTGCCTTTTGCTTTTGAGTCCCTCGGTTTAATTTTTTCACCTAGTAATTGTTAGTAATCGGTGTTCAAAATCAGAAAATCAGAGAAGTAAAACGTTAGTTCGATAAACAAATCACAAAATAATTCTGAGCCCACAAGTTATTTGTGTGTCCTTAAGGAATTTAATCCCCTCACAATTGTCCAAGGTTATGGATTATTTCCTTCCAGGATAGAATGAAAAAACTATTCTGTAATACTGACAATCGAAATTACAGAACTTCAATGAACTCAACAAACGGAGCAAATCACACTTGATACATTGTTTATTTGGAAAAACAACAATATAAAAAAGAGGGGAGAAGTTTCAGATTTTTCATATCTAAAAAAATGAGGTCAAACCTCTAAATTTATAGACAATGAAAGGGTGAGATGAAGATGTGCAATCCAAGAGGTGCCTCTTCCATTTTCCATTCACACCCTTTAAATAAAAACCCAACAATCCTCACATGAATGGGAAATAATCATATTTATAAAAACATGCATAAAAATTATGGGATTTGCAAGCAAAGATTAATCGCATCTGGATAAGTAGGTGATGTTTTATACTTCAATATCACACAGAGGGAGGAGGGGGTAATTTGTGCGGTGACCAATTTTTCGCTTAAACTGATTATGGAAGAACCCGGTTCTTCTAAGTGTTCCTTAACCTACTATTGTAGAAATAGTAAATACGGAAAGTAAAGAACACAAGTATCTTAGGTGAAAAACACCTAGCTCAAAAGGTGAAAAAATCACGACCTACTTTCCAGTAGGATTTTTCTAAACTCTCTACTAAAATTATTGAGCCAAAAACTGCATTTACAAAAACTCTTTGTAAACCTAGGACTAACTCTAATCTCGTTGTGGCAAACAACCTCTAACTGTTGTGACAACTTCAAGTTAACTCTAACTTGAAAACTCTGAGTACCTATTACAATTGCCTCTAGATAAAGCTGAAAGGTACAAAAACCACCTACTATAATTGAACTAGAATAAAAGACAAACATTTGGAACTGGTTCTTCTATCTGGTTCATGTAGCTTCAGGTTTGCACACTTGAATCACAAACAAACTGCTTGCAAAATTGCCTTTCTATTTTACTCTCAATTCACGTTTAACTTCTACTTATGTGTGTTACCTGTAAAAGAGAACACCACTGATATTTATAGAGTTAGTAAATAGAGATTGACTAGAATTCTGATGCTACTCTTCCTTGGTGAAAGAGTTCTAGTTGATCTTAATCTCTAACTCCTTCCCTTTCCAAACTGTGTTCTCTTTGAGTAAGGAGTCCTTCTCTTTATCGATTATGCAACATTTTCGATTAGGATTAGGAGATATCAAATCTGTCAAGTTAGGTCTATCTCCTTCATGTGCATCCCACATGCTCATGTCTATCCGTATTTGTGCTCCACTGGGATGGACCTGGTTCATGTCTGAGTTCCTTTGTCAGTCTTCAAAACTAACCTTTACTTGGGCCAACAAATTCTCCCTTTTTGATGATGACAAACTTTGTGCTTTTCATACACCTAGGCCCTATTAGAACTCAGCTCAACATCAATGCAAAAAATATTTTTCACTTATCATCAAGGACCAGGTTCATTAGGTTATGAATATCACTATTCAGAATATAAAGCACAATTTCTTTTCCCCTTTTTGGCATCATCGAAAAGTTGCATACACAACGTGTGTTTCCTAGATTTTTAAAAATTACTCATGGCCATTGGGGCAACTCCAAATGCATTCATGGATTACTCATCAGTAATCAACTACACATTCAAACTATCACGGCAAAATAAACAGTCAACAAGAGCAAAAGCAGCAAACTTCATTGATAGAGAATATGATTCTGCCACAATCCACAAAAAGAAACAAAAACAGTTAAAATATGAGCAACAAAAAAACGTCCCTATCTGGGTCACTAAAAGGTCTAGGCAAGGTTCAGAAAATTAAGGCTTGGAAGAACTGGGATTTTGGATTTTGTCTTGGAGAAGGTGCAACATGTCTTGAAGAATACCAACATTCTTCTCCTTTTCCTTTGTGAGCTCAGTTCTGAGAGCACCTCTCTCAGATTCTACCTCTGCCAAACGAGTCTTCAGCCTTGCTATCTCAGCATCCTTTGCCCCACTCTCCTACAAATAGAGCTCTGACCTTGCTATTGATAGGTGTCTTTTTAGATGAACCAGGTTCATTGGGAATGGCAGAGACCTCATAATCACAAGCAATCCGAGTATTGATTCCAAAATGGTCTTTGCTTGTGGCCATCTCCCACTTCTTCAATGGCACCTTACAATGGGCAAAAACAATAGTGAGAATGAAACAATACGGAGTGGCATGGGCCTTGGAACCATTGATAACCCGATCAAGAAGGTTGATTATAAACCCAGGCCAGTCGATCTGCCGCCCACTATCCAGACATTCCATCAAAACCAAGTCTATGTAGTTGGCAATGTGCCTTCTTTCCTGCCTAGGCAGCACACACTTGTTGACGAATTTAAACAACACCTTGTTGGGTGGATTCATTTCACTCTTATACACAACCTTAGCCTCATTTACTTCTTTGCTATCGCAGAATTTCCTAGTAATGGCTAGGGCAGTATAAAGGGAGTCCAGACTTGGCCATTTTTACCTTGTGTAATCATCATAACCTTCAGAAGGTATACCAAGGATTTCACCCAACTCTTTTGCATCAAAAGACAATTGGACCCCTTTTACCAAGCTAGTGACTCTACCCTCCTTTGCCTTGGTATTTGCCATAAATTCAATAATCTCATTTCTGGCCAGTCTGTCATCTAACTGAAGGACCATATCCTTCCACCCCTGTACCTCTAGCCTTTCAAGTAGTAGAACCATCCATTCTTCCTCCAATTCCCTCAAAAGTCTTCCCTTCAAGATAGTGCATTTGCCAAACGTGGCCAGCTTGTCCTGTTCAGTATTAGACTTATCCTCCTCTTTACCACTCCAGTCTTCTTCTTCAGTAATTTTAACTTGTTTGGCATTCACAACAGACCTTGTCCGTTTAGCCAAAGTAGAGGGTTCAACAGACTTGGATACAGATGAAGACTTCTTTAAGGAAGTCTTGGCTTACTTGGGCTTAGGGGTTTGAACCTCCACCTCAACAGTCACATGTTCACTTTGATGGACCAGGTCCATCTCATCCACATCAATAGCCTCAACAGGTTCTGACACCTTTGCTTTCCCTCTGTCCATCCTTTTCTTCTTACTTTCTTTCATAACTTTCTGCAACTCCTCCTCACTTTGCTTCAGCTTGATTCTCGTAGCCCTTACTTTTGATAGAAGAGTTTCAGTAGTTTCAGAAGAAGCATCCTTCCTTTTCTTGTTGGCTCTTGCTATGCCAGGAGTCTTTGGAGTTCTCTTTTTCTTGGGGTTATAACTATCACCTACTTTCTTCATAAGATCTGCTAGTGTCTCTTTAACAGATGAACTTTTTGACAATTTTTGAAATTATGAGAGAGTGGCAGTGGCGGTGATGATGAATTTAAAGGAGGAGGTAATTAATACACAACGACAACTTTTAGTAGTCAAATATAAGTCTAATTACCCTGAAATTTCAGGTTGAATAGGCGGTTAGGCTTCCTTAGAATCTAAGCATTTTAACACGGTGAGGATTCTAGTTGAAATAGAACTGGTTCAAACATAAAAGGATAGGCTTTTGAAATTTTTGAATGTAGGTAGGACTCTGCTCATGAATTAAATATTAGTATTTCTAATTGTGCAGAGTGTAGAAAACATACCTCGTTATTCAGATGAACCAGTACTGATGAACCAGGTTCTTCACTGAGAATCCTCTTGATCATGTCTCAATTTGTCAAAAATAGAGAAAATTTAGTTAGAGATCAGTGAGTCATATTAACACATGGCACATGAGTATACTATTTACAGTATGAGGTTGAGCAACGATTAATCTAGTTACTTACACAAGTTTAAGATTTTCTAACCAATTCTTTTTTCAATTTTTTTTGTTTTTATTTTCATTGTGCATTCTGAATTGGTTCCATTAGGTGATCTTAATCATCCCTAATTCTAACATGTTCCTTTCAAAGTTCTCTCTACTTAGTGCTTTGTAAAGATGTCAGCAATCTGCTTATCAGTAGCACAAAACTCTACAATGATCAAGCCTTTCTCATATTTGTCCCTCAAAAATTGGTGCCTAACATCTATATGCTTAGTTCTCTTATGATAAATCGGGTTCTTTGTCATACTAATAGTACTAGTGTTATCACAAAAAATAGGGATGCAACCAACATCAATTCCATAATCCATTAATTGTTGTCTGATCCACAACAATTGAGCACAATATGAAGCATCAACAACATACTAGTTTCAGCAGTAGATAAGGCCACTGAATTTTGCTTTTTAGTAGCCCATGACACAAGACATGAACCAAGAAAGTGTGCCATACCTGAGTTGCTCTTCCTGTCTACAAGAAAACCTGCACAGTTAGCATCAACATAAGATGAACCAGTGAACCAATCATACCCCTATACAACTTCTGATCAACAGATGAACCAGGTTCATCTATGTCTAATTTTATGGTTGTTGCAATATGAGTATCTATTTCCTTCAATTCTTCCATTTTAAATTTCTTAAGCAACTATTTTACATATTTTTGCTGGTGGATCATAGTTCCATTTAAGTATTGTTTAATTTGCAAGCCTAAAAAGAAATTTAGCTCACCCATCATACTCATTTCAAATTCATTTTCCATTAGTTTAGCAAATTCCTAACTTAGTTTTTCAGTAGTTGCTCAAAAAATTATGTCATCAACATATATTTGTATTAATAAAAGATCTTTACCTTTTTCCCTCAAGAATAGAGTGTTATCAATTTTACATCTCTTGTATCCATGTTTAAGCAGAGATTTTGATAGTCGTTCATACCATGCTCTAGGAGCCTGCTTGAGTCCATAGAGTGCCTTGTCAAGTCTGTATACATGATCAGGACACTCATTGCTTTCAAACCCTGGAGGTTGCTTGACAAACACTTCTTCCTTTAAGTAGCCATTTAGGAAGGCACTCTTGATATCCATCTGGTAAAGAGTAAATTCCATGTATGCACCAACGGCTATGAGGAGTCTTATTACTTCCAACCTTGCAATTAGAGCAAAGGTCTTATCATAGTCTATGCCCTCCTCTTGACTATAACCTTGAACCACCAATCTTGCCTTGTTCCTTGTAACAGTTTCATCTTCATCAAGTTTGTTTTTGAAGACCCATTTAGTGCCAATTACTGATCTGTCCTTGGGTCTTGGAACCAGATGCCAAACTTGACTCCTTTCAAACTAGTTGAGTTCATCTTGTATTGAATTTACCCAATCTGCATCCTTCAAAGCCTCAGTAATATTTTTAGGTTCAATAAGAGATAAGAAAATCAAAAGCACAAAGAATCTTTAATGAAGATCTAGTTTTAATTCCAGAAGTTGGATCGGTAATTATGTTCTCAATGGGATGAGAACTTTGATACTTGTAAGGTTTCACAACCAACTGATTTCCGCTTGATGTTTCTCCTATATTTGTTGATGAGGAACATGCTCATGGACAGGTTCTATTGAGGAATTAGATTCAGTTCTTCTTTGTTTAGTTCCCCCTATCAGGTTGCCCTTGATGGAAGAACCTGTTCCTTCTTTTGGTGCAGCTTCAGCTTGGGCTGTGATTTCATTTAAATTTTTTACCAGCCCAATAGCTTCATCTTCATGTTCCTGTCTCTTAGAAAGAATGTTAGTTTCATTAAAAACTATATGTACACTTTCTTCTACACACATAGCTCTTTTGTTGTACACTTTATAAGCTTTGCTATGTGAAGAATATCCCAAGAATACTCCCTCATCACTTCTGGGATCAAACTTACCTGGGGAGTCCTTTCCATTGTTGTGCACAAAGCACTTGCATCCAAATACCCTAATATGGGATATATTTGGTTTTATTCCTTTAAGTAACTCACATAGAGTCTTCTCTACAAGAGGTCTAGTCATGCACCTATTAATGATGTAACATGTAGTGTTTACAGCTTCTGCCCAGAAGCTATAGGGCAATTTACTAGAAAGAAGCATAGTCCTAGCCATATCTTCAAGAGTCCTATTATTTCTTTCAACTACTCCATTTTGTTGTGGAGTCCTAGGGGCAGAAAAATTATGATCTATACCATGCACATCACAAAATTCAGCAAACTTAGCATTTTCAAATTTAGTTCTATGATCAGACCTAATTGATACAAGTTGATTACCTAGTTGTTTCTGAGTTTTTCTAACAAAAGAAGTAAACATGTCAAATGCTTCATCTTTAGATGTTAAAAATAATGTCCAAGTAAACCTAGAGTAATCATCAACAAGCACCATCGCATATTTTTTATCACCTCTACTTAATGTTCTCATTGGACCACAAAGATCCATATGAACCAGTTCCATCGATCTGGTCGTGCTTACCACTTTCTTGCATTTTAAAGAGGATCTTACCTGCTTCCCCCTTGCACAAGCCTTACAAACTTTGTCTTTCTTAAACTTGATGTTATGCAGCCCTATCACCAGGTCCTTGGAGACTAATTTGTTGAGTTGACTTAGACTTGCATGTCCAAGTCTCTTGTGCCAAAGGAGGGGATCATTGTCCAACACACTTATGCACGTGAGTTCATTTTCTGAAAGAATGGATAGATCTACAATGTATATATTATTTACTCTTTTTCCCTACAAAATAATCTTGTCAGTGATAAGATTTATCACAAAACATTTGGTAGAGGTGAATGCTACCAAGCTACCTCTGTCACACAGTTGTGATACACTGATTAGGCTGTATTTCAAGCCATCTATCAAAGAGACATTCTCAATGGAGTGTGAGTCTATCTTACCTACCTTTCCAACCCCAATGATCTCACCTTTCTTACCATTTCCAAATGAGACAAGTGAAAGGAACTGGTTCTTGCTTCCAGTCATATGCTTTGAGCAGCCACTATCCATGTACCATATTTGACTGCTCCCCTTCACTTGAACATGCAAAAGAAAATCAGAGGTTAGTCTTAGGAACCCAAACTAGTTTGGATCCCTTTCTATATGCAAAAGGGTGAATTAGATTCTTTTTAGCCCATTCTGGCAGCTTATTCTTCCTTTGAACAAATGTTTTGTTCTTTTGGATATCATTTTCATTTGTAGTACATTCACTTTTGTAGTGATCTGTCTTACCACAGTGTGTGGAGATTTTGTTCTCAGGAAGTGTGATGTAGTTGCTTTTGGGATCCCACTTAGGTGTAGGGTCCCCGTAGCCAAGTCCTCTCTTATTGCTACTATGGTGTTCTTGTAATCATGAAAGTGCATCAGAGGACCTATTCCATTTACAAGTTCTTTCTAGTTCATGCTTAACCTTGCTTAGATCCTCCTTTAGGACTCTTATCTGCTCATCTCTTTTGTACAACTCATCTTTCATTTTTCCTAGATTTTCTTCTAAAGTGAGTTGTGTGTGATCAACTTTCCTTTTACCTGTTCCTAATTTCAATTTTACATTTTCAGATCTTAGCTCTAGGACAATAGTGTCAAGTTCATGAACCTGGTTCTTTAACTCAGCATTTTTACTATCACTTTCACTAGCCCTAAGTTCCAAATTTTTGCACTTAGCTTTCAAAATCACACACTTTTTAGACAACTATTCATTTTTATTGTTTATGACCTCAGATTCATTAATTAAATCTAGAAGTAACTCAGATAGACTTTCTTTAGACAAAAACTTAATCTTGTCTTTGAGATGAATCACATTTACCTCTGATTCCTCATCAGATTCTTCAATGGCCATAAGTGCTTGTTCATCTCCATCCTCATCCTCTGAATCCTAATATAAGCTTTCCCCAAGCAGCAGCCATAGCCTTTGTTGATCCTTTGTTCTTCTTGGGATGAAACTGTTCCTTCTTCCTCTTTCTTTGTTCAGACCTTTCCTTCTTCCATTCAATTTCCCACTAAGGACAGTTTTTGATGTGGTGGTCAGTCTTACCACACTTGTAGCAGCCCTCGTTGGTGTGTTTTTCAGGAACCCTTGGTTTGTTGTAGTTTGCACCTCTTGAAGAACCCTTTCCTCTTATTAGATACTTATTAAAGTCCTTTGTGATCATAGCCATTTCATCCTCTTCTAGATCAGCACCTTCAGTGATTCTGAGAGCTAGGCTGCTTTTCTTCTTGGGTGCATCCATATTCATGGTTTGCCTTCTAAGTTCATAGGCTGTGTGATTTTCAATTAGCTCGTCCAACTTGAGAGTGACAATATTCTTTGATTCCTGAATTGCAGTGATTTTGCTTTCCCAAGTGACTGGCAAAACCCTTGTCAAAATTTTCTCAACTTTGTCTTCTTCAAGAATAACCCTTCCAAGAGACTTAAGTTCATTTGTTAGTATGGTGAACCTTGTATACATCTATTGAATGGTTCCTCCTTCCTTCATGGTGAAATTCTCATATTGAGAATACAATAGTGTTCCTCTTTATCTTTTCACTTGAGGAGTTCCTTCATGAGCCACTTGTAGAGTGTCCCAGATTTCCTTAGCAGTGGTATAACTTTGAACTTTATTGTACTCGTCTGGACTAAGTCCACACACAAGCCATTTCTTGGCCTTCGCATTCTTTTCCCACTTCCTCAAGTCCTCAGCATTGCAGTCAAATCTTGTTTTTGGCACATCTACTCCTTCAACATTCTTCTTCAAGGTAGCCAGGGGACCATCAATGACAATGTCCCATAGCTCATAGTCCTCTCCAATGATGTGATCTCTTATCCTGCTTTTCCACCAGGAGTAGTACTGGCCATTAAAGAGTGAAGGCCTAACAGTGGATTGTCCTTCCTAGTTTCCAGGTGGTGCACTCATCTTGATCTTTTCCTAAGGTGTTAGCCTCTTCAAGGATAACCCTCTTTGATACCAACTGATGTTTTATACTTCAATACCACACAAGGGGGGAGGGGTAATTTCTGTGGTGACTAATTTTTCGTTTAAACTGATTATGGAAGGACCTGGTTCTTTTAAGTGTTCCTTAACCTACTATTGTAGAAATAGTAAATGCGGAACGTAAAGAACACAAGTATTTTATATGGAAAGCACCTGGCTCAAGAGGTGAAAAAACCACGACCTACTTTCCAGTATGATTTTCCCAAACTCTCCACTAAAATTACTGAGCCAAAAACTGCATTTACAAAAACTCTTTTGTAAACCTAGGACTAACTCTAATCCCATTGTGTCAAACAGCCTCTACCTGATGCGATAACTTCAAGTTAACTCTAACTTGAAAACTTTGAGTACCTATTATAATTGCCTCTAGATAAAGCTGAAATGTACAATATAAAACCACCTACTACAATTGAACTAGAATAAAAGACAGACACTTGGAACTGGTTCTTCTATTGGTTCATGTAGCTTTAGGTTTGCACACTTGAATCACACACGAACTACTTGTAAAATTGCCTTGCTATTTTGCTCTCAATTCACGTTTAACTTCTGCTTATGTGCGTTACATGTAAAAGAGAACAACACTGATATTTATAGAGTTAGTAAATAGAGATTGACTGGAATTCTGATGCTACTCTTCCTTGGTGAAAGAGTTCTAGTTGATCTCAATCTCTAACTCCTTCCCTTTCTCAAACTTTGTTCTCTTTGAGTAAGGAGTCCTTCTCCTTGTCAATTATGTAACCTTTTCGATCAGGATCCGGAGATATCAAATTTGTCAAGTTAGGTATATCTCTTTCACATGCATCCCACATGCTCAAGTCTATTCGTATCTGTGCTCTACTGGGATGGACCTGGTTTATGTCTGAGTTCCTTTGTCAGTCTTCAAAACTAACCTTTACTTGTGCCAACAATAGGTTTCCCTGTGAACTTTCCGTAATGAACTTATGTCGGATATACTCGGTCAATCAGTTGATTTGATATCTTTGAATCGTCGAACTTTGGTGTATACCTAGATAACCATAAGTTACATAATTAACCCTTAACTGTCTTTGGTTCTCATTGTTGTGTTTGTTTCAGCCATGAACACCGCTGGTTTCGTAAGAGCATAGAGAATTGTCCTTACAGAACTCTCCTTGAAGCGTCTAACACGTCACACTTACATAGGTGATTCCTAAATGTGTTACCTCATAGATACACCATTTGATATACGCCATATCAAACTTAGAAATCATTAAAAAGCCTTAACGCTTTATATTTGGTACTGAACATCGTCTCATCACGAGAATTGACCAAAAAGAAATTTTATTTGATAATGTTGAACGGTCATTAATGAATTTGTTTGAGCTCCTTGAACCTAGATCTTGGGATCTTCAATCTTCCAGGTAGAGTTACTGCCACAATAACTTGTCCTCGGTCATAGTCCCATTCTCTTCAATGATCTTTCAACTATCTCTCTAGTTAGGCCTTTTGTAAATGAATCCAACACATCGCTTGACTTCACATAGCCAATTATGATAATTCCCCCAGAGAGTAGTTGCCTCACGGTTTTATGTCTTCATCATATATGACAAGATTTTTCGTTATACATAATGCTCCCGGCCCTTCCTATTATCGCTTGACCATCACAATGTATACATATAAGTGCCAATATTTTGGGCTAAGACAGAATTTCTTCAAGAAATTTTGGAACCATTCAACTTTCTCACCGGGCTTGTCTAAGGCTATAAACTTAGCCTCCATTATAGAGTGGCAATGTACATTTGTTTGGATGATTTCCAAGACACTGCTCCTCCACTGATTATAAAAATATATCTACTTATGTATTTAGTTTAGGTTGATTCGGTGATCCAATTTGCATCACTATACCCCTCAATAACCGTAAGATACTTATTATAATGCAATTCATAGTCATGGATATATTTCAAATATCCCAAAACTTATTTTGTTGTCATGACAGTTCAATGCGAACTTTCTTATGTCGTAGGCTGATACGTCTCGACTTTCAATTGCATATCAGATTATTGACTACACTTAATGTAGCTATAGTATATTATCACAACAGCTGGAATAATTGATATCAGTTGTGGCCACAACCTTTTAACACATTTCGAAATCACTCCACCATTTTCAGGCGATTTATATTTATTCATACGTCTATATGATATGCATATTATAGCACCTTCATTCATGAAAAAAAATCCAACTTACAATGGATTTTGTTCATGTTCATCGGCTGGTTCACCCCATTATAGACCAACGTAATAATATATTCGTTCATGAACGGTCATGTTTATACAAAACATACAAATGCACTTTTTATAAAAGTCACAGCCTTCCAGGTGACACCCTTTCATAAAAGAACTAAACATTATAAATGTTCAAGGAACAATAAATTATTTCTGGAAAGGCACGTAAACATCTTTCGAATTTGTAATTTCATCACTAGTCATCACTAAGACTGAACAAGTAATTAATTAACTGACTATCATATCAATATCCACTAAGAATTGGTGGGGTTCAAAAATTATATCATTTAGACATTACGTCTAACATTGTCTTTTGTCATGCATAAGCTAAAGGTCCCCACATTTTAAATATTTCACCAACATATCATCCACATATAATCAAATAATGACTATATGGTTTGAAGTATTCTTAACGTAAACATATTTGTTTACACTCATTAATTTTAAAATTATTTGACAATATTATTTGGTCAAATCTCGCATGTCATTGTTTGGGTGCTTGTTTTAGTCTGTAAAGTGACTTAATAAGTTGGCACACCTTTTTTTTTATTTAAGGAATCACGAACCCTTCGGGTTATTTCATGTAAATTTCTTCCTCTAAATCTCAATTTAAGAAGGTTGTCTTCACACTCATTTGATGGATTTCAAGACCATACACTGTAACCAATGCTACTAACATCCATATGTACGTAATACTCATAACTGACGAGTATGTGTTAAAATAGTTAAGGCCTTCTAGTTGTCTATATCCTTTGACAATAAGCATTGCCTTATATATGTCAATAGTGCCATCATCTTTAATTTTCCTCTTGAAATTTCATTTGGAACCCAATGGTTTGTTATCTAGAGTAAGATCAACTAGTTACCAAGTATGGTTATTTAATATGGATTCTATCTCACTATTGATTCCTTCTTTTCGAGGAAGATATAACTTCTTTCAAAGTTTGAAGCTCATTTTCTAACAAGAATGTCAGAAAATCTAATCAAATGGAAGTAGTTGTCCTTTGATATTTACTACGTCTTGGATTCACCTCATTAGGTGTAATTTCCTTTGCTTCTTTCCGAGGTCGCTTAGATATTTAACTAGACGACTCACATTCCTTTTTATATGGATAAATATTCTCAAAGAATTCAGCATTATCTGATTCGATTACCGTATTAATATGAATATCGAAATTTTCTGATTTATGAACCAGAAAATGATATGCCTTACTATTTGTTGCATATCCTATGAAAACACAATCAATGATTTTCGGTCCTATATCTACGCTTTTAGGTTTAGGACTTGTACTTTAGTCAAATACCTCCCACACTTTGAAATATTTCAAGTTGAGCTTTCTTCCTTTCCATTTTTCATATGAAATGGATTGTGTTTTGCTCTGGGGAACTCAGTTGAGTATTCGGTTAGATGTAAGAATAGCCTCTCCCACAAGTTCTAGAGTAAACTAGAACTTCAACAAACCATTCATCATTTCATTGAATGGTCTATTCTTTTTTTCTGCAATCTTATTGGATTATGTGGCCGTTGTTTGTTGAATAACACCATATTCCATACATATTTCTTCAAAAGAAGATTTATATTCGCCGATTCTATTACTTTGTAGAGCCAACCGCAGAAACTGTTGTTTGTGTCATGGTAGAGCCAAAATTAATAAAAGGTGAGGTTTAAATCTTCAAACCAAGTAATATCTGACACAACCAAATTTAATAAAGGGTGAAGTTTTTAATCTTCAAACCCAGTAAAATGTTGGAGTAAAAATCACTAAGACTTTAATCTCCAAATGAGTAGAAAGTCACTTAGACTTTAATCTCGACAAATGAGTAGAAAGTCACAAAGACTTAATCTCGACGAACGAGTGGAAAATCACGCAGATTTTAATCTCAAAGCAGGAGTAGAATATTACGAAGATTTTAGTCTCCATAATAGCAGTAGAAAACCACGAGAATTTTAATTCTCTCCAAAACCTGGTTAGTAAATCACAAGTATTTTAATTTTCTTTTCAAATGGCTTTTCAAGTAAACCATTATAACCCCTAAATATTTCAACAGTTTGATATATTTTCTTATAAAAAACATATGTAATATCTTTACATATAATATTCATGATCTAAAAAATACTTTCAAATATTAATGTATGCCTAATTCACATCTTACAAATATTGAATATATTTTTCATATAATTTTATGCATGTTGCCAAATTCTATATCAACAAATTGATTAAAATGAATAACAAAATTTAATCTTTAAAGACATCTTATTTCCAATGACGCATATAGCTCTAGATTTGTTATATGAGATCATCATATAATAAACATGTATCCTAAATCAGAAGGATAGATAAATAAAGTGAGTAGGAAAAAAAAGAAAGTAGAATCCGAATTTCTCTGTTGCAACTTTCTTCTTTGACGTGAATAAAAGGAGCCAAACATTTTGACTTTTGCTTAGAAAATGGCATCTTACACTAACTTTTGATAGAATGAGCAGACAATATTTTATATTATGATGGAAAAATTATTCCCTTTACTTTGGTGTAGACTCAACAATTTTTGTGAGACACCGATTCACGCAAACAGTGTACTTTCTAAGTTCAATTTCGTCCCTTGAGAACTAATTGCAATAATTAGTCAAAACCCATTGTCACATTATCAAATCTTCAAGCAATTCACAAGACAGATTGCATCATAGTGCTTCGTCGGTCGTGATATAGAGACCAAAATCGAGAATAGTATCACAGTCGAGGCCAATTTTATCCGGACAATTACATACTCCATGTTTATCGGGCTTCTTCCCTTTCTGAATCACTATGGCAATCCCATGCCAAATTAAATTGCTTGCCCAATGCTATTTGGTTTTAAACCAAAACCGATGACGAGACTGGAAGTTGGATCCGTCTTTTTCTTCTTTCTTCTTGGAACAACCTTTTTTAAAATTTCAACCAAGTGCATACTTGGTTTCCAAAATTAATTCCTATCAAAGGAAATGGAAGAATGTAGTTTCGAAATGGATTCCTCCAATAACGTTTTCTGGACCAACTCATATCAATTTTCTTTTTGCAACAATAAATCTCTTTCTCGTTTTTCTCTCCAACACACAAATACAGAACATAGTATTTAAATTCCTTAAGATGGTTAGTAATCTGTGTTCAAAATTAGAAAATCAAAAAATCAGAGAAGTAAAACGTTAGTTCGATAAAAAATCGTAAAATAATTTCAAGCCCACAAGTTATTTATGTGTCCTTAAGTAATTTAATCCCCCCACAGTTGTCCAATGTTATGGATTACTTTCTCATAGGATATAACGGAAAAACTATTCTGTAATACTGACAATCGAAATTATAGAACTTCAGCGAACTCAACAAATAGAGCAAATCACACTTGACACTTTGTTTATTTGGAGAAACAATGCAACAATATAGAAAAGATGAGAGAAGTTTCAGATTTTCCATATCTATAAAATGAGGCCAAGCCTCTAAATTTATATACAATGAAAAGGTGAGATGAAGAGGTTCCTCTTCCATTTTCCATTCACATCCTTTAAATAAAAATCCAACAATACTGAGTATAAGTTGTTTGTTTGTGATGTCTACTGTTGGATCTTCCAACAACCATGTTTTTGTCTATGATTCTTTGGTTCATTATTGGAGCCAATGTGCAGGATTTGATCTGATTTTAAATGAAAATCGTCGTTGCTCATTCTTGTTAGGCCGAAGTGTTTGACCTTTCCTTCTCCGCGCCGCTCAGGCTTCCTACCTATTGCGTGGTGAAAAGAAGTACGAAAAAATAGTAAACAGAGCACACCGAAGGTTTATTGCACAAAAACACTAGGGCGCAGGAACTCGAAAAAAGAAGCCCATCAAATGTCAGATGCAACCCTGTACCACATTAAGATCATCTCTGTAGGGGCAGCAACAGAGATGCTTTCTTCTCCTTTGGCAATAATGGTTAATTACCACCCAATTCTTCTGCAAGACGCTCAGCAGTATCCTTGAGCCTGTGCACTGTAGCTGCAATGTATACAAGGAGAAAATAAAATATTTATAAAATATTCTTAAAAAGTATGATCAAATTAAGAACAACCTCATAAACTCCGCAAATAATAATATTGACGCATAAAATTGAAAGTAACAAAATCACACAGTATATAGAGGAAGAAGAAACATACTATTAAATCCTCCATTCCACTCTTTCTCGTAGGAGTCTAAGCCGTGATTCAGTTTAAGTATGGTTGATCATTCTCTGGATTAGCTATTAATCATCGTCTTGCTAGTGTTAGAGTAGTTTGTAAATACGTGGGAGTCCTACATTGATGGCTTTGTAAATATGTGAGAGTTCCATATCGATGGCCACAAGCCATTTAGTTGGCTTTGATATTATTTTCGTATTTTATTTTGGAACAACTTTTTGTTATTTAAAATTTAAATTAACAGAAAAGTTGAGGCTATTCGTAAAATGGGGCACTCTTCAGAAAAAGTCTCGTTTTCTTATTTGTAAATACAGAAGACTTCCAGAAGTAGTATATTCAATCTGCACATATGTTTCAGGCTTTGTTGTATCCTGATAGAGAATTGCTTGTAATCTCTAAAGTATATACATGCAATAACTCTTGAAAGATAGCAATCTTCCATGCCTCAAAGCCTTTAATTCTCTGTTACTTACCTATATTTTCTAACAATTTTCATGAGTTATTGTTGCTATGGAGAAATTATTGGCTATTGTTGAGAATCCGAAGACTTAATCAAATTGGATCGCTTTGATGGATCAAACTTCACTCGTTCGAAGGACAAGATGATCTTCTTACTCATTGCGCTGAAAATCTTTTATGTTCTTGATCCATTGTTGGCTGCACTACCAGAACCTACCCCGGAGGATACTTATGAGATCAAAGCAGAGAGGAAGAAACGAGAAGAAGATGAACTGCTTTACGGAGGTCATATTCTGAATACTTTGCCTGATCGATTGTATGATTTGTACTCCAATCTAAAATCTCCAACGGAAATCTGGACGGCGTTGCAGACTGCATATGAAAACGAGAAACGAGGTATCGATAAATTCTTATCTCTACAGTGTTTCGAATTTAAGATGGTAGATACAAAGCCTATAATGGATCAGATACATGAGTTACAAATCTTAGTTTTAAAACTAAGTGATCTTGAAGTGAAAATTCCTGATGCACTTCAAATAGGTGCGATCCTCTCGAAATTTCCTTCTTCCTGGAATAACTACAGAAAGAAAATTCTACGTTCTACTAACAAATTAACTATAGAACAATTTTGAACTCATCTTCAATTGAAAATGAGACTCGTGCTCGTGATGAAATTGTTCATGGCTCTAGTTGTACAGTTAATAGGTTAGTCAGAATAAGTCGGGGAACGAAAATAAAAATCTGAAAGTTTCAAAGAAGTCTCTTAATAAAAAGAGAAATAATTTGAATTGTTATTATTGTGGAAAGAAAGTATCACGACCCAAGTTCTCCCTCCATAAACCGTCGTGAAGACACCTAGACTCTACGACTAGGTAAGCCTAAGATTTGCGGAAAAATGAAATGAAAACAGAAAAACTAACAACTAACAGGAAATTTTAAATAAGAAATTAAGATGCCGCTCGGCATATACAATTGTCAACTCTCGAAATGTACATAAACTCTCCCAAAACTCGGAATATCGTAAGTCACAAACTACAGAAAGAAAACACTATTTCTATACTCCAGAGTCTAAACAAAGGAAATACATGAAGCCCTAGCTTTTAGGAAAAATGAAAATCGGCCAATAATGTGGTAAAAACAAAAGAAAAGTATCAAATAAACTCAAAATCCCTTTAGATCTATAGAAATCTGAACGGACTCAAATAGAAAGTAACTAGGGTTTTTTAAAAATAGACAGAGGTGAGAAAAATCCGATTTGAACCAGAGATTTAAAGCCATAAACATGAAGATAACATTACTCACAAAAATAGAGATGAAAACAGGCGGATTCATCGAGAAAATGAAGGATTTGAACCAATTTTGTTCGAATCCTTTTGAGATTCCATCAAGTAGTCATGGAAGTCGAATAACCAGTGAAGATAAGAGGTCGGCTAGGGCCTGAAATCACAGGGAAACCCCATGGAACGGAGGGTTTCCTGTGACAGCGGTTAGGGTTAGGGATAGTTTCAGAGAGAATGGAGAAGAAGAGGGAAACAGGGGCGACGAGCTTAGACAAATGACTAGGGTTAGAGGGTAATGGTGTAATTAAAAAAGGCAATTGATCCTGGACCGTTGATCTTTTGAGAACAACGGCCAGGATTCGATCTAAGGGTTAGGCGGGTTAAAAAAATGGGTTAGGGTATTTGGATTGTAAATTTAATTGAACTGGGGGTAAAATTTGGACTAGGTCTAAAATTAAAACAAAATTAAAAGAGGCTATTTGTTAAATACTCAATTAATTTGATAAATAATTTATAAAATAGCTAATAAATGGAAAAAAATACTTTTTATGCATAAAAATGATTTAAAATAATTACTTGATATTATAAAAATACAAAATGTCATCTTCTTGTGAAATAAAGTAATTATGCACACATGGGCTATTATTGCAAAATATGCAATTATAGTCTTAAAAAATGCAAATGTAATTATAAAAATACAAATAAAATATTTGAACACTTTATGAGCATAAATGATGAATTTAGATGATTAAATCATCATAAAGTAATATAAGGGATAATTTTTGAATATTTATAATTAAAATGCAAAAATAAATTGATTTAAGACCTTCAAAAATTGTAGAAAAAAAATTGTAAAAATACTTGTGCATCTTTGTAAATGCATGTACAATATTTTAAAAGTATGTCTGCATATTTAAAAATATATGAGGGAAAAATTGGGTATCAACACATAGGTGCTGCAATAGATGAGAATCCCTCAACAAATTGACGGTAATACCCCGCCAAACCAAGACAACTCCAGTTCCTTGTAGCTGAGGACGGTATTGGCCAACTCTGCACTGCCTCCTCCTTGATCCCTTCACTCGATACTACATGACCCAAAAATGCCACTAAATCCAACCTGAACTCACATTTTGAGAACTTTGCATATAATTTCTTCTCTCTCAAGGTCTGAAGCACAGTCTTCAGGTACTGCGCATGATCTTCCCGACTCCGGGAGTACACCAGAATGTCGTCAATAAACACAATGACGAAAGTATCAAGATAAGGCTGAAATACACTATGCATCAAATGCATAAATGTTGTTGGGGCGTTGGTCAACCCAAATGACATCACAAGGAACTCGTAATGACCAAACCGAGTCCTGAAAGCAGTCTTTAGGATATCTGGCTCCCGAATCTTCAATTGATGATAACCTGAACGCAATTCAATCTTGACCCTGCAACTGATCAAATAGGTCATCAATACGAGGCAAAGGATACCAGTTCTTCACTGTGACTTTGTTCAACTGGCGATAATCAATGCACATACGCATAGAACCATCATTTTTCTTCACAAACAAGACATGAGCACCCCAAGGTGACACATTAGGCCGAATGAAGCCCTTATCAAGCAATTCTTGCAACTATTCCTTCAACTCCTTCAACTCAAGAGAGGCCATACGATAAGGAGGAATAGAGATGGGCTGAGTTCCCAGCAACAAATCAATGCCAAAATCAATATCTCTGTCGGGCGGCATGCCCGGAAGATCGGCTGGAAACATATCAAGGAAATCCCTCACTACCGGGACTGACTCAACTGTAGGGGTATCAATACTGACATCTCTCACATAGGCTAGATACACATCATACCCCTTCTCAAGCATTCATTGAGATTTAAGAAATGAAATAACTCTGCTGGTAGTGTAATCTAAGGTACCCTTTCACTCTAGTCGCGGTAAACCTGGCATAGCCAATGTCACGGTCTTGGCGTGACAATCAAGAATAGCATAATGGACCAACAACCAGTCCATGCCCAATATAACATCAAAATCTACCATGTTGAGCAATAATAAATTGGCTCTGGTCACTATGAGTAATCAAACATGGCCTATACATGCGGTTCAATATAAGAGAATTTCCCACAGGAGTAAACACATAAACAGGGGAACTCAAAGAATCCTGAGATACGCCCAAATGAGGAGCAAAATAATAGGACACATAGGAATAAGTGGAGCCTGGATCGAATATAACCGATGCATCTCTATGACAAACCAGAACAATACCTGCAATGATAGAATCAGAAGCAGCAGCCCCTGTACGAGTAGGAAGGGCATAGTATCTAGCCTAGCCCCCTCTAGGGCGACCTCTACCTCCCTGACCTCCACCTCGAGCTGGCTGAGCAGGTGGAGTAGTAGCTGGTGCTGGAATGATGGCCTGAGGACTTGGTGGAGCATGTTGTGGCTGAGAAGTCTGTGGAGGTGCACCCCTTCTAAGTCTGGGGAAATCCCTCACCGTATGGTGAGTGTCATCACATTCAAAACAAACTCTAGGAGGGCGTGGCTGTTGTGTTGGCTCGGGCCAGGTCTGCTAGACTGACCACTAAAAGCACCCTGTGCAGGAGGCACACTAGATAATAGAGGTGCATAATAAGGCTCCTGGGGTCTAGGAGGAGCTGGAATACCACTGGCAGCTGGAAGAGTTGAATGTACAGGGCGACTTACATAACCCCTACCATGACGAACTGCAACTGGGACACGGGCACCAGAAAAATGGCCAGTCTCTCGAGACCTCTTGGCCTCTCTCTCCTCCGCATCTCGAGCAAGCATGCCCCTCCACTCTCCTAGCAATACTCACCACCTGCTGATATGAGATATCTATCTCTAAGTCCCGGGCCATGCTAGTCCTGATGCTGGGAATGAGTCCCTCAATAAACCGATGGACCCTCACTTGAACTGTAGAAACCAAGACCGGTGCATGTCTATCCAAGTCACTAAAACAGACTGCATACTCTGAAACAGTCATAGCACCCTGGCGCAACAACTCGAACTCTGCACGACATGCGTCCCTAAGGCTTTAAGGGACATACTCTCCTAAAAAAATGTCTGAGATATGAATCCATGTAAGGGAAGCTACCTTAGCCGGATCGCCCAACTCATAAGCACTCCACCACTGATAGGCTGCTCCTCGAAGCTGAAAAGTAGTGAATGAAGCCCTTCTCGACTCTGCTATACCCATAGTGCGGAGGATACAGTGGCACCCCTCCAGAAAAGCCTGAGCATCCTCTGTCGCCAAACCACTGAAGGTTGGAGGGTGGTACTTCTGGTACCTCTCTAGCCTACGCAGCTCCTTCTCTGAAACTGCTGCCCTACCCTCGGGCTGAACTGGGGCTATAGGCTATACCAGTATAACCTCTAGAATCTGATCAACCTGAACCCACTGCTCTGGAGTGTGGGCGGTAGGAGTCTTTGCTCCTGCCCTGGCCTAAGAAGTGGCTGGAGCAAACGGAATCAACCCTGCCTAAGTTAGAGTATCGAACATGCTTAGGAACTGTGCAAGAGTCTTCTGAAGAGCTGGTGTATTAGTAGTAGGCGTCTCAGGTGCCTGTGCTCCGACTGGAGCTACTGGTGACTTCTCTATGGAAGCTCGCTTGGTTGCTCTGGCTGCACCATATGGGCGTCCTCGGCCTCTACCCCATCCCCGACATCGGGCGGCTCTAGCAGGGGGCGCGGGTGCCTGGTCATCTCTGGATGCATGTGTCCTCACCATCTGTGAGAGAATAGAATATAGAAGTTTAGATTCGAAGTCAATAATTTTTCATGACAAGGAATCCAATGAAGGGAAATTTTCTTAATAGTTCCATAGCCTCCCGAAGATAAGTACAGACGTCTCCGTATCGATATGTGAGACTCTAATAAATCGGTTTATGACTCACGACTCCTATGAACTTAGAGCTCTGATACCAACTTGTCATGACCTAAGATCTCCCTCGGTAAACCGTCGTGACGGCACTTAGTCTCTACGACTAGGTAAGCTTAACATTTGTGTAAAAATGAAATGAAAACATAAAAACTAACAACTAACAGGAAATTTTAAATAATAAATTAAGATGCCGCTCGACATAAACAATAGTCAACTCTTGAAAAATGTACATAAACTCTCCCAAAACCCGGAATATCGAAAGTCACAAACTATAGAAATAAAATAGTATTTCTATACTCAAAGTCTTAACAAAGGAAATACAAGAAGTGTTTGGCATGTGGAAGAATAGAAAGGGACTCTGAGGTCTGCGAACACGACAGATATACCTTGAAGTCTCTAAGCTGTCTCACCTCACTGATAATGCGGTTGATAAGCGATACGAGGATTTGCACACGAAAACATATGCAAGGAATGGCATGAGTACACCACAACGGTACCCAGTAAGTGCGAAGCCTAACCTCGGTGGAGTAGTGACGAGATCAGGTCAGGGCCCTACTGGTAAATATATGATGAAATAAGATAGAATGCAATATTATAGTAAAAATAAATACTAATATTTAATAAGAATGTAATCATAGAAAGGCAACAACTCAGAACACAGAGATAACAACAGGGGATCTCCCAGGATAACGTCCCGTAGTCCCAAACATAAATGTGCGGGGGATCTCCCGGAATACCATTTTGTAGTCCTAAAGTAAATATGCAAGACATGGGGGATCTCCTGGAATACCGTTCCGTAGTCCCAAAGTAAATATATAGGGGGATCTCCCGAAATACCATTCTGTAGTCCCAAAGTAAATATGCAGCTCAAACAACAGAAATAACGGTTACAACAAGAAAAACTATAATTTCGACTAAGTACATGTCAAGGAAAAACAGAAATTTCACTAAACATGCTGGACAGAGTTCAGATAAGCAATTAAGGCACGTAGACATGCTATTCTAAGCTAAAAGGATACTACACATGCTAATATAACTCAAATAAGTAGAAGATCAGGTTATTACTCAATGAAAATCGGATTTTTATAACAATTAGCCCGTGTACGTACTCGTCACCTCAGTTACATGACGCTCACATATCAAAACAATACCAAATCCTAAGGGGGTTCCCCCACACAAGGTTAGACAAGCCACTTATCTCGAACCAAGCTCAAATCAATCCGTAACAATGCTCTTTCCACGAATATCCAACTCTGAATGGCCCAAATCTAGCCAAAATCAATTATATAACATAAATATAACTACAAAGAACTAATCTAGCTAATGAAATCAAAGCTAAAGTAAGAAATTGGAAAATCGCTCAAAAAGCCTTCCCGGGCCCACGTCTTGGAATCGGGTAAATATAAAAAATTATGAACACCTATTCACTCCCGAGTGCACTCGTACCAAAATTATCCAAATACGATATCAAAATCCCAATCAAAACTCAAAATCTTAATTGAAGAACTTCCCATTTTCTCCAAACTTTTTTACCCCAAATTCGAAATTAAATGATAAAATTAATGATAGATTAGTGGGATATAACTAAAATCAAGTGTAGAATCATTACCCAATCGATGTCTCTGAAAATCTCTCAAAATCTCGTCCAAATCCGAGCTCCCAAACTCAAGTTTTGATAAAAATGGCCAAACCCTCGTTTTTGAAATGTTTAATACTGCCCAGTGATTCCTTAATCGCGATCGCGGAAATAGCCTCGCGATCGCGAAGCTTAACTTTTCTGACCCAGGAATTAACTCTATGCAAACGGGTAAAACTCCATGCGAACGTGATGCTCTGATTATCATACTTACGCAATCGCGAATAGCCTAACGCGTTCGCAATGAGCAAAGCACGGGCCCAGCTTTGGTCCACTTAACACTATGCGAACGCGACCTTGGCTATACGTTCGCGAAGCACCACCTCACACCCCTACGTGTTCGCATGCCCTTGTCCACGTACGCGAAGAACAAATCTATCCTCTTGCCCAACTAGCTTATGAAATTGCGGACCACCCCACGCGATCATGTATAAAGAAACCAGAACTCAGACACTAGAAAACTTCAGCAAAATCTGTAATCTTTTCCTTAAGTCCAAAGGTCCGTTAATCTCCCGAAATCAACCCGAGGCCCCTGTGACCTCAACCAAACAAACCAACCAGTTCCAAAATACTATACGAACTTAGTCGAGTCCCCAAATCACATCAAACAACGCTAAAAACACAAATCACCCTCCAATCCAAACTTGAACTTGAAACTTCAAATTTCCACAACTAATGCTGAAACATATCAAACCACGTCCGAATAACGTCAAATTTTGCACACAAGTCATATTCGACATTTTGGACCTACTCCAACTCCCGAAATCAGAATCCGACCCTATTAGAAGAATTTCCACTACCGGTCCAAATCTCCAAACTTTGACTTTCGCCATTTCAAGCCTAAATGAGCTACAGACCTCCAAAACACAATCCGGACATGCCCGTAAGATCAAAATCATCCAACGAAGCTAACATAATTGACGAAAATCCATTCCGGAGTCGATTTCACATAGTTTTGACTATGGTCCAAATCCTAAGACTTAAACCTCCGTTTAGGGGCTAAGTGTCCCAAAACACTCCAAAAACTAAAACGAAACCTCCTGGCAAATCACAATAGTAGAAAAAGATACGTGGGAAGCAGTTAATAGGGGATAATGGATAAAACTCTCAAAATGACCGGTCAGGTCATTACAGAAAGGCCATAAGATTCGAGACTGTAGGTTTAAGAAAGTAGGCATAAATTATCATTCGGGAGATTTTGGAAAATATGAAAATTCGAGAAATTCAGAGAAGGTAAACATAGTAGAAAGTTCTTCACAAGGGCTGGTGACTATGATTTCTGCTATACCAACTGAGATGGTTAAAGAGTTGAACATGGATTCAACAACCATAAAGAATCAAGATATGTGGTTGAATTCTGGTGCAACAATTCATGTCTGTCACGACAAGAATATGTTCAAGACTTATTCGAAAGTTAAAGATTCTAAAAAGGTACTGATAGGCAACCATGTTACAACCAAAGTTGCAGGAAAAGGAACAGTTGAAATCAACTTTACATTTGGACAAATGCTGACTCTTCTGAACGTGTTCCATGTTCTTGAAATTATGAAGAACTTGATTTCTGCTAGTTTACTTTCTAAGAGAGGTTTCAAAATTGTAATTGAGTCTGATCGTGTAATTGTGTCTAAGAGTGGTATGTTTGTAGGAAAGGGGTACCGTTGTAATGGCATGTTCAAACTAAGTATTAATGTAATAAATTATGCTTCTGCTCATATCGTTGTGTCTGATTCTTATTTATGGCATGCTAGATTAGGCCATTTAAATTTTGGTTCTTTAAATTATATGTCCAAAAATGGTCATATCACTTGCAAAACTGAACATGGAAGGAAGTGTGAAATATGTTTACAAGCAAAAATGACTAAGAAACCATTTCATAAAGTTGAAAGATTTACAGAATTATTACACTTAGTGCATTCTAACTTATGTGAATTAAATGGAGAATTAACTAGAGGAGGTAAAAGATACTTCATCACTTTTATAGATGATTTCTCTAGATTCACACATGTTTACCTACTTAGAACAAAAGATGAAGCATTTCAAAAGTTTAAGGAATATAAGTTAGTTGTGGAAAATTAAAAGAGTAGGAAAATAAAAATTATTCAAAGTGATAGAGGAGGAGAATACTTTCCTACTGAATTTAGTAATTTCTATGAAAAGCATGGAATAATACATTAGACGAGTGAACCTTATACACCACAACAAAGTGGATTGGCAGAAAGAAAAAATAGGACTTTAGTAGACATAGTTAATTTTATGTTATTAAATGCACATTTACCGCACAATCTGTGTGGTGAAGCACTACTTGCTGCTTGTCATATATTAAATAAAGTGCCTTCAAAAAGTGTTCATGTTTCATCTTATGAACTTTGGAATGGTAGAAAACCTAACATATATTATTTTAAAGTGTGGAGGTGTATATCCTTTTATAGAGTTCTTGATCATCAAAGAACAAAATTGGGACCTAGAGGAATAAAAAGTATTTTTGTTGGATATACACAAAATTCAAAAGCATATAGATAGCTTGATCTAGAATCTAATATTGTTGTAGATTCTATTCATGTTGAATTTTTAAAAAATAGATTCATTAATGATATTGTTGATGAGCAGTTGATTTCACAAGATCAAAGTAGTCATGATACACAAAAGATGTCACATTCTGAAATAAAAAGGAAAAGTGACAATACTCAATTAGATCCTAGAAGAAGCCAAGGAGTTACAAAAGAAAAAACTCTTGATCCGGATTTTATATCTTCGGAATCTATATTTTTTCTAGTGGAGGGAGATAGAACTAAAGTTTGTAATCAGATACCTATTTTGTTTAGTATAGAGGAAGATCCTAGAACATACAAAGAAGCTATATCTTCAAGGGATGTTTAAGAGGCGACCAATAATGAAATAGCTCAATAATGTCAAAAAACACTTGGATTTTAGTTGATTTACCTGTTGGATCTAAACCTATAGGTTGTAAATGGTTATTTAGGAGAAAATATAACATAGACAGTTCTATATAAACCTTCAAAGAAAGACTAGCTGCAAAAGGCTTCACGCAGAAAGAAGGCGTTGACTACTTTGATAAATATGCTCCAGTTGCAAGAATAACATCCATTAAAGTATTTTTGTCATTGGCCTCTATATATGATCTATATGTACATCAAATGGATGTTAAAACTGCTTTCTTAAATGAAAATTTAAGTGAAGAAATTTATATAAAACAACCTGAAGGATTTGTTCTTCCTAGTAATGAACATAAAGCTTGTAAGCTTATAAAGTCTCTCTATGGCTTGAAACAAGCACCAAAATAGTGACATGAAAAGTTTGATAGTATAATATTATCAAATGGTTTCGTAAATAATCAGTCAGACAAATGCGTTTACTCTAAGTTTACTGAAGATTATGGAGTTGTTATTTGTCTTTATGTCAATGACATGTTGATTTTTGGTACGAACATGCTTGGAATTTCTGAAACTAAGAAGTATCTAACTTCAATTTTTAAAGTGAAAGATTTGAATAGAGTAGATACTATCTTAGGTATCAAGGTTTAAAAAAGTGATAAGAGAGTGACTTTATCACAAACTTTTTACATTGATAAGATCCTTACTAAGTTCAGTCATTTGGGTATAGTGGAGTCTAAAACTCCATGTGATTCAAGTATCAAACTTACTAAAAATACAGAAAGAACAATGGCTCAATTAGAGTATGCAAGTGCAATTGGCAGTTTGATGTATGTTATGCACTACACTAGGTCTGATATAGAATTTGTTGTTTGTAAACTTTCAATGTTTATAAGCAATCCAAGTAATTCTCACTGGAAAGCTATAATTAGAATACTTGGATATTTAAAGAGAAAAAAAACAATTGTGCAGTTGTTATAATGATTTTTCTACCGTATTAGAAGGATATTATGATGCGAGTTGGGTTACAAATATACATGATAGTAAGGCTACTTCAGGTTGGATATTTACTTTGGGGGGAGGGGGGTGGCGCCATTAATTGAGCATCCAAAAAATAAATTTGCATTTATCATTCTACTATGGAATCCAAGTTTATTGCATTAGCAGCTGCTGGAAAAGAAGCAGAATAGCTAAGAAATATGTTACTAGATATAAAGTTGTGGCCACAAACTATGCCAACCATTTTAATATTTTGTGATAGTGATACCACTATGTGTGTAGCTCACAATAAAATATATAATGGGAAATCAAGACATATAAGCTTAAGCCATGCTTATATAAGAGAATTAGTTTCAAATGGAACTATAGCTATAGTGTATGTGAGATCAAACAAGAATTTGGCGGATCCACTTACAAAGGCATTAGATAGAAATGCAGTACAACAAACTAGTGAAGGAACGAGGCTAAAACTCTTAAATTAAATACAAGTGATGGGAACCAAACTTTGAGTTGGTACATAATCTAAAAATATAAGTTCAATGGGTAATAACAAGTTGTTTGTGTTGATTAAGTACGAATCTTCTCAAGTAGATCCTAGATTCCTACGTATTGTTTACTATTATGTGAGTAGTTTAGGAGTTGTTAAATGTCTATAATAATAGGGGCAAAATAACAAACTTCCAAGTGCATGCTATTACATAAAAGAGGGTGAATTAATTCTTAATGGAATTAGCAAATGTTTGTAGTAACAGGGACATAAAGTCTATTTCCACCTATATGAATATTGAAGTGGTGTCGTTTCTAACAAAATTTAAGGAGTTGATCTTGTAAATATTCATGAATTTGGATTAGCACATGGTCATAAAGTGTTGAAGAATAATATTGAATTGTTTCGCTACTTAATAATGTTATGTGTGTGATACTTTCGGTTTGACAAATTGAGTTTTGGTTCAAATCTTAGGATACCAAAAACTTCGTCAATTTTGAAGGTACTTACACTAATGGAAAGTTCAAATCTATATTTACACTAATGGAAAGTTCAAATCTATATAAGATACTTTTCGGTATGCATTGTGAGCACGTGATTTTTGCCTTATGAGAACTACTCCCAAAAATTCAAAATAAAATGGTTTTGTGTTGTTTGTGATTTATTTATATTTTTGTCTGTACATGTTTATTTCTACTTTAATTAAGAAAAATACAAAATACATGTTGCATGTACATTTAGGATTTAATTGTGCATTTTTGAATTAATTAAACCATGTCCTATTTTTAAGAATGAAAATCACAAAAATAGGAATTTTGGTAGCTTTGTCATTTTTATTGTTTAATTGTGTGATTTTATTTTTGTTTGATCTTGTGTGTTAATTATTGTTAAGGGTTAATTAATATCTTTTTAAAATAAGCTTGGTTTTACAATTTAATTTAGGAATTTTGGGAATCAGACTTTCAGGAACGAAAGGGTGCAGATGCCAAGAACATTCACTCCGCTGGGAGAAACCTATACTACTCTGTTCCACAAATTGAGGCAGTTAGGCCTATTGAGTCCTGTGGAGCCCAAATTGCCAAATCCCCTTCCCAAGAATCTGGACCACTCGGTAAGTTGCGAATATTGTTCAGGGGCTCCCGGGCATGATACTGAGAAGTGTTGGAAGTTGAAGACTGCCGTACAAGATCTTATTGACACAAATAGGATCGAGGTCCAGGAGCCAGAGGCACCTAACATCAATCAGAACCCGTTGTCGGCACACCATGAAGCCTACATGATCGAACTAGTGCACGAAGGAGGGAAGCTCAAGAAGCCCTCACAAACGGTAATGATGATCTGTGCCAATCCGAAAGAAAAGTCGATCAGTGGAAAGGCGGTAGTACAGTCAGAAAGGGTAGAAGGCAAGCCAGTGGTGGTAATGGGGAAGAGTTCGTCTGATGTTGCCAAGAATCCAGAGCCGGTCAAAGTAACGGTGCAAGGGATATCAAGCAAGCCAGTAGCCGTGAAGGGGGCATGCATAGGACCAGTTGTTATCAGGCCAGTAATGCAGTTGCCGATAATCAGCGAGAAAGCTGTGCCGTGGAGCTACAATCAAGTAATGGTAATGCATAGGGGGAAGGAAGTTGTGGAAGAAATATGTGAGGCACAGGGGTTAACTCGTTCGGGAAGGTGTCTTTCCCCCTCAGAGTTAAGAAGGGCCAATCCAGTAGCGACAAAGAATCCAATTACCGAGGAAGAGGCGAAAGAATTTTTAAAGAAAATGATGGCGCAAGATTACTCCATTATGGAGCAGTTGAGGAAGACCCCGACACAGATCTCATTGTTATCGTTGTTGATCCATTCAGACGAGCACCGCCGGGTATTGATGAAAATTCTGAATGAAGCCTATGTTCCGGATAAGATCTCTGTGAACCATTTGGAGAAAATAGCAGACAAGATTTTCGAGGTCAACAGGGTCACTTTTTCAGATGATGAGTTACCCGTGGAGGGTACAGAACATAATAGAGCCCTTTATTTGACTGTGAAGTGTGAAGACTCGGTAGTCACTCGAGTACTGATTGATAATGGGTCCAATGCCAATATCTGTACTTTGGCCACATTGAACAAACTGAAGGTCGATGGTGACAGGATTCACAAGAACAACATCTATGTTCGAGGGTTTGATGGTGGTGGTACAGACACAGTGGGTGACTTCATACTTGAATTAACAATTGGCCCAATCGAGTTCACCATGGAGTTTCAAGTGTTAGATGTGGCAGTGTCATATAATCTTCTGTTGGGGCGACCCTGGATCCACGCCGCCAAAGCAGTACCTTCTACATTACATCAGATGGTCAAATTCGAGTGGGATAAGCAAGAGATCATATTACATGGGGAAGACAATGCAAGCGCCGTAAGTGATGCCATTGTGCCCTTCATAGAGACTAATGATGATAAGGGACCGTGGGTTTACCAGGTTTCCGATACGGTTTCAGTGGATAAAATTTTTGAAGGCGAGGACCTTCCACTTCCCAGGATCGCAGCTGCGACTGTCATGGTAGCCTCAGAGATGTTGAAGAACGGGTTTGTGCCAGGCAAAGGTTTAGGGGCTGATCTTCAGGGTATTGTTCAGCCGGTTTCTTTGTCCAAAAATCTGGACACCTTTGGGTTGGGGTTCAAGCCTACAACGGCGGATGTGAGACGGGCCCGCAAGTTGAAGAAAAGAGTCTGGGTCCTTCCTAAGCCAATCCCGCGCCTATCCAGATCATTTGTCAGAGCAGGTATCAGAAAGTTGTCGGTCCCGAAAGTTCTCGGACCACTGATTGGGTCAGATGGAGATTTGAATGAGGGCTTTGAAAGGCTGTTCACCGATGTCAACATGATAGAAGCTGGAGAAGGGTCCAGTAGGTTAGATGTACAGTTTGTGGGGCCAAGGGCAAATATCAACAATTGGATGGCTACTCCCCTTCCGACCCGGAGGGAGTCTTGGTAGTGGGCTCTGATTTTTCTTTCTTGTTTTTGGATTATTCCAGGGTTGTAATCCAGTTTTGTTTTGTATTCGGCAAAGTGTGAAACTCTGTTATCCCGTATTTTAATAAAGTGAAAGCTTTTTTTTCTCTTCTAATTTTGTTCTAATTTTGTTTTTTTCTTTTCTCTTTCTGAACAGTTCTCTTTATATTGGTTCTAATGACATGACATGCACAACGGATCTTCAACCCAGTCTAAAAAATCAATCTGATTCCGAACTAATTGTACAAGAGGTCGATTATGATGATGAATCGGAATACGATGAGGATGAAGCCTTCGAAGAGATAAACAGAGAGTTAAGCCAGTTTGAAGAGAAATCCAAGCCCAACTTAAATGACACAGAAGCCATCAATTTAGGGGATGCAGATGATATCAGGGAAACTAAAATAAGCATCCACATTGCACCGAATATCAGGGAAGAACTAATCAAAGCACTTATTGAGTTCAAAGACGTTTTTGCATGGTCGTATGATGACATGCCGGGGTTAAGCACGGATTTAGTGGTTCACAAATTGCCCATTAACCCGGCATGCCCTCCCGTCAAGCAGAAATTGAGGAAGTTCAAAACAGACATGAGTGTGAAGATTAAAGAGGAAGTAACCAAGCAGCTGCAAGCAAAGGTTATTCGGGTCACTCGATATCCTGATTGGTTGGCTAATGTGGTGCCAGTGCCGAAGAAAGATGGGAAGATCAGGGTGTGTGTCGATTACCGCAATCTGAACAGGGCAAGCCCAAAGGATAACTTTCCATTACCCAACATCCATATCTTGATCGATAATTGTGCCGGATGTGAGATCAGATCTTTTGTGGATTGCTATGCTGGGTATCATCAGATTCTGATGGATGAAGAAGATGCGGAAAAGACGACTTTCATTACACAGGGGGGACTTATTGCTACCGGGTAATACCATTTGGTTTGAAGAATGCTGGGGCAATGTACATGAGAGCAATGCCTACTGTGTTTCATGACATGATACACAAAGAGATTGAGGTATACGTGGACGATGTGATCATAAAATCCAAGCATCAGGAAGACCACGTAACCGACCTAAGGAAGTTTTTTCAAAGACTTCGAAGGTACGATATTAAGCTCAACCCGGCCAAATGTGCATTTGGTGTCCCATCTGGAAAGTTGTTGGGATTCATCATAAGTCGGCGAGGCATTGAGTTGGACCTGTCAAAGATCAAATCCATCCAAGATTTTCCACCGCCGAAGAACAAGACAGAAGTAATGAGTCTGTTAGGGAGGTTGTTATCAGCAGGTTTATTGTGCAACTCACAACAACTTGTGAACCCATTTTTCGGCTACAGAGGAAAGATGCTGTGGTAGACTGGACGGCAGAATGTCAGGAAGCATTTGACCAAATCAAAGGATATTTATCAAACCCACCTGTGTTGGTTCCACCTGAGCCAGAAAGACCATTAATTCTTTATCTAACGGTCCTGGAGAATTCATTTGGCTGAGTACTGGGGCAACACGACATTACAGAAAGGAAAGGCAAGTCGTCTATTATCTCAGCAAGAAGTTTACAGGCTATGAGGTTAAGTACACTCAACTCGAGAAGACATGTTGCGCCCTAACTTGGGTGGCCCAGAAATTGAAGCATTATCTGTCATCATATACTACTTATCTCATTTCACGCTTGGATCCACTGAAGTATATTTTCCAGAAGCCTATGCCCACAGGGAGATTGGCGAAATGGCAGATATTACTCACAGAATTCGACATCGTCTATGTGACGAGGACGGCCATAAAGGCCCAAGCATTGGCTGATCACTTGGCCGAGAATCCTGTTGATGAAGAATACGAGCCCTTGAGGGCGTATTTTCCTGATGAAGAAGTGATGCATATAGATGAGTTGGAAATGACCAAGGAACCAGGATGGAAGCTTTTTTTCAATGGAGCCGCAAATGCGAAGGGAGTTGGAATAGGATCGGTACTTATTTCTGAAACAGGACATTATTATCCTGTTACGGCACAGCTACGTTTCTATTGTACCAATAATATGGCTGAGTATGAGGCATGCATTTTGGGTCTACAGCTAGCTCCAGACATGGATGTCCAGGACGTCTTGGTATTGGGAGACTCGGACCTCCTAGTGCATCAGATTCAGGGTGAATGGGAAGCAAGGGATTTGAAGCTCATACCATATCGACAATGTTTGAACGACCTGAGCAAGCGATTTTGATCAGTGGAGTTCAGACACATCCCGAGAATTCATAATGAGATTGCCGATGCTTTAGCCACCTTAGCATCAATGTTGCACCACCTAGACAAAATTCATGTTGACCCGTTGCATATCCAGGTTCGTGATCAGCATGCTTATTGCAACATGATAGAGGAAGAAATGGATGGCGAGCCATGGTTTTATGATGTCAAGGAATACCTCAGGATGGGGATATACCCGAAATAGGCCACCGGAGATCAAAAGAGAGCCATTCGGCGATTGGCAAATGGATTTTTCCTCAATGGAGGAGTGTTGTACAAAAGAACACCAGATTTGGGATTGCTGAGATGTATAGATGTTGGTCAAGCCGCGACAGTTATGACAGAGGTACATGCTGGAGTTTGTGGGTCACATATGAGCGGATATGTATTGGCGAAGAAGATTCTTCGAGCAGGGTACTATTGGCTCACTATGGAGAGTGATTGTATTAGTTTCGTGCGGAAATGCCATCAGTATTAGATACACGGAGATCTGATTCATTCTCCACCGATAGAATTGCATACAATGTCAGCACCATGGCCATTTGTCGCTTGGGGCATGGATGTCATTCCTATTGAGCCGGCAGCTACCAACAGTCATAGGTTCATTCTGGTGACCATCAATTATTTCACTAAGTGGGTTAAAGCTAAAACTTTCAAGTCGGTAACCAAGAAGGCAGTGGTAGATTTTGTTCATTCCCATATCATCTGTAGATTTGGGATACCAAAAGTGATCATCACAGACAATGGTGCTAATCTTAACAGCGGTTTGATGAAAGAAGTATGTCAACAGTTCAAGATTACACACCGCAATTCCACCCCATATCGTCCCAAGGCGAATGGAGCGGTTGAGGCAGCCAACAAGAACATAAAGAAGATATTGAGGAAGATGGTAGAAGGGTCCAGGCAATGGCACAAAAAGTTTTCATTTGCATTATTGGGATATCGCACTACTGTACGCACATCAGTAGGTGCAACTCCTTATTTATTGGTATACGGAACTGAAGCAGTAATACCGGCGGAAGTTGAAATTCCATCCCTTCGGATTGTCGCTGAAGCTGAGATTGATGATGACGAGTGGGTCAAAGCCCGATTGGAGCAGTTGAACTTGATTGATGAAAAAAGATTGACAGAAGTATGCCATGGCCAATTGTATCAAAGGAGAATGGCAAGAGCCTACAACAAGAAGGTGCGCCCCAGAAAATTTGAAGTGGGGCAGCAGGTGTTGAAATGAATCCTGCCACATCAGGCCGAAGCAAAAGACAAGTTCGCCCCGAATTGGCAAGGGCCATTCATTGTAACCAGAGTGTTGTCCAATGACACTTTGTGTTTAACAGATATCGAAGGGAAATCAATTCTGACGCAGTTAAGAGATATTATGTATGATTTCTTTTGATTGTAATTGTTGTTTGTTTGCACTTGGCATGGTTTCGGAAAATGAAATGACGGAGGCAATTTGTTCTTCCATCCAAACACTTTAACCTTTGCTTCCCCCTTTGAGCCTTATTTATTCTTTCATACCCCTCTTTTGGAATCAGTAATGAAAATGAAAGAAAAGAGAAGAGAAAATAATGATAATAAAGACAAAAGAAAAGTCACGAGAAAAACAAAGGAATTGGGAACTACGTTTGACCTGATTCCTTAAAGAGGATACGTAGGCGCCTCACGGCTCGGTCATAGTGTAACAAAAAACAAAAAAAATCCCCAAGCAAGAAAACTGGGGCAGAAGTTGTATTTATAATTTTGGGAAAGAAAGTTGATTCCAAGAGTTGTAATGTTTTACCCATCAAGATTATTTTGAACCTTTTACCCTTTTTCTTTTAGCCATACACAAAAACGCATATTGATGTCCAAAAAAGACCTCCCGATCAGTATCCGAGAAGTGCCAAGTCATGCAAACGGAAGTCGGGAATAACACTTTGATCACCAGTAGAGAAGAGGATCATAAGCTGGAAATGAATTGGTAGCCGAAAGAATCCCCAGCAGAGAGAGTCATATCGGTAACACTCCGATCCCCAGCTGAAAAAAATAAAATAAAATGAGAGAGTCTTATCGGTGAAAATCTCCACAGGCACCATAAGGCGACGTAAGTTGAGAGAAATAAAATGAGAGAGTCTTATCGGTGAAAACCTTCACAGGCACCATAAGGCGACTGGAGTTGAGAGAAACAAGAGAGTCTTATTAGTGAAAACCCCTCGAAGGGCACTATGAGGCGACAAGACAAAATTGGCAGAAAGGATCCGTATTTGGCAAAGAGTTGAGTGCCTGTTTATCCCCAGCAAGTTGAGGCCGCCCGAAGGATTGATTGATACAAGTAGACTGGGTGGATTAATCCGGAATGCATGACATGATCGTTGGGATCGGTTATATCATTCAGATAAGTTCTTTTCTTTCCTTTTCCCCAGCATTTGTTCGGAAAGATTTCTTCTTTTTCTATCTTTTGAAATCATCACTTTTTCATTTCTTGGTCTAAAGACTTTATCTCCCCAGCAGTTTGTTTTGAAAAAGATTTTTCAGAGCTTATTACCAGTTGCCAAGATGGTGCAAAAACACAATGTGTATAGGACGGGCCAAAGATAAGGCGACAAAGCAAAAAAAAGTTTGTCGCAAGACCAAATGATGAATGGGTCTAGATTCTAAGAGGACCGAATTTCCAGGGGAAGTTGGAGAAAAACAGAAAAAAACAACAGTTGAAAAGTTATGGATCAAATTCCAAGAGGATCCCCAGCAGATTTGCGAGATGCAGAAACAACTCCGACAGATTATCGACCAAGTTCCGCGATGGTCGGACAACACAGAGCGGGGAAAGAAGAGAAAAAAAAAACCATCCACGGCAGGAATATCATCCCCAGCAAATAATATCATCCCCAGCAAGTTTTGTAATAAAGCGCAAAGCAGGGAAAGGAAGAAGGGAAAAACCATCCCCAGCAGGAGTGGCACGACCACTCACCAAGTTTTAAACTAACAAATTTTTCTTTGATTTGAAGCAGGAAAAGGAAATGTTATTGACAGCGGGAAGACATGGCCACAAAGAAGATTATCAAACAGGGGCAGAAAATCTTCTCTTATTGCGAAAATTTTCTTGAAATCAGATAGCCACTTGGGGAAGATGGAAGATAACACAAGTTTTGAAGGAAGTGGAATCCCCAACAGTTTATGGGAGAAGGCAATACAAGTTTTAAAGAAAGCAATCTTGGAAGAAGCAAGATAACCCGAGTTTTAAGGGTAGTGGTCTTTGAATCAGTGCCATCCCCACCATTGTTAAAAGGAGGAAAGTAACTAGTCTTAAAGAAGGAAGATAATTCCCCAGCAGTGTTATCCCCGACAGAAATGAAAACTCCAGTTTGAGGGAAGTAGTTCCAGTGGAAGGAAAGCGCCAGCTTTAAAGGAAGTAGTCTTTGAAGAAGGAAAATAACATATTTTTGAATAAAACACCGGTGTTATCCCCAACAGTTTTCAGAGAAATGAAACACCAGTTTAGAGGGAAGCAGTTCTAAAAAAGATAATTTCAAGTTAGAAGGAAAATGGTTCAGAAGACAGGAAGGAGCAACAGCAATAAAACGCATTTTTAAGAAATTGTCGAAGTCAGGAGCCTGCCTGGAAAATGGAGGTATTATCTCTAAATTGTTTATTGAAGTCAGGAGCCCGCCTGAAAAATGGAGGTGTTATATTTCTTGAGAAGGTTGAAGTCAGGAGCCCGCCTGGAGAATGGAGGTGTTATGTTTTTAAGAAATTGTCGAAGTCAGGAGCCCGCCTGGAAAATGGAGGTATTATTTCTAAATTATTTATTGAAGTCAGGAGCCCGCCTGGAGAATGGAGGTATTATATTTTTTTTAAGAAGTTGTTGAAGTCAGGAGCCCGCCTGGAGAATGGAGGTGTTATGTCTTTAAGAAATAGTCGAAGTCAGGAGCCCGCCTGAAAAATGGAGGTATTACATTTTGAGTTACTGTTGAAATCAGGAGCCCACCTAGAGAATGAAGGTATTATATTTTTAAGAAGTAGCTGAAGTCAGGAGCCCGCCTGTAAAACGGAGGTTGTTACAATTTCAAGTTGAAGTCAGGAGCCCGCCTGTAGAACGGAGGTTGTTATATTTTAAGTTGAAGAAGTCAGGAGCCCGCCTGTAGAATGAAGGTCGTTAAATTTCAAGTTGATGTTGAAGTCAGGAGCCCGCCTGTAGAACGGAGGTTGTTATAATTTTAAGTCAGAGAGGTCAGGAGCCTGCCTGTAAAATGGAGGTTGTTATCATTGCAAGTTGCAGACGAAATCAGGAGCCCGCTTGGAGAATGGAGGTGTTATATTTTTAAGAAGTCGTTGAAGTCAGGAGCCCGCCTGGAGAATGGAGGCCGTATTATCTTTTAAAGTTGTTGCATTCGGGAGCCCACCCGTGGAATGGAGGCGTTACTTTTTAAGTTGTTAAAGTCAAGAGCCCGCCTGCAGAACAAAGGAATACATTTCAAGATCAAATCAGAGGTCAGTAATGCGGAGGGTTACAACAAAAATACCCCCAGCATGAATCCCATTTCAGAAATCAGAAAGAAGACTACAAGAGCAAGTCAGAGATAGATAAGATTTTGTAATTCCTAGCTTAAGTCTAGCCTTTTGTTTTCTTTCTAGCAATGGTGTAATAAGGAGGTCGGAAAGCAGTAGTAACATCATGCAACAGCAGTAACAGCAACATCGCAGTCCCATGGTAGTCCCAGCTACCAAAACTTCCCGAACTACATTAACCTGATTCCCTTCTAGCCAGGGATATATAGGAAACCTTTGAAGCAAAGGTTCGGTTAAATCTTTTCAAAAATGCTTTACATGGAGTATTCCAAGGGGCGAAAATCGCTCGTATCCGCTCACTTTATCTTTGCACGAAAACTCTTTGTGTTTTCGGACAAAGATGGGCAGCTGTGAGCACATGATTTTTGCCCTATGAGAACTACTCCCAAAAATTCAAAATAAAATGGTTTTGTGTTGTTTGTGATTTATTTGTATTTTTGTCTGTGCATGTTTATTTCTACTTTAATTAAGAAAAATACAAAATACATGTTGCATGCATATTTAGGATTTAATTGTGCATTTTTGAATTAATTAAACCATGTCCTATTTTTAAGAATGAAAATCACAAAAATAGGAATTTTGGTAGCTTTGTCATTTTTATTGTTTAATTGTGTGATTTTATTTTTGTTTGATCTTGTGTGTTAATTATTGTTAAGGGTTAATTAATATCTTTTTAAAATAAGCTTGGTTTTACAATTTAATTTAGGAATTTTGGTTTTTAGGAATTAAAAGAAAGGAGTGAAAATTGGACCAGATCGGAACTGGGCCGTCTTGATTTTGACCAAACCAAGCCCAAATTTCACCCCTGTACCCGGTCTAGTCAATCTGGCAAAACGACCGCTCAAACGACGTCGTTTCTGTCACGTTCAATCTGGACCGGTGATTTGTTTTGATCGAACGGTCCAAACCACTCCTCCCTTACCCGTTTTTGACCCAACCCGGACCGCCCCAGTACTACTCCAAACGACACCGTGCCTATTAGCAAAATAATCCAGGCCATTGATCGTGCTTGATCCAATGGCCAGGATTAAACCACCCCCTCCGTAAATAAATCCAACCCCTCACCTCGCACCCCCTAAGCCATACCCCCTGTTCATCGTCTCTTTCAGAGACAAACCAAACGACCCTCGAAACCCTAGCCGCCCTGAAACCCTTTCGCCTGAAAGCCGGCGGCAACAATGCCGATGACCATGAAACTAACACCCCTAGAGCACCTAACCACCCTCTCCACGAATCCCTTACCCATTTTGCTCGAATCAGTCTGTAGCTTCTCGAATCTTCAATCAATGACTCGAGCAAAACTTGAAATCCACCCCAACCAGTCCCAAACTCACGCCAAGGCACCCCTTTACCACTCTCGTTATGGATTTGTTAACCGTTTGCCTCGAATCAACCTCCAGCTTCTCGAATCTTTAATCGAAGATTCGAGCAGAACCTAAACCTACCCCAACTAGTCCCAAGCTCATACCAGACATCTCCCTGACCTCCCTCATCACCAAACCACCGTTGGTTTGGTTCGAATCAGACAAGAACCGTTCAAACCCCAAATCGAACCCCCCAAGAACCCTAGAAAACCAAAGGTCGAAGTTTGTCTGAAGAAAAGGAATTTGGGTGTCCAGTGGACCTTAGTCGAAGTGTTCTCAGTTGAGAACACTCGATTAAGGTCCGTTCGACCTCAAAAAAGGTCCGAGTCAGAGTCCAAGTCAGGATCGTCTAGTGTCCGAGTTCTTGAGGTATTTTTCCTGTTCTGTTGGTTCCATTTTGTATGTGTTTATATCTGTTTATTTGTGTAGTTTAGTTTTATTGACTTTTCATTTCTTTTGTCGATTGATTTTGTACCTCTTCAATGACCCTTTATTTGGTCGAACTTTTTCTGGTCATGGTCAATGAATATGATAAAACTATATAATTGATTTGAATGAGTGTCATCGATTAGTTAAGTTTTATTATGAATCCCTGTTTCTATCAATACGATTCGAATTACCTGTATGCCTGTTCGATTCTTATTTGCTATTGATTGTATGCGTTGTAATTCGTGTAGTCGATTGAATAAGTGTCGTCGATTAGTTTTACATGCTTCAATTCTGGTTGAATAACCTGATAATAATTTGATTCGTACTGCTTCAATTCTGATTGAATCATTGTTTGAATTTGATTGTGAATTGGTTATAGTTGGAGTACTTTAGTGATCAGTTAAAAATCAGTTATTAGGTTTGTAACTTAGAAAACAGATTGATGAAGCTTAGGGCATGGCAGTAAATCACAGGAGTTTTCAGGGGTATTTTGGGGTTTTAAAAGGCTTGAAATGTTTAGTGTTAGTGGTCTGACCGTAAGGGTACTTAATTGACCATTAAACTAATACTTTGTCTAGTAGTAGTGGCTTGGGAAACATAATAACATGGGGGATTAATTGAATATTATAAGCTGCCCATGCCTTTGAACACAAGACACTTGATAATGGGCTGTAAGAGAATATCATGGGCAAAAGATGGTGGTGGTATTAGTTTAAGTGTTTCAAGAGGGCCGTGAAGGGGTTCAATTTTTGGTGATATAAATAAAAGCATTGAGGACAGATTATAGAGGGTTTTTTTGGACAGAGTATAGGGGGGCTGGTTTTGGGAGCAGAAAATCAGTTCTCTTTAGGCTTTTTGAGTCTAGTCTGGCTGTTTCTTTTGGGCAGACCTTAAGAGGAGGACATTCTAAAAATCTTGAGGGTATTGAACATTCTGAAAAACTAGAAGAGTCTTAAGAGTAAGTCTAGTTCAAAACTAGAAGAGTCTTAAGAGTAAGTCTAGTTCAACTAGTACTATTCCATTGAGACTGAAAAGAGCTTCGGCTTGACTGTGGAGTTGTATTTTCGAGTTTTCTCTTGATTACTGAATTCTGGGGGATTTTTTTAGAATGGGCAGGAAGGGTTTAGAGTCAAAAACATATAGAAAAAGTTCAAAGATAGACATACATACAGAGAGAAAAACAAACATTAAGAAAACCTACTGTTGCATTAGTGCTCCTGAAGTCAAATTAGAATTCCAGTTGATGAGTTGCATGTTTCTAGCTTTATTTCTGACTGTGAGAGTTTCAGAGGTTTCCTGGTTGGTTTTCTAGTGATTTGGGTTTATTCAGGCTGGTTTTGAGTCAGTTCTGGTAATTCTGTTTGGTTTTAAACATTTCTGTATTTCTGGTTTATCACTTGGGTCTGCTCGTTGTTCTATATTGCTGGGCATTGATTACTGTTGTTGCTGTTCGAGTTATTGTTGTAGCTGACCTCTTCTACTTCATTTATATTCCAATACCAGGTACACGGCTTTGCCTTTGATAGTTGCGAGCTGAAATATGAAAGGATTGAAGCATGAAATCTAAGTTATTTCAATTTCTGTAACTGTATACTCAACATTCAGCTTATTGATGTGGTTTAGATTTATGTTTATGATGTATTAAGTGGGATAATAAACTGCTAAGTATGAATGAGTCTAGTTGAATCATAAAATTGTGTATTCATGTATACAAAACGTACAGGAATTTTAGTCGTTGAGCACCAGTTGTGATTAATTGGAAGAAGTTCACGTTAGCTTTAGTTAAATTCATGTCTAACTATTTTCAAATCTGTTTAAAGAAAACTCATGTTATGAGATAGAATTCCCAGTAGTATTTGTCGTGTAGATCATAATCATAGGCGAGCAGGTGGTTTTAATTGGTGACTTTAAGCTGAGTCCCAGCGCATTAATTTGCATGTAGGAAAGGTAATATCCTAATAACAAATAGGACTTTGAAATTGACAGTTTGTTTGCCTATAGAGCATTGAATAAAGTCATGATATCCCTGTACAGAGGCCCATGATGGAGCGATTATCGAATTGAACTGAATCTATTTGAGTACTTAATCACGGTTCAGTGACATGCTAATTAATTAGGGCCTTTTCTTATTACTAGAGAAAAAATATGATAGAAAAATGTAGTCACTTTAGGATCGTCCTTTTAAAATAAACGAGATGAGCCTCGCCAAATAAAATGCACGGACTGCGGGGCCCTCACAAACGTATGTATTAATTACTTAGAACTCGGGATCGGCCGCTTAACGAACTTCATGACCTTTTCCCAAAATAACCACGCGTTAGTCTCTTTAGGCGCGTACTTTAGATAACATTACCTTCTTAAACCCGGGTGCACATTTATGTGACCCAAATCCAAATCACAACGAAGTCGAAATGTGTCGCTAATCACGGGTACATTGATTGTGACGTGGTTCGAGATGCATTTCCACGACGTTGCAAATTCCTTTTAAAAAATAATGAATGAGACGATCCTCGACAAGCAAAAGTACACAAGATGTGGGGCCCTCTATACGTGTTGGTAAAATTACTTAGACTTCGGGATGGGCCGTTTAGCAAAATTTCACGGCCCTACCCAAAATAATGATACGCTAGTCGCTTTAGGCGCGCCTTTAATAATTTACTTTCTTAAAATCGGGTGCACACTTATGTGACCCAAAATCCAAATCTCAACAGAGTTGAAATGTGTCACTAACCACGGGTATATTGATGTGATGTGGTTCGAGGTGTATTTTCACGACGTTGCAATCCTCGTTAAAAATAATAATAATAAAAGCGGTAAACAGTTAAAATTTGCACATAGTTTCAACATGTATTAAAACCAAATAAATAAGCCGAATATGACAGTTGAGTGACCGTGCTAGAACCACGGAACTCGGGAATGCCTAACACCTTCTCCCGGGTTAACAAAATTCCTTATTCGGATTTCTGGTTCGCGGACTGTAATACAGAGTCATTCTTTTCCTTGATTCGGGATTAAATCGGTGACTTGGGACACCACAAATCTCTCAAGTGGCGACTCTGATCCTTTAATAATAAATCCCGTTTCGATTGTCCTTTAATTAGAAAAACTCCTCCTATCCCTTTGCGGGGCGCGAGTGGAAAAGGAGGTGTGACATGCATGATACTATGAGACATATTACAAATTAGTGGGAGATTATTAGAGTAGTTTGTAAATATGTGGGAGTCTCACATCGATGGTTTTGTAAATATGTGGGAGTCCCACATTGGTGGCTTTGTAAATATGTGGGAGTCTCACATCAATGGCTTTGTAAATATGTGAGAGTCCTACATCGATGGCCACAAGACATTTAGTTGGGTTTGATCTTATTTTCTTATTTTATTTTGGAACAATTTTTTGTTATTTAAAATTTAAATTTTGAATTAATAGAAAAGTTGTGGCTATTCGTGAAAAGGGGCAACTCTTCAAAAAAAAGTCTCCTTTTCTTATCTATAAAAATATGGAAGATTTCTAGAAGTAGCATATTCAATCTGCATGTATGTTTCAGGCTTTGTTGTATCTTGATAGAGAATTGCTTGTAATCCCTAAAATATATACATGCAAGAACTCTTGAAAGATAGTGATCTTAAATTCTCTGTTACTTACCTATATTTTCTAACAGCTAGTTGCTATATAAGTTGTTACTTCACCAACAAGTTAATCACATGCCCTTTTAAGCGAAATCCTCTTTGGTATATTTATATTAATGTTTGTAATTTAAGCCGAATATTGGTACGCGGATGTAATTAGCTTTCAAAAGTGTATTGGGTAAACTCTTGAGCAGACACGTGTCAGTGGTTGACAAGACGAAGACGAACCATCAACCAAATAATACCGGATAAAGTCATGTGACTGGGATAATATTCCAGGGACGTAAAGACCGGAGGAGTGACATTGAAAACAAGTCACCGATTGAAGGAGATACAATTAACGAGGGCAGCCGTTATCAAAAATATCCATATTTATTTCCAACGTTATACAACCATAAAGAGGGGGTTTTAATCATCTGTAAGAGGGTAAGATTTTTGATGACATCGTTAACTATAACTAGTGGCGTTAGTACTGTCATGGGCTGCTTTCCAGACATGCCCCATGACCCCTTGGCCGCGCCCCATGGCGGCCTAGCAAGCCTCACAATGCCTAGCGCCATGGTCGGCCCCGTGGTCTTGGCTGCGCCAAGTGACAAGCGCGCATGTGCCTCTGTCGCCCCACCGATGCCTCTCGCCAGCGCCCAAGGGCTGGCCATTGACAACAGCGCCGCGCACCCTGACAATGCCGCGCGCGCAGATCCTGATGCCTCGCCAGCGCCCAGCTGCAGGCCCATTCCAACAGCGCCTCGCGCACAGACCCTGATGCCAAGCACCAGTGCCCAGCCTCAGGCCAGCACATCAAGTGTCGCGCGCGCCCACAGCAACGCGCGCGCAGACCCGCAAGACAAAGATGCTGCCATCGGACTTAGTTTTTCCTTGTAATAATCTAAGTCCTTTTCATTGTAATCATAGACTAGTTTTCATCATTTTCATTTCAGTGTGCTTCTACAGCTTTATTAGGACTAGTCTTGTAATGTTGGTTTATTTTTTTTAAGCATTATTAAGGGGGACCAAACAATCAAACATTTCAATCAGCATTTTCTGGTGTCTCTCCCCCTCGACACCACATCATTGTAATCATCATTTTCAGTCATCAATAAAATCATCATCAGCATTCAAAACCCAATTCTCTCTCAGCTTCCGCAATTGCTCACGACATTGGTTTTCCCGCACGGCACTGACAATCTAGTCTAGCGTGCGGCGAGGACCTCATTGGCGGACAGCAACCGCACTGACATCGGTTGCTTAGCCTTACGTTGCCCTTCCAAAGATCATCAGGAAGGCGTTGCGTAACAGTTGGTATCAGAGCCTAGGCTCGACATCGGACGAGGGAAAACATTTGCCATCATCACCATTTCTGACCATGGTGAATCATGGGGAGCGTCTAGCATCCCTAGAAGAGACGGTTGACCGATTACGACCCATCGTAGAAACGGTGCCTGATCAAAGCAACAACCTAGTGCAAAGGTTGGACGACCTGGACCGCCGAATGCGGCAGGCCGAAAATGACATTGCAAACATCAGTCGTGACTCCGACGAGGACCGACAAACGGCAGCCATCGAAACTGCCAATATTCATGGCAAATTTGAGGACCTCCAACAGGAGCGTGCCGACGATTTAGCCCATCAGCAACATGAGGCAGACAGACTAACTGCCATGCAGCAAACCATAAACGACTTGACTGACAAGCTCAACGTTGTCAATGCTGCCTTACAGAGCCTACTTCGAGAAGGCAACCATCACATCAGGGGTGCAGCAGACCTCACCCCCATTCCACAAAAGCTTAAGATACCGGAGCCAAAGCCATACGACGGATCCCGGGATGCTAAAGAAGTGGAAAACTTCATCTTCGACATCGAACAATACTTCGATGCCGTGGGCCATTTGGAGGAATCCAAAAAGGTAGCGACTGCTGCCATGTATCTTCAGGGCGATGCCAAACTTTGGTGGCGGGTCAAATACGAAGCCATCAAGGCCGGTGAAGATACTCTCCAGACATGGGATGAATTGAAGGTAGCCATACGCCTGCAGTTCTTTCCCAAAAATGTGGAATACAATGCAAGGAGAAAGCTACGGGACCTCCGCCACACCAGATCAGTGAGGGAGTACGTGCGCGAATTCTCCGCACTCATGCTAAACATACGCGACATGGGGGACAAAGACAAACTCTTCGCATTCATAGAAGGTTTGAAACCTCATGCCCGTATGGAACTACAACGACAACGGGTAGACACCCTGCCCAAGGCCATTCAAGCTGCAGAATGCCTTGGCGACTATCATTTGGGAACTCAGAACGACAGGCCCCAGCCGTCTGTCCGAGGGGGATTCAACGGGCACCATCCCAGCAATGGTGGCCCAAGCAAAAGTGGGGGAGATCGGAGTGCATCCAAAACTAAGACTCCTCCCTCCAACAGCAACAGTGCTGCATCCATCAACAACAATCAGGGGAGAAAGCCTCCCTCAGAATGCCGTCATTGCGGCGGGGCACATTGGAACAATGAATGCCCAAACATCAAGGTCAATGCTCATCAGACTGTCGAGGATGAGACAGATGCATCAGACACATCTGAAGACAACCAGGTAGGCGCCTTCAATGCAATTGTTGGCTCTATCCCACATGCCTTAGCGGGGACCAGTACATGTCCTCCTAAGAAAACATCAGTCCCGATCACCAGGAAAGGGAAAGAAAAGATGGACGAAGGACCTCCTAAGCAAGCGAGGACCCTAATGTTCGTCGAATTGAAAGTGAACGGCAAGCCCCTTCACGCATTGATAGACACGGGTGCCACCCATAACTACTTGTCATCAACGCAAGTAGAGCGCCTAGGTCTTGTGGTACAAAAGAGCAAAGGCCGCGTCAAGGCTATCAACTCACCACCTCAGACATTGGGTGGAACAGCTACAAATGTCCCAGTGAAACTTGGCCCATACAAAGGAAGCATCGACCTGCGCATCGCAATCATAGATGACTTCGACATCATAGTGGGTTTGGATTTCATGAGGCAAACCAACACCATTCCGGTACCATATGCCAACATGCTCCTGATGATGGGAGAAAAAGGGGCCAAGCCCTGCACCATACCATGCTTTCCCATAAAGATGGCCGCTGAAAACATCTCGGCCATGCAGTTGGAGAAGGTAGTCAACAGACATGAACCCCAGGTTCAGGCTACCCTTCGCAGCAACAATCAGCCATCATGTCATCGGCCTCAAAAGACTGGTGACGCTCATCATCGTGTGAAGACTTGTCAGCCATGCCACAAGGACAAGTCGGATCACTCATCACAGCCGGGACCCTCGCAGCCATCACATGTCCCTCAGAGACCATGGGAAAGTGTTTCCCTCAGATTCATCACGGGATTGCCCCAAGTCGGCAATCTTGCATCCATCATGGTTGTCATAGATCAATTTTCAAACTATGCAACCTTCATAGCAGCCCCGAAAAATGCATCAGCAGAAGATGCAGCTCGACTCTTCTTCTCGCACATTGTCAAACATTGGGGCCTGCCCAAAAACATTGTTAGTAGGCGCGACTCACGCTTCACTAGCAACTTCTGGACCCATCTCTTCAGGTGCTTTGGGTCAACATTGAGTCACAACACAGACATCCATCCACCATCGGATGGCCAGACAGACCGGTTCGATGACATGCTGGAGGAATATCTCCGCAACTTCGCAACCGGATCACAGAAGCATTGGGTGAAGCTCCTGGATGCTGCTCAACTGTGTTTCAATTCTCAAAAGAGCCATCATACAAACAAGAGCCCTTTTGAAATTGTTACCGGACAGCAACCGCTTCTCCCGCAAACGGTGAATGCATCAACCATGCCGAAATCTCCTCGAGCTGCCAACTTCTCGAGCGAATGGGAGCGCAACATGGAGATAGTGCGGAGCTATCTCATCAGGGCCCAAGAGCGGGCAAAAAGGTTCACCGAACAAAAGCTTTGCTTTGCCCAACATCAACCAGGGGACAAAGTAATGCTATGCATCCCAAAGCGGTACTTGTTTGCAGAAAGGACCCATGACCCTCGCCTGCAACAAAAATACATCGGGCCCCTGCCCATTGAAAAACGCATTGGGAAGTCCACATACCAGGTAAAAACTCCATCCTGGTGGAAGATCCATCCAGTCTTCCATGTCAGCCGCATGAAATCATTGCTTCGCTACAACAGCAAGCTCAAAGAACAGAGGGGCGCAGACCTCCCATCCAACAACCATCAGAAACATCATCATCATCATCATCATCATAAGGCTCCGAGGACGGCGCCAACTCAGGTGGGGGAGAATGTCATGGGCTGCTTTCCAGACATGCCCCATGACCCCTTGGCCGCGCCCCATGGCGGCCTAGCAAGCCTCACAATGCCTAGCGCCATGGTCGGCCCCGTGGTCTTGGCTGCGCCAAGTGACAAGCGCGCATGTGCCTCTGTCGCCCCACCGATGCCTCTCGCCAGCGCCCAAGGGCTGGTCATTGACAACAGCGCCGCGCGCCCTGACAATGCCGCGCGCGCAGATCCTGATGCCTCGCCAGCGCCCAGCTGCAGGCCCATTCCAACAGCGCCTCGCGCACAGACCCTGATGCCAAGCACCAGTGCCCAGCCTCAGGCCAGCACATCAAGTGTCGCGCGCGCCCACAGCAACGCGCGCGCAGACCCGCAAGACAAAGATGCTGCCATCGGACTTAGTTTTTCCTTGTAATAATCTAAGTCCTTTTCATTGTAATCATAGACTAGTTTTCATCATTTTCATTTCAGTGTGCTTCTACAGCTTTATTAGGACTAGTCTTGTAATGTTGGTTTATTTTTTTAAGCATTATTAAGGGGGACCAAACAATCAAACATTTCAATAAGCATTTTCTGGTGTCTCTCCCCCTCGACACCACATCATTGTAATCATCATTTTCAGTCATCAATAAAATCATCATCAGCATTCAAAACCCAATTCTCTCTCAGCTTCCACAATTGCTCACGACATTGGTTTTCCCGCACGGCACTGACAATCTAGTCTAGCGTGCGGCGAGGACCTCATTGGCGGACAGCAACCGCACTAACATCGGTTGCTTAGCCTTACGTTGCCCTTCCAAAGATCATCAGGAAGGCGTTGCGTAACAGTACTCATACGATCTACAAGAATCAACAAAGCAAATTCTTTCTCTCGTTTCCATAGAGTTCTATACCCAAAAGTTTTTATTTGAGCTTTGTTTACTTTTTTATTTACAATTTTGTTAAATATGTCTTCTTAATTTATATGTCTATAAATTACGTATACAAAGCGGGTAAACAAAAAGGCAAGCATAAATTATGAAAAAGGTTGAAGTTTTTGAACTTCTCCATAATGAAGGCAGGGGTCGCACTTTTGCGACTTAGTAGGCAGGAAGGAACAAATAAGTAAATGGTTAATCATATTAAGATAATGACACTAAGCACATTATCCTTTGTTAATTGCCTTTTAAATTCAAATCTGGCCTCACGTAAGCACATTACTCGAGTCTCGAGGATAGTTGGTCTGGCGACTGACAAAATGTGTGTACAATTTTTGGCTTATTGTCTACTGCTATCACGTTTTGAATCCTAAGCTCTATTGTGCTAGCTACTTAAAAATATTTGGATCATTTACTAGAGTGGCGTTTTCTTAAAATAATTGATTTTTTTTTTCTAAAAAAATTGGTTATTTCGTTAAAGAACAATAATCAATTCTACACCTAGTACACCACAAGTTCAATTGAAGCAAATCATGTTGTAGATATTGTCAAAGTAGGATTGGTCCATTGGATCTTAAATTAGTAATTTAATTTCTCGAATCTCTATTGGAAAATCATGAAATACCCTTTCTAATTCAGTGGGTCAAGATTAGTGGTATTTTTTCCTTATATTTACTCTTTTGTCGTCAATAAAACAGTATCTAAATTTAATACGAGACCACGATTTTTAACATTCGTTAAACAACAAATGAATAAAGCTGGGAATTGGTAAGGTGATGTGGCACCTTCCAATGCCCAACAACTCTATTTATCTTTTTTGTCAATTTTTTGGGTTTTTACCTCATTTTCTGTTCAATAATATAATATAATAATCAAACATTAATTGAATATACAGCCGTATCTCCCATGAATGGTTGTTGTCGTTACAACACTTCGTATTCTGTATCTTTTAACGTTACAACGTTTCATTCTCCACAACATTTATGGAGGATAAAGAATCCCAATATTATCTTCCAATCACTAGACTCCTATAAACATCCTACAAATTACAGATATGTAACAATGCGAAACGTAAAAGAAACTGATCTTAGTAGAAGTTCAAACAGACAAATACCATATCCCGTCGGAAAATATAGGCTCTCGGCAATGATTTTTCCTGCCAGATTTCTTTCCTTATTCTATACCTATTCATATTGCTTCTTCACTTCTCCTTTTGAGTGTCTTCATTAAGAAGATGTAGACTTTAAGCTTTTGGTCGATGCTTGGTTAAAACGGAACCTTTGCTCCCTTTTTTGTGTGTGAGCGTTTACTACTCACATATTTGGCTTTTCCTAAAACAGACGTATCCTTCTTTGTTGTTTTACCTATATTGATTACTACTCTCCACCCGCAAGTTTTCTACTGTTTCACTTGACATTGTTTTTGTTGAGTTTCTTTTTAATGTAGAAAGGTATTAAAAAGAGGGTGAATAGGAAATGGAGGGAAATGAAAATTTTGAGTAAAATTTTAAGTTTTCCTCTCTTTTAATGAGACACTGTCCCTCATTGGTAGAGGAAAAGGAGTTTGGTGGGTTTATATACAAATGCACTTCATGTAGCTCTTAAAGAGTTAGGAAGAAGGCAAGCCTCGCGCCGCCGTCGTCGCTCGGCTCGGCTACGGCTTCGGCTTCGGCTTCGGCTTCGAATTAAATATTAACGTAATATTATCCGTATTTGTAACGGATATGTTCCAATTCGTGTATTGTACCACCAGTTGCAATAGTAGCCGCCTAGTGCTCCTCCCACCATGGCAGCATATGAGCAGCAGCAGTTGGAGAATCACACACCGAAACACAATTGAGAGCTATTGATCTTCTCTTCACCGAAAACTCAACGTTAGCTATACTTTGCACTCCTTCCTCTCAGATTTTCCATACGAATTTCTGACTTCTCCTCCCTTGTTCTGCATTGTTTTAAACTACTAAGAAAGCAACAGTAAGTGTGATTTGCTGCCGAACTTTGTGTTCGCTGAAATATTGGGGTTTGAAGTACCGCTACACCAGTGTGTAATTCGTTCTATCCTGGGAGGAAATAATCCATAACCTTGGATACTAGGAGGCGATTAAATTCCTTAAGGAAACACTGTGAATTCAGTGGGCTCGAATTAATTTCTGTTTTATTTATATTTACGTTTATAAGCTAACGTTCTAATTTCCAGAATCATTATTTACAAATACAAGAGGAAAAACAAGCTTAAGGAATTTAATATTTTTAATTTTTGTATTTGTGTTATTCTTATTATTCTGGAAACTTAAAACCTTTGTGGTTTTGTGTACTCCCATTTGGAGAGTAAAGCCTTCGTGGCATTTTGTTGGAGATTAAAATCTACGTGATTTTTCACTCCAGCTTTAAATGTTTATTAAACGTTTGTTTGTGTCATTTTTTTTTTCAGAAAAAAAAATGGCGAATGACGGAAATCAAGCTGTTCCGATGATGACTGCCAATGCATCGACAAGTCGAACTCCGGCATTGGCACCGGCAGAGAAACCCGGAAAATTTTTTGGGATGGATTTCAAGCGCTGGCAGAAGAAGAAGTTCTTCTACTTGACTACGTTATGTCTACAGAAGTTCATCAAGGAAGATGTTCCTGATCTTCCAGATGAAACTCCAGAGAATGAAAGCTTTCTCGTGATTGAGGCATGGAAGCATTCTGACTTCTTGTGCATGAATTATATTCTTAGCGGACTGGAGGATAATCTGTATAATGTATACAGTGGCGTGGAGACGTCAAAAGAATTGTGGAATGCGCTTGAAAAGAAATACAAAACTGAAGATGCCGGGATAAAGAAATTCGTCGCTGCAAAATTTTTGGACTACAAAATGGTAGATAGCAAGTCTGTTATTACCCAAGTCCAGGAATTGCAAGTAATTATTCATGATCTACTTGCTGAAGGTCTTGTCATCAATGAAGCATTCCAAGTAGCAGCAATAATTGAGAAGTTGCCTCCATTGTAGAAGGACTTCAAAAATTATTTGAAACACAAATGAAAGGAAATGTCCCTTGAAGATCTCATTGTTCGATTGAGAATCGAAGAGGATAATAAAGTTGCTGAAAGGAGAGGCCGTGGAAATTCAACAATAATGAGAGCAAATATTGTTGAAGATAACAAAAAGAGAAAGAAGGCTTCTGGTCCGAAATACAACCCAAGCAAGAAGCGGTTCAGTGGAAACTGCTACAACTGTGGAAAAACCGGACACAAATCTACGGAGTGTCGTGCTCAGAAGAAAGACAAGCAAAGGGGTCAAGAAAACATGGTAGAAAAGCATGATGATGTTGATGACTTGTGTGCCATGCTTTCTGAATGCAACCTGGTAGGAAACCCAAAGGAGTGGTGGATTGATTCTGGAGCCACTCGCCATGTTTGTGCTGTGAGGGAAGCATTTTTTACATATGCTTCTGCTGGACCCGAAGAGACGCTCTCTATGGGAAATGCTGCTATAGCAAAAATTGAAGGATACGGTAAGATATTTCTCAAGATGACTTCTGGAAAGGTCATGACTTTGAACAACGTCCTTCATGTTCCCGATATTAGGAAGAACTTAGTCTCTACTGGACTTCTTGTAAAACATGTTTCAAGTGCGTTTTTGTATCTGACAAGGTAGTGATTAGTAAGAATGCAATGTTTGTAGGAAAAAGTTACCTTACTGAGGGTCTTTTCAAGCTGAATGTAATATTTGTTGAAACTAATAATAAAACTTCAACTTCTTCTTACTTACTTGAGTCAAATGATTTATGGCATGTACGTTTGGGTCATGTCAATTATAAAACCTTGCGAAAAATGATTAACTTGGAAGTATTACCTAAGTTTGAATGCGAAAAATCAAAATGTCAAATATGTGTGGAATCTAAGTATGTTAAACATCTTTATAAGTCGGTAGAAAGGAATTCAAATCCTTTAGACTTAATTCACACAGATATTTGTGATATGAAGTCAATACCATCTCATAGTGGAAAGAAGTATTTCATAACTTTTATTGACGATAGTACTCGATATTGCTATGTTTACTTACTTAATAGTAAAGATGAAGCAATAGACGCATTCAAGCAATACAAAAATGAAGTTGAAACGCAACTTAACAAGAAAATCAAAATGATAAGAAGTGATAGGGGTGGTGAATATGAATCTCCTTTTGAACAAATATGTTTAGAATATGGAATTATTCATCAAACAACAGCCCCTTACACGCCCCAATCCAATGGGATTGCGGAAAGAAAGAATCGTTCATTAAAGGAGATGATGAATGCATTGTTGATAAGTTCTGGATTGCCACAAAACTTGTGGGGGGAAGCTGTTCTTACCGCTAGCCAAATACTAAATCGAGTACCCCATAGCAAAACACAATCCATTCCATATGAAAAATGGAAAGGAAGGAAGCCCAACTTGAATTATTTTAAAGTGTGGGGGTGTTTGGCAAAAGTACAAGTTCCTAAACCCAAAAGGGTAAAAATAGGACCGAAAACAGTTGATTGTGTTTTCATAGGATATGCGACCAATAGTAAAGCATATCGATTTCTAGTTCATAAATCAGAAAATCCTGACATTCATAATAATACGGTTATAGAATCAGATAATGTTGAGTTCTTTGAAAATATATATCCGTATAAAAAGGAATGTGAGTTATTTGGTGAAGGATCTAAATGACCTCGGGAAGAAACAAAAGAAACTACATTTTATCAGGAGGATCCAAGACGTAGTAAACGTCAAAGAACGTCTACTTCGTTTGAACCAGATTTTGTGACTTTCTTATTGGAAAATGAGCCTCGAACATTTAAAGAAGCTATGTTTTCTTCGGAATCATTGTTTTGGAAAGAGGTAGTCAATAGTGAAATAGAATCCATATTGAACAACCATACATGGGAATTGGTTGATCTTCCTCCTGGAAATAAACCTTTGGGTTGTAAATGGATTTTTAAAAGAAAAATGAAAGATGATGGCACTATTGATAAATTTAAAGCAAGACTTGTTGTCAAAGGGTATAGACAACGAGAAGGTCTTGACTACTTTGATACATATTCTCCAGTGACGAGAATTATGTCCATACGAATGCTAGTAGCTTTAGCTGCAGTTTATGGTCTTGAAATTCATCAAATGGACGTAAAGACAACATTCTTAAATGGAGATTTGGAGGAAGAAATTTACATGGAACAACCTGAAGGGTTTGTAGTTCCAAGTAAAGAAAAGAAGGTATGTAGACTTGTTAAGTCCCTCTACGGACTAAAACAAGCACCCAAACAATGGCATGCGAAATTTGACCAAACAATGTTGTCAAATGGTTTTAAGATAAATGAATGTGATAAATGTGTGTACATTAAAAATGTTCCAAATCACATAGTCATTGTTTGCCTATATGTGGATGATATGCTGATAATGAGTAATAACATTGCCAACATAAATGCTACTAAGCGTATGCTAACTAGCAAGTTTGATATGAAGGACTTGGGAATTGCAGATTTAATTCTGGGGATTAAGATCCAAAAGACTCCTCAAGGCCTGGCATTGTCACAATCTCATTATATTAAGACAGTACTTGAAAAATTCAAGCACTTGGGCTTTAAAGTTGCAAAGACTCCAATTGACGTGAATCTTGCACTAGCAAAGAACAAAGGCCAAAGCATATCACAATTGGATTATGCTCGTGTGTTGGGATGCTTAATGTACATCATGAATTGTACACGACCAGATATAGCTTGTGCTATAAGTAAACTAAGTCGATACACGAGCAATCCAGGTCAATCTCACTGGATGGCAATGAAACGAGTTTTGGGATACTTAGAACATACCCAAAACTTTGATTTGCACTACAGTAAATATCCTGCGGTGATTGAAGGATATTGTGATGCAAATTGGATCACCGGTTCAACTGATTCGAAGTCCACAAGTGGATATGTATTCACTATTGGTGGAGGAGCGGTATCTTGGAAGTCGTACCAAACAAACATGTATTGCCCGCTCTACAATGGAGGCTGAGTTCATAGCCTTAGATAAAGCCGGTGAAGAAGCTGAATGGCTCCGGAATTTCTTGGAAGACATTCCATTTTGGCCCAAACCGTTGGCACCAATATGCACACATTGTGATACTAAGGAGCAATTGGAAGAGCTGGGAGCGTTATGTATAACGGTAAATCTCGTCATATACGACGAAGACATAAAACTGTTAGGCAACTACTCTCTAGAGGAATTATCACGATTGACTATGTAAGGTCAAGTGATAATGTGTCGGATCCACTTACAAAAGGCCTAACTAGAGAGGTAGTTGAGAAATCATCGAGGGGAATGGGACTATGGCCGAGAACAAGTCATTGTGGCGGTAACTCTACCTAGAAGACTGGAGATCCCAAGATCTAGGTTCAAGGAGATCAAACAAAGTCATTAATGACGGTTCAACATTGTCAACAAAATATTTTAGTCCATTCTCGTGATGAGACAATGTTTAGTACCAAGGATAAAGCATTAAGGCTTTTTAATGATTTCTAAATTTGATACATGGTATATCAAATAGTGTATCTACGGGATGACACGTTTAGGAATCACCTATGTAAGTGTGAAGTGTTAGCCGCTTCAAGGAGAATTTTGCAAGGCCAATTCTCTACGCACTTATGAAACCAGGCAGTGTTCATGGCTGAAACGAACACAACAATGAGAACCAAAGACGGTTAAGGGATTGATTGTGTGACTTATGGTTGTCTAGGTATACACTAAAGTTCGACGGTTCAAAGATATCAAATCTACCGATTGACCGAGTATATCCGACATAAGTTCACTACGGAAAGTTCAAAGGGAAACCTACTTATCCAGATGCAATTAATCCTTGCTTGCAAATCACACAAGTTTTTCATGCATACTTCCGTGATATAGCCATTCCCCATTCATGTGGGGGATTGATGAGTTTCTTTTTAAGATAGAAAGGTATTAAAAAGAGGGTGAATGGGAAATGGAGGGAAATGAAAATTTTGAGTAAAATTTTAAGTTTCCCTCTCCTTTTAATGAGACATTGTCCCTCATTGGTAGAGGAAAAGGAGTTTGGTGGGTTTATATACAAATGCACTTCTTGTATCTCTTAAAGAGTTAGGAAGAAGGTAAGCCTCGCGCCATCGTCGTCGCTCGCTCGGCTCGGCTTCGGCTACGGCTTCGGCTTCGGCTTCAGATTCAGATTCAGATTCGGATTTGGATTTGGATTTGGATTTGGATTTGGATTTGGTCAAATGATCGATTGATTGATTAATTTTTTGGACCAAATTTATTTGTTAATAGTAAATATTAACGTAATATTATCCGTGTTTGTAACGGATATGTTCCAATCCGTGTATTGTACCACCAGTTGCAATAGCAGCCGCCTAGTGCTCCTCCCACCATGGCTAAGTGCTTGCTCCATAACAAGCTAGTGCATGCTCCACCATGGAGAGGGGGCGGGTCTCACAACTGACTGCTATAAATATGAGCAGCAGCAGTTGGAGAATCACACACCGAAACACAATTGAGAGCTATTGATCTTCTCTTCACCGAAAACTCAACGTTAGGTATACTTTGCACTCCTTCCTTTCAGATTTTCCATACGAATTTCTGACTTCTCCTCCCTTGTTCTGCATTGTTTTAAACTACTAAGAAAGCAACAGTAAGTGTGATTTGCTGCCGAACTTTGTGTTCGCTGAAATATTGGGGTTTGAAGTACCGCTACACCAGTGTGTAATTCGATCTATCCTGGGAGGAAATAATCCATAACCTTGGGTACTAGGAGGGGATTAAATTCCTTAAGGAAACACTGTGAATTCAGTGGGCTCGAATTAATTTCTGTTTTATTTATATTTACGTTTATAAGCTAACGTTCTAATTTTCAGAATAATTATTTACAAATACAGGAGGAACAACAGTTTTAACTTAAAAATTAGTGATCTGACTTTTCTACTGCTAATGACTTTGGCAAAGGGGATAACAATATTTCTGCTTAAGCTTTTAGTTTTTAATGGCTACTGTTGCCCCCGCCATTGTCATAATAAATACACATACATATGGATCTTTTATATATATATATATATATATATATATGCGCGCGTGTGGGTGTATATTTCCGACTTTATTTTTATCATGTTTTCTTGTAGAGAATGGTAAAATTATGCCATTTTGTTCTTGTAGTCGTAATTCTGCTATCAACACTTGGAATTTCTTTTTATCGGATGTCCCCGAAGGGACACATCCACGAATTTAATTCATACAATTTTTCTCTTATTCTAGGAAAAACTAACAACGGATCATGTCACTAAAGGGATAGATTTATATTTAGTAGCAGTTAAGTGAGTTGAGGTGGGGGAAGGACAGTAGGGAAAGCAAGGCTAACAATTCCATCAGTTACTTATGGCAAATCAATGTGCATGTCAATTTATAAATTGTAGTTGATGTCCATTGGAAATCAGTAAATGTGCAGGTCACTAAATAACATCTAATGACTTATTAGGCGAATAATTTTTCAATATTCTCCATTCTTCTTGAACTTTCTTTATTTTTGACTTGGATGTTTCAACAGTTTCTTAATTTTCTGTCTTTTCTTTTTTAAATTCAGATACATGAACTTAAAGTTTTATACTTTTACATTTAAACTGAAGTAGTTTTTACAAATGCATTAAATAGTTTTATGTAGCATGTTAAAAGAATCATGAAGATACTTGTGGTTTTCAATCAAATGGGACGTGTTGGCTGTTTTACATTTGATATTTTTGAAAAGAAAATTAACTATTTGAGTTTAGATCTCTGTATACTGAATACTTGAAAGGTCAAGAAGTAGTTATAAAATTGAGGCTTTGAGGATGACATTAGAAACAAATCAATGTTTCTACTACCTGTGTTGCTAGATATATGTAGTTGGATAGAATGACTTCAAATTCGATGACTTGCTCAAGACTAAAGAGCAATTTTGCGTTGATGCACCCACCTGTCTTATTAAGATGTCGTTCTTGATATTACACATCAAGATAAAAAATATGGTTTAAATATAGTTTTAAAAAAGGACAATCAAACTTTAGAAAATATTTACTTTAAGGCGTAACGCTTCATCAATTGGAGGTCTTGGAGATATGTGACTAAAAATTCATGGTTATACATATATTTGTTATTTGTATCTTATTGGGGTTTATTTTTAGCAATTTAAATTGTCGGAGCTATTCACATATGGTAAAGTATGAATTTACACCGCGCAAGGCGCGGGAAGTGTCACTAGTTTAGTACTAGTAAACATGAGTTTCACTTAACCTTCCTTGTGCATAAAATAAACTTTAACTAATTTTTCTTGGATTAATTTCACTACTGGGCATTTAAGTAAGTCCCTATTTTACAAAAGTCACTATTTTATTTTTTATCACTTAAAAGTGACTCAATTTCTCTTTTCTCACTTAAAAGTCATTCTAACTCAAAACATATAAAATATCCTACAAAAATCTAACTTGACATTAATTTGTTTAAAAAAACTACTCCCTCCGTTTCATATTATATGAGGTAGTTTGACTCGACACGAAGTTTAAGAAAAAAGAAGAAGACTTTTGAAACTTGTGGTCTTAAAAGCTTAAGAGGTAAAAAATTTGTGGGGCCATGATATTTGTATGACTATAAAAGCTTCCCATTAAGGGTAAATGAGTAAAATGAAAGAGTTTAAAGTTGAATTATTTCCAAATTTAAAAATATGTTATTTGTTTTGGAACAGACTAAAAAGAAATACTTCGTTTAATATGAAACGGAGAGAGTAATAATAATGCTACATAAAGTGAAATGACCCTACCCAATTCAGCTCATTTTCCTTCAACTCGATTTGACCCATATCCAAATGAGTTAGTAACATTAGACCATCAAAAGGAGAAGACAAAAACAATTATTATATGCTAATTTTTTTTTCCTTTGTTTATTATTCCTTCCGACCCACAATAAATGATCATTTTACCTTTTTATTTTGGTCCAAAATAAATGTTCATTTACATAATCAAGAAGGAATTAATTTTATTTTTTCTAAATTTGCCCGTATTTACATATTCTAATGTGTCAAGTTAACAATTAATTAAGGTTAATTTAGTGAATATATCTTTTTTTTCTAGGAGTTCGTATTTTCTTAATGGGTGTATCAAAGATAAAATGGTCACTTATTGTGTGGACTGAAGGGATACAATATAACTCTAATGCCACCAATGCCCCAAAATCTCATAACAATATGAATAGAGCTAGCTTTACATCCTTCAGATCATTCTATAAATTTTCATGAAGTTAAAGTACTATCATAATGTCAAAATTTTGCTTATTAAGCAATATCAATAAATAAAAATACTGTCCAATAAGCAACACTCACAACTAAACTGCATAATAGAAGTTGTCAATATACAATGCAGACAATCTATATCATTAATAGTTTGGACAAAAGAAAGGCACAACATAATATTTCATTGACAGTATCTGTACGACCAAGACCCAAATAGAAATTTAAAAAACCTAATTATTAGATCAAAAGAGTGCCACATATTGTATTTTTTTAGGTGCAGACATGTAATTTTTAATCTTAACCTATTGGGTTATAGGTCAAGCCGATCCAGTTGAATAGAAAATGGGACTAAAATGGGTATGGTCATTTAAGCTGATGCGTCATTATTGTTAAAGTTATAATAATTAAATTAAATGCCATGTCAATTTTATTTTTAGGATATTTCATAGGTTTTGAGGTAGAATGACTTTTGAGCAAGGAAGATGAAGTTGAGTGACTTTTAAGTGATAAAAAATAGAATAGTAAAGTTTGTGAAATAGACACTTAGTTGGATGATCACCGGTGAAATTAATCCAATTTTTGTTGTTTAAATTAATAACCGGGAAAGAAAATATTGAGGAACGCAGATATAAATTGATGAATGATGAGTATAAAGAATCAAAGAGTGGTAATTATTAGATGTGATATCACATTCTAATTCACTAAACAGTTTTTATGAAAAAAAAGAACTATATATGCAATTCTTGTTTTATTTTCTTGTACAGACCGTTTTTTTTCAAATAAATGCGAGTAGCTCGAAAAGGATATTTCAACTCAACTTGATTTTGCGTGTGTGATTATGTAAAACGCAGGACCCAAGTGACGGCCCTATCTCACGTTTACCACTCTGTCTATTTGTTTTTTATTTACATAAATTTGTCACGAGATCACAATTAGATGGCACAAAATGTTAGTACTATTTTAATTAAACAAAAAAAGAAAGAGATTAGAACAATTTCAGGAACTCTTTTTTTTTTTTTTGAAAAAGAAAATCACAATAAACAAAGGAATGCAAAATTCGAAAAGATTAGGAGATGCAGAGTATCGATCCCCATACCTCTCGCATGCTAAGCGAGCGCTCTAACATCTGAGCTACATCCCCATGTGCTCACCGTACGATGCATTTACATTTAGATTTCTGTTGGCCAATTTACAGTTGGAAAACAAGAACAAATTCTGTGTAGTGAGCTAAACTTAAGTTAATGCACCATTCAGACTTAAATTTCAGGCCTAATTTTGAGCTCTCCAAAAGGAAGATTCATGTAATTTGCCTTCAACTTCTGTTTTTCGCCTTTGATTTCCTACTAATTAATATCTTTCTCAGAAGTTGTTTTCATGTCATTGTGAATGGAGTTGTGGCAATGATGTCAATGTGGTGATATTTCAAAAGATGTGGTGGACAAGCTGTGGTTTAAGTAGCTCAATGGTTTCGTGCATGGTTAAATGGTAAATGGATATGAACAGGCGGCTTCATGCATGGCTAATTAGTGACATATGAATATGGAAAAGTAGCTTCATGCATGGGAGGTAGGTATACAACCTCTTTAAACTACGACACTTGGCATGAGTAGAAGCTATTTTCATTCCTATATATAGCCAAATCATCTCCCCATTATCACTTGTATCTTTTCTTTCCAGCCGTTAATGTTGCCATCATTTGTTTTAATTAACTTCTTCTACTCCTCCACTTTCGTAACCTGCTGGTTTATCATTTAAATTTTGTTATTCTTGTTCTCTCGTAGACCTCACACCTCATAGAGGAAGGCTGTTTGATTTTGGAGAAACTTTCACAATGCTAAAATAGTTATTTTTTAAAATTAGATTGTTAGAAATAGTCTGCAATATTGTGTGACGACATACCTTATCTGCAAATTGCCATGATTGCTGAATTTTATTGTCACACCATATGCCAATAGGTGTATGGGTCAAAATCTGACCATAGTGGTCGACCAAGCTGGGATCTCGTCCAGTTTGCGAAATAGCGAAGGGCACCACGACCACCCTTGGGTTCAAATCATTGACAGTGTATGTCAAGTCGTTAGTTCACTCGAGTAACGACGAAAAGGACCGTCACAGAAGATCATATAGGTCAAAGACCCCTGAAAAAAATTCCGGGAGCTATATATAGAGGGGAAGGGGCTTTACTTTTCCCCAGGGACTCTTTCTCTTACAATTTCTTTTTGTTTAGAATGTAAATTGATTTTTCTTCTTATCGGAGACAAGGTTGTGACATCAATAAATCTGGGATGTTCCTATCTTTCATTATTTCTGGCTATATGCTTTTAGATCTGAAGTTGATTATGTTTGGCTAAGATTTAACTTCTTTATTATTGATAATTGAAGTTGGCAAAAGAATCTCAAACTTTTTGTTCAAACAATTTGGTGCCGTCTGTGGGGATTTCTTTGCCAAATTTTCTAGTTTCCTTCACATCCAAAACCGGTGAAACATAATCACCCACCAGAGAGAGTGGTAAGTAAACCTCACATGCTAATCTAGATCATGATGCTACATAAAAGCAGAAGTTACAACCAATATCCACGCAAAGCCTACAAGAGGAGACGACGCTTGCTGCGCAATCCTATAAAAGAATGGGCACATCCTGCCCTACTCTGACATGCCCCACCGAATGATCCATGAACAAGCTAAGGCGAACCCAACCCACGTAGAGCTAGGGCACTTTTAAAAAAAGGAGAGCTGAATACGGCTGCCGTATCTAAAAACACCATTCCATTAACCATTTAAACGCCAGACAAAACGAGCAACGCTATAAGGCTATCCTTGTTCACTGACTCATTGGATCGAGGTACGGAAAATCTCATTTTGGTTTACCTTCTGTTGTTTGCTTAAACAGGAACACAAGTGCTGCATGGGCAAGTGAGCATTCCAACTAGAGAATGGAAGGAAAACTACTACAAAGTAACTGGAATATTGCCCATCTCAGACACTTCAACTTCCGGAAAATTACGTCCCTTAAGTCGTACTCCCTTTCCCTCACCCAGGTGTTGTCCCAATTGGGTTTTCTCGGGGAGGTTTTGAACGAGGCGATGAGGGGGACGTCACCAAGTTCAAGGGATAATTCATCGCCCCGCCTACCGATGAGCTCTCTAGGCCGAACAATGAAGGGACTAGACAGTAAAATTCCAATACATGCATGAAATGAACGTGTTACATCTCGCGTTTTTGTACGTTAAAAGTTTCATCTTCAGTTAATCGACGTAGTCTCGGGGATAAGATTATCTTGAGGTTAGTGTAGTTACGCGAATTATAACAAGTGGGAAATAAGTGTCATGGAGGATAAATGGGTACACGAATGAAAGAAAATGAGTTTTGTTGAAAACGGCCAATTTGGGATAAAGTATAGGTCGAGCGATACTACCCGATAATTATGGACTAGTACCATATAAGGTACCATATGGCCGTGATAATATGATATATATATATATATATATATATATATATATATATATATATATATATATATATATATATATATATATATATATATATTAAAATGAGTAGTATTTTTAGATAATTCTTAATTATACGGGTAATTGGTTAATTACTGGGTAACGGGACATTACCAAATTAACTAATAAGTGGGTAAAAATTTATAAATTATTCCCGATAACGCGGCAAGAAGCCACAAATATTGAAAGTGACTAAGCATTCATATTATCCTATGTAGCACCTAGGAATCTATGGAACTTAGCAATTAAAAGGATATTATCCATTCATTTGGACAAAAAGGAGACCAAAACGTCAAAAAAATCCAAAGGGTAAGGATACTGCATTTTTTAGTCCAAGTCTTCAAAGTATAAGGATTCAATTTATTCAAAGAAACAGAAGCTAAGTTCGATTCAAGAAATTCAAAAAAAGGAACAGAAGCTAATCTCGTTCAACAATTTCAAAATGCAGAAGCTTAATCCGTTTTTTGCGGTTCTAAATTCAATCCACAAAGGTTTCCAACGGAATATTATAGGGAGTTTTCCCTACTCCAGGTATGTTAACACCATCCTTTCTTTTTTTTGGCATGATCCAAATTATACTGAAGAAACGAGCAAACGCATAGTTTCCAAAAATTACTCTATTCATAGAAATACTAGAGGTGTCTATATTCTTGATTCCCCACGTGAATTATTATTATCTTCTCTTCATGGGTCTCAGAATAATACGCAGTTGAAAAAGTTTATCCGGAAGGAATGTTGAGATTTTTACGTATTTTTCATGCATTTCGCCCATTTATGCATGTGCATTGACCCATGACCAGATGACGTTATATATGCGTATATATGTAAATTATGTATATGGGATATGAGAAAAGGTTACAACGTTATATACGCACCACCACCTGATCAGCTGGTATATGTTGATGATATTGCCCATAGTGGCCGAGACGATATGATGGGATGCCCTTAGTGGCTTGATGACATTATGTACACCCATACCTATGTATGACACGACATTTATACGCACATGCATGACATTATAAATGTTTCAGAATTTATAAAGTTATTTAGATTTAAGTATGTGTTTCTTTATTTCATATTTCATCTATGTTTTTTACGTACCGATTTTCATTCCTTACATACTCAGTATATTTTCGTACTAATGCCCTATTTCACGGGGCATTCGTTTCATGCCCGCAGGTGCAGGTAGGCAAGCTAACGGTTTAGAATCCTTGATCAGCGAGAGTTGGCGTGCTCCATTTGATCTAGAGCTGCTTTTGATTTTGGTATGATATGTTTATATATATATATATATGTGGGGTGTCGCGCCCCCTTTTTACCTTTTTGACGGAGAAGTCCGGGTTTCGACATTCATTGAGGAACAACTCGTTTCCCTTTGGGATTGGGTATTTGAAGAGTCGCTACCTAACATATTATGGAGCGTTAGGGCATCTAAAGTAATTAACTCGTGTAACTAGTTCGCATTATCAAATATTAGGGTAAGAGCTCGAAATAACCTTGAGGAGAAGGTGTTAGGCACCCCTCGCGGTCCACAATGGTGGGTCCCGAACGAACTTAAACTATGTGAATTAGTCAACTAACAAGTAAGCAAGTATTTGCAAATAAAGTAGCTTTCCCCATCTAAATGCATATATAATCAAGGAAGTTCAGATAATGAAGGTAAAGAGGTTTGGACAGCTTATGTATATGTAAAGAAAATGAAGTTTAACCACATATGGAATTGGGAAAGGGAAGTCCTAAGTTGATTAGCCTACATGATCATACCCATGCAATGCCTGGTAATCACTTCTCAATGAGAGGGGCTACACATGACATTAACGCGCAGGTCATCATATCCTTTTACTACCCATTACCCTCCCCTTAGTGGTTATATAAGTGAGTTTAATTTACGACCTCTAAGCGTACTGCTACCCATCCCTTCCTTATGGTCATGGTGGAATTTGGGACCTCTAAATCTGGACAGTTCTAGACAGCGTAAAGTTTATAAAAGATAAAAATCTAGGCGACAGGAAAATAACATATAAGACAAGCAAATAAGGACAAGCAATTAGAAGGCTCACATTTACCTCCGCATGTATATAGGCAAACAAACAGCACGTCTAAAACACAGGTTTTGAAGAAAGTTCAAAGATCATAAGAACATGGTATCTAGATGAATGTTACAGATTCAGGATATGCATAAGGAAAGTGGAAGAATCCTAACCAGTTTGCCTACTGGTTTTATAGTCTGTTAAGCCTTGATAATCTCACATATAAACAAAACTGGTTTCAAAGTTATTTAACGCCCTAAGGCTTGCCTAAGTGTGTATATGCAGTCACAATTCTGGGAAGACATTTTTGAAGTCCTTTATCCTATAGGCATGCTTTCTAGTGATATTAATTAACACAGCGTTGAGGAATATTAAAGAAACGAGTAGGATAATTTAATTAAACTGATTCAGAACCTACATGCATGAGTTATAATTAAACTGATTTTAGAACCTATAGGCATGGCTTCTAATTAAAACTGATTTTAGATCCTATAGGCATGATTTCTATAATTAAAGCTGATTTTAGATCCTATAGGCATGATTTCTAATTAAAACTGATTTTATCCTATAGGCATAATCTCTAAAGAGACAGATTTGAACATATGCCGTAATGAGAACTGAACCTTAGTTAAATATTCCCTATAGGCATGGTGTCTAATCATGTAAAGTAAAGCAGACAGAATTTATTTTGAACCAAAGCAAAACTCTATAGGCATATTATCTAACAAAACACATTTGAAACAAAATGAACCCTATAGGCATGTTATCTAACAAAACACATTTGAACCAAAGTAAAACCTATAGGCATGTTATCTACCCAACTTTATCCACAATATACAAATACCCTTCCTTTTCACTAGTCACCTTAATATCTATTTACAATTAATTATTTCAAACCAATGATTGAAAAAAAGTACTTAGATAGAATATAAATTAAGCTATAGGGAGCCTGAAGTAGGCTCAAAGCAAATCCTGGTGTACCAGGACTTCACTAGTCTCAAATGCCCAAGATTTATTGCCACATTTACGTCCAGGTGTGTCAGAGTTCCCTAAAGACTTCAAGGATCCCGGACAGTTCTCACACCCAGACTTTATCAAATAAAGACTGATTATGTGCAGTGTGGAAGAGCCAGCCCTAATATGCTAGAGTTCAGAGAGATCTCAGGGACCTCTAAGCAATACACATACCAGAGGGGAAGGACTTAATAACCTAAGAATAAGTGAGAGTGAGTGGCATAATTTGAAAGAGTTTTGGTAAACAGTATGGAGAAGATTCTTAGAAATATCTGAAAACCAGTACTACTTTGGAGGTAAAAACAATTTGAGAAGGGTATGAAAAACACGTTTAAGTCAAACACAAATCATAGAACAACCATTATATAGAAACACTTGGCAAGCAGGTTCCACACAAGGGAAGAGGGTTGGGGACACATAGAATACACCTTAGTGGAGCCCATAAACAACAGGGTGTATAGAGTTCTCAAGGGTTATACAGAACTAATAGGTTAGATATAATGTAGGTCATTGAAACATGAAGCAAAGATCACAGCAGAAACATGTTGAGGGCACATAACCAACACAACTAGAGTTGCACTAGAGACACTAGATAACTTAGCAGGAGTAAGGCAGAGCATGCAAGAACTTAAATGGACATGCTAGGCAAGTATTAACAAGTGTAGACATGCTAATCACACACTTACAAAATAAAGTTTAGGCATACTAGATAAACAGTAGTCAGGCAAACATGCTAATCACATAAGGAATAAGACAGTGTAAGACATGTTAAACAAGATAGTAAACATGCAAGTAAAGTGGAGACATGCTAATCATATATTGAACAAGGTGTATTAGGCATGCTGGATAAGCAATAAACAGAAGCAGAAATAAACTCAGGTCTGATGAACTAAGGCAGTAAATAAACACATAGGTTTAGATTCTGAAATATAATCAGAGTCATACGAGTTAATGGAAAGAAAATACAAGATGTAAGACAGGTGTTGTGCAATTTCCAGCCTTGACTTATAGCCGACAAGGCTAATGAAGATCACAATGGGGAGAAAGAACAGAGCTTTTAGAGTGTAAGAGTAGTGATGAACTAATGTTCGTGTCTTAAACTGAGAGTAGAGGAGAGTATATATAGCACTTTAGGGAGTACAACAAATAAGGTAAAAAATCATAGTTCAATCAATTAGGAGCAATTAATCAATCACCGAGTCAATTCCTATAAAGGAGCCCGGAATAGACCCCTTAATTTGGGGCAATAAATTAACGGTCAGAACTGGGACTCAAATAAGGAAATAAATAAATACCAAACCATATAAGGAGTCCATCAAATCCCCAAGACTGATAAGTAATTAAGGCAAGTGTAATAAGTCATAGATAGGGAAATAAGTAAAAAAGGATTCCAAAAATATTGATTTTAACCAAGAAAGAATCATTCGAATTCCCTAAAGAGAAATCAATTAAGTGAAAAAATCCCCAAGAATACTGGATTTAATAGGAAAATCACTCAAAATTCTAAATAGAGTCAGTTAATATGACTAGTTCACAGAAAGAAACATAATAGAGGAAATCAGTATTACCATCAGAACATCTAGGGTTCATACATACGGAAGTTAACCAAATAGATTAAACGTTGAAATTAGAAAAACCCCTCTTGAAGAGGAGTATGGTAAGAATCCTAATTTGAAAACACTTAAAGAAGGAAACAACCATGAAAAACTTGAAAGCATGTCAACACACAGAGATTGAACAACAAAATCATAGAGATCGAAATCTGAAATAGTGTAGTGTTTAGAAAACCTGTTAGTAGTAGAGGAGTAAAAGGACATAAAAGACTAGCCATGGAAGTTTGAAAATACTTCAGATACCCAGAGGTTCGACCAACAGACAACAAGAAAACAAACCTTAATATAATAAAATGTTCAAAATTTGGTTAATCAGTAAAGAAATGGAGGAGCCTTAAGGAAAGAGCAATGACAAACTCAAATCACTCCAGATCTACAAGGATCTGGATGGATTCAAGTCCAAATGCTAAGTTTTCAAAGAAAAAGAGAGGTAAAGAGAATCTGGCCCTTGAATCAAAGATTTGAGCCGTGAAACTTTGATAGAAAGCAATCACAGACCATAGACAGGCTCTTTGAAGAGTCTTGAATTAGATCTGGACCAGATCTCCTCGAGGTCCTTCCACAAAACCACACAATCGAGCAACTAGGGGAAATAAGAGACTAGTAGAGGCCTCGTGCAGCCATGGGAAACCATAGATCAAGTAGGAATCAAAGAGATTAGGGCTGATTTTGGGTGGCGGTGAATAGGGTTAGGTTTGGTTTCAGAGATAATTGTAGAGGAGAGGGTTTCAGGGCGGCTGTTTGGTGAGAATGACTAGGTTTGGGGGGAGGGGGTCGTTTGGTTAAATTTGGTAAGAAGTGATGGTGGCCGTTGTTCTCTATGATCTATGTCCAGGATTTAAAGGGTTTGGGGCTGGGTAGGATTTGGTTTGGTCTTGGTTTTGGTGGGCTAGGGGTTTGAACTGTTTAATTTAGGCTAAATCCGAAAAATAAGAAGGCCATTTATTAAATACCTATTTAATTGATAAAACAATTTTAGAAAATACCTAATAGGTTGTAAAAAATGATTTTCATGTCTGAAAATATTTTAAAATAATTACTTAATATTTTAAAAATATAAAAAGCTATTTTCTGGCAACACAATGTAATAATGCATGCATATGCTATAATTGTAAAGTAATTGCAATTGCATCCTAAAAATATAAATGTAGCTATTTGTGCAATAATTGAAACTTAGTACAAATTCAAATGATAAAATTAAGCCAGAAAAATTATTATAAAAATTATTTGTGATGCAATCAATGATTATTTTATAAATAAAATGCTGGGAGAAATTAATTAAAATATTTTAAAAATGCAGAAATTGTATAAAAAGTTATAATTGATGTCCAGGCATAGTTTTAAAAATATTATGGGAAAAATTAAGTATCAACAGCTATCCCTCTTTACATGGGAAGGATGAAAAAGTTTCCGGGTAAAGAAATGATGGCCAATTTTGACCAGATGGGATGTTTTGAAAGATAGAGGCCAGACTCTGGTCTTTGAGCTGCCTACATATCCCTAATTTTACAGGAATTAGGCCATGTGTAGTTATAGATTCATTGGCGGAATATATCGATGAAGTCATTACAAGAACGGACTCGAGATTTCGAAACGGATGCAAGAGTGGTTATGGTGAACGGTCAAGTTTGAGATAGTTGAAGGAACTGGAGCAAGGTCGCTCCTGCTAGGATAGCGGTCGCTTACTGGTCACCTACAGATAAAGATATGCTACAAACATATATTTGTGCGAAAATTTAAACATGATGCAGATTCCCTTTGGACCATGAAAGTTGTCTTCGGACAGTTAATGATGTCGTCCTCAGACCATGATGTCCTGGGCCATGAATTGCTTAGTGAGGGATTTACAGGCCATGAAATGATATTCTCGGGCCATGAAGATGGTGCCTCCGAACCATGACGCATTTGAATAATGATATGCAAATTTGAGAGATCCTCAGGCCATGGCATGGTGTCTTCTGGCTATGAGGATGATGCCTTTAGACTGTGATGCCTTTCGATAGATTGGCGATATTTCAGTCCATGAGGTACAATAATATGATATTAAAAAGACAAGGCTTAGTCTTGTGAAATGAAGGGCAAGGCTTAGCCCGATTGAAAAGCAAATGGATAATGCCGGAATAGAGTAATATTTATGAAATGAGGGACAATGCTTAGTACCATGCAAATGTGGAGGCAAGGATTAGCCTCATGCGAATGTGGAGGCAGGGATTAGCCTCATGCAAGTATGGAGGCAGGGATTAGCCTCATGCAGATAGAGAGGAAGGGACTAGCTTCATGCAGATATAGAGGTAGGAATTAGCCTCATGCAGATATGGAGGCAGGGATTAGCCTCATGCAGGTGTGGAGGCAGGGATTAGCCTCATGCAGATATGGAGGTAGGGATTAGCCTCATATAGGTATGGAAGCAGGGATTAGCCTCATGTAGATATGGAGGAAGGGATTAGCCTCATGCAGATATAGAGGCAGGGATTAGGCTCGTGCAGGTGTGGAGGCAAGGATTAGGCTCGTGCAGATATGGAGGCAAGGATTAGCCTCATGCAGATAGGGAGGTAGAGATTAGCCTCATGCAAGTATACGGGACATGGCTTAATACCATGCAAAGAATGAGTAGCAAATAAGAGTAGTATATTTCTTAGTGGAGATATATTCGGTGTTTGACGGCCCGAGTGATAGTGATCTTGTTACGTGTATATATTTGCGGATATTACCATTATGTCAGATGTGTCTGCGCTCAAAGAAAAATTGTAAGTTTTGTGAGGGGGAGGTTGGTTTGTGACTTTGCCCGCTGGCCTTGCTTTGCTCCGTTTTAGGGGCCTTATTTGAGTTTTCCTGGGTAACACCCGACGGTTACGGAAATAGGGTTTTCGAAAATATGCAATTATTGATAAAAATAGAGTTATTTTAGAAACATATTAAAATATCAGGTAATTTCAGATGAACTAGTGACTGTAACACATTTCAGAGACATTGAAGCTCTCCCGTGTTAGAATTTTGAGGGTACTCCTCAAAATTCTTCCCTAGTTTGGTAGATGATCCTTCGGTTGTTTGCGAGCAACGAACTCGTTAATCCTTCTTCGGAATTTTGAGAATCCTTCTCAAAAATTTGCCCCAGTTTCTTAACCGATTTCTGACCGTCTGGCATATGTTGGCATTGACTGGACTTGTTCCGAAATTTTGAGAGTCCTCCTCAAAATTCTGCCCCAGTTTCTGATCTTGGGGAAAATGAAAATTTTATTATGATATGACTGAACCCACAGGGCTGCCTACGTATCCCCTCTTAAACGGAAATCAGGTCAAGCGTAGTTCAATTACATCAAATGAGGAAATGTAAATAGTCTAAGCATAGTATCTCTTGACTACGTCTGAATTGATTGGTTTTGGCCAGACTTCTCCGTCCATTTCTGCAAGTATGAGCTCTCCTCCTATTAGCACCCTATGAACCATATAAGGACCTTGCCAGTTGGGAGAGAATTTCCCTTTGGCTTCTTCTTGATATGGTAAGATCTTCTTCAGCACCAGCTATCCTGGTGCGAATTGCCTTGGTTTGCCCTTTTGTTGAAAGCTCTAGACATTTTGTTCTGATAAAGCTGACAGTGACATACTTCGTTCATTCTCTTTCCATCTATAAGGGCCAATTGCTCATAGCGGCTCCTTATCCATTCTGCATCACTGAGTTCAGCTTCCTGTATGATTCTTAAGGAAGGAATCTCTACCTCGGCTGGGATGAAAGCTTTGGTACCATAGACCAGCATGTAAGGGTTTGCCCCAGTTGATGTGCAAATTGTAGTGCAGTATCCCAACAAAGCAAAGGGTAGTTTCTCATGCCATTGCTTAAGGTTTTCTACCATCTTCCTTAGTATCTTCTTGATGTTTTTGTTGGTGGGTTCTACGTCTCCATTCATATGAGGTATATAGACTGTGGAGTTCTTCTGATTGATTTTGAAAGTTTCACACATGGCTTTCATTACATCATTGTTGAGATTGGCAGCATTATCAGTAACAATGGACTCGAGAACTCCGAATCGGCAAACAATACGATCTTTGACAAAGTCTGCGACAACTTTCTTCGTTACAGCTTTGTAAGATGCAGCCTCTACCCATTTTATGAAGTAATCAATAGTTACCAGAATAAACCTATGCCAGTTTAAAGCAGTGGGCTCAATCGGACCAATGACATCCATTCCACAGGCGACGAATGGCCAAGGTGAACCTATTGCATTCAGCTTATTTGGAGGCACCTTTATCATATCAGCGTGCACTTGACATTAGTAGCATTTGCGGACATACTGGACACAATCTGTCTCCATGGTCATCCAAAAGTAATCGTCCCTAAGTATCTTCTTGGCTAAGATAAAACCATTCATGTGTGGGCTGCATGTCCCAGCATGTATATCCTCAAGTTTTTTAGAAGCTTCATTTGCGTTGACACATCTTAGCAATCCCAAATCAAGAGTTTTTCTGTACAAGTTTCCTCCACTGTGGAAGAAGTGATTGGACAATCTCCGGAGTGTGTGTTTCTGAGTGTGGTTTGCATGCTCCGGATATTCTCCTTTTTCCAAATACTCCTTGATGTCATAGAACCAAGGTTTTCCATCTGTTTCTTCTTCAACATGGGCACAATATGCCGGCTGATTATGAATTCTCACTGGGATAGGATCAATGAAATTATTATCTGGATGTTGTATTATGGATGACAAGGTGGCCAATGCATCGACAAACGCATTCTGAAATCTAGGCACATGACGGAACTCTATCTTTGTGAACCTCTTTCTCAATTCCTGTACATGGTGCAGATATGGCAATATCTTGGAATTCTATGACCCTGTTTCCTGGACCAACCCTTGTGTCAAAGACTCCTGACAAATTATCATCCAACTTTGAGGGGTAAAAGAATAAGTGGCCCGCATGGTATCTGTCCGGCTTGATGGTACCCTTCTCCACAATGATCTTCAAAGTCCACATATATTGCGCTTCATTCTTAAATGGGATGGCTTTACCCTAGAAGTTGGCTCTGAAGTGGCTCATCTTAGCCACCCGTGATATGACTTGTCTCCTACCCGCCTGTCTCATAACTTTAAGGGGAGCATAAGGGTATATTCCTCTTAACCCAATAAGTACCAAATGTGGGATGTCTTTGGATCTTATAATTAACTCGTTGGTGGGGAACTACTCGAACATCCACTGAACCTGATCATCGGTCAACTTGTTGAAAAACTACACCCATCCTATAGCATCCTTAGGTTGATCGAACATGTCTGGCATGTAAGTCATTCTTTTAGGGTGATGGAAGACTATGTGATCATTCCACGACCTTCGTGGAAACTCTTGGAGGTATTGGCCCTTTTGGAGATGTTCTAATAGCTAGACTTGTAACAGCAAGTTGCAACCCTCAAAGAATCTGGATCCCTTTTGCTAGCGTTCCAAGGCCCGGTACATATCCGCAATGATCATAGAGACAATAGTATATGTCTGCCCCTCGATCTCATCCATCAGAGTTTTGGCTACCATGGCTAGCCTAGTATGGATTCTATCCCCTTAGATTGGAAATACCAGCATGCCTAAGAAGCACACAATGAACATGAAGAGCCTGCAATGAACCCAGCCTAAAGAAGTAATCGAGAACTCATCATCAAAAATATGGTACGAGCTGTTGTGACCGTATCTTTCATAAAGGAAATCAAAAGGTATGTAGGAGTTTTTCAGGCACTCCAAATCATCATTTTTCTTCAGCCCATCATCTTAAGGAACCCTCTGGTGGTACGATTTTCAGGTGCTAGCAGACCAGGGCTATCCCAAGGCAACCCAGCAAATCCCCCAATTTCTTCTAGAAAGGGAGTCATTTCTATGTCTCCAAAACGGAACACGGCCCTTTCCTTATCCCCAAAACAGAGTGGCAGCCTCGATTAACATCTTGTTTGGTTGAAGATCCAATAGTGATGGCAAATTCCCTAAGACTCTCTTCACATGGTTTTGATCACTTGAGGGAAGATCCCTCCACCAATCTATCAAAAGTGAAGGAATACTACCGATCATACTGAATATGGGGACTTTGTGCCTCATTTTCTGCAAAACAAAAGAGAGTTAGGCCCTTCCTCCCTCCAGGTTCATCTATTTATACAGTAATGATTAGCATATTGGCACTTATTTCTCCAAATTAATGCACATAATCGTGGTTACATCCGTTGGATTATGCAAAACCTGATGGACTTTTTGACAAGGCTTGTCTTAAAGGGTTATTATGCAGAAAATATATTAACCCGGCTAGGTTTGACCATGATGCATGTACAATTAATCAGAGTAAGGCTACTATAGAGGTCTAGACTTGGACCCTTAAGCAGACAACTTGAGGGGGAAAGGTATGGAACCGTCGAACGCACCACTGATCGACTAGTTTTACCGCAAATACGCCTTTACAAATATAAAGGGTGATATATAGGAAGAGCACAAATACTAATGAAGCGTTGCTATTGGATTAGTTACGCACGAGTGGAATATGATGTTGAGCATGATTTATGCAGCAATAAATAGCATGTTGTCAAGTATTTGCATGTAAGAAAAATAATAAATGCAGTATTTAAATAATTAAAAGACAGTTACAAAAAAGAAAACAAAGAGACAAGTCAATTTCAGGAAAATAAAGAAATCATAAATGCTTGAAAATAGACAATTAAGTTCAAATAAGGGGAAAGGGTATATGGGATAGAGCATGCTCGGACTAATTCATAAAAATAAATTCGTTATGGTAAGAGCCTAAAATATCCCCAATAGAGTCGCCATGCTGTCGCGCCCCTTTTTACCCTTTTGACGGGGAAGTTCGGGTTTCGATATTCATGGGGGAACAACTCGTTTCCCTTTGGGAACTGGGTATTTGAAGAGTCGTCACCTAACGGATTATGGAGCGTTAAGGCACCTAGAGTAATTAACTCGTGTAACTAGTTCGCATTACCAAAGATTAGGGTAAGGGCTCGAAATAACCATGAGGGGAAGGTGTTAGGCACCCCTCGCGGTTCACAATGGTGGGTCCTGGGCAAACTTAAATTATGTGAATTTGTCAACTAACAAGTAAGCAAGTATTTGCAAATAAAGTAGCTTTCCCCATCAAAATGCATATATAATCAAGGAAGTTCAGATAATGAAGGTAAAGAGGTTTGGACAGCTTATGTATACGAAAAGAAAAGGAAGTTTAACCACATATGGAATTGGGAAAGTGAAGTCCTAAGTTGATTAGCCTACATGATCATACCCATGCAATGCTTGGTAATCACTCCTCAATGAGAGGGGCTACACGTTACATTAACGGCGCAGGTCATCATATCCTTTTACTACCCATTATCCTCCCCTTAGTGGTTATATAAGTGAGTTTAATTTACGACCTCTAAGCGTACTGCTACCCGTCCCTTCCTTATGATCCTGGTGGAATTTGGGACCTCTAAATCTGGACAGTTCTAGACAGCCTAAAGTTTATAAAAGATAAAAATCTAGGCGACAGGAAAATAACATATAGGACAAGCAAATAAGGACAAACAGTTAGAAGGCTCACATTTACCTCCGCATGTATATAGGCAAACAAACAGCACGTCTAAAACACAGGTTTTGAAGAAAGTTCAGAGATCATAAGAACATGGTATCTAGATGAATGTTATAGATTCAGGATATGCATAAGGAAAGTGAAAGAATCCTAACCAGTTTGCCTACTGGTTTTATAGTCTGTTAAGCCTTGATAATCTCACATATAAACAAAACTGGTTTCAAAGTTATTTAACGCCCTAAGGCTTGCCTAAGTGTGTATATGCAGTCACAATTCTGGGAAGACATTTTTGAAGTCGTTTATCCTATAGGCATGCTTTCTAGTGATATTAATTAACACAACGTTGAGGACTATTAAATAAATGAGTAGGATAATTTAATTAAACTGATTTAGAACCTACATGCATGAGTTATAATTAAACTGATTTTAGAACCTATAGGCATGACTTCTAAATAAAACTGATTTTAGATCCTTTAGGCATGATTTCTATAATTAAAGCTGATTTTAGATCCTATAGGCATGATTTCTAATTAAAACTGATTTTATCCTATAGGCATAATCTCTAAAGAGACAGATTTGAACATATGCCGTAATGAGAACTGAACCTTAGTTAAATATTCCCTATAAGCATGGTGTCTAATCATGTAAAGTAAAGCAGGCAATATTTATTTTGAACCAAAGCAAAAACTTATAGGCATATTATCTAACAAAACACATTTGAACCAAAGTAAAACCTATAGGCGTGTTATCCACCCAACTTTATCCACAATATACAACTACCCTCCCTTTTCACTAGTCACCCCAATATCTGCTTATAATTAATTATTACAAACCAATGATTGAAAAAAAATTACATAGATAGAATATGAATTAAGCTATAGGGAGCCTGAAGTAGGCTCAAAGCAAATCTTGGTGTACCAGGCCTTCACTAGTCTCAAATGCCCAAGATTCATTGCCACATGTGTGTCCAGGTGTGTCAAAGTTCCCTAAGGACTTCAAGGATCCCGTACAGTGCTCACACCCAGACTTTATCAAATAACGACTAATTATGTGCAGTGTGGAAGAGCCAGCCCTGATATGCTAGAGTTCAGAGAGATCTCAGGGACCTCTAAGCAATACACATACCAGAAGGGAAGGACTTAATAACCTAAGAATAAGTGAGAGTGCTTGACATAATTTAAAAGAGTTTTGGTAAACAGTATAGAGAGGATTCTTAGAAGTTTCTGAAAACCAGTACTACTTTGGAGGTAAAAACAATTTGATAAGGGTATGAAAAACACTTTTAAGTCAAACACAAATCACATAACAACCATTATACAAAAACACTTGGCAAGCAAGTTCCACACAAGGAAAGAGGGTTGAGGACACATAGAATACACCTTAGTGGAGCCCATAAACAACAGGGTGCATAGAGTTCTCAAGGGTTATACATAACTAATATGTTAGATATAATATAGGTCATTGAAACATGAAGCAAAGATCACAACAGAAACATGTTGAGGGCACATAAACAACACAACTAGAGTTGCACTAGAGAGACTAGATAATTTAGCAGGAGTAAGGCAGAACATGCAAGAACTTAAATGGACATGCTAGGAAAGTATTAACAAGTGTAGACATGCTAATCATACACTTACAAAATAAAGTTTAGGCATGCTAAATAAATAATAGTCAGGCAAACATGCTAATCACATATGGAATAAGACAGTGTAAGACATGTTAAAAAAGATAGTAAACAGGCAAGTAAAGTGGAGACATGCTAATCATATATTGAACAAGGTGTATTAGGCATGCTAGATAAGCAGTAAATAGAAGCAGGAATGAACTCAGGTCTGATGAACTAAGGCAGTAAATAAACACATAGGTTTAGATTCTGAAATTTAATCAGAGGCATACAGGTTAAGGGAAAGAGAATACAAGATGTAAGATAGGTGTTGTGCAATTTCCAGCCTTGGCTTATAGCCGGCAAGACTAAAGAAGATCACAATGGGGAGAAAGAATAGAACTTTTAGAATGTAAGAGTAGTGATGAACTAATGTTCGTGTCTTGAACTGAGAGTAGATGAGAGTATATATAGCACTTTAGGGAGTACAACAAATAAGGTAAAGAATCATAGTTCAATCAATTAGGAGCAATTAATCAATCACCGAGTCAATTCCTATATAGGAGTCCAGAATAGACCCCTTAATTGGGGGCAATAAATTAACGGTCAGAACTGGGACTCAAATAAGGCAATAAATCAACACCAAACCATATAAGGAGTCCATCAAACCCCCAAGATTGATAACTAATTAAGGCAAATGTAATAAGTCATAGATAGGGAAATAAGTAAAAAAGATTCCGAAAAATATTGATTTTAACCAAGAAAGAATCATTCGAATTCCCTAAAGAGAAATCAATTAAGCGACAAAATCTCCAAGAATACTGGATTTAACAGGAAAATCACTCAAAACTCTAAATAGAGTCAATTTATATGACTAGTTCACAGAAAGAAACATAATAGGGGAAATCAGTGTTACCATCAGAACATCTAGGGTTCATACATACGGAAGTTAACCAAATAGATTAAACGTTGAAAGTAGAAAAACCCCTCTTGAAGAGGAGTCTCGTAAGATCCCTAATTTGAAAACACTTAAAGAAGGAAACAACCATGAAAAACTTGAAAGCATGTCAACACACATATATTCGAACAACAAAATCATAGAAATCAAAACCTGAAGTAGTGTAGTATTTAAAAAACCGGTTAGTAGTAGAGGAGTAAAAGTTCATAAAAGAATAGAGATGAAAGTTTGAAAATACTTTAGATACCCAGAGGTTCGACCAACAGACAACAAGAAAACAAGCTCTAATATAACAAAATGTTCAAAAATCGGTTAATTAGTAAAGAAATGGAGGAGCTTTAAGGAAAGAGCAATGACGAACTCAAATCACTCCAGATCTACAAGGATCTGGACAGATTCAAGTGCAAATGCTAAGTTTTAAAAAAAAAAGAGGGCAAAGAGAATCTGGCCCTTGAATCAAAGATTTGAGCCGTGAAACTTTGATAGAAAGCACTCACAAACCATATACAAGCTCTTTGAAGAGTGTTGAATGAGATCTGGACCAGATCTCCTCGAGGTCCTTCCCCAAAACCACACAATCGAGCAACCAGGGGGAAATAGGAAACCAATAGAGGCCTCGTGCAGCCATGGGAAGGTTTTAGATCGATTAGTAATCAAGGGGATTAGGGATGATTTTGGGTGGCAACGGATAGGGTTAGGTTTGGTTTCAGAGAGAATTAGAGAGAAGAGTTAGGGCTGATTATGGAAAAATTGGGTATCAACATATGGGTATGACGTGGTTCAGTCCCGTCTTTGTACAGTTATATTTATATTAGAGGTCTGTAGACAGTATGTCTAGTTGGATAGTATGCGGCCTTGCTGGCTTCCAGTTTTGAGATGTATAGTTGTCTATTGCATCCTTGTCGGCTCGCCCTACGTATTTTGTACGTATGCCTTTTTGGGCAGATTTCCTTCATGTACATTATACTCGTAATTCAGCAGATGTTATTCATGTTTATATCTTAGACGCATGCTTAGGGGTGTATGACAGGTAGGACTCAGGCACCCGTCACGGCCCATCGGTTTGGGTCGTGACAAAAGTGGTATCTGAGCAGTTCTGTCCTAGGGTTGTCTACAGACCGTGTCTAGTAGAGTCTTGTTTATTGGTGTGTTGTGCACCACACTTATAAACAGGAGGCTACAGGACATATAGGATGTTATCCTCTCTTTTTTATCTCAGATCGTGCGATACAAGAATTCATGTTCCTAATTATATATTATATTTTCAGCAATGCCTCCAAAGAGTACGGCCGCCCAGAAGGGAATGCTCATGGCTGGTGAGACTACTAGTCGAGTGCCACGAGTTACCAGCGCTCGAGGAGAGTCTTATGGTGAGGTTCCATCTCAGACTTCACATACCCCGCCCTTTCCAGAAGAGCTCCGAGGGACACCAGCTCCAACACCCATCCTTGTACATTTAGCACCTCAGCCAGATGCACCGGGTCAGGAGATGACATATGTTATTCAGCTATTAACCTGATTAGTAGTCTCACAAGTTCGGCGTCAGGAAATTGGTATTGGTCATGAAGATAGGCCCGTCAGTGCAAAGGTTCGTGACTTTATTAATTTAAACCCTATGGTAATCACTGGGGCAGATCCAAACGAGGACCCTCAGGTATTTATTGATAGAGTGCAGAGGACATTAAGGGTAATGAAGGCCACTGCAACTGAGTCAGTTGAGCTAGCTTCATATAGATTTCAAGATGTTGTAGTTAACTAGTATGAGTCTTGGGAATTGTCCAGAGGTGAGGATGCCCCTTTAGCAGTATGGCAGGAGTTTACAGAAGCTTTTCTTCGTCATTATCTGCCACCAAAGCATAAGCGAGCCAGAGTTGATAGGTTCTTGACCCTTTGACAGGGTAATATGAGTGTTCGAGATTACAATCTTCTATTTGATTCATTGGCTAGGTATGCTCCCACTATTATATCTAAGATAGAGGATCGGTTCACTGGTTCGTGATAGGATTAGAGCCTCACTTGCTTAACAATTGTATGTCGGTCTCACTTGAGCCAAACATGGATATTTATCGTATTCAGGCATACGCCCAGGGTATAGAGGAGTGTAAACAGAAATAGGGGGTCGATCGTGAGCATAATAGGGCCCAAAATAAGAGAGCGAGGTCTTCGGGTCCTTCTGGTGAGTTTCGAGGTGGTCAGAGGCAGCAGTACCCGAGGTATCCAGCCCAGCCATCGGCTAGTCCCCCCCCTCAGTTTGGCGGTAAGAGATTTGATCGTTCTACATATTCAAGGTCTGGTTAGAATTTCAGAGCCTCAGGTTCTCAGTATAGAGGTTAGTCAAATCAGATAAGGTCGCCCTTGACACGATGTGCTCAATGTGGTAAGCAGCATACCTAGCAGTGCCATATGGGATTAGGTGTTTGTTATACTTGTGGTTATCCGAGCCACGTTATGAGGGATTGTCCGATGAGAGGTGATGCAAGTATAGCTCAGCTAGTGAGATCTGTAGTTGGTTCATCATCATCAGTACACCCCCTGAGTAAGGTCCACAAGCACCAATAAGTCATGGCAGAGGCAGAGGCGGAGCATCTAACTCGAGCAATCCTCAGAACCACATTTATGCGTTGGTAGGACGACAGGACCAGGAGTCATCGCCTGATGTTGTTACAGGTATATTATCAGTCTCCTCATATGATGTATATGCACTAATTGTCCCAGGTTCAACCTTATCATACGTTACTCTGTTGGTTGCTAGTAAGTTTGAAATAAAACCTGAATTGGTTAAACCTTTTGAGGTATCTATACCTGTTGGGGACTCAGTGATAGCTAAGCAAGTATATAGGGCTTGTATAATAGTAGTTCATGGTCGATCTAGTGTAGCAGACCTAATCGAGTTAGATCTGGTAGAATTTGATGTTATAATGGGCATGGATTGGTTGGCTTCTTGTCTTGCCAGCATTAATTGTAGATCAAAGATAATCCAATTTCAATATCCTGGGGAGCCTATTTTGGAGTGGAAAAGTAATACGGCATCGCCGAGAGGAATATTCATTTCCTATCTCAAGGCAAGGAAGATGGTCTTAAAGGGCTGTATTTATCACTTAGTTCGGGTTCAGGATGTAGAAGTGGAGTCACCAACCATTCCGTCCATCCCAGTGGTTAATGAGTTTCCCGATATTTTTCTTGATGAACTCTCGGGTCTTCTGCCAGAGCAAGAAATTGAGTTTGCCATTGACCTACTACCAGATACTCATCCAATATCTATTCCTTCCTATAGAATGGCCCCCGCGGAGCTGAAAGAGTTAAAGGAACAGCTAAGGAACTTGCTTGAAAAAGGCTTTATCAGACCTAGTACATCATCGTGGGGAGCACCTATGTTATTTATGAGGAAGAAATATGGTTCCTTATGGATGTGTATTGATTATAGACAGTTGAATAAGGTAAGGATCAAGAATAAGTGCCCACTCCAAAGGATTGACGATTTATTTGATCAGTTGCAAGGTGCCAAGTGTTTTTCAAAAATAGACTTGAGGTCCTGGTACCATCAGGTAAGGGTTAAGGAGGAAGATATTCCGAAGACAACATTTAGGACCAGATACGGGCACTTCGAGTTTCGTGTTATGTCGTTCGATTTGACCAATACTCCAGCAGTATTCATAGATTTGATGAACCGTGTGTTCAGGCCCTTTTTATATCTATTCATAATTGTATTGTCGATGATATATTGGTGTATTCTCGTTCAGAGGCTGAACATGCAGATCATTTTCATACTATGCTCAGAGCTCTACAAAAAGTGAAGTTGTATGCAAAATTCTCTAAATGTGAATTCTGGTTAAAATCTGTAGTTTTCCTTGGGCATATCATTTTGGGTGAAGGCATCTGGGTGGATACACAAAAGACTGAGGCATTAAAGTCTTGGCCTAGACCCACAACACTAACGGAAGTTCGTAGCTTTCTTGGTTTGGCAGGTTATTACAGGAGATTTATAGAGGGATTTTCTTCCCTTTCAGCACCATTGACAAAGTTGACTCAGAAGAAAGCAAAGTTTCAATGGACTGATACATGTGAATAGAGTTTCCAGGCATTAAAAGACAGATTAATGTCAGCAACGGTTCTAGCACTTCCAGAAGGGACCGATGGTTACATTATTTATTGTGACGCTTCAGGCGTTGGGTTGGGTTGTGTGCTGATGCAACATGGTAAGGTTGTCGCTTATGCTTCTAGACAACTAAGAAAGCACGAGAAGAACTACACGACCCACGATTTAGAGTTAGCCGTGGTGATTTATGCACTAAAGATGTGGAGGCACTACTTGTATGGAATTCATGTTGATATCTATACGGATCATAAGAGCCTCCAGTACATCTTTAAGCAAAAGGAATTGAATCTACGTCAAAGGATATGGTTGGAGCTACTTAAAGACTATGACGTTGATATTTTATACCATCCAGGGAAGGTGAACGTAGTAGCTGACGCCCTCAGCCGTAAATCCATGGACAGACTGTCGTATTTACAGCCAGAAAAGAGGGGAATAGCCCATGAGGTTCATCAGCTAGCTAGTCTTGGAGTTCGGTTACTGGACTCAGGTGATATTGGAATTACTATTCAAGATACGACAACATCCTCTTTAGTAACTAAAGTAAAGGAATGCCAGTATGAGGATCCTGTGTTACTTCATTATAGGGATACCACCCTTCAGAAAGAGAAGACACCATTTGAAATTACAGAAGATGGGGTCCTCAGATATCAAGGGCGATTATGTGTACCTAATGTTGTAGGGCTGCGTCGGCAGGTTATGGGAGAAACTCACTATTCTCGTTATTCTATCCATCCAGGAGCGACAAAGATGTATTATGATATCAGGGAAGTATATTGGTGGGACGGAATGAAAAAGGATATAACAGAATTTGTTGCTCAGTGTCCTAACTGTCAGCAGATTAAGAATGAGCATAAAAAACCCGGTGGATAATTGCAGGCTATGGAGATTTTGACTTGGAAATGGGAAATAACCAATGTGGATTTCATCGTAGGCTTACCTTGTATCCAGCATAAGCTCAATTTGATATGGGTGATTGTTGATAGGATTACAAAGTCAGCCTATTTTCTGCTCGTTAGAACTACATACTCCTCAGAGGATTATGCAAGGCTTTATATTAAGGAGATAATACGACTACATGGTGTCCCTTTATCTATTATCTCGGATAGAGGAGCTCAATTTACAACTAACTTTTGTAGGTACTTCCAAAAAGGATTGGGGACTCAAGTAAGTCTTAGTACATCATTTCATCCCCAGACAGACGGACAGGCTGAGCGTACTATTCAGACACTGGAGGAAATATTACTAGCTTGTGTAATAAACTTTAAAGGTAGCTGGGATGATCATCTGCCACTTATTGAGTTCGCATATAATAATAGCTACCATTCCAGTATTCAGATGGCTCCATACGAAGCTCTTTACGGGTAGAAGTGTAGGTCGCCTATAGGGTGGTTTGATGTTAGAGAATCTGGGTTACATAGGCGAGACCTGGTTCAACAAGCTATAGAAAAAGTAAAGCTTATCCGGGATCGACTGTTGACAGCTCAAAGTCGTCAGAAGTCATATTATGACATGCATGATGAGATTTAGAGTTCAGGGTTGATGACTGGTATTCTTAAAGGTGTCACTAATGAAGGGTGTGATGAGGTTTGGAAAGAAAGGAAAACTTAGCCCACTGTAGATTGGGTCTTATAGGATCATTCGGAGAGTGGGCCAAGTAGCCTATGAGTTAGAATTGCCCTTGGAGTTGGAGTCTGTCCATCCAGTTTCACGTATCTATGTTACGGAAGTGCATTGGTGATCCTACCCGAGTAGTGCCCACAGATGATGTACAGATTATAGAGGACTTGTCATACGAGGAAATTCCGATTGCCATCCTAGACCGACAAATCTGCAAGCTACAGAATAAGGAGGTAGCCTCTGTGAAAGTACTTTGGAGAAACAACAATGTGGAAGAAATGACTTGGGAGGCCGAGGAAGGCATGAAGTCTAGATATCCCTACTTATTTCCTCCTCCAGAGAAGTGTCCGACTGAGACGTCATAACTATAAGGTACGTGTATAATTTCTTGTGTTGGTTATTGTCGTTGGTCGTGTGAGGCCATTGTCGTTATTCATAATTGTGGCCCTGTGTGGCTTTAGGTTATTAAGCTTCTACAAGGAGAATTGGTAGTAGTGTTGTTACAAAGACGACCCTGCCAAAATTATAAAGATCACGGGGAGTTAAACTTTCGAGGACGAATGTTTCTAAGGGGGAAGGATGTTACGTCTCGTGTTTTCGTACGTTAAAAGTTTCATCTTCAGTTAATCGACGTAGTCTCGGGGATGAGATTATCTTGAGGTTAGTGTAGTTACGCTAATTATAACAAGCGAGAAATAAGTGTCATGAAGGATAAAAGGGTACACCAATTAAAGAAAACGAGTATCGTTGAAAATGAAAAATTTGGGATAAAGTACGTGTCGAGCGATACTACTCGATAATTATGGACTAGTACCATACAAGGTACCATATGGCCGTGATAATATGATATGATATATATATATATTCAAAATGAGTAGTACCTTTAGGTAATTTGAGATAATTCTTAATTATACGGGTAATTGATTGATTACCGGGTAATGAGACATTACCCAATTAACTAATAAGTGGGTAAAAATTTATAAGTTATTCCCCCAAAACATGGAAATAATCCACAAATATAGGAAGTGACTAAGCATTCATATTATCCTATGTGGCTACCTAGGAATCTATGGGACTTAGCAATTAAAAGGATATTATCCATTCATTTGAACAAAAAAGGAGACCAAAACGTCAAAAAATCCAAAGGGTAAGGATACTGCATTTTCTTAGTCCAAGTCTTCAAAGTATAAGGATTCAATTTATTCAAAGAAATAGAAGCTAAGTTCGATTCAATAAATTCAAAAAAAGGAATAGAAGCTAATTTCGTTCAACAATTTCAAAATGCAGAAGCTTAATTCGATTTTTAGGGTTCTAAGTTCAATCCACAGAGGTTTGCAACGGAATATTATACGGATTTTTCTCTACTCCAGGTATGTTAAGGCCATCCTTTTTTTCTTTTCGCATGGTCCAAATTATACTGAAGAAACGAGCAAACGCATAGTTTTCATAAATTACTCTATTCATAGAAATTCTAGGGGTGTCAATATATTTGATTGCCCACGTGAATTATTATTACCTTCTATTCGTGGGTCTCAGAATAATATGCAGTTGAAAAAGTTTATCCGGAAGAAATGTTGAGATTTTTACGTATTTTTCATGCATTTCGCCCATTAATACATGTGCATTGACCCATGACCAAATGACGTTATATACACGTATATATGTAAATATATGTATATGGGATATGGGAACAGGTTACGACGTTATATACGCACTACCACTTGATCAGCTGGTATATGTTGATGATGTTGCCCATAGTGGCCGAGACGATATGATAGGATGTCCTCAGTGGCTTGATGATATTATGTAAACCCATACCTATGCATGACACGACATTTATACGCACGTGTATGACATTATAAATGTTTTAGAATTTATAAAGTTATTTAGATTTAAGGATATGTTTCTTTATTCCATGTTTCATCTATGTCTTTTACGTACCAATTCATGACTTACATACTCAGTACATTTTTCGTACTGATGCCCTATTTCACGGGGCATGCATTTCATGCCCGCAGATGCAGGTAGGCAAGCTGACGGTCCCCCTCCTTAGGATCCTTGATCAGCGAGAGTTGGCATGCTCTACTTGATCTGAAGCTGTTTTTGATTTTGGTACAATATGTTTGTAGATATATATATATATATATATATATATATATATATATATATATATATATATATATATATATATATATATGTGTGTGTGTGTGTGTGTGTGTGTGTGTGTATGTGTGTGTGTGTGTGTGTGTATGATGTGGCTCAGTCTCGTGTTTGTACAGTTATATTTCTATTAGAGGTTTGTAGACAGTATGTCTAGGTTGATAGTATGAGGCCTTGCCGACTTCTAGTTTTGAGATGTACAGTTGTCTATAGCATCCTTGTAGTCTCTCCCTACGTATGTTGTACGTATATGTATGTATGCCTTTTGGGGTAGATTTCCTTCATGTACATTACACTCGTAATTCAGCAGATGTTATTTAGGTTTATATCTTAGACGCATGCTTAGGGGTGTTTAACAAGTAGGACTCAGGCACCCATCGCGGACCATCCGTTTGGTTTGTGATAGTACGTTAGCAAAATAGTAACATTTTATACTCTCCGACATTACACTCTCTAATGCAAACAAAATTAAGCAAACTGAGACTCACCAAGGGAAAGCAAGAATTAAGAACTGGGACTCACCCATGAAACACAGAGGTTAAGCAAAACTGGGACTCCCCAGAGGACACCCGAAACTCTCCAAAGAATTGGGACTCACAACAGGTTAACATTTCAATGTTAGCTCGAAATAACACCTCTATGGCCAAGGGCCATCGCCAAAGAGAAGAGTTCAACCTCGTTCATACCACAACATGTTAACATTTCGACATCAGCTCAAAATAACAGCCATATGGCCAAGGGCCATCACCAAAAAGAAGAGTTCGACCTCATTCGAACCACAACGATTTAACATTTCGACATCAGCTCGAAATAACACCCCTACGACCAAGGTCCATCGCTAAAGAGAAGAGTTCAACCTCGTTCAAACCACAACGGGTTAACATTTCGACGTCAGCTCGAAATAACACCCCTACTGCCAAAGGCCATCGCCAAATAAAAAATTAGACCTCGCTTGAATTGCAATGGTTTAACATTTTGACCAACTCGAAATAACACCCATACGACTAAATGCCATCGCCAAATAAAAAATTCGACCTCGCTCGAATTGCAACAGGTTAACATTTCAACCAGCTCGAAATAATACCCCTACGGCCAAGGGCCATTGCCAAAAGAAGAGTTTGACCTCGTTCAAATCACAACGGGTTAACATTTCAACGTCGGCTCGAAATAACACCCCTACGGCCAAAGGCCATAGCCAAATTAAAAATTTGACCTCGCTCGAATTGCAAAGGGTCAACATTTCGACCAGCTCAAAATAATACCCCTACGACTGAGGGCCATCGCAAAAAAGAAGAGTTCGACCTCGTTCGAACCACAACGAATTAACATTTCGACGTCAGCTCGAATAACATCCCTACGGCCAAAGGCCATCGCCAAATAAAAATTCGGCCTCGCTCGAATTGCAACGGGTTAGCATTATAACCAGATCGAAATAAAACCCCTACGGCCGAGAGCCATTGCCAAAATGAAATATTCGACCTCGCTCGAATTGCAACGGGTTAACATTTCAACCAGCTCGAAATAACAACCCTACGACCGAGGGCCATCGCCAAATGAAAAGGAAAGATCGACCTTGTTTGAATCGTAATGGGATAATATTTCGATGCTAGCTAGAAATAACATCCCTATAGCAAAAGGCCATCGCAAAAGGAAAAGTTCGACCTCGCTCGAACTCGATAACGCCTTTGCAGCTATCAGTCATCGTTGTACATCTTTTCTTCTACTTACTAAAAAATTGATTTCGCTAAAAACTCCAAGTTCGACCTCGCTCCAATATATAAAAAAAGCGACTTCGCCCGCATCAGTGATAGTTTGATCCCACGAGAACGACTTAAGTCAAGACAGACTTCATCCAAAACAACGAATCCATTATATAACCTCGTTTGAGTCAAGGGCGAATCTGCGTAAAGCAATAAGTCACAAGTCGATCTCGCCCAAAATAGGCAAATCAAATGAGACTTCATTCGGACTCATACGATGAAATTCTACTTAGTCCGGTTAAAATTGGTTTCCCTGAAAAATCAGAAATTCACCATACGGAAATCCGAATATTTACGCCAAAGATATGTAAAGCAAAGGAAGGGGAAAAATACAAAGGACGTACAACAATGAAAAACCCCGTTATTTAAACAGTTGCGCTAATGGCCGCAGATTACACACGGTTAAAACCGGTCCAGTAAAGAAAGTAAAAAAAAAAAAATTACAAACAAGAAAAAATAACAAAGATAACAACTTTTTTACTCGGCATCATCACCGTCGTGCTCCTCATCGCCATCTCTAGGAAACCTCTCCTCAGCATCGACATCCTCGCCGACCTCCAGTGTCCCAGGATCGTAACCACAGTTAACACGAGCCTCTCGTGCCTTCACCTGAGCTCCTTCATAAGCGGCCTCATAAACATTGCCCGCTTCCCACAAATTCTTGTATATGTTCTGTTTGGATTCGGCATGGACCCAAAGCTCGTGCAAATGGAAAGGAACAACGGTGGAGGCGGATTAAACTTGGGCCAACAGTTGCTCCTTTTCGGCCTCAAGAACAGCGACCCGATCTCTCAAGGTTGAAGTTTCCCGGTCAATTTCGCCAATACGCTCTTCGAGCCTCACCTCCCTGAGCGTAGCCGTCGCTCTCTCGGACTCCAGTTTGGATTGAAGGATACAGATAGTGCCCTCTAAAGCCGCTTCCCTCACTGAAGCTGCCGCCCAGGCATTCTCGGTACTCTCCAACTCGGAGACCTTTCTCTCCAGCTCGGTTAATTTCCCCAACCACTCTGCACTCAAAGCTTTGACTCTAATGGCATCATGATCCAACTAGGACTGCAACAACTGCACCTTCACATAAAGATGCTCACACTCTGCGGTGACCCCTTTGCCTAACTCAAGTTCTTTGTCTTTTACACGAAGTAGCTCATCGAGCTTGCTATTCCTGCAAATAGCCTGCACCAGCTCCTGATCCCTCTTCTCTAGTTCCTCGCAGAGAGATTGATTACCGGTGTTTGCCCTTAGCCGTTCGTGCATCTCACAGAACTTGTTGCAGTATCGCCGATACTTCTCCAATATCATCAAAAAAAATTTGTCCTGATTGTCAGCCCTGCGAGCACTTCAATCTCCAGCATGTACGTCTGAAAGCACAAAAAAGACGAAAAGAGTCGGTAAAGGTCAAGGTCGCCAAAGAACAAAGTAACACAAAAAGAAAGAGGAGAAACTTACCCTCAGGCCCATAGCGGCCACTTCATGCATCAAATTAACGTCACGAACGTCCAAAAGAGCCTCACACTCTGCGGCAGAGCACAAAAGGTCAAACTGTGGTACCAAGTCCTCTGTGTCCCCCAGGAGGTTAATCTCCGACGGAATCTCAAGTATACGGGACTGACCTCCCGCCATTACAACCGTACGGGTAAGGCCTTCCTTGAACATCCTAACATTATCAGGATCAAGATCGGAGTTAGACTCGTAGTCGTCGACCACGACACCCTTTCCCTTTTCTGTGGCCGAATAAGAAGCACGACTCAGTTCGGAAGACAAAGGCCGTACCGAAATGGAAACAACGGCCTCGAGATCTCGGATCCCCGTCGCGGTGGTCTGTTGATCAATCACAGCAGCTGAAGCCTCTACCGTCGGGTTGGTCACGATCATCGGGTTCACCTCTGCAGCCGGGTTAGCATCACCACCCATTTCAGACACCGTCAAAGGAAGGTCGCCATCTGAATATTCTGTGGCTCGGGGAGCCATTTTGGACTCCACTCTTCGTCTCTTCGATAGACCTTCCCCGTCCATAGCATGGGAAGACTCACCCGTTGAGCGCGCAGTAGGAGCCAGAGTTCCAGGTCGGGGAATAGTTTCCATGCACATAGCTCCGATCGTAGGTTCAACTTGAGTAGCCCTCGCTGTAGGACGGGCAACAGACCTTGGTGCAGACCGAGCAGAAGACGTCGACTGACAGAATGTAAGTGGAGGAGCCCTCGCCCTTTGCACTCTCCTTGATAACGGTAATGGTCATATAAGCAACAAGGTCAAATTGTAAGGCGAGAAACAGAAGCTGCGGCAAGTCTACTTACTATTGATACCTAATTTTTCCCTATATATTTTCAATATGCAAAATAACTTCAAAATAGCATATATATATGCATATATAAGCATGACCAAATGTTTTATTATTTTTCCATAATTTTTAAAGGTTTAAATTGATTTATTTTCTCCCTTTTATCCATAAAATCACAATAATTATTTCCAAAACTATTATCTTGATAATTCATCTATTGGATTTTTATATCTATGCCAAAATATGGCTCATTTTAAAGTAAGATAAAAATACTACCCCATGCCAAAGGCTAACATGAAACTATTATATATTTTTTTATTTTTAAAATTATATAAAGGTAAAAATAAGTACTATTTTTGTATATTTTTATTTAAATTTATGAAAGATACGTAAGCTAAAAATATATTTTTTCGTAATTTTCCTTTTTTATGACGAAAATAAAGTAAAGAAGTTAAAAATAGTTGAAATATCTATATTAGGCCTAAATTAAATATTTACATGCTAAAATATAAAAAATCTTAGGGAGGGTCAAAAATCACATGTCTACAATTACAATATTGGCCCTTTTAAGGTTTAATTATGTTTTGTATGCATAAAATTGGGCCCTATATTTTTAAATTTTTATTTATATATTATAAATCATTTTAGTACTTTCAATTTATTTTCAGAAACTATTTACTATTTTTTATAAATTAAAAAGTGAAAATGGCTATTTAAATAACAGCCCATTTATATTTCAATTATAGCCTAAATTAGACCCCAAATCCCCAGCCCAATTTTGATTTAAACCCGAATAATGGGCTTGAATTCCCTCTCCTCTCAAACTCTCTCTGAAAACCTAAGTCTAACCCTAGCCACCGCCACCCAAATCCACCCTAAACCCGTTCAATCCTCACTCATTCCATGGACTCCGATGGCTGTTTGAGACGTGTACTCATCTCCTATGTCTCCTTGTGGCCTGCTTTCGTGATTCCATGGAAAGATCTCAAAGAGACCTAATCTAGATCCTGCTCGACTTCTATCTATAGTCTTTTTCTGGCTATCCATGGCCGATCGAGTCAGATCCATGGCTTTTCCGGCTAGATCGGTAACTTTTCGAAGTTTTTCTCACTTTTCTAGGTCCTAACCTTTAAGACCTATCGATTTTCTTTCAGATCTATCTTAGATCTGTGTATGTTATGAGCCTCTTAAGTGTTTTCCTAGCTTTTCCGATTTTTTCAAAGCGACTCTCCGTCTTCAAAAATTAGGGTTTTTCTTATTCTTTTCTAAAAGACTTCTTCTTTAATTTTTCAGTATTAGCTTATGATTTTACTGTGTTTAAACGGTTTGCTTATGTTTTTTCTTCTACCTGGTTCATCGTGTTGAAAACCCTAAGTGTTTTGGTTCTATCCGGGGTTCTGAAACTCTCTTTGTTTATTTTATACGCATGCTTGGTTTGATTAAGTTCTTTGTGTTTGAATCCTTTTCCTTGTTTGACTCATATGATTCTGAGTTCTTACCATTTTTATCTCGACTATTGTTAAAACCCTAATTTCTTAAAAGGTTTTCCTCACTTATTACTGTGAGTTCTTTACCTGTTCTGACTTTCTTTAGCTGTTAGACTGGTTTCTTCACTTCGGTTCTACGTGTGAGCCATGACTGCTTGACCTTGTTGATTATCATGCTTTGAATAGTCCTTAGACTATTCATGTCACTCTTGTATGTTTATGTTCATCTAGTTTGCTCCTTTTTGTTAATATGTTTGACCCTGCATGTCTAATACGCCTGTTCATTCCTTTCTATTCATATGTTGAAGTGCAGAATCATGATCATTTCTTGATTGATCTTGATTTCCTTAAGTTACGACTGATTGCAAAAAGTTTTCTTATAAACCTAATTATACTCATTTGTTTAAATTGATTGATTCCTTTCCTTTATTTGCTGTGATGTTTTACCCCGTTGAATCCTTTCCCCAAATTAAGTATATTCTGTACCTACACTCAATTGTATACTCTATATTTTTACTATCCCTTATATGGTCAGAAATCAATCTTCCTTAGATTGATTTTATTTCCTTAATTATCACGTTAGTATTCGTTAAGCAGTAATTCCTTAATTAAAGGAAAGTACTTGTATTAACGGGATTTTGATTGTGATTATTGCCATATTTGTGTTAAACCTTTACTTATTACCTTATTTTCTACTCGTTTTCAAAGCTATAAAAACCCTACCCTCTCTTCTTTAAAGACACGAACAATTGAGTTCAGAACACACACTTCCACACTCAAAACTCTCTCTTTCTCTACTACTACTTGTGCTAATGCTTTGTCTAGCCGGCTGAAAGCCAAGGCTAGACTGCAGAATCCTACTTGCTTTACCTTTCTGCACTTTGCTTTCTCAACTGGTATGTCTTAGTTTAATTTTAAAGCTTCAACAACAACATGCCTCTTTATTTGTTTCATCTTCCCTCACTTTTGGTCTATTACTGCTTGTGGTTCTGTTAAGTTACATTACCAGCATGCTATAATGTTTCCCCTTCCCTTTAGATTAATGCATTCTCTTATGTGTGTTTCCAAGCATGCCCTTTCAATCACTTACTGTATACTTACTACCTTATGAATCCCAAACCCCTATCCTTTCCATGTGTTTATGTTTTCTGGCTGGTTTGTAATTATGCCAGCATCAGCTATTGTTGTGCGTGTCCAAACCAGACCCCTGTTAGGGTTATGTGTTTATAGACAAATGTTTGTGTATCCCAAATCCCTTGACCCCCCTGTGTGACTACTGATTCTATGTGTGATCCCCTCTTAAGGTGTTTGAGTTTGTTTGCTATTACAATTGTTTTTAATCAAACTCTGTTACTGATTGCTTTAAAAAAATGGATTTGACGATACAGATTAGGGAACTCTGACACACACAGATATGAAAAAGGCTTTGGAACAATTTAGCATTGAGGTGGTTTATTACATAACTTAGAGAGAAAGTCAGAATCAGGCTTCCTATGGTTGTAACTTCTTATTCTTTTTGCATTTTTTCTTATGTAATTCAATCACATGGTCTGTAGTAATTTGTAAACAACTCTGGGGATGGATAATGGAAAGGGAAGGGGTGACTATGCATGCTTTAGTTCTTAAAAAAGGTAGAAAACATGTCATTAGGTTTAAATTCCCACTTGCGCAATAGAAACCATGTTTAGGACTCATTTCATGCATTAGAGATCATGCTCCCTAGGACTTACACTTACTGTTTTCAGCATGTCCATTTCACTATCATATCACTTAGAAAATCCTGCGTTAAATGTGTTAATAACTAGTGTTTTCTACAATCATGTTCCTACTGCCATGCACACTTAGAGATTATGTTTTAGGCTAAACAACACTAACAAGCGTATCATCTCTGCATATTCTGGAAATCATGCTTAAACACTGTAATATTTGTGCATATAGAAATCTTTCTTAGGATTCTGCATATACATCATTCTGCATCTCTGTACATTAGATACCATATCTTTAGGATTTCATTTATAACCGCTTAAATACTCTTAGGCTAACTATGAATGCATAAAAAGGAATAAAAACAATTTTACTCTATTTTTCCAATCAACCGGCAATAATTCTATATGTTGAACACCTAGAACAACATGTTTTAGGTAATAAAGATAACCTCCGACTGTCTTAATAACTCTGAACAACTGCGGCATTTCGCTTTACGCCTAGGCAAGCCTTAGGTAATAACCTTAAATAAAATCGGAACTGCCCTTGTTTAATTATCAATTGTTACAACCAGCCGGCAGACTTGATTCAGACTTCTTATCTGAGTCATATAATAAATTTGGTTCTGCTTCAACAACTTAATACCCTGCTTAAGATTGTTTTTTATTCAGAACTTAACTGTGTATAAGTCGTGCTGTCTATGTGCAATGTGTGAGGAGGTATAACTGAGCCTTCTATCTGCTTACATGTTTCCCTTTAATTGCAGTCTTATATGTTTTGTATGTCGCTTTAGCATTTTTTACCTTTAAACCTGAGGTCTGCCTAGAACCTCCTTTTTATAGGAACAGGAGTCCTAAAATTCCTCTGGGACTGATAGGAAGGGACGGGTAGTAGCATGCAATAAGAGTCGAGACCAATCTACGCTTTAATTACCTTCACGGGGTGGGAAAGAGTAGATATGGATATGATGACCGGTGCATTAACACCACGTGTAGTACCTCTTTTGAGGAGTGTCATGCTGGGTTTCTCATTGACGTGATCCATATTATAAATAAACCTAGGACCCCCTCCCTTTTACATTCTCAAATATGTTTAAATTATAACTCTTTTTCAAAATCTCGCCTTTTTTTTAGTTATTTTCTTACATATGTGTATTTAAACTTAAATCCCCTACTATTTGAGCCAATACTTGCCTATTTTCTAATTGTACAAATTCACAAAAAACTGTCTGGCCGAGAACCACATTAGTGGATCTTGAGGGGTGTCTAACACCTTTCCCTTAGGATAATTTCAAGCCCTTACCTATCTCTGGTTATCAGACATAGTTAGAAATAAATCCTATAGGTGTCCTTATGCGCCTTAAGTCATTTGGTGACAACTCTTCAAAATTGCAAACCCCTTTCTCAAAAGGAAAAGAGTTGTCCCATTCCCAAAAAATGTCATGAACCTGATTTCGACGGAAGCGAGAAAAAGGGGGGCGCGACAGTATGTCGCCTTTGTTGGGGAATTTTAGGCTTTTACCATTTCAGATTGTTCTTGTAAATTTGTACCCCTCCCTATGTGCAATTACTTGTTTAATTTCTTTAAGCATTTAATTTCTTCTTCAAAAGCAAAGCTGACATATCTTTCTTGTTTCCTTTTCTTTGTTGTTGCTTTAAATTACAAAACTGTTGTACTTATTACTTTCTTAAATGTGCAAATACATGTCAACATGCTTTTAATTATTGCACAATCATGCTCAACATCATACTCCACTCGTGCCAAACAAATACCACAGCAAGATGAGTGGTCGCTCTTCCTATATCATTACCCCCTAAATTCAGAAAGGCATATTTGCGGTAAAACTAGTTGATCAGCGGTGCAGTCGACAGTTTCGTGCCCTCCCCCTTGAGTTGTCCGCTCAAGGATACCAGTCTAAAACTCCGTAGAAACCTTACTCTGTTTAAATTGTGCATGCATCATGGTCAAACCTAGTCGGGTCAGTTATGTTGTCCACATAATGACCCTTTAAGATAGCCTTGTCCAAAAGTCCACTGGATTTCCCTAAACCCAAATGGGCATCATCATGTTCTGTGCATTTATTTGGAGAACTAAATGCTTCATGCTAATTTTTGATATTAAATAGTCGAGTCCGGTTGGGGTATGGTCTTCACCCTTTTGTTTTGTAGAAAATGAAGAACATGGTCCCCGACTTCGGTATGGTTAGCACACCCTCACTCTAGCTAGACTGGTGGAGGAGTCTCCATCAAATGACCAAATTAATGAGTGAAAAGAAAGGGCCGCCAAAGCTAGCAAAAAGTTGGAATATCTGGAATACAGTCTGCTGGAATTGGAGAGAAAAGTGAGGATGACAGTCACCGAATGCCAGAACGCTGAGGGAAACGAAGGAGAACACCTGGCAAAGGCATTTTTACCGGTAAACCTACGGGAACTAGAGGATTTGATCAACGAGAGCATTCAACCCGAGGAAGGTCCTTTTGGGACCAAGTTGATAGAAGTTTATCTTTTCACTTTATAAATGTAATAAGGCTAATTGCCATTAGTGACTTTTATTTCTTGTTTATTTAGTGTCGATTTGGGATTCGTCTATTTTTATCAATAAAATAAGGCATTTAGCATTATAAGTTCTCCAAATTAATTTGTCGCTAGGCCTACCTCGGGCACAACGAGGTTCCCAAATTAGGACACGCTTTACATTCCCGCACTATATGTTTAAACATTGCAATACTTTCATGATCCTCACTGACTTGGTTACCTTTTGTTTTTATTTTTGTTTTTATTATTCCCCTCCCCAAAGGTTAGTTCGTGCATTCTGGAATCATCATCTTATTTCACAAGATCCAAGGGCCCTCCACCCACTCCTCCTCTTAGTCCCTCTAAAGGCAAGAACAAAGGCAAGTATAAAATGGAAGATTTAAACAACAACAGGAAGTGATCATTCACGGCGAAGGTAGCAACCCTATATATAGTCGCCAAACCATTCCAGTAATCGAGAGAAGAAGGAAGTTGGGTGGAGAAACTTACCACCACATCGAACGGGTCAATGTTATCGACAAAGACAAATGGTGGGATAACAAAATCGAGAGTATACTAAATTGGAGTAGGTTCGAACCTATTAAAGGGCTCGGCAAGAACATCCAAGGAATCTCTAAGCCCATAAAACTCAAGAAATATGGCACTACTTTCGGTCTGGGATATGATTACACCTAGGAAGAATTCAATAACTGGCCGCCACCATGGTGCGATCCTTACTAACCACTAGAGCAGCCAATACCGCATATGGAGCAGACTTTCCAACATGCTGACGTTATTTATGGGTCAGATGAAGAAGAAGCACTTGCAGCGATGAAGAACTTGTTCCTAGAAGATAGTGATATAGACTGCTGTATTATTCTCGAGGAGGAGGGGGAGGAAGGCCCTTCCATACAGGCTGTAAGCAGAGGGGCATATCTCAAGAATTGGACTATCAGAACAATCAAAGGCCAACGTGCCTCGGGGTAGCAAGGCTAAAACAAGCATTATTCACCGTTTTATTTACTAAATGATTTTCTTTTCACAATTTTCAATTCCCGCAATAAGAGCTTCGATGTTCAAAATAGTTATTCAATTTATCAAAAGCATGTTTGATTTTCCTTATGATTTAATATTTATTGCTATCTCTCCTTACTTGCCGATACAACATTACTATTACTTATCTTGATGACCAACGACTGTGACATGCAATGATACAATGCAACAAATGGACATTGATTCAGAGGAAGATGACATACCTGACGAGATTGTCAAAGAAGTCGAGAACTTTGAGAACAGACCTAAGTCCAACCTGGACAAGACTGAAATTGTCAACCTGGGAGGTGCAAAAAAGTCAAGAAAACACGAATCAACATTCGCCTATTGCCATCAGAGAAGAAAGAATATACAGAATTTCTAAAAGAGTATGAGGACATATTCACCTGGTCATATGATGACATAACTAGTATGAGTACGTCCATTGTAACTCACAAACTGCCAACCGATCCAATGTGTCCACCGGTAAAGCAAAAGCTCAGAAAGTTCAAGGCTGATATGAGCTTGAAAATTAAGGAAGAAGTCACCAAGCAGGTCAAAGCTAAGGTTCTTAGGGTAGTAGAATACTCGACATGGTTAGCAAACATTATGCCAGTACCAAAGAAGGATGAGAAGGTCAGAGTCTGTGTCGACTACCGGGATCTCAACCAGGCTAGTCCGAAAGATGACTTCCCTTTGCCAAATATACACATCTTGATTGACAATTGCACCAAGCACGAATTACAATCATTCGTAGATTGCTTCGCTGGTTATCATCAGATCTAGATGGATGAGGAAGATGTTGAGAAAACGGCTTTCATTATGCCGTGGGAAATGTACTGCTACAGGATGATGCCATTCGGCCTAAAGAACGCAGGAGCCACCTACATGAGAGCCATGACTACCATTTTCCATGATATGATACACAAAGAGATAGAGGTATATGTGGACGATGTTATCGTCAAATCCAAGGGCCACTGACCACATGAAAGATCTGAGGATGTTCTTTAATAGATTGCGGAGATACAACCTGAAACTAAACCCCGCAAAGTGTGCATTTGGGGTTCCTGCTGGGAAATTGCTCGGGTTTATTATGAGCCACCGAGGAATAGAACTGGAGTCAAAGCTATTCAGGAACAACCACCGCCAAAGAACAAGAAGGATGTGATGAGTTTCTTAGGGAGGCTTAACTACATCAGCCGATTCATAGCACAGTCTACAGTTATCTGTGAGCCAATCTTTAAGATGTTGAAGAACGACGCCGCTACCAAATGGACTGATGAATGCCAAAAGGCCTTCGACAACATCAAAGAGTACCTGTCAACGCCACCGGTCTTAGTCCCACCCGAGCTAGGAAGACCCTTATTACTCTACCTTGCAGTATTGGATGGAGCTTTCGGTTGCGTTCTAGGGCAGCATGATGAAACGGGGAGGAAGGAGAAAGTCATCTATTATCTCAGTAAGAAGTTCACCCCGTATGAGGCTCGGTATTCTCTATTGTATCGCACCTATTATGCTTTGACTTGGGTAACTCAGAAGCTGAGACATTACTTTTGTGCCTATACTACATATCTCATATCGAGAATGGATCCTTTGAAGTACATCTTTCAGAAACTTATGCCCACCGGCAAGCTAGCCAAGTGGCAAATCCTGTTGAGTGAATTCGACATTGTTTATGTAACTCAGAAAGCGGTCAAGGGACAGGCACTGGCAGACCACCTTGCTGAAAACACCATGGATGGAGGATACAAACCCTTGAAAACGTATTTTCCTGATGAAGAGGTATCATTCATAGGAGAAGACATTGTAGAATCATATGACGGTTGGAGAATGTTTTTTGATAGAGCAACAAATTTCAAAGGAGTTGGCATAGGAACAATCCTAATATCAGAAACCGATCAGCATTACCCGGTGTCTGCCAAACTCAGGTTCCCGTGCACCAACAATATGGCCGAGTATGAAGCCTGCATCATAGGGCTCAAAATGGCCATTGACATGAACGTTCAAGAGATGCTAGTAATTGGAGATTCAGACCTACTTACACATCAGGTACGAGAAGAATGGGAAACCAAGAACTCCAAGATACTCCCATATCTGCATCATGTACAAGAATTGAGAAAGAGGTTCACAAAGATAGAGTTCCAGCATGTTCCCAAAGTCCAGAATGAGTTTGTCGATGCATTGGCTACCCTATCATCTATGATACAACATTCAGACGAGAACTTCATTAATCCCATTCCGGTAAAAATCCACAATCAGCCAGCTTACTGTGCCCATGTTGAAGAGGAAGCATATGGAAAGCCTTAGTTTTATGATATCAAGGAATATTTGGCAAAAGGAGAATACCTAGAGCTTGCAAATCCTACTCAGAGATGCACATTTCGGAGATTGTCCAATATTCTTTCATAGCGGAGGAATTATATACAGTAGGACTCCTAATTTGGGACTACTAAGATGTGTCGACACAAAGGAAGCATCCAACTACTAGAGGAAATTCATGCTGGGACCTGCGGTCCGCATATGAACGGTTTTGTCTTAGCAAAGAAGATACTTCAGGCTAGTTATTTTTGGATGACTATGGAAACAGACTGCATCTACTATGTCCGGAAATGCCATCGCTGTCAGATACATGCAGACATGATAAAGGTACCTCCAAGCGAGCGTCACACAACAAGCTCACTATGGTCGTTCGCCGCTTGGGGAATGGACGTTATTGGACCAATCGAGCCTGCCGCTTCTAATGGACACAGGTTTATCTTAGTAGCCATAGACTATTTCACTAAATGGGTCAAAGCAGCATCTTACAAAGCAGTAACCAAAAAAGTCGTGGCAGACTTTGTCCGCGATAGCATTGTTTGTCGATTCGGAATTCCAGAGTCAATCATTACTGATAATGGCTCCAACCTCAATAGTGACTTGATGAAAGCTATGTATGAAACCTTCAAGATCAGACACAAGAATTCCACAATCTACAGGCCTCAGATGAATGGAGATGCAGAAGCCGCCAACAAAAATATCAAGAAGATATTGAGGAAAATGATAAAGAAGCATAAACAGTGGCACGAGAAGTTATCATTTGCTCTTTTGGGGCATCGCACCACAGTCCGCACATCAACCGGGGCAACCCCCTATATGCTTGTTTACGATATAGAGGTTGTCATTCCCGCTGAAGTAGAAACTCCTTCCCTAAGTATCATATAAGAATCTGAGCTCGACGATAGAGTGGGTAAAAAGTCATTATGAGCAACTAGCCCTTATAGACGGAAAGAGAATGAATGCAGTCTGCCATGATCAGCTCTATCAGAACAGAATATCCAGAGCCTTCAACAAGAGAGTGAAGCCAAGACAATTCACACCGGGGCAGCTGGTGTTTAAGAAAATTTTTTCGCATCAAGATGAAGCCAAAGGGAAGTTCTCTCCCAACTGGCAGGGTCCATACCTGGTCCACCGAGTTCTGACAAGAGGAGCCCTTATACTTGTAGAAATGGACGGAAAAGTCTGGTCAAAGTAGATTAATTCAGATGCAGTCAAGCGCTACTATGTGTAATCTTTATGCTTTCTTTATGTGATGTAAATTGAACTACGCCTGACCTGATTCTTGTTTAAGAGGGGATACGTAGGCAGCCCTATGAGTTTGGTCACAACTCAATAAAATTTTCATTTCCCCCCGCAATTGGAAACTGGGGCAGAATTTTGAGGAGGACCCTCAAAATTCTGAAGTAATTTTAGCTGATCGCAGCACGAGCAATAGTTAGAAGCATCAACCCATAAAACTGGGGCAGAATTTTGAGGAGGACCCTCAAAGTTCCGTAGCAGGAGAGGTTGCAATGTCCCGAGCCACGTCATAGTCATCGGTTCATCTAAAAGCTATTTTTAATTATACATTTATGTCATACTTTTGCGAAATCACGCATGTTTATTATTGAAACTGCTTTGTTTAGCAATGATATCCCAATGATACAGACGGTATCACCAGATCAAAGTCGAACGAGTCAAGCAAAGCCAGCGGGGATACGAACTAACCTTCCCCTTTACAAAACTCACGATTTTCCTTTGGATGCAGGAACTGGGATGGCGAAATCACTAAACATACTGTACGCCCATGGAACAAACATTATTTAAGAATACAATTCTCAGAACCATTGCACTTGCCAACATCTGCTATCAGCACACACCAGTGATGTCCCATATGTCACAATGCTCCTAGTAATCACAACGTCGCAATTTGCTATTAGCTAAGAAAACTCTACTATCATTTGTTATTTTATTTCTTACATAAGGCTACTATTCAGCCTTCCAACTTGCATAAGGCTACAATTCTGCCTTCCGAGACTAAACATTGTCTCCATCCGCATTCACATTGCATAAGGCTACTATTCTGCCTTCCAACTTGCATAAAGCTACCATTCTACCTTCCGAGACTAAACGTTGTCTCCATCAGCATTTGCATTGCACAAGGCTACTATTCTGCCTTCCAATTTGTATAAGACTACCATTCTACCTTCCGAGACTAAACGCTGTCTCCATCTGCATTTCTGCATAAGGATACCATTCTGCCTTCCGAGGTTAAGCTCTACCTCCATCTGCATCTGCATTCTTGCATAAAGCTACCTTTCTACCTTCCGAGACTAAACACTGTCACCATTTGCATTTTGCATAAGGCAAACATTCTGCCTTCCGAGGCTAAGCTATGCCTCCAATTTTCTTCGAGACTAAGCGCCATCTCAAGCACTATTTATTTCTCTTTTCTTACTGGCTAAGCTCTGCCCTTCAATTCGCAAGACTAAGATTTGTCTTGTCCACATCATACTACTGCATCTTTCATAGGCTAAAATATCTCCAACTCATCCAAAGGCGTCATCGTTCGGAGGCACCATCTTCATAGCCCAAGAACACCATGTCATGGCCCGAGGATCTCTTTCAATCTTTTGCATACCATTATTGAAAGACATCATAGTTCGTAGGCACCATCCTCACAGCCCGAGAACATCATTTCATGGCCTGCGAATCCTTTTATCATACGCTTCATGGCCTAGGACGTCATGGCCGACGGGAACTTGCATCATGTTTAAATTTATGCACAATATATGCTTGTATTGTTTCTAATTGCAGGTAAATCGGCGAGCAATGACCATCTCGTCAGGAGCAATCCCGCTCCAGTTCCCGCAGCCTTATCAAACCTAACCTTTCCCGTAAACCAATTACGCACCCAGCCATAGATATTGTGTCCGTTTTTGGAAGGTCTTCATCGGTATACTCCGCTGATGGATCCTAAACTACATACGACCTGATTCCTTTAAAACCAGGGATATGTAGGCAGCTCAGAGGCCAGGGTGTGGCCTAAATCCTTTTCAAACCGTCTCGCTCGGTCAAAATTGGCCATCATTTCTTTACCCAAAAACTCTTTCATTCTTCCCCGGAAAAGAGGGGCAACTGTTGATACCCAATTTTTTTCTATATATTTTCAATATGCAAAATAACTTCAAATAGCATATATATATGTATATATAAGCATGACCAAATGTTTTATTATTTTTCCATAATTTTTAAAAGGTTTAAATTGATTTATTTTCTCCCTTTTCTCCATAAAATCCCAATAATTATTTCCAAAACTATTATCTTTATAATTCATCTATTGGATTTTTATATCTATGCTAAGATATGTCTAATATAATTTTTACATATTTTTACAATTTTATTTAGTATTTTTAAAGCTAAATTGCACATAATTGCAATATTGGCCCTTTTAAGGTTTAATTATGTTTTGTACGCATAAAATTGGACCCTATATTTTTAAATTGTTATTTATGTGTTATAAATTATTTTAGTACTTTAAATTTATTTTAAGAAACTATTTACTATTTTTTATAAATTAAAAAGTGAAAAATGGCTATTTAAATAACAGTCCATTTGTATTTCAATTATAGCCTAAATTAGACCCCAAATCCCCAGCCCAATTTTGATTTAAACCCGACCCTAGCCGTTTTAAAACCAACCCAAACCCGGATCCCCACCTACCCCATTTAATTTAGGTCGTTGATCATTCAGATCAACGGCCACCATTCCACCTTACCATTTTTTAACCCCCAACGACCCCCTAACCTAAATCAGTTCTACCAACCCACCACCCTTGAATCCCCTCTCCTCTCAAACTCTCTCTGAAAACCTAAGGCTAACCCTAGCCGCCGCCACCCAAATCCACCTTAAACCCCTTCAATCCTCACTCAATCCATGGACTCATATGGTTGTTTGAGACGTGTACTCGTTTCCTATGTCTCCTTGTGGCCTGCTTTCATGATTCCATGGAAGATCTCAAAGAGATCTAATCTAGATCCTGCTCGACTCATGTCTACGGTCCTTTTCCGGCTATCCATGGCCGATCGAGTCAGATCCATGGCTTTTCCGGCTAGATCGGTAACGTTTCGAAGTTTTTCTCACTTTTCTAGGTGCTCTGAAACCCTAACCTTTAAGATCTTTAAATTTTATTTTAGATCTATCTTAGATCTGTGTATGTTATGAGCCTCTTAAGTGTTTTCCACAAAGCTTTTCCGATTTTTTCAAAGCGACTCTTCATCTTCAAAAATTAGGGTTTTTCTTAAACTTTTCTAAAAGACTTCTTCTCTGATTTTCAGTATTAGCTTATGATTTTACTGTGTTTAAACGGGTTGCTTATGTTTTTTCTTCTACCTGGTTCATGTGTTGAAAACCCTAAGTGTTTTGGTTCTATTCGGGGTTCTGAAACTCTTTTTTTTTTTTTATTTTATACGCATGCTTGGTTCGATTAAGTTCTTTGTGTTTGAATCCTTTTCCTTGTTTGACTTATCTGATTCTGAGTTCTTACCATTTTTTAACTCGACTATTGTTAAAACCCTAATTTCTTAAAAGATTTTCCTCACTTATTACTGTGAATTCTTTACTTGTTTCTGACTTTCTTTACCTGTTAGACTGGTTTCTTCACTTTGGTTCTATGTGTGAGCCATGACGACTTGACCTTGTTGATTACCATGCTTTGAATAGTCCTTAGCCTATTCATGTCACTCCTGTATGTTTATATTCATCTAGTTTGCTCTTTTTTGTCAATATGTTTGACCTTACATGTCTAATATGTCTGTTCATTCCTTTCTATTTATATGTTGAAGTGCAGAATCATGACCATTTCTTGATTGATCTTGATTTCCTTAAGTTACGACTGATTGCAAAATGTTTTCTTATAAACCCTAATTTTACTCATTTGTTTAAATTGATTGATTCCTTTCCTTTATTTGATGTGATATTTTACCCCGCTGAATCCTTTTCCCAGGTTAAGTATATTTTGTGCCTAGTCTCAATTGTATACTCTATATTTTTACTATCCCTTATATGGTCAGAAATCAATCTTCCTCAGATTGATTTTATTTCCTTAATTATCCCGTTAGTATCCGTTAAGCATTAATTCCTTGATTAAAGGGAAGTACTTGTATTAATGGGATTCTGATTGTGATTATTGTCATATTTGTGTTAAAGCTTTACTTGTTACCTTATTTTCTACTCGTTTTCAAAGCTATAAAAACCCTACCCTCTCTTCTTTAAAGACACGAACAATTGAGTTTAGAACACACACTTACACACTCAAAACTCTCTCTTTCTCTACTACTACTTGTGCTACTGCTTTGTCTAGCCGGCTGAAAGCCAAGGCTAGACTGCGAAATCCTACTTGCTTTACCTTTCTGCACTTTACTTTCTCAACTGGTATGTCCTAGTTTAATTTTAAAGCTTCAACAACAACATGCCTCTTTATTTGTTTCAGTTTCCCTCACTTTTGGTCTAGTTCTGCTTGTGGTTCTGTTAAGTTACATTACCAGCATGCTATAATATTTCTCCTTCGCTTTAGATTAATGCATTCCATTATGTGTGTTTCCAAGCCTGCCTTGTCAATCCCTTACTGTGTACTTACTATCTTATGAATCCCCAACCCCCTATCCCTTCCATGTGTTTATGTTTTCTGGTTGGTTTGTGATTATGCCAGCATCAGCCATTGTTGTGCGTGTCCAAACCAGACCCCTACTAGGGTTATGTGTTTATAGACAAATGTCTGTGTATCCCAAATCCCTTGACCCCCCTGTGTGACTACTGATTCTATGTGTGATCCCCTCTTAAGGTGATTGAGTTTGTTTGCTACTACAATTGCTTTTAATCAAACTCTGATACTGATTGCTTTAAAAATTGGATTTGACGGTCCAGTTTTTACACAAACTCTTTTTCAAACTATGTAAAGCACGCTCACATATACTCTTAGGTCATTAGGTTTTGCCCCCCTTTTGTGTGAGCCTTGCTTTGGGACCCTTGAGCTCCCTCTGAACTTGGACACATAAGAGCTGGCCCTTCCACACAGCACTCACTCTCTCTTGGCCATGCAATTTGGGTGTGAGCACTGCCCGAGATCCCTTGAGGTCCTTAGGGAACTCTGACACACCAAGATATGAAAAAGACTTTGGAACAAAATTGGCATTGAGGTGGTTTATTACATAACTCAGAAAGGAAGTCAGAATCAGGCTTCATATGGCTGTAACTTCTTATTCTTTTTGCATTTTTTCTTATGTAATTCAATCACATGGTCTGTAATAATTTGTAAACAACTTTGTGGATGGATAGTGGAAAGGGAAGGGGTGACTATGCATGCTTTAGTTCTCAAAAGGGCAGAAAACATGTCATTAGGTTTATATTCCCACTTGCGCAATAAAAACCATACTTAGGACTCGTTTCATGCATTAGAGACCATGCTCCCTTGGACTTACACTTACTGTTTTTAGCATGTCCATTTCACTATCATATCACTTAGAAAATCCTGCGTTAAATGTGTTAATAACCAATGTTTTCTGCAATCATGTTCCTACTGCCATGCACACTTAGAGATCCTGTTTTAGGCTAAACAACACTAACAAGCGTAACATCTCTGCATATTCTGAAAATCATGCTTAAACGCTGTAATATTTGTGCATATAGAAATCCTGCTTAGGATTCTGCATATACATCATTCTGCATCTCTGTACATTAGATATCATGTCTTTAGGATTTCATTTATAACCGATTAAACACGCTTAGGCTAACTATTAATGCATAAAAGGAATAAAAACAATTTTACTCAGTTTTTACAATCAACTGACAATAATTCTATGTGTTGAAACCTAGAACAACATGTTTTAGGTAATAAAGATAACCTCCTACTGTCTTAATAACTCTGAACAACTGCTATATTTCGCTTTACGCCTAGGCAAGCCTTAGGTAATAACCTTAAATAAAACCAGAACTGCCCTTGTTTAATTATCAATTGTTACAACCAACAGGCAGGCCTGATTCAGACTTCTTATCTGAGTCATGTAATAAATTTGGTTCTGCTTCAACAACTTAACACCCCGCTTAGGATATTTTTAAATTCATACCATAACTGTGTATTAGTCGTGCTATCTATGTGCACTGTTTGAGGAGGTATAACTGAGCATTCTATCTGCTTACATGTTTCCCCCCTAATTGTAGTCTTATATGTTTTGTATGTCGCTTTAGCATTTTTTACCTTTAAACCTGAGGTCTGCCTAGAACCTCTTTCTTATAGGAATATGAGTCCTAAAATTCCTCCTGGACTGATAGGAAGGGCCGGGTAGCAGCATGCAATAAGAGTCGAGACCAATCTACGCTTTAATTACCTTCACGGGGTGGGAAAGGGTAGATATGGATATGATGACCGGTGCATTAACACCACTTGTAGCCCCTCTTTTGAGGAGTGTCATATCGGGTGTCGCATTGACGTGATCCATATTATAAACAAACCTAGGACCCCTCTCCCTTTTACATTCTCAAGTATGTTTAAATTATAACTCTTTTTCAAAATCTCGCCTTTTTTTAGTTTTTTTCTTACATATGTGTATTCAAACTTAAATCCCCTACTATTTGAGCCTATACTTGCCTATTTGCTGATTGTACAAATTCACAAAAAACTGTCTGGCCGGGAACCACATTAGTGAATCCTGAGGGGTGCCTAACACCTTCCCCTTAGGATAATTTCAAGACCTTACCCTATCTCTGGTTATCAAACAAAGCTAGAAATGAACCCTATAAGAGTCCTAATGCGCCTTAAATCATTAGGTGGCGACTCTTCAAAATTGCAAACCCCTTTCCCAAAAGGAAAAGAATTGTCCCATACCCAAAGTGTCATGAACCCGATTCCGCAGAAAGGGCACGCCACTTACCGGTAAGGGGCTTACATCTATATTTCTATAGAAGGACGCCCAGTCACGAACTCCCGCCACATGAAAAATAATGACATTCACCCATTTGCAAATATCATCATCGGGCGGAGGGGGTAGTCTCGCGACTGCAAAAGAAAAACGATTTAATACCGCTAAAAGAAAAGCAGTCGACCATCATTCCGATAGAAGATAAACTTACGTGCGAAGTTCCACCTCTCAGGGAACCCTATAGAGTCCGCCACAAGGTGCTCGGTCCGCACATAAAAATAGTTTTCGTAGAAACGACGATTGGCTCTATCGTCCATCTTCACCACCAGACTCTTCGTTCCTCGATGGCGCATGTGGATCATTGTGCCTCGAATAAGTTGAGGAGCAAAAATATTGAGCATATTCTCAGAGTGATCTCCCGACCGGCAAGCTCTGCGAACTTGAGTAGCATGAGGAACAGTTTATATAAGTATGACAAAAGTTGAGCCGAACATACCTCATAGAAACGACAGAAATATATCACCAAGGAAGGGAGAGGAAGCGTATACCCGACAATAAAAGGATATGCATAGAATGCACAATATCCTGGGTGGTCGAAATGTATAATATCATCTCCTAATGCCGACAACATCTCCACGTGGTGCGGAATGCCCCACTTGGTCTTAAGTTCCGCAATCGCCGCTTAATCCATAATAGAGGAAACAGGCTGCAGTTCCTCTCCGGCAGGGCTGTTGAAATCAGTCCACGGCTTCCCCGGACGGGGCAATATTTCGGCCGTTGTTGGAACCCCCCTCATCCTCCACTACTTCTACTCCTCCGGGAGCAAGAGCATCATTTTCCAGAGCCGGGACTGCAGCAAGATTATTAGCACGGGAAGAAGTACCAGCCATTTATCTCGATTGGACAGAACGAATGAACAAAGGGAAGTAAGTGGGAAGACGGTAATGTCAATTTCCGACTAACAAGAGAGAATCAAAAATCTGAAGTATTGGAGAAGATGAGGACTAGCAAGACTCTCTTGATAAATCGAAAAAGTATGCCAATAGAATGGTGTTTTTTCCCTATTTATAGGAACATAAATTCCCAAAGCGGGAAACCTAAGAGTCGCCAATCAAAACTGATAGGGCATGAGAAACGGTTCAATCCACAGGAAATGTGTGTCATAATGGCAGTAACTACAAACAACGTTTCGAATCGGCACAACAGTTCAACTCCAAATGGATGTGACGATCCAAAGGAATTATTGAAGCGGTGCACCATCGCCTCGATCTAAAAATCCCGCTCAAGGCGTACAATCAGATTTCTCCTAACCTTTGAATCGATAGAATCCGCCTATCGAGCCCGCTAAGGGACGACCTCGACGGACGGAGGGACTAACTTTATGGATCAAAATCAGACCATAGTGGTTGACCAAGCTGGGATCTCGTCCAGGTGGCGAAATAGTGAAGGGCACCACGACCACCCTTGGAGTCAAATCATCGATAGCGTATGTCAAGTTGTTACTACACTCGACTAACGATGAAAAGGACCGTCACAGAAGATCATGTAGGTCAAAGACCACTGAAAAAAAGGTCCAGGAGCTATATATAGAGGCGAACGGGCTTCACTTTTCCCCAGGGACTCTTTCTCTTACAATTTCTTTTTGTTTAGAATGTAAATTGATTTTTCTTCTTATCAGAGATAAGATTGTGACATCAATAAATCTGGGATGTTCCTATCTTTCATTATTTTTGGCTATATGCTTTTAGATCTGAAGTTGATTATGTTTGGCTAAGATTTACCTTCTTTATTATTGATAATGAAGGTTGGCAAAAGAGTGTCAAACTTTTTGTTCAAACAATAGGTATGTGGTAACACATATTACAGACTATTTCTAAGAGGAGATTAATGTCAGTTGAATGGCTTCTTTATGGTGAAAGAATTTTGGTGGCACTGCCATGAGGAGTTGCTAGCTTCTAGTGCTGGAAGTTTCCATTTACTAAAGTTGCTTAATTTTTTATTTATCTTATTTGAATAGTCATATCATTCTTTTGATTTTCGAACAATGGTATAGTACTATTTTCAGAAGTGATTTACAACATATTTGAGCTAGATTTAAGTCAAAATTCAGAAGAGGCTCTTCTTCTTCGTGTTAACATTGAGGTGTAATGGTGGCTAAAAGGTATTTTCCTTGTAAACGTATATACTTGTTGTTTTTACACAATTATACAACATAAATACATTGTTTAAATATTATAAATACAAGTGTATATATATTGTATAAATATGTTTAAGTGTGTTATAATTTTGTATAATTATGTATATACCATTGTATAATAATGTATAAAGGCAAAATTAATTTTTTTGTGTGTTTTCTTACCATTTCTCAAGCTAGAAAACCTCCTTTACTTGTTTTTAGCTTATTCTCTATTTTGCGTTAAACTTTATTAATGGTACCATTGAAGAAAAAAATAAAGATCTAAAATCTAGCAATGATGTGTGTATGAGAAGGAATTATATTTTGTTCTACCATTGACAAAGCAAAAAAGCTGCCAAATTTATTTTTATCCGCTTGTTTATAATTGAATGTATATGTTACGAATTGTTTAATCGCGTTCTTCTACTTTTATATTTATATAATATATATTTAGTAACTACTTAATTAAAACCCAGCAAATTTTCTACCACTAACAAAGGAAAAAAAGGTACCAGTTCTTTTTTTCTTTCTTTTTCTTTTTATATTTAAGTATATTTTTATTAATTATCTCATAAAGTTAATATTAAAACACTGATTTTGGTAGGAGATACGGAAGCTCTCCTCAATAATAGGAATATTGAATAGCATTGGTAGCAAAAAATGCTAGCTCTGGGTTTTTCGAATGTGGGCCAATTGTCTTTGGGCTATAAATTTGTAAAGTTATAACTGCGCTGCTCAGTTATAATGTGTATGTATAAGTTGTACTTATGTGTAATTTTTCCTTTTCCCCGTATATTCTTTTTCTCCAAAAAGCTGACATTTTCATCTTCAGGTTATTAAATCAAATTTCATATCTCGACTCTTGATCTAGTAAACATCATAGAAAATACGCTCCTTTAACTTCTATTTTTGTTGTTGACTATATTGTGAAATATCATATTATAGGTATATTATAATTATGAAATATTTATTGTGAAAATTATTTTTGTTGTCACAACTTTTTGAGTTCATTATTTAATGGTCACTTAACCATCTGATATTAGCTAGTACAGTCATTTTTCTTGGTTGTAACGCAAAATAATAACTTATCTATGCCTATATTACTTCAAAAGTCAATTGCCATTATCAAACTTCTGATAACCAAATAATTTTTTACCTTCTAAAGTATCAATTTTATTTTTTATTTTCAATAATATATTTTTTTTTCTCTTTTTAGTATATATTACTGACTTACCTATAAAACAAATAAATCTTATTTGTAAGGCAAAAAAGTGAAAAATAATTTTCTAGCATATACAATGTTGCACCAATGAAGTGATTATTAAAAACTAGTGGCGCTTAAGTAAATTAAAAAATGAATACAATAATATGTGATTGTTCTCCTCCCTGCTTCTTTTCTTTTCTTTTCTTTTGCACTTTATGTGATTTACTTCAGCAAGCCAGTTTGTAGCTATAACTTCTTCTATTTTTTAAAGTTGTGTTAATTTTGGGTATGCTTACACTATTGCTTTGCATTTTGCTCTCGGCCGGTTGTTCCAACATTTTGAATTTTCATGACCCAAGTATAGCTGAACTTGATGCCCAGAAAATTATTCTTTCTCGCAACTCCTTAAGATTTTACCGAGTCTGTAGTGCAAATAGATAATTGTCGTTTCTTGTTAAAGAGAAATTCTAATGTTTTTCTATTTGGGTTAAGAGACAAGCAAATCTAGGTTTTTTGGTGAACTAGATAATTATAAAAACACCAAAATAGTTACATCATTGTTTGGGAGCCGCAGTTCTCTGTTGTTGCGTTAAAATTATCTTTCATTATAAGGGGGTTCACCCTGATGTTACGTACAAAAACAGTTTCTAAGATGTCTGCCCATAGTACCTTGTTTATAAACACCAGAGAAACTTTCAAAATTTCTATCCTAGCAAAAGCCTTTTTCCCTACTTCTTCCTTTGTGAGTAGGTCCGCCACTTGATTTTGCTCTCTGAAATCATGCCCTAGTGCTGGATTTCCCAGCTGCTCCATCAATGACCTGCATTCAAAGATAATAGAGTTATAATGCAGGTTTTCCTCCTTTAGCATTCTTACAACTTGTTTAGAATTAGTGCATATTTGAAGAGGTGTGAGTTTGTGTTCGAGGGCTAATGTGAGCCCCTGCCATAGAATTTGGATTTCAGCATCTAGGCCGGTGGTATGTGATAGGCCTCTCATATATCCTAGTACCTAGTCACCCCTGCTATTCCTAATAACACCCCCAATTCCTCCAACTCTTGATTTTGGGCATGTGGCCCCATCAGTGTTGAGCTTATATGAGCCAGCAGGAGGTGACTTCCAATTAATGTGGATATCAGTTGTTTTACTTTTATCCCTGGGTTGCATAGCAACATGGTAGTATTCCGTGGCTCTATCAATGAACTGTTTAACAGGGACAATAATTTTTTTATTCTCAAAAAAGATTGTTGTTTCTTGTGAGTCATATGCCCGAAAACAGAATGGTAGAAAGGATTTCAAGTTGATAGCATTGTTAAACTACATATTCTTGTCCTTGTGCCATGTATCCTCCCAGTGGATCATTGATAACACAAGGTGTGGATGAGAGGTTTTATTTGTACACTCCAGTGTTAAGGACTTCCAGAATGCTCTTGCATTTGAGAATTCAAAGAAAATATGGTTGATGTCTTCCACTCTAGAGGAGCAGAAATAACATATCGGGCTAACATTTCAGCCTATGATGTCTAATTGTCTGACAGTGGGGAGTCTGTTATGTTGCATCATCCAGGTGAAGAACTTAATTTTATTAGGGACCCTTAGCTTCCAAATCAGCTGAAGGTATCATCATGGTTGGGGTTGGAATTGATCTCAGAACTAATCAGGTTGTAGGCAGATTTGGAGCTGAAACGCCCATTACTATTGAGGTTCCAGATGAGCTTATCCTCAGAGTTGGTAGAAAGAGGGATGAAGGTGGATTGAATAACACACTTAATATCCCTGGGGATGGGGTAGTGGATAGAATTAAGGTTCCATTCCCCATTACTGAGGATGGAGCTTATCTTAATGGTTAGGTCATAGTTGTGCCAAGGCCCCTGGAGGATTGTGTTGAGGGATTACATATTGGGGATCCAATTGTCAGTAAGAAAGTTGACTCTATTCCCTTTATGAACAACCCATCTAGAGGCCTTAAGACAGACCTTTCATCCTCCTTGAATACACTGTCAAGTCCTAGTTTTAGGTTTTGCTCTAGGATGGTTACCACTACAGTGTTTTCCAATAAGTACCCTAGCTCACATGGTGTCAATTTTGTTGTAGAGTCTCCAAGCTAGATTGGTCAGTCTAACTTTATTTTTCATGTGAGCTTGTTGAATACCCAAGCCCCCACTGTTCTTAGGCTTAGTAATAGTGTCCCATTCTTCTTGGTTGGTGATGTGCAATGGTAACTTTATATAGCTCATCACATGGCTGTTCCCAAGCTTGATTTTGCCAGAGTTATACGGTCAGCCATGTTTAATATTTTGGTTATCCAGCCAGCCAGCGTACTGTTCATAATGTCAATAATAAATTGGAAGTCTCTACTGGTAGGCCTTTTATGGAATATGGGGAAGCTAATGCATTTATTAAAATCTTTGCTTTTCCTAATTCCTAGCAATGAGCTACATGTATTTGCCCAATCCTCATGACAGTTGATTGAAAAGATAACCTTAGATTTTTAAAAGTTGACCTTTTGGATGCACTATTAAACTCCTCTAAGGTGGCCAGGATTGCTTCACAACTCTTTTTATTGACTCTACCAAATAAGGTGAGATCATCAGCAAAGAACATGTGGGAGATTTTGGGGCCATTCTTACTGATGATGATTGGAAGTCAATCCTTTCTTTGGACTACCTGGTCAATATTCCTAGATAGCCTTTCCATGCAAATAATGAATAGGTAGGGAGAGATGGGTTGTCCCTGCCTGATACCTCTGGTAGGGTTGAAAGGCTCAGTTTTGCTTCCATTATCCAGGATGGATATGGAGGTGGTGGAGATGCAAGAGAGGATCAGGCTAATCAATTTAGGTGGGAACTTGAAGAATATGAGGGAGTCCCTGATGAAAGACCACTCAAGTCTGTCAAAGGATTTTTCTAAGTATATCTTAAGGATCATGTTGACATTTTTTCCTTTTATCTTTTATAAATGAATGATGTATTCCTAAATAATTATGGCATTGTCAGCAACCCTTCTCTTAGAGTGGAAACTGGCCTGAGATGGCCAATAATTGTCTGAAGGATTGGCTTGATTCTATTTAATATTATTTTAGTGACAAGTTTGTACATAGTGTTGCAGAGCCTAATAGATCTAAAGCTCTTTAGCCGAGTAGCATTCTGGCATTTAGGAATCAAACAAAAGAGGGTCTTATTAACTATAGGGGGCATGGTTTAGGTGTTGAACACCTTCTGGTAGAAATGATTGACATGGGTAGATAGGATGGACTAGTATTTTTAGTAGAAGAAAGGGTGCAGCCCATCAGGTCCAGGTGCCTTAAGGGGCTTGAAACAATTCATGGTTTTCTTGATTTCAGAGTACCTTAGTAGTTGGTCAAAGGACACCCTCATTCTATTAGTAAGGACCAGTGGACTGTCCTCACTTAACATCTCTTGTAGGTGGATGAGGTATGGTATGTGATAAATAGGTTCTTAAAAAAGGCCCTTGTAGTCTCCTTGATGAGTTTAAGGTATATGATTCTATTACCTACCTCATCTATTAAACTAAGAATCTTATTTCTCCTTATTTTATTGAGGGTGGTTGTGTGGAAGAACTTAGTGTTAGCATCTCCTTGACATAACCAGCTGACTCTTGATTTCAATTTCCAAAAATCCTCTTCATTTTGGAGGATAGTTGAGAATTCAGCTTGGAGATATGCTTCTAAGTTTTAAAGAAAGGTGGTGAAAGGGTAAGCATTAGCTTTTTGAATGCCATTCATTCTAGATAGAATATGCTTCTTCTTGTGGAAAATGTTGCCAAACACTACCCTGTTCCATGTGGTCACATTGGCCTTAAAAATGTTATTGTCTCCCAACAAATCATCAGTAGAGTTGAAGCATTTTTTAACAATGGTGGGAAGTCATGGTGGCCATACCACACAGACTCTAGCCTAAAGGGCCTACTGTGATCATTGTGCTAATGACTAATTATGCTTAAGAGTAGAGGATAGTGATCAGAGTGGGTCTTTGTAAGGTGAGTAATAGAGGATTCTGGATATGGCTCAATCCAGTCATCAGTGGCAAAGCACATATCTAGCCTTTTTAGGATAAGGTCTTGCCTGTTGGTGTATCTTTTATTAGACAAGGTATACTTTGAGCCTTTGAAGCCAAGGTCAACTAGTCTACATTGATTCAAACAATTCCAAAAGCGATGCTTCTACTACTACTAATGTTTTTGCCCCCAAATTTATTCATGGATTTTAAGAATTCATTGAAGTCACCTCCTACAAGCCAGCTACCTTTATAAACAGAGGCCATGTCCTCAAGGGACTGCCATAAACTAATTTTATCATTTAAGTGGCTACTAGCATATATAGCTAAGAAAAGCCATTTAGAGTCATTTGGGTTTACCTTCACCATGACATGTACACCCTGAGGTATGGTACAGACCTCTTAAAGCTTCACTAGGTCTTCCTACCATATGACTACTATTCCTCTAGATTGCCTAATGCCAGGGATTGGAATTGAGCTGTGAACTGTAGCTCAGCAGTCAAGTGCGCATGGTCAGCCATTCTCATCTCAAGGAGAACAACAACAGCCGGGTTGTGCAGCTTTACCATGGAGGTACAGTTTCTGCGGAATTCAACACTTTTGGCTCCTCTTGCATTCCATATTATGAAGTTCATCAGTAAAAGATTTTGAGATGGGGCTTTCCTTTTGAAGCCCTTCCCCTTTCCCACAGGGGTCGCTTTACTTTTCCCAACACAAGGTTTATTCCAACTTCCGAGTTCCCTAAGATTGGAGATAAGAAAACTTGGAGATTTAATTTGCAGCTTATTAACTTTCTGGGGAAGAGTGCAATAAGCATTTCTCCGAACAACTCTTTGAACTTGATCTCCTAAGCTTCCTGCATGAGGATGACTGTTATTTTTGGGCCTCCTAGCTTTTCCAATATGTTTTCTAGGTCTGTATTGGACTCTTTGAGGTATACTACGGTTTGATTCTTCTTTTTGATTAGTTGGTCCATGTCCGTGGACTGACTTAGTGGTGGGGGAGTGGGCTGGTTCAGCTGTGACCACATGGTGAATGTTGGTGATGGGAGAGGAGTGTTCAGGTCTATTAGTGGAAAAAAGGGCATCGTTTGGCAGAGTTGCCCCATCAGAGTGTTGAGCTCCTCCATAGATAAGGGTTGTTGTGTGCCCAAGTGTTCGGCTTAGATCATAGTGGATATCCATAGTTGATGAACGAAGTTGGACAAACCCCGGTGGAGGAGGTGGTCGCCAGCCGTGCCAGATAGCGTGGGTCTTGGGTGGTGATGGAGATCGGTAATGGTCCAACCATTATTTGCAAGGTCTGGTAGTGGCCTTGTAAATCCATCTCCATCCACGATTTCGGCATCAAATTCGGAGGTACTGGGAGGGTGGACATTGTAAGGGGGTTGTTGCTTGGTAGAGTGTTGGAATTGTTCAAATTCGCCATTGAGAGGTGGGTTTTGGGGGGAGATTGCTAGTTAAGCTTTTAAACGGAGGCATCTCTTCAGTTGTCTGGATATAATCTGTTTGGAGGCTATTGGAATTTGTGTAGGGACAATTGAAATCTTTGCTCAATCTTGAGGGATTGACACTTAGTGTCACTTCACGACTGAGAAGGTGAGTCTGATTTTCCCCAAACAATTGATTTTCTCTATAGAGAGGGGCACATACGGAGTGATTGAGGGCATTGTTAGATTGTGGGTTTGGGACAGAGCGTGGTTGAGCTGTTGGGTTGGATGAGTGACCCACTATAGAATATTTAATTGGAGTTGTGTTTTTCAGGGTATAATTACCCAAATCTAGGGAAGTAATCAAATGCTGGGATATAACTTGATTTGGGGGGGGGTGAGGGGGGTATTTTCCAAATTTTGGGTGGGGTCCATCATTTTCCCTTGTCCCTGACTAGTAGCCTAATCCCAAAAAGGAATATTTTGTCAATGGGTTGAAGGCATCCAATTGCCTTTTTAACCCAGAGAATCTTTGGATTGGGCTAGCGTGTGCTTTGCCCGTGGAGCTGGTAGGAGATGGGCCATGGTGGCCAATGCCCATTTTTTGTTCCACTTGTATCCCGATTTTGGGTAGGTTTGGTGGCTGTCCATTGGGCCTCATGGCATCTATAGTCTCCTTTGGCTTTGGATTTTGTATGCCAGAATCCATAGTCGATTTTTGTTTGGAGTCAAGGAACTTACCTGATAAGGCATTGAACCTCTTTACCTGGGTTTTAACTTGAGTGGCCTTGTTTGTAAGGCGTCTGTATTTTGAAAAAGGGATAGTGTGCCATTAAGAGATTTGTACCCTTGTGGTGGCTTCACTGTTGGTGTCGCCGGTACATTTTTCTTGGTTGATAGAAACTCACAGCTTCTCAAGGTATGGCCAATTCTCCCACATCCCGTATAAAGTATCCCTTCCCCTTCACAAACGAGCACTTGGTTGTGGGTGCCAATGGTGACGCTCGTTGTTACCGAAATGTAGAGAGGAACCTGGACACATATTCTGACGTATCTTCCTCTTAGGGTAGAAGAGGGCAAGGTATCAATTTTCAGAAGTTTACCCACTCTGTTGCCTACTTGTTCTAAAATTGTCGTGTCGTAGAATTTTATTGGCAATTGCGAAAGTCTTATTTAAACCGCCATTATGGCTAGTTTAGATTCTGCTAGAACAAAGTTGGATTCCGATTTGCGGATTGATCGGAAGTTCCCAGCTACAAACCACTGCCCCTCACTTAGGACTTTGCTCATACTCTCCTCTTTGTTAAATTTGGCGATGAAGAAGTCCCATCCTAGAGTTGATTAGGGTGAGAAGTTCCTTTGGTTTCCATAGATTGGAGAGTTTGGCTTTGAGTAAGTGATGTGGGATTTTCTTTCTCAAATAGTTTGATAATCAAGAAGTATTTCCATGGTTTGTAGAGCCTGATTTTGTCCTCAACTGACAATGGGATTGGTATATTTTCTAGGTTTAATTCAAAGGCATGTGTGTGTACACCAGATTGAAACAGATCATAACTTATGGAGGAGGCCAGTTTTTTATCAGGTAGGGCTTCTTTGAAGGAATTTCTATCTGCTTTGTCTTCATCCATATCAGAGTTTGGATCTAAAGCTGGTATATCGGGATCTGTCCTTGATTTGAAGAAAATAGGGATGTTAGGTTGCAAGGCTGCAATTAGCCCGATTTCAGTGGCTTTCCGATGGGAAGGTCACTAGTTGGGGGTGGAGATGTGGCCATACCTGATTGTCTGGGGGTTAGTGTCTAGTTAGAGAGAGGTTGGTCTTTCTCTCTCCTCAAAACTCCTTTTAGCTACAAGCAAATCTAGTTGCTTGGCTTAAGAATTAATGCTAGTCCTTTCTAGTCTAAACATGCTCCTAATTTTATTGTAAACTTATTGGTGACTAATGTTCTCTTGAGTTTAAAAAAAGTGGTTTGCGTACAATTTTGCTCCCTCTCATGTTCTAGATTTTGATTTTAAATTAATTCAAAGTGGAAATAAAGAGGCTCTTTTATGATTCGGTACAAATATTTACAGTTGTTTTATTTGTTATTTAATACGAAAAAGGGCCAAAACTCCCCCTAACCTATTCGCTTAAGTTTAAAAATACCCTCCGTCCACCTATTTTGTAAAAAATACCCTCACCGATAAAAATATGAAACATTCATGCCCCTAACGTCAACTTTTCGGCCCACTCATACCCTAAAAACTAACGGCCCTATTTTAATTAAGAAAAAAATTTATTATTTATTATGTGTTAATTTCCTATTGGCTTAAATTAAAACCTCACCCCATATGTACTTATTAGCCTACTCCGTCTCAGATTTTCACTCTTCAATACCCACAGATCTCCTTCTCTGTCTTAGATTTTTGGCCTTAGTTTAATTTTTAAATTAACATTTTTTGTTAAATCAATTTTCTAAGTGAAATCAGGTACACTTTGAAATTAAATTAATGCTTCATTATAGGATTTTATGGTTTAATAACTTATCTTTCTGTCAATATTATGTGCCACCATGTAGCTTTTAAGACTTAATTGAAATTATATGAGCAAATTAGCTTCACAGTTCATCGGTATTGTTTTAGTTGGAAAAGTGTAGGCGATGATTAAGCTGGGGAAGATGAACAGGAAAAGGGACCAAATAATAAATTAATAAAAAGAAAAACATGAAATTTTAACTAATAAAACCTAAATAACGATTGAATCATTAGTTGGGTATAAAATCGAGTGGTTTAGGGATAAAAAGGAGTTTAATGGGTTGGAACGACTAAGATGGATCATTGTTGGGTTATATATAGATAAGATATGAGTTAGAATTAGATTTTTAATTTTGACCAATAGGCAATTGCCACGTCATATATAATAAAATAATTTTTTTGTTTCAGCAAATGTCCTCTGAAATTAGGGCATGAATAGGCCAGATTTTTAAGGGTGGACAATTTTTTCAAAATAGGTGGACGGATGATATTTTAAACTTAAGTGAATACGTTAGGGTCAGATTTGGCCCTTACTATCGCGTCACTGTAGCAGTCAAGAACCCTACTGTTCATCAGACAAAACTGGGCAAAACTTGTTCATTCATGGATCTGTAAAGGCAGCCATGGCTGCGCCTATCTCTTCCCAGCCTTTGGCTGTGGGAGAGGCAACACAAATCCATACATAAACAATCCCAAATCATAATACAAAAAAAACCTATGCATCTCAACTTCAACCAAAACAGCCCGCCTTAGTGTCGTCAAAAATCGAGTTGTTTCCAATAAAACTCAACCATGGAGAACCAGTCATAGAATTCATAGTGGAGGATGTTAATGACTTCATTAGGGAGGAAGGACCGCATCAAGCAGTTGTGATTAAATTTTCATACGGAAAACCAGATCTACAGGAGGTTCAAAGAATTATTTCAATGCAATTTGACATCCAAGGTCACTGTAACGTTGGGCAGTTGGAATTTCGTCACCTGTTGGTCAGGTTTGATTTATTCAATGATTATGTTCAGTTCCTCTCGAGGTCGGCTGGATATCTTAAATCCAAAGGCGACGAGTACTTCTTCAGAACATTCCCATGGACACTAGGATTCAATCCAAAGGAGAAGACTTCTATGGCAGTCGTCTGGATCTCGTTACCAGGTTTGCCACCTAATTTCTTTGCAAAGAGGTCGTTAATCTCTATAGCGTCAGCTGTTGGAAAAGCTCTTGCTGTGGACAAGGCGACACAACAAAGGACTAGACTAGTGCAGCAAGAGTTAAAGTTGTAATCGATTTGCTAGACAAACACCCCAAAAAGGTTAAGCTTCAGATTGTGGATAGAGTTACTGGTAAATATGTCGTACATTATCAGGAAATAGTATATGACAATCTTCCTAAATATTGTACTTGTTGCAAACATCAAGGACATGACGAAAAAGTATGTCGAGTAATGAAAGAACAAGCAGAAAAGGAGGTGGTGACAGAGGAAGTAACAGGGGTTAAGCTTCAAGGTGGTCATGGTTTGGTCGAGGCAGATGGTCCAGTTATTGAAAAACTACAAGGTGATGCTAGGGACTATCTCAATGCAAAAAGAGTTGGCCAAATAATGGTGTTAAATTATGAAGATAACAGAAAAAGGGAGCAGCAACAGGTATTGAGTTTACAAGGTGAAATCGAGGCAGCAACAACAGCTGGACCAAAAACAATTTTAGCTGACGCTAATAGACGTGATGGTGCACAGATTTGCAGCAATGCTGTTACTATTGTTCCTGTAGATCGTGATGGTGCACAAATTTGCAGCAATGCGGTTACTATTGTTCCTGCATTGAAAACAATAGATGATTTTAGGAAGGCTAAAAATCATGCTGCTGCTCAAGAAAGTAGTGCAGCTGGCAACCTTCAAGATAGGGTGGAAGGCAGTGGAATAGCTGAAGTTGTACGAGCTTCTACTGTGTCAAGGCTGGATAATAATTTTGAACATAATGCAACTGGAGGTCGAGCTACACAGCTGACAAACTTGCCAAGCAATTCTGCATTTTGGCAAGTTTTGTCAAATAAAGCTGAGGTAGCTCATGCTGTTAAAAAAACACAACGCTCCAGCAGATATTCATGCTACAAGAGCTTTGGCAACAATTACCAATGCAGTGAGTAAAGCAACAGATGTTGCACTACCTGGGAACAAGGTGACTGCTAATAAACTTGATGAGGAGCAACAAAAGGACGAAACTGCTATTGTGAAAAAATTGAATACTACAGGAAAAACAGGGGAACCTACTGTTCCATTGCAAACTTTTGCAAATCTGGAAACTAGCAGTCAATGACCTGCAGCTACTAATGAGCATGATCATTTGTTGGTTAGCACAAATAAAGCAGACAGAACAGAAGAAGTGCAATCAGAGGGGTCGTGTGGTGAAGTTGAAGGTGAATCTGGAAATCTCTTGTTATTAACTGATGTTCAAGATAGTCAAGATGATGAACTGCGTTCAGTTGGCTCATCACCAATATCAACACAATGCAGCTCACCACCAGTACCAAAAAATTGCAGCACTTCCATTTTAAGTGGTACTATGATGCAAAATACAATAAGACTAAAATCTGGGCAGCAGCAACATAGTTTAAACAGTACAGAAGCTATCACTGAAGCGGGTAAATCTACTGTACATCAACACAATCATGCTCTTCCAAATACATGACAACAACTAGATTTTCCTATAAGTTTCATGGCTGGACAACAGAAGCATACTCTAGGCAGTCCACTACAAAAGCAACATCACACTTCAGGTGATGCAGCAGTAGAATTGGACAATGTTAAACGTTCAGCTGAGTTTTCAAACCATGCTTTGATTTCAAACCATGACCGGGATCTATTGGATGCTTTGGACAGTCCAAAACCTCATAGATGTGCATACTCAAATAGAATAATGCTCAGGCAACTCCCAATGAGAGCTGCAAAACAAAAAGGGGTTGCCACCTCCATATCTACGAGGTCCAATAGATCCGCGAAGAAATGAAGAATTTTATAGATTATTTGAAGATAGTTAAAGAGGAATTTAAGGAAGTTCAAATTGAAGAACTCACAAGTTTGAGAAATGAGGGGCAAGACTCTAATTTTTACATTGTTTTAGTTTATCATTTTCAAAGCATCATCACTTGTAATAGCGTCATAGAGTGTGTTATAAACTCTATGACGATCATAGAGTACTTGGTACTTTCAAGTTCCTATTTCTTACATGCTTGCTAGAAGATGAGCCTTTTTCTAAGCCTCAATAGGATTAGTAAGGTAAGGTTTAGCCTAGTTTGTGTTGCCTTGGTCCTATGCCTTTGGAAAAATATCCACACGGCTATGAGATTATATGCCCTCGTGAGACGTTGCCGACAGCTACACCATGAATCCTCTACATGAGGCTGTCATCAAAAGGCAGTGTGAGGCGCAGAGGAGTTATTATATAGCCAAGGCATATGGACAATAATATCGGTGTTATTATCCCCCTTATTTATACTTTTCCTATTTGTTGTATTTTCTTTTATTTTTTATTAATAAAAAACTTATTGGTGAAAAAAAAAAAGTTTTGGCCCTTTTTCGTATTTAATATTAAGTGCACTGAACATTAGATTTTTTTTTCTCAATCCAATTTATGGATAGATCTTTTGAGTTATGATTGGCCACACAAAAATACAAACTTGGAGTTGTTTTCTCCTTTTTATATTTTTGAATTTTGAACTTTATTGTCCTAAATTTTTTCATTTCAAAGTTATTGACGAATGTGCGTAACAAATTATTCTTCTGTTTAATTTCTAAATAATGGCTTATTTGCAATATAGAGAGTTTGGTAACAGAGATTAGAAAATATCGTAATGCTAAAACATTTACAGAAAGGAGAATAACAATTTGAAGGCAAGATATGAATTATATTTATAAAATCATCCGTCATTGGTCCAAATTTTGAGGGGGAGTTTGATTGTTAACACTAGAGGTGTTCATTGGTCGGTACGGTACGGTATTTATACATTTCGATTCGATATTTTGGTATTCGATTTTTTGAAATGCTATAATAATATCATACCTAATTAAATTCAGTATGATTCGTCTTTTCTCCTTTTAATTTCGATTTATTCGATTTGGTAACTTCGGTTTGTTCTCGAATATTAACTAATGTATGAAGCCATAAACTATAATATTCTTAAGGTACTCAAATACGAAAATAAAAATATTATAATATAATAAAAAAAGAGATGAAAATCAAAAATGCTAAACCTAGAGGGAGAAAGGTGGAAATGTATGTAGGTAATCAAAGTAAAGGGGGAAATGCAAGTATAGTGGGGAAAAAGGTGGTAAAGGTTAAAGAGAACTATAAAAATAACGGGAAGTCAAATTTAAAATTTTTAATATTTATGTTATAAAATAATAATATGTGTATTATGCAATTTAATATATATTTCGGTACAATATCGATATTTTGGTAGTTTATTTTTAAGTATCAGATACCATACTTAATACCAATATTTTTTAACAACTTAAATCAAATACCAACATATCGAATACTAAATACCAAAATTTTCGGTGTATGATAATTCGATATTTACCAAAGTATGCACAGCCTTAAGTGACACGTGATGCTGATTTGGAAGGGGGAAATTATAAGTTTAATTTTTCGCATAAATTGGAAGGAAGAAATCACTACTACCCTATTTTCTTCAAACCATTGAATGTGGTGAGATCGTTTCTTATTTTCTTTTCTAATTATGCCCTTACTTATTATTTTATAATTATATTTTATCATTTAATTTATTTTAATTTAACTCCAAATCTCCAACCTATTGACCTACTTTGTCTTCTTCCATCTATTCTAGAGTTGGTTTGCCCCGTTCTTTTTATTCAAGTCTCCGTGCGATTCTTTGTCTCTTTCCATCGTTTTAATTTTTTTTGTTGCTAACCTTTTAAAAAAAAAACTTTTTTAATATTAGTTAACCTTTTTTTCCCAGTTTTTTTCTCTTGTTTCCAAGCTACGTATTTAATGATAAATTAGTAGAAAGATACTTATTTAAATTATTTTTATGTGTAATTCTTGACAAATTTTGTTTAAAATAATTGGGAGTATTTTAGTGAACGTATCAGTTACAATATACTGTCAAACCAAACAACAAAAATATTATTTAACAACAGCAAAGTATTCATAAAATGATACAATATAATACAATTTATTATAAAACGATGGGTAACAATGATTCAAACATAGTGTTAGGCAAAAATAATATGTATACCTACAATTCCCTTTTTTCTTCTAATTTGGAAGGAAATCTTTTACGAACATTATTGACTAATTTTCCTTTAACGACAAAAGTTATAGAATGTGGCATAAGTCACCAGAAACCCAGTCAAGCCATAAATAATACTATAGGTCGTCAAAAACCACGAGTAGTGAAAATGTATCTGTCTTCCGCACATAGCTTTGGCTTCATATTTCATTTATGACTCATCTGCTTCATCTTATGCGATTTTATTTAGTTGGACTTGGGCATAATGTTTATAAAGGAAAGTAATATTTAAAATTTGCGGTATTAACAAGCTATAATATATGTGTCACTATAAAACTTTTGAGTTATTATATCGTACAATATAACATTTCTATCATTATAAAGTTTTTTATTAATGATAAATAAAAAATTTTAAGTAAAAATTACATTTAAATATTTGTAAAGAATCATTAAGTGTTTATAAAAAAGGATCTATTATGTGTTTTATCATTTTTCTTTTATCCTTATTTGTTTGTTCATTTCTGTTATGATCGGGAATTAGTTATCAAAGGAGGTCACGTGTTGGACTTGTTCTCACGTGAGTCAATAACTTTCAACTCTTATTTCACCGATGTGGAAACTTTCCAATATATAGAGACAAGCAAGCGGTGAACATGGTATTCAGAATTTTAATCCATTTTCGTAGCTTCTGCTTCTCACTTCTCTTTTTCTCTCTGTGTATCTCTTCGCTTCCTTCTCGTCTCTTCTCTTCTCCTTCTTCTGCTCTCCTCTTCTTCTTAATTCTTCTTATCTATTGAATTAGATAGTTCGATTTAGGAATTGATGTATTAATTCTCAAAACTGTAACTGATTGTACAAATTCGTTTGATCAATAAACTTTCCAATTTAATTTCAATTCTTGAGTACATTACAATTTCGTTGGGTGTGGGAGAGCACAAAACCACTAACTGTTAGAAATAAAAATAAGCAAACTGAGATTACGTGTGTTGCAATGTTAATCATGCCGTCCCAGAGGCCAGAAAGTAAGCAACCATCAAACAAAGTCTTTCATCACTTTCCCTTCCTTTCAATCCTCTCTGATATGTTTAAAAATAAAACAACATTATCTACTGATTTTTAAAACTACAGTAATATTTTCCAGCATTGGATACGGAGTGTTATTTTTAATATAAAAGATTAGTTCCGTGCACGAAGTATTCTGTGTCCGGAAAAAGGACTGTACCCAAAGAGGGTGTGATGTAGACAGTCTACCCTGATGTAAGCATTAGCGGCTGATTTCACTGCTTGAACCACACCCAAAGGGAGTGTGATGTTGGCAGTCTAAGCCCTGATGTAAGCATCAGTGGCTGATTCCACGGATTGAACCCGTAAATTATAGGTCACACGGAGATAACTTTACCATTGCTCCAAGGCTCCGCTTCGTTATTTTTAATATAATAAACGAAAAGGTATTTTGCTAACTTTAATATGATGTTTGTCCTTAAATAATCTTGTTGTAGCTACTCCATGTTAAAATTATTAACTCCAAATAAAGGTTCGCTACAGCTTGAGATGCTTTTAAATTTTATGTGGACTATGTTTGATCTAATAAATAGCTAAAACTTTTGGGTGTTTCCAATATGTACTACAAGAAAATCACAGCTAATTTTCCAGCAATATATGCTATCCATCCCCCCCCCCCCTATTTCCCCCCTTCCAATATTAGCCAAGGAAATGGAGTGTGTTTTAAATCTTCGATTGTCAAAATTAGACAGTACCGATAAGACCAGTTCATATTGATCTAACTATGCCATCTTTAGTTCACACTTGCAATTTCAATTTTCAAGTCAACGCCAACTTTATTATACAATTAAAAAATTAAGAGCATCGATCTCAATTAAACTTATTAAATTGTCCATATGAGTTCTAGTTTAATCGCTTGGCTTGTTCTATTTATCTCTCTCCACCTTGAAAATCACGTTACCAATTTGTCAAAACAAATCAAGTTAGTTGCTCACCAATACTAGACCCCAAAAACCAGAAGCAAATAAAGCATCTATAAAAATTAGCTGCAACTGATATTTTCATTAGTATTTATGGAAAACAAGAAGATGGTAATAGCAAAAGAAATGGATCCAAAAATATGGAGTAAATTACCAGAACATGTATTGGAATATTTACTTTCATTTCTGCCATTGAAGACTTTCTTGAAACTCAGATCAACTTGTAAGCATTTCAAGACTCTTTTATTTTCTCCTCCTTTTATCTCTAAACACTCTCCTTCTTCTTCTTCTAGTTCACCAAATTCTTCACCTTTTTCTTCATTTTTCTTACTTTCACACCCACAATTTCCTAGACAGTACCCTTTATTTGACACTGTTCACAACAATTGGCGTAACTTATCTCTTTGTATTTCACCTGTTTTACCATCTTCTTCATCTCTTCTTTTATCTTCTTCTAATGGCTTGCTTTGTTTCACTCGCCCGAGTTCTAATTCTTTTATCATAACAAATGTTTTAGCAAGAACTTCAAGGGTTGTTAAATTCCCAACTTTGCCTTTTGCTTTTGAATCTCTCACTTTAATTTCTTTACCTAATAATGGGTATAAGTTGTTTGTGATGTCTACTACTGGATCTTCAAACAACCATGTTTTTGTCTATGATTCTTTGGTTCATTCTTGGATCCAATTTGGAGGCTTTGATCTGATTTTAAATGAAAATCATAATCAAGAGGGTGTTTTTCATAATGGGTATTTGTATTTTATTACACCAGAGCCTTACTTTATAGTATATATGGATCTTAATACTGGCAAGTGGCAAAGATCAAATTTTGAGCTGCCTATAGAGCTTACTTTTGCTAGATTGGTAAGTGATGGGGATAAGAAATTGTGCTTGATTAGTGGAAATGGGAGTAATGGGATTTCAAGAAGTATGAAATTGTGGGAATTGGATGAGAAATTCAAGATTTGGGTGGAAGTTGAGAATGTGCCAGAATTGATTTGTAGGAAGTTTTTATCAGTTTGTTACCACAACTATGAACATGTTTATTGCTTTTGGCATCAAGGGTTGATTTGTGTTTGTTGCTATTCTTGGCCTGAGATTTTATACTACAAGGTTAATAGAAGGACTTGGCATTGGCTTCCAAAATGCCCTTCATTGCCTGATAAATGGAGTTGTGGATTCAAATGGTTTTCCTTTGTTCCTGAGCTATATGCTTTTGTCTAATAGCAAAATCAATTCGTTAGAAAGACTAAATTGCGTACTTCTAAGGAGGTCTTACCGAAGGGTAGTGTGTACGCAGACTTTATCCTACTTTAGTGTGTACGCAGACTTTATCCTACTTTCAGCTTCAAGAAGGCAAAGAGGCTGCTTCCGAAAGACCCTCGGCATAAGAAAGAAGAGGTCTAACTACTTGATTTTTGTTCCTCGACTCTCTTTAATTTGTGTTCTTTATGTTTTTTGTTTTCGTGTATATAGGGCTATAGGAGTAGTATTGTGTTTGATTTGCTGCCTTGAGCGATGATCTATTAGCATATGAAAATCTTGTGGAAGCGTTGTTTGCTTGAAAGTGGTGTAATTAGAAAAGGAACTAAAAGGCAATTGAGTTTCTTGTCTTGGTTTGGACAATTTTGTATGACTCTAATCTTTAACGGTGATTGATGTCTCCATTTTTGTGCAAAACAACTTGTTATCAACGTGCAACAAATATGGGGTAGTACTTGTGCATGTTACTTAATTATTAGGCATCTGACCCAATTTTAATATAAGACTTCAAACTTTTATGAAGGGGGCACATGGATGGATTAGGCAACGGCTCACTTTTCTCCAAGAGGGGAGAATAGGAGAAAAATCTTTCTTAATCTTTTATTTGTACAACACCATTAGTTGTAGGTTAATGATTTTTGTAGGAGCTTATATTGTAAAGTTGATCGGTAGAGATTATAGTGGTTATTTTCGCACGTAGATTAACAGTTCACTAAATAGTGACTTGGCCTAATAAGAATGGCATGCACTATTAGAAATTCGGTCACAATCAATCGCGGCCGACCGATCAACTTCGGTCGGTCAAAAAATCGACAGAAAAATCGAGTCAGTCGGTTTTTCAAAATATTTTATTTTATATTTTTTTAATAAAACCGACCAACTTCAGTCAATTTTTTTTTTTGCGCAAAAATGCAGAAAATTATTTATGTGTCCCGTGAAATTTATTTGTCAAGAATTCGACCAACTTTGGTCGACTTTTTATTTAAAATAAATTAAATCTGATATTCAAAAAACAACCGTAATCGGTAGGTATTCGGTCAGTTGTTTTAAAAACCCGACCGATTTGATTGATAATTTTATTTTTTAAAATAAAACTAACCGAAATCGATCGGTTATTTTCGCGCGAAAATACAATTAAAGAGTATAAACAAAATAAAAAAAGGTCTTAAACTAATATCCATCAACAGTCTAGTACTAGAATACTATCCTGCAACAGTACAGACCCCAGTTCGATTCTCAGATTGTGTATTTTTTAATTACATAATTAAAATAATCGGTCAATCTTATGGGCAAATTTTTTTTGTCTTTTGTAAAATTTTAATTGACCAACCGAAATCGATCTGTCACAATCGACCAAAGTCAGTTGGTCTACTTTACGACCATACGTTTACCGACCGTCACAAATCGATCTGTTTTCGGTCGATTTTTGCCAATAACCGACCAATATCGGTCGATTTTGCCCATTTTTAGTAGTGATGTTAGATGTAGATTTCTTATTATATGTCTTACTTGTCTTGTTATATGTTGAATTGTCAAGGGTGGATACTCAATAGTTTTAGCTTATTGTGATTAATTCTTGCTTATAATTAACTGGCATATAATGCTCATCACTTTTCCCAAAGAAAAAGGAAGTAAAATCTGGCATGTATTGCTCCTCTAGACCCTTTTTTTTATTTCTTGACACTTGCATTGTTGAATTACCCAACATTAGAACGGGATACCGTTTAAAAACCGAGTATCATATATCACTCTTTTATACGTCGAACTTCAAGTGTCTTTAATTTTCCCTTACAACTTTGCATCCTTTATTGGGTGGTTCCTATGTGGTATATAAACAGTTGTGCGTTCTTTACCAGACCTTTAATATGTCCTGCAGACTCCATTAGAGGTGTTCGACTATGGTTCAAATACAAAGTTAAGGACAATGTCAATCTCTGCTGCAAGATCTCGTAACTTCTAAAGATAGCTATAAGTGTTTGACCAAAAAGTGTTAAGCCTTTTTGTTAAACTAATAAAATAAAAAGATAATGGGTAAATTCTAATTAAACATAATAAATCTTAGATCTGAAATCGGTTGAAACAAACAACATATAATTGCGTTTAAACCAATCTAATGCGAATGGGTATTTAATGGTACTGTTATGAGTGCTTGGGGGAATAATGATAAGCAATAAATATGATAAATGACAATAAATGTAAATAGAGAGAATGATTCACCCAAATATTAAATGAGGTGGATGATTCTACCTCTGACAATGATGTAAGACAAACAAACGTGGGAATATAGAGAGCTTTCTCGGATCTGATGCGAGAAAGTGTGAGATCAACAACAAATCGAATTTTTTTGTAAAGACAATGTTTGTAATTTACTTGAGAGTCAACTTTCCATGAGAGAACTATCATATAGAATATTACACTCCCTTCTTCTCTCTCTATTCCCCCTTATATGGAACATATCCCTTACCTAACTGAAAGTACAAGTGCAGAGAATATTCTGTGAAATATTTGCCTAAAATATCTTACTACTAAATTAGCCGTTTGGGCTGATCTGAGTATTCGACCTCGACCCTAGCTACTCAGCTCGCTTATAGGTTCCTTCCATCTTGAGCACGACCTCGGCCTAATCGACCCTTAGTAATCCTCTCTTAGGCAAGTTTTCCTTAGTCAGATTTTGACCCATACAGTTAGTCCCTCCGCCCGTTGGAGTTGTTTCTTTTTGGACGAGCTAGATGGGCGGACTTCGCCAGTTGCAATTCAAAAAATCTGGGCATGCTGGCCGAGGAGTAACCTTTTTATGGCGAGGTGACGACGTGGCGCTTTAAGAGCCACATATTACCATTACGTCAGTTTGAAATGACATCACTTCATCATGCGTCATTACAACGTATGTTCCCGATACGTTACATTGTTTCCCGCATCTCTTCTATTTTGAAGTCAATGTGGCGGCGTTTGGCTTTCTCGATTAGGGTACCAGTATTCTTATAAATAGGGATGGGAATTCCTCATTTGAGCTGCTGCATTTCTTAAGCATTTGAAACTTCAAGCTTCCCCTTTTTCTTTTCAAAATTCTTGCATCTTTGTCTCTCCATTCTCTTAGCGTTTTGTGCTATTGTACCCCTTTCACGTTTGCACTTTCTTCTTACATACATAACAGAAAAATGACTGGTGCATCTTCAAACCTTGAGGGAGCTTCTGATCATGTCCCATTGATTGTGGACATGCCTTCTGTTATGCGGCGCCTTCTTGAGATTTCCTGGAAGGGCGACGTAAGGCTAAGCAACTGATGTCAGTGTAGTTACTGTCGCCAACTGCAGTCCCCTCCGTACGCTAGACTAGATTGTCAGTGCCGTACGGGAAAACCAATGTTAAGAGAAATTGAGAGAACTAAATAAGGATTGAGAATGAAAGAAAGCTTGATTGCATTAATGAAAGCTATTACAGAAAGGCAACGCGGTGTCGAGGGGGAGAGACACCAATACAGAGAATTGTTTGCTTGCTAGAAAGTTTGATTGCTTGATTCCCCCTAATAATACTTAAAAAAAATAAACCAAAGCTACAAGACTAGATTTGATTAAGCTAGAGAAACATAATGGAAGTACATGGAATAAAACTACTCTATATTTACAATGAAAAAGACTTAGTTTTCTACAAGGCAGAAACAAGTCCGTTGTCAGCAGCATAGTCTTTGGCATCAGGGTATGTGCGCACGACGTTGTTGGCATCTGCCTGCGGTTGGGCGCTAGCGAGGGATATCGGTGGGGCGACAGAGGCACATGTGTGCTTGTCACTTGGCGCGGCCAAGACCATTGGGACGTTCGTGGCGCTAGGCATTGGAAGGCTTGCTAGGATGCCACAGGGCGCGCCCAAGGGGTCATGGGGCACGACTGGAAAGCCACCCATGACATTCTCCCCCACCTGAGTTGGTGATGTCCTCGGTGCCTTACTTGCAAGATAATCTTCAATTAGGCTCTTGTAGGCTTTGAGGTTTGTTCCCCTCTCCCAAGTGTTCTCCTCTGCATCACAGCCCTGTCATTTCACCAAGAACTCTTGGTGATCTTTTCTTGAGGCATGAATCACTCTATCATCAAGGATAGCTTCAACACACCTTTTCCCGGTTGAATTGGGCCCTCGAATACTGGGTATTGTGAGCTGGCTCCGTGAAGGATCCTCCGTGTCTTCCCGAAAAGGTTTTAGGAGGCTGACATGGAAGACAGGATAAATTTTCCACCAAGCTGGGGTATCCACCCGGTATGCAACTTTCCTAATGCGCCTTTCAATGGACAAGGGTCCAATGTATTTTTGCAATAGGCGAGGGTCATGGACCCCCGCAAATAAGTAACGCTTTGGAATTTTGACCATCATTTTGTCTCCTACTTGGTATTCAACAAAGCGACGATTCTGATCAGCATGCCTCTTCATCCGCGTTTGAGCCTTGACAAGATAGCTCCGGACTATCTCCGAATTTCGCTTCCACTCTTTTGAAAAGCTAGCAGCTCGAGGAGATTTAGACATATTTGGTGCATTGACTGTTTGTGGGAGTAGCGGTGCTGTCTGGTAGCAATTTCAAAAGCGCTTTTATTTGTACTAGAGCTCTTTTGTGAATTGAAACACAGTTGAGCAGCATCCAGAAGCTTCACCCAATTCTTCTGCGATCCGGTTACAAAGCGACAGAGATATTCCTCCAACATACCATTGAACCGCTCCATCTGGCCATCAGATTGCGGATGAAAACTTGAGCTGTGACTCAGCTTTGACCCAAGGCACTTAAAGAGTTGTGTCCAAAAGTTACTAGTGAAGCGTGAGTCGCGATCACTAACAATGTCTTTGGGCAGGCCCCAATATTTGACGATATGAGAGAAGAAGAGTCGAGCTGTATCTTCTGCTGATATATATTGTGGGGCAGCAATAAAGGTAGCATACTTGGAAAACTGATCTACCACAACCAAGATAGTTGTTAGATATCCGACCTTAGGCAATCCGGTGATGAAATCCAAGGAAACGTTTTCCCAAGGTCTCTTTGGGACAGCTAGTGGTTCCAAGAGTCCCGCTTGTGTTAAGCGGTCCGACTTGTCCTTCTGGCATACTAGACAAGTCTTCACATACTGAGCAACGTCATCGGCCATTTAAGGCCAATAATATGCACGGCGAAGTAACGCCATGGTGCGTTCCTCACCAGGATGGCCGGCCCACAAAGTATCATGACATTCAGCTAGAAGAGTCTTTCGCAGATCTCCTCCTTTAGGAACATAAAGTCGGTTCCCTTTCACTTTCAGAAAACCATCTTCCCATGTAGAACTGGCGAGTCTTGCCCTGTCCTACCAAATCAACCAAATACTGTGTAGCAGGATCCTTGATGAGTAAATCCTGTATCTGGTCCTTGATGGAGGTGGCTACTTCGCTCCCCTTTAGGGTGGCGAGTAGGCACACCGATGCTAGATCAGCTCTCCGACTGAGCGCATCAGCAACATGATTGGTCTTCCTACTTCGATACTCCAGGTTGAAGTGGAATTCAGCTAAGAGTTCCTGCCACCTGGCCTGTCGACCATTCAACTTCGGCTGGGTCATGAAATGGCTAACAGCTGTGTTGTCTTTCTTGACCACGAACTGGGTCCCCAACAGATAGTGCCTCCAAAGGCGCAAGCAATGGACGACATCCAATAATTCTTTCTCATAGGCGGCATAGCCCCGCTCTGCATCTTTCAGCTTCCGACTCTCGTACGCTACATGATGCCATTCTTGTAGCAAGACTCCACCGAGGGCATAGTCAGATGCATCTGTTTGTACTTCGAATGGCTTGTCCAGATCAGGAAGGGCCAAGACGGGGCTACTAGACCTAGCCGCTTTCAATGCATTGAAGGCCTCCACTCGCTTGGGTCCCCATTTGTGAGCACGTGATTTTTGCCCTATATGAATTACTCCCATAAATTCAAAAATAATAATTTCTTTCAGTGTTTGCAATTTTGTGGATTTTCGTGGCATTTTCTGTTAATTGTTTGCATTTTTGTTTGTGCATTTTAATTAGTGAAAAATACAAAAAATATTTTGCGTTTGGATTTAGGATTTAATTCTACATTTTATGATTAATTATTATGTTAGGTGTTTTATCAAAAATGACAATCACAAAATTGGTTTAATTTTGCATTTCTAACTTTTTAATTATAAATCAATAATTTTCCTTTTAATTTAGAAGTAATTAATTTTTTTAAATATTACATTAGGTTTTTAGCTTAATTTAGTAAATTAATTATTTTTAGGAGTTTTTAAGATAAGTTTTAATTAATTAAAAAAGGAAAAGAAAAACAATTAAATAAAAGAAAGGGAATGAAATGAAGAAAAGGAATTTGGGCCAAAATTAATTGAATTATATCCAAGACCAAACGTTTTGCCCTGGAACCCGCCCAATTTTTGGCCCAAACCCGCCCCAATATCCGGTCCAGTCCCACCGCCTAACCAAACGATGTTGTTTTGATATCCCCAGATCTGAGCCATTGATCTATTTCAATCCAACCGACAAGAACACGGGGTCCCTAAGTATATTACTGTCCTAACGCACCCCCTACCCCCTCTCATCGTCCCCACACACCCTTAGAGAACCCTCACTGCCTCCGTCGTGAACCGCCTACCGGAAATCGTCTCCGCCGGCGGCGTTGCTCCAATCAACCCCATTTTTACACCATAGATTCCTCTCCTTCTCCTATTTCCAAATCCCCAAACCCCCTCCCTCGAATCCCAGCCCAACCTCTCGAATCTTGAATCAAAGAGAACGACCAAAACCCTAACTCATCCAATCGGCCCCAAAATAACACCCCATGGCCACCAAGACCCCCTCTTCCCAAATCCTTACTCCATTCCCCTCGAATATAACTGAAACTCGTCGAATATTGAATCTGAGTTCAAGACCTAAAAGCCTAAATCGTACCTGTGCATGCAAGGCTATTTTCTCTGAAATCCCTAAGTGCTCAAGGCTGTTTTATCACAAAATAATGACGTTCGCTTGTTCTGGACCAAGAACTAGTGATTGACATTGTCTTGGGGTAACTCAGAATGACAGTATCGATTTCGAGCTTAGTCGGTGAGTTTCCCTTCATTTTTTCTGTTCATTTTGGTGTTACTACACCTCTTATTCCTCTTCTTTTCTTCTCCTTTTCTTTGGTTAGATTTTTTTCTTGCTCGGGCTGAAAACTCGACCAATTTTCCGAGTTTAAATTGTTTGTTGTTCGTTTGGTCCCTTTGTTTCTTTTCAAATCGTATAAGCTTGTCCTTTGATTTTCTTGGTTTGTTTGGTTTGTGTTAACGGCATGTTCAAATTCTGATTTTCACCCTTTTGTCTTAGCCACCTAGTTTAATTCAACTAGGTCATTTTGATTTAATAACTTAGTTAATTCTTTGCATATTTGTGACTTAGTTTAGATTTTGATTGCGAAATCGTCTCAGTGTTTATGTTGTTCTGGTTTTCCAGATGCTTATAGAATTTAGTTGGGCTAGTTTATTGTTTGGGCTTTGGGTTATTTCCGACCCATTTGCAAAGTGCAGTCTGGTTTAAGTAATTGGGTCAAATTAACCCATTTGGAATTCTGAAGCAATTTTCATGATTTTAAGGGTAATCTAGGAAATCTAAGTGGGAAATATGTTGGTAACTGCCTAGGAAGCTTCCTAGAAGCTGAAAAAGAGCCTTACTTGGCAGACAAGTCACTAAATGAGGGACTAAGTAGCAAAAACAAGAATGGGGAAAGGGCAGAATTGAAAGAATTGAAATCTAATGGTTGCCCTATGGCCTTGCCTATAAAGGCATATCATTCTTGCCTAAGGCAAGAATAAAAAAGACCCAAGAGGAGAAAGAGAGGAAAAAATCTGAAAAATTGGAACGACTGCATATTTAGGTCTAACATTGATTTCCTTGCATCATTGGTTCGAAAATTGAATCAAATTTGCCTGGTCTCTAGTTTTGATCTTACTCATTAGTTAAAATCTCTGAAAAAACTTCCAATCTTGGACCTGGGTGGGAGACGGTGTGATTTTGGGGCTTCGGAAGCTGGTTTTGAGTTGCTTAGAGGGGTTTTACTATTTCATTAGTATTACTGAAGTTCTGGTTCTGCTGCTGTCTACTGCTTTCCTAACCTCTTTTCCTTTGCAATTTCCAGGTACATGTTCTGAAACTTGTATAATGTGAGGCTCAAGTTGAAAAGTGGAATGGAAATGGAATTTTGAAGCTTAACACCAAATTACTTGTTCATAGCATAGCTCGAGTTTAGCTTGTTGATTCAGTAGTTCTATTTTAATTTGTTTTCTTTGAATTCAATAAGCTACATCATCTGACTTTAGCTTGAATAAGTGAGCTTCCGTCACTGTATCACACTTGGGACTGTTGTAAGACTTGAGGAACAACCTGTTAATTGAATTAGAGTTCATACCATATATTCAAACATGAGGAATCCTGTAATGTAAATGGTATTGGGTCTTGTCTGTTATGTAGTGCATTTAAGCTTTGGTAGCAGGTTGGTTGTGTGGGATGATTATGTATTCATGTAATGGTTTGGCTGAATGTGCTCTTAAATTTAGTGGGAATTGAAATTATGTTTAAGGGGAAGGAAACGGTCCAGAGTGTTCTAAGAATAGAAGCAAGTATCAGTTATTTTGGTATTGATTGTGAGCATGTTTAAGATAGATTGGTTGGTTACAATTCAGAATGTTTAGCTAATGGGTTAAAATCCAGAAGCAAAAGTTAGTGCTATGTCGTGTTTCATATAATTCCTTGATTGATTTGCCAGAGATTAATTGTGCACAAGGATTGGGTTCTGAGACTTGGGCCTAATATTGGCCCGATTAATGAGATCTAGGTCAGTCGAGTTTGCTATGCGACATTTTTTTTTCATTAAGAAATTAGGTTCACGTTTGCATTTTGGAATCTGATGTTTTGCACCCCTGAAGACTCGTTCTCGAGTCCTACATTTGCTGACGCTCAAACCTCCAAGGATTTGAGTCCACGTTGGGCTAAAATTAGAGACAAAATATATTCCTTCATATATAGGGCCAATTAGGTAAGCCCAAAGTCTCATCTTTAACTGTGAACAAGCCTACCATTCTATGGACTTAAAAGCAGTTCAAAATTTTAGTTTAAAAGTAGTGATAATTCCCTTAAGCTCTCTTGATTAATTAATTGGTTTTTGGAGGCGTGCTATATTAGGCAAGACATAATTTATGGCCCTCAAAAACTTGGTTTAAATTTCCCTTTAAAATTAGAATCGAGGTATGCCGTGCCAAATAAAATCCTGAAATGCATGGCTCTCGCTTAATTAATATTTTATCCTTAGAAATCGAGACGCGCCATTTAGCAAAATTTCCATGGCCCTCGCAAAAGTTTAAAACGCGTAGTTGCTTTAGGCGCGTCATTAAATAACATTACCTTCCTAACTTCGGGTGTGCATTTCATGTGACCCAAATTAAAATCTTAAAACGTTGACTAAAATGTGTTTAGGATTGCGGGTGCATTTCATGTGGCACGATCCAAAGACACGTTTTAAACGACGTTCAATCTTCTTTAAAAATTAAATAAAAGCGGTTAAAAGTTAAAATTTGCACATAGGTTCATAATCATTAAAAATCAGATAATTAAGCTAAAAATAACAGTTGAGCGACCGTGCTAGAACCACGGAACTCGGGAATGCCTAGCACCTTCTCCCGGGTTAACAGAATTCCTTACCCGAATTTTTGTGTTCGCGGACTGTAAAACAGAGTCAATCCTTTCCTCGATTCAGGATTTGAACCGGTGACTTGAGACACCATAAAATTATCCCAAGTGGCGACTCTGAATTTAATAAATAAATAATCTCGTATCGATTGTCACTTAAATTGGAAAAAGTCCCTTATACCCTTCCGAGGGTGTAGGTAAAAAGGAGGTGTGACAGCTCTGGCGACTCTGCTGGGGATCGAACCCAGAATCTCTGGTTCAGGGTTCAGAATTCGAGCTTAAAATAATTGTTATAGTTGACTTTATCCATTATCTGATTTTGTTACATGATTTGAGCCTAACGTGCCAATTTATTGCTTTTACCGCTTTGATATTCCGTGAACTGTATATAAATTGTTGCGAAATCCCTCTTCTCTCTGAGTCTTCTAAATCATGAAGAAGAGTGCACTTCGTGTGACAAAGCCGGTGAAGCTTTTGTATTCCCGGTATGCTGCCCCCGTCGGCTCGAGCTGTCCGCTCGGTTAAGCCAGGTCTAGAACAATAAACCCAAGGTTTGAACCTAGTATAACAAGACCTCATGCCGCATCCCTAGTAGGAACGTTTGCTTGCATCATGTGCATTTAACTTTGGAGACTCAACACAGGGGTTGAGTCTGTCTAGGACAGATATACCAAAAATGAAAAAGACCATCCTGATGCATCTTACTTGCTACTTGTGCATTTATTTGCTTCGGACTTGCATGCTGACCGGCTTATGAATATTGGGAAAAGTCAAGAAAAGAGAAATAGCAGTGTAGAGGGTTAAGAGAGTTAATCACCTGTTTTGAGAAAAACCAATGTCCGGATAGTGCTGAAACTCTGCCGAATTTTTGAAAAAAAGAAATATGAAAAAAAAAGAAGAAGAGTTTTGTTTTCAAAAATAGTTTGTTTTATTTGCCCGAACTACGCCAGTTTGATTCTCACAGGGTGTGAGATACGTAGGTCACCCCCATCGGGTCCAACTTTCTTTTTGCAAAAATAGCCCAAAAAAACAAAAAATTTATTTTTATGGTTAAGGTGATGCCATTTTTGTCAAAAATAGCCGATTGTCCCCAAAAGGACGCCGGAAGGCTGTTTTTGCAAGAATAGCCGCCTTCGCTCTCTTTTTCAAATTTTTAGCTGGTTAGCAAGCACAACCTTAAAATCTTTCCCCGGAAGTGCTGAAAGGCCGTATTTGCAAAGCTGGGTTTTACTTTTGAACTAAAAATCTGAAAAAGTGTCAGCTTTGTTTTTGAGTCAATTGAATCGTGATTTTTGCTTAACCACCCTAATAAATGTGCAGAATGAGCACGAGTCAGAATTTGCCAATAACAATCGTGAACAAGATCCCTTTGGAGTTGCATATGTGGTAGGACGATATGGGTGAATCGGGACAAGACACGGTCAATCTATACCTGGGATGCCTCACGTGATTGCTGAAGATCAATCCTAGGGGGGACATCATAAAGGCGTTGGTTACATTTTGGCACCCGACCCACAACGTATTTCATTTCTCAAATTTTGAACTTACCCCAACATTGGAAGAAATAACCGGATATATTGGGGGTCCCAAAGTTCCTCTGAGACACCAGTACCTGATTGCTCCAAGGGTCGTAGCCATACACAGGTTCCTAGACTCTTTGAAAATAAGCAGGGGGTTCACAACCCAGACTTGGCAGCTGGTTTTTGTACTTTGCAGTTTATATACAATAGATATGGTCATATAGGGGGGTTCAACAAGCCGGAAAACAAAATCTGCAACAAAGGAAACCGCCTTAAGTGGGAAGAGCACAGGTGTTTTGCTTTTATGGTGGCCTTTTTGGGACTTTTGGTGTTTCCTAGAAAAGATGGAAATATTGACATACGAGTAGCCGAGGTTGTCAACACTTTGCTTACTCAGGCCAACAACACCCTCGCACCCATGATAGTAGCTGAAATCTTCCGCGCTCTCACAGCCTGCAAAGCAGGAAGAGACTTTTTCGAGGGGTGCAACATGTTGCTGCAGATGTGGATGATTGAACACCTATGCCATCGTCCTTAATTTATGAGTTATGGGTCGACAAAAAAAACATGCATAGAAGAATTTCATACGAGGGTTGATGGGATCAGCTTGCCAGAAGGGGCCATAGAGTGGGTAGCGCGCCTCCGTTCCATCACTGCAAACCAAATAGAGTGGACATTTGGATGGATGCATGTGGATGAGATCATATACATGCCAACCACCGGGCCTCATTTCCTCTTGATGGGACTCAGAAGTATCCAGCCTTATGCCCCATATCGGGTTTTGAGGCAGCTGGGGAGATGCCAAATAGTTCCGAGAGATGAAGATCTTAGTGCCCAAATAGTCGAGATCGGACCCAACGGACAGTTTCATGAAGCATCAGTCCGCCAAATTTGGAGTGAATGTCAATACTTAACAACAAGTACCTATGTACGTGACAATCCAAAGGTGAAGTTTCACCGGGGTACATGGCTTGGTATAGAAGAGAAATTGAGTTTGGGAGGCCGGCCAAAAGACCCCATCTTCAGGAATTCATCGAGGCGTCACAAGAACAATGGGCTTGGTTGGCCACGGAGAATGAGTACAGGGCCACAATAGGAAAGTTGGATAAACAAGTCAAAGAACTTCAATTCGAGAATAGCTTGCAAGCCGCGACGGACGAAGGTGAAAAGAAAAAGCTAGCTAAGGAAAACGAGGCCCTTTGAGCCTAAATTCAGGAAATGAAAGTATCGCTAGAAAACCCCGCCCGAAGTGCCAAAGATGAAAAACTTATAGGTAACCTGAGGCAGAAAGTGAGTGACTATAGTTTTGATTTGAACAAAGCAGAAAGTGAACTAGCCAGGGCTTGAAAGCAATTGGCTAAAAACGTAGATGAACGAGCACGCCTGGTTAAGCAGTTGAAAGAAAAGTACGATAATGAGGCCGCGGGATTAAAGAAAAGGGTCATTGCCACGGAAAACAAAATGATCAAACAGGCGAAAGATTTCAAGGTTGAAAGAGAACATTGTTATACAGCATTGGCACAATTAGAAATGGACTTACAACAACTTCAAGAGCAGAATCATGCGGCAGAGCAAACTTTAGAAGCCAGGGCTCAGCAAATCCGGCGTTTGTTGCAAGAAAAAGGAGTCATAAGAGAAAGAATTAGAACCATAGCCGATAACATTGTTGTGAAGTGCCATGCCTATGAGGATATGACTCACACAACCTTCTTCATGGCAGTGAAGATATTTGTTAAACAAATAGTGAGTGACTTGGATCGACTTCAAAGGGATCTTGCATATAGGCCTGTGGCGAGACCGAATGATGTCCCGCGGGCACCAGGAGCATTAATGTATTCATGATTTTCATTTGAGTCTGTATTTCCTTCTCCGTTAAAGCCTGTCAGTTGTTTTGAGTCTGTATTTTCTTTCTGCTGGAGTCTGTCAGTTGTTTTCGAGTCTGTATTTTCTTTTGTGGGAGTATGATAGTCTATATTTGGAGTTGGTATTTCGTCCTTGCATCAGAGTCTGTTAGTTTCTTTTGGAGTCTGTTGGTTTTGAGTCTTTGTAATCAAAGCATTGGCTTTTTATGAAAATTGAAAATCCCAAAATATTTTACTATTTACTTTCACACTTATCTTCCAGAACTATGTTCGGTCTGATTCATGCGGGGTCGTGATACGTAGGCAATCTCCATAGGATTCGACCATAAAAAAAGAAAAGAAAAAGAAAAAAAGAAAAAAAAAGAGAGGAAAAACAAGAGAGAAAAAGAAAAGAAAAGAGAGAAAAATATGAAAACCAAGAGAAAGAAACAATGGCAAAACAAGAGGGAAATGAGAGGATAAAAACAAAGAAAAACAAAGGCCAGAATGAAGAGAGAGAGAAAAGGCGAAAAAGAAAAATTGCAAATGGAAATAAGGAAAAGCCGAGATGATGCAAGTAGCCGATCAAATACATAATAGAAACGGTTAACTTCTTAGGTGCATTCATTCCCCAAAATGTGTGGTTACCAATTTGTTAAAGCTCTTATCACTAACAAAGTTGTTGTTGATATACTGATTCAGGCAGGTGGTTAGTTGATTGACATTCTGGCAACTCACTCCTACAACACCCGATCGAAAGACAAGCTAAACATGGACAACCAAGAACCGGAGACAAGTATTGTTGATCCATCAAAAGAGGTGGAAGAATTGGATGTTAATACGATGAAGGAAGAGATGTATAAGTTAAAACAGCAAATGGCTGAAATGTACCAGGCCTGGGCAAAGGGTCATCCACCACCAGTTTATCCCGCTAACCCTACTTATATCCCACCATCGGCCCAACCTCAGGAGCCTCCCACTGTGAACTCATCTCCAGTCTTTCCCCTCTACCAACAATGCTATGGCACCACTTCCCATACTTCTCAAGCTCCACCACCCAAACAAGTCCCATACCCTCCTCCACCAGTTACACCCGTCTTTGTGGCACCTCCACCTGCTGCATTACGTTGCTCTTCCAGTGATCCTCTGTTCCAGACTCACAACAACCAGTATTATTCCCTGAGCCCACCTTCAAAGTTCCAGAACTGTATTCTTACACCCCTCATCTTGATCTCCCCGGCAGAGACCGAGAAGCCACCCAAAAATCCCGAATATGAGGAGATGATCAGAAAGGTCAAAAGCTTGGAACAATCGTTCAGAGATATGAAGGGTTTGGGAGGTCAGGTAAGCGTGGCCTATAAGGATTTATGTCTGTTCCTAGATGTTCAGTTACCAGTAGGGTTCAAGATGCCTAAGTTTGATATGTACGATGGGCATGGTGACCCAGTAGCACACTTAAGAGGATTTTGCAACAAGATGAGAGGGGCAGGCGGAAGAAATGAATTATTGATGGCATATTTTAGCCAAAGTCTGAGCGGATCAGTATTGGAATGGTATACCAGACAAGATCACAATAGGTGGTACACATGGGACGATTTGGCCCAAGCCTTCGCTTGTCATTTTCAGTACAATCTTGAAATTATCCCAGACCGTCTGTCATTGACGAAGATTGAGAAAAAGCCTGGTGAGAGTGTCAGGGAATATGGATTCCATTGGAGGGAGCAAGCAGTGAGGGTTGACCCTCCGATGGAAGAAAGCGAGATGGTTGATTATTTCTTGAAGGCCTTGGAGCCCACTTATTTTGGTCATTTGGTGTCAGCACTAGGCAAGTCCTTTAATGAGGTTGTAAAAATGGGAGGCATGGTAGAAGAGGGACTCAAGTTTAATAAAATCATGAGCTACTCAGCAATTAAAGCAACCACCCAGGCTATCCAAAACGGTACTGGGGGTGTACTCGGGAAGAAGAAGAAAGAGGATGTTGTGACAATTGAGTCGGGAGCTTGGGTCGGATCCGGGGGCCCTTCACATTACTACAATCAGCTTTGACCCTATCACCAAACTTACCACCACACTCCATATAGCCCACCACGACACTACCCACCGCCAGATCCCCATTTTTCTGTCCATCATGCACAAACATACACTCAACCTCCCGTGCACGCACAATGGCGTGTGCCAGTCTCACAAAATACATACCCAGCTCCACAAAATGCCTATCCACCCCCAAGAGCCTACCGAAATCCCCCTGGAACAGGTTTCCGGCCCAATCAGGCCACCAAGAATGAGAGGTTGCAGAAGAAGAAAACTTTCACTCCATTGGGAGAATCCTATACCAGTTTATTCTGCAGGTTGAGACAATTGGTTATGCTGAGTCCGATTGAACCAAAATTTCCAAATCCTCCCCCGAGGAATCTTGATCACTCCGTAAGTTGCAAATATTGTTCTGGTGCCCCGGGGCACGACACAGAGAAGTGCTTGCAATTGAAAATAGCTATTCAAGAGCTCATTGATACTAATCGGATTGAGGTCCAAACTCCGAAGGCACCTAATATCAACCAGAACCCATTGCCAGCTTATCAAGAGACGAATATGATTGAGATAGTGCATAAGGAAGGGGAACCTAAGAAGACTTCACAAACTGTCATGATGATTCGGTCCAGTGATGCCAGACCATTCGAAAAGTCAACAAGTGAGAAGTCTGCAATCAAGTTGAATGGGGCAAATAATGAACCATCTGTGGTGGTCAAGAAGGGGTCCTCAAGTGACGTCGCAGGGAAACATGGAAAAGCAAAAGTGGTTGTGCCAGGAATGGCGAACAAGCTTGTTGTAATTGTGGAAGGTGCCCGCATAGACCTTGTCATTATCAAGCTGGTAACTTAATTACCAATAGTCAACAGCAGGGTAGTCCCGTGGAATTATGAACGAGTGACAGTGACTTACAAGAGGAAAGAAGTTAAAGAAGAAGTATGTGAGACCCATGGTTTGACTCGATCGGGGAGATGCTTTGCCCCCGAAGAGTTGAGAAAAGCTAAAAGCTCCAAAGATAACCCAGTATTGGTGAAGAAAGCTGTGACTGAGGAAGAAGTAGAGGAGTTCTTGAGAAAAATGAAGGTGCAGGATTATTCCATTGTGGAGCAGTTGAGGAAGACACCGGCTCAGATTTCATTATTATCATTATTGATCCATTCAGACGAGCACCGTCAGGATTTGATGAAGATCCTGAATGAGGCCCACGTTCCTGACAAAATCTCAGTAAACCACTTGGAAAAGATAGCTAACAAGATATTTGAAGTGAACAGAGTTACTTTTTCTGATGATGAGTTGCCCATGGAGGGTACCGAGCACAATAGATCCCTCTATCTGATAGTGAAATGCGAAGACTCCGTGGTTACTCGGGTGCTGGTTGGCAATGGTTCCAGCGCAAACATTTGCCCTCTCTCCACTCCGAACAAATTGAAGGTAGATGATGAAAGAATTCACAAGAACAATATCTGCATTCGGGGATTCGATGGTGGAGGGAAAGATTTAGTCGGGGACATAGTGCTTGAGCTTACGATAGGGCCAGTTGAATTTACCATGGAATTCCAGGTGCTTGATGTGGCTGTTTCTTACAATATGCTGTTAGGTCGACCCTGGATTCATACTGCTAAGGCAGTCCCATCCACTCTGCATCAAATGGTCAATTTTGAATGGGATAGACATGAAATCGTTGTGTACGGCGAAGATAATTGGCGTGTTCCCAGCGATGCCATTATTTCGTTCATAGAGTTCGAGGACGACAAGGGGCCATGGGTTTATCAGGTTTTTGTCACAGTATCGGTAGAGAAAATTCCAGAAGGGAAGTGCGTTCCAACCTCGAGGGTAGCTTCCGCATCAGTAATGGTAACTACCAAAATGTTGCAAAATGGTTTTGTACCGGGCAAGAGTTTGGGTGCGTCTCTGCAAGGTATCGTACAACCAGTTTCTCTTCCTAAAAACTTGGATACATTTGGTCTGGGATTCAAGCCCATAGTCGCAGACGTAAGAAGAGCCAAGAAAATGAAATAGAAGGCATGGGCCCTTCCAAAGCTGGTCCTGCGTCTTTCCAGATCATTTGTCAGGCCTGGTATCAGAAAGCGCCCAGTAACAATGGTTCCCAGTTCAGTGGTTGATATGGATGGAGATTTGATTGAAAAGTTCGAGAGGTTATTCGCCGATGTGAACGTGTTAGAGGCTGGAGAGGGTTCGAGTAAGGCGGATGTGCAATTTGTTGGGCCCAGTGCAAAGATTAACAATTGGGAAGCTACTCCTCTCCCCACCAGGAAGGAGTTTTAGTAGTTTGCTTTGATTTTCTTTCAGTTTATCTGGATTACTCCAGGTTTGTAATTCAGATGCTATGTTCCGTCCGTTTGGATGTATAAACCTTATTATCTTTAATTTCAATGAAATGCAATTTCCCTTTTTCTTCCTTCCTGATAGTTTTATTTTTATTTTTCTTTTATTCCTTGTACAATTTTTTTTATGCTGACTTCAATGATATGACATGCATGAGGAATCTCCGGCCCAGTATTAAAAGCCAATCTAATTCTGAAATAGTAATTCAAGAAATAGAGTGTGATGGTGAATCAGAATATGACGAGGATGAAGCCTTTGAAGAGATTAGTAAATAATTAAGCCATTTTTAAGAAAAACCCAAGCCTAACCTGAGTGATACAAAAACAATCAATTTAGGGGACCAAGATAAAGTTCGGGAAACTAAAATAAGTGTCTATCTTGATCCACAACTCAGAGAGGAGATAATTAAAGCACTGTTCGAGTATAAAGATGTTTTTGCATGATCCTATGATGACATGCCGAGTCTAAGCACTGACTTGGTGGTTCACAAATTGCCCACTGACCCGGCATTCCCCCTGTCAACCAGAAGCTGAGGAAATTTAAAACTGATATGGGTGTGAAGATTAAGGAAGAGGTCACCAAACAATTTGAGGCCAAGGTCATTCGGGTCACCCGGTATCCCACCTGGTTAGCCAATGTTGTGCATGTGCCGAAGAAGGATGGCAAGACCAGGGTGTGTGTTGATTACCGAGATCTCAACAAGGCGAGTCCCAAGGATAACTTCCCATTGCCGAACATCCATATATTGATCGATAATTGTGCCAAACATAAGATTGGTTGTTTTGTGGATTGTTATTCGGGCTACCACCAAATCTTAATGGATGAAGAGGACGCAGAAAAGACGACATTCATCATGCCATAGGGAACGTACTGCTATCGGTTCATGCCATTTGGTTTGAAAAATATTGGGGCAACCTATGTGAGGGAAATGACGACCATATTCCATGACATGATACACATGGAGATCGAGATTTATGTGGACGATGTGATTGTAAAGTCTAGAAAGCAGTCTGACCATGTCAGAGATCTGAGAAAGTTCTTCCAAAGGCTTCGCAGATACAATCTCAAGCTCAATCCCGCAAAATGCACGTTCGGTGTTTCGTCTGGAAAGTTGTTGGGATTCATAGTCAACCGCCGAGGTATTGAATTAGACCCGTCAATGATAAAAGCTATCTTGGAATTGCCACCCCCAAAGAACAAAACTGAGGTAATGAGTCTGTTGGGGAGATTGAATTACATCAGCAGGTTTATTGCTCAGCTCACGACAACTTGTGAGCCTATCTTCAAATTGTTAAAGAAAGATGCTGCCGTCAAGTGGACAGATGAATGTCAGGAAGCATTTGATAAGATAAAGGGGTACTTGTCAAACCCACCCGTGTTGGTCCCGCCAGAACCAGGGAGACCTTTGATTCTGTATTTGACGGTCTTGGACAATTCATTTGGTTGTGTGTTGGGTCAGCATGACGTTATCGACAGGAAGGAGCAGGCCATCTATTATCTCAGCAAGAAGTTCACATCTTACGAGGTTAAGTACACTCATCTTGAGAGGACGTGTTGCGCCCTCACTTGGGTGGCACAGAAGTTGAAGCACTATTTGTCATCTTACACTACTTACCTCATCTCTCGTTTGGATCCGTTAAAGTATAACATTCAGAAGCCTATGCCTACAAGGAGGCTCGCAAAGTGGCAGATTTTGCTCACAGAATTTGACATTGTCTACGTGACTTGGACTGCAATGAAAGCACAAGCATTGGCCGACCATTTGGCTGAGAATCCTGTAGATGAAGAATACGAACCTTTGAAGACCTATTTCCCTGATGAAGAGGTAATGCACATTGATGAATTGGAATAGATTGCAAAGCCAGGATGGAAACTTTTCTTTGATGGGGCTGCTAACATGAAAGGCGTTGGGATATGAGCGTACTTGTTTCAGAAACAAGGCATCACTACCCTGTTACGGCTCATCTTTGGTTCTACTGTACTAACAACATGGCTGAGTACGAGACATGCATTTTGGGTTTGAGGATGGCTGTGGATATGGGTGTCCAGGAAGTCTTGGTCTTGGGAGACTCGGACCTTCTAGTGCACCAGATTCAAGGAGAATGGGAAACACGAGATTTAAAACTCATATCGTACCGACAGTGCTTGCAAGATCTTTGTCAACGGTTCCAATCAATAGAGTTTAGGCATATTCTAAGGATTCACAATGAGGTTGCCGATGCTTTGGCTACTCTAGCGTTAATGTTGCACCATCCCGATAAGGCTTATATGGGTCCTTTGTAGATTCAGATCCACTATTAGCATGCTTATTGTAATATGGTGGAAGAAGTGCTCGATGGGGAGCCTTGGTTTCACGATATCAAGGAATATATCAGGATGGGGTTGTATCCAGTACAAGCCACAGAAGATCAAAAAAGAACAATTAGGCGTTTGGCAAGCGATTTTTTCTTCAGCGGAGGGGTTCTGTACAAAAGGACTCCAGATCTTGGGTTGCTGAGATGCATAGATGCTAGGCAGGCTACAACTATTATGACCGAAGTACATTCTGGAGTCTGTGGACCGCATATGAGTGGGTACGTGTTGGCAAACAAGATTCTCCGAGCAGGTTATTATTGGCTCACTATGGAGCGAGATTGTATCAGTTTCGTGCGTAAAATTCATCAGTGCCAAGTGCACGAAGATTTGATTCATTCTCCACCATCAGAATTACACACGATGTCTGCACCGTGGTCTTTTATTGCATGGGGCATGGATGTCATTGGGCCAATTGAGCCATCAGCATCAAACGGGCACAGGTTCATTCTGGTGGCCATAGACTACTTCACCAAGTGGGTAGAGGTTAAAACATTCAAGTTTGTAACCAAGAAGGTGGTGGTTGATTTTGTGTACTCAAATATCATTTGCCGGTTTGGGATACCAAATGTGATCATTACATACAGTGGGGCTAATCTCAATAGTCATCTGATGAAAGAGGTATGTCAACAGTTTAAGATTACACCTCGCAATTCCACCCCATATCGCCCTAAGGCGAATGAAGCAGTCGAGGCAGCCAACAAGAATATAAAGAAGATACTTTGAAAAATGGTGGAGGGTTCTAGGCAGTGGAATGAAAAGCTGATGTTTGCATTTCTAGGTTATCTCACTACTGTCCGTACTTCAGTAGGGGCGACTACTTATTTATTGGTGTATGGCACCGAAGCAGTGATACCCACAGAAGTGAAAATTCCATCCCTTCGAATTGTCGCGGAGGCTGACATCGATAATGATGAGTGGGCCAAAACCCATTTGGAACAATTGAGTTTGATCAACGAATAAGATTTACAGCAGTGTGTCATGGCCAATTGTATCAACAAAGAATGGCAAGAGCATATAATAAGAAGGTGCATCCACGGAAGTTTGAAGTAGGTCAGCAAGTGTTAAGACGTATCCTTCCACATCAGGCTGAGGCCAAAGGCAAGTTCTCTCCAAACTGGTAGGGGCCATTCATCGTAACTAGAGTGTTGTCAAATGGTGCTTTGTATTTAACGAATATAGAAGGCAAGTGTGTAGAAATAGCCATCAATTCCGATGCGGTCAAGAGATACTATGTATGATTTTCTTTGGTTAATTTATATTTGTTTGTACTTGGCATATTTTTGAAGATTTGGAATGACGAAGGCATTTTGTTCTGCTATCTAAACACTTTATCCTTTGTTACCCCCTTTGAGCCTTATTTATTTTCTTTCATACCCCTCTTTCAGAGTCAGTAGCAAACATCAGAAACACAAGCATGAAAGACAAGTAAAGGAAGAAGAGAAAAAGAGAAAGAAAAGAGAAAGGAAAGAATGAAAAGAGAAAAGAAGAAGAAGAAGAAAAACAACAAAAACAGAAAAAGAAAGCAAAAAAAAAGAGAAAAAAAGAAGAAAGAGAAAAGAGAAAATCACAACAACAAAGTAATTTCTATGACATGAACTACATCCGACCTGATTCCTTTTAAGGATATGTAGGCAGCCTCACGGTTCGGTCTCATCGAAATAAAAATTCAAAAGTCCCCAAACAAGAAACTGGGGCAGAAGTTGCGGTGGTTGTCAGAAATCTGATTCCAAAGGTTGTAATTTTGAACCCATTCGAATTGTTTTGAGCCTTTGATATCCTTTCTTTCTAACCCTATCCAAATGCCTACGTTACGATCCAAAGAAAATCCTTCCGATCAGTCTTCGAGAGACGCCAAGTCAAGCAAGTGGAGGTGATTCATATCAAGGGCAACACTCTGGTCCAAGCAGAAAATATTGAAAATGAGAGAGTCTTATTGGTGAAAACCCTCACGGGCACCATAAGGCAACGGGAGCTGAGAGAAATTAAAAATGAGAGAGTCTTATTGGTGAAAATCCTCATGGGCACCGTAAGGTGAAAGTGAGTTAAGAGTTGAACAAATGAGAAAGGCTTGTTGGAGAAAACCCTTCAGGGCACCGCAGGCCGAACAAGGTCAAGGTTTTGGGGAAGAAATCAGGTTATGGAAACTCCGGGGCAGCAAAGTATGGCAACTGAAAGTTGATTGGTTGGACAGATTGGACCGATTAATCCGAAATGCATGTCATCATCATTGGTGCCAGCTGCTCCACTCAGATAAGTCTCTTTTCTTTTTCCTCTTCAGATAGTCTTCCAGTTTTGGATTTTCTTATCCTTAACTCTGAAAGTCATTGCATTTCATTTCGTTTGGGTTTATTTCTCTAAGATGTTCCCAATGTCAGTTCTGTTTAATCAAATAAGAAGGAATTTCAAAGCTCACTACCAGCTTCAAAATTGCAAAGCACAGTGTGGCCAGAGCATACCAAATATAGCATGATGTAAAGTGGGATAAAGTGCCAGCAGAAGTTCCATCGACAGAATGATTTAGTAATTTTATGGGAGATGTAGAGGTTCAGTTAAAGGGGTCAGAGGTGTGAAACAACGGTTCGAGTTTAGAACACTCGGGTCATCCAAAGTCATGGGGGTTTGAAAGTTAGTCGGGAAGTCAAGCGGTTCTTAGCCAGTGCAGAGGAAGACAATCAAAATAAAGCATGGCAGCGGAGAGGTCTTCAACAAAGAATGCCGTCAACTAACCACCATATTTTAAAACTGACAAGATTCTTCTTTGATTGAAACAGGGGCAGAAAGTTTCGCTTGTTTCGGGGAAATCCTCCGCAAAGAAAGGCGAGCACCAAACAGGTTTGACGGTAAACGCTCAGGTCCCGCCTGAATAATGGGATTTAATCTTAAAAATTCTCAGGACCCACCTGGATAATGGGACTTAGTTAAAATTCAAAATGATCATGAGTAACAAGATCTAGCTAGGCTCTACCTTGAGGAAATATAAGTTTGGCTTTGAAGTTTTTATGCTTGGGATAAGATTCAATTTGAAATTTTCAGGACCCTCCTGGATAATGGGACTTAGTTTTAATATCTTAGTTAGATAACAACATTTACCATAAGTTTTGTTGTGGGGCAGCATAATTGGCTGAAAAGAATAGTCACTCTTAATATAAGACTTGGTTTTTGGTTTCAGGACTCTCCTAGATAATGGGATTTAGTTTTAGGAGTTTCAGGACCCTCCGGGATAATGAGATTTAGTTTTAGGCGTTCAAGACTCTCATGGATAATGGGATTTAATTTTTTTGTTGTCAGGACCCTCCTGGATAATAGGATGTAGTTTAAGACTTTCTTAGATAACAAAATGTAGCAGGAGTCACACCTTTAGAAGATATAATTTAGATTTTAAAGCCATCATTTAACTAGGAGTTTCAGGACCCTCCTGGATAATGAGATTTAGCTTTCAGATTCATAGAGATATTTGATAACATGTCAATTAACACTCACAGATGTGCCCAACCACCAAACTGGGGCAGAAAATTTTCTATGTTTTTGTCTATTTTTGTTGAAATCAGGCGCCCACCTGGAAAACAAGGGAATACATTTCAAGTTTTGGTAATCAGGCGCCCACCTGAAGAATAAGGGAATACATTTCAAGTTTTGGTAATCAGGCGCCCACCTGAAGAACAAGGGAATACATTTCAAGTTTTGGTAATCAGGCGCCCACCTTGATAACAAGGGAATAGATTTCAAGTTTTGGTAATCAGGCGCCCACATGAAGAACAAGGGAATACATTTCAAGTTTTGGTAATTAGGCGCCCACGTGGATAACAAGGGAATACATTTCAAGTTTTGGTAATCAGGCGTCCACCTGAAGAACAAGGGAATACATCTCAAGTTTTGGTAATCAGGCGCCCACCTGAAGAACAAGGGAACACATTTCAAGTTTTGGTAATCAGGCGCCCACCTGGATAACAAGGGAATACATTTCAAGTTTTGGAAATCAGACGCCCACCTGAAGAACAAGGGAATACATTTCAAGTTTGGTAATCAGGCGCCCACCTGAAGAACAAGGGAATACATTTCAAGTTTTGGTAATCAGGCGCCCACTTGAAGAATAAGGGAATACATTTCAAGTGTTGGAAATCAGGCGCCCACCTAGAGAACAAGGGAATATATTTTTTTAAGTTTCAGCAATCAGGCGCCCACCTAGAGAACAAGGGAATACATTTTTCAAGTTCAGTAATCAGGTACCCACCTGGAGAACAAGAGAGTATAGTTTAAATTTCAGCTTCAAATTCTTATTGATATTTGGTAACATGCCAAACTGGGGCAGAAATTTTCTTTGTTTTTGTCTATTTTTGTTGAAGTTAGGCGCCCATCTGGAGAACAAGGGAATACATTTTCGAGTTCGGAAGTCAGGCACCCACCTGGAGAACAAGGAGATACAGTTCAAGTTTGTGGCAATCAGGAGCCCACCTGGAGAATAAGGGAATACAACGCAAGTTTTGGCAATCAGGAGCCCACCTAGAGAACAAGGGAATACATTCAAGTTTCAGCAAACAGGCGTCCACTTGGAGGAAGGGAAAACATCTCAGATTACAACTCAAGGTGGCAGCAAGGGGATTCCACCGGGAGAATGAAAGTCAACAGGGCAACAAGAACCACAAGAGCAAGTTTGAAGATATAGATAGGATTTCTGAAATGCATAGATCATAGTCTAGTCTAGTTTCTTTTTATTTTTTGACATGGTGTAATAAGGAGTTCAGTAAGCAGTAGCAGCAGCAACAACAGTGAAGTCACAGCTTCCTGGTAGTCCTAGCTACCAAACATTCCTGAACTACACTGACCTGATTCCTTTTTAGCCAAGGATATGTAGGCAACCTCGGAAGCAGAGTGCAGTCAAATCTTTCAAAAATTCTTCCCACGGAGTATTCATACGGGCTAAAATCGCTCGTATCCGCTCACTTTATCTTTGCACGAAAACTCTTCGTGTTTTCGGGCAAAGAGGGGAAGCTGTGAGCACGTGATTTTTTCCCTATATGAATTACTCCCATAAATTAAAAAAAAATAATTTCTTTCAGTGTTTGCAATTTTGTGGATTTTTGTGGCATTTTCTGTTAATTGTTTACATTTTTGTTTGTGCATTTTAATTAGTGAAAAATACAAAAAATATGTTGTGTTTGCATTTAGGATTTAATTCTACATTTTAAGATTAATTATTAAGTTAGGTGTTTTATCAAAAATAAAAATCACAAAATTGGTTTAATTTTGCATTTCTAGCCTTTTAATTATAAATCAATAATTTCCCTTTTAATTTAGAAGTAATTAATTTTTGTAAATATTACATTAGGTTTTTAGCTTAATTTAGTAAATTAATTATTTTTAGGAGTTTTTAAGAAAAGTTTTTTTTTAATTAAAAAAGGAAAAGAAAAACTATTAAATAAAAGAAAGGGAATGGAAATGAAGAAAAGGAATTTGGGCCAAAATTAATTTAATTATATCCAAGCCCAAATGTTTTGCCCTGGAACCCGCCCAATTTTTGGCCCAAACCCGCCTCAATATCCGGTCCAGCCCTACCGCCTAACCAAACGACGCCGTTTGATATCCCCAGATCTGAGCCATTGATCTCTTTCAATCCAACAGATAAGAACACGGGGTCCCTAAGTATATTACTGTCCTAACGCACCCCCTACCCCCTCTCATCGTCCCCACACACCCTTAGAGAACCCTCACCGCCTCCACCGTGAACCGCCTATCGGAAATCGTCTCCGCCACCGGCGTTGCTCCAATCAACCCCATTTTTACACTATAGATTCCTCTTCTTCTACTATTTCCCAATCCCCAAACCCCCTCCCTCGAATCCCAGCCCAACCTCTCGAATCTTGAATCAAAGAGAATGACCAAAACCCTAACCCATCCAATCGGCCCCAAAATAACACCCCATGACCACCAATACCCCCTCTTCCCAAATCCTTACTCCATTCCCCTCGAATATAACTGAAACTCGTCGAATATTGAATCTGAGTTCAGGCCCTAAAAGCATTAATCGAACATGTGCATGCAAGGCTATTTTCTTCGAAATCCATGAGTGCTCAAGGCTTTTTTATCACAAAATAATGACGTTCGCTTGTTCTTGACCAAGAACAAGCGATTGACATTGTCTTGGGGTAACTCAGAATGACATTATCGATTTCGAGCTTAGTCGGTGAGTTTACCTTCATTTTTTCTGTTCATTTTGGTGTTACTACACCTCTTATCCCTTTTCTTTTCTTCTCCTTTTCTTTGGTAAGATTTTGTTTTCTTGCTCGGGCTGAAAACTCGACCAATATTCCGAGTTTAAATTGTTTTCTATTCGTTTGGTCCCTTTGTTTCTTTTCAAATCGTATAAGCTTATCCTTTGATTTCTTGGTCTGTTTGGTTTGTGTTAATGGCATGTTCAAATTCTGATTTTTCACCCTTTTGTCTTAGCCACCTAGTTTAATTCAATTAGGTCATTTTGATTTAATAACTTAGTTAATTCTTTGCATATTTGTGACTTAGTTTAGATTTTGATTGCAGAAATCGTCTTAGTGTTTGCGTTGTTCTGTTTTTCCAGATGCTTATAGAATTTAGTTGGGCTAGTTTATTGTTTGGGCTTTGGGGTTTTTTTCGACCCATTTGCAAAGTGCAGTCTGGTTTAAGTCATTGGGTCAAATTAACCCATTTGGAATTCTGAAGTAATTTTCATGGTTTTAAGGGTAATCTAGGAAATCTAAGTGGGGAATATGTTGGTAACTGCCTAGGAAGCTTCCTAGAAGCTGAAAAAGAGCCTTACTTGGTAGACAAGTCACTAAATGAGGGACTAAGTAGCAAAAACAAGAATGGGAAAAGGGCAGAATTGAAAGAATTGAAATCTGATGGTTGCCCTATGGCCTTGCATATAAAGGCATATCATTCTTGCATTTCAAGGCAAGAATAAAAAAGACCCAAGAGGAGAAAATCTGAAAAACTGGAACGACTGCATATTTAGGTCTAATATTGATTTCCTTGCATCATTGGTTCAAAAATTGAATCAAATTTGCCTGGTCTCTAGTTTTGATCTTACTCATTAGTTAAAATTTTTGAAAATACTTCCAATCTTGGACCTGGGTTGGAGACGATGTGATTTTGGGGCTTCGGAAGCTGGTTTTGAGTTGCTTAGAGGGGTTTTACTGTTTCATTAGTATTGTTGAAGTTCTGGTTCTGCTGCTGTCTACTGCTTTCCTCACCTCTTTTTCTTTGCAATTTCCAGGTGCATGTTCTGAAACTTGTATAATGTGAGGCTCAAGTTGAAAAGTGGAATGGAAATGGAATTTTAAAGCTTAACACCAAATTACTTGTTCATAGCATAGCTCGAGTTTAGCTTGTTGATTCAGTAGTGCTATTTTAATTTGTTTTCTTTGAATTCAATAAGCTACATCATCTGACTTTAGCTTGAATAAGTGAGCTTCCGTCACTGTATCAGACTTGGGACTGTTGTAAGACTTGAGGAACAACCTGTTAATTGAATTAGAGTTCATACCATATATTCAAACATGAGGAATCCTATAATGTAAATGGTATTGGGTCTTGTCTGCTATGTAGTGCATTTAAGCTTTGGTAGCAGGTTGGTTGTGTGGGATGATTATGTATTCATGTAATGGTTTGGCTGAATGTGCTCTTTAATTTAGTGGGAATTGAAATTATGTTTAAGGGGAAGGAAACTGTCCAAAGCGTTCTAAGAATAGAAGCAAGTATCAGTTATTTTGGTATTGATTGTGAGCATGTTTAAGTTAGATTGGTTGGTTACAATTCAGAATGTTTAGCTAATGGGTTAAAATTTAGAAGCAAAAGTTAGTGCTATGTCATGTTTCATATAATTCCTTGATTGATTTGCCAGAGATTAATTGTGCACAAGGATTGGGTTCTGAGACTTGGGCCTAATATTGGCCCGATTAATGAGATCTAGGCCAGTCGAGTTTGCTATGCGACATTTGTTTTTCATTAAGAAATTGGGTTCAAGTTTGCGTTTTGGAATCTGATGTTTTGCACTCCTGAAGACTCGTTCTCGAGTCCTGCATTTGCTGACGCTCAAACCTCCAAGAATTTGAGTTCACGCTGGGCTCGGATTAGATACAAAATACATTCCTTCATATATAGGGCCAATTATGTAAGCCCAAAGTCTCATCTTTAACTATGAACAAGCCTACCATTCTATGGACTTAAAATTAGTTCAAAATTTTAGTTTAAATGTAGTGATAATTCCCTTAAGCTCCCTTGATTAATTAATTGGTTTTGGAGGCGTGCTATATTAGGCAAGACATAATTTATGGCCCTCAAAAACTTGGTTTGAATTTCCCTTTAAAATTAGAATCGAGGTATGCCGTGCCAAATAAAATCCTGAAATGCATGGCCCTCGCTTAATTAATATTTTATCCTTAGAAATCGAGACGCGCCATTTAGCGAAATTTTCATGGCCCTCGCAAAAGTTAAAAACGCGTAGCTGCTTTAGGTGCGTCATTAAATAATATTACCTTCCTAAATTCGGGTGTGCATTTCATGTGACCCAAATCAAAATCTTAAAACGTTGACTAAAATGTGTTTATGATTGCGGGTGCATTTCATGTGGCGCGATCTAAAGACACGTTTTAAACGACGTTCAATCTTCTTTAAAAATAAAAAAAGCGATTAAAAGTTAAAATTTGCACATAGGTTCATAATCGTTAAAAATCAGATAATTAAGCTAAAAATAACAGTTGAGCGACCGTGCTAGAACCACAGAACTCGGGAATGCCTAACACCTTCTCTCGGGTTAACAAAATTCCTTACCCGGATTTCGGTGTGCGCGGACTGTAAAACAGAGTCAATCCTTTCCTCGATTCGGGATTTGAACCGGTGACTTGGGACACCATAAAATTATCCCAAGTGGCGACTTTGAATTTAATAAATAAATAATCTTGTTTCGATTGTCACTTAAATTGGAAAAACTCTCTTATACCCTTCCAGGGGTGTAGGTAAAAAGGAATTGTGACACCATTCCCAAGGCATGACCTTCTTGAGGAGTTCTGTCAATGGTACTGCTATGAGGGAGTAGTTTTTCATAAATCGCCGATAGAAATTGCATAGACCAAGGAACGCCCTCAAGGCGTGGATATCCTTAGGCGGCGGCCAATCTGTGATTGCCTGAATCTTCTGCTGGTCCATCTTGATCAGCCCTTCCTCGATGACATGTCCGAGGAAGCCAATTTTCTTTTGAGCAAAGGAGCACTTAGATAGCTTCACATATAGTTCATGCTCCCGCAATCAAGTTAAGACCTTCCGCAAGTGCATCAGGTGTTCCTCCAATGTTTGGCTATATACCACAATGTCATCCAAGTAGACCACCACAAATTCATCAATGTACTCTCGGAAGACTTGGTTCATCAAAGTGCAAAACGTAGCTGGGGCGTTAGTCAAGCCGAATGGCATAATCAGGAAATTGTACGACCCATATCTTGTCACACATGTTGTCTTGTGCTCATCACCCTCTGCAATCCGAACTTGCCATTAACCTATCTTCAAGTCTATTTTGGTGAACACCGTTGCACCACCCAGTCTATCGAACAAGTCTGCCATTAGCGGAATAGGGTACTGGTTCTTCACAGTAATTTTGTTTAGAACCCGATAGTCCACACAGAGTCGTAGACTGCCATCATGTTTCTTTTGGAATAGCACAGGGGACTGTATGTGGATTTGGAGGGCAGAATGATCCCTGTGTCTAGCATTTCCGTCAATTGTTTCCGAAGCTCCGTGAGTTCGGGTTGTGAAATTTTGTAAGGCGCTCGGGCGGGTGGCTTCGCGCCCGGCACCAGCTCAATTTCATAGTCCACAATGCACCTAGGCGGTAGTCGCTTTGGCATGTCTTGTGGCATGACATCTTCAAACTCTAGTAGTATCTCCTTCACAGGCTCAGTAATGGGACCCGAGGAGCGTTCTACATCTTCAATGCAGAGGGTTGCCAGGAACATAGGTTCATGTCTTTTGACCCTCTTCTTCAACTGCAAGGCCGAGATGTTTTCAACGGCCATCTTCATGGGCATGCACGGGATAATGCAGGGCTTGATCCCATTTGCTCCCATCATCAGTAACATGTCAGCATATGGTATAGGCTTCGTGTTGGTTTGCCTCAGGAATTCCAATCCAACTATCAACTCGAAGTCATCTATGATCACCACGCGCAGGCTGAATTTTCCTTCATAAGGGCCAAGCTTCACTGGTACTTCTTTGGCTATCCCACCCACTGGCTGAGGAGGTGAGTTGATAGCTTTGACACTACCTCTGCCCTTTCCTACAACTAGACCAAGACGCTCCATCTGAGTCGAGGCTAAGTAGTTGTGGGTAGCACCCGTGTCTATCATCGCTCGAATGGGCTTTCCATTTACCTTCATCTCAACGAACATTAAGGTCATCTCTTGTTTAGGAGGATTCTTCTCATCCGCCTTATTTTTACCTTTCTTGGTGCTTGGGCAGGGGTCCTTCTTCTTACGGATGCCAGCATTGGTTCCCGCTAAGGCCTCAGAAATGGAGCTAACAATTGCATTGAAGGCACCTACTGGCTCGGTCTGGTCTGCATCATCTGTGTCGTCATCTGTCCCATCTTCAAAGGCTTGATGGGCGTTCATCTGTACATGTGGACATTAATTATTCAAATGTGGTCCGCCGCAATGATAGAATACCAAAGGAGGCTTTCTCCCTCGATCATTGTTGTTTGACACAACACTATTGCTGCCTGAGGAGGGAGCCTCAGATTTGGTTGCACTCCGATCTCCCCCACTTATGCTAGAGCCACCATTGCTAAGTTGGCCCCCTTTGACTCCCGCTCGGACAGGCAGCTAAGGCCGATCCTTCCGAGCTTCCACTTGATAGTACCCAAGGCATTCAGCTACTTGGATCGCGTTGGGTAGGGTATCTACCCTTTGTCTTTGTAGTTCCATGCGGGCATAAGGTTTTAACCCTTCTAGGAAGGTGAAGAGCTTGTCTTTGTCCCCCATGTAACGTATGTTTAGCATGAGCGCAGAGAATTCCCGCACGTAGTCCCGCACTGACTTGGTCTGGCGGAGCTCCCGTAGCTTCCTCTTTGCATTGTATTCCACTATTTTTGGGGAAGAACTGTAGACGTATGGCTGCCTTCAGTTCTGCCCATGTCTCGAGAGCATCTTCACCGGCCTTGATGGCTTCGTACTTCACCCGCCACTAGAGTTTAGCATCACCCTAAAGATACATGGCAATAGTTGCTACCTTCTTAGCTTCTTCTAGGCCTCCAACAACATCAAAGTACTGTTCGATGTCAAAGATGAAGTATTCCACTTCCTTGGCATTCCTAGCTCCATTGTATGGCTTTGGCTCAGGAATTTTTAGTTTTTGTGTCGCGGAAGCGGGGTTCGCAGCGCCCTCGATTTTGTTTCCACCGCCTCGAAGCAGGCCCTGTAAAGCAGCATTGACAACATTGAGTTTGTCTGTCAAGTCATCAATAGTTTGTTGCATGGAAGTCACCCTGTCTGCCTCTTGTGCCCTGTAAGCTAATACCTCGGCACGCTCCTGTTAGAGTCCCTCGAATTTGCCAAAAATTTCGGCTGCCTATGTGGCTGCCGTTTGCTGGTCTCCCTCGGAGTCGCGACTGATGTTTCCTATGTCAACTTCGGCCTGGAGCACCCTATGGTCTAGGTCGTCCAACCTTTGCCCTAGGCTGGTTCTTAGTTCAGGCACCGTATCCACAATGGGACATAATCTATCAACCGTCTGTTCAAGGGCCGCAATACGGTCCCCATGATTCACCATGGTCAGAAATGGTGGTAATGGCAATGCGTTCCCTCGTCCGATGTCGAGCCTAGGATCTAATACCAATTGTTACGCGGCGCCTTCCTGAGATTTCCTGGAAGGGCAACGTAAGGCTAAGAAATTGATGTCAGTGCAGTTACTGTCCGGCAACTACAGTCCCCTCCGTACGCTAGAATAGATTGTCAGTGCTGTATGGGAAAACCAATGTCAAGAGCAATTGAGAGATAAGAAATGAGGATTGAGAATGAAAGAAAGCTTGATTGCATTAATGAAAGCTAATACAGAAAGGCAACGCGGTGTCGAGGGGGAGAGACACCAGTACAGAGAATTATTTGCTTGCTAGAAAGTTTGATTGCTTGATCCCTCCTAATAATTCTTAAAAAAAATAAACCAAAGCTACAAGACTAGACTTGATTAAGCTATAGAAACATAATGGAAGTACATGGAATAAAACTACTCTATATTTACAATGAAAAAGACTTAGTTTTTTACAAGGCAGAAACATGTCCGTTGTCAGCAGCATAATCTTTGGCATCAGGGTCTGTGTGTGCGGTGTTGTCTGCGCACGCGGTGCTGTTGGCATTCGCCTATGGTTGGGTGCTGGCGAGGGATATCGGTAGGGAGACAAATGCACATGCGCGCTTGTCACTTGGCGTGGCCAAGACCACGGGGCCGTCCGTGGTGCTAGGCATTGGGAGGCTTTCTAGGACACCACGGGGCACGCCCAAGGGGTCATGGGGCATGGCTGAAAAGCCGCCTATGACACTTCTCATGAAGAAGGAGTGGCCATTGTAGAAGATGAGAGTTTCCCCACTATGGATGTGATAGTTCCACGTTCGATGAGGACCGGATCAGACTTCTCGAAACGACCTAAAGATGATCCTGAGCCTGTCATTTTTGAGATGGATGCAGCAGCACTTGTTGCATTTAGGGATAAATGACGAATTCCAAACCATGTCGAACTTATCCTGGCTGGTAACAACGTGGTGCAGATACAACATCCAGGATACTGCGCATTTTATGCGTATCGATTTGTCGGCTATACGCTCCCTCTTCCTTCCTTGGCGGAGAACTTCTTCCACTATTATGGCGTTTGCCTGGCTCAGCTCTCTCTGTACATCTATAAGCCTTTACTTATGCTTATCAAGTATGTGGAGCTAGCCAACCATGAAATTTCTCTCCGTTTCTGCTTCACCTCTTCGCCCCAAGTTTTCACAGGGGTACGATGATACACCTTCGCCTTCGTAGGACCAATGGATTGGTGGTGAAGATGGATGATAAGACAAATCATCGTTTCTGGGGTCAATTTCTTCTACGTGAGGACGGAGTATGGGTCAGTATGTCTTTGGACAAAGAGACCGTGCCCCCGTCAAATATGGAGATTGCTTCTGTGGAAGGAGGGGAGCGACCAGAGTTAACTGCGGTCATTCTGTGGAGTGATCCATCAACGTCAGATCAAGCTGACGTTCCTTCCTCGACCGAGGAGATGGAAAAAGGAGTGATCATAGATGATTATGAATCTGGCTTCGACGTCGACCCTGAAGAAGAGAGGATATTTGAAGAAGGGTCTACCCGAGTTGAGGTGAGAACAGATGGATCTTCTCGTTCGATTGTTATCCCTTTGGACTGCAACTTGTTGTCTAACACGGCAAGATTGGTCCATTTTTTGACCCCTCTTTTCTCTACAAGTGCTTAAGGATGCCGATTTGTCATTAGGCATATCCGGGATGGCTTTGAGGGTGATTTTTCTTCCTTGTCTTTTTTTCACTTTGCGCCCTTCTCCCCTTTCTATCTTTACTAACTCTTTTTGGCTCTTCCTTTTTCTTCTCTTTTCTTTCTTCTTTTTAGACTCTCATTTTGGAGATTGAGAGCGCCCGCCGAGAGGAGAAGCGGAAGATGTTTTCCAGAAAATAGTTTTGAAGTACCACCGGTATCGTGACAAGTACCGTGAGATGCACTGCATAGTTAAGAGCAGGCGGTAACCTCCAGTCCCTTAGATATGAGTTGGACTAGAAGGCCGAGGATCTTGTGCGGACCATCGACAGATGCAATGAGCTCGAGGGGGCACATAGAGTCAAGAAAGATGAACTCGCGATGAGCAAGGGGGTCATAGCCGAGTGTGTTGACCTTCAAGCGCAAGTGGCGTCCTTGTAGTCCGAGCTTGAGCAAAGCTCAATCAGAGTTGCCAGCTTGAGTGGTGAGTTGATTGAGAAAGTGGTAAAGTTGGAGGGGACCGAGGAAGCCAGGGTAGCAACTTTAGCAAAGGTGGCGGCATTAGAGGACTCCATCTACCTCCTTAAGTCTGAACGTGCAAATGATGCGGAAACGGCTGCGCTAAGAGAGGCATGGATTGACGAGCAAATTGGTAGGCTCGAGAGAGATGTCCTAGCCTTAGTGATCAAGTTTCCGCTCTTGAGGCCGAGAAGGTTCGGCTGTTGGCTCGACCTTCCTTCTCTCATACTTCTGCTTTCCCCGACGTTCCACGACATTTATATGAGATGTGGATCCACACCGAGGCTCAGCTGGACATATATAGGAATTTGATAATGGCGAAGAAGGTTCCTAAGGTCGATTTTGAAGATGCCAGTGTTAAGGAGCGTGACACTAGGATTGCCTGTGGTTAGGACCCCGTTACGCCGGGGACCGACGATGGTTAAGAGGATTTAGATGGGCTTGCATTTGATGCTTGGTATGACGATGAGTATCCCGGTGGTGGAGGCGATGATGGAGATGGTGCTGCTGGACCGGGCGATGAAGGTGGCGGTGGCGACGGCGGGGTCGATATGGTGTGATGCTTTGTACTTTAGTTTTTATTTTCTTCTCTTTTTTATGGGGCCATCTTTCTGTCCCTTTGTAAGATATTTTATTTTTTGGAATGGAATGATCACAACCTTTTGTTGTATGTTCTTGGGCCCTTTTACTTTTCTTCCAATGTTTTTGTTCAGAAGAGTTGTGTTGGTACATGCAATTTCGAACATCGTCGAGTATATCTTTCGTTGAATTTGGGTGAAGTACCATGTCGTACTTAATTCAAATTAAGTTGTAAATCGAACTTAAGTCAGGTTGACCATGATTTGAATTCGAGTGTGATCGAATATGAATTCGAACAAGGTCGAATGTTTAATTAATTCTACCAAGGTCTAGTGTGAGTCAATTCGAGCGAGGTCGGATGTTGACTCTTAGTTGAATGGAATGAGATTGAATGTCAATTAATTCAAATGAGGTCGAATGTTAGTTAATTCAAACGAGGTCGAATGTGAGATAATTCGAACGAGGCCGAATGTTAGTCAATTCGAGCGAGGTTGAATGTTGACTCTTAGTTTCGAACGAGGTCGAATATGAGTTAATTCGAACGAGGTAGAATGTTAGTTAATTTGAATGAGGAAGAATGTTAGTTAATTTGAATGAGGTCGAATGTAAGTTGATTCGAGCGAGGTTGAATGATGAATCTTAGTTTCGAACGAGGTCGAACGTGAGTTAATTCGAACAAGGTCAAATGATAGTTAATTCAAACGAGGACGAATGTTAGTTAATTCGAATGAGGTTGAATGTGAGTCGATTCGAATGAGGTCGAATGTTAGTTAATTCGAACGAGGTCGAATGTTGCGCAGAGTAAAAACTTGATTTGAACAACATGTGTTTGTATGCTTTGCTTTCATATATATATATATATATATGTGTGTGTGTGTGTGTGTATATATATATATATATATATAGAAGTTTACATGCTTTTCGGGCTAGTATTCTAGCCCAGTCTATTCAGTTCCTTTATTGTTCTGCCTGGAGAAGTATTCGAGGGGTCGGACAATGAACTTGTCAACTTGCAATCTATCCTTCTCGAGCCTTAAACTTTGAGATGTCCCCCTTGTCCCCTCATTAAAAATCTTCTTGAGAAACCCAATTGGGACAAAACTCAAGTGAGGGGAAAAATTTGCCCAGAGAACATCTTTTCTTAGAAGTTAAATTACTTGAGGTGGGCGACGTTCCAGTTGTTCGGCAATAACATCCCCTCCATTGTTTCTAGTTGGAATGACCATTTGCTTGCTGCTGCCGTAATTTTATATCGACCGTCCCAATTATTCCCTAGTATTCCTTCTTGTGGGTCCTTGCTCGCCTATGTTTTGTCTTTGAGTATGTAGTCCCCTACTTTGAGCGATCTGACCTTGGCTTTTTTGTTGTAATATCGCTCTTCTTGTTGTTTTTAAGCAACCATCCATATGTAAACCATATCTCTTCGTTCTTCGACCTCGTTAAGGTCTTACTTCCTACTTTCATCGTTAAACGGTCCTCTCTCATATGAATATCTCAGGCTTGTTTCTCTGACCTCGATTGGTATTGCTACATCAGTCCCATACACTAGCAAATATGGTGTTTCTCCTGTGCTTATTTTCGGCGTTGTGCAGTCTGCCTATAGTACTTCCGGCAGCAATTCCGGCCACAGTCCCTTGGCGTTCTCGAGCTTCTTTTTCATGATGTTCAATATTGATTTGTTGGAGGACTTTGCCTAACCGTTGCCCGCGGGGTGATATGGCATGGAGAGTATTATTTTGATATGCTATTTTTCAAAAACCTGGACGATCTTTTTCATAGTGAATTGGGGCCCGTTGTCACAACTGATTTCTTTGGGGATGCCGAAACGGCATATGATGTTCCTCCATATAAATGTGATTACTTCTTGCTTGCATATTTGGGCGAATACACCTACTTCTACCTACTTGGAAAAATAGTCAGTTAAAACTAAAAGAAATCGTACATTACCTCGTCCTGCTTGGAGGGTTCCGGCGATGTCCATTCCCCATTTGATTAAAGGCCAGTGCAAGATGACTGAGTGGAGGTGCTCGCCAGCTTGGTGAATCATGGGGGCATACTTTTGGCATTGCTCGCATTTTCTTACAAAGTTGACAGCCTTATTTTTCATTGTGGGTCAGTAGTACCCCGCTCGTATGAGGCATCTAATGAGAGCTCGATTGCCGGTGTGAGCTCCACAGTGACCTTCGAGTACTTCTTTGAGTACGCACTGCGTTTGATTTGGTCCTAAGTACTTTGCTAGGGGGCTTCCATACGTTCTTTTGTACAAACTGTTATTGATGACGTTGTACCTGACCGCCTGCATTCGAAGCTTCTTGGCTTCTTTTTTATTGAGCGGGAGCACCCTGTCCTGCACATATTAGATAATACGATTGTGCCAGTCCCAAGTCAAGTCTATAGTTCATACCTCGATTTGATCGATCGATGAATGGAGGAGGGTGACCACGTTCCTTTCTCTGGTTATGCTTTTGGTGGCTGCTGCTAGTTTGGTGAGGTTGTCCGCTTCGATGTTCTGCGCTTGGGGAATTTGATCGAGCTGGCATTCGTCGAACTCAGGTAATAGTTTGCAAATATCGGCATGGTATTTATAGCCGTTGTTCCTTGATTTGGAAAGTCCCTGTGACTTGGTTGACGATGAGCTGCGAGTTGCATCTTAGGACAACTCGTTGTGATCTGTACTTGAGTGCTAATTTTATCCCTGCAATCATGACCTCATACTCGACCTTATTGTTAGTCATATTAGTGTACCGTATGGACTGGCGAACTATTTTGCCTGTTAGGACCTCGAGCACGAGTCCCAGTCCAGATCCCGACGCATTAGAAAGCCATCAATGTCCAGAACCCATTGGTCGTGCATTTTGGTGGAAGTACTGGCAGTTTCCTTTTCGACTTCGGGCATTATCTTTGTACTAAAGTTGGTGACGAAGTCGGCAAGTACTTGCGACTTTCTCGCTGTTCGCGGCTGATAGGTTATATCATGCTCACTCAGCTCTATAGCCCACTGGGCCAATCTGCCTGAAAGTTCGGGTTTGTGCAGGATATTCCTTAAAGGAAAAGTTGTGACCACCGAGATGGGGTAGCACTGTAAATAGGGTCTAACCTTTCGTGAAGTTACGACCAAGGCCAGATCTAGCTTCTCGAGGTGGGGGTACCTCGTTTCAGCGTCGACCAAAGTTTTTCTAATGTAGTAGATTGGAGACTGCATACCTTTATTTTCTTATACCAGGACTGTACTTACTGTGACATCAGACACGACCATGTAGATAAGAAGATGCTCCTCGGGTTCTACCTTAGCGAGCAACGGGGTGAAGACAGGTAGGACTTTAGTTCTTTTAAGGCGTTGACGCATTCGGAATTTCATTAGATTCCGTTATCTCTTTTGAGTTCGTCGAAATATTTGTGGCACCTATCGGAGGACCGTGAGATAAATCTTGACAGGGCGGCTATATGGCCGGTCAGCTTCTTTGCTTGTTTCTTGCTGGTTAAGTTTTTTGGGATTCCTTCTATGTCCTTGATTTGGTCGGGGTTGACCTTAATGCCTCGTTGCGATACCAAGAAATGGAGGAACTTTCTAGAGGTTACGCGAAGGTGCATTTTTCGGCGTTCAATTTCATGTCGTACCTTCTGAGTAATTCGAAGGCTTCCCTCAAGTGGTCGATGTGGTCTTCCTTCCTTTTCGACTTGACAAACATGTCGTCAATATATACTACCACGGTCTTGCTGAGTTGATCTTTGAACATTTTGGTCACTAGCCTCTGATATATTGCCCCTGCATTTTTTAACCCGAACGACATAACCCTGTAGCAGTATATCCCCTGGTGGGTAATGAAAGTGGGTTTTTCCTAGTCCTCCTCATTCATGAGGATCTGATTGTAGCCTGAGTATGCGTCCAAGAAGCTTAACAGCTCGTGCCCGACTGTTGCGTCGATGAGTTGGTCAACATGGGGCAGCGGGAATGAGTGTTTTGGGCAGGGTTTGATCAGATCTGTGAAGTCTACGCACATCTACCACTTTCCATTCTTCTTTTTCACTATGACCATGTTGGTGACCCACTGAGGTTACATCGATTCTCTGATGGAACCGTTTTCTAACAATTTTTTAACCTCTTCACGGAATGCGTCAGTTATTACGGAGCTGAACTTTCATCTAATTTGCCTTACTGGGGGTAAAACGGTTTGATGTTCTACTTGTGAGTTTCTATCTCTTTCGGATACCTAGCATGTCTGCATGGGAAAAAGCAAACAGGACTACGTTACTTTTTAAGAATTGGCAGAATTTACCTGGCCCTTGGAGGTTATGGCCGATGAAAGCTTTCTTGCTATTATCACGACCCTAAACCCGAACCCGGTCGTGATGACACCTACCGTGAAAAAAGTCCAGCTGACACAAATCCCCAATTCATTTAAACAGTTATAATAATTCAATTTAAGTCATTAATAAGTGATAAATCCCAAAATAGAGTGTAACATAATAGTTGCGGAAATAAACACAGCCCGACATCGGGGTGTCACAAGTCATGGGCATCTAAACCACCGCCTAAAGTAGGAAGAGTCTACATAGTCTACTACAAATCCAGTATAAATGAAAATAAAGATAGGAAGGAGAAGCACTGCGTTGCGAACGCCGAGCAGCTACCTAATGAACTCCGGACAGGCTGCTGGAAGCAATCAACCTTCGCTAGCAGGACGCGAGGCTCCTTAATCTGCACACAGGGTGCAGGAAATAATGTGAGTACGCCAACTCAGTGAGTAATAAAAGTAAAGGCAGCTGAGCGATGAGAAAACACGGAAAACACAGCAACATACTACAAAGAGTCAGTATAAAGCCAATACAATGCATTAAAACAATGAAAACTTATAAAAACACCTTGGTTCAGCAAAAAACCTCTTTAAAACATCTTTTAATAGTTCAAACGAGTAAATGAAAACAAGGAGAAAAGATAGAAACACAAATCAGCCCCTCAGGCAAAATACCAACAGAACCAGCCCATCGGGCAATAACATGGAACAATATCAGCCCCTCAGGTTATATCACATCTCACACTAGGTACCCACGCTCACTGGGGGTGTACAGACTCCGGGAGGGGCCCCTTGCGGCCCAAGCGCAATAACAAGCCATCTCGTGGCATAATCAACAGGCTCTCGGCCTCATATCAAACCACATTGTGGCATACAACTCAAGCCCTCGGCCTCATAATAATGAACCAGTATATCACTATTGCGGCATGCAACCCGATCCAAAAGTATCCTCACAACATAGGCCCTCGACCTTACTCAGTCAGAATCTCATAAGCCACTCAGGCAATAGTAAAACATGATGCTCAGCCCAAAATATTATTTAAAATATCAAAAGCAAGTAAAGATGGCTGAATTGTGAAAACAGTAGAATATAGCATGACTGAGTACAAGTATAAAGTCAAAACAGTGAGAAATAGTAGTAAAAATCCCCTAAGGGTCCAAAACAGTTGGCACGAGGCCCAAATATGGCATTCAGTCCAAAACATAATGATAGCAAACAGTTTTCAATCGAATACACAGTAAAATAGTCATTTGGGATGGACTAAGTCTAAATCCCCAATAGTGCACGACCCCACGCTCGTCATCTAGCGTGTGTGTCACCTCAATATAGCACAACGATGTGGAATCCGGGATTTCGTACCTTCAGGATAACATTTACAATCATTACTCACCTCTATCCGGTCTAAAGGCTAGCTCGCAATGCCTTTGTCTCTCGAATCGGCCTCCGGATGCTCCAAATCTAACCAAAATTAGTGCACAACCATCAAAATATGCTAAGGGAACAAGGCCCACTCGAAAGTAGTCAAATTACAACACAAATCCTGAAATTGGCCAAACCCGACCCCCGAGCCCACATCTCGAAATTCGATAAAAATTACATTAATAGACTCATCACTCCCCGAGTTCATTCATATCAAAAGTACCAAAATCCAACCATAAATGACCCCTCAAATCCCTAATTTTAGGTCTCCTATTACAAGCCCTAGTTCTTCAATATTTAGGCTTAAACTCTATAAATTCCATGATTAATTAGGTAGAAAATACATTAGTATTGAGTATTAAGTCCATAAATCTTACCTCCGGGTGTTCCCCCTTGATTCCCTCTTCAATCCTCTTCAAAAAGCTCTAAAATCGCCCAAAAATGGTGGAACTTATGCTAAAAATCGCGGAATTGGTTTTTTAAAACATTCTGCCCAGCACTTAAAACCTCTTCTTTGCAAACGCGGTCAATGCCTCACATTCGCGAAGCACAACTTGGCATTGACCACTTATTCTTTCTACGTGAACGCGACGCCCTGTACGTGAATGCGAAGACTCAACTTCACAACCTATCGCGAACACGGTTTCCCTCTCGTGAACGCGAAGCTCACTGACCCCAACCCTTCGTGATCGCGGGACTCCATCGCGAACGCGAAGGCCAAACCTCCTGCCTCTTATCCTAACCCTTCGTGAATGCGAGGGCCCACTCGCGAAAGCAAAGACCAAAAGTCTGCAACACTCACAGTAGATTTTCTGCAATCTTTTTTAACTTGAAATGATCCGTTCAACCATCCGAAACTCACCCGAGGCCCTCGGGACCTCAACCAAACATGCCAACTTATCCCATAACATCATTCAAACTTGTTCCAACCTTCGGAACGCTCAAAAAAATATCAAAACACCAAATTTGCATCGGATTCAAGCCTAAGAATTCCAAAACTCCCAAATTCCAAAGGAGACATTACGTCCTTTTAAGTGCTCAAGTGAAAGGAACTAGTTTTTGACCAACCACTATCCATGTACCATATTTGGCTACTTCCCTTCACTTGGACTTACAAAACGAAATCAGGGATTAGTTTTAGGAACCCAAACTAGTTTGGGTCCCTTTTTATAGGCAAAGGGATAAATCAAATTCCTTTTATCCCACCCAGACAACCTATTTTTTTCTTGAACAAAAGCTTTGTTATTTTTACTGGCCTTTTCTTTTGTATTACATTCAATTTGTAATGACCAGTCTTGCCACAGTGTGTGCAGATTTTGTTTTCAGGAAGAGTGAGGTACTTACTTTTGGGGTCCCACTTAAGTACTTGTTCCCCATAGCCAAGTCCTCTTTTGTTGCTACCGTGATGTTTTTGTAGCCAGGATAGTGCATCAGAAACCTTATTCCATTTGCAAGTTCTGTCTAGTTCATGCTTTACCTTCCCTAGGTCTTCTTTTAAGACTCTTATCTGCTCATCCTTCCTGTACAACTCATCCTTCATTTTTCCTAGGTTTTCTTCTAAGGTGAGATGTGTGTGATCAGCTTTCTTCTTACTTGTTCCTAATTTTAGTTTTAAATTATCAGACCTAAGTTCTAGGACACTGGTGTCAAGTTTAAGAACCTGGTTCTTTAACTCAGTATTTTTACTGTCACTCTCATTAGCCCCAGATTCTAGAATTTTGCACTTGGCTTTTAAGATCACACACTCCCTAGACAGCTCTTCCTTCTCATTGTTAATTATTTTAGATTCATCGATGAAGTCCAACAATAGTTCAGACAACCTTTCTTTAGACAGAAATTTAATCTTGTCTACGAGATGAAGGACACTTACCTCTTGTTCATCATCTGATTCTCCGATGGCCATAAGTGCTTGTTCATCTCCAGCTTCATCTTCTGAATCCTCATTTGATGTTTCTCCCCAAGGAGCAACTATAGCCTTTGTTGATCCTCTGTTCCTTTTGGGTTGAACCTATTCCTTCTTCATGTTCCTTCGTTCAGCCCTTTCCTTCTTCCATTCAATTTTCCACTGAGGACAGTCCTTGATCATGTGATCAGTCATGCCACATTTGTAACAACCCTCGTTGGTCTGTTCTCAGGAGCCCTTGGTTTGTTGAAGGTTGTACCTCTTGAATAACCCTTTCCTCTCATTAGGTACTTTTTGAAATCCCTTGTGATCATGGTCATTTCATCATCCTCCAGATCTGCACCTTCAGCTATTCTGAGAGCCAGACTCCTCTCCTTCTTGTGTGCATCCATTTTCATGGTTTGACTTCTCAGTTCATAGGCAGTGAGGTTTCCAATCAGTTCATCCAACTTGAGAGTAGCAATGTTTTTTGATTCTTGAATAATAGTGATTTTGCTTTCCCAAGTCACTGGTAAAACCCTTGTTAAGATTTTCTCAACCTTGTATTCTTCAAGGATAATTCTTCCAAGAGATTTAAGTTCATTTGTTAGTGTTGTGAACCTTGTGTACATCTCCTGGATTGTTTCTCCTTCCTTCATAGTGAAATTCTCATATTGAGATTATAGCAGTGTTCTTCTTGATCTCTTTACTTGACGAGTTCCTTCATGATCCACTTGTAAAGTGTCCTATATCTCCTAAGAAGCGGTATAGCTTTGTATCCTGTTGTTCTTGTCTGGACCCAATCCACACACAAGCCATTTCTTGGCCTTGACATTCTTCTCTCATTTCTTCAAGTCTTTAGCAGTGCAGTCAGCCCTTGTCTTTGGCACATCCACTCCTTCAGCATTCTTCTTTGTAGTTGCTAGGGGACCACCAGTGACTATGTCCCAGAGTTCATAGTCTTCTCCTATGATATGATCTCTCATCCTATTCTTCCACCAAGAATAGTACTGACCATTAAAAGGTGGAGGCCTAGCAGTGGATTGCCCTTCCCAGTTTCTAGGTGGTGCACTCATCTTGATCTTTTCCTAAGGTGTTAACCACTTCAAAGATAACCCGCTCTAATACTAATTGATGTTTTAAGCGTCAATACCACACAAGAGAGGGGGTGTGATTTGTGTGATACCCAATTTTCGCTTAAGTGAACTATAGAAGGACCTAGTTCTTCTAGGTGTTCCAACTACTACTTTTTCCGGAATAATAAATACAGAAAATAAAGAATACAGAGATTTTTACGCGGAAAATACCTGGCTCAAAAGGTGAAAAAACCACGACCTCCTACTCAGTATGATTTTCCCAAACTTTCACTAAAATCACTGAGCCAAAACAGCATTTACAAAACTCTTTGTAAACCTAAGGATTAACTCTAATCCTGTTGTGGCACACAACCTCAACTGTTGCGACAACTTTAAGTTAACTCTTAACTTTAACACTCTGGGTACCTAATACAATTGCTTCTATGAAAGCTGAAAGGTACAATGTAAAATCACCTACTACAATTGAACCAGAATAAAAGATAGACACATGGAACTGGTTCTTCTATCTTGTTCAAGTAGCTTCAGGATTGCACACTCAAATCACACATAAATTGCTTGCAAAATCGCCTTGTTGTTTTGCACTTAATTTAAGTTTAACTTCTGCTTACGTACATTACCTGTAAAAGAGAACAACACTGACATTTAATAGGTTAGTAATCAGAATTTGACTGGGATTCAATTGCTACTCTTCTATCGTAGAAGAGTTCATGGTGATCTCAAACTCTAACACTATCTTCTTCCTAAACTGTGTTCTCTTCAAGCAAGGAGTTTTTCTTAGAAGATATTACTTCTTGATCAGTTACATTTATATCCTTTACGTGCATCTCACATGTATAGGTTGATCATGACTGTGCTACACAAGATTGACCTGATCCATATCTGAGTTCTTTTGTCAATCTTCAAAACTTCACATGTCATTGGGCCAACATGATGAATGAGGGAAGAACAAGGTACAGTTTGATATCCATGTTTGCTATAGTTTTGTTAAATTTGAAAGCAGAAAAAGAGAGTTCTTAATAAAATAATAGGAGCGGCAAATTCCGTTTTAGCACCGAAATTGATGTCACTCTGACTATCCTACATTGCTCATAGCATTTGACTTTTCTTTCTTTCCCATAACTAGGTACTTTTTCAAAGATTAGGCCAAGAAATACAAAACGTTTCTTCTGATAAATCAATTCCGAAATTTGAGTTAAGGACGTGGAATAAAAGTATCAAATAATGGTCTGGGCTTAGTTCAGTAAAAGAGAGATTAGGATTACATGTTTACTTCCTTATTTATTTTGTTCTGACCATTAGGAGTATGCTTAGACCAGTAGTATTCATAAACATCATAGCTTGCTTTAGGCGTATGAATAAATCATCACGGTTACAAGTATGGTTTCCGTGACATAATAGTGATGCTTAATTTTTAAAATTTGGAGGGTATATTTATGTGACCCAGCCACTATTTAACCTTGTTAATAAAATAAATATATTGTGGATCGTGGGTACGATTCCCGTAACATGATTCATAACGTGTAATCAAATAATTAGTTGTATTATATTACTAAAAGCGGTTTAAAAATTAAAAATGCATGTAGGTTTAAAATGTATAATTAATCAGATAATTAGGCCAATTATTAACAATTGAGTGACTGTGCTAAAATCACGGAACCCTAGAATGCCTAACACCTTCTCCCGGGTTAACAGAATTCCTTACCCGAATTTTTGTGTTTCGCAGACTGTAAAACAGAGTCAATCTTTCCTCGATTCGGGATTTAAAACCGGTGACTTGAGGCACCATAAATTATCCCAAGTGGCGACTCTGATTTTTAAATAAAATAATCTCGCTTCGATTGTCACTTAAATTGGAAAAAACTCTCTTATACCCCTTTCGGGGTAGTAAAAAGGAGGTGTGACAGCTCTGACGACTCTGCTGGGACAAGAACCCAGAATCTCTGGTTTAGGGTTCAAGAATTCGAGCTTAGAATAATTGTTATATTTGGCTTTTATTTATTATCTAATTTTTATTACATGCTTGGGCCTAATGTGTTAAGTGTCGTTTTTACCGCTTTGATATTATTTGAAATATGTATAAACTGCTATAAAACCCTTCTTTTCTCATCTTCGGGGAAGTGCACGCTGGCGTGACTTTTTTTCTGTTAGTGTCATACCTTAAATTAGAAAGAGGCTCGGACAAGTTACAAAGCCGGATGGCCTTTTGGTTCCCGGTACGTAGCCCCCCCTCGGCTCGAGTTGTCCGCTCGGGTAGACTAAGTCTAGAACAATACATCCATGTTTTAAACCTAAAATAACTCAGCCTCATGCCGGATCCCTAGTAGGAACGCTTATTTGCATCATGTGCATTTGATTTTTGGGACTCAACACAAGCGGTCGGGTCCGTTTAGGACATGTGTACCCAAAAATAAAAGAACATCTTGATGCATCTTATGTGCTATTGTTACATTCTTCAAGGGAAAAAGGGGTCATTTGGCAGACCAGTGCGGGTTGAGGGAAAATGAGAAAGAAAAGAGTGTGAAGTGTAAAATAAAGCAAGTAGGGCCCAATTATAATTTTCTTTCACGCATTTTCAAGAAAAGACTAAAAAATGAAAATGAAAAAATCCAAAAATATTTTGCACTTCCCCATTATTTTATTTCAAAAAACATCAAACAAAAAGTGGAAAAAGAAAATCCAAAAAGAGTTTACATGTTTCATCATTTTTCAAAACAAAAGACAAAAAATAGATTTTCTTTAAATTAGTTATTTTTCTTATTCTCGCCCGTATCCAATCTTTCCGAACTACGCAAACCTGATTCTCGTCTTTCGGGGCATGATACGTAGGCAACTAACATAAGGTCCGGTCTTCCTAGTGAATCTTAGGTTCTTGGCTTTGCGGGGTCTTAGCCAAATTTTGCAATTTAGCCACTTTTAGCCATATAGGTTAATTTTAGAAGAATAGTCACAATCATGTCTTGCATGTGTCCAGCAGGAAGGGTTATTGTCTCATATAACGTTCTAGGTCTTTAACTTTATTTGGTCTTAATTTTCTCATACAGGTGTGGACTTACTTACCAAAGTTTGAGCATGACAGACACCCCAGGACCATCCAGTCAGGGTCGCTCATTCAGGAGTTTGCTTAAAGAGATTTTTTTATTTATTATGTGTTGAGTCTGTTGTTCTTTTTATGTCATATTTTACCTTCTAGTTTTGTACAGTAATGTCGAGTCTTTTAGGTGATGTTAGAGTTTGTCATAGTCTAGTTAAGTTTGCCGAGTTCTTTGTTATTGTATTTCCTATTTTGTATTTGGAAAATGTGTTATAAATCAAAAATCCAAAAAAAAAAGAAAGAATTTTTGTATTTTTATATTTCCGTTGGAAGTTTTCTTTAGAATACTAATTCTAGGAATAAAAAAAAATATTTGAGACGGTTTTCCTTTATTGAATTAATATCTAGAACTCAAAATAAAAATTGCTTTTATATTTCCTTTTAGTACGTTAAGACTAATAAAAAAAGAATTTTCTTTTAGTACCTCTTTAAAAGTTTTCTTTAAGATATTAATTTCAAAAATATTTTCTTTTGAGGTTCTTCTTTGGGAAATTAATGAAAAATGAATAACAAAAATATTCTTTTTATTTTCACTAGAACTTTAGGATATTGTACATAGAAGAAAAAAACATACTTTATATGTTGTTTATTTTTAGAGTTTCTCCCTTAGGTAATCAAAAACTGAAATCCAAAAATATTTTTTATTTTTTTCATTTCTTGTTTCGAAATCTTTCTTCAGGGGATCAAATGAAAATTCAATTTTTTTTGGTTTATTCTTTAGATTTCCTTCCTAAAAAAAAGAGAATCAAAAAATATCTTTCTCTTCTAGGGTTTTTCCTTAATAATTTCTCACAGAGTATATGTTTCAAAAAAAAGGAAAAGAAAAATATATGCTCGTTTAAGATTGAGTTTAGAATAGATTATAGAACACTAAGTCTAAAAAAAGAGATCTTTTTCCTTTTCCTCATTAGAGTAGTCATTAAGGTAAAAAAAAAAGAAAAAAAACGAGAACGTTAGTTTGTTTACTTTATTCCCGTTCTTCCCGAACTACGCAAAAATCTGATTCATGCGGCGTCATGATACGTAGGCAACCTACATAGGGTTCGATCGAATCATTTTTTTATTATTAAAAGACAAAAAAGAGATGAAATTATGGGATGTGAGAAATGAGAGGAAAGAAAAGAGTGATAATTATAAAAAAAGAGGAAGGAAAGTGAGCAAACCAAGAAGTACTAGAAAAGAGACGATTGAAATGAACAAAATTGGGATGATGCCAAGTGACCTTGTGACCCTCGAAGTCATTCTAGAACCATTAATTGTTGCTAGGTGCATTGCACGCAATGCGATATTTTTAGCTGTTAAATGCCCTAATGCTAACAGGATGTTGTTCCTTTTGTTATCTTCATTGAGCAGAAGGGTGGTTGGTTTATGGTTCTTAAGTAACTCATTCATACAACACAAGGTCAAAGAGTAAGGTAGCCATGACTGGCAAGGACTTGGACACTGGGGTTATTGATCCATCTAAGGGAATTGTTGAATCACAATCTGAGTTGAAAGAAGAGGTCCTAAGGTTGAAAGGACAGATGACAGAAATGTATCAGTCTTGGATCAGGGGGCATCCTCCACCTACATTCCCTAATAACTACGCTGAATACCCTGCAACTATCCCACCACTGTCACAAGCTCGGGTTCCCACTGCAGCTGATATCTCTCCACAACCTTTTCACACTCCACCCCTCAAGAGCACCTCATAGCCCGCTCCTTTGACCACTCATGTTTTTGTAGCTCATCCACCTGCTACATTTCCTCAATCCTCTAGCGAGACTATATTCAAAATCCCCGATGCCCAACACTATGCTCCAGAACCAATTTTCAAGGTCTCGAGTCCATACTCTTATGCTCCTCATTTTGAGCCTCCCGGTGAGACTGCAAAGCCTGCTAAGATAGTGGAGCAAGATGAGATATCTAGAAAGCTGAAAGGGTTTAAGATGCCAAAGTTTAATTTGTATGATGGGCGTGGAGATCCAGTAGCCCATCTGAGGGGTTATTGAAGTGAAATGACAAGTGTTGGCGGGAAAGATGAGTTATTGATGACGTATTTCAGTGAGATCCTGACTGGGGCTGCTTTGGAATGACATACTCGTCAAGATGTCAGTAAGTGGCATACATGGGATGACATGGCTCAAGATTTTGTGCAACACTTTCAGTACAATATAGACATTGTCCCAGACCCCTCCTCCCTATATCAGATGGAAAAGAAACCCAAGGAAAGTTTTAGGGAATTTTGGTTCAGATGGAACGAACAAGTTGCTCGGGTCAATTCTCCGATTGATAGAAAGGATGTTGTTGAGTCCCGCCAACGACAGGATCTAGTGGGCATTCCTGCTAAACGCTTCCAGCCTCAATACCGACCCCATGAATATCCTCGTACTCCAGATAATCCTTCATAGTGCGACTTTCCTCCACAAAATCACCAAGGTCATGCCTCACCTTCCCAGTACTCTATCCACAATGCACAGCCATATTCTCCACACCCACGAGACCTGCAATGGCTTGCACCACCTCCACAAATATCGTACCCGCCTCCTCAAGCATGTCAACTACCTACCCGTAGGAGGTTCCAACTGAGGCCGGAGTACAAAATGAAAAGACAGCAGGAAAAAGAAAAGACTTTCACTCCTATTGGAGAATCATATGCCAGTTTGTTCCAAAAGTTGAGGCAATTGGACATGTTGAAGCCGATTCAGATAAAAATGTCGAACACTCTTCCAAAGAATTTTGATTATTCTCAAAGGTGTGCATATTGCTCTAATGCCTCGGGTCACAGTACAGAAAAGTGTTGGCATCTGAAAAGAGCAGTTCAGAAGCTTATTGATGCTGGTTACATTATCGTGCAAAATCTAGATGCAGTAGACACTAGCCAAAGTCCATCGCCTGTTCATAATGACACGCATATGGTGGGTATGATTTGTGTTGAAAAGGAATCCGAGAATTCTTCTGAGATCCTTGGAGAGCCACTCGCCTCAAAGTTTTTAGTGCTATCAATCTCAGTTCCAAAAAATGATCTTAAGAACAAGTTGGCAAAAGAGACCCAAAAGCTATTTGCTGAGATCAATGTGATTGAAATTGGTAATGATATTGGTAATATTGATGTGGAACTCAGTGGCTAAGATGCCGAGTTTGGTAATTGGAAAGACGCTCCTTTCTTGGCTAGCTAGGGAGGAGTCTTCGTGGTTCATTTTGTTGTCATTTTTATTGTCCGGGTTATTTTAGGGTTGTAATTCGGATATTATCTTGTGACTCAAACCCTTCTATCCTTTAACTTTGCCTAGTTCCTTTAGTCGTACTAACTCATTTAGTGTTACCTAGGTTTGTTCTAAGGTTGTACCTTAGTTTATTTTGCTTGTCTTGTTGTTCAAACCCTTTCACCGCCTGTCTAATGCAATTTTCCCTTTTCTGTTATTTCTAGTCATTTTTTGTTAAGTTCTCTTCTCCTTTTATAGTTCTTTTATGCTGGCTCTAGTGACATGACATTCACGCATAATTCTAGGCCTGATCTTAAAAGTTAGTTTAATCATGAAGCAATGAAACAACTTTGAAGATGATAGAGACATTTGAGGGAAATAAGTAAAGGGATTCTGAGATCATTTAAAGCCCGAACTGTGTGAAACTAGGGCAGATGGTTTGAGAAGTTAAGAGGACGACAAGAATTTGTTACAAGAGAGTGCGTCCCAACAATTTGAAGTGAGCAGTTTTGAGTTTAAGTACGCCTCAATTTACAAGATAAATTTAAGGGAGTTTACTCTAAACAGACGGAGGGTATCCATCGTGAAGAAGAAATCACCCAATGAGAGTTCTGTACTTGACAAGACACTTAAACAAAAGTGGAAATCATATCTGTGTTATCAATATCGAAGCTATAAAAGAAATGTTGTGTGTGCTCTTCCTTTTTCATTTCAAGTTGCATGTGTTGTACTTGACATTTTCAGGAATTGGGAGGCCCTCTTTCAGCTACCCAAATACTTATACTATTCTATACCCTTTTGAGCCTGTACTGATTGTTTTGACCTTCCCTCTTTTTGAAATCAAGTTAGAGTCATACGAAAAAAAGGAAAAAAAAAAGGAGAAGAGTTCATGTCCCCATAGGTTTATTTTAGAAAGTTTATTCCAAAAAGAAAATTCAAAAAAAAAAGAGAAAAAATAGAGATAAAGGAAAAAATAAGAAGAAGAAGGAAAAAGAAGAGAAAAGAAAAAAAAGGAAAAGAAAAAAGAAAAAGGCAAATAGTAACAAAAGTAGTCGTGTGAACTACGTTTGACCTGATTCTTGTCATCACAAGATACGTAGGTAGCCTTACGGTTCGGTCATACCAAATAAAATATTTCATAATCCCACGAAGTTAAGAGTGGGGCAGTCTTTCTTAGAAATTCCATCTCAAAAAGAAAAAGAAAAAAAATTCAAATTCCATTGTTTTAGAAATTGGGGCAAAGTTTTTAGAGTGGATTCCAAAAGTTGCTAATAAATTAACCTGTTGTCTTAGTTATTTTGAGCCTTTATGATATCCTTTCTTTCTAACCCTGTCCAAAAGCCACATTACAGTCCAAAGAAAGACCTCCTAGATAATCTTTGAGAGTGCCGAGCTAGACATGCTAGGAGAATATGATGTTTTTATTATGGTTAATGCCTTGTCATCTACATAATCAGAGGAAATAAAAAGAAAAAGAACAAAATGAGAGAGTCTTATCGGTGAAAACCTTCACAGGCACCGTAAGGCGATGGTAAGTTGAGAGAAAGAACAAAATGAGAGAGGCTTGATGTGAAAACCCTTCAGGCACTACAAGTCGAATAAGGATCATGAATCAGATTGGATAATCAGAGCATTGAAGCCCAGTTTCACGGTTTAGAGGTACAACAAGAGTTGAACACTAGACTTGCTTGACAGATTAACTCATTTAATCCAAAGGTGCATGTCATGGTCATTAGAGTTGGTATCCACAACTGATAAGTTTCTACTTTGTAGTTTTCTTGTTAGGAATCATCTCTTTCTATTGTCCTTTACTCTATTCCTTTTGTCTTGTTTACTTCCTCTTCCTGAGCCTGTTTGGTCAGAACAAGTGAGAAATGACTTCAAAATTTGTCACCAGCTTTCCAATTACACAAAACGGGATCTAGCTAGCACATCAGTCAGGAAAGAACAGCATGCTCACTGAGTTGGTAACAATCAACGTGCTTGGGGATTCATGTGAAATACAAAGGTTCGGTATATGTCAATGCATGAGCACAATACAACAGATAAACGGTATTGGGATTGAACGGATCAAAGGTATTTTCTGTGATAAGGGTGACAAAGAAAGTGGTCAGTCAATAAACAAGCAAGGTGCTTCGAGTTGAAATCAAAGTTATCAAGGGAAGTGAAGGAGAAATCGCCCTCAAAGTCAAGGCCACAAACCAACCACCATGTTTAAACTCACAAGTTTTCTTTGTTTGAAACAGGGACAAAAATTGTGTCTAAATCAAAGCTTGGAAGCTTAAATTTTTTCGAGTGTCGTGCCCAAAGTCTGTCATCCCAAAGGCGGTTGGAGAAGGGGAAAGAAAAATTTGTTCGATCTATAGGAACCCTCCATGAGGAAAAGCATGGTTCAAGGGCAAGGAATATTTTTCGTTCTACAGAGATCCTCCAGGAAGAGAACATGGCTCAGGTAGGTTCATTCTCGGCTTCTCACGACCCTCCTAGATAATGGGATTTAATTTGAAGTTCTCAGAACCCTACTGGATAATGGGATTTAATGTAAAATTTTCAGGGCCCTCCTGGATAATGGGATTTAATTTTAAAAAGTTCTCAAGACCCTCCTGGATAATGTGACCTAGTTAAATTTAAAACCTTCATAGATAACATGATTTAGCGCAAGTTCTACCTTTAGGAAATATAATTTAGCTTTAAAGTTGACACTCTTAAGATGAGATTTAATTTGAAGTTTTAAGGGCCCTCCTGGATAATGGGATTTAGCTTTTAAATTTTCAGAGCTCTTTTGGGTACCATGATTCGATTAACACTCACAGATGCACCCAGATACCAAATTGGGGCAGAAACGTTTCTTTTGTTTGTCTGTTTTATTGTAATGTCAGGCGCCCACCTGGATAACAAGGGAATACAGTTCAAGTTTTTGGCAATCAGGCGCCCACCTGGAGAACAAGGGAATACATGTCAAGTTGTGGCAATCAGGCGCCAACCTAGAGAACAAGGGAATACAGTTCAAGTTTTGGTAATCAGGCGCCCACCAGGAGAACAAGGGAATACAGTTCAAGTTTTGGCAATCAGGCGCCCACCTGGAGAACAAGGAAATACAGTTCAAGTTTTTGGCAATCAGGCGCTCACCTAGAAAACAAGGGAATACAGTTCAAGTTTTGGCAATCAGCACCCACCTGGAGAACATGGGAACACAATTCAAGTTTTGGAAATCAGGCACCCACCTGGAGAACAAGGGAATAGAGTTCAAGTTTCGCCAATCAAGCGCCCACCTGGAGAACAAGGGAATACAGTTCAAGTTTCGGAAATCAGGCGCCTACCTGGAGAACAAGGGAATATCGTTCAAGTTTTGGCATTCAGGCTCCCACCTGGAGACCAAGGGAATACGGTTTAAGTTTTGGCAATCAGGCACCCACCCGGAGAACAAGGGAATACGGTTTAAGTTTTTGGCAATCAGGCACCCACCTGGAGAACAAGGGCATACAGCTCAAGTTTTTGGAAATCAGGCGCCCACCTGGAGAACAAGGGAATACAATTCAAGTTTTTGGCAATCAGGCGCCCACCTGGAGAACAGGGGAATACAGTTCAAGTTTTGGCAATCAGCACCCACCTGGAGAACAAGGGAATACAATTCAAGTTTTGGAAATCAGGCGCCCACCTGGAGAACAAGAGAATAGAGTTCAAGTTCGGGCAATCAGGCGCCCACCTGGAGAACAAGGGAATACAGTTCAAGTTTCAGAAATTAGGCGCCCACCTGGAGAACAAGAGAATATAGTTCAAGTTTCGGAAATCAGGCACCCACCTAGAGAACAAGGGAATATAGTTCAAGTTTCGGAAATCAGGTGCCCACCTGGAGAACAAGGGCATACAGTTTAAGTTTTGGCAATCAGGCGCCCACCTGGAGAACAAGGGGATGCAATTCAAGTTTTGGCAGTTAGGCGCCCACCTGGAGAACAAGGGAATACAGTTCAAGTTTTGGCAATCAGGCACCACCTGGAGAACAAGGGAAGTCATTTCAGAATTCAATTCAAGTTAGAAGTAGCAGAAGCCCGCAGCAAAAATGCGAGTCAACAGTCCGAGATGATCAACAGAAATTAGTCACAATCCAGAATAAAAACAAAAAAGAAAAGCAAGAAGTGAATCCAAATGCAGAAGTAGATGAAAGATGTGAGCTGTTCAAGACATGGCTGAGGTCACAAGCACTACATGTCCGGTCTTGATCCGAAAAGCTGAAGAAGAACGAGCTAGCACCTACAACTAACAAGCATCAAGGTTCAAATCTAAAGTCTGCATGAAGAACCATTCAAGACTCAAGATCAAGCTTTAGAAGACTTATAGATAGGAATCTTGTAACTCGTAGTTGACAAGCTTAGTTAGTCTTTTTCATTTTGATTTTTGATATAATAACAAGAACCGCGGACCGGAATCTCGACGACGCCTCAATCGGCTCTCCACCTCGGTACTCCATCACTCTTCCTAATTCTGAACTACACGTGGATTGATTCCTTTATAGCCAAGGATATGTAGGCATCTCAGATACCAGGGCTCGGTCACATTCTCCTTTCTCTTAGTTTTTGGTCTCTCTAAATAAGGGTCGGGTCAAAAAAACCTGTCTCGTCGTTCTTTGTCTAAAAACTCTTCGCGTTTCCAGTCAAAAAGGGGCAGCTTTAGACATGTAATTTTTGACTCTCCCCGAGATTTCATCCATTTTAGCGTAAAATATTTAGTTTAGGCCTAATATCGATATTTCATTTAGTTTTGACTCTTTTACTTTATTTTATCAAAAAAATGAAAATGACAAAAAATATTTCTTCTTTAGTTGCTTTTAGTTTATATACCTTTCGTAAACTACAAAATACAAAAAAATAGTACCTTATTTTTATTTATGATATTTGAAAATACAAAAAAAAAAATAGGTTTTTTTAAGGATTAGTCTTATCTTAATAGTTATTTTAGTTAAGTAGGATTAATTGGTAAATGAGGCTGTATTTTAGTCTTGTTCACGGAGAAAGAATAAAATTTGGGCTCAAACAACCAATTTTTAGGTCTAATTTTCGGACCTAGCCCATAATAACCCAACTCAAATACCCCTAAAACCCTAGACTTAGACTTAAAAATAACCCTAAACTACACACAAAAATCAAAGAAAAAACCAAAAAATAGAGGACCCCTAACCTAGAACAAAATCAGCCGCTTCCTATCAAAAAGACCCCCCCCCCCCACCCCGAAGATCATCTTCTCTAGAATCCCTAACAATATACTCTTGATTTCCCTGTTTGAGACTTCAACGTGGCCAGTTGCTTGAGGTTGATAGGGAGTAGAAACTTTGTGGTTGACATCATACTTTGCAAGCAAAGTGTCAAAAGCTCTATTGCAAAAATGAGATCCCCATCACTTATGATTGCACGAGGAGTGACAAACCTTGTAAAAATGCTCTTCTTGAGAAATGCAACAACACTCCGGGCCTTATTGTTGGGTAAAGTCACGGCTTCAACCCACTTTGAAACATAGTCAACCTCTATAAGAATGTATGTGTTCCCACACAAACTAACAAACAAGCCCATAAAATCAATGCCCCATACATAAAAAATATCAACCTCAAGAATGGTATTCAGAGGCATCTCATCTTTCTTCGAAATTCCACCCGCTCTTTGACATTCGTTACACCTCTTCACAAGTTCAGTTGCATCTTTGTACAAAGTTGGCCAATAAAACCCACAACTAAGAACTTTGGAAGCCGTCCTCGCCCTGCCATGATGGCCACCATAGGGAGAGGAATGACAAGCCTCCAAGATACTCAATTGCTCTTCCTCTGGGACACACCTTCAGATCACACCATCTGTGCAAATCTTGAACAAGTACGGCTCATCTCAATTGAAATCCAAACTATCCCATTTGAGATTCTTCCTTTGGTTAGAAGAGAGCTCATACGAGATTATACCAGTCACAAGGAAATTAGCAATGTCCGCAAACAATGGTATACCATTCACCGATACTAAAATGAGTTGTTCGTCGGGAAATAAACCATTGATATCTAGGCCATCACGAGGCCTCTCCTCCTCCTCCAAGCGGGACAAATGGTCTGCCACTTGGTTTTCACTACCCTTCCGGTCCACGATCTCCAAATCAAACTCTTGAAATAACAAGACCCATAGCATCAGTCTAGCTTTGGAATCCTTCTTCGTCATCAAGTATCGAAGTGCGGCATGATCGGTATGGACTATGACCTTGGCACCCACAAGATACGACCAAAATTTTTCCATTGCGAACACAATAGCCAAAAGTTCTTTCTCAGTCACCGTGTAGTTCACTTGGGCATAATTCATTGTCTTGCTCACATAGTACACCGGATGAAACATTTTGGTCACTCTTTGAGCCAAAACCACCCCAACCGCAACATCGCTCGCATCACACATGAGCTCAAAGGGAAAGCTCCAATTAGGTGCGGTAATGATAGGGGTGGTCAACTTATGCTTGAGAAGTTCAAAGGTTTGCATACACTCTCATCTAACAGAAACTTGGCATCATTTTCCAATAGCTTGCATAAGGGGTTCACTACCTTCGAAAAGTGTTTAATAAATCTCCAGTAGAACCCCGCATGCCCAAGAAAACTTCTAACTCCCTTGATAGAGGTAGGGTGAGGGAGCCTTGAAATCACATCAATTTTTGCTTTGTCTACCTCAATACTGTGCTTTGAAATTTTATGCCCAAGAACTATGCCCTCTTCCACCATGAAATGGCATTTCTCCCAATTAAGAATAAGATTGGTTTCTTCACAACGGGCCAAAACTCTATCAAGATTTTTCAAACACTCATCAATTGAATCACCCACAGCACTGATGTCATCCATGATCACCTCCAAAATATATTCCACCATATCGGTGAAAATGGCCATCATACACCGCTGAAATGTAGTCGGTACATTACATAACCTAAAGGGCATCCGAGAAAAGGCAAAGGTGTCATATGGACAAGTGAATGTGGTCTTCTCCTGATCTTCCAGAGCAATAAAGAATTGGTTGTACCTAGAATACCCATCCAAGAAACAGTAGAAGACACGCCCATCAAGTCGGTCTAACATCTGGTCAAGAAAAGGCAATAGAAAGTGATCCTTACGGGTCACTTTATTCAACTTGCGGTAGTCCATGCATACCCTCCAACCGGTGACGGTTCTGGTAGGAATCAACTCATTTTGTGAATTTGCAACCACGGTCATGCCACCCTTATTCGGTACACATTGCACTGGTGAAGTCCAAGAGCTATCAGAGATGGGGTACACAACCCCGACATCCAACCATTTGATCCCCTCCTTTTTCAAAACTTCTTGCATTGCTTCGTTCAACCTTCTTTGATGTTCCAAGGAGGGCTTTACATCATCTTCCAGAATAATCTTGTGCATATAGAATGCGGGGCTTATCCCCCGAATATCAGCTAAAGTCCATCCAATTGTCTTTTTTCGCTTTTAAAGCACTGCCAATGTGGTATCAACCTGTATGTTAGTAAGACAAGAGGAAAGAATAACTGGTAAAGTAGAACTAGGGCCTAAGAACTCATAACTGAGGTGTGGAGGCATCGGCTTCAACTCCAACACCGGAGACTCCTCAATTGAAGGTTTTGTTGGTAGAGTTTTCCGATTCTCAAGGTCCAAAGATAGTTTTCTAGGCTCATAAGAGTAAGAGCCCATCCCATGTAAAGCATTCACACACTCCACTCGTCCCTCATCATCATTGACATCAAGATTCAACAATACGGCCTCCACAAAAAGCACACCTCGGAACTGTTGGGCTGCTTCATTGACTTGCACACATGAAAGACCACTTTTTCATCACCTACCCGGAAGGTGAGTTCCCCTGCTTCCACATCAACTAAGGCATTCCTAGTAGAAAGGAAAGGTCTCCCCAATATGATTGGTACTTCATAATCCACCTCACAATCCAAGATCACAAAGTCAGCTGGCAAGATAAATTTATCTACTCGGACAAGGAAATCATCAATAATACCCAATGGTCTCTTCATTGTTATATACGCCATTTGCAATTTCATGGAAGTCGGCCTCGGTTTCCCAATAACCAAAGTCTTGAATACTGAGTAGGGCATCAATTTGATACTTGCCCCAAATCACATAGAGCCTTAGCAAAGTCAGCACTCCCAATGGAGTAAGAAATGGTGAAAGCGCCGGGATCTTCACGATTCGGGGCCATTGAATGCATTATTGCGTTAACTTGGTGGGTCATCTTTATAGTTTCAAAATCCATGGATCGTTTCTTTGTCACCAAGTCCTTCATGAATTTAGCATAGCCCGGTATTTGTTCAAGAGCCTCCACCAAAGGCACATTAATGGATAATCTCTTTATCATATCAATGAACTTTTTAAATTGATTCTCATTTTTCTGCTTCGCAAGACTTTGAGGATAAGGTGGAGGTGGCCCCGACAAAGGAGCCTTAGCTTTAGGCACAACCGGCTCCGACATGTCTATTACGTATTCCCTAGACGAGTTCACGTCATTTTGAGTTTCCACCTGGGTATCTTGAATATCAATCCTCACTTCTTCATTCACAATCTCGTCAATCACATTTTCAACCACCAAAAGAATTTCATCTTCTTGCAACTCAACTTCATCACTCAAATTTTGCTTTTGTTTGGAGGCATTCACATCACTGCCTCGTCCACTCCTTGTAGTTACCGCCATAACATGATTGTTCCTACCCTTCGGGTTTCCTACCGTATCACTTGGTAGAGCCCCTTAGGGAGAGTATTCAAGGACTGTGAGATTTGGCCTAATTGCACCTCCAAATTTCTAATCGAAGTATTGTGGGAAGACAACTGAGCATCGGAATCTGCATTCCTTTTCATCATTTGTTCGAACATCATTTCAATTCTCCCCATATCAGGGTTATAAGAACTAGGATCTTGGGATGGAAATGGGGGGGGGGATTGTTTGGTTGTTGGTACATTGGGGGCCTTTGAAAGCCTTGCCCCCGGTTTCCTTGATTGCCATTGTTCTACCTACCTTGATTGTTGTTACTACCCTAGTTGTTGTTTTTCCCATTCCAATTACCCTGATTGTTCTGATTGCCCCAGTTGGAGTTTTGGTTGTTGTTCCCCCAATTACCATTGCCTTGTTGTTGTTGATTGCTCCAATTGCCTTGGGGTCTCCATTGTTGTTGGTTGGAAGAATTGCCCCTTTGGCCTTGATAATTGTTCACGTATTGCACCTTTTCATTCTGCCCATCATAACTATCATCTTGGAATCCACCACAATCATTGTCAAATTGCTCCGAATTCCCTTAGTTCTATTGACCTCTTTGTCTTCTTTTGTTGACTAGCATGTTGACACCCTACATAACATTCACTTGGCGAGGATTTGGAACTTGTTGCAACTGTGCCTTTGCTAGTTGGTTCATTGTAGTTATCAACTCAGCTATAGCCTGCCCATGATCATGTAACTCCTTGTGTAAATGAGTGACCGTGGGGTCACCCTGGGGAAAATTGGCTCTACTTTGCCAAGCAGAAGAAGTGTCAGCCATCTCGTTAAGAATGTCACAAGCCTCATCACAAGACAGCTTCATGATGTTTCCCCCAGCAAGTTGGTTTACCATGCATTGGTTTGTTGTGTTAATGCCCCGGTAGAAAGTCTGTTGGATCATCGCCTCAGTCATATCATTGTTGGGGAATTCCTTTACCAATGTTCTATAGCGCTCCCAAAGCTCATGCAAAGGTTCAATGGGCTCTTTCTTGAAAGCCAAGATCTCATCTCTCAATGCTGCCATATACCCATGTGAGGAAATTTTTGCAATGAACTTGTCCGCCAACTCGTCTCAAGTAGTGATGGAATGGTTGGGAAGTCGTTCAAGCCAATCCAATATCATCCCTCTAAGTGAGAATAGAAAGAGTCTCAACCGAAGTGCATCCTCGGACACATTTGCTTGCTCCCCCAACAGGTATTCACGAACCCCTTGAGATGTTTGTAAGCATTTTAATTGGCAGCGCCAGTGAAATACCCACGCTGCTCCAGCAATGTTAGCATCACATTAGTAATTTGAAAATTGCTTGCCCGAATCCAGGGCGAGACAATTCCACTTGGATAGCATTGGTTTGGAAGCACTCGAGGAGCCACTTTTGCAGGTGGCGGGGGAGGGCCTGGAATATTATCATTGGCCTGGCGGCCTCTCCTTTGTCCTTGAGGCACAATAGGGACCTTATCTTCAACATTGTCATCTATTTCCTCCTCTGACAGAATATCTCCAAGTGGTGCGTTGTTTAAGTTTGCTGCCATTTTGTACCTGAAGTTGTGACACACACAAATTAGTAACACAGAAGAAAAGAGGAGCAATAAACAAAATATTTAGATAGATAGCCAAAACTGTTAGCTCCCCGGCAACGGCGCCAAAAAGTGATCGAGGCCAACCCTGTACTACTATGAAGTAGCAAGAGAGGTCGAAGCAGCTTTTACCCGAGAAGGTCGGGATCGATTTCAATAGGGAGCTAGATATTGGAGTTGAGTTTCTATCTAAATGGGAGTTGTGCAATTGTTCCTAATTGCACTTCTAAACATTGTTTGTTTTGGTTTTACTTCTAATTTTATATTACTACGATGCTAAATTAAGCTAAGTAAAGCTAAGATTAAACTATTGAGAGTTGATCAAATAGATAAAAGACATTGGGGTAATGACTTTCTCCTAGGTGGTTAATTGACAGATTATTGAGTCTAAGGCTAGATTGTCACATTTGAGGAGTATGATATAACTATTGCACGATTTTACTCACTCTATACCTCTCGGTAGTTCGAGTGATTTTGCCCGAATTGACTTTCTCAAGACCAATTGGGTATGCAAATTTGTACAAGCAATTGAGGTTCAAGTCGGATATTACTATCTCTAGGTTTAACCCTTTCATTGGGTCTTCAATCTCTTGAATACGCCCCAATTCCTTGTTGGACAAATTTCTTGGACTTAGGATCTCTTTCTCAAGAAGAGCCAAAGTCTACTAGGCATAAACTAGTGTTTGCAACCACTAATTCAACATTAAAACCCTAAATTAGTCCAAATATCAAACACCCATAGACAATCAAGCATCAAAACACTAGACCCATCAATTATCCACACTAGGGTTGAGCCACAACCCTAGCTAATGGGTCTATCTACTCATAATTATAGGAAAATAACAAGGAAATAGATGAAGAAAAAACCATAATAATTAATTACTAAATAAAACTTGAAGATTAAATGTTGAAACTAAGCTAAAATTACTCAAAATGGTAAAAGAGAAGAAGTCACGAGCACATCTCTACATCCAAAACTATCTGATGACCTAAAATGGGAAAATAAACTATTTATACTAGGCTGAAAATTCTGGATAAAAATACCCCTGCGGGACTAGTGCGGACTAAGGCTCTTGGCTTGACTAATCTGCTCTCTGAAGTTGGCCACCGCGGCCGCGGTGGCTTTTATTGCGGTTCGCACAAAATGAACCGCAGACCGCATTGACCAGGTTCCCCAAAATGTCACCTCCCTGAACTTTGGCTCTGCGGACCGCAAGAAATCGAGTCCGGCCGCAGTGGAATCAATGCGGGCCGCATAAAGTCCTTTGAGGCAGCAATGCCTGGCTGACTGAGAAGCATACTCTCTGATCTTCATCTTTGCGGACCACACAAAATGGTGTGCGGCCGCATTGGCCCTGTTTGATTGAGCTTGATGTTGGTCTTGGTACTTGTGCAAGTTTCACTCCTTTTGAGTTGATTTTTGACACCTTGTCACCTTGTTGATCAAACCTGCAATCAAGTACAACTTGTGAGCCTTTGGGACTATTTTGTACACATTTATAATCAAAACTTAAGCAAGAAGGAGTGTAAAATGCATCATAATCCCTAGTTATCAGAGAGTTGTTTGGTGTTATATCTTCGGCCTTTATTTTGTCCACTTCGTTGATGGTGTGGTTGAGGTTGATGGTGAGGTTAGCTAGCCCCTTCCTCTTTTCTTCTCTGTTGCCTGCCATGTTAGATTTGTGCAAAGAAGGAAGTGTAGGGTTTTTACAAAGGTGTTTTTTGAATCTAGAAGAAACTAAAATTTTAGTTAGAAAATTCCTCATAGACGGCGCCAAATTGTTTGACCGAAAAGTGTTAAACCTTTTTGTTAAACTAATTAAATAAGAAGATAGTGGGTAAATCCTATTTAAACATAATAAATCCTAGATCTGAAACCGACTGATGGAAACAACATATAATTGCGTTTAAACCAATTTAATGTGAAGGGGTATTTAATGGTACTGTTATGAATTCTTGGGGGGATAATGATAAGCAATAGATATGATAAATAGAAACAAATGTAAATAAAGAGAATGATCCACCCAAATATTAAAAAAGGTGGATGATTCTCCCTCTGAGAATGATGTAATACAAACAAACGTGGGAATATAGAGAGCTTTCTCGGATCTGATACGAGAAAGTGTGGGATCAATAATAAATCGAATCGTTTTGTAAAGACAATGTTTGTAATTTACTTGAGTGTCAACTTTTGATGAGAGAACTATCATATAGAATATTACATGCCCCCTTCTTCTCTCTCTATTTACCCTTACATGACACATATTTCTTATCTAACTAAAAGTACAAGTGCAGAGAATATTCTGTGGTATATTTCCCTAAAATATGTTACGACTAAACTAGACGTTTGGGCTGATCTGAGTATTCGATCTCGGCCCTAGCTACTCAGCTTGCCAATAAGTTTTTTCCATCTTAAGCACGACCTCGGCCTAATCGGCTATTAGTAATCTTTCTTTAGATAAATTTTCTTAGTCAGATTTTGACCCATACAATAAGGTCACATGATCTTTTGTAGTTTAACTGCTTGATATAACTTCCCTAGGACTTTCACTCGTTTTTCTATATCTTATTCTACTTACTTCGGTCAAGACATATTTCCAAACCTCCAGATTTCGTAACCTCTCTTTCTAATTCCATTATCTATATCGATACTATATTAAAAGCATAAAGCCCATTAGAAAAATATCGTTCGTCTTTTTTGCCCTTTAAAAATTTAGTTCACATTAGATAAAATAGTTATTTAATTATTTTTCTAATATTTCAGACCTAGAAATTCCTTGAAACTTGGTTATTAAATTTTTTATTTATTTAAACTAGATACCTAAAATATAAGACTCTAATCTATATATATTAAAAGCACGAATCCCATTAACGAAATATCGTTCACCTTTTTGGCCCTTTAAAACTATAGCTCACGGTTAAAAAAAATAGTCATTTAATTATTTTTCTAATATTTCAAACCTAGAAATTCCTTGAAACTTGGTTATTAATTTTTTTATTTATTTAAACTAGATACCTAAAATATAGGACTCTAAATCGATTAACATTCTTTCCTTAAATAAATATTTAAAAAGTCAGTCGTTTGGAGACAAAAGTTGTAGACATTCTTTTGAAGTAGTTTTGGCAATTAAGTGATATCCTAATGTAGTCCAATTGTTTCACGATGAACACAATAACTTTTCACTTAGTATTTGCAATAAACAATATTAATTTATTTTAGTTATGTGGTAAATAATGTGAGACTAAAATTAAAAGCTACTAAATATATAGGAAAATAATGTTTCACTTTTCTTTTAGCTTTTTTTCTTCTTCAATCAAGTTAGACTATTATAAAAGCATGAAATTTCAATGCAAAATTGATCCACCATTTTTCCTATTAAAAATATATTATTGGGACAAAATCATTATTTCATTAGCACTTTCTAATATTTAGAACGTTAAAATTAATTAGAGTTTTGATTATTAAATCTTTCTATTTGAACTATATAGGAACTCAAAATATTTAGGAATATTAACACATTAAGATTACTTCTACGAATTGAGTAAGTTAATTTTCTCAATAATTTATAATTTTAGGTATTATAATTTCACCCGAAACAATAATAATCCATGTGACATTAGAAGGTTGATAATGTCGAATCAGATAAACTAAGACATAAATAAAGCATTGCGTCGAACACTTTCAGATTGCTAATATTTTAAGGTTGGTAATGTTGAAATGTTTGCTATTTTAAGCTATTCGTTTTTAAGAATGTTAATAAAATATTTTCAAAAGTGTTGTCATAGAATTTGATATCTTTTCATGGGGTCGATAAATCTTTCTAGCAAATATTATATGTAATCGCAAATAAATATTAAACTCGGTATATGTGGAAAACTGATATTACCCATTATTATTGAGCTAAAGAGAATAACAATATTTATTAGCATGTAGTCTCTTTATCATGATAATAATCAAATATACATAGAAAGAATGATGTGAGAACCTAAATCTATCCCTAATGAAAATCTAAATAAAAAGGTATTTGTAGCATTCTTTTATTGAGTTAAATAAATGTGATTAACGTTCAAGATTTTTCCTAAGAATTTGGATTTTTAATTTTTTTTTATCATTCAAAACTTTTTGTGAATAATCTTTATGTAATTTTTCTAAAATATGTATTTATTAATATGAAATACACGCACAACGCACGTACTCTAAAACTATTTATTTTTATTGCTCAAGTATGAGTTGTTGCAGCATAGAAGTTTGCTCGAATGTCAAAGACAATAGCAAATGCACTAGGGAAGGGATCAATAAGATGAAAGACAAGTAGAATATAGGTTGTCACACGATTACTCCTTTGCTAATTGAAAATCATTTTCATCGGAAAAAAATTCCCCCCCACCCCTCCCCCCCCCCCCCAAAAAAAAAAAAAGATTGCTAGGACATATAATTCCTTTTCTTTTGAAATTTTTTTATGAAAAAATTATGAGCAAAGGTAAAAAGGATGCCTCCATTGAGATTTTTTTTTTCCAACTTATCAATGCTGAAGTGTTTGTTATAGTTGGTCACAATTTTCTTATTATCAAATTAAAAAGGTATTCCTTTCAACTTATCAATGCTAAGGTGTTTGTTACATGCAATAAATAGGCTCGTAATGAGAACTAAAAATTAGGGGCCGAAGGAAAAACGACTTAAATGTTTGTTCAACATGCTTAGAACATATAATTGCTTCTTCCTTTCGTTGAGAAGTTTAGAGCCTGCTGGCCCAAGAACATGTGAAGTTTTGAAGATTGACAAAAGAACTTAGACATGGACCAGGTCCATCTTGTGAAGCACAGTCATGATCAACCTATACATGTGAGATGCACGTGAAAGAGATAAATCTAACTGATCAAGAAACAATATCTCCTTATCAGATCGAAAAGATTGCATATTGGATAAGGAGGGAAAGACTCCTTATATAAAGAAGACACAGTTTAAGAAGAAGATAGTGTTAGAGTTTGAGATCGTCATGAACTCTTCTACGATAGAAGAGTAGCAATTGAATCCCAGTCAAACTCTGATTACTAACCTATTAAATGTTAGTGTTGTTCTCTTTTACAGGTAATGCACATAAGCAGAAGTTAAACTTAAATTGAGAGCAAAAGATCTAGGCGATTTTGCAAGCAATTTATGTGTGATTTGAGTGTGCAATCCTGAAGCTACTTGAACGAGATAGAAGAACCAGTTCCAAGTGTCTATCTTTTATTCTAGTTCAATTGTAGTAAGAGATTTTACATTGTACCTTTCAGCTTTCATAGAAGCAATTGTATTAGGTACCTAGAGTGTTCAAGTTAGAGTTAACTTGAAGTTGTCGCAACCGTTGAGGTTGTGTACCACAACGGGATTAGAGTTAATCCTTAGGTTTACAAAGAGTTTTGTAAATGCTATTTTGGCTCAGTGATTTTAGTGGAAGTTTGGGAAAATCCTACTGAGTAGTAGATCGTGGTTTTTTCACCTTTTGAGCAAGGTGTTTTCCACGTAAAAATCTCTGTGTTCTTTATTTTCTGTATTTATTATTCTACAAACAGTAGTAGTTGGAACACCTAGAAGAACCAGGTTCTTCTATAGAGTAGTTAAGCGAAAATTGGGTACCACACAAATCACCCCTCCTCTTGTGTGTTATTGATGCTTAAAACATTAATTGGTATCAGAGCGGGTTATCCTTGAAGAGGTTAACACCTTAGGAAAAGATCAAGATGAGTGCACCACCTGGAAACTGGGAAGGGCAATCCACTTCTAGGCCTCCACTCTTTAATGGTCAGTACTATTCTTTGTGGAAGAATAGGATGAGAGATTATATCATAGAAGAAGACTATAAACTCTGGGACATAGTCACTGATGGTCCCCTGGCGACTACAAAGAAGAATGCTGAAGGAGTGGACGTGCCAAAGACAAGAGCTGACTGCACTGCTGAAGACTTGAAGAAATGGGAGAAGAATGCCAAGGCCAAAAAATGGCTTGTGTATGGACTGGGTCTAAACAAGTACAACAGGATTCAAAGTTGTACCACTACTAAAGAGAAATGGGACACTTTACAAGTGGCTCATGAAGGAACTCCTCAAGTAAAGAGATCAAGAGGAACATTGCTATATTCTCAATATGAGAATTTCACTATGAAGGAAGGAGAAACTATCCAGGAGATGTACACAAGGTTAACAATACTAACAAATGAACTTAAATCTCTTGGGAGAATTATCCTTGAAGAACACAAGGTTGAGAAAATCTTGACAAGGGTCTTACTAGTGACTTGGGAAAGCAAAATCATTGCAATTCAGGAATCAAAGAACATTGATACTCTCAAGATGGATGAACTGATTGGAAACCTCACTGCCTATGAACTGAGAAGACAAACCATGAAAATAGATGCACCCAAGAAGGAAAGGAGTCCGACTCTCAGAATAGCTGAAGGTTCAGAGATGATGAAATGTCCTCACAAGGGATTTCAAAGAGTATCTAATGAGAGGAAAGAGTTCTTCAAGAGGTACAATCTTTAACAAGCCAAGGGCTCCTGAGAAACAGACCAGCGAGGGTTGCTACAAATGTGGTAAGACTGATCACACGATTAAGAACTGTCCTCAGCAGGAAATTGAATGGAAGAAGGAAAGGATTGAGCGAAGGAACATGTTCAACCTAAAAGGAACAAAGGATCAACAAAGGCTATGGTTCCTGCTTGGGGAGAAACATCAGATGAGGATTCAGAAGATGAAGCTGGAGATGAACAAGCACTTATGGCCATTGGAGAATCAGATGATAAACAAGAGGTCCAAGTGAAGGGAGTATCCAAATATGATACATGGATAGTGGCTCCTCAAAACATATGACTGGAAGCAAGAACCAGTTCCTTTCACTTGAGGACTTAAAATGAGGTACTGTCTCCTTTGGAAATGGGAAGAAATGTGAGATTATTGGGGTTGGAAAGGTAGGTAAGACTGACTCACACTCTATTGAGAATGTCTACTTGATAGATGGCTTAAAATATAACCTAATAAGTGTATCATAACTGTGTGACATAGGTAACCTTGTAGCATTTACCTCTACCAAATGCTTTGTGATTAACCTTACCACTGACAAGATTATTTTACAGGGAAAAAGAGTTAACAATATTTACATTGTAGATTTTTCTGCTCTTTCAGGAAATGAACTCACTTGCTTGAGTGTGTTGGACAATGATACTCTCCTGTGGCACAAAAGACTTGGTCATGCAAGTCTGAATCAACTCAACAAATTAGTCTCCAAGGACTTGGTGATAGGGTTACCTAACATCAAGTTCAAGAAAGAAAAAGTTTGTGAGGCCTGTGCAAGGGGGAATCAGGTAAGATCATCCTTTAAAAGCAAGAAAATGGTAAGCACAATCAGGACGTTGGAACTGGTTCATATGGATCTCTGTGGTCCAATAAGAACATTGAGCAAAGGTGGTAAGAAATATGTGATGGTACTTGTTGATGATTACTCTAGGTTTACCTGGGTACTATTCTTAACATCTAAGGATGAAGCATTTGACATGTTTACTGCCTTTGTTAGAAAGACTCAGAAACAACTAGGTAATCAACTTCCATCCATCAGGTCTGATCATGGAACTGAATTTGAAAATGCTAAGTTTGCTGAATTTTGTGATGAGCATGGTATAGATCATAACTTCTCTGCCCCTAGGACTCCTCAACATAATGGAGTAGTTGAAATAAAGAACAGGACTCTTGAAGATATGGCTAGGACTATGCTTCTTTCAAGTAAACTGCCCCACAGCTTCTGGGCAGAGGCTGTAAACACTACATGTTATATCATAAATAGATGCATGACTAGACCTCTTGTAGAGAAGACTCCCTATGAGTTACTTAAAGGGAGAAAACCAAATATATCCCATCTTAGGGCATTTGGATGCAAGTGCTTTATGCACAATAATGGAAAGGACTCCATAGGTAAGTTTGATTCCAGAAGTGATGAGGGAGTATTTTTGGGATATTCTTCACATAGCAAAGCATATAAAGTGTTCAATAAAAGAACTTTGTGTGTAGAAGAAACTGTACATGTAATGTTTGATGAAACTAACATTCTTTCTGAGAGACATGAACATGAAGATGAAGCTATTGGGCTAGTAAAATATTTGAGTGAAGTCTTAGCTCAAGCTAAAGTGGCACCAAAAGAAGGAACAGGTGATGGAACAGGTTCTTCTATCCAGGGCAACCTTATAGGGAGAACTGATCAAAGAGGAACTGAAACCAATCCCCTAAAGGAACCGGTTCATGACCCTGTTCCTCAGCAACAGAACATGGGAGAAACATCAAGCAGAATCAGTTGGTTGTGAAACCTCACAAGTATCGAAGTTCTTATCCTATTGAGAACATAATCACTAATCCAACCTCTGGAGTCAAAACTAGATCACAATTAAAGAATCTGTGTGCTTTTAATACTTTCCTATCTCTTATTGAACCTAAAAATATTGTTGAGACTTTGCAAGATGCAGATTAGGTAAATGCAATGCAAGATGAACTCAACCAGTTCGAGAGAAGTTAAGTTTGGCATCTAGTTACAAAACCCAAGGACAGATCAGTAATTGGCACAAAATGGATTTTCAGAAACAAACTTGATGAAGATGGAATTGTTACAAGAAACAAGGCAAGACTGGTGGTCCAACGTTACAACCAAGAGGAGAGTATAGATTATGATGAGACTTTTGCTCCAGTTGTAAGAATAGAGGAGATAAGACTCCCATAGCCTTTGCAACACACATGAAATTCACACTTCATTAGATGGATGTCAGAAGTGCTTTCCTGAATGGCTTCCTGAAAGAAGAAGTGTTTGTTAAACAACCTCCATAATTTGAGAGCAAGGAATGTCCTGAGCATGTGTACAAATTAGACAAGGCTCTCTATGGACTCAAGCAGGCTCCTAGAGCATGGTATGAAAGATTGTTCAAATTCCTGCTTGAACATGGCTACAAAAGAGGTAAAATTGACAGTACTCTATTCTTGAGGGAAAAAGGTAAGGATCTTCTTGTGGTACAAATATATGTTGATGACATAATTTTTGGGGCAACCACTGACAAACTGAGTAAGGATTTTGCCAAATTAATGGGGAGTGAGTTTGAAATAAGTATGATAGGTGAGCTTAATTTTTTCTTAGGCTTACAAATCAAACAAAGCCCAAATGGAACCATGATCCATGCAGAAATATGCAAAGAAACCGATCAAAAAGTTTAAAATGGATGAATCAAAGGAAATAGCCCATAGCAACTGCCACTAAATTAGACATAGATGAACCTGGTTTATCTGTTGATCAAAAGTTGTATAGGGGTATGATTGGTTCACTTCAGTATCTTACTGCCAGCAGACCTGACATAGTTTTCAGTGTAGGGCTTTGTGCTCGCTTTCAGGCTAATCCAAATGAGTCTCACTTGACTGCTTTCAAGAGGATACTGAGATATTTGAAAGGCACTACTGATCAGTGTCTTTGGTACCCTAAAGGTAGTAATATCAATCTAGTAGGGTATGTTGATGCTGATTATGTAGGTTTCCTTATAGATAGGAAAAACACCTCAGGCATGTTCAAGAGATTTCTAAATGAAGAACTAGGTTCATTAGTATTGGTTCATCTGAAAGCTAAGGTATATTTTCTATACTCTGCATAGTTAGAAATATAAATATTTAAATCATGATCAGAAGACCTACAATTGATTCAATTCCTTAGAAAATACTATCCGCTAGCTTTGAACCAGTTCCGACTGCCATAAAACTCTAAACCACAAAATTTGCCTAAAATCTAGGGTAGCTTAACCGATCATTCAAACTTGCAATTTTAGGTTGATTAGACCTCTAATTGACCACTGCTAAAGCTGTCATTATACATTAAATGTGTATTTCTCTTTAAATACACATCATTACCTCCTGCCATCTCCATTATTCTAAACCGTCAAAAAATCCTCTTCACTTTCATTTGTCTTCTTCTCCAGAATTCTAACTAACCAATTCTCTCAACAAGCCAGTGATCATGAAAAACCCACAAGAAAATCCTGGAACTCCACCACAACCCACTCCCTCTGATTCATCTACCCCTCCTCCACCCAGTACATCTCCCAAACCTAGGCTGAGAAGGGTGAAAATGCTTGCTCAGAAAACAATAGCGTATGGGCTCTCAAAAAGAGATTAAATGAGAAACTAAAGGCAACCCATGTCTAATACTCTGACTCCAACTCTGATTCTGAGTCATACAAATCCATTAAGGGGGAAGGACTTGGGTCTTCTGACTCTGAAAAAGATCAAGAATCCCCTTCTAAGGTAAGTTCTTCTTTGTCTGAAAATCTAGAAACTAGGTTTGTTCTGGTTGGGCCTGTTAAGGATGTAGAATTACCTGAGTTACAAAGGAATGGAGTTAAAAAGAATTCTGAAAAAGAAAAAGAGAGAGAGGGTGCATGTGGTGAAGAGAGGGGAAATGGGAAAAGAGTAGTTGATCATTCACCCACTGCTGATTTGCCTGTGCCTGCTATCTGTGGGGTTGAACAAGAAAGGGTAGAAGAGAGTGGCAAGAAGTCAGGGGGAAGTGGTTCTGGTGAAACTAATGAAGGGTTAGTTCATCTAAGCACACAAAGAGATAAACCTGGTTCATCTACTGAAGAAACCCTCGTTGACCTATTGAAAAAGGTTGGGGCAAGTTATGATCCTAAGAAACAAAGAAATCCCACACCAAAAGCCCCCAGTGCTCCTAAACCCTCCAAGAAAAGAAAGGCTTCATCCTCAATAGCTACTGAAATTTCATTGCCAAAGGGAAGAGCTACAAGAAGCAGGGTAAGGCAGAGTGAGAGTGATCTCCAAAAGGCTCTAGCTGAGAGTAAGAAGAAAAAATGGCTAAAGGAAAAGGGAAGGTTGTAAAGTCCTCAGAGGATATGTAGGTTGAGGATATGGAACAGGTCCATCAGGAGGAAGTTCAACCAGTGAAGGTTCAGACCCCCAAGCCCAAAAAGCCCAAGATTTCTTCCAAGAAGTCTTTCTCTATGTCTGAGGCTGCTGAACCTTCATTAGCCAAGAAGACAAGGTCTGCAGTGAAAAGTAAATAGGTAAGAATTTCTGAAGATGAGGAATGGAGTGGAGAAGAAGTAGAAGATGATTCTGATGGGGAACAAGACAGGCTTGCCATGTTTGGCAAAAGAAAGATTTTGAAGGGTAGACTGTTGAAAGACCTGGTGGAACCAGGAATGATGAGATTGGTGGATGCCTTAGCTGCTCAGGGGTGGAAGGACATGGTCCTTCAGATGGATGGTAGGCTAGCCAGGAATGAGATCATTGAGTTCATGGCAAATGCTGAGGTTAAGGATGGCAAGGTTAGCAGCTTGGTGAAAGGAGTTCAAGTGTACTTTGATACAGAAAAACTGGGTGAGATCCTTGATATACCCTCTGAAGGGTTTGATGACTATACAAGGCAAATGTGGCCTTGTTTGGACTCTCTTCCTCATGCCCTTGACATTACCAGGAGGTTCTGTGATGTTGAAGGTGTGAATGAGGCTAGGGCTATTCAGAAAAGTGAAATGAGGCCTCAACACAAAGTCTTGTTTGAATTTGGCAATAAGTGCCTATTTCCCAGACAAGATCAAAGGCATATTGCAAATTATATGGACCTAGTTCTTATGGAGTGCCTGGAAAGTGGAAGGCAAATTAATTGTCCTGCATTCATCATCAAGCTACTGGACAGGGTCATTAATGGCTCCAAGGCTCATGCTACCCCCTATGGCTTTATTAGGACTACGATTTTGGATATGTGCAATGTGCCTCTGAAGAAATGGGAAATGGACTCAAGCAAGGATCACTTTGGCATTAACACTCTGATTGCTTGTGATTACTTAGTCAATGACATCCCAAATGAACCTGGTTCATCCAAGAAGACTCCTATCAACAGTAAAGTCAGGGCTCTTATTCAGGAATGTGAAGCCAAGGATGCTGAAATAGCTAGGCTCAAGGCTCGTGTGGCAGAGGTGGAATCTGAGAGGGATTCCTTCAGAACTGAGCTTACCAAAGAAAAGGAGAAGAATGATGGATTTCTTCATAAAATGCTGAATCTTCTCCAAGCCCAAAACCAACCCTTAGGAATTCTAGCTTTTGTCTCCTGAACTTGTCTAGTACCTTCAGTGACCTGGATTAGGGATTTTTCTATCTTTTTGCTCACATTTTAAATGTTTTTTGCTTTCTGGTTGTGGATTGTGGTAGCAACATATCCTTTATTAATGATATATACTATTTTTGCTTTTGTTCAATGTTAATCTTTCCTTGAAGTTTAAATATGTTTGTTTAATTACTGATGATTAAACCATGATTGCACTTGCAGTTGTCCCAGTGGCCTTGAGTACTTATTAAAATATGGGACACACAATTTGTATGCAACTTTTCGACGATGCCAAAAGGGGGAAGAGATATTGTGCTTTACACATTCTGAATAAGTGATATTTATAACCTAATTAACCTGGTTCTTGATAATAACTGAATTTTCTAAACATTGTACTGATAGTTAAGCTGAGTTCTTACAGGATCCAAGTAAGTAAAAAGAATAGAGTTTGTCATCATCAAAAAGGGGGAATTTCTTGGCCCAAGAACAGGTAAAGTTTTGAAGATTGACAAAAGAACTGAGACATAGACCAGGTCCATCTTGTGAAGCACAGTCATGATCAACCTATACATGTGAGATGTACGTGAAGGAGATAAATCTAACTGATCAAGAAGCAATATCTCCTTATCTGATATAAAAGATTGCATATTGGATAAGGAGGGAAAGACTCCTTATATGAAGATGACACAGTTTAGGAATAAGATAGTATTAGAGTTTGAGATCATGTGAACTCTTCTACGATAGAAGGGTAGCAATTGAATCCTAGTCAAACTCTAATTACTAACCTATTAAATGTTAGTTTTGTTCTCTTTTATAGATAATGCACATAAGCAGAAGTTAAACTTAAATTGAGAGCAAAAGAGCTAGGCGATTTTGCAAGTAATTTATGTGTGATTTGAGTGTGCAATCTTAAAACTACTTGAACGAGATAGAAGAACCAATTCCAAGTGTTTATCTTTTATTCTAGTTAAATTGTAGTCGGAGATTTTACATTGTACCTTTTAGCTTTCATAGAAGCAATTGTATCAGGTACTTAGAGTGTTCAAGTTAGAGTTAACAAAGAGTATTAGGTACCTGTGTGTCACAACGAGATTAGAATTAATCCTTAGGTTTACAAAGAGTTTTGTAAATGCTGTTTTGGATCAGTGATTTTAGTGAAAGTTTGGGAAAATCCTACTGAGTAGTAGGTCGTGTTTTTTTTTATCTTTTGAGCCAGGTATTTTCCACGTAAAAATCTCTGTGTTCTTTATTTTCTGTATTTATTATTCCGCAAACAGTAGTAGTTGGAACACCTAGAAGAACTAGGTTATTCTATAGAGTAGTTAAGCGAAAATTAGGTACCACACAAATCACCCCCTCTTGTGTGTTATTGACGCTTAAAACATCAGAGCCTCATCGATTAAATATTGCTCCTTTGCTTCGCCATTCTAGCCTCTAGAACCACATTAGCTTGATAAAATTATACTCTTAAAGCCAAACTTTAAATAGTGGTTTGAATTTCATATATTAATTATTAACGATGCTGATTGAGCCATCTTGCATTAATCGTTATCATTCATAAAGACTTTTGTAATGTTTAAGAACTATTCAGGTTTAACAATTTTTTAAAAGTTCTCACCTAGTAATTTCAATTTTTATCACTAAATGGAATGTAAAAATAATAGCATATATTTTGAAAAAAAGCACCCAGTACTTTACCCAACCGAGTACCTACATAACATATCTTTCTTATCATACTATCATGGGTAAATGAGTCAGAAAGTCCGTCATGAGATAACAAGAATAAAACATAAGGGAATTTTGGACTTATGATGACCCAACATGATATACAAAATTATACATGTGACATGCATGCCTATAAGACCGAAATGATCATTTGGACACTCAAAACATAGGCCGACAAGGCCATATAAGTATCCATATACATGACATTTGTCTACAAGCCTCTAAGAGTAAATAAACATCATAAAGGTCGGAACAAGGCCCCGCCATACCAATCAATACATGTCTAAAGCATACTGACCAAATAGGCAACTCCGGAGCAAGTTGAGTGCACCAACACCTTCTGCTGAGCTGATAGCCTACTAAAGGACTGTTAACCTATCAATCGGGACTTGCGGGCATGGAACACAGTGTCCACAGGCAAAAAGGACATTAGTACGAATAAGTACCGAGTATGTAAGGCAGGAAAGCATAAACAAAAATAGTAATGTAAAGAGAGATAGAAGAGCTACAACCTGTAACATATGAGTGCCTCTAGGGGCTACTGACATGAAATGCATATTACATATATATACATAAACTTTTAAAAACATACGCCTCTGTGGGCATCGTCATCATCATATCGTACCCGGCCTCAAAAAGGACTCGGTAAAAATATACCTGGCCATCATAAGGCTCAGTAGAATCGTACCCGGCCAGGTGGAGCTCGGTAAAATCCAACTGATCAGTGGTTGCACAATAGGTGTTGTACCCGGCCGACAATAGCGCGGCTTGATGGAGTAAAATAGATACATATATATAATGTATGCTAGACTCATGAAATCATGTTCTAAACCTTTCGGAGTGACGAAAGGTCGTTGCACCTTCAATTAACATTATGTACATCCATACCATCAATATGAACCTCAGTAGGATTTAATGATCATACATACTTGCTTAGAATAACTTTATAAGGAAAGAACAACATAGACAACCTTAGTTACTAGGAGTAGATCCGTTATGAAGTAGCATATTCATTTCACTTTAGATTATGCCAAAAGAAAGAAGTGACTTAATATACCTTTGAAATCTTCTATCCAATCGCCAAACAAGCTCAATATGATCTTCTTACGTCTACAATGAGTAAACCAACTTCGTCGTCATTATATAAGCAGTGTAACTCTCATATTTGGAAACCAATATTCTACAAGAAAATGGACAACACCTCCCTATTTGTACTACATCCCATATGTTACCAAAAGCCACCAAACAACTCAAACAAGAACAATATAATTCACAATAAGCTCTCTGATTAGTTCAACAACCATTTTGAGCGGCAAGCTCAATTTATGATTAACAAAATATAGTTTGAATCCAATTCCTTTTCCATCAATCTGCCTACAACATATATAACATCATAATTATGCTTACCATATCATTTTCAACACAAAACATAATAAGCATAATCTTCAAATATAGTCCACACGCCCAACACCTTAACCTTTACAGTCAACATCTTATTTTTCATGTTATCTTCTTCAATCCACTGAATTAACACATAGATAAGCTTAACAACAATAGCCACAACATAATGAAACTATTTATAATAATTTCTAGCCACAACAAATCATATATATAGCCTCAACACAGCCCACAAAAAAAGATAATGATTTCTTATGCAATGTCAATTACTATTTTGTAGATTTTCACTCAACAACTCAACCAACACATGATTGACCTTAAGCACAACCAAGAACATGATTTACATACCTTAGGCAGTAGATCCAAAGCTAGAAATCCCGTGATGCTTGCTAGATCGTAGTTCTTCATCTTGTGGCTGTTTTGGAGGGTTCTTCAAAGGTAAGTAATTTCAGATTTCATGTTATTCTTTATGTTTAAGATAAGAATCAGTTCCTCCTTCGTATATATTAGAGTTTCAAGGCGAAAGTATTTACACACCAACTTTATTTTTAAGTTAAAAAAGTTTAGAGTAAATACTTTTTGGCAAGTGCTAATAATTTGGTTATCTCAATTTTTTTAATATCAATAATTTTATATATTTAAAATAATTCAAATCCATTTTGAAATTGAAAAATAGCTTGGTCCATGTTGGGCCTTCACTTTTTAAGCTTAAAGCAATTGTTGTAGTGGTCTTATGCTTGACTCATTCTCGTCTAGAGCTCCCAACATCGATTGCTCTGTTGCTCCTCCACAAGTAAACCTGCAAACTCTCTCTCTCTCTCTCTCTGTCTAATAAGCTTAGATCGAAGATTTTTTTTGGGTTTCTATTAGTTTTGATCAAATAATTTACACTAATCGTTTATTGTATAATTTTCTTAGAATTAAATACGGTAAGTAATATTTATTGCCTTAACTTAATTTGTTGAATGGTTGTAAACGTATTCATCTTAACTTTGCTACTTTGTGATATTGTGCTTCTGATAATATTGTATCAGATGTTTTTCTATGTTTTACTTTTCAAGCAAAAAACGAGACTCACGCTTTAGAATTTAGCACTATTAATGTTTTAGTTTAATTTGTTCTCTTTAGTTTTTTTCTTTTCGTTGATTTAGTATCATCAAATTTGAAAAATCAATTTCAAGAATCACGGGTTATAAGTTTTACTTGTCAATTTTAAATTTAATTGATAGAATATAACTTTAAAGAGTGATACCAGAGTTATCAAACCGCACAAATCGAAACTAAAAAATAAAACTAATTTCAAGCTTATTTAGGCTTCTTTTTCTCGATCCTACTTCAATCCCATTCCTTATCCTGATATGTCGTCTTCTCTCTTGCTCTCTCACTAATCTCTACTAAACTATACTGAGGTTTTTTTTCAACAGAAGCAAACCGATCAATTTCGTAGCTACCATTTACCGACTGTACAATCGATCAAAAAATGCATACTATTTTCAGTGTTTTGGAGGAATCAACAAATTTTTTAGCACCAAAACCCAGAAAACTAATTTTCCTATCAAGTCTATCGGTAAATTGAACCAAGAAATTTATTACTTCATAAACCAACAAAAGCAGTCAATTTTATAATTAAAATAAATAAAAATTTTATCCAGAAAACCGACGAAGACACTCGATATTTTGGTCAAAACTTCGGTCAACTCATTAAAATGACCGACCAATAAATCGATCGGCACAGTAGGTAATTACTTTTTCTTAAAAACACCTATGGGGTCTGCCGGTCGTTTTTGCATAAAAATACAATTGACTAGTATAAACAAGAAAAAACAAAAGTCTCAGACCGATAAGCATTGGTGATCTAGTGATAGAATATAAGGTACTACTTGGATCGAATATCCGAGAATTCGAACCGATTCACTCTATTCAGATTTTTGGATTTCGGATTTCAAATATTCGGACTCATATGGGTTAGGTTTTTTAAAAGTTCGAATATTTGGATCGAATTCGGATTGGTATTATTTTAATCCAATCTGATCCGAATACCAAATTATATGAACATGTATAAATATTATACTAATATTTTAATGTTAAGTCTTCCCATTTATTTTGCCTCTCTTTAGACTTTTTTTTTTTTTTTAGTTTAGATCGAAGTCTCTCTCTAACCTCTTTTTAGATTGCTCTATCCGCTTCCATTAAGACTTATCTTTGTGTCTCTCATTCTTAGTCTCTCCTTCCTATCGGTGGACAACGACGCCTCTCCCTTATTAGACATTCGTTTGAAATTTCAGTTTATTTTATTATGCTATGAAACTTTTGTTTTGTCTATTGCTATGAAAGATATTTATTGCCTTTCAATTTAATAGAATGGTAATAGCAATATCCTTAAAAAGTGCAATAACCGACTAGATTGTTAGTAGCCTTAATAAGGCGTACAATCTGATCCGAAATCTAAAATATTTATCCGATCCAAAAATACGATCCGATCCAAATTTTAAAATTCGATCCGATCCAATTTAATTCAGATTGGATTTGGATTGTATTTTAAAAAATTTAAAATCTGAATTTACAATCCGAAATGTGCTAAATCCGATCCGATTAAACCGATGCACAACCCTAGTAGAATAGTACTTTTTATGGTGGCGGCTCTATCTCCAAACCATTTAGTATGGGTTTATAATAGTCCTGAATCACTCCATTCATTGGCGCAAGCTTTGAACAAAATGCTCAAATTCATTCACAAGTACATATACAGTCAAATGTCTTTTGAGTTATTCATAAAAAGCGTCCATCAAATAAAAGATAATATAGTACAAGTAATTAGATTTTTAGAATTGATAAACCTTAAATAAATAGGCCTTTCTTTACGAAATAAACTGGGAACTATTTGAGACAAAGGAGCATCATTTTCATTGTATCGGCCAAAATCTGCCCTAAGAACAAGGTCGAGCATCATTTTCATTGTATCGGCCAAAAGCAGCAAGATTCATGTACGAGATGTCAACCATGATCGAGGTCGAGCATCGTGTGAAGGACAATAACTGCTAGTGTTTGAAATAAGATATTAAAGAGAATATTCTAGTGAATATCCTTTGCACTTGTACTATTAGTATTTATGAGGGATATGTCTTCTATAAATAGAAAAAGAGATAAGGTGATGGGATATGTAATATTCACTTAATAAGAACACTTTTCTGAAGAAGATTCTCTCTCTAGCAAAGATACAAACTTTAACTTTTCATCAATATTCTTACTCACATTATTCCATACTTTTTCCATCAGATCCATGAATAGTTCAAACATTCTAGGATTTGTCTATTACTCATCACTGTTAGGAGGAACAATCATCTACCTCATTCATTATCGGGTAAATCGCTCCCCCTATTTACTTAAATGTCATTTATTGTTATTTATTACTAGTTATTCCTCCATTATTGCTCATACCTTTTGGAATATTAAATGTGTGTTACTTTCAATCTCCCACTGACGCTGTCTTACATTGTCCGTGCTTTCAAGATTTATATCTTGATATATTATCATTAACTAAGTTTAACCCTTTATTGCATAAAACTAAATAGTTTAATCGAAAGTTTATATTTTTTAATCAAACAATTTGGCGTCGTTTGTGGGGATGTCCTAGTTAAATTTTTAGTTTCTTCTAGATCTACAACTAACACAGATTGATAAAAAAACCAAGAACAAGATCCCATTTTCCTTGTATACACAGATTTGATATGGCAGGTAACAGAGAAGAAAGAACGAGGATAATGTGCTCCCTCACAACCAACCTCTTGAACGCCATCAACGAGATTTATGAAGCAGAGGACGAGGATACAATGCCTAATGCTTCCCCTAGGCGAGGTAGGTCACCTCCTCCTCACTGTAGCATCACAATATCTCTCGGTAAAGGAGCTTCCACATCCGTGGTGGAAGAGATTCCATCAGCGATAAAAAAGCTCCTCGAGGCTTAGCTAACTGACACGCTAACCGACAACCTCCACAAGCCCGCTCAGGATACGGTTGCAGAAAATGCAAGGACTTGTGTTATACCACCAACGAGCTAGCAGCGTGACTCGTTCCCTCCTAAAATGATAGGTATTACTCATAACTTCATTAATAGTGTAGGTGATGACATCCTCGCAAGTATTTTGAAAAAGATGAAGGAAATGGAGAACGAGAAAAAAGCACTTCGGGACCAAATGAGAGAATATCAAGAAATGGTGGACTAGATACCAGGTGTCCCGAAGCTCTTGCCAAAGAGAGATGCTGGCCGGTTCGTCGAGCAACCATACAGTGATGAAGCTGTCGCGTATGCCATACCAAAGACCTTTAAAATGCTGCCCCACCTGAAAATATATGATGGTACGACCAATCCCGAAGACCATGTAACTTACTACGTCACCGCTGTGAAAGGAAATGGCCTCGCCAAGGAACAAGTGTCCTCCATTTTATTGAAAAAATTCGGCAAGACCCTCACCGGAGAAGCATTAATATGGTATTCATAGCTACCTACGTATTCCATTGAAACATTCGATGAAATAGGCGACAAGTTCGTAACGGCCCATGCAGGGGCCAAAAAGGCAGAGGCGAGGGTGAATGACATATTTGCTATCAAACAGTCACCAGGAGAAGGATTGAGGGACTTCCTCGCCCGATTCAACCGAGTAAGAATGACCTTACCAAGTGTATCGGAAGGAGTGGCAGTCGCAACTTTCTAGAATGGGTTGAGCAGAAATAACTCAAGGGCAACAAGAAAGTTAGTAAGTCGACTTATGAAGTACCCCCAACAACTTGGGATGAAATACACAACACATATTATGCCGAGGTCCGAGCAGACGAGGATGATATCAATGGGACAACTCATCGACTAACCTTGGAACAAGCTGAATCCAGAAAAGATTGAAGAAATTATATCAGGAGGGACCTCGTAGCTCCACGACCCAAAAGGGAATGGCATCTACCATATGTCAGAACCGCCATTGCATCCTCTCAGCGCCACGAAGAGGGACCATCCCGACCATGAGAAGGGACTCACCGGAATAAAGTATGCCCTCTATTATCCACTCACAATTTTTATGTATCACCTATAAAAATAATCTATGCCTTGGAAAAGCTCAAACCTAAGGTGATGTGGCAGCAAAAGATGAGATCAGACCCGAATACCAGAAAATCAGATACCCTGCGTGAATTCTACTAAGAGTGAGGAGACAAAATCGAGGATTGCATCACTCTAAGGCAGGAGGTCGTAAATATGCTACGACAAGGGCATCTTAAAGAGTTGCTGAGCGACTGAGGAAGGACAAATTTTGCCAGATGACGTGAACAACATCAAGGACTACCGAAACCGCCCTTGCCAACCCGCACCATCCATATGATCAATGGCGGTGGCGATGATGCCTCTATCAGCAGTGTGAAATTCACCACAACCCAAAGCTCAAACGGTCAATCACCCATGAACAGTATGACGAACTCATAGAAAGTATCATCTTCGATAAGTCGAATACCAACGGTTTGTCTTTCCCTCACTATGATGCTCTTGTTATCACTTTACGAATTTTAGATATTGACGTGACACGTATTATGATAAACGATGGAAGTGGCGCATGCATTATCCACCCTCGATTACTTGCACAAATGAAACTCGAGGATAAGATAGTGTCGCGCTACATCACGCTAACGGGCTTTAACAATGTAATTGAGAGAACATCCGGTGAGATCACGCTCCCCGTCTTAGCCGGCGGAGTCACTCTAGAAAAAACATTCCATATCATGAACCAAGACACAACATACAACGCCATAATAGGGCGACCATGGATACACACCATGAGAGCCATTCCCTCCAACTTGTACCAAGTCATCAAATTTCCAACTCCATAGGGAATATTCAGTATACGGGGGAACATCGCACATCCCAGGAATGCTACCACATCGGTCTAGACTGTACGGTCACTCAACAAACGAAGGACAAAGAAAAAGAGGCATAACAATCAAATGGGTCGAGGTCGGACAAGAAAGTCATCAAAGATCCCGATACGGTCGAAGCCGCAGAGTCGACCATAGAAGACCTCGACCTCGTTCAATTAGATGGCAACGACCACAGCAAGAAAGCTTACATAAGCTACAAATTTCAAGAACCAGGTAAATTTTGTCAATTCTTAAATACTAATGTGGACTTATTTGATTTTAGCCATGTAGGTATGCTAGGTATCCCGAAGAAAATTGCCACGCACAAGATGAACGTCGACCCACTCCACCCCCTAGTGAGACAGGTACGGCGTAAGTACAACTCCGTAATCAACGATGTAGTACGCGAAGAGGTTGGAAAATTATTAGAAAACGACTCCATCAGGGAGTCAAAATACCCCCAATGGGTCGCCAATGTGGTTATGGTGAAAAAGAAAAATGGAATATGGCAAATGTGCAAGGACTTTACAGATTTGAACAAAGTGTGCCCCAAAGATTCATTTCCCTTGCCTCATATTGACCAACTCATCGACGCGACGAAAGGGGCATGAACTGCTAAGTTTTTTGCACGCCTACTCAGGCTATAATCAGATCCTCATGGAAGATGAGGATTAGGAGAAAACCACTTTCGTCATCCATCAGGGGATGTACTACTACAGATTCATGCCTTTCGGACTAAAAAACGTAGGAGCAATGTACCAAAGGTTAGTAACAAAGATGTTCAAAGACCAACTCTGTAAATTTATGGAAATCTACATATATGACATGTTGGTCAAATCTGAAAGGAAAGAAGACCATATAGATCACTTGATACAAACCTTCGACATACTCAGGCAATACAAAATGAAACTAAATCTCGAAAAGTGTGCAATCGGTGTGGCTTCGGGAAATTTCTTGGGCTTCCTAGTGTCACAGCAAGGTATCGAGGTCAACCCTGAACAAATCAAAGCCATATAAGGGATACCATAGCATTGACCACCAAAAAATAGGTTCAGAGGTTGCCCGGCCGTATCGCTGCCCTTTCAAGGTTCATTTCACGATCATCTGATAGGTGCCACGAATTCTTCGGCATACTCAAAAAGGATAACAACCTCCAATAGTCCTCTGAGTGGGCCCAGGTCCTGAAGGAATTGAAGGCTTACTTGTCGTCGCCACTATTGCTTTCAAAACCAAAACCGGGGGAACGCCTCCTCGTCTACCTTGCCGTATCCGAATTAGCTGTGAGCTCAGTCCTGGTCTGAGAAAATAAAGGTATGCAGTCTCCCACCTATACATTAGCAAAACACTAGTCGATGTCGAGATGAGGTACCCTTACCTCGAAAAATTGGCCCTGGCCCTGGTCGTAGCTTCACGAAAGCTTAGACCCTTCTTCCAACGCCACCCCATCTCGATATTCATGACTTTCCCCTTATGAAGTATTTTCCATAAACCCGAGCTAATGGGCAGGTCGGATAAATGGGCCATAGAAATAAGCGAACATGATATCACATATCAACCACGAACAACGATAAAGCCATAAGTTCTTGCCGACTTCATCGCCGACTACAGCGCAAAAATAATGCCCGAAGTCGAAAAAGAAGTTGCCCACACTTCTCCCCAAACACAGGATCTCTGGGTCTTGTACACCGACGACACTTCTAATACGCTAGGGTCCTGACTGGGACTCGTACTCGAAGTTCCGACCGGCGAAGTGATTCACCAGTTCATAAGGTGCCCGGACATGACTAACAACGAGGCCGAGTATGAGGCCGTAATTGCAGGGTTAAAGCTACAACTCAAATACGGGGCGAGACGGGTAAGACTACGTTGCGGTTCTTAACTCGTTGTCAACCAAGTCACAGGGACTTTCTAGATCAAAAAGCAAAGGTTACAAAAATACCAGACCAAGATTTGTATGTCGCTGCCTGAGTTTGACGAATGTCAGCTCTACTAGATCCCCGGAGCACAGAACACCGAGGCACACGACCTCGCCAAATTAGCAGCAGCCACCAAAAACGTCACAACCGGAGAAAGAAATATGGTCCACCTCCTCAACTCATCGATAGATCAAATCGAGTGAAAAAGCATAAACTTGACTTGGGACTGTCACAACCGTATTGTAACATATTTGCAAGATAGCTTACTCCCAGATGATAAAAAAGAAGCCAAGAATCTTTGAATGCAAGTAGCCAGGTACAACATCATCCACAATGACCTATAAAAAAAGATGTATGGTGGCCCCCTAGCGGAATGCTTAGTCCCAAACCAGACATGGCGCGTCCTTGAAAATGTCCACGAAGGTCATTGCGGAGCTCATTCCGGCAATCGAGCTCTAGTCAGATGCCTTGTACGGCCAGGATATTACTGGCCCACCATGAAAAAAGAGGGCGCAAATTTCACAAAAAAATGTGAGCAGTGCCAAAAGTACGCCCCAATGATCCACCAAGCGGGCGAGCACCTCCACTCAGTCACTTCTCCTTGGTCGTTCATCAAATAGGGAATAGATAATGTGGGCCCTCTTCCGGCAGGGCGAGGGTGACTATTTTTTTCTAAATTGGTAGAAGTGGGAGCATTCGCCCAAATACACGAGCAGGATGTGATCGCCTTCATATGGAAAAATATCGTATGTCATTTTGGCCTCCCCAAAGAGATCAATTGCGACAATGGATCCCAATTTACAGGAAAAATGGTTGTCGAATCTTTTGAGAAATGGCATATCAAAAGAATACTCTCAACACCATATCACCCTATGGGTAACGGGCAAGAAGACTCCTCCAACAAATAGATACTGAACATCATGAAGAAAAAACTCGAAGACGCCAAGGGGCTATTGCCGAATTTACTACCCAGAAGTACTTTGTGCCTATCGAATAACGCCGAAGACGAGCACATGAGAAACATCTTACTCATTAGTATATGGAACTGATGTTGTAGTATCGGTCAAAGTTGGCAAGCCCAGTCTAAGATACTCCCACAAGAGCGGGCCGAGGAACGACGAAAGAAGAAGGCAAGAGCTCGATGAAGACGAAGAACGAAGGCATATGGCCTACATAAGAAGAAGGCGCTCCCCCTTTTTCCTTGCAGAAGTCTGAGTTTCGACATTCATTGGGAACAACTCATTTCCTTTTTGGTAATTAGGTATGGAATTTGAAGAGTCGCCACCTAACGGATTTTGAGGTGTGTTAGGGCACCTAAAGTAAATAACTCATAAACCGGTTTGCATTATCAAAGATTGGGTAAGGGCTCGAAATAACCTTGAGGGGAAGGTGTTGGGCACCCCTCGAGTACACAACGGTGGGTCCCGGCCAAACTCGAATTAGGTGAATTAGTCTTATAAACAAATAAAGTGATTTAGACAAACGGATACTACATTTAAAACAAGGAGTAAAGGAGGTCCTAGGTTTTTTAGCCTATAGGATCACTTCTGTGTAATACTTGGTAATCGTCCCCAAGTTGGGGTGCTACACATAGCATTAGCGCATCGGTCATCATATCCTTTATTACCTAATTACCATTCCATTAGTGGTTATCTAAGCGATTCTAACTAAACGTACACTATGCGTGCATTACCCATCCCTTACTTATGGTCTTGAAGGTGTTTAGGACTTCTAGTTAAGGTGGATCTAGAATTTCCTATAGTGTTTAAAAGGAGAAAATCTAAGATACAAGCAAAACAAATAGGACTGTCAGATAAAGGAACATTTAAAGGCTCATATTTTACCTCCACAAATAAGCAGGCAATTGCATATCTCAAACAACAGTATTTCAGACACTTTAGAAGTCCTATAGCAGGATATCTAGGTGAGCACAAAGAAGAACTTATGCAGTGTTTTATTAAAGCGAGGCAGAAGGTACTTAATCAATTGTCTACTAATTTTAGGACTAGCTGAATCTGGGCAGTTCACAAACAAAGCACAATTTTATAATCTTCAGATTTTAATCGCCCTACAGGCTTGCCTAGGCGTGGATTAGAGATGTCTTATGAACATGATATCTAATCGTTAATCAGAACCGCAATAAACCAGTAAATAATTTTAAGCAGGCAGTTTGGTTCATTAGATCCTATAGGCGTGCTGTCTAGGTGTAGAAACTGATTTTAAACTTACAGATATAGTATCTAGATACGAGAACTGATTTAAACCTTATAGCCATGTTGTCTAGGTGTAGAAACTAATTTAAACTTATAGACATGGTATCTAAATGTAGAAACAGATTTAAACCTTATTTGCATGCAGAAACTGATTTAAGCCTTGTTGTCATGCAAAGACTGCTTTTAAACTTACAGACATGGTGTCTAAACAAATGAACATCGCAGTAACCTATAGGCATGATATCTAAAATGTAGGATTGATTTTAAACCCTATAGGGATGGTATCTAGAATGCATGACTAATTTTAAATTCATACACAAATTATCTGAATGTACATAGGCAAACAAACATCGCAGCAACCTATAGGCATAATATCTAGAATGCAAGACTAATTTTAAACCCAATAGGCATGGTATCTACCCTTTTCCAACAAAATATATATCAGAATCCCTCCTAGTTTTACTAATATCCCTAATATCTATTTACAAAGAAATTATTATTACAAACCAAACATAAATAATGAATTACAGAAGTAAAATTGCTAAAATTATAGAGAGCATGAACAAGCCCAAACAGTAAACCTGAAAATCCAGTCCCAAATAGTAAACTTGAAAATCCAGGCATGTTGGGGTCAGATAGTCATACAGGAAGGTAATAAGGTTGAGAACATAGAAATCACGAATCTATCAGGGCTTCTGAAAGATATACTTCAGAGGGTTCATCCTGGATATGAGGTACGTGGTATAGGCACAAAAGTAATGCCTCAATTTTTGGGCTGTCCAAGTCAAAGCACATCAAGTGCGTTCCAAAAAGGAGTATCATGCTTCATAAGGTGTGAGCTTCTTATTCAAGTAGTATATGGCTTGCTCCTTCCTTATTTTTAAGATGGGTTCACATATAACTGTGGATTGTGCTATGAAGTGGCTGATGTAGTTGAGGTGTTCTAGGAAGCTCATCACGTCCTTCTTGCTCTTTGGTGGTGGTAACTCTTGAATAGTCTTAACTTTGGACAGGTCCAACTCGATTCCTTGGCGGCTAACAATGAATCCCAACAACTTTCCTGCGGGAACCCCGAATGCACATTTTGCGTGGTTTAGTTTTAGATTGTACCTCCTTAACCTGTCAAAGAACTTTCTTAAGTCTGCTATGTGATCCGCGACCCTCTTGGATTTGATGATGACGTCATCAACATACACCTCTATTTTCTTGTGCATCATATCATGGAAGATGGTTATCATGGCTCTCATATAAGTAGCCCCAGCATTCTTTAGACTGAATGGCATCATCTTGTAGGATTACACTCCCCACGGTGTGATGAAAGCAATTTTCTCTGCATCTTCTTCGTCCATCCAAATCTGGTGATAACCCGCGAAGCAATCCACAAACTATTGGAGTTCATGCTTGGCGCAATTGTCGATCAGGATATGTATATTTGGTAGTGAAAAATTGCTCTTGGGACTTGCTCTGCTTAAATCCCGATAATCAACACACACCCTAAATTTCCCATCTTTCTTCGAAACTGGTACAATGTTGGCTAACCAGGTCGGGTACTCAACTACCCTGAGGACTTTAGCTTTAATTTGCTTAGTAACTTCCTTCTTGATTTTCAGGCTCATATCTGGTTTGAACTTTCTAAGTTTCTGTTTTACTGGCGGACACATTGGATTGGTAGGCAATTTGTGAGCCACTATGGATGTGCTCAAACCGGTCATATCATCATATGACCATGCAAAGATATCCTCATATTCCCGCAGGAAACGAATGTACTCTTCCTTCTCTGGTGGTGATAAGTGAATGCTTATGCGAGTTTCTTTGACGGTTTCGGAATCTCCCAGATTGATTGCTTCAGTCTCGTCCAAATTGGACTTAGGTTTATTCTCAAAATTCTCAACTTCTCTGACAACTTCATCAGGTATTTCATCTTCTTCCTCCGAGTCACTATCTTTATGTTGCGTTGTCTCATTACATGTCACAGTCATCGGTTCATCAGGAAAAGTAATAATAACGTTGTAGAAAGAAAAATGTGAAAGATAATAATAAATAATAAATAGCAATCAATTGATTAAATTTTAAAAATATCCAAAACAAGTACGGCTCTGTGAATCGAGCAATTATTTTGAAACAAAACACATCTTTAAAACAAAATTACTGAAAACATATGAAATGCCTAGCATGGCTATAGAAATAAATTTAGGCTAAATGCCAAGCTACCCAGGGACTCATCGGGCCCTGGATGGTGTGGCAGTCCAATTCCTGAGAACAACTCCCTTTTTTACAGTCTGAATGGTGAGGCCTTCTTCCTCCTCCTCCTCAATTATCACACTGTAATCCATATCCTTGTCCTCTAGGAACAAATTCTTCAACCTAGCTAAAGCTTCTTCCTCTGCAGTTCCCCATATTGTATCAGCCTGGTGAAAATTCTGACCAAGATGTGACACTGGTTGCTCGAGAGGATAATAAGGACCACGACATGCCAGCGACCAATCATTGTACTCCTGCCAGATGTGTGGGTATCCCAGCACAAAAGTTGTGCCGTGACGTTTCAACTGTATCGTCTTGGTAATGCCTTGGAGTTTCTTCCCAAGCCCTTTGTCGGGTTCATACCCAGACCATTCTAGTATACTTTCTATTTTTTTACTCCACCATTTGTCTTTCTCAACTGCATTTACATGTTCAATGTGGTGATAAGTTTCCCCTCCAAGCCTTCTTCTATTCTCGATAACCGGGATAGTTTGACTGGTGTAAATAGGGTTACTCTCGTCTCCGTGAATGATAACCTCCTGATGATTCCATTCGAACTTCACAGCTTGATGTAGTGTGGAAGCCATGACCCCAACGACATGTATCCAAGGTCGACCCAACAGAAGGTTGTATGTAGCTGATATGTCAAGCACTTAGAATTCAACATCAAACCAAGTTGTTCCCATCTTCAAACAAAGGTTAATCTCCCCAATCGTGGCCCTTTGAGACCCATCAAAGGATTTCACGTTCATACTTCATGCCCGTATATCGTGGAAATCTTTGCCCAATTATTTCATAGTAGTCAATAGACAAATGTTGAGGCTTGAACCCCCATCTATTAGGACCCTGGCAATGAATTTGTCTTCAAATTGTACCGTGATATGACTCTCCAGCACTAGCCCTACCATGTTGGCCATTTCGCCGCAGGTGATATTGTTGGGCACGTAAGCTTCATTTAACACCTTCATCAAAGCATTCTTATGCGCCTTCGAATTTTGCAATAGTGATAGGATGGAGATCTGGGGGGGAGGTCCAGATCAAATATTTGACGACAGAGTATTCCCTCGCTTGTACTTTCTTTCAAAGATCATCTAGTCCTGTGTCAATGACATGTTGCTTAGTAGCATCCTCCTTGCTCGATCCTCCCAAATGTTCGGGTGTATAAATCCTTCCTGTTCTGGTCATTCCTTGTGCGACATCAGACTCTTCCATCTTTGCTTTTCCTTTTAGCCTAGCTTCGGCAATATAATCTCAAGGTATGGTGTTGGAGTTGTGTCACGACCCAAATCGATGGGACGCGACGGGTGCCTAAGTCCTACCTGTCAAACACCCCTAAGCATGTGTCTAAGATATGAATCCGAATAACATCTACTGTATTACAAAAATAACATACGTGAAGGAAACCTGCCTTCAAGGCATATGTACATATACATGTAGAATATAGTGGGCGAGCTGGCAAGGCTGCTATAGAAAACTATACATCCAAAACTAAAAGCCGCCACATACAACACAACTAGACATATTGTCCACAGACCTCTAACAGAAATATAACTGTATAAAGACGGGGCTGAGCCACGTCATACCCATATACATACATATATATATATATATATATATATATATATATATATATATATATATATATATATATATACACACAAACGTATCGTACCAAAATCAAAAGCAGCTCTGGATCAAATGGAGCACGCTAACTCTCATTGATCAGGGATCCTAAGAAGAAGGACCGTCAACTTTCCTACCTGCACCTGCAGGCATGAAACACAGGCCCCGTGAAATAGGGCGTCAGTACGAAAAATGTACTGAGTATGTAAGGCATGAAAATTAGTACATAAAAGACATATATGAAACATAGAATAAAGAAACACATCTTTAAATCTGAATAACTTTGTAAATTCTGAAACGTTTATAATGTCATCCACGTGTGTATAAATGTCGTGCCATGCATAGGTATGGGTGTACATAATATCATCAAGCCACTGAGGGCATCCCATCATATCGTCTTGGCCACTGTGGGCAACATCATCAACATATACCAGCTGATCAGGTGGTGGTGCGTATATAATGTCGTAGCCTTTTCCCATACCCCATATACATATATTTACATATATACGCGTATATAACGCCATCTGGTTATGGGTCAATGCACATGTATAAATGAGTGAAATGCATGGAAAATATGTAATAATCTCAATATTCCTTCTAGATAAACATTTTCCAACTGCGTACTATTCTGAGACCCATGAATAGAAGATAATAATAATTTTTATGGGGAATCAAGAATATAGACACCCCTACTATTTCTTTGAATAGAGTAATTTATGGAAACTATGTATTTGCTCGTTTCTTCAATATAATTTGGACCATGCCAAAAGAAAGAAGGGAGAGCATAAAAATACATGTTTCTTGAATTATTTGAACGAATCTGCTTTTGCGAAATATTAATGAAATTTACACATTGATTTCCTTGAAATTCAGAAACGAAATTGGGGTTGCTCTTTGAAATGTCAATAGAAGTTTTGGCAAGAATTGGACGAAATGTTTTCTGTTTTAAGGTTCTTGGTTTCAAGCCAAGCTAATTTGGCAAGAATTGGAAGAAATGTTTTCTGTTCCAAGGTTATTGGTTTCAAGCCAAGCTAATTTGGCAAGAATTGGATAAGATTTTACAAGTCTTTCTAAGACTTAACCCTTAAGTCATGATTATGTTATTCATAGGTAGCCACCTAGAATTATGACTACTTAGTCATTTTCTAGGTTTGTGGTTTCTTGCCACGTGTGGGAGTGGGGGGTTAATTTATTAATTTGTATCCACTTATTAGTTAATTGGGTAATGTCCTGTAACCCAGTAATTAATCAATTACCACAAATTACTTAAGATTCTATTTATTTTTAAAATACTTGATATATACTTTATATATTATACTACCGTGGTCATATGGCACCTTGCATGGTACTAGTTCATAATTATCAGGTATTATCACTCAACCGGTATTTTATTCCAAATTGGCTACTTTCAACGAACCTCGTTTTCACTAATTCATGTACCCCTTTATCTTTCATAACACTTATTTATCGCTTGTTCTAAATAGCGTAAGTACGTTAACGTCAAGATGATCTCATCCCTGAGTCTACGTCGGTTAACTGAAAATAAAATTTTAACGTACGAAAACGCGAGATGTAACATCCTTCCCCCCTTAGAAACATTCGTCCTCGAATTTTCAACTCCCGTAATCCATATAACTTTGGCATGGTCACCTTTGTAATAATACTACTACCAACTCTCCCTGTAGAAGCTTAATAATCCAACGCCACACCGGACCACAATTATCAATAACAATAATGGCCTCACATGACCAATGACAATAACTAACACAAGAATTTATACACGTACCTTATGATTATGACGTCTCAGTCGGACCCTTCTCTGGAGGAGGAAATAGGTAGGGATATCTAGACTTCATGTTTTCCTCGGCCTCCCAAGTAATTTCTTCCACATTGTTGTTCCTCCAAAGTACTTTCATGGAGGCTACCTCCTTATTCCGCAGCTTGCGGATTTGTCGATCTAGGATGGCAACCGGAACTTCCTCGTATGATAAGTCTATTGTAATCTGTACATCATTCGTGGGCACCACTCGGGTAGAATCGCCAATGCACTTTCGTAACATAGATACGTGAAAAACCATATGGACAGACTCCAATTTCGAGGGCAATTCTAAGTCATAAGCTACTTGGCCCACTCTCCGAATGATCCTATAAGGCCCAATATACCATGGGCTAAGTTTATTTTTCTTGCCAAACCTCATCACACCCTTCATAGGTGACACCTTTAAGAATACCCAGTCATCAACCCCGAACTCTAAATCTTGATGCCGCACGTCAGAATATGACTTATGATGACTCTGAGCTGTCAATAGTCGATCCCGTATCAATTTTACTTTTTCTATGGCTCGTTGAACCAGGTCTGGACCATGTAATCCAGATTCTCCAACATCAAACCACCCTATAGGCAACCTACACTTCCGTCCCTAAAGAGCTTCGTATGAAGCCATCTAAATACTGGAATGGTAACTATTATTATATGCGAACTCAATAAGCGGTAGATGATCATCCGGGCTACCTTTAAAGTCTATTACACAAGCTCGTAACATATCCTCTAGTGTTTGAATAGTACGCTCATCCTGTCCGTCTGTCTGGGGATGAAATGTTGTACTAAGAATAACTTGAGTCCCCAATCCTTTTTGGAAAGACCTCCAGAAGTTAGTTATAAACAGAGCTCCTCTATCCGAGATGATAGACACAGGGACACCATGTAGTCGTACTATCTCCTTGATATAAAGCCTCGCATAATCCTCTGAGGAATATATAGTTCTCACGAGTAGAAAAAGGGCTGACTTTGTAAGCCTATCAATAATTACCCATATCGAATCAAACTTACGCTGGGTACGAGGTAAGCCTACGATGAAGTCCACATTGATTATTTCCCATTTCCAAGTCGGAATCTCCATAGCCTACAATAATCCACCGGGTTTTTGATGCCCAATCTTTACCTGCTGGCAGTTAGGACACTAGGCAACAAATTCAGCTATATCCTTTTTAATTTCGTCCCACTAATACACTTCCCTGATATCATGATACATCTTTGTTGCTCCTGGATGGATAGAATAACGAGAATAATGCGTTTCTCCCATAACTTGCCGACGCAGCCCTATAACATTAGGCACGCATAATCGTTCTCGATATCTAAGGACCTCATCTTCTGTAATTTTAAACGACATCTTCTCCTTCTGAAGGGTGGTATCCCTATAATGAACCAACACAGGATCCTCGTACTTGCGTTCATTTACTTCAGTTACTAAAGAGGATGTTTCCATATCCTAAAGATTAATTCCAACGTCACCTAAGTCTAGTAACGAAACTCCAAGACTAGTTAGCTGATGAACCTCATAGGCTATTCCCCTTTTTTCTGGCTACAAATACGACAGGCTACCCATAGATTTACGGTTAAGGGTGTCGGCTACTACGTTCACCTTCTCCGGATGGTACAAAATATCAATGTCATAGTCTTTAAGTAGCTCCAACCATCTCCTTTGACGTAGATTCAATTCCTTTTGCTTGAAGATGTACTGGAGGCTCTTATGATCCATATAGATATCAATATGAATGCCAAAGAAGTAGTGCCTCCACATCTTTAGTGCATGAATCACCGCAGCTAACTCAAAATCGTGGGACAGGTAGTTCTTCTCGTACTTTCTTAGTTGTCTAGAAGCATAAGCCACAACCTTACCATGTTGCATCAGCACACAACCCAATCCAATGCCTGAAGCATCACAATATATCACATAACCATCGGTCACTTCTGGAAGCGTTAGAACCGGTGCTAACGTTAATCTATCCTTTAATGCATGGAAACTCCGTTCACAAGCATCAATCCATTGAAACTTTGTTCCCTTCTGAGTCAACTTTGTGAAAGGTGCTAAAAGGGAAGAAAATCCTTCCACGAATCTTCTGTAATAACCTGCCAAACCGAGAAAGCTACGAACCTCCGTCGATATTGTGGGTCTAGGCCAAGTCTTTATTGCCTCAATCTTTTGTGTATCCACCTGGATACCTTCACCCGAAATAACATGCCCAAGGAAAGCTACAAAGTTTAACTAGAATTCACATTTAGAAAATTTTGCATACAACTTCCCTTCTTGTAGAACTTTGAGCACAGTACGCAGATGATCTACATGCTCAGCCTCTGAACAAGAATACACCAATATATCGTTGATAAATACAATTACGAACAAATATAAAAAAAGTCCTAAACACACGGTTCATCAAATCAATGAATGCTGCTGGGCATTGGTCAGACCGAACGACATAACCCGAAACTCAAAGTGCCCATATCTAGTCCTGAATGCTATCTTCGGAATATCTTCATCCTTAACCCTTACTTGATGGTACCCGGACCTCAAGTCTATCTTTGAAAAACACTTGGCACCTTGCAACCGATCGAATAAATCATCAATTCTTGGAAGCGGGTACTTATTCTTGATTGTCACCTTATTCACCTGCCTATAATAAATACACATTCGCAAGGAACCATCGTTCTTTCTCACAAACAAAATAGGTGCTCCCCACGGTGATGTACTAGGTCTGATAAAGCCTTTTTCAAGTAAGTCCTTTAATTGTTCTTTCAACTCTTTCAGCTATGTTCAGCTATGTGGGGGCCATTCTATAGGGAGGAATATATATTGGGTGAGTATCTGGTAGTAGGTCAATAGAAAACTCAATTTCTCGCTCTGGCGGGAGACCCGGAAGCTCATCGGGAAAAAAATTGGGATACTCTCACCACAAGGATGGACTGAATGGTTGGTGACTCCACTTCCACATCCTGAACCCAAACTAAGTGATAAATACAACCCTTTCTAATCATCTTCCTTGCCTTGAGATAGGAAATGAGTCTTCCTCTCGGCGATGTTGTATTACCTTTCCACTCCAAAACAGGCTACCCCGAAAACTGAAATCGGACTATCTTTGATCTACAATCAACGTTAGCATGACATAAAACCAACCAATCCATACCCATTATAACATCAAATTCTACCATATCTAATTTGATTAAGTCTACTAAGGTAGTTCGACCATGAACTACTAGTATACAACCCTTATATACTTGCTTAGCTAACACCGAGTCCCCAACATGTGTAGATACCTCAAAAGGTTTAACCAATTTAGGTTTTATTCCAAACTTACCAGCAACTAATGGAGCAACGTATGATAAGGTGGATCCTGGGTCAATTAGTGCATATACATCATATGAGAAGACTGATAATATACCTGTAACAATAACAGGTGATGACTCCTAGTCCTGTCGTCCTGCCAACACATAAATGTGGTTCTGAAGGCTGCTCAAGCTAGATTCTCCGCCTCTGCCTCTACCACAACTCATTGGTGCTTGGGGACCTTGCTCAGTACTGATGATGACAAACCAGCTATAGATCCCGATAGCTGAGCTATGCTTGCATCACCTCTCATCGGACAACCCCTCATAACATGGCCCAGATAATCACAAGTATAACAAATACCTAATTCCATACGACACTGCCCGGTATGCTGCTTACCATATTGAGTACATTGTGGCAAGGGAGGCCTCATCTGATTTGACTCACCCATATACTGAGAACCTAAGGCCCTGAAATTCTGACCAGACCCTGTATATGTAGAACGATCAAATCTCTTACTTCTAAACTGAGGGAGCGCGCTAGTTAAGGGCTGGGATGGATACCTCGAGTACTGCTGCCTCTGACCACCTCGAAACTCACCAGAAGGACCCGAAGACCTCGTTCTCTTATTTTGGGCCCTATCATTCTCACGATTGTCCCTCTATTTCTATTTACGCTCCTCTACACCCTGAGTGTATGCCTGAATATGAGAAATATCCATGTCTGGCTGAAGTCAGACCGACATACAATCGTTAAGCAAGTGAGGCTCTAACCCCATCACAAACCGGTGCACCCGATCCTCTATCTAAGATACAATAGTGGGAGCATACCTAGACAACAAATCAAACTGAAGACTGTACTCCCGAACACTCATGTTACCCTGTCGAAGGGTCAAAAACCTATCAACTCTGGCCCATCTAAGCTCTGGTGGCAGATAATGATGGAGAAATTCTTCTGTAAACTCCTTCCATACTACTGGAGGGGCATCCTCACCTCTGGACAATTCCCACGACTCGTACCAATTAACTGCAACATCTCAGAGTCTATAGGAAGCTAGCTCAACTGACTCAGTCACATTGGTCTTCATTACCCTTAACGTCCTCTGCATTCTATTAATAAATACCTGAGGGTCCTTGTTTGGATCTGCTCCAGTGAATACCGGAGGGTCTAAATTACTAAATTCATGAACCCTCATACTGAAGGACCTATCTGCATGACCAATACCTACTTCCTGATGTCGAGCCTGTGCAACTACTAATCAAGTCAATAACTGAATAACATCTCTCATCTCCTGACTCGGTGCATCCGCCTGAGTTGCTGAATGTACAGGGGCGGGCGCTGGAGCCGGTGCCCCTCGGAGCTCTTCTGGAAAAGGAGGGGTATGCGAAGTCTGAGATGGAACCTCGCCATAAGACTCTCCTCGAGCCCTGGTAACTTGTGGCGCTCAACTAGTAGTCTCACTAGCCACAGACTTTCCATTCTGGTCGACCGTATTCTTTGGAGGCATCGCTGAAAATATAACATATCGTTAAGAACATAAATTCTTGTATCGTACGATCTGAGATAAAAAGAGAGAATAACATCCTATATGTCATGTAGCCTCCTGTTTATAAGTGTGGTGCACAACACACCCATAAACAAGACTCTACTAGACATGGTCTGTAGACAACCCTAGGACATAACTGCTGTGATACCACTTTTGTCACGACCCAAACCGATAGGTCGCAACGGGTGCTTGAGTTCTACCTATCAAACACCTCTAAGCATGCGTCTAAGATATGAACCTGAATAACATTGGCTGCATTACGAAAATAACATACATGAAGGAAACCTGCCGTCAAGGCATATGTACGTATACATGCAGAATACAGTGGGCGAGGCGGCAAGGCTGCTATAGACAACTATACATCCAAAACTGAAAGCTGACAAGGCCACATATAACCCAACTAGACATACTGTCTACAAATCTCTAATAGAAACATAGCTATACAAAGATGGGACTGAGCCAGGTCATACCCATATACATGTATATATACAAACGTATAGTACCAAAATCAAAAGCAGCTCTGGATCAAATGGAGCACGCCAACTCTCGCTGATCAGGGATCCTTAGAAGGGGGACCGTCAGCTTGCCTACCTGCACCTGCGTGCATGAAACACAGGCCCTGTGAAATAGAGCGTTAGTACGAAAAATGTACTGAGTATGTAAGGCGTGAAAATTAGTACATAAAAGACATATATGAATTATGGAATAAAGAAACACATCTTTAAATCTGAATAACTTTGTAAATTCTGAAACGTTTATAATGTCATGCACATGCATATAAATGTCATACCATGCATAGGTATAGGTGTACATAATATCATCAAGCTACTAAGGGCATCCCATCATATCGTCTCGGCCACTGTGGGCAACATCATCAACATATACCAGCTGATCAGGTGGTGGTGCGTATATAACGCCATAGCCTTTTCCTATAACCCATATACATATATTTACATATATACGCGTATATAACGCCATCTGGTCATGAGTAAATGCACATGTATAAATGAGTGAAATGCATGAAAAATACGTAATAATCTCAATATTCCTTCTGGATAAACATTTTCCAACTACGTACTATTCTAAGACCCGTGAACAGAAGATAATAATAATTTTCATGGGGAATAAAGAATATAGACACCCCTACTATTTCTATGAATAGAGTAATTTATGGAAACTATGTATTTGCTCATTTCTTCAGTATAATTTGGAGCATGTCAAAAGAAAGAAGGGAGGGCCTTAACATATATTTTTCTTGAATTATTTGAACGAATCTGCTTCTGCAAAATATGAACAAAATTTACACTTGGATTTCCTTGAAATTCAGAAACGAAATTGGGGTTTCTCTTTGAAATGTCAATAGAAATTTTGGCAAAAATTGGACGAAATGTTTTTCGTTTCAAGGTTCTTGGTTTCAAGCCAAGCTAATTTGGCAAGAATTGGACGAAATGTTTTATGTTCCAAGGTTCTTGGTTTCAAGCCGAGCTAATTTGGCAAGAATTGGATAAGATTTTACAAGTCTTTCTAAGGCTTAACACTTAAGTCATGATTATGTTATTCATAGGTAGCCATCAAGAATTATAACTACTTAGTCATTTTCTAGGTTTATGGCTTCTTGCCACATGTGGGGGGGATTAATTTATTAATATTTATCCACTTATTAGTTAACTGGGTAATGTCCTGTTACCCGATAATTAATCAATTACCAAAAATTACTTAAAATTCTATTTATTTTTAATATACTTCATATATTACTTTATATATTACACTATCGTGGTCATATGGCACTTTGCATGGTACTAGTTCATAATTATCGGGTATTATCACTCGACCCGTATTTTATTCCAAATTTGCCACTTTCAATGAAACTCGTTTTCTTTAATCCGTGCACCCCTTTATCCTTCCTAACACTTATTTATCGCTTGTCATAAATAGAGTAAGTACGTGATGATCTCATCCCCGAGTCTACGTTGGTTAACTGAAAATGAATTTTTAACGTACGAAAACGCGAGATGTAACATCCTTCCCCTCTTAGAAACATTCTTCCTCTAATGTTCAACTCCCTGTGATCCATATAACTTTGGCAGCATCTCCTTTGTAATAACACTACTACCAACTCTCCCTGTAGAAGCTTAATAATCCAACGCCACACCAGACCACAATTATCAATAACGATACATGACCAACGACAATAACCAACAAAATAATTTATATACGTATCTTATGATTATGACGTCTCAGTCGGACCCTTCTCTGGAGGAGGAAATAGGTAGGGATATCTAGACTTCATGTTATCCTCGGCCTCCCAAGTGATTTCTTCCACATTGTTGTTCCTCCAAAGTACTTTCATGGAAGCTACCTCCTTATTCCGCAGTTGCGGATTTGTCAGTCTAGGATGGCAACCGGAATTTTCTCGTATGATAAGTCTTCTATAATCTGTACATCATTCGTGGGCACCACATGTGTAGGATCGCCAATGCACTTTCGTAATATAGATACGTGAAAAACCGGATGGACAGACTCTAATTCGGAGGGCAATTCTAACTCATAAGCTACTCGGCCTACTCTCTGAATAATCCTATAAGGCCTAATATACCGTGGGCTAAGTTTGCCTTTCTTGCCAAACTTCATCACACCCTTTATACGTGATACCTTTAAGAATACCCAGTCATAAACCCCGAACTCTAAATCTCGATGCCGCACGTCAGAATATGACTTCTGACGACTCTGAGCTGTCGATAGTCGATCCCGGATCAATTTTACTTTTTCTTTTGCTCGCTGAACTAGGTCTGGCCCGTGTAATCCAGATTCTCCAACATCAAACCACCCTATAGGCGACCTACACTTCTGTCTATAAAGAGCTTCGTATGAAGCCATTTGAATACTGGAATGGTCACTATTATTATATGCAAACTCAATAAGCGGTAGATGATCATCCCAGCTACCTTTGAAGTCTATTACACAAGCTCGTAACATATCCTCCAGTGTTTGAATAGTACGCTCAACCTGTCCGTCTATCTGGGGATGAAATGTCGTACTAAGACTTACTTGAGTCCCCAATCCTTTTTGGAAGGACCTCCAGAAGTTAGTTGTAAGCTGTGTTCCTCTATCCAAGATGATAGACATAGGGAAACCATGCAGTCGTACTATCTCCTTGATATAAAACCTCGCATAATCCTCTGAGGAATATATAGTTCTCACAGGCAGAATATGGACTGACTTTGTAAGCCTATCAACAATTACCCATATCGAATCGAACTTACGCTGGGTACGAGGTAAGCCTACAATGAAGTCCATATTGATTATTTCCCATTTCTAAGTCGGAATCTCCATAGCCTACAATAATCCACCGGGTGTTTGATGCCCAATCTTTACCTGCTGACAGTTAGGACACTAGACAACAAATTCTGCTATATCCTTTTTAATTCCGTCCCACCAATACACTTCCATGATATCATGATACATCTTTGTTGCTCTTGGATGGATAGAATAACGAGAATAATGAGTTTCTCCCATAACTTGCCGACGCAGCCCTATAACATTAGGCACGCATAATCGTTCTCGATATCTAAGGATCTCATCTTCTGTAATTTCAAACAGCATCTTCTCCTTCTGAAAGGTGGTATCCCTATAATGAACCAACATAGGATCCTCGTACTTGCGTTCATTTACTTCAGTTACTAAAGAGGATGTTGTCGTATCCTGAAGATTAATTCCAACGTCACCTGAGTCTAGTAACCGAACTCCAAGACTAGCTAGCTGATGAACCTCATAGGCTATTCCCTTTTTTTCTGGCTACAAATACGACAGGCTACCCATAGATTTATGGCTGAGGGCGTCGGCTACTACGTTCGCCTTTCCCGGATGATACAAAATATCAACGTCATAGTCTTTAAGTAGCTCCAACCATCTCCTTTGACGTAGATTCAATTTATTTTGCTTGAAGATGTACTAGAGGCTCTTATGATTCGTATAGTTATCAACATGAATGCTAAACAAGTAGTGCCTCCACATCTTTAGTGCATGAATCACCGCAACTAACTCTAAATCGTGGGTCAGGTAGTTCTTCTCGTGCTTTCTTAGTTATCTAGAAGCATAAGCCACAACCTTACCATGCTGCATCAGCACACAACCCAATCTAACGCTTGAAGCTTCCCATACTAGTTCATAATTATTGGGTAGTATCGCTCGACCCGTATTTTATTTCAAATTGGCCACATTCAACGAAACTCATTTTCCTTAATCTTTGTACCCCTTTATCCTTTATAACACATATTTATCCCTTGTTATAAATAGCTTAAGTACGTTAACGTCAAGATGATATCATCCCCGAGTCTATATCGGTTAACTGAAAATGAAATCTTAACGTACGAAAATGCGAGATGTAACAAGTTGAAAGGAGGTGTGGTTACTACTGTCATTGTGAAAGGTGTGGCCACTTCTACCTCAAATGAAATAGGTGTAGCCATAGGTGGAGCTACCTCTACCTCAAATGGAACCGATGTTGTTGCCTCAACCTCGACTGACGGCTGCGTCTGCACCATAATAGGAGTGAGTGTGACTGCAAGTTTAAAGTCATCGCCTTCTCGAATATGCCCGATTGACCCCTCAGGATTCCATTCTTCATCCGTCTCTAACACATGTACCCCATCAACCCTATGATATGGGAGAGGATAGTTGTGGACGTTGGGCGCAGATTCTTTTCCTATATGACCTTGTCATTAATCAATGTCTAGATTTTTTCTTTCAATGTTCGACACTCGTCAATGGTGTGTCCCTTCATACCGGAATGATATGGATAGGTTTTATTTGGGTTGACCCATTGAGATGATTTCTCTATTGCCACAGCATGAATATGGGTGACATAACCGATGGCCTTCAATCTTTCATACACTTGGTCAATAGGTTTAGAAATAACGGTGTATTGTCTGGGAGGTTTGAGATCAAAGTTAGGTCGGGGTTTCTGGTAATTTGGTCGAGTTGGAGGTGAATGATAGTAGGCTGGCTAGGTGTTATACGTGTTATAGGCAGTGACGGGTTGAGAATATCTGGGAGATGAGGGTTGGTATATGGGTGGAGGTGTTTGGTATGTGGGTGGAGGTGTTTGGTATGTGAGCGGAGATTTTGGGCCTTGGGACACCATTATTGCCCCCACTTCTTTCTTCTTTGATATGCTACCTGATTGTAATGCTTTGTTCGTGGCATGTAGTTCCTCGAAATTTGTCACCATCTCTATTTTGATACCCTTTTCAATCATTTCTCCTAGTTTGATGATATCGGAGAACTTGTGATTCTCAATGACTATTAGCCTTTGATAATATTATGGGTCCTGTGCCCTAACAAAGAACTTGTTCATTTGTTCTTTTTCTAGTGCTGGTCTGACCTTGGCTGCTACCGACCTCCACCGAGTACCATACTCGTGAAAAGTCTCAGTTGGATTCTTCTTTAGATTCTGGATATAGAATACATCCGGTGCATTCTCTATATTGAACCTAAACCGGTACATAAACTCATATGACATGCTCACCCAATTGGCCCACTTCTTAGGGTTCTAGCTTATGTACCAGGACAGGGCATCTCCAGTAAGACTTCTCATGAACAGCTTTATTCAGATCCTTTCATCTTTTCTGATCCCTACGAGTTTGTCATAATTAGTTCTTAAATGAACCTTAAGATCACTTGTTCCATCAAACATTTCAAACTTGGGAGGTTTGTAACCCTCCGGCAGTTCCACATCTGGTTGTATGCATAGATCCTCAGAATTCAGACTTTCTATCCATTTACCTCATTCAACACCCTGAACTCGACTTGTTAATTTCTTGAGTTCCTCGGTCATGTTCTTGATGAGCAGGTCCTTCTCAGTGAATTCTGGTGTATAGGAGATTGGTTGAGTGGAGTGAGGCACGATTTCCACGTATATGGGGATGTTTTGGTGAGTGCCAGGGATTTAGGTGTAGTGGTAGTCGTTGGTTGAGTTTTGAGGATTGGGAATGGATTGTGGTGTGTTTTGAGGAGTGTGATAGGTAGTGGTTTGTGGGTACTGGGTTGGTTGATGATGGTGTTGTGGAGGAGTTGGTATCGGTAAAGGATTGGGGTTTTGAGGTGGAGTTACATATTGATGAGGTGCGGGAGGATTTTTTTGGATGCTGGTTTGGTGTATTTTGGGGAGGTTCTGGGGTTTTTGGTATTTTGTTGGTTAACGTCTGGGATGTTCAGAGTGAGGGAGAGGTTTTCTAAGTTGCGAACCTGCTCAAATTCTCCTTGTAACTTCAGTATCTTTTGTTCCAATCTCATAACTAAGTCATTTTGTGCCGGAGTACTCCGGCCGTTTGAAGTTTCCACATTCTCAACATTTTCTTTTCGAATACCACTCAAGCCATCCATCTTAGCTTTTCCTCTGCATTTTTGGATCACTCGAAGGAGGAGGAAGTGGAGGGCCTCTAGATCTGATGTGATATGCTGATGATGCCAGTATGTGCGAACCAACCTAGGGGATGGGAATAATAATAAAAATAAAGAAAAACAAAAGGTAAAAAAACTAGTAAGGATTCTGAAATGGTTGTAGTATTTAAACACATATTGCGGGAATGTAAATTCATGTCTTAATTTGGAAGCCTCATTGTGCCCGAGGTAGGCCTAGCAACAAATAGATTTGGAGAATTCAGTGCTAATAATTGCCTCATTTCATTAAGATAAAATAGACGAACCCCAAAACGACACTAAATAAGATAAGTCACTAATGGCACTTGGCCTTAGTATATTTGAAAGGCAAGTAAACCTAATCTACTTAGTCCCAGAAGGACCTTCTATGGGGTGGATTCTCTTGTCGATCAGATCCCCCAGTTTGTGCAAGTTCAGTAGTAAGAATGACCTTGCCAAGTGTTCTCCTTCGTTTCCCTTAGCGTTCTGGCAATCGGTGACTCTCTTCCTCATTTTCCCTTCCATTTCCATCAGACTGTACTCCAGATATTCCAGCCTTTTACTGGATTTAATAGCCCTCTCTTTCCACTCATTGATCATCTCAATATCGGCCTTATGTTGCTCCATATGATTAACTTCAGACTTGCGAACTCTTTTGTGCAATTTGTTATACTTCACCTGTGCTTCGGTAACTTCGTCTATGACCCTGTTTCCTGGACCAAACCTTGGCTCGAATATTCCTACTATGTTATCCTCTAACCATGACAGGTAAAAGTTCACATGACCAGTATGATATTGATCTGGCTCAATGGTATCCTTTTCCACGATAATTTTCAAATACCACATGTGCTAAGCTTCGCATTTGTATGAGACGTCGTCGTCTTGAAAATCTACATTGTTGTGACTCATTTTAGCAACTCACGGTATGACCTGCCTCCTGCCTGCCTATCTCATAACCCTGAGGGGAGCATAAGTGTATATTCCCTTAACCCAATCAATACCAAGGGTGGAACATCCCTGCATCTGATGATGAACTCATCGGTAGGGAATCACTCGAACATCCATTGAACCTGGTTCTCGGTCAAATTGTTGAAAAACTGCACCCATCCTACAACTTCCTCTGGTTGAGCAAACCTGTCTGGGATATAGGTCATTTTCTTGGGATAATGGAAGGCTATATGATCATTTCACGACCTTTGGGGAAACTCTTGACGGTATTGACCTTTTTGGAGATGATCTAACAACCAAACCTGTAACTGCAAATTGCAACCCTCGAAATATATGTGCCCATTCTGACAGCGCTCCAAGGCCCGGTACATATCTGCAATGATCATAGGGATGATGGTATATGTCTGCCCCTTGATCCCGCCCATCAACATTTTGGCCACCACGGCCAGCCTGGTGTGGATTCTGTCCCCTTGGATCTGGAACACTAGCATACCCAAGAAACATATGATGAACACAAAGACCCTGCGGTGAATCCAACCCAAGGAGGTGATGGAGAATTCATCATCGAAAATACAGTAAAACCAATTGTGACCATATCGTTCATAGAGGAAGTCGAAGGGTATGTAGGAATTTTTTAGGTACTCCAAGTCATCATTCTTTTTTAACCCCATCATCTTAAGAAATCCCCTAGTGATGCGATTTTTAGGTACCAATAAACCAGGGCTTTTTCAAGGTAACCCAGTGAATCCCCCTATTTCTTCCAAGAGAGGGGTCATTTCTATGTTTCCAAAGCGGAACAAAACCCTTTCTTTGTCCCGGAATATGGTGGAAGACTCTATCAACATTTTTCTTGGCTGTAGGTCCAACAAAGAAGGAAAATGTCCTAAGACCTTTTTCACATGATTTTAATCACTTGATGGAAGATCCCTCTACCAATCTAGCAATAGTGATGGTATGTTACCGACCATGCCAAACCTGGGGACTTCGTGCCTCATTTTTGCAAAACAAATATGGTTAGGCCCTTCCCTCTCTAGGTTTGCCTATTTATACAACAATGATTATCATATTGGCACTTATTTCTCCTAAATTAATGCACACAATCGTGGTTGTGTCCCTTGGGATTATGAAAAACCCGATGGACTTTGGACGAGGATTGTCTTAAAGGGTTATTGTGTGCACAACATGAAGGGGAAAGTCACGGAACTATCGATTGCACCGCCGATCAACTAGTTTTACCGCAAATATGATTTTCCAAATTTAAAGGGTGATATATAGGAAGAGCGCAAGCACTCATCAAGTGTTGCTATAGGATTGATTCCGCACGAGTGAAATATGATGTTGAGCATGATTTATGCAACAATAAATAGCATGTTGTCACGTATTTGCACGTTAAAAATGATAAATGCGGTATTTAAATAATTGAAAGATGGTTAAGAAAGAAACAAGGAGACAAGTTAGTTTTTTTGTAGTAAAGGAAATCATAAGTGCTTAAATAAATAGGCAATTAAATCCAAATAAGGGGGAATGGAAAAGTGTGCACATGTATTAACAGGATAAAGCATTCTTAAGACTAATCCACAAAAACAAGTTCGTTATGGTAAGAGCCTAAAATATCCCCAGCAGAGTCGCCATGCTGTCGCGCCCCTTTTTCCTTGCGGAAGTCCGGGTTTCGACATTCATTGGAAACAAATCATTTCCTTTTTGGGAATTAGGTATGGAATTTGAAGAGTCGCCACCTAATGGATTTAAGGTGCGTTAGAGCACCTAAAGGAAATAACTCATAAACCGGTTTGCATTACCAGAGTTTGAGAAAGGCTCAAAATAACCTTGAGGGGAAGGTGTTAGGAACCCCTCGAGGTCCATAATGGTGGGTCCCGTCCAAACTCGAATTAGGTGAATTAGTCTTATAATCAAATAAAGCGATTTAGACAAATGGATACTACATTTAAAACAAGAAGTAAAGGAGGTCCTACTTTTGTAGCCTATAGGATCTCTTATGTGTAATACTTGGTAATCGCCCCCAAGTTGGGGTGCTACACATAGCATTAGCGCACATGTCATCATATCCTTTACTACCCAATTACCCTTCCCTTAGTGGTTATCTAAGCGATTCTAACTAAACGTACTCCATGTGTGCATTACCCGTCCCTTACATATGGTCCTGGAGGTGTTTAGGACTTCTAGTGAATGTGGATCTAGACTCTCCTATAGTGTTTAAAAGTGAAAATCTAAGCGACAAGCAAAACAAATAGGACTGTCAGATAAAGGAACAATTAAAGGCTCACATTTTGCCTCCACAAATAAGCAGACAATTGCACGTCTCAAACAACAGTATTTCAGACACTTTAGAAGTCCTATAGCAGGATATCTATGTGAGAACAAAGCAGAACATATGCAGTGTTTTATTAAAGCGAGGCAAATGGTACTTACTCGGTTGCCTACTGATTTTAGGACTAGCTGAATCTGGGCAGTTCACAAACAAAGTACAGTTTTATAATATTCCGATTTTAATCACCTACAGGCTTGCCTAGGCATGGATCAGAGATGTCTTATGAACATGATATCTAATCATTAATCAGAACCGCAATAAACCAGTAAAAAATTTTAAGCAGGTAGTTTGGTTCATTAGATACTATAGGCATGCTGTCTAGGTGTAGAAACTGATTTTAAACTTACAGACATGGTATCTAGATATGAGAACTCTGATTTAAAACTTATAGACATGGTATCTAAATGCAGAAATGGATTTAAACCTTATTTGCATGCAGAAACTGATTTAAGCCTTGTTGTCATGCAGAGACTGCTTTTAAAGTTACAGGCATGGTGTCTAAACAAACGAACATCGCAGTAACCTATAGGCATAGTATCTACCCTTTCCCAACAAAATATATATAAAAATCTCTCCCAGTTTTACTAATATACCCAATATCTGTTTACAAAGAAATTATTATTACAAACCAAACATAAATAATGAATTACAGAAGTGAAACTGCTAAAACTATAGGGAGCCTAAACAGGCCCAAACAGTAAACTTGAAAAGCCAGGCCTTCAACCAAGTATGAACATGCCAAATACTCTTATAGTGCACCTAATGGTATCTTGGTGTGTCAAAGTTTCCAAGGGCCTCAGGGACCCCGGGCAATACTCACACCAGAAAAACATTTAAAGAAACCTTTTGTGAGCATGTTTGGAGAGCCAGCCCCAGTACGTCAAAGGTCAGAAGAGTCTCATGGACTCTTAGGCAATGTTCACACTGGAGGGGCAGGACCCTAGATGTTCAAAGAGTAGGAGTTGCAAACAGTGTATTAAAATTGGAGACAGTTTTGTTTTTAGAAAGATAGTTTGAATTTCAAAAGTGCATAGAAGCAGATTATAAGATCCCAAGAAGCACACACTTAGTGGAAGGAGTCCAGCCCTAAACTCCATTAATCAACAATAGACAAGGCAAAGTTTCGCATGGCCTTAATTCATTAGCTATTACTAGGTGATTATACAGGAAGATATTGGTCATAGGGCAGCATGTTGGGGTCAGATAGTCATACAAGAAGGTAATAAGGTTAAGAACATAGAAATCATGAATCCATCAGGGGTTTGTTAGGGATGAGTACTTAAAACAGGGCAAGAAGAACATGCTAGTTGAGAAATAAATAGACATAGATCTAATTAACATATAAACAGACATGTAAACATGCTAAAAGCAGGAAACACATAGGTTTAATTAAACATAAGCAGACAGGCTGAACACATAGGTTAAACAAAAGTAGACATGCTGATAACAGGACACATAGTTTAATTGAATGACAGTAAACATGCTGTTTAGGAGCAATAAACATAAAGCACAAGGATCTAATGAGATAAAGTAGACATTTTGATAATAGGGCACATAGTTAAATTGAATAGCAGTAAACATGCTGAGTATGGAAATACATAAGTTTGATTGAACAAAATAAAGACATGCTGATTATAAGGAAACGTATAGGTTTAATTGAATAGCAGTAGTGAAAGCATACTAGTTAAGAGATAGCAATAGGAGAGTGAAGCAAACAGGGTCCAAAGGTCTAGCCTTGGCTTCCATCCGGCTAGATAGTGCAACAAACAAAGAATAGAAGATTGTGATAGAGGAACATAGCAAGAACTTTGTGTACTTTTCTATGTCTGTCTGTCTATGTGTTAAAGAAAAAGAATGAGACTTATATAGCATTGAGTAGAGTAGAGTAAAGCAGTTTAAAGGTTTGCAAGTAAGGCAAAGAAATAATGAGTCAATCAATTCAGGCATGGCAAGGCTAATCAATAGGCAGAAATCATGGGATTATATAAAAAATAACTCAGAATTGCGGTCCAAATAAGGTAAGTGGTAAGTCTGATAGTCAATTAGAATCAGAACACCAAAACCTGGCAAATAATAGGCAATTAGTCACACAAATAAGGTAACACAAGTAAATTATCGACCAATCTGGCATTGGTAAGTCAATCAATCCACAAATTAAGCTTAGCATGAACAATTAAGGCAAGTAGTACTAGTTAGGAGTCCAAAAAATAAGAAAAGTAATAAAATTATAGGAAGTAATCGCCTTAGTAAACAAAGCAAATTTCAAACCCTAAGCAGTTTAGGTACTCAGCCAATCACTCAAAATAACGGGCAAATATGGAAGTGAATATGAGATAATTAAACAAATTAAGACCGTAATATAGTCATGAAAGAATCAGTAGAAGAAAGATAATCAAACACATAGGAACTTTAGCAGTGTTTTTTGCAGAAACAAAATGAAATGAAACCCTAATTATTAGGAATATTAGGATCGATTAACAGTAAGGAAAGCAGAAAACCTTTAGAGAAAAATGCTATAGAAACTCGAAACCACTTCAGATCTACAGCAAATAATAAAGAATCAAAACCCTAATTTGGAGGAACATTAAAACCAATCGATGATAAGAAGAATAGGAAAATTTTAAAGAAAACTACCGTATAAACTTGAGAACGTTTAAGATATACAAGGATCTGAACAGATTCAAAGTACAAGAGATGAGGGCTTTGAGAAAATGACAGAGATGAAAAAAAATCTGGTTTGGAACCAGAGATTCGAGCCATAAACACAAGATAATAGTACTCACAAACGGAGATGACCGTAGGTGGATTCTTAAATGGTTTCGAACAAAATCTGGGTTGGATCTCTTCAAGATCCCTTCATAAAACAACAAAATCGAACAACCAGAAGAGGTAAGGGACCGGTAGAGGCCTCAAATCACAAGGGGACCCCATGGAATGGGTAATAATCAAAGGGTTTGGGGGGATTTAGATGATGTTTCTAGGGTTAGGGCTAGTTTCAAAGAGAACCGGAGAAGAAAGAGGATCTAAGGGCGGTTGTCTTCAGAGAAATGGCTAGGGTTAAGGGGTCGTTTGGGTTAAAAAAGGAAAGGGGGAATTGGGGTCGTTGATCTTAGAGATCAACGACCAAGATTAGAAGGGTTTGGGTCAGGTAGAGGTCTTTAGGTTTTGTGATGGGGTGATTTGGGCCTAGGTTAAATTAAATTGGGCTGGGGAAGGTCCGATTTTGGGTATAACTAGGGGCTATTTGTTAAATACCCAATTTACTAAATAAAATAATTTTAAAAATAGTTAATTAAATGATAAAAATGATTTTCATGCATGAAGGTGATTTAAAATAGTTACTTAATATTATAAAAATATAAAAAGACATTTTCTGTATAGATGATATAGTTATGCATATATGTGGGCTATTATTGCAAAATATGCAATTAGAGTTTTAGAAAAATGCAATTAAAATATTTGAACATAAGTATGAGCATAAATGATGAATTTAGATGACTAAATCATTGTAAAGTAATATGAGGGATAATTATTGAATATTTATATAATTAAAAATGCAAAAATAAATTGATTTGGGGCCTTTAAAAATTATAGAAAAATTATAAAAATACTTGTGCATGTTTGTAAATGTATGTACAATATTTTACAAGTATTTATGCATATTTAAAAATATATGATGGAAAAATTGGGTATCAACAGCTTCCCCTCTTTACCCCGGAAGGATGAAAGAGTTTTCGGGTAAAGAAATGATGACCGATTTTGACTGAATGGGAGTTTTGAAAAATAGAGGTCGAACCCTGGTCTCTAAGTTGCCTATATATCCCTGGTTGTACAGGAATTAGGCCATATGTAGTTCTGGACCCAGCGGTGAATGAAGCCGATGGAAAAGATTCTTTTGTGAAATGTAATGTTGGATGGAGTTATAATTGTGAGTTTGGAGCGTAACAGATGTATTATAGGGCAGATATCTAAATGGTCACAGAGTAAGGTGGGTAATTGATGGGAATTAGTTATAATGGCAAAGTGAAAATGGTATAAACGGAAACCGGAGAGAAGGTTGCTCCTGTTTGAAGAACGGTTACCTCCTTGATTACCTGGAAAACTCAAAATACGATGCATGCAAGTATATAGGTTAATGCGAGAATTTAAACGTGATGCAAATTACCCTTGGATCATAAAATATTGTCTTTGGATGGTGCAGATGACGTCCTTATACTATGATGTCCTGGGCAATGAATTATGAGATCTGAGATTCGTAGGCCATGAAATGATGTTCTCGGGCTATGAGGATGGTGCCTCTGAACCATGACGCCTTTGAATAATGATGTGCAAGTTTGAGGGATCCTCAATCCATGGCATGGTGTCTTCAGGCTATGGAGATGATGCCTTCGGACTATGACACCTTTGGACAAATTGGCTATACATCAGCCCATGAAATGAAGAGACATGATACCAAAAGCGATAGCAAGACAAAGCTTAGTCTTGTGCGGAGTTTGGGGGTAGAGCATAGCCCGAGGGAAGAAGATAGTGCCAAGTTTAGAATAGAGCAACATTTATGTAGAGAGGGACAATGCTTAGTCCCATGAGAAAGTAGTGGTTAGCCTTATGAAAATATGGAGGCAAGGATTAGCCTCATGTAGATCGGGAGGCAGGGTTTAGCCTCATGCAAGTTTGGAGACAGGGCTTAGTCTGATGCAAGGGGAAGGCAACACTTACTCTTATGCAAATATGGAGGCAGGGCTTAGCCTCATGCACGATTGGAGATAGGGCGTAGTTTCATGCAAAGGGAAGGCAACGCTTAGCCTTATGCAAATATAGAGGCAGGGCTTAACCTCATGCAAGATTTGAGACAGGGCTTAGTCTCATGCAAAGAGAAGGTAGTGATTAGCCTTATACAAAATGTGGAGGCAGGGCTTAGCCTCATGCAAGATTGGAGACAGAGCTTAGTCTCATGCAAAGAGAAGGCAGTGCTTAGCCTTATGCAAATGCGGAGACAAGGCTTAGCCTCATGCAAGATTTGATACAAGGCTTAGTCTCATGTAAAGAGAAGCCAATGCTTAACCTTATACAAATGTGGAGGCAGGGCTTAGCCTCATGCAAGATTTGAGAAAAGGCTTAGTCTCATGCAAAAAGAAGGCAGTGCTTAGCCTTATGTAGATGTGGAGGCAGTGCTTATCCTTATGCATATGTGGAGGCAGGGCTTAGCCTCATGCAAGATTTGAGACAAGGCTTAGTCTCATGCAAGGAGAAGGCAATGTGTATCCTTATATAAATATGGAGGCAAGTCTTAGCCTCATGCAAGATTTGAGACAAGGCTTAGTCTCATGCAAGGAGAAGGAAATGCTTAGCCTTATGCATTGAACATGTAGCAAATAAGAGTAAAATATTTCTTAGCTGGAGATATATTTGCGTCTGGTGGCTTGATTGATAGTAACTTTGATATGTCTATGTTTGTGAATACTTCTGTTACGTTCACCATGCCTGCATCCACAGAAAAATCATAAGTTCTGTGAGAGGAGGTTGGTTCGTGCCTTTGTCTGTTGGCTTTGCTTTGCTCCTTTCTAGAGGCCATGTTTGAGTTACCCTGGGTAATACCTGTCTGTCACAAAAATAGAGTTTTCGAAAATATGCACTTATTGATGAAACTAGAGTTATTTTAGAAAACATAGTGAAATATTAGGTAATTTTATATGAACTAATAACTGTAACACATTTCAGAGTCATTGCAGCTTTCTTGTATTAAAACTTTGAGGGTCCTCCTCAAACTTCTGCCCTAGTTTGGTACATGGTCCTTCGGTCGTTTTACGTGCAATGAGACTTGCTGAACCTTTTCGGAATTTTTAGAATCCTTCTCAAAATTCTGCCCCAGTTTCTTAACCAATTTCTAACTGTCTGGCATATGAAGGCATTGGCTAGACTTGCTCCGGAATTTCGAGGGTCCTCGTCAAAATTTTACCCCAGTTTCTGGTGCTGGGGAACATGCAAATTTTATTAAGATATGGCCAAACCCACATGGCTGCCTACTTATCCCCTCTTAAATGCAAAATCAGGTCAAGCTTAGTTCAGTTACATCAGATGAAGAAATGTAAATAGTCTAAACATAGTATCTCTTAACTGTGTCTGAATTGATTGGTTTTGGCCAGACTTCTCCGTCCATTTCTACAAGTATGAGTGCTCCTCCAATTAGCACTCGGTAAACCATGTGAGGACCTTGCCAATTGGGAGAGAATTTCACTTTGGCTTCATCTTGATGTGGGAAGATCTTCTTCAGTACCAACTGTCCTAGTGTGAATTGTCTTGGTTTGACCCTTTTGTTGAAAGCTCTGGACATTCTGTTTTGGTAAAGCTAACCGTAACATATTGCGTTCATTCTCTTTCCGTCTATAAGGGCCAGTTGCTCATAGCACCTCCTTATCTATTTTGCATCGCTGAGTTCGACTTCTTATATGATTCTTAAAAAAGAATATCTACCTCGGCTAGAATGACAGCTTCGGTACCATAAACTAGTAAATAGAGAGTTGCCCCAGTTGATGTGCGGACAGTAGTGCGGTACCCCAATAGGGCAAAGGGAAACTTCTCGTGCCATTATTTGTGATTTTCTACCATCTTCCTTAGTATATTCTTGATGTTTTTATTGGCATCTTCCACAACGCCATTCATTTGAGGCTTGTATACTGCAGAGTTTTTGTGCTTGATTTTGAAGGTTTCACACATGGCTTTCATCGGGTCAGTGTTGTGATTGGCAGCATTGTCAGTTATGATGGACTCGGAAACTCCGAATTGGCAAACAATACGATCCTTGACAAAGTCTGCGATAACTTTCTTGGTTACAGCTTTGTTAGATGCGGACTCTACCCATTTTGTGAAATAGTCGATGGCCACTAAAATGAACCAGTGCCCGTTTGAAGCAGTGGGCTAGATTAGACTCATGACATCCATTCCCCAGGCAGCAAAAGCTCGATTGAGCTCGTTTGGTGGTACCTTTATCATATCTGCATGTAGTTGGTACTGGTGGCATTTCTATACATACAGGATACAATCTATTTCCATGGTCATCCAAAAATATCCAGCTCTGAGTATCTTCTTGGCTAAAACAAAACCATTCATATGTGTCCACAAGTTCTGGCATGTATCTCCTCGAGCAACCTGGAAGCTTCCTTTGCGTCAACAAACCTTAACAACCCGAGATCAGGAGTTCTTTTATACAAGGTCCCTCTGCTTTGGAAGAAGTTATTAGACAGCCTCCGCAGCATGTGTTTCTAAGTATGGTTTGCCTGCTCTGGATATTCTCCATTCGCCAAATATTCTTTGATGTCGTGGAACCAAGGTTTTCCATCCGTTTCTTCTTCAACATGAGCATAGTAAGCCTGTTGATTATGGATTCTTACCGGGATAGGATCGATGAAATTCTTGTCTGGATGTTGTATCATCGATGACAAAGTAGCCAATGCATCTGCAAACTCATTATGAATTCTGGGAACATGCTGAAACTCTATCTTTGTGAATCTTTTCTTCAATTCCTGCACATGGTGTAGATATGGCAATATCTTGGATTTCTTGGTAGCCCATTCTCCTTGAACTTAATGTACCAGAAGGTCCAAATCACCAATTAGCAGCAGCTATTGTATATTCATATCGATGGCCAGATAGAGCCCTATGATGCAAGCTTCATATTCTGCCATGTTGTTGGTGCATGGAAACCTAAGCTTCGCAGATACAGGGTAATGTTGACATGTTTCTGATACTAAAACTCCTCTGATGCCCACTCCTTTGAAGTTTGCAGCTCCATCGAAGAACATTCTCCAGCTGTTATAAGCTTCAGCGATGTCCTCTCCTACAAATGATACTTCTTCATCAGGAAAATACGTTTTCAAGGGTTTGTATTCTCCTCCCACAGGATTTTCGGCAAGATGGTCTACCAATGATTGTCTTTTTACCGCCTTCTGAGTTACATAGACGATATCTAACTCGCTTAACAGTATCCGCCACTTAGCTAACTTCCCGGTTGGCATGGGCTTCTGAAAGATATACTTCAGAGGGTCCATCCTGGATATGAGTTATGTGGTATAGGCACAGAAGTAATGCCTCAATTTCAGGGCTGTCCAGGTCAAAGCACAACAAGTGCGTTCTAGCAGGGAGTATCGTACTTCATAAGGTGTGAACTTCTTACTCAAGTAGTATATGGCTTGGTCATTTCTTCCTGTCTCGTCATGTTGTCCCAAAGCACATCTGAAAGCTCCATCTAATACAGATAGATAGAGTAGCAAAGGTCTCCTAGGTTCTAGCAGGACTAGGACTAGTGGTGTGGACATGTATTCCTTGATTTTGTCAAAAGCTTTCTGACAACCTTTGTTCCAACTCGTTTCAGCTTCTTTCCTCAACAATTTGAATATGGGATCACATATAACTTTGGACTGTGCTATGAAGTGGCTGATGTAGTTTAGGCGTCCTAGGAAGATCATCATGTCCTTCTTGCTCTTTGGTGGTGGTAACTCTTGAATAGCCTTAACTTTGGACGGGTCCAACTCGATTCCTCGGCGGTTGACAATGAATCCCAACAACTTTCCTGCGGGAACCCCGAATGCACATTTTGCGTGGTTCAGTTTTAGATTGTACCTCCTTAACCTGTCAAAGAACTTTCTTAAGTTTGCTATGTGATCCGCGACCCTCTTGGATTTGATGATGACGTCATCAACATACACCTCTATTTTCTTGTGCATCATATCATGGAAGATGGTTATCATGGCTCTCATATAAGTAGCCCCAGCATTCTTTAGACTGAATGGCATCATCTTGTAGGATTACACTCCCCACGGTGTGATGAAAGCAATTTTCTCTGCATCTTCTTCGTCCATCCAAATTCAGTGATAACCCGCGAAACAATCCACAAAGTATTGGAGTTCATGCTTGGCACAATTGTCGATCAGGATATGTATATTTGGCAGTGGAAAATCATCCTTGGGACATGCTCTATTTCAATCTCGATAATCAACACACACCCTGACTTTCCCATCTTTCTTCGGAACTGGTACAATGCTGGCTAACCAAGTCAGGTACTTAACTACCCTAAGGACTTTAGCTTTGATTTTCTTAGTAACTTCCTCCTTGATTTTCAGGATCATATATGGTTTGAACTTTCTGAGTTTTTGCTTTACTGGCGGACACATTGGATTGGTAGGCAATTTGTGAGCCACTATGGATGTGCTCAGACCGGTCATGTCATCATATGACCATGCAAAGATATCCTCATATTCCATCAGGAAACGAATGTACTCTTCCTTCTCTGGCGGTAATAAGTGAATGCTTATGCGAGTTTCTTTGATGGTTTCGGAATCTCCCAGAATGATTGCTTCAGTCTCGTCCAGATTGGACTTAGGTTTATTCTCAAAATTCTCTACTTCTCTGACAACTTCCTCAGGTATTTCATCTTCTTCCTCTGAGTCACTATCTTTATGTTGCGTTGTCTCATTACATGTCACAGTCATCGGTTCATCAGGAAAAGTAATAATAACGTTGTAGAAAGAAAAATGTGAAAGATAATAATGAATAACAAATAGCAATGCATTGATTAAATTTTGAAAATATCCAAAACAAGTACGGCTCGATGAATCGAGCACTTATTTTGAAACAAAACACGTCTTTAAAACAAAAATTACTGAAAACATCTGAAATGCATAGCATGGCTATAGAAATAAATGTAGGCTAAATGCCAAGCTACCCAGGGACTCGGCGGGCCTGGGATGGTGTGATAGTCTAATTCCTAAGAACAACTCCCTGCTTTACAGTCTTAATGGTGAGGCCTTCTTCCTTTTTCTCCACAATTATCGCACTACAATCCATATCCTCATCCTCTGGGAACAAATTCTTCAGCCCAGCTAAAGCTTATTCCTCTATAGTTCACCATATTGTATCAGCTTGGTGAAAAGTCCAACCAAGATATGGCACTGGTTGCTCGAGAGAGTAAAAAGGACCACGCCATGGCAGCGACCAATCATTGTACTCTTGCTAGGTGTATGGGTATCCCGGCCCGAAAGTTGTGCCGTGACATTTCAACTGTATCGGCTTGGTAATGCCCTGGAGTTTCTTCCTAAACCCTTTTCCAGGTTCATACCCAGACCATTCTAGTATGCTTTCTATTTTGTTACTCCACCATTTGTCTTTCTCAACTACATTGACATGTTCAATGTGGTGATAAGTTTCCCCTCCTAGCCTTCTTCTATTCTCGATAATCGGGATAGTTTTACTGGTGTAAATGGGGTTACTCCCATCTCCGTAAATGATCACCTCCTGATGATTTCATTCGAACTTCACAGCCTGGTGTAGTGTGGAAGCCACGACCCCAATGGCATGTATCCAAGGTCGACCCAACAGAAGGTTGTATGTAGCTGATATGTCAAGAACTTGGAATTCAACATCAAACCAAGTTGGCCCCATCTGCAGACAAAGGTTAATCTCCCCAATCGTGGCCCTTTGAGACCCATCAAAGGCTTTCACGTTCATACTTCCTACCCGTATCTCATTGAAATCTTTGCCCAATCTTTTCAGAGTAGTCAACGGACAAATGTTGAGGCTTGAACCCCCATCTATTAGGACCCTAGCAATGAATTTGTCTTCAAATTGTACCGTGATATGCAGTGCCCGATTGTAACTTAACCCTTCAGGCGGTAATTCATACTCTTTGAAGGTGATCTTATGACTCTCCAGCACTTGCCCTACCATGTTGGCCATTTCACTACAGGTGATATTATTGGGAACGTAAGCTTCATTTAACACCTTCATCAAAGATTATTATGTTCCTCTGAATTTGGCAATAGTGACAGGATGGAGATCTTGGCGGGGGTCTTGTTCAAATGATCGACAACAGAGTATTACCTCGCTTGTACTTTCCTTCAAAGATCATCCAGTCTTATTTCAATGACAGGTTGCTTGGTAGCAGCCTCCTTGCTCGATCCTCCCAAATGTTCGTATGTATAGATCTTTCCCGTTCTGATCATTCCTTGTGCAGCATCAGACTCTTCCATCTTTGCTTTTCCTTTTCGCCTAGCTTCGGCAACATAATACCAAGGTATGGCATTGGAGTTGAAAGGATGTGTGGTTGCTACTGTAACTGTGAAAGGTGTGGCCACTTCTACCTCAAATGGAACAGGTGTGGCTGCAGGTGGAGCTACCTCTACCTTAAATGGAACCGATATGGTTGCCTCAACCTCAACTAATGGTTGCGTCTACGCCACAATAGGAGTGAGTGTGACTGTAGGTTTAAAGTTATCGCCTTCTCGAATAAGCGTGATTGACCCCTCAGGATTCCATTCTTCTTCTGTCTCTATCACATGTACCCCATTACCCCTATGATCTGGGAGAGGATTGTTGCAGACGTTAGGCGCAACTTCCTTTGCCTGTATGACCTTGTCATCAATCAATGTTTGAATTTTATCTTTTAATATTCGGCACTCGTCAATAGTGTGTCCCTTCATACCGGAATGATATGCACAGTTTTTGTTTGGGTTGACCTATTGAGATGAGTTCTCCATTGCCATAGCAGGAATAGGGGTGACATAACCAGCGGACTTTAATCTTTTGTACAGTTGGTCAATGGGTTCAGCAATAGCGGTGTATTGTCTGGGTGGTTTGTGATCAATGTTAGGTCGGGGTGTTTGGTAATTTGGACAAGTTGGAGGTGAATGATAGTTGGCTGGCTGGGTGTTATAAGTGTTATAGGCGGTGACGGGTTGAGAATATCTAGGAGATGAGGGTTGGTATGTGGGTGGAGGTGTTTGGTATGTGAGCGGAGATTTTGGGACTTGGGCCACCATTACTGCCCCCTCTTCTTTCTTCTTTGATATGCCACCTGATTGCAATGCTTCGTTCGTGGTCTGCAGTGCCTCGAAATTTGTCACCATACCGCTTTTGATACCCTTTTCAATCCTTTCTCTGAGTTTGATGATATCGGAGAACTTGTGATTCTCAATGATCATTAGCCTTTCATAATACTGTGGGTCCTGTGCCCTGACAAAGAACTTGTTCATTTGTTCTTCTTTTAGTGCTGGCCTGACACTGGCTGCTTTCGACCTCCACCGAGTAGCATACTTGCAAAAAGTCTCAGTTGGTTCTTCTTTAGATTCTGGATATAGAAGACATCTGGTGCATTCTCTATATTGAACCTAAACCGGTCTATAAATTCATATGCCATGCTCACCCAATTGGCTCACTTCTTAGGGTTCTGGCTTATGTACCAGGACAGGCATCTCCAGTAAGATTTCTCATGAAGAGCTTCATTTGGATCCTTTCATCTTTTTCGACCCCCACAAGCTTGTGACAGTAAGTTCTTAAATGAACCTTGGGATCACCTATTCCGTAAAACATTTCGAACTTGGGAGGTTTGTAACCCTCCGACAGTTCCACGTCTGGTTGTATGCATAAATCCTCATAATTCATATTTTCTATCCCTTTACCTCCTTCAACACCCTGAACTAGACTTGTCAATTTCTTGAGTTCCTCGGCCATGTTCTTGATGAGCAGGTCCTTCTCAGTGGATTCTGGTGTATAAGAGATTGGTTGAGTGGAGTGAGGCACAGTTTCCACGTATGTAGGGTGTTTTTGGTGAGTACCAGGGATTTAGGTGTAGTGGTAGTCGTTGGTTGAGTTTTGAGGATCAGGAATGGGTTGTGGTGCGTTCTAAGGAGTGTGATAGGTAGTGGTTTCTAGGTACTAGGTTGGTTGATGATGGTGTTGTGGAGGAGTTGGTATCAGTAAAGGATTGGGGTTTTGAGGTGAAGCTGCATATTGATGGGGTGCGGGAGGATTTTATGGATGCTGGTTTGGTGTATTTTGGGGAGGTGCTGGGTTTTTTGTATTTTGTTGGTGAACATCTGGGACGTTCAGAGTGAGGGAGAGGTTTGCTAAGTTGGGGACCTGCTCAAATTCTCCTTGTAACTCCAGTATCTTTTGTTCCAATCGAAAAACCAAGTCATTTTGTGTCGGAGTACTCTGACCGTATGAAGTTTTCGCATTCTCAACATTTTCTTTTCGAATACTACTCAAGTCATCCATCTTAGCTTTTCCTATGCTTTTGGATCACTCGGAGAAGGAGGAGGTGGAGGGCCTATAGATCTGGTGTGATATGCTGATGATGCCAGTATGTGAGAACCAACCTAGGGGATAGGAATAATGATAAAAATAAAGAAAAACAAAAGGTAAACAAGTTAGTAAGGATTTTTAAAAGTTTGCAGTATTTAAACACATATTGCGGGAATGTAAATTCGCGTCCTAATTTGGTAGCCTCGTTGTGCCCGAGGTAGGCCTAGCGACAAATAGATTTGGATAAATTCAGTGCTAATAATTGCCTCATTTCATTAAGATAAAATATACGAACCCCTACACGACACTAAATAAGATAAGTCACTAATGGCACTTGGCCTTATTACATTTGAAAAGCAAGTGAACCTAATCTACTTGGTCCCAGAAGGACCTTCTACGGCTGGATTCTCTTGTCGATCAGATCCCCCAGTTCGCGCAGGTTCAGCAGTAAGAATGACCTTGCCAAATGTCCTCCTTCGTTTCCCTCAACGTACTGGCAATAGATGACTCTCTTCCTCATTTTCCCTTTCAATTCCATCAGACTGTACTCCAGATATTCCAGCCTTTCACTGGATTTAACAGCCCTCTCTTTCCACTCATTGATCATCTCCATATCGACCTTATGTTGCTCCATCTGCTCAACTTCAGACTTGCGAACTTTTTTGTGCAATTTGTTATACTTCATTTGTGCTTCGGCAACTTCGTCTATGACCCTGTTTCCTGGACCAAACCTTGGCTCGAATATTCCTGCTATGTTATCCTCTAACCATGACGGGTAAAAGTTCACATGACCAACATGATATCTATCTGGTTCGATGGTATCTTTTTCCACGATATTTTTCAAATGCCACATGTGCTGAGCTTTGCTTTTGTATGGGACGTTGTCGTTCAGAAAATCTGCCCTTGTGACTCATTTTAGCAACTCGCGATATGACCTGCCTCCTACCTGCCTGTCTCATAACCATGAGGGGAGCATAAGGGTATATTCCCCTTAACCCAATCAATACCAAGTGTGGAACATCCCTGGATCTGATGATGAACTCGTCAGTAGGGAACCACTCAAACATCCATTGAACCTGGTCCTCGATCAAATTGTTGAAAAACTGCACCCATCCTACAACATTCTCTAGTTGAGCAAACATGTCTAGGATATAGGTCATTTTCTTGGGATTATGGAAGGCTATATGATCATTCCACGGCCTTTGGGGAAACTCATGACAACATTTACCTTTTTGGAGATGCTCTAACAACCAAACCTATAACAGAAAATTGCAACCCTCAAAATATGTGTTCCCCTTCTGATAGCGCTCCAAGTCCCGGTACATATCTGCAATGATCATAGGGATGAGGGTATATGTTTTCCCCTCGATTCCGCTCATCAAAGTTTTGGCCACCACGGCCAGCTTGGTGTGGATTATGTCACATTAGATCAGGAACACTAGCATACCCAAGAAACACAAGATGAACACAAAAACCCTGCGGTGAATCCAAACCAAGGAGGTGATGGAGAATTCATCATCGAAAATACGGTAAGACCTGTTGTGACCGTATCGTTCATAGAGGAAGTCGAAGGGTATGTGAGAGTTTTTCAGCAACTCCAAGTCATCATTCTTCTTTAACCCCATCATCTTAAGAAATCCCCTAGTGGTGCGATTTTCAAGTACCAATAAACCAGGTTTTCCCAAGGCAACCTAGTGAATCCCCCTATTTCTTCCAAGAGATGGGTCATTTCTATGTTTCCAAAGCGGAACACAACCCTTTCTTTGTACCAGAACATGGTGGCGGCCTCGATCAATATTTTGTTTAGCTGCAGGTCCAACAAAGAAGGCAAATTTCCTAAGACCCTTTTCTCATGTTTTTGGTCACTTGATGGAAGATCCCTCTACCAATCTAGCAATAGTGATGGTATGTTACCGACCATGCCGAACCTTGGGACTTCGTGCCTCATTTCTGCAAAACAAATATAGTTAGGCCCTTTCCCCCTCCAGGTTCGCCTATTTATACAACAATGATTAGCATATTAGTAATTATTTCTCCAAAATTAATGCACACAATCATGGTTGTGTCCGTTGGGATTATGAAAACACCGATGGACTTTGGACAAGGATTATCTTAAAGGGTTATTATGTGGACAACATACTAACCCGACTAGGTTTGACCATAATGCATGCATAATTAATCAGAGTAAGGTTTCTATAGAGGTCTAGACTGGAACCCTCAAGCGGACAACTTGAAGGGGAAAGGCACAGAACCGTCGACTGCACCACTGGTCGACTAGTTTTACCGCAAATACACCTTTCCGAATTTAAAGGGTAATATATAGGAAGAGCGCAAACACTCATGAAATGTTGCTATAGGATTAATTCCGCACGAGTGAAATATGATGTTGAGCATGATTTATGAAGCAATAAATAACATGTTGTCACGTATTTGCACATTAAAAATGATAAATGCGGTATTTAAATAATTGAAAGACAATTAAGAAAGAAACAAGGAGACAAGTCAGTTTTTTGTAGTAAAGGAAATCATAAGTACTTAAATAAATATGCAATTAAATCCAAATAAAGGGGAAGGGGAGAGGGTGCACATGTATTAACAGAATAAAGCATGCTTAAGACTAATCCACAAAAACAAGTTCGTTATGGTAAGAGCCTAAAATATCCCCAGCAGAGTCGCCATGCTGTCGCGCCCCCTTTTTCCTTGCGAAAGTCTGGGTTTCGATATTCATTGGGAACAACTCATTTCCTTTTTGGGAATTAGGCATGGAATTTGAAGAGTCGCCACCTAACGGATTTAAGGTGGGTTAGAGCACCTAAAGGAAATAACTCATAAACCGGTTTGCATTACTAGAGTTTGAGAAAGGATCGAAATAACCTTGAGGGGAAGGTGTTAGGAACCCCTCGAGGTCCACAATGGTGGGTCCCGTCCAAACTCGAATTAGGTGAATTAGTCTTATAAGCAAATAAAGCGATTTAGACAAATGGATACTACATTTAAAACAAGGAGTAAAGGAGGTCCTAGTTTTTTTAGCCTATAGGATCTCTTATGTGTAATACTTGGTAATCGCCCCCAAGTTGGGGTGCTACACATAGCATTAGCGCACAGGTCATCATATCCTTTACTACCCAATTACCCTTCCCTTAGTGGTTATCTAAGCGATTCTAACTAAACGTACTCCATGCGTGCATTACCCGTCCCTTACATATGGTCCTGGAGGTGTTTAGGACTTCTAGTGAATGTGGATCTAGACTCTCCTATAGTGTTTAAAAGGAGAAATCTAAGTGACAAGCAAAAGAAATAGGACTATCAAATAAAGGAACAATTAAAGGCTCACATTTTACCTCCACAAATAAGTAGGCAATTGCACGTCTCAAACAACAATATTTCAGACACTTTAGAAGTCCTATAGCAGGATATCTAGGTGAGCACATAGAAGAACATATGCAGTGTTTTATTAAAGTGAGGCAGAAGGTACTTAATCAGTTTCCTACTGATTTTAGGACTAGCAGAATCTTGGCAGTTCACAAACAAAGCACAGTTATATAATCTTCATATTTTAATCGCCCTACAGGCTTACCTTGGCGTGGATCAGAGATGTCTTATGAACATGATATCTAATCGCTAATCAGAACCGCAATAAACCACTAAATAATTTTAAGCAGGCTGTTTGGTTCATTAGATCCTCTAGGCATGCTGTCTAGGTGTAGAAACTAATTTTAAACTTACAAACATGGTATCTAGATACAAGAACTAATTTAAACCTTATAAGCATGTTTTCTAGGTGTAGAAACTGATTTAAAACTTATAGACATGGTATCTAAATGCAGAAATGGATTTAAACCTTATTTGCATGCAGAAACTGATTTAAGCCTTGTTGTCATGCAGAGACTGCTTTTAAAGTTACAGGCATGGTGTCTAAACAAATGAACATCGCAATAATCAATAGGCATGGTATCTGGAATGCAGGACTGATTTTAAACCCTATAGGCATGGTATCTAGAATGCATGACTAATTTTAAATCTATAGGCAAAGTATATGAATGTACATAGGCAAGAAAACATTGCAGCAACCCATAGGCATAATATCTAGAATGCAGGACTGATTTTAAACCCTATAGGCATGGTATCTACCCTTTCCCAACAAAATATATATACGAATCCCTCCCAGTTTTACTAATATCCCCAATATAATTTTACAAAGAAATTATTATTACAAACCAAACATAAATAATGAATTATAGAAGTGAAACTGCTAAAACTATAGGAAACCTAAACAAGCCCAAACAGTAAACCTGAAAAGCCAGGCCTTCAATAAAGTACGAACATGCGAAATACTCTTATAGTGCACCCAATGGTATCCTGGTGTGTCAAAGTTTCCAAGGACCTCAAGGACCCCGGGCAATGCTCACACCAGAAAAACTTTTAAAGAGACCTTTTGTGAGCATGTTTGGAGAGCTAGCCCCTGTGTGTCAAAGTTCAGAGGAGTCTCGTGGACTCCTAGGCAATGCTCACACTAGAGGGGCAGGACCCTAGATGTTCTAAGAGTAGGAGTTGAAAATAGTGTATTAAAATAGGAAACAGTTTTGTTTTTAGAAAGATAGTTTGGATTTCAGAAGTGCATAAAAAAGTAGATTATCAGATCCCAAGCAGCACACACACTTAGTGGAAAGAGTTCATCCCTTAACTCCATCAATCAACAATAGATAAGGCAAAGTTTCGCATGGACTTAATTCATTAATTATTACTAGGTGATCATATAGGAAGATATTGTTCATAGGGCAGCATAATGGTGTCAGATAGTCATACAGGAAGGTAATAAGGTTGAGAACATAGAAATCATGAATCCATCAGGGGTTTGTAAGGGATGAGTACTTAAAATAGGGCAAGAAGAACATGCTAGTTGAGAAATAAATAGACACAGGTCTAATTAACATATAAACAGACATGTAAACACGCTGAAAGCAGGAAACACATAGGTTTAATTAAACATAAGTAGACAAGCTGAACACATAGGTTAAACAGAAGTAGACATGCTGATAACAGGACACATAGTTTAATTGAATAGCAGTAAACATGATGTTTAGGAACAATAAACATAAAGCACAGGGATCTAATGAGATAAAGTAGACATGCTGATAACAGGGCACATAGTTAAATTGAATAGCAGTAAACATGCTAAGTAGGGAAACACATAGGTTTGATTAAACAAAACAAAGACATGCCCATTATAAAGAAACACACAGGTTTAATTGAATAGCAGTAGTGAAAGCATACCAGTTAAGGGATAGCAATATGAGACTGAAGCAAACATGGTCCAAAGGTCTAGCCTTGGCTTCCAGCCGGCTAGACAGTGCAACAAACAAAGAATAGAAGATTGTGATAGAGGAAGAGAGCAAGAACTTTGTGTACTTTTCTATGTCTGTCTTTATGTGTGTTAAAGAAAAATAATGAGGCTTATATAGCATTGAGTAGAGTAGAGTAAAGCAGTTTAAAGGTTTGTAAGTAAGGCAAAGAAATAATGAGTCGATCAATTCAGGCATGACAAGGCTAATCAATTGGTAGATATCATGTGATTATATCAAAACTAACTCAGAATTGAGGTCCAAATAAGGTAAGTGGTGAGTCTGATAGCCAATTAGAATCAGAACACCAAAATATGGCAAATAACAGGCAATTAGTAAATTAGCGACCAATCTGGTGTTGGTAAGTCAATCAACCCATAAATTAAGCTTAGCAGGAACAATTAAGGCAAGTAGTACAAGTTAGGAGTTCAAAAAATAAGGAAAGTAAATAAAATTACAGGAAGTAATCGTCTCAATAAGCAAAGCAAATTTCAAACCCCTAGGTAGTTTAGGGTACTCAGTCAATCACTCAAAATAACAGACAAATATTGAAGTAAATAATGAAATAATCAAACTAATTAAAGACCGTAATATAGTCATGAAAGAATCAGTAGAAGGAAGATAATTAAACACATAGGAACTTTAGCAAAGTGTTTTGCAGAAACAAAACGAAATGAAACCCTAATTATTAGGAATATTAGGATCAATTAACAATAAGAAAAGAAGAAAACATTTTAAGAAAAATGCTATAGAAACTCGAAACCACTTTAGATCTATAACAAATAATAAAGAATCAAAACACTAATTTAGAGGAACATTAACCGGAGAAGAAGGAGGATCTAAGGGAGGTTGTCTTCACAGAAATGGCTAGGGTTAGGGGGTCGATTGTGTTAAAAAGGAAAGGGGGAATGGGGGCCGTTGAACTTAGAGATCAACGGCCAAGATTAGAGGGGTTTGGGTCGGGTAGAGGACTTTAGGTTTTGGGCTGGGGTGATTTGGGATTAGGTTAAATTAAATTGGGCTGGGGAAGGTCCGATTTTGGGTATAATTAGGGACTATTTGTTAAATACCCAATTTACTAAATAAAATAATTTTAAAATAGCTGATTAAATGATAAAAATAATTTTCATGAATGAAGGTGATTTAAAAATAATTACTTAACATTATAAAAATATAAAAATTTATTTTCTGTATAGATGATGTAGTTGTGCATATATGTGGGCTATTATTGCAAAATATGCAATTTGAGTTTTAAAAAAATGCAAATGTAATTGTAAAAAATGCAATTAAAATATTTGAACACTCATATGAGCATAAATGATGAATTTTGATGACTAAATTAATGTAAAGTAATATGAGTGATAATTATTGAATATTTATATAATTAAAAATGCAGAAATAAATTGATTTAGGGCCTTTAAAAATTATAGAAAATTGTAAAAACACTTGTGCATGTTTGTAAATGCATATGCAATATTTTGAAAGTATTTATACATATTTAAAAATATATGAGGGAAAAATTGGGTATCAACCGGGATTACGTGCTCAAAGTTAAAACACAAACCAGAAAAGACCTACAGAAGGTAAACTGGGAACAAATTAGGACGGCTCATACAAAATCACGGCAACAACAAACAAAGGTTCATTCCAACTAGAAACAATGGAAGAAAAACTACTACCAAACAACTGGAATATCACCCACCTCAAGTACTTCAACTTTTACGAAAAAGCGTCCTCCAAGTCTTACTCATTTTTTCCTCACTTGAGTTTTGTCCCAATTATGTTTTCTCGGGGAGGTTTTTAACGAGGCGACAAAGAAGAGACTTCAAGTTGAAGTGCGAACAGACGGAGGTACAGAACAGCTAGTTCATTGCTCAACCCCTCAATATACTTCTCCAGGTCGACCAATAAAGGGACTAGATAGACTAGGACTGGAATGCCAGCCCGGATAATATGTAAATTTCTCTAAATGTATAAACAAAGCACAAATGCATGAAACTTACCCATATTTTCGCCAAATGTGTAGCCAAAGGAACGTCGCCTCAACACTTATTCGGCCCTCGACCATAACTAAATATAGGTTATATTCGACCTCATTCGAATCAACACCTATTCGGCCCTCGGCCATATCTAATTATAGGTTATATTCGACCTCATTCGAATCAACACCTATTCGGCCCCTGTGCATAACAAATATAGGTTATATTCAATGTCGTTCGAATCACGCCTATTTGGCCCCCGGTCATAACTAAATATAGGTTATATTCGACCTCGTTCGAATCAGCACCTATTCGTCCCTCGTCCATAACTAAATATAGGTTATATTCGAGCTCATTCGAATCAACACCTATTCGTCCCTCGGCCATAACTAAATATAGGTTATATTCAACCTCGTTCGAACCAACACCTAATTGGCCCTCGGCCATAAATAAACATGCGATGTGTTCGACCTCGTCCGAATAACACCTATTGGCCCTTGGCCATAATCAAACCGAGGTTTTGTTTCAACCTCGTTCAACCTACTCGAAAAAAGTTATTATGACTAAAGCAACCAAGCAACAAAATCAATAAAACATCCAAACTCGAACAGAAGAAAAAGAACCAGGTACGAGTAACAGAACTAGCATTTCATACTTACAATATTTTTTACAAAGGCTCGAAAAGATGCCCACAAAACAATATACATAAGCCTCTGGCTAAGAAAAAAATAAAGGAAAAACAACTAATCACCACATGGCCCAGCAGCGCCATCAGCTTGATCGCCTAGGCCATCTCCATCTGTCTCCTCGCCATCGCCATTGTCACGACTCGGATTTCCCACCGTTGGTACCGTGATGGCACCTAATGTCGCACTCGCTAGGAAAGCCAATGCTAGAGTTATATTCACATTTTTCCTTTGCATTTTTAAAGTACAATTAACAAAGCTAAATCAACCAGAAATAAACGCGGAAGTACATAATAAACCGATTATCTATATACTATTAACAAAGCCGAAACTATTACCACCCAAAAACTTGTGTCATAATCCACGAACATACTAAGAATATCAACAAGTATTAGCCTGAAAGAAAAGTACATATATCTCGAAAGAAGATAAAATAGGAAAGTAGAAACATAGGAGGGGACGCCAGGGCCTGCGGACGCCTGCAGGACTACCTTGGGTCTCATAGATGAATGCCTGCAACCAACCTCTCGCTCAGCCACAACCAGCTCCAAAATTTGCACAAAACGTGCAGAGTGCAGTATCAGTAAGACCGACCTCATATACTGGCAAGTGTCGAGCCTAACCTCAATGAGGTAGTGACGAGGCTAAGGCGGGGGCATTCACAATATAACCTGCATACAGTTGATAATAAAGCAAAAGGAAGTACAGAACGAAATGGAACAGTAACTTGCAGTAAAATAAATACGGAACTCAATTATCTTGCCAGTACTCAGCTATAACCAATCCTTAAGTGAGTTGCAATGCTTCAAAATAAAATCACAGCAGAGGAAGAATACATAAACAACAAAATGATGCGGCGTGCATCCCGATCCCATCATATCATCAGTAACAATATGAACATCCACCCTTATTACTCCTCAATATATCACCTTTATTTCTCCGGTTGCGGCGTGCAACTCGATCCCACCTGTCCACCCTTATTACTCATATTACAGTGCGCAACCTGATCCCACCAGACAATCACATTTCACCCTCATTCCTCCTGTTGCGGCGTGCAACTCGATCCCACCATATCAATACCAATCACACCATAAGAACAAGTATTTCAAAATTTGGCTCAAAATCCTCCACAACATTTATGCCTCAACCCAAAAGAAACGGAAAGATATACAATTAATACTACACAGCAAGACCAACCAAAATATACCATGAAACACCGATAAACCAACTTAAACCAATAATGTGACACAATGAACTACGAAACAGTTAATACCTTCAATAAAGAAAACAACATCTAACAAGAGGCAATTAAACATGGAAGCATTGATAAGCATGTTGCAGTTAAGACTATTAGGAACGGGGAAGGGAACAAGCTAACAGATAATTTGGCGGCGCATAGGTACTCGTCACCACACCTATATGCCACACATATGGAATTTCACATAGAAAATAAGACAGGGATTCCTAATCCCTCGAGTCAAAGTTAGACCAAACACTTACCTCGATCCAACGACCAACTCAAAGCTCAATTACCGCTTTTCCTTTAGATTCCACCTCCAATCCACTCGTATCTAGTCATAATTAACGTAATAACATCAATTATCGCTAAAGAAATCAATTCCAATGCATAATTATAGGTTTCCCAACATTACCCCCAAAAAGTCAAAAATCGACCCCGGTCTCGCTTGGTCAAAACTCAAGGTTCGGACCAAAACTCATTCACCCACGAATCCAAATATGAAATTAGTTTTGGAATCCGACCTCAAGTTGAGGTCTAAATCCCCAAATTTGAAATTCCTGAGTTCTACCCAAAAATCTCCAATTCCACCATGAAAACCCTAGATTCTACGTCAAAAATAGTGAAAGAAATGAGTTAAGAATCACTTACTTATGATTTGGGGAAGAAAAAACAACAACAACAACAACAACAACAACGACCCAGTATAATCCCACAGGTGGGGTCTGGGGAGGGTAATATATACGCAGACCTTACCCCTACCCCGAAGGGTAGATAGGCTGTTTCCAGGAGACCCTCGGCTCAAAAAGCAACAGGAGCCAATATATTAGTACCATAAAAATGCATAATAAAATAACATCAATATAAGAGATATGAAATACAGAATACGAAATACGAAATAGATGGTTGGTATAGTAAAACTAGCAGGTAAAGCCCTACATCAATAAACGACCAATGACATTCTTAGTCTAACTCCTAACTGGCTAGTCTCACTCTATTGTGCTGTATAAATATTCACAACTTTCCCTAACCTACAACCTTAATGCTCGACCTCCATAATTCCCTGTCAAGGGACATGTCCTCAGTAATCCTAATTCGCGCCATGTCCTGTCTGATTACCTCTCCCCAATACTTCTTAGGTCTCCTTCTACCTCTCCGCGTGCCCACTACAGTCAGTCGCTCACACCTCCTCACCGGTGCATCAGTGCTCCTCCTCTGAATGTGCCCGAACCATCTGAGTCTTACTTCCCGCATCTTGTCCTCCATGGGGGCCACGCCCACCTTCTCTCGAATATCTTCATTCCTAATCTTATCCATCCTTGTATGCCCGCACATCCACCTCAACATCCTCATCTCTGCTACTTTCATCTTCTGGATGTGTGAGTTCTTTACCGGCCAACATTCAGTTCCATATAACATGGCAGGCCTAACCACTGCTCTATAAAACTTACCTTTTAGTAACGGTGGCACTTTCTTGTCACACAAGACTCCCGACGCTAACCTCCACTTCATCCACCCCACCCCTATACGGTGTGTGACATCCTCGTCAATCTCCCCGATCCCCTGAATAACCGATCCAAGGTACTTGAAACTACCCCTCTTGGGAATGACTTGAGAGTCAAGCCTCACTTCAACTCCCGCTTCTGTCGGCTCAACTCCAAATTTGCACTCGAGGTATTCCGTCTTCGTCCTGCTCAACTTGAAACCTTTAGACTCAAGAGCATGTCTCCAAATCTCTAGTCTCTCGTTGACGTCGCCTCGTGTCTCGTCAATTAGAATAATGTCATCAACAAATAGCATGCACCATGGCACCTCCCCTTAAATATGATGAGTCAGTGCATCCATCACCAGGGCAAATAGGAATGGGATGAGCGCAGACCCTTGGTGCAACCCCGTAATAACTGGAAAGTGTTCAGAGTCGCCTCCTACTGTCCTAACCCGAGTCTTAGCTCCAGCATACATGTCTTTAATCACCGTAATATAGTCAACCGGGACCCCATTATCCTCTAAGCAGCTCCATAAGACCTCCATAGGAACCCTATCGTACGCTTTCTCCAGATCAATAAACACCATGTGGAGATCCTTTTTCCTATCCCTGTACTGTTCCACCATCCTCCTAATAAGGTGGATAGTTTCTGTGGTAGATCGCCCCGGCATGAACCCGAACTGGTTGTCTGAAATAGACACCGTCCTTCGCACTCTCATCTCTACCACTCTCTCCCAAACTTTCATGGTATGACTTAGTAATTTGATGCCCCTATAGTTGTTACAGCTCTGGACATCACCTTTGTTCTTATACAATGGGACCATTGTACTCCACCTCCACTCTTCAGGCATCCTATTAGTCTTGAATATAACACTAAACAATGCAGTAAGCCATTCCACGCCTGCTCTACCCACACACCTCCACAATTCAACCGTAATTTCGTCTGGCCCAGTAGCTCTGCCCCTTCTCATCTTACGCATTGCCTCCATGACTTGAGGAAGAAAAAGTGTTTGGAAAATCATCTTTTACGCTTTAGGGTTTGAAAAATAGAAAAATGAATGAACTCCCATTTATATAACACCCCTCTGACCTATACTAAGCGGTCCGCAAAATTCCGAAAGCGGTCGCGAACCTCCACCGCGGTCTGCGATGTTATGGGTGCATCCGCGAAACCTGAGTCTTACCCTACCGCAGCCGCGCTCTTCTACTACGGTCTGCGAATTTCACTCTGCGACCTCTCTCCTAAGACCTGAGGCCTGCAATTTCTGCAGCTATCCAACACCAGGTCTTTTTTTCTAAGTCTAAACTTCTCGTAGCCTATCCGAAACTCACCCGAGCCCTCAGGGCTCCAAACCAAACACTCACAGAAGTTTTAACACATCATATGAACTTGCTCAGATGATCAAATCGCCAAAATAACACCTAGAACTACGAATTTAACACCAAATTGCATGAAATCTTCAAGAGAGTTTTAAAATTTCCAACTTTCCAACCTAAAGGTCTGAATTATGCCAAACCAGTCCCGTTTCTCACCAAATTTCACAGATAAGGTATAAATATTCTAATGGACCTGTACCGGGCTCCGAAAGCAAAATACGGGCCCGATACCAATGAGATCAAATATTAACCAATTTCTTTAAATCATTATAATTCCATTTTTACAATTTTCATCAAAATTTTATTTCTCGGGCTAGGGACCTCGGAATTCGATTTTGGGCATATGCCCAGGTCCCATATTTTACTACGGACCCACTAGGACTGTCAAAACACGAGTTCGGGACCGTTTCCTAAAAATGTTGACCGAAGTCAATAAAAATCAACTTTTTAGGCAAAAAATTATTATTTCATAAATTTTCCACTTAAAGGCTTTACGAAATCATGTCCGGACTGCACACGCAAATCGAGAAGAGGTAAAATAAGGTTTTTAAGGCCACAAAATACGGAATCGAGTTCTAAAACATATGATGACCATTTTGGTCATCATAGTCATCGCCATTGCCATCGGGATACTCGTCCTCATACCAGGCGTCTTGTTCAATCCGATTCATGCCTGCATCCTCCTCATCATCACCGGTGTTGCACCCCATGCTTTCGCAAGTAAAAGTATGCCATAAGCAAATTGGTGAAAGCTCGGAAATGAGATATTACATCCCGCATTTTCGTACGTTAAAGTTTCGTCGTAAGTTAATCTATGTAAATTAGGGAATGAGATTATAAGCATTATCCTTTTTCAAACAAGTGATGAGTAAATTCATGATGTTGAGAGGGTAAGCAAGTCGAAGAAAATAAATTTTGTTGAGGTTTGACACTTTGGGATAAAATACGGTCCGAGCTAAAATACCTGATATTTATGGATTAGTATCATATAAGGTACCCCATGGCCAAGATAGTAAGATGTATAATGTGTATTAAAAGTGAGTAGTATTCTAAATATTTTAAGATAATTTTTAATTATGTAAGTAATTGATTAATTATTGGTTTAATGGGAGATTAACCATGTAATTAAAGATTTACAGATAATTAATAAGTGGGGACAAAGGACCCCACGCGGCAGCCCATTAAGTGGTCAAAAAGCCACAAAGTGACTCATATAGTACATGGAAAGGTGTCACCTTATTAAAGTACTAGTCATGACTTATAGTGTCGTACTAATCACATATTCCTCCATTCAAATTAATCTTCACTTGCCTTTGTTTATTCAAAATTCTTCACCCTTACCACCATTGAAATTTATATATCTTCAGGAATATATCTAAGTATTGAAAGTGACAAAAACGATATTTGCACATTTAGCGGCTTCTGCCTAAAACTCTTGAGACATCTTCTTTCTATCCATGATATACTTTGAACCATAATTAAGATGTTTTATTCTTATGTTCAATGTTGAGGTGGCCTCGGAACTGTTACGCCCCGTAACATTACTTTGGTATTATGCTTCGCAGTATTAAATTACGATGATATTGCACCCTGTAGTATTGTACGCCGAATTTGTCGTAAGGTAATTGACATCAGTCCAAGAAAAAGATTATTTGGAGATTATAAGGATTATGCTATTTCAAACAAGTGATGAGTAAATTCGTGAAGGTGCGAGGTGAAGAAAGTCAAAGAAAATGAATTTTCGTCCAAATTTGGCATGTTGGGATAAAATACGGGTCAAGCGATACTACCCAATATTTATGGACTAGTGTCATATAAGGTACCATATGGCCATGATAGTAGGATGTATAAAGTATATTAAAAATAAGTAAAATTTTAAGTAATTTGAGAAAATTCTTAATTATGCGGGTAATTGATTAATTACCGAGTAGCGGGATATTACCTAGTTAATAAATTAATTATTGGAAAAGATTAAAATTTTCCCACCCCACGTGGTAGCAAATGCCTTAGGTAGTAGTGACTCTTAGTTTAATTAAGTTAGGTGGCTTATTTAGATAATAGTTCTTTAGGTTAAGTGGCTTATTAAAATGATTTTGTAACATTAACATTAGCCATTAAAGATGAGGTTTCTTTAAAAGAATCAGACTATTTCATTTCTTCTATTCACATGTCTAGCATTATCTAGGATTTGATCATTAGCCACATACAAGGGTTCCACAATAGACTTATTGGACAAATAAACTTGTGAAGCTTCTTCAATAGTGTCATATGTGAAGCTTTGATTTTTGTAGCATTTCCAACAGTTACGTTTCCAACAATTTATTTTTTGCAAATTTGGTAACGATTCCTATAGTTTCAATACAAAATCAAATGTGAAGCTTTTGAAAGGTTAGCAACGTGATTTATTCAACCATTTCCTACAAAAAAAAATCCAACAAGAATTATTAGAACCTTAGCAACGTAAAATTTTGCGGTTCTAAAGGAGTACAGTGCAACCTTTTCCAAGAATATCATACGGATTTTTTCCTACTGCAGGTATGTTAAGACTAAGCCCTTTTTTCATTTTGACATGATCTTGTAATTACACGAGTTTGATAAGGAGGCATAAAGAAAAATTCACACCCCGGAATTTACATATATTTTCCTAGTCTTGTAAGTTACAATATTCTCCTTATCGGGACTTCATATTCAATTGAGTATTTTCTTCTTCCAGTCAAGAGAGCATAGAGTTTATATATATAGTATTAAAGTATGTTCATTACCATCGATCTATAATCGATGGGCAGGCCCCTATTGGACAACCTCTGATCAGATGGTAAGTTATATACCGATCCTACTGTGGCCGAGCGCCTATGAGCGAGCCCAGTTGGCAAATATACAGAGCCTAGTATGGCCGAGTACCTATGAGAGAGCCTACAACGACAGAGCATTTATATATATATACCGAGTCTTATAGGGTCGGACAGCTATTTTACTTACTATATTGAGAGAGTTGAGTCACTATCAGTACATTATTTCGTACTGACGTCCCTTTTCTGGGGCGCTGCATTTCATGTATGTAGGTTCAGACAGACAGACGGGTAGGCCTCCTCATTAAGTGTTGCCCAAGTTCAGCTTGATCGGTAAGCTCCATAACTTTCGGAGTTGCCGAGTCTAGAGTCTTATGTACATCTTGTATATATATATATATATATATATATATATATATATATATATATATATATATGTTATGAGTAGGTCGGGGAGCTGTTCCAGTATATCTATCAGTAGAGGCTTGTAGACATATCCTATTAGTTAGTGCAGTATGTTGGGCTTGCAAGCCTTGTATGTATATTTGGTTGGTTTGTCAGCTGTAATAATTATGACGGCCTTGCCGGCCCAGTTTTATATTGACATTTAGTCAGCATTTGTAGCTGTCTTGCAATGTGGCCCATGGCCAAAGTATGATATCATATGTTCAGAGTCTCGTAGTTGCAAATTGGTACGCAAAAGGGAAAGGGAAACCCGGGCTTCCCCGTCAAAAGGGAAAAAAGGGGAAGCGGCAAGTACTACGAAGATAGGCACTAAAAGCTTGGAAAGGATAAATATTACCTTAGTGTGACTCTCATCCATGGTAAAGCGAGGATGTTGAGAAACCCGAAGAGCCGACGAATGAAGCAAGGGGAGCTAAAAGCAAAATAATGTCTTGTTGAAGTTTTCACAAGAAAGGGATAGGCAGAAATATTAGCAGAGTAATGAGAAGAGAGATAAGAAAGAATTATGAGTAAGATGTGATACATGGATGACAACGATAGAAGAATAAAATGAAATGACAGTATTACATAGTCGATAATCGAGGGAAGGAAAAAATGAGAGGTGTCAGGCCTGGAGACAACAAAAGAGTATAGTCCATACAGTCACATCCTCATATCGAGAAATAAGTTCGCGACTCTAATGTGATTAACAGAAGGGAAAGTTATACCCCAGAGCTATAGAAATCAGTATGGACTGGTGAACAGGACAACCTAAACATGAATTAGGAACTGAGTTATTTGATAATATTCAGCATCATGAGAATTTTAGATTGTTTTCCAGCAATAATAGAATAGACAACAGAAGAAGATCTATAATGAATTCAGAGAATGGTCATTCAGGAAAACTCTTCCCTAAAGCAAGCAATGTGAGCAAAATTAAGCTTAAGGGACTATATGTGCCAGTTATACTAAGTGTCACCATTGCGAGTGAGGAATTTTGTTATCATTGGTACAGAAGGATTACCGCAAGGCGAGTAAGGGTCATTGATGATGCGAAAAGACGCCAAAGATGGAGAGGAAAAACATCTATAGACAGGTCGTCATAGCTCCAAGACTTAGTACTCCCCTAAAGGGGGGATATGGAATGATAAAGGAAGAATGCGATAAAAATGAGGAAGGGATGGGATTGCACTTATTCAAGTCCTACAGATATGCTACAATTCCAGAACGTTATGTAAGCACGACGTCAAGAAAAGGAAGTAAGGGTTCCTTCCTGGAATATTATTGATAGGTAAGGAGCCAGTACATGAGGTAAGTTAAGACAAGGAAATAACTCAAGAAAGATTACGCGGAATATGGATATGAGAATGGACCGACGAGTAATTAGTAGTTGATTCAAGAAGAGCCTAGTCCTGACTAGACAAGAGGTTACACACAAATTAGCAGATCATGCAAGATAAATATAATAAACCCAAACATGGGGAATTTAGCCCGTAGTAATGTCATTATAATATTTGAAAGATATTCAAATAGGAATCGGGTTAGTTAAAGGTGTCGTATGAATATTACGGGGATAAAAGAAAGTGTCACTGGGAAGACAGTCAAAATATCAATTCAGGAGCAACCCTACAAGCACAAGGGTATGGAGGTAAGCAACTACGGATGATTATAGGCAAGGAACAACATCAAAAGGTCTGTGGTACGCTCACAGCTTTACAAAAGTCAAAGGTTCTCCCTAAAAGACTAGCTGAGGAAATAAGGAAGAAGGTTACAACCTAAGTACAATAACCTAAAGAGAAAATGGTCGTGTAACAACAGTCTCACAACAATATTGTAAGCACTATAAAGGAAAGTAGCACCTACCGTAGCTAATAAACGGGAAGTAAAATTAAAAGTAATATTGGGGATCATATGAGTTGCACGAAAACTCTGTCATGTGTGGGCACTAAGATAAGGTAAGTATGGACACAATAAGGGAGGAGAAAGACCAGGAAAAGCAATAGCTTACGTTGAAAGAAAGCTAAGATGGAACGAAAGAAATTATTCGATCAATGATTCTGAGTTGGTTACGTTATGAACGCACTTAAGGGTTCGGAGTTTTATACATGCAGCATATACAGTCGTAGTCGATTCTGGTATATACGTTAAAAGAAAGAATTGAGCCCAAGTCATAGACAAAGGATTAAATTGTTAAAGGATTGTATCATGCATATTCCTCAGCGCCCATGAAAGGTTAAACAGAATAACTAATACTAGGAACCCCAGATCGGAAGATAACTTAACCCGACATACAGGCCGATCAAAAGAAGGGGCAAACTAAAGAATTACATCAATGAAGTAAATCTAGAATCTGATTATTGGACCCAGAAGTTATAGAAATCATGATTGAGAACATAGCAGAATCACTCTAAATATTAGAGGTGCAAAAGAGATAGCACAACAACCATATTCTATAACGGCTCTACGATAAAGCCAATTAGAAGAAGTACCAGCCTCATAAGAAGTCGGTATGAAGCTCCCACCGAATCGTGTATGCCCAGAGGTGAAAGTATTATAATAGAGCTTAAAGTTGTGAACGTGAATTATACCTGAGATAAAAGATACGATACAAGATTTTAAGGTAAGAAAGGTAAATGTGAACAACGTACGAGATACTCAAATGCAGAAGGTTGTGAATAGTCCATACTATGGATAAATGGCTAGAAGCGCGGGGATTCGATATCCAGGAATGATAGTAGCATCATCAGTGGCATACCTTCCAGCCTATGGCTTCTAAGTTCCACGAAAGCATAAGGGAATCGATCACCAGCTAAAGGGTGATAGAACGACAAGGTTTTAGAAAAACAATAGTAAGGATACGAAGAAGGCAAGTGAGAAGGTGACGAAAATGGATAAGTCATCGGGATTAAACCCATGAAAACAAAGGAGTTGATGGTTTCTTTAAGTTATAGACAACTCAATATAGCTTGAATAAACTCAAAGGAGTCTAAGACTAGTAGCATTTAGAAGAGATGGGATGCTGCCTTGATAGCAGAATGAGGGTGTAATTGTGATAAGAAAAAAGATGACGTTTGGGCTTTCACTTGATTAATGATTTGAAGAAAAAAAGAAGGAAAAAAAAGGAAGAGGATTTCCTGAATTGTAAGGGACTAAAATACCCATATAAGGTGAGTTACATTGGGATGCTAAAAAGTACGGTAATGGAAATATAGTATCACCCCTAGGTGGATCAATCTAACTACTCTAGATGTCCCCGATGAGACTCGAGCTCTAGCGGCGGTGTTACATAAAAGATCAACTTATCAGTGGTAGATGATGAATCAACATTAAGGTGAATCAATAATAGATGGATAAAAGTTCAATAGTATGAGATGAGATTAGACCATCAGTCTTAAGGATAAGCAACGAGAGTAACCTAGAGTTGGTTGCAAACCTTAGTAACGATAAATCAAAGTAAGAATTATGGTATAGTATGACCTACGTAGATGCGGTAAAGTCATACGAATGGATAACTAGGTCTATGAAATAAGATATAGCCATATTCCCAAGTTCTACAAAGTACCAAGAAAAGAACTTCAGTACACCAAGAGCTGCCCAGAGAGGCACCCTATTAAGCCTTGTATATGTTTATAAAGTAAGGCCTAGAGATTGGCTAAAAGCTGGAGGAAAAAGGAGAGAAGAGTCACATAGGCCTACTTACAAGGTCAGTATCATAGAGGCTACATGATAGGAGGTAGCAACAGTTACGAGATTGGAAGGAATTCTATCACAAGTCATGGCGTGGGAAAGAGGCCTAAAGGGAGGAATGCAAGGCCTTTGGATTTATTCAAAGAACAGTTGCCTAAATGGAAAGGAGAATATTAAGATATTCACAAGAGCTATAAATTATGAAAATGATAAGAGCATCAGTCAACATTCGAGGACGAATGTTCCAAAGGGGGGAATGATATTATGCCTTGTAACATTACGTTGGTATTACGCTTCGCAGTATTAAATTACGACCATGTTGCACCCTGCAATATTGTACGTCACATTTGTCGTAAGGTAATTAATATCAGTCCAAGGAAAATATTATTTGGAGATTATAAGGATTATGCTATTTCAAACAAGTGATGAGTAAATTCGTGAAGGTGAGAGGGGAAGCAAGTCAAAGAAAATGAATTTTCGTCCAAATTTGGCAGGTTAGGATAAAATATGGGTCGAGCAATAATACCCGATATTTATGGACTAGTACCATATGACCATGATAGTAGGATGTATAAAGTCTATTAAAAATAAGTAGAATTTTAAGTAATTTGAGACAATTCTTAATTATGTGGGTAATTGATTAATTACCGAGTAGCGGAATATTACCTAGTTAATAAATTAATTGTTGGATAAGATTAAAATTTTCCCACCCACATGTGACAGCAAATGCTTTAGGTAGTAGCGACTCTTAGTTTAATTAGGATAGATGGCTTATTTAGATAATAGTTCATTAGGTTAGGTGGCTTATTTAAATGATGTTGTAACATTAACATTAGCCATTAAAGATGAGGTTTCTTTAAAAGAATCAGACTATTTCATCTCTTCTATTCACATGACTAGCATTATCTAAGATTTGATCATTATCCACATACAAGGATTCCACAATAGACTTCTTGGACAAATAAACTTGTGAAGCTTCTTCAATAGTGTCAAATGTGAAGCTTTGATTTTTGTAGCATTTCCAACAGTTTGATTTTTGCAAAGTTGGTAACGGTTCCAATAGTTTCAATACAAAATTAAATGTGAAGCTTTGGCAAGGTTAGCAACGTGATTTCTTCAACCATTTCCTACCAAAAAAATCCAACAAGAATTATTAGAACCTTGCAATGTAAAATTTTACGGTTCTAAAGGAGTACGGTGCAACCTTTTCCAAGAATATCATACGGATTTTTCCCTACTCCAGATATGTTAAGGCTAAGTCCTTCCTTCATTTTGGCATGATCTTGTAATTACACGAGTTTGATAACGAAGCATAAAGAAAAATTCATATCCCGGAATTTACGTATATTTTCCTAGTCTTGTAAGTTACAATATTCTCCTTATCAGGACTTCATTTCAATTGAGTATTTCCTTCTTCCAGTCAAGAGATCAGAGAGTTTATATATACAGTACTAAAGTATTTTCATTACCATCGAGCTATAATCGATGGGCAGACCCCCATTGGGTAACCTCAGATCAGATGGTAAGTTATATATCGATCCTACTGTGGCCGAGCGCCTATGAGTGAGCCCAGTTGGTCGAGATATAGAGCCTAGTATGGCCGAGTGGCTATGAGCGAGCCTACTACGGCAAAGCATTTATATATATACCGATCCTTATAGGTCCGGAAAGCTATTTTACTTACTATATTGAGAGAGTTGAGTCAGTATCAGCAGGTAAGCATATCTTCAGATTATCTTTGACTTCTAGCTACTTGCAGTTATTATATTATCAATTCACTTTCAACTTTCGGTATATTGCCTTACATACTCGGTACATTATTTCGTACTGACGTCCCTTTTTTGGGGGCGCTGCATTTCATGTGTGCAAATTTAGACAGACAGACGGGTAGGCCTCCTCATTAAGTGTCGCCCGAGTTAAGCTTGATCGGTAAGCTCCATGCCTATCGGAGTTGTCGGGTCTAGAGTCATATGTACATCTTGTATTTACATGTATATATGTTATGAGTAGGTCGGGGAGTTGTTCTAGTATATCTATCGGTAGAGGCTTGTAGACATATCTTGTTAGTTAGTGCAGTATGTTGGGCTTGCAAGCCTTGTGTGTATATTTGGGTGGTTTGTCAGCTGTAATAATTATGACGGCCTTGTCGACCCAGTTTTATATTGACATTTAGTTAGCATTCGCAAGTATCTTGCAATGTGTCCCATGGATAAAGTATGACATCATATGTTCAGAGTCCCTTAGTTGCAAGTTGGTACGCAAAGATAGATGAGGTACTGGGTGCCGGTCTCGGCCCCCAGGTTCGGGGAATGACTGGAACAGTAGGTGGTATTTGTTGGAATTTTTCCAAAAATACTGAGCATGCAAAGTTTGTTTTTGAGTTTTTGGAAGAAAGTGTTCGTTTGACTTGCTTTTGCAAATAAAGTTTTGCAAGTCAAACCGACACTTTTCTAAAATATCATACAGATTTTCCCTATTCTTTCTTTTTGGCATGATCCAAATAATACAAATGAAACGAGCATAATACACAACTTTCATAAATGACTCTATCCATAAAAATATTAGCTGTGTATATATTCTTGATTCCCCATGTGAATTATTGTTATCTCTTCTGTTCATAGGTCTTAGAAAACTACGTATTTCATAAAGTTTATCTGAAAGGCATATTGATTTTTATGGCATTCAGAGAAAATCTTATTAACGTATTTCTTATGCATTTCATGCATTTATACATGTACATTAACCCATGACCATATGGCGTTATATACGCATAAATGTATATTATATTTATATAGGATATGAAAAAAGGTTACGGCGTTATATACGCACCACCACCTGATCAACTGGTATACATTGATGATTTACCCATAGTGGTCGAGATGATATGATGGGATGCCCTAAGAGGCTTGATAATGTTATGAACACATATACCCATGCATGGTATGACATTTGTACGCATATGCATGACATTATAAAAAACGAAATGGTTTACAGAGTTATGCAAACGTACATGTCGAGTCTTTTACTCCATGTTTCTCTCATGTCTATTATTTACTGATTTTCATTCCTTACATACTCGGTACATTATTTGTATTGACGTCCCTTTTTCATGGAGACGTTGCGTTTCATGCCTGCAGGTCCCGATAGACAGGTTGAGAGCCATCCAAGTAGGCTATCAGCTCAGCAGAAGATATTGGTGCGCTCCATTGCTTCGGAGTTGCTTGTTTGGTTAGTATGATTTAGATGTGTATTCTTAGAGGCTTGTAGACAAATGTCATGTACGCAAAAGATTGTATGGTCTTGTCGGCCTATGTTAAGTGTACGAGTGGTTATTTTGGCCTTATAGGCCTGTATGTCTTATGTATCAGTTGGTTTCACATGTCGTATTCTACGTATCTCACGACAGCCTTTCGGCTCAGTTATCCATTATAGTATGACACTAAAAGATACATTATATTGGTACTCAGTTGAGTAAGGTACCGGGTGTCCGTCGCGACCCATCGGTTTGGGTCGTGACAAAAGTAGTATCAGAGCAGTTCTGTCCTAGGGAGTCTACAAGCCATGTCTAGTAGAGTCTTGTTTATGGGTGTGTTGTGTACCACACTTATAAGCAGGAGGCTACAGGGAATTTAGGATTTTCACTCTTTCTTCTTACTCTAGATCGTGTGGTAGAGCTCAGTTGTATAAACTCAATTTCCTAAACTCTATATTATTCATAATACCACGATGCCTACATCCAGAAAGACGATTGGTAAGAGATATAACTGTGGAAGAGTTGAGTCAAAAGAACTCAATTTTTCATGATTCTTATAATGAGTAAATGTAAGGTCTCCAGCAGATCATGTGTGTACTAAGACGTGTAAGCTTCTTGATAAGTATCCCTAAGGAAAGAATGTCTATCCACTCTTACGGTAAAAAGGAATAAGAGAATCGGAAGGTAGACACAAGTTTTAGCAAGTAAAAAGAAGCAAGGTGAAGAAGGGTATGAGGTACCCAGTTAATGAACATTAATAGAATTTACAATTCAAGCAAATAAATATAAGCATTTTAAGTTATCTTCAACAGTAATAGAGGTATGTACAAATGGTCACACCGATTTTAGTTATGTCCTATGGGGGCCTAACATGTGCAGTTAAGAGAAGGACGGGATATCAAAATTCGGCTGGGATTAGGGTAACCCAAATTGGTAAATGGATTGCTTGTGTTAGTTGACATTTCCGAAGGATATTGCGAATGTTCTAATATATCTCCTTGTGAGACACCCATATGGTGTACTCTAAAATGGTACAGCTAGATATGAGTACTACAAAGACATGCATTGGAAGCTTTGAAGGGATAAATTTTACCTTAGTGTGGCCCGCGTCTCTAGTAGAGCGAGAACGTTGAGCAACCCGAAGAGACGATAGATGAAGCAAGGGGAGCAAAAAGTAAAAGAATGTCTTGTTCGCATTTTCAAAATAAAGTGATAAGCATAAATATTAGCGGGAAATAAGAAAAGAGTTAGTGAATCATTATGAGTAAGATATGATACATGGATAACAACGGTAGATAAAAAATGCCAGTATTAAAGAATCTATAGTCAAGTGAAGGAAGAGATGAGAGGTGACAGGCCTTAGGACAACAAAAGAGTATAGGCCATAAAGTCATATCCTCATTTCAAGTAATAAGTTCGTGACTCTAACGTGCTTACCAGAAGAAAAAGTTAGACCACAAAAATTACAGAAACCAGCATGGGCTGGTGAACAAGATAAACTAAACATGAATTAGGGACTGAGTGATTTGATAACGGTCGGCATCATAAGAATTTCATATTGCGTTCCGGTGATAATAGAATGGACAACATAAGAAGATTCATGAGAAGTTCAGAGAATGGTCATTCAGGAATACACTTCCATAAAGCAAGCAATGTAAGCAAAGTTAAGCTTAAGGGACTGTATGTGCCAGTTACACTAAGTGTGGCCCTCGCGAGTAAGGAATTTTGTTATTCGTGGTACGGAAGAATTACCACAAGGCGAGTAAGGGTCATCGATAATGTAAAAGGATGCCAAAGATGAAAAGGAAAAACATCTATAGGCAGGTCATCATAGCTCCAACTCTTAGTACTCCCCTAAAGGAGGTAATATGGAATGATTTGGCATTAATTCAAAATTAAGTATTTCTAGTAACTATGGAATGGTAAAGGAATAATGCAATAAAAATGAGAAAAGAATGAGATTGCACTTATTTAAATCCAACAGATATGCTACAATTACAGAACATTATGCAAGCACGACGACAAGGAAAGGAAGTAAGGGTTCCTGCCCGAAATGTTATTGATAGATAAGAAACTAGTACGTGAGGTAAGTTAAGACAAAGGAAAAAACTCAAGGAAGATTACGCGGAATATGGATATGAGAATAGGCTGACGAGTAGTTAGCAGTTGATTCAAGAAGAGCCTAGTTATGGATAGATAAGAGGATATAGATAAATCAATAGATCGTCTAAAATAAACAGAATGAACCCCAACATAGGAAATTCAGCCTCACAGATACGACATCATGACCTTGAGAAATACTCAGGTAGGATTTTGGGTAGTTAAAGATATCGTATGAGTGTTATGGAAATGAAAGAGAGTCCCACTGGGAAGACAGTCAAAACTTCAGTTCAGAAGCAACCGTACGAGCGCATGAGTGTGGAGGTAAGTAACAAAGGATAATTATAGGTAAGTACAAACATCGAAAATTCTGCCGGGTAAGCAATATAACAAGCTGGTAATTTTACAAGAGTCAGAAGGTCCTCCCTAAGTACTAAAATGAAAGACCAGTTGAGGGAATAAGGAAGAATGCTTCAGCCTAAGCACAGTAACCTAAATAGGAAATGGTCTTGTAATAATAGTCTCACAACAACATTGTATGCACTCCATAATAAAGTATCACCTACCGTGGATAATGAACGGGAAGTAAAATCAGAAGTGATATTCAAGATCACGTGAGTTGTATGGAATTCAATATGTGTTGACACTAAGGTAAGCTAAGTATGCACGTAACAAGGGGGCAGGAAGACCAAAAAAAGTAATTGCTTACATTTAAAGAAAGCTGTAAAGGAACAGAAAGAATCATTTGATTAATAATCTAGAGTTAGTTACGTTATGAACACACTTAAGAGTTTGGAGTTTTATACATGCAGCATATATGTTGACAATCATACAGACATAGAAAACTCTAGTATAAGTTGAAAGAAGAATTGAGTCTAGGTCATAGACAAAGGATTGAATTATTAGAAGACCGTGCCCTGAATATTCCATAGCATCCATGAAGGGTTAAAGTAATACGATGAGCCACAGATCAGAAGATAGCTTAAGCCTACATAAAGGCTGATAAGAAGGAAGAGGAAACTAAAGAGTTACATTAACAAAGTAAATTAGGAATCTTATTATTGGACCCATAAAATTATAGAAATCGTGATTGAGCACATTACAATGTCACTCCTAATATTAGAGGTACAAGAGGGATAGTACAACAACCATAATCTATAATGGCTCTACAAGAAAGCCAGTTAGAAGAAGTACCAACCTTATAAGAAGTCAGTATGAAGCTCTCACCGGATTGTGTATACACCAGAGGTACAGGTATTATAATAGAGCTTTAAGTTGTGAATATGAATTACACCTATGAGGAAAGGATGTCATGAAAGGGATAGAAGATGTGATGCTAGATTTTAAGGAAGAAAGGTGAAAGTGAACAACATACGTGATACTCAAATGTATGAGGTTGTGAATAGTCCATACTTTGGATAGAAGGCTAAAAGTGCAGGGATTTAGTATCCAAGAATGATAGCGGCGTCATCAATGGTATGTCTTCCAGCCTATGGTTTCCAGATATCGAAGAGGCTAATTAAGAGAGTAAAGAAAAGTTAGAGACGATGTGATGTCATGCTTGATGTTCTAGAATGACATAAGGAAATCTATGACGCAAGCAAGTTGAAGGAAGGTTGAGAGTAGTATAAATAGATATACGTAGGACGCAAGCTAAAGTATGGTAAAGCAGTAAGGTTTTAGGAAGACATGAATAAGGACAAGAAAGGGAAAATGAGAAGGTGACGAGAAACAGGTAAATTCTCGGGATTAAGCTCATGAAAACAAGAGAGCTAATGATTTCTCGAAGTTATAGAAAGCACAATATAGCCTGAATGAACTCAAAGAAGTTACTCATCATAAGTGGCATTTAAAAGAGATAGAATGCTGCCCTAATAGTAGAAAAAAGGTGTAATTGTGGTAAATAAAGGATGACGTTTGGGCCTTCGATTGAGTAATGACTTGAAGAGGATTTCATGAATTGTACATGATTAAAATACTCTTGTAAGGTGAGTCATATTAGGATGCTGCAAAATACGGTTATGGAAGTATAGTATCGCCCCTTGGTGGATTAATCTAATTACTCTAGATGCCCCTAATGAGACGTGAGCCCTACCAACAGTGTTACATAAGATATCAAGTTATTAGTGGTAGATGATAGATCAATATTAAGGTGAATCAATAGTGGATGGACAAAAGTCACAAAGTATGAGGTGAGATTACGCCGTTGTTCTTAAGATGAACAAGTAATGAGGAAGCATTAAAGGACCTAGATTTACACATATGGCAAAAGTAACAAAAGCAACATGGAGTTTGGTAGCAGACCTCAGTAATGATAAATTGAAGTAAGAGTTATGGTACAATATGACCTACATAGATGCACTAAAGTCATACGAATGGATAAGTGGATCTATGAAATAAGATATAGCAATATTCATAAGTTCGACAAAGTACCGAGCGAAGAACTTCAATATACCTATATATGCCTAGAGGGACATTTCATCAAGCTCTGTATATGTTAACAAAGTAAGGCCTAGAGATTGGCTAAAAGCTGGAGGAGAGGAAAGAGATGAGTCGAATAGGCACACATACAAAGTTAGAGTCGTAAAGGTTGCATGATAGAAGGTAGTAACAGTTACGAGATTAGAAGGATTCCAACTACCACTTATGGTGTGAGGAAGATGCTTAAAGGGGGGAATGCCTTGGCCTTTGGGATTCATTCACAGAACAGTTGCCTAAATGGCAAGAAGAGTATTAAAATACTCACAAGAGCTATGGGCTATGAGAATGATAAGTGCATCAGTCAACATTCGAGGACGAATGTTTCAAAGGAGGGAATGATGTTACACCCCATGATTTCGCACATAAAATTATGCCATAAGCAAATTGGTGAAAGCTCGGAAATGAGATATTACATCCCGCACTTTCGTACATTAAAGTTTTGTCGTAAGTTAATCAACGTAAATTCGGGAATGGGATTATTTTAAGATTATAAGCATTATGCTATTTCAAACAAGTGATGAGTAAATTCGTGAAGTTGAGAGGGTAAGCAAGTCGAAGAAAATGAATTTCGTCAAGGTTTAACACTTTGGGATAAAATACGGCTTGAGCTAAAATACCTGGTATTTATGGATTAGTATTATACAAGGTACCTCATGGACATGATAGTAAGGTATATAATGTGTATTAAAAGTGAGTTGTATTCTAAATAATTTAAGATAATTCTTAATTATGTGGGTAATTGGTTAATTATTGATTTAACAAGATTAACTATATAATTAAGGATTTACTAATAATTAATAGGTGGGGACAAAGGCCCCCACGTGGCAGCCTATGAAGTGGTCAAAACGCCACAAAGTGACTCATATAGTACATGGAAAAGTATCACCTTATTAACGTACTAGTCATGAGTCATAGTGTCGTACCAATCCCATATTCCTCCATTCAAATCAATCTTCACTTGCCTTTGTTTATTCCTAATTCTTCGCCCCTCCCACCATTGAAATTCATATACCTTTAGGAATATATCTAAGTATTGCAAGTGACAAAAACGACATTGGCTCATTTAGCGGCTTCTGCCTAAAACTTTTGAGGCATCTTCTTTCTATCCATGATATACTTTGAACCATAATGAAGAGGTTTTATTCTTATGTTCAATGTTGAGGTGGCCTCAGAACAATAGGTGGTATTTGTTGGAAGTTTTCCAAAAAAACTGAGTATGCAGTGTTTATTTTTGAGTTTTTGGAAGAAAGTGTTTGTTTGACTTGCTTTTGCAAATAAAGTTTTGCAAGTCAAACCGACACTTTTCTAAAATATCATACGGATTTTCCCTATTCCGATCTTGTTGTCACATGTATTTTTCATAATTGACCGGTATTAGAGGAATTGTCAAGAGAATCGGCTCAGGTATGTTAAGGCTATCTCTTCTTTCTTTTTGGTATGATCCAAATAATACAAATGAAACGAGCAAAATACGCAACTTTCATAAATGACTCTGTTGATACCCAATTTTTCCTTATAATATTTTTCAAAATGCATATATACCTCCAAAACTATGCATTAGCATCAATTAATATTTTTCCATAATTTCTGCATTTTTAAGGGTTTTAATTAATTTATCCCAGTATTTTATTTATATAAACAATTACTAATTACATCACAAATAGTTTTATAATAATTTTTATGGCTTAATTTTATCATTTGCATTTGCACTAAGTTTTAATTATTTCACAAATAGCCATATTTGCATTTTAGGGGTTATAATTGCAATAACTTTGCAATTATAGCTCATGCATGCATTATTACATTATTTTACCATAAAATAGCTTTTTGCATTTTTGAAATACTAAGTAATTATTTTAAAATATTTTTAGGCATGAAAATTATTTTTTATAATCTGTTAATTATTTTTTTAAAATTATTTTTATCAATTAAATGAGTATTTAACAAATGGCCCTTTTTATTTTCGGACGTAGCTTAATTAAACAGCCCAAATTCGGTCCCAATTCAATTAAAACTGGCCCAAATCCACCCCAGCCCAATCCAATTAAATTCAACCCGCCCCAACCCTAGGTTCAATCGTGACCGTTGATCTCTAATATCAACGGTACGTATCATTCCTTTCCTTTTTTAATTTCCAAATACCCCTAACCCTAGTTCATTTATACACAAAATAGCCGCCATAAATTCCCTAACCTCTCCGTCTCTCTCTAAGACCCAACCCTAACCCTAATCGCCACCACCTAAACCTAGCCCTAATCCCTTCGATTCCTACCTGTTCTATGAGGTTCCACGATTGTTTCAGACCACCATTGGTCTCCTACTTCTTCTTGTTATTCGACTTTGCTATTACATGAATGGAATACCAAAAAATCTAGCCCACATCTTGTTTGAGATTCTTTAACAGTCTGCCTATGGTTGCCCCCGTTCGTGAGTGCTACTATCCCGATGTTTGTGGTTCAAATCTCTGGTTCAAGGCCAGATTCTCTTTACCCCTTTCCTTTTTTCTTTGAAACCCTAATTTTGGACATGAATCCATCCAGATCTTTGTAGATCTGAAGCGATTCTGAGACCGACAACAACGTTTCTTTAAAAGTTCTCTTATTTCTTTACTGTTAATTGATATTTAAGTACTTTGTTATATTAGGGTTTGGTTTTCTCATTATTTATTTGTCGGACCTCTGTGTTTGAAGTAGTTTTGAGTTTTCATGACCATTTCTTTAATATTCTCCTGATCTTCCTACTATTAATCAACCCTAAGTATTTTTTTAAAATTTAGGGTTCTACTTCTATTTTTGCAAAAGGTTTTCTGAGATTCTTATGTTTTGTTTAATCTTTTTTGCATGGCTATGACCCTGGTTCAATTGCTTGATTATTCATTGTTTGACTTCAACATTTTATCCGTTATTATTTGAATAATTGACTGATTAACTAAATTATCTAGGGTTGCATTGTTTGCTGAAATAATTTACTAATTTCTGCTTGCTTTCCTTAATCCAGAGGTTCCTAATTGGCATCTCTTGTCTTTTTATGGGTTGATTGACCCTATATTTGTCTCTAATTACCTATGATTGCCTTATTCGTGTGATTGATTGCTTGATTTATGGTTTCTAACCCTAATTGGCTACACTTCTTGCCTTATTTGAAACTCAATCAGAGTTATTTATGTGTATAATCCCCTAATTTTCTATCCCTATCAAGCTTGATTGATTATTTGATTACTTCCCTTACCTTATTTATAATATTTACCTACCTTGCCTTATTTACTTACATTATTCGACTCCTATATATACACTTTCATTCTACCTCTCATACAAGAACAATAGTTCACACACACGCAGACCTAAGCAAAAAATACTTAAAAATTCTTGCTCTCTCTCTATTGCAATCTACTGCTACTTGTCTGTTGCACTATCTAGTCGGCTAGAAGCCAAGACTAGATCTTGGATCCTCTTTACTTCACTCTTTTATTGCAAATTTCCAACTGATATGCCTCTACTATTGTCATTCAATTAATCTATGTGTTTTTCAGCACGTTTACTTCTGTTTAAATCCATGTGTTTATCAGCTTGTTTACTTCTGTTTAAATCCATATATTTGCCAGCATGTTCACTTCTGTTTAATCCATGTGTTTACGAACATGATTGCTTCTGTCTAATCTACGTGGTTACTTATGTTCAATCTAGTATGTCTAACTATGTGTTTCTTAGCATGTCTATTAATGTTCATTCTATGTGTTTCTTGCACTAGCATGCCTACTGCTGCCCAATACATGTGTTTACTATAATAGCATGTTTACTTCTGTTTTTCATTACAACTATGTGTTTCTACTTTCAGCAAATATGCATGTTCACTTATGTCTAAATTAGATCTGTGTTTTGTCTACTTCCTTACTAGCATGTTCTCCCTATCTAGATGTTTACCTTTCACAACTTTGCTCCATAATCCCTATTGCCCCTTTGTATGTGATTGTTTGATCATCAGTATGCCTTGTCTTTGTGTTTGGCCACCTAGTAATAGCTAACTTAAGTAATCGTATTTCTGAATGCTATTTGTTTGCTGTAACCTTTGCCTAAGTTCCAGGAATTGAATGACATTGTTTGCTTCTTGTTTCCTGAAAGTCTAAAACTGATTTTCTCAAAACTCTCTTATAAATCACTATCCACTTCAAAATTCTTAGAACATCTAGGGTCCTGCCCCTCTATTGTGAGCATTGCATTGGAGTCCATGAGACCCCTCATAACTTTGACACATTGGGGATGGCTACTCCACAATGCACAAGCTGTTTATATTTAAAGAGGACCTTAGTGTGAGCACTGCCCGAGGTCCCTAAGGCCCTTGAGAACTTTGACACAATAGGGTACCCTCTCTTGCACTATGAGATGTGGCATTTGAGATTGTTTGAAGGCCTGGTTCCCCAGGTTTTGCTTTGAGCCTATCCAGGCTCCCTATAGTATACTATTATCATTCTTGTAATTTATTTAAATTAGGCTTGTAATATTAATTACTTTGTAAATAGATATTGGGGAAATTAGTAAACTGGGAGGGATTATTATATGTATTTTTATTTGGAATGGGTAGATATTGCCTATAGGTTTTAAAATCAGTGTTTACATTCTAGAAACCATGCCTGCAGGACATTGCAATGTTCATCACTTGTGTGCATCCTAGATATCATGACTATAGGGTTCAAATCCACTTATGCAATCAGGAATCATATCATTGTGTTTTTTGTCTGTTTGCATGCATTCTAAATACTATACCTATAAGTTAAAAATCATTATTGCACTTTTAGATATCATGCCTATAGGTTAAAGTCAATCTTGCACTTTTAGATATCATGCCTATAGGTTAAAAAATAATTTCTACATTTAGGAGCCATGTTAAATATGTTCATCGTATCCATTGTCTAAAATTAGTCCTCACATCTAGACAGCATGCCTATAGGGTCTAACGAACCAAACTGCCTGTTCAAAATTGTTTACTGATTTATTATAGTTCCGATTCATTAGATACCATGCTCATAGGATATCACTGATACACGCCTAGGCAAGCCTGTAGGGCGATTAAAATCTCGTATACTGTAAAACTGTACTTTTGCTAACTGTCCAAATTCAGCAAGCCCCTCTAAAATCAGTAGGCAACTGATTAGGTATTGGTTCTCCGCTTTAATAAAACTTTGCATATGTTCTAATTTGTGCTCACCTAGATATCCTGTTATTAGGATTTTCTTAAAAGTGTCTGAAACACTACTGTTTGAGAGATGCACTTGCTTTCTCTATTTGTGGAGGTAAAATGTGAGCCTTTTAATGGTTCTATCCTTGGTCTAGTCCTGCGTGTTTTGTTTGTCGCCTAGAGTTTTCTCCTTTTAATTACTGTAGAAGAGTCTAAATCCACCTTAACTAGAAGTCCTAAATACCTCCGGGGCTATATAAGTAAAAGGATGGGTAGTGCACGCATAGGATACAACTTAAGGTTGCTAGAACGCTTTAGGCTATGACCAAGGGAAGGGTAATTGGGTAGTAAAGGATATGATGACCTGTGCACTAATGCCACGTGTAACCCCTCTAGTTGAGGAAGGTTTACCGAGTATTGTACAGATGTGATCCTATAGGCTAACAGACCTAGGATTTCCCTCATCTTATTTGCATATGTGTGCTTAGACTGCTTATCTGTTATATCCCCTTTATCTTATATGTGTGCTTAGACTGCCTAACTACTAAATGACTAATTCATAAAAAATGAGTTTGGCCGGGACTCCCATTTGTGGACCTCGAAGGGTGCCTAACACCTTCCCCTCAAGGTTATTTCGAGCCTTTACCCAAGTTTGTGGTAATGCAAACTGGTTTCATGAGTTATTTGCTCTAGGTGCCCTAACGCACCTTAAATCCATTAGGTGGCGACTCTTCAAATTCAAATACCCAATTCTCAAAAGGAAATGAGTTGTTCCTAATGAATTTCGAAACCCGGACTACCCGAGGAAAAAGGGGACACGACAGTATGGCGACTCTGCTGGGGATATTTTAGGCTCTTACAATAACAAATTTGTTTTTGTGAATTAGTCTTAAGCATGTTTTATCCTGTGCACCCTTTCCCTTCCCCCCCCCCCCACTTGGATTTAATTGTTTATTTCAAGCATTTATTATTCCCTTTATTTCTCAAAACTGACTTGTCTCCTTGTTTTCTTCTTGTAACTGGCTTTCAGTTATTTAAACAGCGCATTTATCATTTTTAAACATGCAAATACTTGACAACATGCTATTTATTATTGCATAAATCATGCTCAACATCATATTCCACTCGTGCGTAATCAATCCTATAGCAATGCTTGATGAGTGTTTGTGCTCTTCCTATATATCACCCTTTTAAATTCGGAAAGGCGTATTTACGGTAAAACTAGTCGATCAGTGGTGCGTTCGACGGTTCCGTGCCTTTCCCCCTCAAGTTGTCCGCTTGAGGGTCCCATTCTAGACGTCTATAGCAACCTTACTCTGATCAATTGTGCATGCATTATGGTCAAACCTAGCCGGGTTAATATGTTATCCACATAATAACCCTTTAAGACAAGCCTCACCCAAAAGTCCATCGGGTTTTTCATAATCCCAACAGACGCAACCACAATTGTGTGCATTAATTTTGGAGAAATAAGTGCCAATATGCTAATTATTGTTGTATAAATAGACGAACATGAAGGGGGAAAGGGCCTAACCATCTTTTGTTTTGCAGAAAATGAGGCACGAAGTCCCCATATTCGGCATGGTCGGTAGCATACCATCACTTTTGCTAGATTGGTGGAAGGATCTTCCTTCAAGTGACAAAAATCATGTGAAATGAGTCTTAGAAAATTTGCCTTCTCTGTTGGATCTTCAGCCAAACAAAATGTTGATCAAGGCTGCCACTATGTTTTGGGACAAAGAAAGGCTGTGTTCTACTTTAGAGACATAGAAATGACCCCCCCCCTCTTGGAAGAAATAGGGGGATTTGCTGGGCTACTTTGGGATAGCCCTAGTTTATTGGCACCTGAAAATCGCGCCACTAGGGGGTTTCTGAAGATGATGGGGTTAAAGAAGAATGATTATTTGGAGTGCTTGAAAAACTCCTACATACCTTTCGACTTCCTTTATGAACGATACGGTCATAGCAGCTCTTACCATATTTTTGATGATGAATTCCCCATCACCTCCTTGGGTTGGATTCATTGCAGGGTCTTTATGTTCATTGTGTGTTTCTTGGGCATGCTAGTGTTCCCAATCCAATGGGACAGAATCCATACCAGGCTGGCCATGGTGGCCAAAACTTTGATGGATGGGATCGAGGGGCAGACATATACCATTGGCCCTATGATCATTGCAGAAATGTATCGGGCCTTGGAACGCTATCAGAAGGGGTTCAGATTCTTCGAGGGTTGCAATTTGCTGCTGCAAGTTTGGCTGCTAGAACATCTCCAAAAGGGTCAATACCGTTAGGAATTTCTGCGAAGGCTGTGGAATGATCACATAGCATTTCATTATCCCAAGAGAATGACCTATATTCCAGACATGTTTGCCCAACCTAAGGATGTTGTAGGATGGGTACAGTTTTTCAACAAGTTAATTAAGGACCAGGTTCAATGGATGTTCGAGTGGTTCCCTAGCGACGAGTTCATCATCAGATCCAGGGATGTTCCCCACTTGGTACTGATTGGGTTAAGGGGCATATACCCTTACGCTCCCCTCAGGGTTATGAGACAAGTAGGCAGGAGACAGGTCATACCGTTAGTCGCTAATATGAGTCACTTCGTAACCGATTTTTAGGGTGACGCCATCCCATATAAAAAATGAAGCACAACACATATGGCACTTGAAGATTATCGTGAAAAAGAATACCATCGAGCTGGATCGATATCATGCATGTCATACATACTTTTACCCCTCATGGTTGGATGATAACATAGCAGGGATCTTTGAGCCAAGGGTTGGTCCAGGAAACAGGGTCATAGATGAAGTTGTCGAAGCACAAGTGAAGTAAAACAAGATACGCAAAAGAATTTGTGAGTTTGAAGTTGAGCATATGGAGCAGTATAAGGCCGACATGGAAATGATCAATGAAGGTAAAGAGAGGGATGTTAAATCCAGTGAAAGGTTGGAATATCTGGAGTACAGTTTGATGGAATTGGAAGGGAAAATGAGAAAGAGAGTCACCGATTGCCAGAACGCTGAGGGAAACGAAGAAGGACATTTGGCAAGGGCATTCATACTGTTGAACCTGCGCGAACTAGGGGAACTAATCAACAAGAGCATCCAGTCTGGAAAGGGTCCTTCTGGGACCAAGTAGATTAGGTTTATTTGTTTTTTTAAATGCAATAAGGCCAAGTGCCATTAGTAACATTACCTTATTTAGTGTCGTTTGGGATCGTCTATTTTTACATTAATGAAATGAGGAAATTATTGGCACTGAATTTCTCCAAATCTATTTGTCTCTAGACCTACCTTGGGCACAACGAGGATCCCAAATTAGGATGTGAATTTACATTCCCGCAATATGTGTTTAAATACTGCAAACATTTCAGAACCCTTACTAACTTGTTTACCTTTTGTCTTTCTTTATTTTTATTATTATTCCCATCCCCTAAGGTTGGTTCATACATACTTGCATCATCAGCATATCACACTAGATATAGAGACCCTCCACCTCCTCCTCCTCCAAGTAATATGAAGAGCAGAGGAAAATCTAAGATGGACGACTTAAGTGGTATTCGAAAGGAGAATGCTAAGAATGTGAAAATATCAGACTGTTGGAGTACTCCGACCCCAAATGACTTGGTTTTGCGGCTGGAACAAAAGATACTGGAGTTACAGGGAGAACTTGAGTAGGTCCGTAACTTAGCAAACCTACCCCTCACCCTGAACGTCCCCGATATCAACCAACAAAATACCAAAAACCCAACGCCTCCCCAAAATACACCAAACCAGCCTCCTCCCGCATCACATCAATATGCAACTCCACCTCAAAATCCTAATCCTTTACTATTACCAACTCCACCACAACACCATCATCAACCGATCCAGTACCCAAAAGCCACTACCTATCACACTCCTCAAAACACACCACAACCTATTCTCGATCCTCAAAACTCAACCAATGACCACCACTACACCCAAGTCCCTAGCACTCACCAAAACAACCCTATATATGTGGAAACCGTACCTCACTCTACTCAACCAATCTCTTATACACCAGAATCCACTGAGAAGGACCTGCTCATCAAGAACATGCCCGAGGAACTCAAGAAATTGACAAGTCAAGTTCAGGGTGTCGAAGGAGGCAAAAGGGTAGAAGGTCTGAATTATAAGGATCTATGTATACAACTGGATGTGGAACTGCTCGAGGGTTACAAACCTCCCAAGTTCAAAATGTTTGACAGAACAGGTGATCCCAAGGTTCATTTGAGAACCTACTGAGACAAGTTCGTGGGGGTCGGAAAAGATGAAAGGATCCGAATGAAGCTCTTCATGAGAAGTCTTACCGGAGATGCCCTGTCCTGGTACATAATCCAGAACCCTAAGAAGTGGGCCAACTGGGTGAGCATGGCATCAAAATTTATGGACCGGTTCAAGTTCAATACGGAGAATGCACCGGATATCTTCTACATCCAGAATAAAGAAGAAACCAACTGAGACCTTCTGAGAATATGCTACTCGATGGAGGTCGGAAGCAGCCAACGTCAGACCAGCACTAGAAGAAGAACAAATAAACAAGTTCATTATCAGGGCATAGGACCCACAGTATTATGAAAGGCTAATGGTCATTGAGAATCACAAGTTCTCCGATATCATCAAACTCGGGGAAAGGATTGAAGAAGGTATCAAAAACGGGATGGTAACAAATTTTGAGGCACTACAGGCCATGAACAAAGCATTGCAATCATGCGGCATATCAAAGAAGAAAGACGTGGGGGCAGTAATGGTGGCTCAAGGCCCAAATTCTCCACTCACACACCAAACACCTCCACCCACATATCAAACACCTCCACCCACATACCAACCCTCATCTACCAGATATTCTCAACCCGCCACCGCCTATCATACTTATAACACCCAGCCATCCTACTATCATTCACCTCCAACTCATCCAAATTACCAGAAACCCCTACCCAACTTTGATCGCAAACTACCTAGAAAATACATCGCTATTGCTGAACCCATCGACCAACTGTATGAAAGGTTGAAGGCCGCTGGTTATGTCACTCTTATTCCTGTTGTGGAAGTGGAGAACTCATCTCAATGGGTCAACCCAAACAAAACCTATGCATATCATTCCTGTATGAAGGGGCATACCATTGACGAGTGCCAAACATTGAAAGATAAAATCCAGACATTTATTGACAACAAGGTCATATAGGAAAAGGAAGTTGCGCCCAACGTCCGCAATAATCCTCTCCCAGATCATAGGGGCGAGGGGGTACGTGTGATAGAGTCAGATCAGGAATGGGATACTGAGTGGTCAATCGGGCTTATTTGGGAAGGTGATGAGTTCAAACCTGCAGTCACACTCACTCATATTGTGGTACAGACACAACCGTCAGTCGAGGTTGAGGTAACCACACCAGTTCCATTTGAGGTTGAGGTAGCTCCACCAACAACCACACCTGCTCTATTTGAGGTAGAAGTGGCCACACCTTTCATAGTGACAGTATCAACCACACCTCCTTTCAATTCCAAAGTCGTACCTTGGGAATACGTCGCTAAAGCTAGGGGAAAGGGAAAAGCAAAGATGGAAGAATCTGGTGTCGCACAATGAATGAACAGAAATAGAAGGATCTATACACCCGAACACTTGGGAGGGTCGAGCAAAGAGGCTGCTACTAAGTAACCTATCATTGAAACTAGACCGGATGATCTTTGGAGAAAAGTACAAAGGAGAGGGAATACTCCATTGTCAATCATTTGAACAAAACCCCCGCCCAGATATCCATCTTATCATTATTCTAAAATTCAGAGGCACACAAGAATGCTTTGATGAAAGTGTTGAATGAAGCTTATGTGCCTAACAACATCACCTGCGGAGAAATGGCCAATATGGTAGGGTAGGTGCTAGAAAGTCATAAGATTACCTTCCACAAAGATGAATTACTGCCCGAAGGTTTAAGTCACAACCGGGCATTGCACATCACGGTGTAGTTTGAAGATAAATTCGTTACCAGGGTCCTGATAGATGGAGGTTCAAGCCTCAACATTTGCCCATTGTCTACTCTAAAAAGATTGGGCAAAGGTTTTCATGAGATACGGGCAGGAAGTATGAACGTGAAAGCCTTTGATGGGTCTCAAAAGGCCACGATTGGGGAGATTAATCTTTGTCTGCAGATGGGGCCAACTTAGTTTGATATTGAATTCCAAGTGCTTGACATATCAGCTACATACAATCTTCTGTTGGGTTGACCTTGGATATATGTTGTTGGGGCTATGGCTTCCACACTACACCAGGCCGTGAAGTTTGAATGGAACTATTAGGAGGTTATCATTTATGGAGATGGAAGTAATCCTATTTACACCAGTCAAACCATCCTGGTTATCAAGAACAGAAGAAGGCTAGGAGGTGAAACTTATCACCACATCAAACATGTCAATGCAGTTGAGAAAAACAAATGGTGGAGTAACAAAATAGAAAGCATACTAGCATGGTCTGGGTATGAACTAGGCAAAGGGCTTGGGAAGAATCTCCAGGGCATTACTAAATCAATACAGTTAAAACGTCATGGTACTACCTTTGGGCTCGGATACTAGTATACATGGCAAGAGTATGATGATTGGTCGCCTCCATGGTGTGGACCTTATTACCCTCTCGAGCAACCAATGCCACATCTAGGTCAAACTTTTCATCATGCTGACACAATATGGGGAACTGCAGAGGAAGAAGCTTTAGTTAGGCTAAGGAATTTTTTCCTGGAGGATGAGGATATGGATTGTAGTGCGATAATTGAGGAGGAGTAGGAAGAAGGCCTCACCATTCAGACTGTGGAAAAGGGAGCAGTTCTTAGGAACTGGACTGCCACACCATCCCGGGCCCACCGAGTCCTTGGGTAGCTTGGTACTTAGCCTAATTTATTTCTATAGCCATGCTAGGCATTTCAAATGTTTTCAGTAATTTTGTTTCGTTTCAAAATAATTGCTTGATTCATCGAGTCGTACTTGTTTTGGATATTTTCAAATTTAATCAATGCATTGCTATTTATTATTCATTATTATCTTTCACATTTTTCTTTCTACAGCATTATTATTACTTTTCCTGATGAATCGATAACGGTGACATATAATAAGACAATGCAACATAATGATAATGACTCAGAAGAAGAGGATGAAATACCTGAGGAAATTGCCATGGAGATTGAGAACTTTTAGAATAAGCCTAAGTCCAACCTGGACGAAATCGAAGCAGTAAATTTGGGAGACGCCGAGACCATCAAAGAGACTCGCATAAGAATTCACTTATCATTGATAGAGAAGGAGGAGTACATTCATTTCTTGAAGGAATATGAGGATATATTCGCATGGTCATATGATGACATGGCCGGTTTGAACACATCCATAGTGGCTCACAAATTACCTACCAATCCAATGTGTCCGCCAGTAAAGCAGAAACTCAGAAAGTGCAAACTTACATGAGCCTAAAATCAAGGAGGAAGTTACTAAGCAGATCAAAGCCAAAGTCCTCGGGGTAATTGAGTACCCAACCTGGTTAGCCAACATTGTACCAGTTCCAAAGAAAGATGGGAAAGTCAGAGTATATGTTGACTATCGACATTTAAAAAGAGCAAGTCCTAAGGATGACTTTTCACTACCAAACATACATATCCTGATCGACAATTACGCCAAGCGAGAACTCCAATCCTTTGTTGATTGTTTTGTGGGTTATCATCAGATCTGGATGGATGAAGATGACGTAGAGAAAACCACTTTCATCACACCATGGGGGTTATACTGCTATAAGATTATGCCATTTGGTCTAAAAAAACGATGGGGCTGCTTACATGAGAGCCATGACAACCATCTTCCATGATATGATACACAAGGAAATAGAGGTATATGTTACTGATGTCATCATCAAATCCAAGAGGGCCACAGATCACATATCGGATTTGAGAAAGTTCTTTGATAGGTTAAGGAGGTACAACTTAAAACTGAACCCCGCAAAATGTGCATTCGGGGTTCCCGTAGGAAAGTTATTGGTATTCATTGTCAGACGCCGAGTAATTGAGTTGGACCCATCCAAAGTTAAGGCTATACAGGAGTTACCACCACCAAAGAGCAAAAAGGACGTGATGCGCTTCCTAGGATGTCTCAACTATATCAATTGATTCATAGCACAGTCCACAGTTATATGTGAACCCATCTTCAAAATGTTGAGGAAAGATGCTGAAACAAGTTGGACCGAAGATTGTCAGAAGGCGTTCGACAAAATCAAGGAATACATGTCTACACCGCTAGTCCTAGTCCCTCCAAAACCTGGGAGACCTAACCCATCTTCAAAATGTTGAGGAAAGATGCTGAAACAAGTTGGACCGAAGATTGTCAGAAGGCATTCGACAAAATCAAGGAATACATGTCTACACCGCCAGTCCAAGTCCCTCCAGAACCTGGGAGACCTTTGCTTCACTATCTTTCTGTGTTAGATAGAGCTTTCGGATGTGTTTTGGGACAATATGATGAGACGTGGAGAAAGGAGCAACCCATATACTACTTGAGTAAGAAGTTCACACCCTATGAAGCATGATACTCTCTCCTGGAGCATACTTGTTATGCTTTGACATGGACAACTCAGAAATTGAGGCATTACTTCTGTGCCTATACCACATACCTCATATCCAGTATGGACCCCCTGAAATACTTCTTTTAGAAGCCTATGCCAACCAAAAAATTAGCCAAGTGGCAAATACTGTTAAGTGAATTCGACATCATCAATGTAACTCAGAAGGCGGTCAAAGGACAAGCATTGGCAGACCATCTTGCTGAAAATCCTGTGGGAGGAGAATATGAACCCTTGAAAACGTATTTTGCTGACGAATAAGTATCATTCATAGGAGAGGACATTACTGAAGCTTACGACGGTTGGAGGATGTTCTTCGATGGAGCTGCAAACTTCAAAGGAGTGGGCATTAGAGCGGTTTTAATATCAGAAACATGTCAACACTACCCTATATCCGCGAAGCTTAGGTTTCCATCCACCAACAACATGGCGGAATGTGATGCTTGCATCATGGGGCTCAATCTGCCATCGATATGAATATACAAGAGTTACTGATAATTGGAGATTCGGATCTGCTGGTACATCAGGCTCAAGGAGAGTGGGCTACGAAGAACACCAAGATACTACCATACTTGTATCATGTGCAGGAATTGATGAAAAGATTCACAAATAGAGAATTCAAACATGTACCCAGAACTGAAAATGAGTTTGCAGACGCACTGGCCACTTTGTCATCAATGATACAACATCCAGACAAGAATTTCATTGATCCCGTCCTGGTGAGTATCCATAATGTCACTACCTAAACCGAAGGGCCGCGACGGGCACCCGGTGCATTACTCAACTGTGTACCGATGTAACATATCTTTCTTAATATACTATTAAGGGTAAATAAGCTAGAAAATCCGTCATGAGATAACAAGAATAAAACATAAGGGAATACTCAACATATGACGACCCAACATAATATACAAACTTATACATGTGACATACGGGCCTATAAGGCCTACATGACCATTTGTAAACTCAAAGCATAAGCCGACAAGACCATATAAATATCCATACACTTGACATCTATCTATAAGCCTCTAAGAGTATATAAAATCATAAAGGTCGGGACAGGGCCCCGCCATACCAATCAATTCATGTCCCAAATCATACTGACCAAATAAGCAACTTTGGAGCAAGTGGAGTGCATCAACACCTTCCGCTAAGCTGATAGCCTACTAGGAGGAATGTCAACCTGTCTATCGGGACCTGTAGGCATGAAATGCAGTGTCTCCAGGCAAAAGGGACGTCAGTACGAATAAAGTACCGAGTATGTAAGGCAGGAAAGCATAAATAAGAACACTAATGTAAAGAGAGATAAAGGAAATACAACCTGCAACATATGAGTGCCTCTAGGGGATACTGACATGAAATGCATAATACATATATATATACATAAACATTAAAAACATAAGCCTTTGTGGGCATCATCATCATCATATCGTACCCGACCTTAAAGAGAACTCGGTAAAAACGTACCCGGCCATCATAAGCCTCGGTAGAATCGTACCCGGCAACATGGAGCTTTGTAAACCCAACTGATCAGTGGTTGCACAATAGGTGTCGTACTCGGCCGACTATAGTGTGGCTCGGTAGAGTAAAATAGATATTATATATAATGCATGCTAGACTCATGGAATCATGTTCTAAACCTTTTGGTGTGACTTAAGGTCATTGCACCTTCGATTAACATTATGGACATACATACCGTCAACATGAACCTCAGTAAGATTCAAGGATCATACACACTTTCTTAGAATAACTTTATAAGAAAAGAACAATATTGACAACCTTAGTTGCTAGGAGTAGATCCGTTATGAAATAGTGTATTCATTTCACTTTAGATCATGCCAAAAGAAAGAAGGAAATGTCTTAATATACCTTAAAACTGTTGAGTCCTTAATACCTTCCAAGCAACTCTTCAAACAAGTCAATTCAATCTACCATAGTATAAGGAGATTCAAAATCAGTGCTGAGCAAAGGCTAAGTCTGTAATTTAAGCTAATAGCTCATTTACGTAAATTTGGGCAGCATCTCCCCTGTAACAAGTGCCTCTACCAATACCATATACCAACAACAACAACTAGAGAAATCCATCAACATATAAATGTCAATAATAAGACACCATATAACAACAACAAGTCAAAACTACTTCACGACGAGTGGCAATCTCCGATTGGAATCCGTATAACCCATATCATCCCTTATAGAATTCTTACATTAACTTAAAAGTATCATTAACATGATAATGAAGTCATTCATCAATGATTCCATTCTTATATCATATATTTATAACAAAGGAAACAATCCACAACTCCAACTATCTTCAATTAATAACTTTATTCACTAGTTCATGTCTACTCCATCTATTTATCTTAATCAACATCAAGATAACCTTAAGCACATGCAAGAACACAATAAACATACCTCCTACAGTAACTTCAAGTCAAAATCCAAGTTATATTCAGCTTACAACAACCCTCAATGGCAGTACAACACCATAGAAGTGACTTAAGCTAATCCAAGTATTATCTTGTAGTTTATCATCCTAACAACTTAACCAACATACAAGAAAGCTTAAGAACAGTTAGTAGGCTGTTATACTAACCTTAGCCAGCAGAAACAACTTGGAATTTCAGCCAAACACAACCCACAACAATCATCAATGACAACACAACCTCAAAGAGGTGTTTTTCTTCACTAGAATAAAGTTTTGATGTTGAAATATGGTGTAATCACTTTGGAATCACTTCAAACCATTGTGGCATCTGTTTAGGATGCTTAGAAGAAGTTTGGAGACAAAGTTGAGTTGAAAAACTGAGCAAAAATAGGCGTCCAAATCGTTTATAAAGTGAAGTAGGTCGACCACCGCCTAAGTGGGTCCCATTGAGAGCTTCTTGCGCGGTCTCGCAAAAACGTGAATATCTCTCTACTCTGATATTGTATCAAAAAATAATTTAATTTTTTAGAAACTAGACTCATAGATATTCAATTTGGTAGGTAGATCACCCCATAATTCTAAGTATATTTAGAGAAAAGCTAAGCTATATTTGACCTAATTTTCAGCAAATTTATGAATGTAACTTGTGATGACCTTTGCCAACTCTTGTTCCACAACTTGCTTTCCTTCAAAACGTAGAAAATGACTATTATAAGACTAAAATAACTCATATCATAACCTCCTTATTATTTTAAGGACCCTAGTCTCACTCTAAAGTACATGTTATAACATTCCAAACTTGTCGACTTTCGACGAAACTTATTTTCTTCAATTCATTTAGCGTCTAAGCTTTCCAACCCTTTTGGTACTTGTTATTCATGATCTTAAAGATTTGTAACCTCCAAGATAACATGATTAACTTACATTATGTACTTTTAAAAATGATCTCATTTCCGAGCTTACATCAATTGGCCTACGACGTACTCTCACGTACTAAAACATGGGATGTAACACCATTCCCCCCTTTGGAACTTTCGTCCTCGAATGGTGACTGATGCATTTATCGGTGTCATAACCTATAGCTCTTATGAATATTTTAATATTGTCCTTGACATCTAGGAAGCTGTTCTGTAAATAAATCTAAAGGCCAGGGTATTCTTCCCTTTAGGCCTCTTTCTTATACTACGACCTGTGGTCGGAATTCTTCCAATTTTGTAACTTTTTTTACCTTCTGTCATGCATCATGTACAACCATGTACTTATATGTGTGCCTATATGACTTTTCTCTCCTTTTTCCTCCCACTTTTAGCCAATATCTTGGCCTCACTTTGTGAACATATACAGAACTATGACAAGATGTCCCTCTAGGCATCTATAGGTGTACCAAAGCTCTTTGCTTGGTATTTTTTCAAACTTACGACTATTGATATACCTTGCTTCATAGCCTCGGTTATCTATGCTTATGGTTTTACTACATCTAGGTAGGTTATACTATATCCTAACTCTTACTTCGGTTTATTATTATCGAGGTCTGCCACCCAGCTCTGGGTTATTCTTTCATTGCTTGTCCTATATATATAAATATAAGTCTTTTAATGCTTCCTCATTATTGTTCATCTTAATAATGACGGTCTAATATCATCTCATACTTTGCAGCTTTTATTCATTCGTTAGTGATTCACCTTAATGTTGATCCATAATCCACCACTGATAACTTGAAACCTCTTACATAATACATTGTCACTAGGGCTCACGTCTCATTGGGGAACATCTGAAGTGATTTGCCCGATCCACCTAGGGATGATACTATACTTCCATAACCGTATTTCATAGCATCCTAACATGATTAATCTTATGGGGTTATTTCAATCCCGTGCAATTCATAAAATCCTTTTCTTTAAATTATTCCTAAATCAGAGGCCTAAATGCCATTCTCTTATTTACCACAATTACACCCTTATTCTACTACCGGGGCAACATTTCATCTCTTCTAATTGCTCCTAGTCTTAGACTCCTTTGTATTCATTCAGGTTGTACCGAGCTTTTTATTACATATGGAAATCATCATCTCCCTTATTTTAATTGGTTTAAGCCCGAGGACTTACATATTCTTGTCACCTTCTCACTCACATTTTCATATCCTTACTCCTATCTACCTAAAACCTTGTTGCTCTATGATACTTTAACTTACGACCTACACCTATCTATTTATACTACTCGCAACCTTCCTTTAACTTGCTAGCACCATAAATTTCCTTCTGTGCCTTCTCAGTTGTCCTTAACTGTAAGCAATTACTTTTCCTGGTCGTTCTATCACTTGTTGCATGAATACTTGGCCTGTCTTATTGCCCACGAATACTGTAATTTCCTGTACCTCATATGATCTTAAACATCACCTTTGATTTTTATTTTTCCATTCATTAGCTACAATAGGTGCCACTTTCTTATGGAGTGTATACAATATTGTAGTCAGACTATTGTTACAAGATCATTTACTATTTAGCTCACTATGCTTAGGTGGAACCCTTCTTCCTTATTCCTCAGCTAGTGTTTCATTGTAGTACTTAGGGAGACCTTCTACCTCTTGTAAAGTTGTGAGCTTGTTATATCGTACACCCAAAGGAAATTTTCGTTGTTCTTACTCGCCTATAATAATCCTTAGTTACATAACTTCGTGCCCTTGTGCTCATAGGGTTACTTCTAAGCTCAAATTTTGATTGTCTCCTTAGTGGCACTCTCTCTTATTTTCATAAAACTTAAACGGTACCTTTAACTGCCTCAACTCCTATCTAAAAAATTTTAGATGATTGCGATCTCGTATCTACAAGACTCAATTCCCTATGATGCGGTTCACTACATTTATCTTGCATGATCTATTGATTTATCTGTGACCTCCTGTCTAGCCATAACCAGGCTCTTTCGGAATCAACTACTAATTACTTGTTGGTCCATTCTCATATATATATATATATATATATATATATATATATATATATATATATATATATATATATATATTCTGCATAATCTCTCTTGGAATATATCCTTTGTCTTAACTTACCTCTCGCCACTAGCTCCTGATGTATCAAGTGTCCATTCACACTTATTTATCAATAACATCTGATGTGGGAACCCTTACTGCCTCTCCCTGGTGGCATGCTTGCGTAATGTTCTGAAGTCGTAACATATCTGTAGGAACTCAATAAATGCAACCTCATCCCTTTCTCCTTTTTACCACATTCTTTCTTTACCATTCTATAGTTACCCGAACCGCTTAACTCCGACTTAATACAATATCACACCATATTCTCCCCTTTAGAGGAGTACTAAGATTTAGTACTACGACGATTTACCTATAGATGTTTTACCTCTTCATCATTGGCATATTTTCACATCATCAATGAACCTTAATCGCCTTATGGTAATCTTCTGTACCAGGTATAACTAAATTTCTTACGCACGAAGGTGACACCTAGGGTAACTGGCATACTTAGTCCCTTAAGATTAACTCTGCTCAGAGTGCTTGCTTTAGATAAGCGACTTCCTAAATGATCTTTAAAGGTTATTCGTCTGTTGTCTATTCTATTATTATTTGGAACACGATCTCTAAAATTCTCACGATGTCGACCATTATCAAATCCTCCGGTCCCTGATTCATGTTCGGTTTTATCTTGTTTTCTAGACCATACTAATTTCTGTTACTACATGGGGTCTAACTTAGCCTTCTGGTAATTGCGTTGGACTCACCAACTCATTTCTCGAAATGAGGATATGACCTTTGACCTATACTCTATTATTGTCTCAAGGCTTGTCACCTCTTGTCTTTTCCTTCACTTGACTATAGACTCTATCATCGTGTCATATTTTGATTTACCGTTATCACCCATTTATCACATCTTACTCATAGTACTTTATTTACTCTCTTCTTATTCTCCTGCTAATATTTATGTTTATCACCTTATTTTGAAATTTTCAACAAAACATTCTTTCGCTTTTAGCTCCCCTTGCTCCATCCACTAGCTCTTCGGGTCGCCTAACCTTGTCTCTTTACTAGGGGTGGGAGCCATACAAAGGTAAATATTTATCTCTTCTAGGATTGTGCCGATCATCTAAATTTATGGACATTCTAGTATTTCATATCTAAATATACTCTTCTAGAGTGCACCATCGAGCTGTCTCACAAGGATAACTATTACCACATTTGCAATATCTTTTGAAAATGTCAGCTAATGCTAACAATCCATCCACTATTTTGGGTTATTCTAACTCCAACCGAACCCTAATATCCCATATTTCTCTTAAAATAATATTTGTTAGCTCCCATAGGGCATAACTGAGATGGGTGTGGCCAATTGTATAGATCTTTGTTATCATTGAAAGTAACTCATAATACTTATGTTTCTCTGCCTGAATCGGAAAAACTGATAATTTTCACTAACTGGATATCCCATACCCTTCTTAACCTTGCTTCTTTTGCTTGTTGAAACTTGTCTCTACCATCTGATTCTCTTATTGCTTTTTACCATATAGGTCGATAGATATTCATGCTTTAAGGCTCCTTATTAAGAAGCTTACATGTCTTAGTACACACATAATCTACTGAAGACCTTACATTTACTCATCATTAGCGTGATGCAAAATCGAGTTCCTCTAACTCAGCTCTTCCAGAGCCACATTCAATCTCTTACCAACTGTCTTTGTGGATGTAGGTATCATTGTATTACGACTAAAGTTGAATTTAGGAGTTTGAATTTTTGCAACTAAGCTCTACCATACGATCTAGAATAAGAAGAAAGAATGACAGTCCAAAATGCCCTGTTGCCTCCTGCTTATAAGTGTGGTGCACAACACACCTATAAACAAGACTCTAAGAGACACGGCTTGTAGACTCCCTTGGATAGAACTGCTTTGATACCACTTTTGTCATGACCCAAACCAAAGGGTCGTGATGGGCACCCGGTGCCTTACTCAACCGAGTACCGACGTAACATATCTTTCTTATCATACTATCAAGGGTAAATGAGCTAAAACACCCGTCATGAGATAACAAGAATAAAGCATAAGGGAATACTCAACATATGACGACCCAACATGATATACAAACTTATACATGTGACATACGGGCCTATAAGGCCGACATGACCATTTGTAAACTCAAAACATAAGCCGACAAGGCCATATAAGTATCCATACACCTAACATCTATCTACAAGCCTCAAAGAGTACATAAAATCATAAAGGTCGGGACAGGGCCCCGCCATACCAATCAATACATGTCTCAAATCATACTGACCAAATAGGCAACTCCGGAGCAAGTGGAGTGCACCAAAATATTCTGCTAAGCTGATAGCCTAGTAGGAGGAATGTCAACCTGTCCATCAGGACCTGCGAGCATGAAACACAATGTCTCCAGGCAAAAGGGACGTTAGTACAAATAAAGTACCAGTATGTAAGGCAGAAAAACATAAACAAGAACACAAACTGTGATGACCCAAAAGATCATCACTTGTTTTAGAAATGAATTCTGCATTCCGAGGCCTTAAAAAATCTCTTTCAGCATCACCTCATTTTGCGTGAACAGTCCGGGCACGTAGCCGAAAAGCCAATATGTGAAAATCTGTGAAAAATGATGAATTTTGACTTTAAAATGAATTAATTTGACTTCGGTCAATATTTTAGGTAAACGGACCCGGACCCGTGATTTGACGGTCCCGGAGAGTTCGTAGGAAAATATAGGACTTGCGCCTATGCCCGAAATCTAATTTCGAGGTCCCAAGCCCGAGAAATAAATTTTTTAAAGAAAATTATTTTCTGGAATATTATTAAGTTTTTGGAAATGATACGTGTTTAGAACTTGATGGTATTGGGCCCGTATTTTGGTTCCGATGCTCGGTGCAGGTCTTATATGTGATTTAAGATAAGTCTGTGAAATTTGGTAATAAACGGACTTGAGATGACGTAAATTGGATCGTAATTGAGAAAATTGGAAAATTTGAAGTTCTTAAGAAATTACATGATTTTGATGCTAAATTCATAGGTGTTGATGTTATTTTGGTGATTTGAATGCATGAGCGAGTCTGTATGATGTTTTTAGGTTGGTGTGCATGTTTGGTTTGGATCCCCGAGGGCTCGGGTGAGTTTTGGATAGGCCACGGATTGGAATTTGGACATAGGATGTTGCAGATTTTATCTGGTATGCTTCAGGCTTGCAGGCTTCGCAATTGCTCGCAAATGCGAGCAATGAGTCGCAAATTCAAGAAGTGGCCTAGGCTGCCTTGGGTCTCAAATGCGATGACCTTATCGCAAAAGCGATTCCACAAATGCGAAAGCCCCTTCGCAAATGCGAAGATGCCCTGAACTCCCCAGTCGTCGCAAATGCGACAAATGTATCGCAAAAGCGACTTCACAAATGCGAAGGTCCCTTCGCAAATGCGAGCTTAGCAGAGCCTGGGTTTGCAACTGCGAACCCTGATTGCAATTGCGATACCTACAACCTGTAAGTTCATAACTTAGACGCATTTTCACCCATTTTTCACATCTTCTCAAAACATAAACTCTCTAGGGCGATTTTTCAAAGGCAACTTCTCTTCCAAATCGATTGTAAGTGATTTCTAACTAATTTTCTTCAATCTGTAACATCTTTTCACTTGATTTCAACTCAAAATCAATAATTTTCATGGGGGAAATTGGGTGTTTTGGGTAGAACCTAGGTTTTTCAAAAATTGGGGATTTGGACCTCGATTTGAGGTCCGATTTCAAAAAAACTTATATATTTGGGTTCATGGGAGAATGGGTAACCGGTTTTGGTTCGAATCTCGGGTTTTGACCATGTGGGCCCGGGGGCGATTTTTGAATTTTTGGGTAAAACTTTAGAAAACTTATTTTCATGCATTAGAATTGATTCGTTTAGCATTTATTGATGTAATTAAGTAACTTGTAGCTAGATACAAGTGAATTGGTGGTGGAATCAAGAGGTAAAGCGATAGTATAGACTTGAATTGTGTTTGTGGCATCGAGGTAATGTTTGGTCTAACCTTAGCTTGAGGGATTAGGAGTCGTGTCTTATTTGCTACGTGTTAAATGTGGAGTACGACATATAGGCATGGTGACGAATATCTATACGTCGGTGTCAAGCATGACCGTGAGTCGTGTATTGTAATTGTTATGACTCTGTTGAGGTTTACTGCATGTCATATGAGGATTATCATTATTGTTCCCTTGCCGGGATGTTATTATCATTATTGTTCCCTTGCCGAGATATTATTATCAGTATTATTCCCTTGCCGGAATGTTATTGTCATATTATTGTTCCCTTACCGGGATGTTTGTCTTGATATTATTGTTCCCTTGCCGGGATGCTTTTGAAATATTATTGTTCCCTTGCTCGGACTCTTTTTTGATTGTTGTTGATTTGTAAATGGGGTTGAGTGGCACGCCGCCACGGAAATATATGAAATGGGAGCGGGTTGCACGCCTGCAACAAGATATATGAAATGGGAGCGGGTTGCACGCCTGCAACGAGATATATAAAATGAGAGCGGGTTGCACGCCTGCAATGAGATATGTGAAATGGAAGCGGGTTACACGCCTGCAACAAGATATATTGAATGGGATCGGGTTGCATGTCTGCAACAAGATGTGAAATGAAAGTGAATTCTGCATGTGTTTTCCTTATCCTTGTTAGTAATTGGATTTTGGTTTCTTTATATTCTCTTGATATTCTGTTGTTATCTATTATTCCCCGGAGCATGTTTCCCCTGCCCAATTTTAATTATAATTATTTGCTTATATTTCCGTTGTTTATGATATAACTTCATAGGTTTATTTGGTAGTCTGGTCCTAGCCTCGCCACTACTTCGCCGAGGTTAGGCTAGACACTTACCAGCACATGGGATCGGGTGTGTTGATACTACACTCTGCACTTTTTTATGCAAATTCCAGTGTTGTAGACTTTAGACCGCAGTAAGGTTGTTGGCTTCAGTCCAGCAGGCAACCCGATGTAGTCTTGCAGGCGTCTGCGGGCCTTGGCGTCACCTCCTATCTTTCCTTTATCCTGTTTCCTTTACTTATTTCAGAAACAATGTATCTTTTATCTTTCAGACTTTGTATGTAGTATTCTTAGACCGTCTTTGAAACTGTGACACCAAATTCTGGGTAGAGTTGTATTTAGACTTCCGCAGTTTGTATTAAGATAAATTATCAGATTTTGTCTTCCGCTTAATTATTTTCTCTATTTGCATGATATCTACTCATCACTGATAATGGTTTAAAACTGGAAAATGTCAAGTAATTAGAATAATTTGGCTTGCCTAGCTTTCACCAATAGGCGCCATCACGACTCCCGGGGGTAGAAAATCTGGGTGGTGACACTAATGTAAAGAGAGATAGAGGAGATACAACATGTAACATATGAGTGCCTCTGGGGGCTACTGACATGAAATGCATAATACATATATATACATAAACTTTACAAATATAAGCCTCTGTGGGCATCATCATCATCATATCATACCCGGCCTCAAAGAGGACTAGGTAAAAACGTACACGACCATCATAAGGCTCGGTAGAATCGTACCCGGCCATGTGGAGCTCGGTAAACCCAACTGATCAAAGGTTGCACAATAGGTGTTGTACACCGCCGACTATAGTGTGGCTCGGTAGAGTAAAATAGATACTATATATAATGAATGCTAGACTCATGGAATCATGTTCTAAATCTTTTGGTGTGACTTAAGGTCGTTGCACCTTCGATTAACATTATAGACATCCATACCCTCAATATGAACCTCAGTAGGATTCAAGGATCATACACACTTTCTTAGAATAACTTTATAAGGAAAAAACAACATGGACAACCTTAGTTGCTAGGAGTAGATCCGTTATGAAATAGCGTATTTATTTCACTTTAGATCATGCCAAAAAAAAAGAAGGAAATGCCTTAACATACCTTAAAACCGTTGAGTCCTTAATACCTTCCAAGCAACTCTTCAAACAAGTCAATTCAATCTATCATAGTATAAGGAGATTCAAAATCAGTGCGGAGCAAAGGCTAAGTCTGTAACCTAAGCTAGTAGCTCATTTACATAAATTTGGGCAGCATCTCCCCTGTAACAAGGCCTCTACCAATTCCATATACCAACAACAACAACTAGAGAAATCCATCAACCTATAAATGTCAATAACAAGACACCATATAACAACAAGTCACAACTACTTCACGATGAGCAGCAAGCTCCGATTGAAATCCGTATAACACATATCATCCCTTATAGACTTCTTACATTAACTTAAAAGTATCATTAACATGATACTGAAGTCATTCATCAATGATTCTATCCTTATACCATATATTTATAACAAAGGAAACAATCCACAACTCCAACTATCTTCAATTAGTAACTTTATTCACTAGTTCATGTCTACTCCATCTATTTATCTTAATCAACATCAAGATAACCTTAAGCACATGCAAGAACACAATAAACATACCTCCTACAGTAACTTCAAGTCAAAATCCAAGTTATATTCAGCTTACAACAACCCTCAATGGCAGTACAACACCATAGAAGTGACTTAAGCTAATCCAAGTATTATCTTGTAGTTTATCATCCTAACAACTTAACCAACATACAAGAAAGCTTAAGAACAGTTAGTAGGCTGTTATACTAACCTTAGCCAGCAGAAACAACTTGGAATTTCAGCCAAACACAACCCACAACAATCCTCAATGATAACACAACCTCAAAGAGGTGTTGTTCTTCACTAGAACAAAGTTTTAACGTTGAAATATGGTGTAATCACTTTGGTATCACTTCAAACCTTGTGGAATCTATTTAGGAAGGTTAGGAGAAGTTTGGAGACGAAGCTGAGTTGAAACAATAAGCAAAAATAGGCATCCAAATCATTTATAAAGTGAAGTAGGTCAACCATCGCCTAAGTGGGTCCCATTGGGAGCTGCTTGCGCGGTCTCGCGAAAATGCGAATATCTCTATACTCAGATATCGTATCGATGAACAGTTTAATGAGCTAGAAACTAGACTCGTAGATATTCAATTTGGTAGGTATATCACCCCACAATTCTAAGTATATTTGGATAAAAGCTCGGGTACATTTGACCTAATTTTCAGCAAATTTATGAATGTAACTTGTGATGACCTTTACCAACTCTTGTTCCACAACTTGCTTGCCTTCAAAACGTAGCAAATGACTATCATAAGACTAAAATAACTCATAGCATAACCTCCTTATTATGTTAAGTACCCTAGTCTCACTCTAAAGTACATGTTATAACATTCCAAACTTGTCGACTTTCGCCGAAACTTATTCTATTCAATTCGTTTAGCGTCTAAGCTTTCCAACCCTTTTGGTACTTGTTATTAATTATCTTAAATATTTGTAACCTCCAAGATAACATGATGAACTTACGTTATGTACTTTCAAAAATGATCTCATTTTCGAGTTTACATCAATTGGTTTACGACGTACTCTCACGTACAAAAACATGGGATGTAAACACAGCCAGCCGGCTTATTGTGCCTATGTTAAAGAGGAAACAGATGGAAAGCCTAGGTTCTATGACATCAAAAAATATTTGACAAGAGGAGAATATCCAGAGCAGGCAAACCACACCCAGAAACACACGATGCGGAGGTTATCTAATCACTTCTTCCAAAGTGGAGGGACCCTGTATAGAAGAACCCCTAATTTAGGGTTGTTGAGGTGTGTTGATGCAAAGGAAGCTTCCAGATTGCTCGAAGAAATACATGGCGGAACTTGTAGGCCACATATGAATGGTTTTGTTCTAGCGAAGAAAATACTCAGAGCTGGATATTTTTGGATGACCATGGAGACGGATTGCATCTGGTACATACAGAAATTCCACCAATGTCAGGTACATATAGACATGATAAGGCTACCACCTAATGAGCTCAACGCAACAAGTGCACCTTGGCCTTTTGCTGCCTGGGGAATGGATGTCATTGGTCTGATCGAGCCCACTACTTTAAACGGGCACAGGTTCATTTTAGTGTCCATTGACTACTTCACAAAATGGGTATAGGCTACATCCTACAAAGTTGTAACCAAGAAAGTCGTCGTAGTCTTTGTCAAAGATTGTATTGTTTGCCGATTTGGAGTTCCTGAGTCCATTATCACTGATAATGCCGCCAATATCAATAGTGATTTGATGAAATCCATGTGTGAAACCTTCAAAATCAAGCACAAGAAATCAACAACATAAAATCCTCAAATGAATGGAGTCGTAGAAGCTGCCAATAAAAACATCAAGAAAATACTAAGGAAGATGGTAGAAAACCACAAACAATGGCACGAGAAGTTACCCTTTGCCCTATTGGGGTACCGCACTACATTCCGCACATCAACCGGAGCAACCCCCTATTTACTGGTTTATGGTACCGAAATTGTCATCCTAGCCGAGGTAGAGATTACTTCTTTAAGGATCATACAGGAAGCCAAACTTAGCGATGCGAAATGGATAAGGAACTGTTATGAACAACTAGCCCTTATAGATGGAAAAAAATGAATGCAGTATGTCACGGTCAGTTTTATCAGAACAGAATGTCTAGGGCTTTCAATAAAAGAGTCAAACCAAGACAATTTGCACCAGGACAGTTGGTACTGAAGAAGATCTTCCCGCATCAAGATGAAGCCAAAGGAAAATTCTCTCCCAATTGGCAAGGTCCTTACATGGTTCACCGGGTGCTAACAGGAGGAGCACTTATACTTGCAGAAATGGATGGAGAAGTCTGGCCAAAACCAATCAATTCAGACGCAGTCAAGAGATACTATGTTTAGACTATTTACATTTCTTCATCTGATGTAATTGAACTACGCTTGACCTGATTCCCATTTAAGAAGGGATACGTAGCAGCCCTGTGGGTTCGGTCATATCTTAATAAAATTTTCATTTTCCCCAGCGCCAAAAACTGGGGAAGAATTTTGAGGAGGACCCTCAAAATTCCGGAGCAAGTCCAGCCAACACTAGCATATGCCAGATGGTCAGAAATTGGTTAAGAAATTGGGGCAGAGTTTTGAGAAGGATTCTAAAGATTTCGAAGAAGGTTTAACAAGTTTCGTCACTCGCAAACGGCCGAAGGATCATTTACCAAACTGGGAAACCCTCAAAATTCTAAAATAAGAAGAGCTGCAATGTCTCTGAAATATGTTACAGTCACTAGTTCATCCAAAATTTCTTAATATTTTACTATGAAAAAATAACTTCATTTTTATTATCAATAAATGCATATTTTTGAAAAACTTTATTCCATAACTGTCAGGTCCTACCCAGGGCAACTCAAACAAGGCCTCCAGAACGGAGCGAAGCAAAGCCAGCAGATGAAGGAACGAACTAACCTCCCCTTACAAAACTTACAATTTTTCTTTGGAGGCAGGCATAGTGAACATAACAGAAGCATTCACAAACATACACATACCAAAGTCCTAACGATCAGGCTACCAGACGCAAATATATCTCTAGGTAAGAACTATCCTATACTTATTTGTTCTCTGCATGAGGCTAAGCCCTACCTCAATATTTGCATAAGGCTAATCATTGCCTTCTCTCTGCATGAGGCTAAGCCTTGCCTCCATATTTGCATAAGGCTAAGCATTGCCTTCTCTCTACATGAGACTAAGCCATGTCTCAAATCTTTGCATGAGGCTAAGCCCTGCCTCCATATTTGCCTAAGGCTAAGCATTGCCTTCTCTTTGCATGAGACTAACCCCTATCTCAAATCTTTGCATGAGACTAAGCCCTGCCTCCATATTTGCATAAGTCTAAGCACTGTCTTCTCTTTGCATGAGACTAAGCTTTGTCTCAATCTCGCATGAGGCTAAGCCCTACCTCCATATTTGCATAAGGCTAAGCACTGCCTTCTTATGGGACTAAGCATTGTCCCTCCCTGCATGAATGTTGCTCTATTCTTGGCACTATTTCTCTTGGGCTAAGCTCTGCCCCAAACTCCGCACGAGACTAAGCTTTGTCTCGCTATCATTTTTATCATATCTCTGCACTTCATGGGTTGACATATAGCCAACCTGTCCAAAGGCGTCATAGTCCAAAGGCATCATCCTCATAGCCTGAAGACACCATGTCATGGCCCGAGGATCCCTCAATACTTTCACATCATTATTCAAAGGCGTCATGGTTCAGAGGCACCATCCTCATGGCCTGAGAACATCATTTCATGGCCTGCAAATCTCCTATCTCATAATTCATGGCCCAAGACATCATAGTCTAAGGACATCATCAGAACTGTCCAAAGACAATCTTTCATGGTCAAAAGGGAATTTGCATCATCCATATACTCGCATGCATTGTGTTTTAAGTTTTGCAGGTAATTCAGGAGGTAAGCGTTCTTCAAACATGAGCAGCCTTCGCTCCGGTTTCCGCTCATACCACTTTCACTTTGCCATTATAACTGATTCCCATCAATTACTCACTTTACCTTGCGACCATTCAGATATCTGCCCTATAATGATCTGCTACGCTCCAAACTCACAATCATAACTCCCTCCGACATTACACTTCACAAAAGGACTTTTCCATCGGCTTCATTCACTGTTGGGTCCAGAACTACACATGGCTTAATTCCTGTAAAAACTAGGGATATGTAGGCAGCTCAAAGACCAGGGTTCGGCCTTTACTTTTTTCAAAACATCATATTCGGTCAAAATTGATCATCATTCTTTACCCGAAAACTATTTCATCCTTCCCGGGTAAAGAGGGACAGCTGTTGATACACAATTTTTCCCTATTATATTTTTCAAAATGCATATATACCTCTAAAACTATGCATTAACATCAATTAATATTTTTCCATAATTTCTGCATTTTTAAGGGTTTTAATTAATTTATCCCAGTATTTTATTTATATAAACAATTACTAATTGCATCTCAAATATTTTTATAATAATTTTTGTGGCTTAATTTTATCATTTGCATTTGTACTAAGTTTTAATTATTTCACAAATAGCCATATTTGCATTTTTGGGGTAATAATTTCAATAATTTCCCAATTATAGCCCATGCATGCATTATTACATTATTTTACCAGAAAATAGCTTTTTATATTTTTAAAATACTAAGTAATTATTTTAAAATATTTCTAGGAATGAAAATCATTTTTATAATCTGTTATTATTTTTTAAATTATTTTTATCAATTAAATGGGTATTTAACAATGGCCCTTTTTATTTTCGGACCTAGCCTAATTAAACAGGCCAAATTCAGTCCCAATTCAATTAAAACCGGCCCAAATCCACCCCAGCCCAAACCAATTAAATTCAACTCGCCCCAACCCCATGATCAATCATGACTGTAATCTCTAAGATCAACGGTCTATATCATTCATTTCCTTTTTTAATTTCCAAATACCCCTAACCCTTGTTCATTTTACACAAAACAGCCGCCCTCCCTTCGATTCCTACCTGTTCTATGAGGTTCCACGATTATTTCAGACCTCCATTCGTCTCCTACTTCTTCTTGTTATTCGACTTTGCTATTACATGAAAGGAATCCCAAAAGATCTAGCCCAGATCTTGTTCGAGACTCTTTAAGATTCCGCCTATGGTTACCTTGTTCGATGTTTGTGGTTCAAATCACTAGTTCAAGGCCAGATTCTCTTTACCCCTTTCCTTTTTCTTCGAAACCCTAATTTTGGACATGAATCCATCCAGATCTTTGTAGATCTGAAGCGATTCTGAGACCGTCAACAACTTTTCGTTAACAGTTCTCTTATTTCTTTGTCGTTAATCGGTTTTTAAGCACTATGTTATATTAGGGTTTGGTTTTCTCGTTATTTGTTGGTTGGACCTTTGTATTTGAAGTAGTTTCGAGTTTCCATGACCGTTTCTTTAAGATTCTCCTGATCTTCCTACTATTAATCAACCCTAAGTACTTTTTTAAAATTTAAGGTTCTACTTCAGTTTTTGTAAAAGGTTTTCTGATGTTCTTATGTTTTGTTTAATCTTTCTCGCGTGGCTATGACCCTGGTTCAATTGCTTGACTGTTCATTGTTTGACTTCAATATTTTGTCCGTTATTGTTTGAATAATTGACTGATTAACTAAATTATCTATGGTTTCATTGTTTGCTGAAATAATTTACTGATTTCTGCTTGCTTTCCTTGATCCAGAGGTTCCTAATTGGCGTCTCTTGCCTATTTATGGGTTGATTGACCCTTGATTTGTCTCTAATTACCTATGATTGCCTTATTCGTATGATTGATTGCTTGATTTATGGGTTATAACCCTAATTGGTTGTTAAACCCACTTCTTGCCTTATTTGAAACTCAATCAGAGTTATTTATGGGTATAATCCCCTAATTTTCTTTCCCTATCAAGCTTGATTGATTATTTGATTATTTCCCTTACCTTATTTACAATATTTACCTGTCTTGCCTTATTTACTTACACTATTCGACTCCTATATATACACTCTCATTCTACCTCTCATATAAGAACAATAGTTCACACACATACAGACCTAAGTAAAAAAATACTAGAAATTCTTGCTCTCTCTCTATTGCATCTACTGCTACTTGTCTATTGCGCTATCTAGTCGGTTGGAAACCAAAACTAGACCTTGGATCTTCTTTACTTCACTCTTTTATTGCAAATTTCCAACCGGTATGCCTCTACTACTGTCATTCAATTAATCTGTGTGTTTATCAGCATGTTTACTTCTGTTTAAATCCATGTGTTTATCAGCTTGTTTACTTCTATTTAAATCCATATGTTTGCCAGCATGTTTACTTCTTTTTAATTCATGTGTTTACTAACATGATTGCTTCTGTCTAATCTACGTGGTTACTTCTATTCAATCTAGCATGTCTAACTATGTGTTTCTTAGCATGTCTATAAATGTTCAATCTATGTGTTTGCTGCACTAGCATGCCTACTGCTGCCCAATACATGTGTTTACTACAATAGCATGTTTACTTTTGTTTTTAATTAGAACTATGTGTTTCTACTTTCAACAAATTTGCATGTTTACTCATGTCTAAATTAGATTTGTGTTTTGTCTACGTCCCTACTAGCATGTTCTCCCTATCTAGATATTCACCTTTCACAACTTTGCTCCCTAATCCCTATTGCCCATTTGTATGTAATTGTTTGATCCTCAGCATGCCTTGTCTTTGTGTTTGGTCACTTAGTAATAGCTAACTTAAGTAATCCTATTTCTGAATGATGTTTGTTTGCTGGAACCTTTGCCTAAGTTCCAGGAATTGAATGACTCTGTTTGCTTCTTGTTTCCTGAAAGTCTAAAACTGATTTTCTCAAAACTCTCTTATGAATCACTATCCACTTCAAAATTCTTAGAACATCTAGGGTTCTGCCCCTCTAGTATGAGCATTGCTTTGGAGTCCGTGAGACCCCTTTGAACTTTGACACACTGGGGCTGGCTACTCCATACTGCACAAGTTGTTGATCTTTAAAGAGTACCTTGGTGTGAGCACTGTCCGGGGTCTCTGAGGTCCTTGGAAACTTTAACACACCAGGGTACCCTCTTTTGCACTATGAGATGTGGCATTTGAGACTGCTTGAAGGCCTGGATCCCCAGATTTTGCTTTGTGCCTATCTAGGCTCCTATAGTATACTATTATCATTCATGTAATTTATTAACATTTGGCTTGTAATATTAATTAATTTGTAAACAGATATTGGAAAAATTAGTAAACTGGGAGTGATTATTATATGTATTTTTGTTGGTAATGGGTATATATCATGCCTATAGGTTTTAAAATCAGTGTTTACATTCACTAGAAAAAAAAAATTGGAATTAGCTACGAACGTAATCGCTAATCTGTCGTTAAAACGCTCGTAGCTAGCAGAATCTTTTGATAATCCGTTGTTAATCCGTCACTAAATGAGATTAGCGACGAATGTTTCTGTTTAGCTACAAAATTTGTCCGTCGCTAAAACCTGAGTTTTTTAGTAGTGATTCTAGAAATCATGCCTGTAGGACATTGCAATGTTCATCACTTGTGTGCATCTTAGATATCATGACTATAGGGTTCAAATCCACTTCTGCAATCAGGAATCATATCATTGTGTTGTTTGTCTATTTGCATGCATTCTAGATACCATGCCTATAGGTTAAAAATCAATCTTGCACTTTTAGATATCACGCTTATAGGTTAAAAATCAATCTTGCACTTTTAGATATCATGCCTATAGGTTAAAAAATTAATTTATGCATTTAGGAGCCATGTTAAATAGGTTCAGCATATTCAACATTTAGAAACGATGCTTATAGAGTAAAATCAATCTTGCATTCTGGACACCTTACCTGTAATTTAAAATCAGTCTTTGCATGCCAACGAGCTATTAAAACTAATTGCTGCATTTAGTTTCCACTGACTAAAATCAGTCCTCACATCTGCATGCCTATAGGGTCTAACGAACCGAATTGCATGTTCAAAATTATTTACTAGTTTATTGTACTTCTGATTTATTAGATACCATGCTCATAGGACATCACTGATACACGCCTAGACAAGCCTGTAGGGCGATTAAAATATACTGTAAAACTGTGCTTTTGTTACCTGTCCAGATTTAGCAAGCCCCTCTAAAATGAGTAGGCAACTGATTAGGTATTGGTTCCTCGCTTTAATAAAACTTTGCATATGTTCTGATTTGTGCTCACCTAAATATCCTATTCTTAGGATTTTCTTAAAAGTGTCTGAAACACTGATGTTTGAGACGTGCACTTGCTTGCTCTATTTGTGGAGGTAAAATGTGAGCCTTTTAACTATTCTATCCTTGGTCCAGTCCTACGTGTTTTGTTTGTCGTCTAGAGTTTTCTCCTTTTAATTACTGTAGGAGAGTCTAGATCCACCTTAACTAGAAGTCCTAAATACCTCCGAGACTATATAAGTAAAGGGATGGGTAGTGCACGCATAGGATATATCTTAAGGTTGCTAGAATGCTTTAGGCTATGACCAAGGGGAGGGTAATTGGGTAGTAAAGGATATGATGACATATGCGCTAATTCCACGTGTAATCCCTCTAGTTGAGGAAGGTTTATCGGGTATTGTACAGATGTGATCCTATAGGCTAAGAAACCTAGGACTTCCCTCATCTTATTTGCATATATGTGATTAGACTTCTTATCTATTAAATCCCCTTTATCTTATATGCATGCTTAGACTGCCTATCTGTTAAATGACTAATTTATAAAAAATGAGTTTGGTCGGGACCCATATTTGTGGACCTCAAGGGGTACCTAACACCTTCTCCTCAAGGTTATTTCGAGCCCTTACCTAATTCTCTGGTAATGCAAACCGGTTCCATGAGTTATTTGCTCTAGGTTTCCTAACGCACCTTAAATCCATTAGGTGGTGACTCTTCAAATTCAAATACCCAATTCCCGAAAGGAAATGAGTTGTTCCCAATGAATGTCGAAACGCGGACTCCACGAGGAAAAAGGGGGCGCGACAACTCTATCCATAGAAACACTAGAGGTGTCTATATTCTTGATTCCCCATGTGAATTATTGTTATATCTTCTGTTCATGGGTCTCAGAAAACTACGTATTTCATAAAGTTTATCCGAAAGGCATATCGATTTTTATGGCATTATGAGAAAATCTTATTAACGTATTTCTTATGCATTTCATGCATTTATACATGTACATTGACCCATGACCAGATGGTGTTATATATGGGTATATATGTATATTATATTTATATGGGATATAGGAAAAGATTACGGCGTTATATACGTACCACCACCTAATCACTTGGTATATGTTGATGATTTTCCCACAGTGGCCAAGATGATATGATGGGATGCCCTCAGAGGCTTGATGATGTTATGAACACATATACCCATGCATGGTATGACATTTATAAGCATATGTATGACATTATAAAAAACGAAATGATTTACAGAGTTATGCAAACGTACATGTCGAGTCTTTTACTCCATATTTCTCTCATGTCTGTTATTTACTGATTTCCATTCCTTACATACTCGGTACATTATTTGTACTGACGTCCCTTTTGCATGGGGACGATGTGTTTCATGCCCGCGAGTCCCGATAGATAGGTCGAGAGCGATCCAAGTTGTCATGACCTGGATTTCCCACCCTCGGGAGTAGTGATGATGCCTACTCATGAAAGCTAGGCAAGCCGAGCATTATAGAATCATTACCCTTTTTCCCTAACCTTTTAACATTTACAAGTTTACATATGATCAACAATGGAATAATCATAATAACATAAATGCGGAAGATGAAATCCAATAGTTTAACCAAATACTAATACAAAAATCCAAGGTACAACTCTACCCAGAATTGGTGTCACAATGTCACGGACTACCTACGAATACTACAAACAGTGGTCTAAAATAAAAATAAATAAAATCTATCTCAGAAGTACATAAAAACAGAATGGAAAGATAGAAGAGGATTCCAAGGCCTGCAGACGTCTGCAGGACTACCTTAAGTCTCCGCTGGACTGAAAGCAACAACCTCTCTACGGCCCAAATGCTCCAACACCGGGATCTACACACAATGCAGAGTGTAGTATCAGCACAACCGACCCCATGTATTTGTAAGTATCAAGCCTAACCTCGACGAAGTAGTGACGAGGCTAGGATAAGACTACCAAATAAACCTATGCAGTTATAACATATACAGCAAATAATAACAACAGAAACTAGCAGTTAAGGATGGGAAGGGGAAACATGCTGCGAGGAATATCATGTACAAATGGAATTTCAGTAAAGAAGCATAACGAACACCATAATTCAATTATGAGCAAGAATAAGGAAAGACAGTAACAAGTGCACAGCATCACCCTTCGTGCTTTTACTCTCGTTCTCACCATAAGAATCAATATATTCGGCACGGAATCACCCTTCGTTCTTTTACCTCACATAATCATAGCACGGCATTATCCTTCGTGCATTATTACTCATATTATGGCAAGACATCACCCTTCATGCTTATACATTTACAATATCGGCACGACATCACCCTTTGTGCTTTTACACTCACTCACAAATATCACACATGGCATCACCCTTCGTGCTTTTACACTCACTCACAAATATCACGCACGGCATTACCCTTCATGCTTTTACACTCTTCCTTACCCAAGCAACAATCACAAAGCAATTCGGGCAAGGGAATCAATAAAATCACAATAGAATCCCGGCAAGGGAAAAATAGTATAGCAATAATATCCCGGCAAGGGAAAACAATATCATAAGCAATAACATCCCGGCAAGGGAAACAATATTATAAGCAATAACATCCTGGCAAGGGAAACAATATCATGAACCTCTTCTCTTTTCCACAATTACTCCACAACTCAATTCTCAACTTGAGCCAATGCTCTACAATGTTCAATTACCAAGAATATCTCCATAAGCCTTGTTCAACATTAGAAATTACCATATTAAGCATGGACAATACATAACAGAGTCACAACAATCCTAGTATAAGACTCACGGCCATGCTTGACACCAACGTATAGATACTCGTCACCACACCTATATGTCGTACTCAACAATTAACACATAGCAAATAAGACCAAGACTCATATTCCCTCAAGCTAAGGTTAGACCGAAAACTTACCTCAATGCCACGAACACAATCAAGCCTCAACTACCGCTTTACCTCTCGATTCCACTTCCAATTTGCTTGTATCTAGCCATAATTTACTTAATAATATAAACCAATTCTAATGCATGAAAATAGGTTTTCTAGTGTTTTCCCCAAAAGTCAAAAATCGACCCCGGGCCCGCTTGGCCCAAACCCTAAATTCGAACCAAAAATCCAATTACCCATTCACCCCCGATCCCGGATATACAATTAGTTTTGGAATTCGACCTCAATTTGAGGTCTAAATCCCCAAATTTTGATAATCCTAAATTCTACCCAAAATTCCCAATTCCACCATGAAAACCCTAAATTCTAGGATGAAATCTTGTAAAAAGAAGTTAAGGAACGAAATAAATGAGTTAAAAATCACTTATTTGTGTTTTGGGGAAGAAAGAGTGTCTTGAAAAATCGCCTCTTATGTTTTAGGGTTTTGAAAATGAAAAATAGCTGAAAAGTCCTGTTTATATATACCCCTCTCAGACCCTCACCGCTGACCGCATAAAAAGGACCGCAGCCGCGGAGCTCCACTGTGGATCACGAAATATCGAGCGCGGTCGAGAAGACATGGCCTTGCCTACAGCTGACCGCGAAAACCCCACGAAGATTCTCCGCGGACCACGAAGCTTGGTTCAGAGACCTGCAACTTTCTCTGAACCTGCAACAGTTATTCTCTAAGTCTAAATTCACTCTGTGGCCTATCCAAAACTCACCAGAGTCCTCAGGGTTCCAAACTAATCATGCACGCAAGTCTAAAAACATCATACGGACTTGCTCGTGCGATCAAATCATCAAAATAACATCAACAACTATAAATTAAACCTCAAATTCATGAAATCACTCAAGGACATTGAAATTTCTATTTTCTCAACTATAGATCCGTTTTATACCAAATCAATTCCGATCTTTACCAAATTGTACAAATTAAACTTAATTATTATTCTAAACTTGTACCGGGCTCTGAAACTAAGACACGGGCCCGATACCATCAAGAAATTGCATTAATTCTCTTCTAAAAGCCTTTATATTTCCAGCAAATAATTTTCTACAAAAAAAAATCTTTTCTCGAGCTTGGTGTCATGACCCAATCCGATGGGCCGCGATGGGCACCCGGTACCTTACTCAACCGAGTACCAATGTAACGTATCGTTCTTATTACATCATCATATACATATGACATATAGGCCTAATAGGCCAACATGATCCTTTATAAACTCAAAACATAGGCCGACAAGGCCGTGCAATCTTTCACGTACAAGACATATATCTACAAGCCTCTAAGAATACATAAATGTAATAAAGGTCGGGATAGAGTCCTGTCATACCAAACAATACATGTCTAAATTATACTAACCAAACGAGCAACTCCGAAGCAAATGGAGCGCACCAACATCTTTTGCTGAGCTGATAACCTACTTGGAGGGCTCTCGACCTGTCTATCGGGACCTGCGGGCATGAAACACAGCATTCCCAGACAAAAGGGACGTCAGTACGAATAATGTACCGAGTATGTAAGGCACATAAGTAAGTACATCAGAGACATGGAAAAAATATAGAGTACATGACTCAACCTGCAAGTACGAATAACTTTGTAAATCTTAAATTACTTTTAGCATCATGCATGTGCGCATGAATGACATATCGTGTATAGGTACATGTTTCATAACATCATCAGCCTCTGAGGGCATTCCATTATATCATACCGGCCACTGTGGGCAAAATCATCATCGTATACCAGCTGATCAGGTGGTGGTGCGTATATAACGCCATACCCTTTCCCATATCCCATATACATATATTTACATATATACGCGTATATAACGCCATTTGAGTACATATATATATGTGTATATAATGTCGTTTGAATCATATTTCAGTCACTGTGGGCAACATCATCATCATATACCAGCTGATCAGGTGGTGATGCGTATATAACGCCATAACCTTTTCCCATATCCCATATACATATATTTACATATATACGTGTATATAACGCCATCTGGTCATGAGTCAATGCATATGAATGAAGTACATAAAAAGTACGTCAATAAAATCATTTGGAATGTCATAAGACCATTTTGCCTCTGAGTAATATTATAAAGTAAACTCTTTTCAACTTTCGTATTTTTCTGAGACCCATGAACAGATGATAAGATACTATAACACACGGAAATTCAAGAGCACAGATATCTCTAATACTTCAATGAATAGAGTCATTTATAGAATTTGTGCAATTTCACGTTCCGTTCGTATCGTATAGATCATGACAAAAGAAAGAAGGGATAGCCTTAACATACCTGGATCGATTCTCTTAAAAATTCCTCTAACACACGTATTTTGTGACGAACACGTAACAGAGGATCAAAGTAGGTAAAATCTGTATGATATTCTTGAGAAGAATTGCACCGTACTCCATTAGAATCATAAAATCCTGTTGCTATTACGTAGTATAACTTTGTATAAAATCTCACATTTTTGAATTCTTGAAGATCCATGAAAACTCATGGTACTGAATTTTTGAAAGCTCGCGTAATTGAATATGAAGCTCACGTTGAAATGAAGCTTACGTTGAAATAAAGCTCACTTTGAAATGAAGCTCATGTTTCTTTAAGTTATAAATCTGATCTTTAATAAGTCTTTTAGAATGTAAAGTTTGAAGGAGCTAATCTGGATGGCTAACGTTCTTTCCCTTTTTGAATTGTAAGACTTTGATATTCAAAGTCTTAGAAATGAAAGAAATTGTTACCTTGTGACACCAAAGCAAGGATGACTCTTAGTCATCTCTTAATAACGTGGCTAGCTGCCACCTGAGGATGGGGTGGAATATTTAATTTATCCACTTATTAGTTAATCGGATAATGTCATATTACCCGATAATTAACCAATTACCCGAAAAATTGAGAATTATTCCCACTTTCTTAAAATATTACTCACTTTTCACGTACCTTATAGACCTTTATATTATGGCCATGTAGTACCTTGTATGGCACTAGTTCATAAATACCGGGTATTTTAGCTTGGGCCGTATTTTATCCCAACATGCCAAACGTGGACGAAAATTCATTTTCTTTGACTTGCTTCCCATCTCCCCTTCACGAACTTACTCATCACTTGTGAAATAGCCTAATCCTTGTCGCACCTCCTTTTTCCGCCCTCGCGAGGGTACAGGAGTTTTTTCCAATTAAAGGACAGTCGAAACGGGATTTATTTCTTTATTTCAGAGTCGCCACTTGGGAGATTTAGGGTGTCCCAAGTCACCTATTTTAATCCCGAATCGAGGAAAAGAATGACTTTGTATTACAGTCTGCGCACCAGAAATCCGGATAAGGAATTCTGTTAACCCGGGAGAAGGTGTTAGGCATTCCCGAGTTCCGTGGTTCTAGCACGGTCGCTTAACTGTTATATTCGGCTTAGGGTTTTCTTCCTTTTCTTTTTTTTGTTTTGTTTTGTTTTGCTTTGTTTTTTTTTTGAAATGCAAGATAGGGGGTGTTGGGTTATGGACCGGGTTGACCCGGTTTGAAATGGACTGGGTCGTTTGGGAAGATTGGGCCATTTTTTGGGCCTGTGGCTTGAAATCGAAGAAGAGGCCCAATTCCGACTTTCTTTATATTTTCGCTCTCTTTTCTTCTTTTTATTTCTCTAAAACTAAATTATAAAAATACTTAAATTATTATTAAGAACTAAATTAAGTTATAAAAGTGCAAATTAACTTCCAATAACAATTAACGCACAATTAAGTAATAATTAAGCATAAAATTGTATATTTGGACATTAAATGCTAAAAATGCAAACGATGCCTATTTTTGTAAATTTTTATTTTTTTGTAAACAAACTTAATTACTAACAAATTATAGAATTAAATCCTACATACAAAATGCGATATATTTTTGTATTTTTTATTAATTTAGCAAATAAACATGCACAGACAAATACAAATAATTATTCAAAATATAACAAAATATCACAAAATTGCACACCAAGGAAAATTATTTTATTTTTGAATTTTTGGGGAGTAATTCTCATATTGGGCAAAAATCACGTGCTTACAATCCTTATAATCTCCAAATAATCTTTTACTTGGACTGATGTCAATTATCTTATGGTAAATTCAACGTACAATACTACAGGGTGCAACATCGTCGTAACTTAATACTATGAAGCGTAACATCATTGTAATATTGCGGGGTATAACATTATTCCCTCCTTTGGAATATTCGTCCTCGAATGTTGACTAATGCTCTTATTATTCTCATAAATTATAGCTCTTGTGAATACCTTAATACTCTCCTTGGCATTTAAGCAGTTGCTTTGTGAATAAATCCAAAGTCTAGGGTATTCCCCCCTTTAGTATTTTTGCTCATATCATAACTTGTGGTCGAAATCTCTCTAATCTCGCAACTGTTGCTACCTCCTGTCATGCAGCCCGTATGACCCTGGCTTTGTAAGTGCGCTTATACGATTCATTTTTCCTTTTCCCTTTTAGCTTTTAGTCAATATCTAGGACATACTTTGTAAACATATACAAGGCTTAATAGGATGCCTCTTTGGGCGTCTATAGGTATATTGAAGTCTTTTGCTCGATACTTTGTTGAATTCACGAATATTTCTATATCTCATCGCATCGGTCCGTTTAGCCATCCGTATGAATTTACTGCCATAACTCTTACTTTAATTTATTGTTGCTGAGGTCTGTTACCAAATCTCAGCTTACTCTCGTTGTTTATTCCATATGTATAAATTTATGTCCTTTAATGCTTCCTCATTACTGCTCATTTTTAAAATGACGGCCTAATCTCATCTCATACTTTGTGGCTTTTGTCCATCCATTGTTGACTCACCTCAATATTGATCTACAATATACCACTGGTAACTTGAAACATCTTACGTAATACTTTGCCGCTAGGGCTTACTTTGCATTGAGGAATATTTGAAGTGATTCCCATAATCGTATTTCATAGTCTCTTAATGTGATTCACCTTATGGGGGTATCCTAATTTCGTGCCGCGAGCTAAATCTTTTCTCCTTCTCTTCTCTATTTTTTTTCAAATCATTATTCATACGAAAGCCCAAACGTCATCTTTTATCTGTCACAATTATACCCTCATTTTATTACTAGGTCAGCATTTCATTCCTTCTAAATGCTATTAATCTTAGACTCCTTTTGAGTTCATTCAGGCTATACTGAACTTTCAATAACTCAGAGAAACCATTATCTCTCTTGTTTCCATGGACTTAATCCCGAGGATTTATCCATTCTCGTCACCTTTTCACTTGCCTTTCCTCATCCTTACTCATGTTTTCTTACAACTTTGTCGCTCTACCATACTTTAACTTGCGACCTATACATATTCATTTATACTATTCGCAACTTTCCTTCAACTTGCTTGAACCATAGATTTACATATGTTATTCTGGTACATCAAGCGAGACATCACATTGTCTCCAACTTTTCTCTACTCTCTTTACTTGATCTCTCAGTACTTAGAAACCGTAGGCTGGAAAACATGTCGCCGACGATACCGCTATCATTCCCAGTTATTGGATCCCCGTGCTTATAGACTTCTATCCGAAGTATGGAATATCCTCACCCTTTTGTTTTTGAGTATCTTGTACATTGTTCACATTTACCTTACTTTCCTTAAAGTCTCACATCACATCTTCTACCTCTTTCATGACCTCCCTTCCACCTAGGTATAATTCACATCCACAACTTGAAGCTCTTTTATAATACTTGCACCTCTGGTGCATACACAATCCGGTGGGAGCTTCGTACTGACTTCTTATGAGGCTGGTACTTCTTCTAATTGGCTTCCTTGTAGAGCCATTATATATTATGGTTGTTGTGTTATTTCTTTTGAACATCTGATATTAAGAGTGATTCTGTCATGTTCTCCAGCGCAACTTCTATAATTTTTCTAGGTCCAATAATCAGACTCCTGATTTACTTAGGTGATGTAATTCTTTCGTTTCCTCTTCCTTAGGTTTAAGCTATCTTCCGATCTGTGGCTCATGGTATCAATTATTACCTTAGCCTTTCATAGGCATTATGGAATATCCATGATACAATCTTCTAACAATTTAATCATTTGTCTATGCCCTGGGCTTAAATCTTTCTTTTAACTTATACTGGAGTCTTCTATGGCTGTATGATTGTCAACGAATATGCTGCCTGGATAATGCTCCAAAATCTTGAGTGCATCCATCACGTACTAACTCTAGATCATTGATCAAATAATTCTTTCGTTCCATTTTAGCTTTCTCTCAATGCAAGCTATTACTTTTCCTGGTCCTTCTACCCCCTTGTTGCGTCCATACTTAGCTCACCTTAGTGCCCACACTTGCCAAAGTTTTCATACAACTCATATGATCTCGAATATTACTTTTAATTCTTACTTCCCGTTCATTAGCCACGGTAGGTGCCACTTTCCTTTGGAATGCTTACAATGTTGTTGCGAGATTGTTGTTACACGACCATTTCCTCTTTAGGCAGTTGTATTTAGGTTGAAGCCTTCTTTCTTATCTCCTCAGTTAGTCTTTCGTTGTAGTACTTAGGGATAACCCTTGACTCTCGTAAAGTCGTGGGCTTATTACGGACCTTTTTGATGTCCTTACTTGCCTATAATCATCCGTAGTTGCTTACTTTCATGCCATTGTGCTTGTATGGTTGCTTCTGAACTGATATTTTGACTGCCTTCCCAGTGGCACTTTTTTTTAATCCCCGTAACACTCATACGGTACCTTTAACTATCCCGACTTTTGTTTGAATATATCTCAAGTATTATATCGAAGCTGAATTCTCTGTGTTAGGTTCTACTATGTTTATCATACACAATCTGATGACCCGTCTGTAACCTCCTGTTTTGCCATAACTGGGATCTTACTAACCAATTACTCACTACTCGTTGGCCCATTCTCATACCAATATTCCTCGTAATCTTTCTTGGGTTATTTCCTTTGTCTTAACTTATGTCTCGCACTGGCTCTTTATTTATTAATAACAGCTCGGGCAGGAATTTTCACTTCCTTTTTTTTGACGTCATGCTTGCACAATATTCTTGAATCGTAGCGTATCTGTAAGATTTGGATAAGTGTCATCTTATTCCTCTTTCATTTATCGCATTCTTCCTTTACCACTCCATAGTCACTAGAACCACTTAACTCTGACTTAATGCCACATCACTCCATATTCCCCCCTTTAGGGGTGTACTAAAAGTTGAAGCCATGAGGATCTATCTATAGATGTTTTACCTCTTCATCTTTGATGTTGTTTCTCAACATCAATGATCCTTACTCGCCTTGCGGCAATCCTTCTGTACCAAGGATGACAAATACCCTTACTCACGAGGGTGACACTAAGCATAACTGGCACATACAGTCTATTAAGCTTAACTTTGCTCACATTGCTTGCTCTAGGGAAGCGTCTCCCTGAATGACCATTCTCGGAATTCATTATGAATCTTCTTCTATGGTCCATTCTATTACCGCCGGGGCAAAATTTGAAATTACCAGGATGCCGAGTACTTTCCAATCATTCAGTCCTAAATTTATTTTAGTTTGTTTACCAGTCCATACTGATTTCTACTACTCTGGGGATTAACTCTCCCCTCTGGTAGTCGCGTTGGAGTCACAAACTTATTTCTCGAATGAGGATATGACTTTATGGCCTATATTCTTTTATTGTCTCAAGGCCTGTTATCTTTTGTCTTTTCCTTCACTTGACTGTAAACTCTGTAATACTATCATCATTTTTTTTTGACATACCATTGTCATCCGTGTATCACATCTTACTCATAATGCTTTATTAACTTTCTTCTCATCTCCCGCTAATTATCTATGTCCACTGCTTTACTCTGAAAACTCGAACAAAATATTCTTTTGCTTTTGGCTCCCCTTTGCTCCATCTTATGGTTCTTTGGGTTGCTCAACATCCTCGCTCTACTAGGGATGAGAGCCATACTTAAGGTAATATTTATCCCATCCAGGCTTTCAGTGCCTATCTTCTGAATACTAGTATTCACATCTAATCGTAATATTCTAGGGTGCACCATTTGGGTGTCTCACAAGAAGATCTATTGGCATATTTGTAATACCCTTCGGAAATGCCAACAAATAAAAGTAATCCATTTACCAATTTGGGTTACTCTAACCCCAACTGGATCTTGATATCCCATCCTTCTCTTAACTATACATGTTAGTCCCCACAGGGCATGACTGAAATAGTTGTGACCAATTGTACATACCTCTGTTACTATTGAATATAACTCAAAAAGCTTATGTTTCTCTGCCTCAATTATAAACACTGTTAAGCTTCATTAACTGGGCGCCTCGTACCCTTCTTCATCTTGCTTCTCTTGCTAGTTGAAACTTGTATTTATCTTTTTAATCTCTCATTGTCTTTCACCATAAAGGTGGATAGACATTCTTGCCTTAAGGCTTCTTATCAGGAAGCTTACACCTTCCAGTACACCCATAATCTGCTAAAGACCTCTTATTTACTTATCGTAGGCATCACACAAAAATCCAATTCCTCTGACTCAACTCTTCCACAAGTATCTCTCTTTCCAATCCTTCTTTCCGGATGTAGGCATCGTCTTATAACGAATAAAATAGAATTTTGGAACTTGAATTCTTATAAGTGAGCTCTACCACACGATCTAGAGTAAGAAGAAAGAGTGACAATCCTAAATGCCCTGTAGCCTCCTGCTTATAAGTGTGGTGCATGACACACCAATAAACAAGACTCTACTAGACACGGCTTGTAGACTCCCTAGGACAGAACTGCTCTGATACCACTTTTGTCACGACCCAAACCGATGGGCCGTGACGGGCACACGGTACCTTACTCAACCGAGTACCAACGTAACGTATCGTTCTTATTACATTATCATATACACATGACATATGGGCCTAATAGGCCAACATGATCTTTTATAAACTCAAAACATAGGCCGACAAGGCCGTGCAATCTTTCACGTACAAGACATATATCTACAAGCCTCTAAGAATACATAAATGTAATAAAGGTCGGGATAGAGTCCCGCCATACCAAACAATACATGTCTAAATTATACTAACCAAACGAGCAACTTCGAAGCAAATGGAGCGCACCAACATCTTTTGCTGAACTGATAGCCTACTTGGAGGGCTCTCGACCTGTCTATCGGGACCTGCGGGCATGAAACACAGCGTCCCCAGGCAAAAGGGACGTCAGTATGAATAATGTACCGAGTATGTAAGGCACATAAGTAAGTACATCAGAGACATGGAAAAAATATAGAGTACATGACTCAACCTGCAAGTATGAATAACTTTGTAAATCATAAATTACTTTTAGCGTCATGCATGTGCGTATGAATGCCATGTCGTGCATAGGTACATGTTTCATAACATCATCAGCCTCTTAGAGCATTCCATTATATCATACCGGCCACTATGGGCAAAATCATCATCGTATACCAGCTGATCAGGTGGTGGTGTGTATATAACGCCATAACCTTTCCCATATCCCATATACATATATTTACATATATATGCGTATATAAAGCCGTTTGAGTACATACATATATATGCGTATATAACGCTGTTTGAATCATATTTCAGCCATTGTGGGCAACATCATCATCATATACCAGCTGATCAGGTGGTGATGCGTATATAACGCCGTAACCTTTTCCCATATCCCATATATATATATATTTACATATATACGCGTATATAGCACCATCTGGTCATGGGTCAATGCATATGAATGCAGTACATAAAAAGTACGTCAAATAAAATCATTCGGAATGTCATAAGACCATTTTGCCTTTGGGTAATATTATAAAGTAAACTCTTTTCAACTTCGTATTTTTCTGAGACCCATGAACAGATGATAAGATATTATAACACACGGAAATTCAAGAACACAAATATCTCTAATACTTCTATGAATAGAGTCATTTATGTAATTTGTGCATTTGCACGTTCTGTTCGTATCGTATGGATCATGCCAAAAGAAAGAAGGGATAGCCTTAACATACCTAGATCGATTCTCTTGAAAATTCCTCTAACACACGTCTTTTGTGACGAACACGTAACAGAGGATCGAAGTAGGGAAAAATCCGTATGATATTCTTGAGAAGAATTACACCATACTCCATTAGAATCGTAAAATCCCGTTGCTATTACATAGTATAACTTTGTATAAAATCTCACATTTTTGAATTCTTGAAGATCCATGAAAGCTCATGGTACTGAATTTTTGAAAGCTCGCGTAATTGAATATGAAGCTCACGTTGAAATGAAGCTTACGTTGAAATAAAGCTCACTTTGAAATGAAGCTCATGTTTCTTAAAGTTATAAATTTGATCTTTAATAAGTCTTTTAGAATGGAAAGTTTGAAGGAGCTAATCTGGATGGCTAACATTCTTTCCCTTTTTGAATTGTAAGACTTTGATATTCAAAGTCTTAGAAATGAAAGAAATTGTTACCTTGTGACACCAAAGCAAGGATGACTCTTAGTCATCTCTTAATAACGTGGCTAGCTGCCACGTGAGGATGAGGTGGAAAATTTAATCTTTATTCACTTATTAGTTAATCGGGTAATGTCCCGTTACCCAGTAATTAACCAATTACCCGAAAAATTGAGAATTATTCCCACTTACTTAAAATATTACTCACTTTTCACGTACCTTATACACATTTATATTATGGCCATGTAGTACCTTGTATGGTACTAGTCCATAAATACCGGGTATTTTAGCTTGGGCCGTATTTTATCCCAACATGCCAAACGGGGACGAAAATTCATTTTCTTTGACTTGCTTCCCATCTCTCCTTCACGAACTTACTCATCACTTGTAAAATAGCCTAATCCTTATAATCTCCAAATAATCTTTTACTTGGACTGATGTCAATTATCTTACGGTAAATTCAACGTACAATACTACAGGATGCAATATCGTCATAACTTAATACTGTGAAGCGTAACATCATCGTAATATTGTGGGGTATAATACTTGGGACCTCAGAATTCGATTCTGGGCATACGCCCAAGTCCCAAATTTTACTACGGATCCTATGAGATCGTCGGATCACAGGTCCGAGTTCGTTTACCAAGAATGTTAACCAAAGTCAACTTTAATCAATTTTAAAGGCTAATTTCCTTATTTTACTTTGATTTCACATAAAAGCTTTCCAAAAACGCATCCGGACTGTGCACACAAATCGAGGTGAGATAAAAAGAGGTTTTTAAGGCCTTGGAACTTAGGATTTACTTTTAAAACGAGTGATGACCTTTTGGGTCATCACACAAGTAGGCTATCAGCTCAGCGGAAGATGTAGGTGCGCTTCATTGCTTTGGAGTTGTTTGTTTGGTTAGTATGATTTATATGTGTATTCTTAGAGGCTTGTAGAAAAATGTCATGTACGTAAAAGATTGTATGGAGTTGTCGGCCTATGTTCAATGTACGAGTGGTTATTTTGGCCTTATAGACCCGTATGTCTTATGTATCAGTTGGTTTCAAATGTCGTATTCTACTTATCTCATGGCAACCTTCCGACTCAGTTATCCATTATAGTATGACACAAAAAAATACGTTATGTTGGTACTCGGTTGAGTAAGGTACTGGGTGCCTATCGCGGCCCATCGGTTTGGGTCGTGACAACCGGCCTCCGGTATAGTAGGATTATATCCAGAAGCAACCCGAGTTCTACGTGCCTTAACACGAGCATCCTTGAAGTCGGCCTCTAAAACAATTTATGTCCCCATCAGATCTCTAAATATATACACTTGGGCCTCGGCATGAATCCATTCCTCGTACAAATCCGGCGGAACATCAGGAAAAGTAAAAGTACGGGAAGAAGATAGCTGAGCCAATAACTGTGCTTTCTCGGCCTCGAGAGCAGCAACTCAGTCACAAAGGCCTGAAGCCTCTTTTTCTAGCTCCCATATCCATTCATCAAGTCGTTCCTCCTTGAGCCTGGCCATCTCCAGAGCACTCTCCTGCTCAAAATGGAGAATGCGGATCACGATCTCCAAAGCCTCTGCTTTCCTCGCATTCGCTAACCGGGCTAACTCTGCCTTCTCTAAATTCGTTGCCTTCTCAGCGACCTCGCCACTCAAAGCATCTGCTTTGATTTGACACCCCTCGGGTTCGGCACGCAGCGAGACCACTTGGGCTTGAAGATTGGCACATTGGGCCTCGACCCGCTTGCTCACCACATGTACTTCTTCCTTATCCCTTAACGCCCCCTCAAGAATGCTGGATTTTTTGATGAATCTTACCAACTCGTCATCCTTCTCCTTCAGTTTATCTCAGAGAGCCTGAAAATTGCCGCTCTCGCTGAACCATCTACGGATCTTGCGGTGCTTATTACGGTACTCGCGATATTTCCTCTCCATCTTCTAAAAAATAGCTTTGCGCCTCTCCACTCGTCGGTCGCTCTAAATTTCCAAAACCACAGATAAAAAAACATAGAAAGTAAGAACAAAGCACAAAGTATTGAACTTGAGAAATAAAAGTCGAAAAGCTTACCCTGAGGGCAAGGATGGCTATGCTCCTTGATAGGGTAGCATCATCCAGTTTTTCAAGAGTTTTACCCTTCACGTCGGAACAGAGGGGACCCAGGGAAGGAACCACGTTCTCCATGTTCACCAGTAAAATCTCGATCCATGGGATCGCAATGGTCTGTGTGGAACCCTCCAATCTCACTTCAAGCCGGGTAAACCCCTCCCCCATCATCCTCACCTCATCGGCATCAAGGCCAGAGCCCATTTCATAACCATCCTCGGTGACGCCATTATCTCTCCCATATGCCGGCGAAGAAGAAGTATCAGTCGGTCGTGAGAACGATGGCTCATCTTGGCGTAAAGGATCCAAAACTCCCGCAGATGTCCCTCCAGCTCCAGTCTCTGCGTCGGGAAGGGATACGTCCTCATCGGCCTCAGTTGATGACGGGAAATTAGATGGCAACTCAACACCATCTTCAAGCACTACGGATGTCGTTTCACGATCACCCTTTACTAAATCCACGACCCGGACCATCCCATCACCGATCTCCTTTTGCGGGAAATCAAACCCCCGTCGCTCGGCGACGACTCCTCTTCTTCGTCTACTAGATGATGCAAAGGGGAAGTTGGGAGTTCTGCAGCAGATGTAGTCGACGACCGAGTAGACCTAGCCGCAACAGAAGAAGTAACAGAAGCAGGCAGCCGGGCAGGCCTATTCGCAGATATAACGGGAACAGATTCCGAAGAAGAAACATCTTTCCTTTACAAAATACAGGAGGAGGATCCCTCGATCCCCTCGAAGATCCTCGAGTTGAAAAGGGAAGATTAAAAGATTGTCACTTCCTATACAAAACTATAACGAGCGAGCGACCATGAGGTCAAAATAGTATAGATAAAAATAGATGAACTCATTGGTCACAAAAGATGTAGGCCCAAACTTCTTGAGAAAGGCCGGCCATTCACAAATCTCCACTGTGTGAGGTAGAACCTGGCTATCCCAATCATGAATGTCCCCAATGAAAGGAGGGGGCTCAGTCTCAGCTGCATGGAGAAGGGACAGAATGTCAAACTACGACAAGGACAGTCAAAACATACGCTTGGCAAAAAAGAGATACTTACGGGCATAATTCCAAGCCTCAGGGAATCCGCTCGCATTGGCCACCATGTCCTCGGTTTTGATGAAAAAGTAGTTAAGCTAGAACTCACGATTTGCCTTATCATCCATCTTCACCACCAGACATTTACTTCCTCGGTGACGAAGGTGCAACGTCGTCCCCCTATAGAAACTACAGGCGAAGAGATGCATCAGGTGGCGAAGTGAGACCCCGACCCCGGTTAACTCCATATATTTAAACATGTGGATAAGCTTATAGATGCATAGAGAGAGTTGGGTCGGGAAAATGCCGTAATAGTGAAAAAATTCCTCCATCAATGGGAGAAGAGGAAAGGAATAGCCAACGTAGAAAGGGTGTGCATAAAATGCTTAATACCCGAGGTGGTGTATTTTTACCACATTGCTCTGCTAGGATCAGATCGATGTGGGAAGGAATTTTCAATTTTATCCTAAGCTCAGCGAGATCGACCTCTTTCATCGCTGACTCGAGACCTCAAGGTCATCCTCAGGCGCCTTCAAAAAATCGGATCTAACTTTTTCAGTTCGAGGGATTATTTCCTCCACCGTAGAAACATTCTCGTCTTTAATGGTAATAGAAACACTATCATCATGAGGAGGCATGCGCACCGCCAAAGGGATAGGGTCAGTTGCCATACCGGAACCAGAGAGTACGTTAACCATATTTTTAAAGAAAAGATGTTTTAAGTATAGAAGAGTTGGAAGTAACTAGAATCACTAAAATCGGGGGAATTGATATACACTAATGAAGTAAAAAGAAGACAAAGATTCAATATGAAGAATAGAGAAGAAGACACAAGGATTTGATATTAAGAATATGCAAAACACAAACAAATGGTCTAATGTCCCTATTTATAAGAGTTCAAGCGTCAAGACCAAGAAATTAGGCCATCATTACCCAGCGTAGGTATCGAAATGGTAGAGGCACGGGAAATGACGCAAAGCATCGGGAAAACACGCCATAATGCGCATGATGTCATGACGTTATTCTGAAATGATGCGGCCCCAAAGGTTGCGGCTCACGAAAAGTCACGTTGTCACCTCATCTGAAGCGCCACTACTCGACTTGCTCGTCCAATTTTGTCAACCACGATAAACAGAGTCCACTCATCAAGGTCGTCTGGAGTCGGTCTTAATAAGAGAAGGGACTAACTGTATAGACCAAAATATGCCCTAAGGATATTTAGCGTAATACGACATTAAGGAAAGAGTCGGTCGAGGTAGACTAGGAAGCAGCAAGATTCATGGCCAAGATGTCAACCATGACTGAGGTCAAGCATCATGTAAAGGACAATAACGGCTAGTGTTTGAAATAGGATATTAAAGAGAATATTCTAGTGAATATTCTCTACACTTGTACTGTTAGGGATATGTCTTCTATAAATAAAAAAAAAGATAATGTGATGAGGTATGTAATATTCACTTGATAAGAACACCTTTTAGAAGAAGATTCTCTCTCTCTAGCAAAGATACAAACTTTAGCTTTTCATCAATATTCTTACTCATATTATTCCATACTTTTTCCATCGGATCCGTGAATAATTCAAACATTCTATTTGTCTGTCACTCATCACTGTCAGGAGGAACAATCATCTACCTCATTCATTATTGGGTGAATCGCTCCCCATATTTACTTAAATGTCATTTATTGTTATTTATTGCTAGTTATTCCTCCATTATTGCTCATACCTTTTGGAATATTAAATGTGCGTTACTTTCAATCTCCCACTAACTCTGTCTTACGTTGTCCGTGCTTTCAAGATTTATATCTACAAATATTATCATTAACTAAGTTTAACCCTTCATTGCATAAAATTAAATAGTTTAACCAAAAGTTTATATTTTTTTGTCAAACACTCATATTTATATGTTATCATTCTATTATTATTTCCACTGAATCCAGATCTGAATTTACTACGTAGGGGTCGTGAACATGGCCAGTACGTTTGTTCGTTGTTGATGCAATAACTATAATTTCTATATTAAACTGTTGTTTTTATTGTCTCGTTCTTTTTCCCATCTATAACTGGAGGGTTTCCTCATATTATTACCTGCTTTCTCATAAGAATTCAATTGTTTTTTCTCCTTAATTTCAACCAATGAAAAATGAAGCATTGTGCTTTCTATAGGTTTCGACGGGTTGGTCAAGTTTGGATCGGCTAAAATGGATCGAGTGTTGGTCAAGTTTGGATCGGCTAAAATGGATTGAGTGAATATGTTTACTTAAATTAAAATCAAACTGAACAATAAGTCATAATTCAACTTGACATACTCGTATTTAGTGGTGGTAAAATGGTTAAAAGACAAAAGTTATTCACTCATATTATCCGTTAAAAAATGGGTTGGATAATGAACTTTTAAAAATGGGTCAAATATGGATAAAAATCATATTATCCAATTAGGAAATGGATAACCCATGAGTTTAGCTTTTACATTTGTAAAGCCTTAAATTGGAGGTTTCTCAAGTTTGGGAGACTAGAGATTCTCCCAAAAGTGATCATATTCAAGATCCATATTATCTGCTAGTTAATCCGTTTTTTATCCTTATTAAATATGGGCGGGGTCGATAATTTATCCGTTTTTATATTAGATTTTTTATGACCTGCATATATTCGACCCGACCTGCCTATTTACCATCCCTACTCGTGTTTGAACAGTTTACACGGTGAAATAGGGGAGTTAGATAAGTCAAAACCGAGTCAAAAACATACCATTAAACATACACCAAACTTAACTTAGCTAAAGGTAAGATTATTAAGAAAATGGCGATTCGAAAACAAATTCACTGTTTTAGTAACCCTTTATCGGTTACTAGTAGTTGGAAGATTAGAGTGCAAGAGGACCCATCTATTTGCTTTGTGGTCCACCATATATCCCCAAACTCGTTAAAGAGTTGGCCCACCTTAAGATCTTGTATTGAATTTTTCTGATCTTTGGATAATGCCCCATCACTTGACGACAACTTTAACAACAACGTACGTATTCTTACTGTGTGGAGCTTGACAACTTTAACAACAACGTACGTATTCTTACTGTGTGGAGCTTGAGGAGAATAATATGTACTTAGACCTTATTCATATCTTGTGTAGATAGAGATAGGTTATTTCCGATAGATCCTCGGTTTAAAACAAATATTTTAAGGCCTTATTTGTTTTTTAAAGTTTAAGACGTCTGGATCTGAATATCAAGATGTGTATTAAGATTAAGACATCTGAATCTGAATATACAACTGAATACTAAGATGTGTATTAAGATCTGAATATTAAATGATTAAGACTGTTTGATTTTTAACATCGAATGAATAAGATTTATCTTTATTTGAAAATTAATAAACATAACATTCAAATGAAAAACTAATTAATCTAGTATTCTATCAATAAAATATATAATTTTTTAAAATATAATAGTTGTTGGCGGTGATGGCTAACGGGTGAATGCCGACTAGAGGCGGTGGTTGGTAGTAATTTTGGTTGATGGTAGTGGTTCATGGTAGTAGCTATTGGTGACTGGTAATAATGGAGATTATGATTGAGGATGGTGGTGGTGGGTAGTGATAGTTAATAATGGCGGGTGGTGGTAGTAGTTGTGATTGAGGAAGGTGGTGGTGGGTAGTGGTAGGTTATAATGATGGGCAGTGTCGGTTGTAGTTGTTGATGGTGATGGGGTAGTTAGTTGTAGTAGTTGAGGTGAATGAGTATTGATTGTGGTTGAGAATGATGGTGGCGGAACGGTGGAGATGGTGGGTGGTGATTGTCGATGATGGTGGCGGCTATGGTTGATGATGATGGTCGTGGTGGCATGGTGGTAATAGAAAATAGTAGGTGGTGACGACAGTTAATAATGAATATGGATGATAGTATCTTAATGAAATTAAGTCTCTGTTATATATCTTAATCATACAGACTAATTCACACCCATTAAGTGAGTGTGAAGTAAAAAAACAAGCACACTTAATGATTAAGATCTGAATAATTAAGATTCAGACTTTAAAAACAAACACAATTAACGTCTGAGATCTGAATGATTAAGATTCAGACCTCCATTAAATGCAAACAAATGAGGCCCAAGTATGCTTGAATGAGAAAAATGATAATAAGGAAGTTATGTTAAAAATAATGAAGACAAAAACAATAATAAACGCAAAATTTATATTATATTAAAAGTAGAAGACCCTTAGCGAAATATCGTTCGTCTTTTTTATCCCTTTAATATAGTGTTCACATTGGACAAAATAGTCATTTAATACTATCTTCCTATATATAGTATTAATCATTCAATTTACTTTTCTAATATTTAAAAATACTCATTTAATTACTTTCCTATTTAGGACCTTGATTTAGAAAAGTTAAAAACACATTCCTAAAATACCTACCATAAATAAATGAGAAAAGTAATTTTAGATCTTCAATTCCTAAAATCTTAAGTTAATTTTTAAAAAAAATATTTCAAGAAGGCATCAAATTATTTTACATTCTAATATTTCCTAATTACTGTATTATTTAGAAACGGCAGTTATGGTATACGAACATGTTCAACATTTTAAGGGTAAATTGGTAATTCTATCCATGTCTTCTTAGAGGGACACGTATGCTACAATTAATTTGACAAAACCACAATTAAGCTCAACTTCAGTGTTAACAACTTCTCTCTCATTCGCTGCTTCAAAGACCCATCTCTGTGTGTGAGTATATCAACTTTCTTCTAAGTTTTTCTCCGTTCTTCGATCTTTCAATTTGTGAAATTCTTTTGTTGATGGGTATGTGGTTGTTTATGACGTCGGGTCTTACACTACTATACTTGTGATTTGGTGAATTTTACTTCATTCTCTTCCATTCTTTGTTGCACCCATTTCCTGGTGATGGGATTTTGATAGATCTGATTTGGTTTTCTTCATAATTTGGATTTTTTGTTGAATTTCTTACATGCAGGTCAACATTTAATTGGTATCTCTTTTGCTCCGGATTTTTCGGAATAGTGTGCTTCCAAAGCCTCAAACTCTTTCCTCATGGCATCTTGCCAAGCTGGGATAGGAGCTGCCTGGGAATATGTATATGGTTCAAATTTTACTGGCTTAGAAGAGGAGCAAGAAAGGGAATTGGGCAGCTTGTAGATGTAATCATTTAAGTAAGAAGGAGGATTATGAGGTCTATCAGATTTTCTAAGGGGAATAGAGGATGGTGCAGGAGTAGCAGTATCGGGATTGAAGGAAGGAGAAGCAGGGGCAGAATCAGGGACAGCAACTGAAGGAGAAACTGCAGCATCTATGTCAGGAGGAGAAGAGGTGCTGGGAGAAGTAGGAGATGAAGAACCATGTGTGAAAGGAGAAGCAGGATGTGATGTTGTGTTGGGGGGAACATTAGTGGAAGAAGAGGGCATAAGACAATCATGGGGAAAAGAAGGTAAATGAGCAGGTGACAAAGGGGACTCAGAAACAACAGGAAAGGAGAAATCTGAATAAAAAGGAAAATGCTGCTCATGGAAAACCACATCTCTGGATATGAAACACTGCTTGGATTGCAAATTATACAACTTATAGCCTTTCTTTGCAAAGGGATAGCCAAGGAATATACAAGGATTAGCTCTAGGTTTCAGTTTATCTCGTTGAGGAATTAGAACAGTGGCAAAACAAAGACAACCAAAAGTCCTTAAGTGAGAATAATTGGGCTTTTTTTGCCAAATAGCAACTCATAAGGAGATTTATTTTGAAGCAAGCTAGAGGGAAGTCTATTTATAATATAGGTGGATGTGAGGAGACGGTCTCCCCAGAATCTAATGGGAACTTGGGACTGAAAAAGTAAGGCTCTAGAAGCTTCAAGAAGAGTTCTATGCTTCCTCTCAACCACACCATTTTGTTGAGGTGTGTGAGGGCAGCTTGTTTGATGAATTATACCATGTTCAGAAAAGAAGGAAATAGCAGCATGACTAGCTCCTAACTCTAAAGCATTGTCAGACCTTATACACTGAATAGTCATATGAAATTGTGTCTTTACAAGTGCAACAAAGACCTTAAGAAGAGGGAAAGCATTACTCTTGGAGCCCATTAAGTGAGTCCAAGTGCTTTCCAGTGAAATGATCAACAATAGTAAGAAAGTATTTAGAACCTGAGTAAGTAGGTGTGTGATATGGTCCCCAAGTGTCAACATGGACAAGTTGGAAAGGCTTAGAGCTATGAATAGAGCTATCAGGGAAAGGCAATCTAGTTTGCCTAGCCATTGGACAAACATGACATGTAAAAGACTGTGTGGAAGAAATAGCAGAAGACACTTCAGGAATACTTTTCATTCTAATAAAAGGAACATGAGCAAGTCTACTACGCCAAACAATATCCATCATTTTATTCATAACAGCTTTATTACAGGTGGAAGAAGCAGTATTTACAATAGAAGAAATAGGAACAGGATCACAAACAGATGGTAAGCTGCAAGAATTTGACAGAGTAGCTTGATGTTGAGAAGGCTTTTCCCATACAGACTTGTATAACCCACAATCCAGTTTACCAAGATCCAGAGGCTTCTTCAGAGAGAAGGGTCCTGTATGAGACAAGAAAGTCTGGTAAACTGAACTATGCAATCAAACTGGTCTGTGAGTTTATGTACAGAAATAAGATTGTGTTTAAAAGAAGGTAGATAGAGAACATTTGTAAGAATAATGGAATCAGTTAAGGCAAAGGAACATGTACAAGTGACTTTAACTTTGTATCCATTTGATAGGGAAACAAGGAAAGGAATAGGTAAAGGTGTGATAATATTAATAAGGTAATCTTTGTTAGAGGTCATGTGATCTGATGCACCGGAGTCAACTATCCAAGTTAAAGAATCAGATTGACTAAGTAGAGTAGAATTAAAACTATATACTACATGATAAATTTGTTACTTTAAGCTTCATTTTTCCACCAGTTACTGATTGATCAATAACATGTCAAGCATGTCTTATCAAGTATTGTTTCTACTTCTTCTTCATTTATCTACAGTGAAATCTTCAATTGTTTGCTCTCAAATTCATCAAACTAAAGCATTTTATGATCCAATTTAGTAGAGATCTCTGTCTATTTTGTAGTGCTTCTAAGGTTAGTACTGCACTTTAGAATTTAGATGCATCATGAGCTAAAAGCCTAATTTAACAACTAATGCCTGGTTGGTGAAACCTTTTAATTCGCAAATGGTAATGGGAAAGTTACCTTGTGATCCACCATTCTAGCCTATAACATTAGTTTGTGGAGACGAAACATTACTAATGAAACAGTGCGATTGGATTGATTAGCAGGGGAAAAATAAAGGACTGCTGATATATAAATTTCAAATATTCTTTGTTGCATCTACCAGTACATTGCTGATGGTATTTTCTGTTTTATGCCATTTACCGACTTTTAAATTGGGCCTACTGTTGCGAGTTAATATATGCCTTATTTCAGGCCATTCTAGAGTAAACTGAAATTTTGAGTAAGGAAGCCATTAGGCCTAAGGTTGAGTTATCGTTTCTTTTTTGGTAATTAAGAAAGTTTTATTATCAGGGAAAATATATGTACAAGTAAAGAAGCAAAACCCCTAAAGTTGGACATAAGGCCCCAACTTTAGTATAAGCAAACTAGCATCTTAGACAAACTATCAACGGCTATCTACCATTTGCATCTCAGTTTACTACTTGATTCAAAGCTATAGCACTGGCTAGGGGTAAAAATTCAAGTCTGCCACCTGCTTTGTTAGCCTTGGTTGCCAACTCATTCTGCATATAACATCATGTATGTTGTGTTGAGTTATCTTTTTGCGCTAGATATTTATGTTAATTTCTATTTCACTAAAAATGCCCAAAGGTTTTTGGTTTATGATGGTACATATTCATCTATTCAAAAGCACCAAATCCTTCAGTTATATATGCTATTGACATCATGTTTCTATTTGCCGTGTCATTAGATTGCAAATGTGTTTCTGCAATTTCATCAGGTACATGATTACTTATCTCTGCTTTACTTATGTATCTGATTAGATTTTTATGACAATAACATGTTTGATTTTTTATTAGAAAGGAATATTTTAAAGTCTGTCAATTCATTAGATGTCTTTGATCAATAATACGCGAGACTACAAAAAAATATTAACTCTTAGATTCTGTGCACTATTGGGTCATGTTTTGCATCAAGGGTGCAACATGAATCACTATGTTGTTGAGAGTACTACATCTAATACTGGTGATCTACTAATTGAGAAAGGTTCCGATTCTGCTGGTTCGTGCACGTCTTTATGCAGCTGAAGTTGCACATGCTCTTGAATACATAGTATGGGAATGATTCGTTGAGATATTAAGGTACTTTTATTACCTGGACACCTTTGTCAATGAAATATATTAGGAAAGTTTTGAGTTTATATTTATGGCTGCCAGAAAACTTGCTACGTACTGCAGATGGACATATTAAAATCGTTAACTTTGGCAGTGTAAAACCATGCAGGATAACAGAATAACAGTCCTTTTATATATAACATCAGGTATATCTTTCTTGATGTTCGGTTGCTTCCGTAGAAATTAGAATCAGGTTAAGTTCCCAAAGATATGCTCTTTGTGCATTTTTATTACCAAATTAAATCACTTCTCCAGATAATAAAGCATGCACTTTTGTGGGGACAGCTGCAAAGGTCCTCACATTCAAATGAAGGTTGGTATGTAGATGATTTTATCCTATTTTAGATCACTCAATAAGAAAATATTTGTTGTATGATGCAGGAATTTGTAGAGATTTTGGTGAGCCTCATTTTAGTTTCTGCTAATCAACTTTCAGAATACACCAACTTTGTCTGCCCTTTAAATATCAATATCATATTAATGAACCTTTTATACCCTTTAAGTTTTTTTCCCACCATACTCTAGAAGTATCAATGTCATATTAAAAAGCAAAAGCAAATAGCATATAGGACATCCCTTTGCTTTTTTTTTTTCCTCTTTGCATACCCTTAAATGATATTTTAGCTTAGATTTGTCTCAGTATCTGATCAAGCACCGGAGAAGGAGAAAATAGTTCAAGGAAGACTAGGAATAGACATTTCCCAACCACTGTGAAGATTGAAGAATAATAGGAAAGTTTATTTCTCATTATATCAGGTTAGTTTCACTTTCAACCTTGAAAGGGATGTTACAGATTTTTTGTTGCTGAGATTCTGGTCTGTTTAGCTGCCTAATACCATATATCATTTGGTTGAATACTACATTATCTTCTAGAGATAGAGCTGTCGTTGCCTGCATTTTGGACGGAAGACAAACAACTGCCTGCAGTTACACAGCTTGATATATTTTCAACAGGTTACTCCATCACGGGAGAAAAAGGTCAACTATTTTCATCCTCAAAGCTTTCCATAGCACGACTTGAGATCTCAAATGGCTGATTGCAGGTGGACAAAAAAGGGACTTGCATCAACTTTAGAAGTTTTATTAATTTTCACACTCCCAAGTTTGTGTGATAATTATAATTAAAATAATGGTACATAAAATACCTTTTGTATGTGATTCTATAATATAGTGTCAATTATAACATTCTAGCATTCTACACAACCTTATAGTGAAAGACATTAGCTAAATCTATATAGCCATATTAATCATGTTGGGCAGCTGCTTTTATGTTGGGCCCGTGCATAGCACGGGATAGAAAAGGACAATACATTAGAAGGAAACTCTTAACTACTTTTGTTATAAGAATTTTTTTCGGCAACTTTGTCAAACAAAAACATAGAATCCATTTTTTCCTTTTCTTCTTTTTTTTTTTTTAACTTTTCTATTTTCATGTTAAACTTTGAAATGTTATATTTTTTACTTTGACCTATATATATAATTATGGAATCCATAAATATAATTATTTAGGAAGGGATTAGGTGGAATGAGTTCTTTTAGAATGTTCCTACTTTCTCATATGGTGCATAATTTAGAGTTAAATGAAAATTTTTGTGGTGAGAAGAAAACATAAGACTCAAAAAAAAGGGATTATATATGGAGTGTCCGGCTTCGAAGATTACTGAAATACATACTAATTTACCTAGATTATAAGAGTGTATGGGGTGCATGCAGAATAAAATTATTTTTTATATATATATTTTTATTGATTAACACGATAGACATGTATAACGCATGTACACTAGAAATTAGTAATAATTAAAAAACTCGACGACAACTTTAAGTTCATCCAAATTCAACACCAATTAGTTCAAGATGCAAGTGTAACAAAAGTTACTTTATTGTATTTGTTATTTACACCAGCTATTCGAAAATGACTTCAAGATATTTCTTCACTCGGCAATATGGACCTTTAAAAAGAAATAAATAATAGTACTATAATTAAACTAATCACTGACTAATTCAAGCTGAACAAGCATAACCTTGCATGATATAACAATAATATTTTGCATAGTATTGCGACATAAATTTATTAAAAATTTTAATAAGGAAATTGAACACTCACTAAATGGAGAAGAATTTATGACAAGTACTCGACATAGTCAAATCTTTTCGTCTATCTCATTATTCGTGTGTGGCCACTACTTCTCTTTTTCTCTTTTAAATAATGGTGCTTACTAAAAAAGGACCAATTAAGAAAGAAATTAATATCTCCATAAGATATTAATTTAATTAAACACTTTAAATGGAAGTTTCTATGCTTCTTTTTTAAAAAAGAAAAGAAAGACCCATCAGTTGTTACATTTAATTGCAACGTTACTACCCGAGGTCCTCAACAGATTATACTATTATATAATAGTTCTAATTGTTAATTAAAACTATGCTCTAAAATCCTTTAAACTGGAAGTCTATGGACTGAATATTCTTATTGACCATTCAGATTTGAACGTTTAGTGAAATCGTCATTTAGCTTTTTCGAAAAAACCTATATTTAAAGTTATTATAGTTATGTGTATATTGAGAATTTTGATTAAACTCGGTATTTTACACCAAATTAAATACATATTCATTAATTACCCAAGTGATAAAATCTTTAGAAGATGTTTGTTATGTTATTTTGAATTCGGTTAAAATGGATTTACGTAAAAAAAATCCCCTTTAAGAGACTGAATTTAATCAATTATATTACAACCGGTATTTTATAAAGTAAGAAACAGTTTCTATAATCCAAATCATCTAGGTCCCAGGTATCAATCAAGTGTGTTTCTTAACTGTCAAGTCATCAATTTAACATAACTATAGTGATAAACTTTTGGAATTAAATATAAATAAGAAATAAGATGTATAACTTTTTACACTAAACATTTGTTATTTAATAATTATCCAATTAAATTGTAGTTTGACTTTGATAGAGTCAATGATTTTAAAGCACTCAAATCCAGGGATTCCTTAGGATTTCGGATTTATCGCTCTCATCTACCATATGAGGAGTAGCACTATTGTCATGTAATAGACGCATTTGAATTGTTGAGAGAACAAGAAAAAAATTAGCATTGGTAGTTATTTAAATTTAATGATATAATTAAATTATATAAATTTTTTATAAGTAAGTGATAAATTATGATGAAAATATATATCAATAGTTGATATCAAAAACTAAGAAAAACATTAATTAAATCTTTTCAAAATATCAGACTCGTGCAGTGTTAGACAACTACTATTCATTGAATCCACTTTTTGGTAGTTCCTGTTATATTGACTCTAAAGTACTATGAGCAAACATTTTAGGATTTTTTTTTTAAAGCAAAACAGTGGCATGTAATAGCTCTAGTATCTTGATGAACAATACTATACTACTAGGGGTATATATATATATAGGGGTCAAAATCCAAATAAGGAAATCCGGCACGAGAAGAGATTATTAGAGGTGATTAGGCCGAGGTCAGATGAAGATTAATGAAACTTACTGCCGAGCTGTTGATTATGGCCGAGGTCAAGTGTTCAAAGCAACAGTAACGACTAGTTTTGTAACAAGATATTTGGAAGAATATTCCATTGAATATTTTCTGTACTTGTACTTTTAGGTCAGATTAGGAGCATGTCCCATATAAATAGGAAGAGAGAGAAGGTAGTGGACATGTATTATTGATTTTGATAAGAACTTTCTTGAAAAGTTGACTCTCTGGATAAATACAAACACAATCTTTCTAAAGAGATTTGATTCGTTGTTTATTTTATACTTTTCACATCAGATCCGAGAAAATCTCCAATATTCTCATAGTTGTTTGTCTTACATCATTGTCATAAAGAGGAATCATCCACCTCATTCAATATTGGGTGAACCATTCTCTCTATTTACATTTAGTGCCATTTATGTTATTTATTGCTTATCATTATTCTCATCCCATCAATAATCATAATATTTAATGTGTATTGCAATAAATCTAATCTGACATAGTCCCATGTTATCTGCATAAACCACTTTTGGATCTAAAGTCATTATATTTAACTAGGATTAACCCCTTATCTTTTTATTTAATTATTTTAACCAAAGATTTATATTTTTTTGGTCAAATAATTTGGCGTCGTCCGTGAGGATGAGACTCAAGGATAAGATAGTGCTACGCTGCATCATACGAACCGGTTTTAACAATGCAGTTGAGCGACCCTTAGGAGAAATCACACACACCGTCCTGGCTGGTGGCGTCACCCTAGAAATCACATTCGAGATCATAGGCCAGGACACGGCATACAACGCCATAATAGGTCGGCCTTGGATACACGCCATGAAGGTCATTCTTTCCAGCTTGTACCAAATCATGAAATTTCCCACACCATGGGGAATACACAACATTCGAGGAGAACAACGCACTTCTCGGGAATGCTATCGCATCGCCCAGGATTACACATACACCCAACAGATAAAGGGTAAAGTTAAAGAAGCATAGCAATCAACAGGGTCGAGGTCGAGCGGTGACGAGAAGAAGGATATGATCAAAAACCCTGAAGTCATAGAATTCGCAGGACCAACCGCAGACGACCTCGACCATGTCCAACTTGATGATAACGACCACAACAAGAAAGCTTACATCGGCCACAAGCTTCAAGAACCAGGTAAATTCTGTCAATTCTTAAACAGTAACGCAAAGTTGTTTACTTTTTCTCATGCAGACATGCCAGGTATCCTAAAGGATATAGCGACACACAAGCTGAACATCGACCCATTCTACCCCCCGGTGAGACAAATAAGGCAAAAATTCAATTCCGCCATAAAAGACACAGCCTGCGAAGAGGTTGAAAAGTTGTTGGAAAACGGCTCTATCAGGGAGTCAAAATATCCCCAATGGGTCGCCAACGTGGTCATAGTGAAAAAGGAGAACAGAAAGTAGAGGATGTGCATGGACTTCATAGACCTAAACAAAGCCTGCCCGAAATACTCATTTGCCCTTCCTCATATCGACCAGCTCATTGACGCAACGGCCAGGCATGGGCTACTAAGCTTCCTAGACGTATACTCGGGCTATAACCAGATCCTCCTGGAACAGGAAGACTAGGAGAAAACCACCTTCATCACCCACCAAGGAACGTATTGCTACAGGGCTATGCCTTTCGGACTAAAAAATATGGGAGCGACGTACTAAAGGCTGGTGACAAGGATGTTCAAAGGTCAACTCGGCAAAACCATGGAAGTCTATATCGACGACATATTGGTCAAGTCAAAAAAGAAAGAGGATCACATCGATCACCTGAAAGAGGTTTTCGACATACTCAGGCGCTACAAAATGAAATTGAATCCTGAAAAGTTCGCCTTCTGCGTGACCTCCAGGATATTCTTATGCTTCTTAGTATCACAGCAAGGTATCGAGGTCAACCCTGACCAAATCAAAGCTATAGAGGGGATACCGGAGAACTTGACCAACAAAAAGTAGGTTCAAAGATTGACCGGTTGTATAGCCGCCCTGTAGAGATTCATCTCGCGGTCTTCTAAAAGGTGCCACAAGTTCTTTGGTGTACTCAAAAAAGACAACGGCCACCAATGGACTGCCGAATGCTTCGACGCCCTGAAAGAACTGAAGTCCTACCTATCATCGCCCCTACTGCTCTCCAAAGTAGAACCTGGAGAGCGCCTCCTCGTTTACCTGGCAGTATCCGAAGTGGCGGTGAGTGTAGTCCTGGTCCGAGAAAATAAAGGTACGCAATCTTTCATCTATTACATTGGAAAAACTTTAGTCGATGGCGATACGAGGTACCCCCACCTCGAAAAATTGGCCCTGGCCTTGGTCGTAGCTTCATGGAAGCATAGCCCTTACTTTCAATGCCACCCTATCTCAGTAGTCACGACTTTTACCTTACGAAGTATTTTGCATAAGCCCGAATTATCGGGCAGACTAGTCAAATGGGACATAGAGTTAAGCGAACATGATATCACATATCAACCGTGAACGGCGATAAAGTTACAAGTACTTGCCGACTTCAACACAAAAATAATCCTTAAAGTCGAGAGAGAAGCTGCCAATACCTCTCCCTAAATATAAGATCTATGGATTTGTTACACCGATGGCACCTCTAATGCATCGAGGTCCGGACTAGGACTCGTACTCGAGGTCCCAACAGAAGAAGTAATTCGTCAGTCCATCAAATGCCCGGACATGACTGACAATAAGGTGAGTATGAGGTCGTGATTCCAGGATTAAGACTGGCCCTCAAGTACGGAGCAAGATGGTTATGCTGCGATTATCAGCTCGTAGTCAACTAAGTCACAGTGACTTTCTAAATCAAAGAGCAAAGGTTACAAAAGTATCAGGCCAAGATCTGCAGGATGCTGCCCGAATTCGACGAATGCCAGGTTGACCAGATCCCTCGAGCACAAAATATCAAAGCAGACGGCCTCGCCAAGCTAGCGGCAGCCACTAAAAGCATAATCAAAGAAGGAAATGCGGTCACCGTCCTCTGAACATAAATCGAACAAATCTAGGTAAGGACTATAAATTTCACTTGGGACTGGCGCAACCGTATTGTTGCATACTTGTAGGACGGCGTGCTCCCTAATGATTAAAAGAAGCCAAGAAGCTTCGAATGCAAGCGGCCAGGTACAACATCATTGATAATGACCTTTACAAAAGGACGTATAGCGGCCCCTAGAAAAATTCTTGGGCCCGAACCACACACGACGAGTTTTAGAAGAAGTCCATGAAGGCCACTGTGGAGCACATTCCGGTGATCGGGCCCTAGTTAGATGTCTCATACGAGCAGACTATTACTGGCCCACTACGAAAAAAGAGGCCGTTGACTTAGCGAGAAAATTCGAGCAATGCTAAAAATATTCCCCCATGATCTAGCAAGCGGGCGAGCACCTCTACTCAGTCATCTCGTCATGGCCTTTCATCAAATAGGGGATATACATCGTCAGCCCCCTCCTAGCAGGGCGAGGTAACATACGATCTTTTTTTTATTTTAACTTACTATTTCTGTAAGTGGGTAGAAGTAGGAGCATTCGCCTAGATATGCAAGCAAGTATTAATCGCCTTCATATGGAAGAATATTGTGTGTCGCTTCGGCCTCCCTAAAGAAATCAATTGTGACAACGGACCCCAATTCACGGGAAAAAAATCGCGGAGTTCTTCAAGAAATGGTATATCAAAAAAATACTCTCCACTCCGTACCATCCCGCAAGCAATGGACAAGCAGAGTCCTCCAACAAATCAATACTGAACATCATGAAGAAAAAGCTCGAGAATGCCAAGGGGCTATGGCTGGAACTAGTGCCGGAAGTGCTATGAGCATACCGCACAATACCAAAAACGAGCACATGAGAAACACCCTACTCATTAGTCTATGGGACTGACACAGTAATACCAGTCGAGGTCGGAGAATCAAGCCTGAGATACTCCTAGGAGAGTGGGTTGAGAAACGATGAAAGCAGAAGGCAGGATCTCGACGAAACCGAAGAATGAAGAGATATTTCTTACATAAGGATGATCGCCCAAAAACAACAGGCAGAACGCTACTACAACAAAAAAGTTAAAGTCAGACCACTCAAAGCGGGGACTACGTACTCAAGGCCAAAACACAAGCAAGCAAGGACCCTCGGGAAGGCAAACTGGGAACAAATTGGGACGACCCATGCAAAATCACAGCAACAACAAACAAAGGATCATTCTAACTGGAAACGATGGAAGGAAAACTAATACCAAATAACTAGAACATCGCCCACCTCAAGTATTCTAATTTCTAAGGAAAAATGTTCTTCGAGTCGTACTCGTTTTCCTTCACCCGAGTTTTGTTCCAATTGGGTTTTCTCGGGAAGGTTTTTAACGAGGTGACAAGGAGGACGTTTCAAGTTAAAGTACGAATAGATGAAGGTGCAGACCGATCAGTTCATTGCTCAACCTCTTAATACTTCTCCAAGTCGACCAATGAAGGGACTAGATAGACTGGTAATGGAATACCAGCCTGAAAAATTAGGCTGAGATTGGAATTCCGGCCTGGAAAACATGTAAATTTCTCCAAATTTATATAAGCAAAGCACACGTACGTGAAGTTCTCCTATGTTCACTGAAACAATGTTGCATCGCATTTGACTTCGCTCGATTTAATTAGTGACATTCGACCTCGTTCGAATTAAATAAAGTGACATTTGACCTTGTTCGAATTAACTCACATTCAACCTCGTTCGAATTAACTCACATTAGACCTCGTTCGAATTAATTAAAGTAACATTCGACTTCATTCGAATTAACTTGCATTCGACCTTGTTCGAATTAATTAAAGTGACATTAGACCTTGTTCGAATTAACTCACATTCGACCTCGTTCGAATTAATTAAATTGACATTCGACTTCATTTGAATTAACTCGCATTCGACCTCGTTCGAATTAATTAAAGTGGCATTCGACCTCGTTCAAATTAACTCACATTCGACCTCGTTCGAATTAATTAAAGTGACATTCGACCTCGTTCGAATTAATCAGTGAGATATTCGACCTCGTTCCAATTAACTCGCACTCGACCTTGTTCGAATAAACACTGATCGGCCTCGGACATGGCCAAAATTAAAATCATTACGACTAAGGCAACCAAACGATAGAAGCACAAAACCAAACAAGGAATATTTGAAGACGAATAAGCAAAATAATATTTAATATTTCACAAAAAAAACATATCCTTTACAAGGGCTAAGTAGACGCCCACAAAATATTCACAATTATAAAGGAAAATCTATTCACCACCCGCCCAAAGATGTCATCTCCGCCGTCGCCTTGAGGATATTCTTCTTCATACCAAGCATCCTGCTCGAGCTCATCCAATTCCTCCACTTCTTCGCCATCACCGGTCCCCGGAGTAGCTGGGTCATAACCACAGGCAATCCTAGATACACGCGCCTTAGCACGAGCATCCTCAAAATCAGCCTCAGGAACTCTCCCCGCCGTCATCAAATTCTTGAAAATATCAAGCTGAGCCTCAGCATGAATCCACATCTCGTACAAGTTCCACGAAACATCGGGGTAAGTAAAGGTGTGAGAGGAGGACGACTGAGCCAACAATTGTGCCTTCACGGCCTAAAGAGCAATTGTGAGCACATAATTTTTGTCCGATTTAAAAATACTACTACAAAATCCACACAAAAAAATATTTCTAATTATTTTTTATTTAATAGAATTTTAGGAATTCCTTTTTAGTTATATTTGTACATTGTAATTGCATTTCTTGTGCATTTACCATAAAAATGTCAAATTCTTCATTGCATAGCATTTTAGATTTTAATTGTATTTTTTAGGATTTAATCATGTGTTAATTACATAATTGATAAATGAAAATCACAAAAATACCCTAGGAATTTTACATTTTTAGTTTTTGGTTTAATTTTCTTTTATTAGTTCATATTGTTACGGTAATTAATTAGTAACTAATAAATAAGGTAGTGAAAGGGTTAATTTTGCAATTTGAGTTTAAAGTGGCTAACTTTGCAAAATTAAAGAAGGAAAAGAAATAGGCTGTGTAGTTTTTATTTGAGATTGGACCAGTCTCAGTGGCCCAATACCCTTTAAATTCAAAGTTTGCCCAGTCCAAACCCCCTTTAATCCGGTCTAGATCCCCCATAACCCAAATGATATCGTTCTCCCACTCTGTTCTTTTAATCATGGACCTTCGTCTTCCTTGATCCAACGGCCATGAATTGATCACCCCATCCCCTTATACTTATCGGAATTAGACCCCTCAAACCCTATACACCCTTCCCATTTCATCATCTCTCTTACCTCAGCCGCCTACCACCGTTGGAAATCGCCCCTGGCGATGACCCGTTGCCAATCAACCCCATTTTTTCATCACATAACCTCTATCCCTCCTCATCATTAATCCATTATTAGTTTTCCTAAAATCCCTACCAAATCCACTGATTTTCGGATTTAAGATCCTAAAAACCCTAATTTTTTCCCTTTTCTGATTTCCTGGTTAGTTGCAATATGTTTTGACCTAGAACCTACGCCAATGGATTGTTCTCAATGAGAACAATTGGTTGAGGTTGGTTGTTGTTCATTCCGAAGCCACTAGATTTAGATCAAGCTTGGTCGTCCAGAGTTGAATGTTCTAGTTGGGTATTTTGCCATTTCCTTCTATTTTATTTTCCTTATTTGCAACATAGTTTGATTAATCTAGGTTCTGCATGAATCTATTTGTTTTCCTTTTAGTTTCGATTTTGTTGATTGTTGTTAACCTGTCATGACATGTTTAGGTTACTAATTTCATATTTGCTTAATTGTATGAGTGTATAAGTTATCTGATTTTGATTAAATTAGGTCAGTGTTTTCAAATTGTCTGGTTTTGAATATTGCCTACCCTACTGTGGTTTTTCTGATCTAATTGAATTCATTATGTTAGTTGTTTGTAATTAACAAAAGTTATAGAGGTAAGAGGAATTTGAGAAATCGGGAAAAATTAGGTATTTGTTTAAGAAGTCTCTAGAAAGGATTTTAAAACGCAAAAAGACAAAAAAAATTAGGTCAAAATGGGGGTAAATGGGATAGTTTTCAGAAGTTTAAAGGTCTTAAAAAAAAAGAAAAAATATCTGAAGAGGACAGATGTCCAATTCAGTTGGGAAAAGATGTCAATTCCTTGAATTTTAAGGAAAGCTAGCAGATTCCTTTTTGGCCTTATCCTATTTCCTCATAAGGCATAGGGATATTTCTATAAAAGGGACCTTTCTCCTCACACCCAGACAAGTTTTTTCACTCAGCATCTTCCTCTCAAAAACACTCAAGAACACACTGAATTTTCTGTATATTCACTCATAGAAACACACACACACAAATACAAAAGGATCTGGGATTTCAAATGGTTTTCAAGCTGTGAGATCTTTGGCTTAAGTTGCTGATTCTGTCATTGTTTCTTGCTGTTGGATTTCACCTTCCATTTTTTACCTTTGTTTGGTCGTTGTCATCTATTTTTATGCTACTAGGTATGTAAATATCTACTTATCATTCTTCATTTGATGTTATGAGTAAAGCCTGATATATTCATGTCCCATTTGAGTTTGAATTTTGTTTCATGAACTATAGTGCTTGATTGCTTTACTTTGTGCTATTTGCTAGCTTCTGAGTTTTGAAGTATCGTGTTGATAGATGTTATCTGCTATAAAGCCTTTCAACTCCCTGTTTCATATGAAATCTTAACAAGAGAAAGAAAGTTTTGAAATCATTTAAATCCTCACTAATTGTTTCACTTGTGTTGATATGTGAGGGACGAGGTGCTGATTTGCAAAATAGCTTTGTATCTGCCTTTGTAACTCAAAACTTATTTGAGAGGTTGCGAAAGCCAAAGGAGCCCAGATCGTGTATCTGTTCGAAAGCTAGTATAGTTATAGCCTTAATTTAGAATGTACTAGAATTGTTAATTTGAGTTGAGTTCGATAATTTTCCTGGATGAATGTTAATTATCTTGTAAATTAAATTGAGTTGACATTATGGTTTATAATTCATTATTTTGTTTTTCTTAAATGCTTTGAAAATTAAATGCTTTCTTGGGTAGTTCAGAATACTTAGGAACACATGGATTCTTATTTTTTGCCCTTGCGATGTGGTTTTTTAAAAAGATTGGGACCCCTATTGGTGGTTATCTGCTCATTTAGGTTCCAAAAATACATATTTTCCCATCTGAAATTGGTTGAATCTTCGTTGAATTTCTATAGATCAGCTTAGTGCTACCTTGTTTGATGAAGTTTCCATTTGAATAGTCATTTGGCCTACCACTGATCTTAGTGCATAAAAGTTGTATTTGGATAGTCATTTGTCAATTCTTTCCTGTTATTTGCTAGCTGAATTGGTGCTAATGTTAAAACTCACATATGCAAAACACTACGTTAGTAATGGAGATTATTTCATTTGCCTCGTTCAGCTATTTTCCCTAACTCAAATGAGCTATAACTAGGTAGACATGAAATCGATAGTGATAAAATAATTGCTTCCAATTTCTTCTCTTTTGTTTTCCTTTTTTTTTCCTCAATAGAACTTTGTTAAATTAAAAAAAGTTAGTCGACTCCCACAGGTATATATCCATAACATTTGAACCTCACATGCAATATTGAACTTTAGGACAATCAAACCATGAATACTCGTAGTTTGCTTTAGGCACGTCTAAGTAAATTATCGTCACTATGGGTATGGTTCCCATGGTATGGTCACGATACATAAATCCCAATTTGAGTGTACGTTTCACGTTACTCAACCTCAACTTCAAATAATATTAAAATTAACATGTTGTAAATCGCGGGTGCATTTCACGTGGCACGATTCGCAATGTGTACAAAACCAAACGAGTGCGTGATCGAAGTCTACTCCGCACTACTATAGAGTAGCAAGAGAGGGTCGGAGCATCTTTTACCCGATTTAGGGTCGAGATCGATTTCCGCAGAGAGCTAGAATTTGGAATCGAGTATCTATCTAGTTTAGGATTGCGTATGTGTTCCAAATTGCAGTTCTAATCATTTTTGGGGATTTTGATTTACTTCTAATTTTATCAAACTACAATGGTAAATGAAACTAGATTAAGCTAAGAGTAAAACTAAAGAGGGTTGTTCAAATAGTTTAAAAGGTACTAGGGTAGTGACTTTCGCCTAGGTGGTCAATTGACGAGTAATTAAATCTAAGACACGAGTGACATAATTGGGGAGTATGATAAAACTGTTGCACGATATTACCCACTCTACAACTCTGGAAGTTTAACCCTTTAATTGGGCTTATCAATCTCTTGAGTACGCTCCAATTCCTCGTTGGACCAATTTCGGAGACTTAGGCTCTCTTTCTCAAGAAGAGCTCAAGTCAACTAAACACAAACTAGTTTTTGCAACTACTAATTCAGCAATTAACCATGAAATTGGCCCAAATATCAAACACTCATAGTCAATCTAGCCCTAAAATTCAAGACCCATCAATTACCCACACTAGGGTTGAGCCACAACCCTAGCTTATGGGTCTAGCTACTCATAATTAAAAAAGAAAAGCAAGAAATAGATGAAGAACAACTCATATTAATTAATTACTAAGATAAACAATAAGACTCAATGATGAAATGTAGATAAAATTGCCCAAAATGGCTAAAATATTCGAACCCACGAGCGCAGCTATGTTCTAAAACTATCAGATACCCTAAAATGGAAAAAAAAACTATTTATACTAAGGTAAACAATTTGGACAAAAATACCACTGCGGGGCTAGTACGGACCGCACAAAATGGTGTGCGGCCATACTAGGGCTCTGAGCTTGAAAATCTAACTCTCTGAACTCGGGCACCGCGGACCACAGAGAATGGACTGCGTCCGCGGAGGCTTCTAGTGCGGTCCGCATAAAATGGAGCGCGGACCGCATTGGCTTGAACTCGGAATTTGGCAACTCTCTAATCCTCCTTACTGCGGACCGCACTAAATCGAGTGTGGCCGCATTGATCTTAGTGCGGATCACACAAAACCTAGTGCGGCTGCATTGCCTTTGTGGCTGAATGTCATGCTCTCTGAACCTCACAGTGCGGACCGCACGGAATGGTGTGCGGCCGCACTGGCCTTGTTTTGCCTGAGCTTTGTCTTGTCTTGATACTTGTGCAAGTTTCACTTCTTTTGAGCTGATATTTGACTTCTTGTCACTTTGTTGATCAAAATTGCAATCAAGCACAACTTGTGAGCCTTTGGGAATGTTTTTTTACTCATTTCTAATCAAAACTTAAGCAAGAAGGAGTATAAAATTTATCAAAATCCCTAGTTATCAACTCCCCCAAACTTAAGCTTTTGCTTGTCCACAAGCAAACAAAATAAGACCCAACCCTCAAGAGAACATCCAAGAAAATTTTAGTTGTCCTAAAGTAACCTCATCTAACATCAATTGGGACTAACAATTGCCCTCAATACAAATGAATCTTTAACAACTTTTACTCTTTGAAACTCCATGGATTAAGTGCGACACATGAGCATCAAGAGTTGACTCAACACATTAAAGAACTCTTTCTATTACTTTGGTCATTGTGGAACCCAAACTCACACATCCTCAACTCTCCCTAAGCAAACCTCACCTTTAGAATAGTGGCACTCAGAACGAGGTTAATGGAAATTCACTCATCTCTCTCAAGAAAACGTCACAAGTCCGGCTCTAAGTACCATATGCTTGCCCCTTTTGTGAGTCACCACTAATGTAAGCTTCATTCAACTCAAGATCATATAGGGTTTTTGTGGAGACATTGTAAAGGCTTTTGGTTTAGGGTAGGAGATGTTTGGTCTAAGTAGGTTCCATCTTCCCTTAAGCACTTTTTTTGTTTCATTTGGCGCACATTCACTTGACTCTTTGAGTCATTTTCCTTCTTTCTAAGGGGTTAGAGAGACACACAGTCACTATTTCTTATAGATTTCAAACCTTTTCCCCTTTTTCAACTTTCCACACCTTCCATTCATTGCTTTTCTTGAGTTCTTTTTTATTCTTTTTCACATTGAACATTCATTTTATCTTTTTGCTTTTCTTTCTTTTTCATTGCCCTTCCTTTTCTTCATTTTTGTGCCTTTTTACTACTTTGTTGCAATCCTTGTCTTTCCCCCCAAACTTATGCTTTTGCCATATGCTAAAGGAAAGATCGGGTGACAAGAGAGGGTATCTTTTAGAACAGGTATAGGCTTGTATTATGGGTCTTGAAGGGAAAAGGTCTAAGGCTCAAAAGTGTTGACTAGGGATATTATCATTGGTAGGTTATGGAAGTGTTCAAGCTATCATTTGGACCAAGGAGAGCCTATAATCATGTCTCAAGTCAATATTCACTTAGGATTTCACCTCAACAAACATTCAGGGCAAGTTCTAGACCAATGGCCTGGGACTTGGACTTGCAATGCAATTACTCACCACACAAGCTATGGGGTCACGAAAAACATAGAGTCTGGGGCCCAAAAGAGTTTCAAGGTCACGACTTTCACTATCCTAAACACAACAATTAGTTTTTTACCATAAAATCAAAGGCAAATGTGCTAGGTCCAAGTGAAGCTTTGATTGAGGCACCCTTAACTACTAACTACTAAAAACAAAAAAGAAAAACGGACTCAAACCCTTAAGAAGGTTGTCAAGCCATCCATCATTGGGAAGAACCACCCGATTTTCACAAAACTTCACCTTTGGAAAGAACCGTGGCATTAAGAAAACCAAAGGCTTATTGCAAACTTTCAAAACAAGAAGCTACAAATCATAAATAAGAAGCTAAGAACAAAAAGTTGCGGAAAGTAAAATAAATATATACAAGAGGGGATTTGTTGAATATACAATAGATGGGATGAATATGTACAATGTAGCATAACTTTATATACAGACCCAAAGTAAAATAAAAATGCGATAAATGTAATGAAATGTTAAAATTATATACAACCCAAAGATAAAAAGATAAAGAAAGCATAAAAAGTATCGAATATATATACAATCATCCGAATGAATCCATAAAAGTAGGGTCTACCCCCTCAAATGAAAGCTGGCATTGTCCCCAATGCCAACTAAACTAAATAAAGCACCAAAAAGAGAAAGGGAAAAAGGATATAGGGACTCCCTATGGCATGTTTGTCTGCATGAGCTCCTGAGTGGTCCCTGGGTCCTCACTGTACTGGGGAATCTCCGACTGATTCCTTGTGGCCTGCTGCTGTACTGCTGGGATCTGGGCCTGGACAGGCTCATGAGGTGCATCCTGTGGCTGACTGGAGGAGGCCTCCGGTGGGTCTACCAACTGGATGACTGCATCGTCCACTCTGAGAATCATCCTCTTCCTCTTGGGAGGCCTCTGGGACTGCTCAGGCTGGGGATGAGTTGATGGTACTGGGTCCTGTAGCAATAAGTCCAAAGGCAGATGATCTGCCTTCATTCTGTCAACATCAACCCTCAGTGCCTTTACAGACTCCTTGGAAGCCCGCGTCTTTCTCAACTTCTTGTGCTCCCTAGCAAGCTCCTTGAGAGCCTTGCTGTGTGAATCAACTACCTCTGTGAGCACCTTCTGAGTGTTGAGGATTTTCTGCTGGTTGGCCAAAATCTCCTTAAGAGCATCCTCTATGAACTGGGAGACTTGTGGAGGTGGAGATGCCGACTGAGCCTCTATTGTGGTAGTGAGGGTAGACAACTTGGATGATGCAGTTTGCATCCAGTTGTTGATACTGAGGAGAGCCTAGCTCAGTCGGTAGGCAGTCACCAGATAGGCACGGGAAGATGGTATTCCGGGTCTACTGAGGTGGATGGGCCAGGAGGGATATCAGTGGAGGTGGAGGTAGGCTGAGCAGGAGCCACTACCGCAACTGGCTCTTTAGACTGGCCAGTTGGAGCAGTAGCCCCTTGAATTTCTTGCTCTTGGGGTTATCATCCCCCCGCATGCTGTACCAGCAACTTCCAAGTTTGAGGAGGCAACACACTGCGGTCCGCACAAAATGTCATGCGGCCAAGTGGTCCACTGCGGACCGCACAAAATGTAGTGTGGCCGCAGTGGCAATCCTATAACATCTCACAACCAGTTAGCCCAAAAATCAATCCTACACTACAATGAAAATCAAATAAAACAAGAAGAAAAACATATGGGTTGCCTCCCAAGAAACACCTGATTCAATGTCGCGGCACAACGCAGGTTACCATCACAGCATTTGAAATAAAGAAGTGCCACCACGTGGCTGTCATCAATTTTTCCAAGATAATGCTTGACCCGGTGTCCATTAACTCTAAAGACCTCTCCATTTTTGTTTTTCAAATCAAGAGAACCAAAAGGGGTTACCAACACCACTTCAAATGGTCCACTCCATTTTGATTTAATCTTTCCCGGGAACAGACGTAACCGAGAATTGAAAAAGAGAACCAAATCACCTACTTTAAACTCCTTTACACGAGCATATTTATCATGAAGGTACTTCATCTTGTCCTTGTACAAGGATGAACTGGAGTAGGCATGGAATCAGAATTCATCAAGATCATTAAGTTGTTCCACACGAAGATTGGCTACAACATCCCACTCAAGATTTAGCTTCCTCAAAGCCCACATGGCCTTGTGCTCTAACTCAACCGGTATATGGCAAGATTTCCCAAACACCAACCGATATGGAGACATACCAATCGGAGTCTTGTAAGTAGTCCTATAAGCCCATAGAGCGTCATGCAACTTCTTTGACCAATCGGTCTTATTTTCATTGACCGTTTTTGACAATATGCTTTTGATTTATCTATTGGAGACTTCAACTTGACCACTTGCTTAAGGATGATAGGGAGTAGAAACTTTGTGATTGACACCATACTTTGAAAGCAAAGTGTCGAAAGCTCTATTGCAAAAATGAGACCCCCCATCACTTATGATTGCATGCGAAGTACCAAATCTTGTAAAAATGCTTTTCTTGTGAAATGCAACAACACTCCAGGCCTCATTGTTGGGCAAAGCCACGGCTTCAACCCACTTTGAAACATAGTCCACTGCTACAAGAATGTAAGTGTTCCCACAAGAGGTAACAAATGGGCCCATGAAATCAATGCCCCACATATCAAAAATATCAACCTCAAGGATGGTATTAAGAGGCATCTCATCTTTCTTTAAAATTCCACCCGCTCTTTGGCATTCGTCGCATCTCTTCACAAAATCACCTGTATCTTTGAACAAAGTTGGCCAATAAAACCCACAACTAAGAACTTTAGAAGCCGTTCTCGCCCCGCCATGATGGCAACCATAGGGAGAGGAATGACAAGCCTCCAAGATACTCAATTGCTCTTCCTTCGAGACACACCTTCGGATCACCCCATCCGTGCAAATCTTGAACAAGTACGACTCATCCCAATAGAAATCCAAACTATCCCGCTTGAGCTTCTTCCTTTGGTTAGAAGAGAGCTCACACGGGATTATACCAGTCACAAGGAAATTAGCAACATCGGCAAACCATGGCATATCATTCATCGACACCGAAAGGAGTTGTTCGTCGGGAAATGAATCATTGATCTCAAGGCCATCACGAGGCCTCCCCTCCTCCTCCAAACAGGATAAGTGGTCTGCCACTTGGTTCTCACTACCCTTCCGGTCCACAATCTCAAAATCAAACTCTTGAAGTAACAAGACCCATTGCATCAGTCTAGCTTTGGAATCCTTCTTCGTCATCAAGTACCGGAGTGCGGCATGGTCGGTATGAATAATAACCTTAGTACCCATAAGATACGGCCGAAATTTTTCCATTGCAAACACAATAGCCAAAAGTTCTTTCTCGGTCACCGTGTAGTTCATTTGAGCATCATTCATTGTCTTGCTCGCATAGTACACCGGATGAAACATTTTGTTCACTCTTTAACCCAAAACCGCCCCAACCGCAACATCGCTCGCATCACACATGAGCTCAAAGGGTAAGCTCCAATTAGGCGCGGTAACGATAGGAGTGGTGGTCAACTTATGCTTGAGAAGTTCAAAGGCTTGAATACATTTTTCATCAAACACGAACTTAGCATCTTTTTCCAACAACTTGCACAAGGGATTCACTACCTTTGAAAAGTCTTTGATAAATCTCCAGTAGAACCCCGCATGCCCAAGAAAACTTCAAACTCCCTTGATAGATGTAGGGGAGGGAGCCTTGAAATCACTTCGATATTTGCTTTATCCACCTCAATGCCATGTTTCGAAATTTTATGCCCAAGAATAATCCTTCTTCCACCATAAAATGGCATTTCTCCCAATTGAGGACAAGATTGGTTTCTTCACAACAGGCCAAAACTCTATCAAGATTCTTCAAGTATTCATCAAATGAGTCTCCCACAACACTAAAGTCATCCATGAACACCTCCAAAATATCTTCCACCATATCAGTGAAAATGGCCATCATACACCGCTGAAATGTAGCCGGTGCATTACACAACCCAAAAGGCATCCTAGAAAAGGCAAAGGTACCATATGGACAAGTGAATGTGGTCTTCTCCTGATCTTCTGGAGCAATTAAGATTTGGTTGTACCCAGAATACCCATCCAAGAAACAGTAGAAGGCATGCTCAGTAAGTCGATCTATCATCTGATCAAGAAAAGGCAAAGGAAAATGATCCTTACGGGTCACTTTGTTCAACTTGCGGTAATCCATGCATACCCTCCAACCGGTGACGGTTCTGGTAGGAATCAACTCATTTTGTAAATTTGCAACCACGATCATGCTGCCCTTCTTTAGTACATATTGCACCGGTGAAGTCCAAGAGCTATCAAAGATGGGATACACAACCCCGACATTCAACCACTTGATCACCTTCTTTTCACAACTTCTTGCATTGCCTCGTTCAACCTCCTTTGATGCTCTAAGGAAGGCTTTGCATCATCTTCCAGAATAAATACAGAATGCGGGGCTTATCCCTCGAATATCAGCTAAAGTCTATCCAATTGCCTTTTTTCGCTTTTGAAGCACCGCCAATGTGGCATCAACCTGTAGGTTAGTAAGACAAGAAGAAAGAATAACTGGCAAAGTAGAATTTGAGCCTAAGAACTCATACCTGAGGTGTGGAGGCAGTGGTTTCAACTCCAACACCGGAGGCTCCTCAATTGAAGGTTTTGTTGGTGGAGTCTTTCTATTCTCGAGGTCCAAAGATAATTTCCTAGGCTCATAAGAATAAGAGCCCATTCAATGTAAAGCATTCACACACTTCAGCCGGCTTGCATCCTCATTGACATCAAGATTCAATAGTACGGCCTCCAATGGGTCCTCCACATTGATCATTGTACTGGTGTCATCAATTATCACTGTTGTGACGAGGACAACAAAAGAGCACACCTCGGTATTGTTGGGCTGCTTCATTGATTTGCACAGATGAAAGACCACCTTTTCATCACCCACCTGGAAGGTGAGTTCCCCTGCTTCCACATCAACCAATGCCTTCCCCGTAGCTAGGAAAGGTCTTCCCAATATGATAGGAACTTCATAGTCCACCTCGCAGTCCAAGATCACAAAGTCAGCTAGAAAGATAAATTTGTCCACCCGGAAAAGCACATCATCAATAATACCCAATGGTATCTTCATTGTTTTATATGCCATTTGTAATCTCATAGAAGTCGGCCTCGGCTGCCTGATACTCAAGGTTTTGAAAACTGAGTAGGGCATCAAATTGATACTAGCCCCCAAATCACATAGGGCCTTGGCAAAGTCCGCACTCCCAATGGTGCAAGGACTGGTGAAAGCACCGGGATCTTCAAGCTTCGGGGCCATTGAATGCACTATGACACTAATTTGGTGAGTCGTCTTTATGGTTTCACAATCCATAGAACGCTTCTTTGTAACCAAGTCTTTCATGAATTTTGCATAGCCCGACATTTGTTCAAAAGCCTCTACCAAAGGCATGTTAATAGACAAGCTCTTTATCATGTCAATGAACTTTTTAAACTTATTCTCACTTTTCTGCTTCGCGAGCCTTTGAAGATAAGGTGGAGGTGGCCATGGCAAAAGAGCCTGGCTTTTGGCACAACCGGCTCCAGCATATCTATTATGTGTTCCCTAGACGGGTTCATATCATTTTGAGTTTCCACCTCGACATCTTGAATATCAATCCTCACTTCTTTGTTCGCATTTTTATCAACTACATCTTCAACTACCAAAGGGACTTCATCTTTTTGCAACTCAACATCATCATCCAAGATTTGCTTTTGTTTGGAGGCATTCACATCACCGCCTCTCCCACTTCTTGTTGTAACCGCTATAACATAGTTGTTCCCACCCTTCGGGTTCACTACTGTATCACTTGGTAGAGCACCCTTAGGGCGAGTATTTAAAGATTGTGAGATTTGGCTTAACTGTACCTCCAAGTTTCTGATAGAGGTATTGTGGGAAGCCAACAGCGCATCCGAGTCTGCATTCTTCTTCATCATCAGTTCGAACATCATTTCAATTCTACCCATATCATTGCTATAAGAACTAGGACCTTGGGATGGAAATGGGGGTGGATTGTTCGGTTGTTGGTACATTAGGGGCCTTTGAAAGCCTTGCCCCTGGTTCCTTGGTTTCCGTTGTTCCATCCACCTTGATTGTTATTGTCACCCCAATTGTTGTTATTACCATTCCAATTCCCTTGGTTGCTCTGATTGTTGCCCCAGTTGTTGTTTTGGTTGTTGTTCCCCCAATTACCATTGTTTTGTTGTTGATTGCCCCAATTACCTTAAGGTCTCCATTGTTGTTGGTTGGAAGAGTTGCCCTATTGGCCTTGATAATTATTCACGTATTGAACCTCTTTACTTTGTTCATCATAACCATCATTTTGAAATCCATCACAGTCATCATCAAATTGCTCAGAATTCCCTTGGTTTTGTTTCCTTCTTTGCCTTCTTTTGACAAGCATATTGACACCCTCCATGGAATTCACTTGGCGAGGATTTTGGACTTGTTGCAACTGTTCTTTTTCCAATTGGTTCATAGTAGTTGTCAGCTCAGCTATAGCTTGCCCCTGATCATGTAATTCCTTGTGCAAATTAGTGACCGTGGAGTCACCTTGAGGCACATTGGCTCTACTTTGCCATGCAAAAGAAGTGTCATCTATCTCGTCCAGTATATCATATGCCTCATCATATGACAACTTCATAAAGTTGCCCCCCGCAAGTTGGTTCACTATGTATTGGTTTATTGCATTAATGCCCTGGTAGAAGGTTTGTTGGAGCATCGTCTCAGTCATATCATTGTTGGGGCATTCCTTTACCATTGTTCTATAACGCTCTCAAATCTCATGCAAAAGTTCCGTGGGCTCTTGCTTGAAAGCTAATATCTCATCTCTCAGTGCCACCATATGCCCCGGTGAGAAGAATTTTGCAATGAAATTATCCGCCAACTCATCCCAAGTAGTGATGGAATGGTTGGGAAGTCGCTTAAGCCAATCCAATGTCTTCCCTCTAAGTGAGAATGGGAAGAGTCTAAACCTAAGAGCATCCTCGGACACATTAGTCTGCTTGCTCCCCCAACATGTATCCATGAACCCCTTGAGATGTTTGTAAGCATTTTGATTTGCAGCGCCCATGAAGTACCCGCGTTGCTCTAGTAATGTCAACATCACATTGATTATTTGAAAATTGCCTGCCGGATTTGGGGTGGGACAATAGCACTTGCATAGTCTTGGTTCGGAAGCACTCTAGGAGCCACTTTTGGAAGTGGTGGAGGAGGGTCTGGAATATTGTTATTATCATTCACATTGGCCTGGCGGCCTCTATGTTGTACTTTAGGTACAAAAGGCACCTCATCATCTCTGACATCATCTACCTCCTCCCCCGCAATCACATTTCCAAGAGGGTCATTTGCGTTGTTCGCTTCCATTTGGTACCTGAGTTGTGACACAAACGAATTAGTAACAAAGAAGGAAAGAAGAACAATACACAAAACTAGCTAAATAGATAGCCAAAACCATTAGCTCCTCGGCAACGACGCCAAAAAGTTGATCGAAGCCTACTCCACACTACTATAGAGTAGCAAGAGAGGGTCAGAGCAGCTTTTACCCGATTTAGGGTCGAGATCGATTTCCACAGAGAGCTAGAATTTGGAATCGAGTATCTATCTAGTTTAGGATTGTGTATGTGTTCCAAATTGAACTTCTAATCATTTAGGGGTTTTTGATTTACTTCTACTTTTATCAAACTACACTAGTAAATGAAACTAGATTAATCTAAGAGTAAAACTAAAGAGGGTTGTTCAAATGGTTTAAAAGGCACTAGGGTAGTGACTTTCGCCTAGGTGGTCAATTGACAGGTAATTCAATCTAAGACACGAGTGACATAATTGGGGAGTATGATATAACCGTTGCACGATATTACCCACTCTACACCTCTCGGTGGTTCGAGTGATTTTGCACAAATTGACTTTCTCAAGACCAATTGGGTATGCAAATTTGCACAAGCAATCAAGGTTCAAGTCGGGTATTACTCTCTGGAGGTTTAACCCTTTAATTGGGCTTATCAATCTCTTGAGTACGCTCCAATTCCTCGTTGGACCAATTTCGGAGACTTAGGCTCTCTTTCTCAAGAAGAGCTCAAGTCAACTAAACACAAACTAGTGTTTGCAACCACTAATTCAGCAATTAACCATAAAATTGGCCCAAATATCAAACACACATAGTCAATCTAGCCTTAAAATTCAAGACACATCAATTACTCACACTAGGGTTAAGCCACAACCCTAGCTTATGGGTCTAGCTACTCATAATTAAAGAAGAAAAACAAGAAATAGATGAAGAACAACTCATATTAATTAATTACTAAGATAAACAATAAGATTCAATGATGAAATGTAGATAAAATTTCCCAAAATGGCTAAAATATTCGAACCCACGAGCGCATCTATGTTCTAAAACTATCTGATACCCTAAAAATCGGAAATGAAGTTATTTATACTAAGGTGAAAAATCTAGAAAAAATACCCCTGTGAGGCTAGTGCGGACCGTACAAAATGGTGTGTGGCCGCACTAGGGCTCAGAGCTTGAAAATCTAACTCTCTGAACTCGGGCACTGCGGACCGCAGAGAATGGACTATGGCCGCAGAGGCTTCTAGTGCGGTTCGCATAAAATGGAGCGTGGACCGCATTGGCTTGAACTCGGAATTTGGCAACTCTCTGATTCTCCTTACTGTGGACCGCACTAAATCAAGTGCGGCCGCTTTGATCTTAGTGCGGACCGCACAAAACCTAGTACGACCGCATTGCCTTTATGCCTGAATGTCATGCTCTTTGAACCTCACTCTGCGGATCGCATAGAATGGTGTGTGGCCGCACTGGCCTTGTTTTTCCTGAGCTTTATCTTGTCTTGATACTTGTGCAAGTTTAACTCCTTTTGAGCTGATATTTGACTTCTTGTCACTTGGTTGATCAAACCTGCAATCAAGCACAACTTGTGAGCCTTTGGGACTATTTTGTACACATTTCTAATAAAAACTTAAGCAAGAAGAAATATAAAATGTATCAAAATCCCAAGTTATCAGCGCGACATCGCGACTTGTTCAAACAAATTCCATAAATCCTAAAAGTAATTCAAATTCTATTAAAAGCGGTTAGAAAGCTAAAAATGCACAATAGGTTCAAATATGTATTAAATTAGATAATTAGGCCAATTATTAATAGTTGAGCGGCCGTGCTAAAACCACGGAACCCGAGAATGCCTAGCACCTTCTCCCGAATTAACAGAATTTCTTACTCGGTCCTCTGTGTTCGCAGACTTTAAAATAGAGTCAAATTTCCTCGATTTGATATTTAAAGTAAACTGGTGACTTGAGACACTATAAATTACCCCAAATAGCACTCTGAAATAAATAAATAATCTCATTTCGATTAATATCACCTTAATTGGAAAAATTCTCCTATCTCTTAGGGGAAAAGGAGGCGTGACAGTAGCAACCTCATCGCCAAGGTTCGAGACCTCCTTCTCCAGTGCCCCAATCCTCTCATCAAGTCGTGCCTCCTTGAACGTGGCCATCTCCAAATCATTCGCCCATTCAAATTGGAGGACGTGGATCGAATCTTCCAGTGCCGATATCTTCCAGTGCCGATATCTTCGCCGAAACTACTAACCGAGGCGACTCGCCTTCTCCAATTCTTCCATCTTTTCAACAACCTCATCAACCCTTATCATATAGTGCTTAAGCTCGGCTCGCAGACATACCACTTGGGTCTGGAGATCTGCACACTCAACTTCAACTCCCTTGCTCACTTCAAGCTCTTCTTCCTTCTCCCTATACGCCCCCTCAAGCTCGCTGCATTTGCTGGTGACCTTCATAAGCTCATCGTCTTTTATCTTCAGCTCATCCCTGATAGCTTGGAAATTCCCACTCATACCAAACGCCAACAAATCTCGAGGTGCTTGTTGCGGTACTCATGGTACTTCCTCTCCATCCTTTTAAAGGTAGCTCGGCGGCTCTTCTCTCGGTGAGCACTCTTAACCTCCAAGATGATGGTCTGAAAAGAACAGTAGAGAATCTAAAAAAAGGCAGGCAAAGAAAAAGATGCAAGGCATAGAAACTAAGGATATAGGAAAACTTACCCTCAAAGCAAGGCCAACTATGCCCGTCGATAGGTGGCGTCATTAAACGTTGCCAAAGCCGTACCTTCTATATTAGAACAAAGGGGACCCAAGAAGGGGACTACGTCCTCCGTGTTTATCAAAAGGTCATGGTATATAGGGATCTCAATGGTACGAGAAGACCCATCCAGCCTCATCTCCACCAGAGTAAATCCTTCATTATACTTCCGCACCTCCTCGGGGTCGATATCGAAACCGATTTCATAACTATCTTTGACAACATCTTTTGCCCTCTCCTCAGCCGATAAAGGTATGCCGACCAGCCTCGAGGATGAGGGCTTGCTCACTAACACGGCATCAACAGCCTCAGATGGCCCTCCAATTTCATCTCTACCCTCGGGTAAAGGTGACCTTTCCGCAACCTCTACAGACAATGGCATCTCAGGAGGGATAGCATCACTCTCCAATACGACAGTTGTTAGTTCATGTTCATCCCTCGAAGAGCCCACTGCTCGGGTGGTCCCATCGCCCACATCCACTATTCTCCTTTTGTAGGGAACCAAATCTCCATCACTTGGCGACGACTCGTCTATCAAGTGTACCATAGGAGAAGTCGGGGTCTCTACTGGCTGAGCCGCCAATGGTTGGCTGGAACTATTCAACACTTGGGGTTGAGAAGAAGTGGTCGGCTGGGAAGGCTTATCCGCAGCCACAATGAGAACGGAGCCCGTAGCAGTACTCGATTGGTGGAATGCCGGAATAGGAGCTCTCGCCCTTCTCGAAGCTCTCCAACCTAACACCGAAAAACAAAAGGTTAGGTCAACTATCCACAATTCAAAAAGAAAAAAATATGGCGACCCAAAGGTCAAAGCGGCTAAAAACTCACCAGTCGTCGAAGCCTTGGGCCCGAACTTCTTGAAAAATGCAGCCATTCACGAAGCCCACAGTATGAGGGAAAACCTGGCTAACCCAGTCATGGATGTTCGCATCCAACGAAGGAGGCTCTTTCTCGGCTGAATAAAAAAATATATACATATATAAAAATAGAGCGATTACACTACTACCGAAATAAGCGAAATAAACGGTCGGTACTTACGAGCAAAGTTCCACGCCTCAGGAAAATCATTAGTATTCCCCACTACGTCCTTAGTCTTGACTTAGAAAAAGTTGAACTAGAATCGACGATTGGCCTTATCGTCCATCTTCACTACCAAACTCTTACCTCCACGATGACAAAGATGTAACATCGTCCACCTATGGAAACTGAGCACATAGAGGTGCAGTAGATGGCGGATAGAGATCCCAGGGTTGGCCAGTTTCGCGTACTTCGTCAACATGAGAATGAGTTTATAAATGTAAGGGGATAGGTGGGCCGGGCAGACGCCATAATAACAGCAGAAATCCTCCGCCAATGAGGTAAGGGAAAGAAAATAGCCCACAAGGAACGGATACGCATAGAATGCGCAGTATCTAGGGCGATGAACCTGTACTACATCATGACTGGCTGGGACAAGGTCAATATGGGTCGGGATTCGGAACTTAGCCCTAAATTCAACAAGGGTTGTCGCGTCCATCTTAGATTCAACGGGCTCAGGATCATCTTCAGGCCGCTTCGAGAAGTCCGACCTGGCCTTCTCCAAGCGAGGGATTATTTCATCTACAGTAGGGAAGCTTTCATCCCCTGCTTCAATGGCTTACCCTTCATCGTGAGGGGGCATGTCCACTGATAATGGAACCGGGTCAGAGGTCCCCTCAGGGTTGGAAGATGCACTAGCCATATTTGTTACGTATATGCGAAGGAATTGCAAGCACAGAGGAAGTGATAATGGCGAAAGTTGTTGAAAGCAGGGAAAAACAGGGATGCAAGAGCACAGAGAAGAAGAAAGAAAAGCCTAGAGATTCGAATACTTGAAAATGCAGCAAATCAAATGGGAGGTTCCCGTCCCTATTTATAAGAACACATGCACCCTAATCGAGGATACAAAGCGTCACTGAACTAATTTCAAAACGGCAGGGGCGCGGGAAACGGCGTAATATATCGAAAAAATGCGCTATAATAACACATGATGTCATTCTAAATCGGTGTAACGGTCGGTTGTGGATCACCTCTTCGTGAACGTTATTATTCGACCTGCCCGTCTAAATTTCTAAAGCTGCAACTAACGAAGTCCGCCCATCGAGGTCATCCATAAAACAACCTCGATAAGCGGAGGGACTAACTGTATGGGTCAAAATCCAACTAAGGAAATCTGGCACGAGGAGAGATTATTAGAGGTGATTAGGCCGAGGTCGGATGAAGATTAATGGAACTTATTGTCGAGCTGTCGATTATGGCCGAGGACAAGTGTTCAAAGCAACAGTAACAACTAGTTTTGTAATAAGATATTTGGGAGAATATTCCATTTAATATTCTCTGTACTTGTACTTTTAGGTCAGATTAGGAGCATGACCCATATAAATAGGAAGAGAGAGAAGGTAAGGGGCATGTATTATTGATTTTGATAAGAACTCTCTTGAAAAGTTGACTTTCTAGATAAATATAAACACAATATTTCTAAATAGATTCAATTCGTTGTTTATTCTATACTTTTCACATCAGATCCGAGAAAGTCTTCAATATTCTGTAGTTGTTTGTTTTACATCATTGTAAGAAAGAGGAATCATCCACCTCATTAAATATTGGGTGAACCATTCTCTCTATTTACATTTAGTGTCATTTATTATTATTTATTGCTTATCATTATTCTCGCCCCATCAATAACCGTAACATTTAATGTGTATTGCAATAAATCTAATCTGACGTGGTCCCATGTTATCTGCATAAACTGCTTTTGGATCTAAAGTTATTATTTTTAATTAGGATTAACCCCTTGTCTATTTATTTACTTAGTTTAAGCAAAGATATATTTTTTTTGGTCAAGCATATATATAATCCAATTAACAAAAAAAAAAACTTACCAAAAACATGTTTTGCCAAGAAAGGGGGATAGACAAGGAGACTAGGTGTTGGTTGATGGCAGATCTTTTAACTACTTCGTAATCATAAGTTAGGTACAACTTTTTCTCCAAAGAAATTTTATCTTCATAATTTAATGACACGTCTGCATGAATAGGACTAAAACATTATTTAGTTGAAAAGCTCAGGAAAATAGTACCGCGTAATAAAAAAACAAGAAACAAGCTCTTCTTTAATTATTTCCTTAAACTAATTCAATTCAATGAGAGGCATTACGCATAAATGAAACTGCATAAATGAAACTGAATCTCCAGAAACCAGATAATAGCAGCTAACCAATTTTTATTTCTTTCTTTATACCAACATATCACTTAGCACACTCTTTCAAAATGGATATTTGGTGCTCGAACTAAGTCCTAATTCCTAAACTTGGAAACGTAACGCAGAGAAATTAAAAATATCTTCTGCAAAAACGAGTTATTTACTTCTAAATTCTAAATGGTATGAGATAAATATTTATTAGTACCACATTTTAATCCTAGGAATAGGACATTATTTAATTTTCAAATAAATGCAACTTTAATATGGTCAAGATATTTGATCAGACATATAGTAATTAGTATATACCATTTTAATCAGATAGGCATTACTGTTTTTATTAGGCGAAAAAAGGACAAGAAGAGAAGAGAAAAAACAAAAATACGTTCTACTTGTAACAAATGGGGTACCTCCTAGGCACGCGTATAAAGAGAAGTTCACACGTGCTAAGGGACTGTGATTCGGTACGGTCAACCACGTGATCGCACTTCCTCCTAGGCCCTAATCCACTCCCTCTTATATTATTCTTCGTCCGCATTTGACCAAAATTAGCCTTCTCTCTTTAACGCTTACAGCCACCAAAACGCAGCCGTTTTAAGCCTCTCATTTTCCAATATAACACTCGCCGGAGACAATTTAACGGCGACGATAGTAGACAAACTGTAAGAATAATCTCCGATAATGGAGACTGAAGTTCAATCGAATTTCACCTATTTGGGAAGAACCTTCACAAATCTCAGTATTAACGCAAGTTCCTCAGCTTTCAGCGATTGCAACAGTGATAGATCCGGCGAGTTTCCAACGGCTTCTTCACAAAGCCGGCGGCTATTTTTGTCCTGCGCTTCCGAAAACTCCGATGAATTAATCGAGCAACTTGTCTCCGGTCTCGAGTCAAGTTCAATCGACGAGCAAAAGCAAGCAGCAACGGAGATTAGACTCCTCGCGAAGAACAAACCGGAAAATCGGATCAAAATAGCTCGAGCCGGAGCAATCAAACCGTTGATTTCGCTTATCGCGTCCTCCGATCCTCAGCTTCAGGAAAACGGCGTTACGGCAATTCTCAACCTGTCACTTTGCGACGAGAATAAGGAACTCATCGCTGCATCTGGAGCAATTAAACCGCTGGTTCGAGCGCTTAAAATTGGGAACTCTACAGCTAGAGAGAACGCGGCTTGCGCTCTTCTCCGGTTGTCGCAAGTTGAAGAGAACAAAATTGCAATCGGAAGATCAGGTGCAATACCTCCGCTAGTGAACCTTCTAGAAACTGGAAACTTCCGCGGCAAAAAGGACGCGTCAACGGCTCTGTACTCTCTGTGTTCCGTGAAGGAGAACAAAGTGAGAGCAGTACAAGCTGGCGTGATGAAGCCTTTGGTGGAACTAATGGCGGATTTCAGTTCAAACATGGTGGATAAATCGGCGTTCGTAGCGAGCGAATTAATATCAGTGACGGAGGCAAGGGCGGCGCTGGTGGAGGAAGGTGGAATTCCGGTACTGGTGGAGATCGTGGAGGTTGGAACACAACGGCAGAAGGAAATTGCTGTTGCGATACTGTTACAGCTGTGTGAGGACAGCGTGGCGTATCGTACTATGGTGGCTCGCGAAGGAGCCATTCCTCCTTTGGTCGCTTTGTCGCAGTCCGGTACCAGTCGCGCTAAACGAAAGGTAAAAAAATATTTTAGAAAAAAAGCAGATAAAATAGTCTATTTTCTGTTTGTTTTTTTTAATTCGACCATATCAGAAACGAATATCGAGAATCCACACCTAGCTTAACTAGCTTAAAATTAAAAGATACAAGTGTAGTTAAATGTTAATCGATTGCATTTGAATGTTCTTATCCATCCATTAATATTGTCATGACATATTAATGATGTAATTAGTTCATTAATGGTTAAACTATTTGATTAAGTTAGCTTAGCACAAAGCTTAGTTGTACAGAGAAAGCTGCTTTAACAATGTGTTTGCCCATAGCTATAGCTCTTTGGGGAACAAAATTTTGGCTAAAATTCATACATTTATTAGATGCTCTTTCTAAATATTCTTAGTTTTGATTAAGAGTATCGAAAGTTCAAATTATAGTCTTATTTAAGGCAGTGTTAAGACTTGGTCCTCATTGTTCACACGTTTAATAAGCAAGGACGGATTCATATATACTTCTATTTTTATCTGTAACATATTTAATATGAAGCTGACTCTTTCCTTTTTACACAAAAGTGTAACTTCTACCTGTTACCTAATGATTAAGGAAGGAAAAAGAGAAGACAAAACATAAAAGAGTAAAATATACAATGATTTAGAGATGAAGTAAGTGGGATAGGTGAGTGTATAAATAATTTGATTTATTTGCTTAAGTAGGGGTAAAGTATATTTTATTGTAAAGTACTTGTATGTCTTGCGTTTTTGTCGTATTTTAATGTGTATAATTGCGGACAGGCGGAGACACTGATTGATCTTCTACGGCAACCAAGATCCGGTAACGCCGCTGCAACAGCAGTAGCAAGAGCCTCTGGTGTGTCAGTCTGAACTGTCCCTACATGTTCCTCTTTTGTTTGTTTCTTTGTTTTTGTATCATACCAGTCCAACAAAGCACAAATTATGGACGAAATAGAAAAGAAATTTACCCAAAAAAAAAAAAAGGAAAAGTCGAAAATTGTAAATGCCTTGTGTATTTTAGCAAAAGCTTTGTAAATTTGTGGGTTTTGATTTGACCACGGTTTGTCTTTTCCTTATTTGGTTGGTTTACACTTTACCAATTACTTGTATGCAGATTGTTGTTCCTTTCCCTTTTAGATAAGCGATTATGATTTGAAGTATTCTTTTATTGTAGATGAAACAAATACTGTACTGGCCTGCTACGTAAAAAGCTAAAGTAAACCTTTATCACACGAATCCTTTATATAATGGCAATAATAATAAAGCGTCTGGAAGAATCTTTTTGGTTTTCTTCTTTCACAATTAATTGATTACCTCTCCTTGAGCCCCCACGAATTACGTCAATTGACAAGTTGTTTTAAAGCCACTTTTAATTATAAGTACATTTTTTCTGCACCAATTATTCTTGTTGAGTTTGCAATGACGCGCAACCAATTTCGGCCATTTTTTTCTGTCATTGAATTACATTTAATAATTAAAAATCCAATAGTTCCGACTAAATGATTTTTAAAAAAATAAAATTAAAAATCATTTAGTTGGAACTATTGGAGCTTGCTATCCGTGCTTCTTTCATCTTATATCTTGCTATTTTAGTCTCAGTTTTCTAAATATCTTGTATTGTTATTACTTGATATCAGTGCTTCTTTCATATTTTCTTTAGCGGAGAATTTATCGGAAACAGCCTCTCTACCCGTCCAAGATAGAGATAAGGCTGCGTACATCACCTGCCCAGACCTCGTTGTTGTTGTAGTTGTAGTTGGAACTATTAAAGTATATTAGCCGAACCGAAGGCAAATTTAATTTTCACTGACGACCTAGGGCTTAAGAGAAAAGAAAATAAAGTGTTTGATTTGCACTTCAAACCAAGATTTCAAAGTAGATACTAATCTATGTTGTGTCTTCTGTTATTTCACTTAGAAGCTATTATGTGACTATTGAAACGGCGCATATGGATTTCTCAAGAATTGCAGTTCTGTAAGTCTGATCATCTCACATGGGTTGTGACAGTTAAATTTTATGTTTGTCTTAAAAAGATATCGAAACTTTTTTGAACAAATCAATCAAAGAACATAGAAAGGGTAAATCCTAGTTAAAGATAATTCACTCTAGATCCGAGATGAATAATATGAATAGAAAAACATAGCCGAGTATGAGTATTAGCCGTGATTATGGCCAGATTTAATCGCATAAAGAAAGTTGCATTAAGTAACATTAAGTGGCAATAAAATATAAATAAAGGAAAAGATTCACCCAATCTTGAGTGAGACGGATCTTCTTTCATTTGATAAAGACGAATGATAGACAAATACAAGAACCTTAGGACCCTTTTTGGATCCGAAGAAGGTATGGGATCACAGATCCTCCAGAGAGATGTGTTTACATATTTTCTAGAGAGAGGGAGAGGGAGAGGGAGAGGGAGAGAGCCCCCCTTTTTTTGGAAGTCTTCCCTTCCTATTTATAAAGGGTATCCATAGAAAATCCTAAAAAAGAACAATTAGAGGAATATTCAGTAGAATATTCTCTTTGAGGATTCCAAAGCAAACTAGCTATTTCATCGATGTCCGACCTCGGTCTTAGTAATGATTGTCCGACCTCAGCTATTGATGACTGTCCGACCTCGGCCTTAATGATGACTGTCCGACCTCGGCCTTATTGATTGATTGTCCGACCTCGGCCTTATTGATGATTATCCGACCTCAACCCGCCGACCTTGGCCTTATGTCTGTCCGACCACGGCCTTATGTCTCCGCGTGCCGAATTTCTCTTATCTAATTTTGACCCATACAGTTAGTCCCTCCGCTAATTGAGGTTGTCTCTTGGTCGAGCTCGGTGAGCGGAATTCATTAATCGTAGTTCGAGAAATTCGGATGGGGAGGTCGACTAGTGTGGATCACGACTGAAGGTGCCGATCTTTAGGTCATAGTGGTATCCCGCGGGCTGAACTTTAGCAGAGTTCGATCAGGGCCAATGACTCGAGTGATGAGTCGATCGAGAAGACAGTAGAGTTGGGGAAGGCCGTCGAGGCCGGGATGGCGGCTTTAGCAACGATGGAGGCATTGGAGGAGGTCATTCGCGTCCTCGGATCTGGACGGGCGAGTAGGCCGAATGTGAATTCGGTCGAGGCCGAATGTCGATTCGGATGAGGCCGAATGTCGATTCGGACGAGGCCGAAGGTCGATTCGGACGAGGCCGACTGTGGATTCGGTCGAGGCCGACTGTGGATTCGGTCGAGGCCGATTGTGGATTCGGTCGAGTCCGAGTGTTGGTTCGGTCGAGGCCGTGTTGGTTCGGACGAGGCCGAATGTTCGGTCGAGGCTGAGTGTTGATTCGGTCGAGGCCGAGTTGGTTCGGACGAGGTCGAGTGTTGATTCGGTCGAGGTCGAATGTTGATTCGGTCGAGGCCGAGTGTTGATTCAGACGAGGCCGAGTGTTCATTCGGACGAGGCCGAACGTTGATTCAGACGAGGCCAAATGTTGGTTCGGACGAGGCCGAATTCTTCTTTTTGGCGATGGCCCTTAGCCGTAGGGGTCGACCTCTTCTTTTTTGGCGATGGCCCTTGGCTGTAGGGGTCGACCTCTTCTTTTTTGGCGATGGCCCTTGGCCGTAGGGGTCGACCTCTTCTTTTTTGGCGATGGCTATTGGCCGTACGGGGTCGACCTCCTCTTTTTGGCGATGGCTCTTGGCCGTACGGGGTCGACCTCCTCTTTTTGGGCGATGGATCTTGGTCGTACGGGGTCGACCTCCTCTTTTTGGCGATGGCTCTTGGCCGTACGGGGTCGACCTCCTCTTTTTTGGCAGGGGTCGACCTCTTCCTTTTTGGCGATGGCTCTTGGCCGTACGGGGTCGGCCTCCTCTGTTTTGGTGATGGCTCTTGGCCGTAGGGGTCGACCTCTTCTTTTTTGGCGATGGCCCTAGGCCGTATGGGGTCGACCTCTTCTTTTTGGCGATGGCTCTTGGTCGTACGGGGTCAACCTTTTCTTTTTTGGCGATGGCTCTTGGTTGTACGGGGTCGACCTTCTCTTTCTTGGCGATGGCTCTTGGCCGTACGAGGTTGACCTCCTCTTTTTTGGCAATGGCTCTTGGCCGTCGGGATCGACCTCTTCTTTTTTGGCGATGGCCCTTGGCCGTAGGAGTCGACCTCTTCTTTTTGGCGATGGCTCTTGGTCGTACGGGGTCGACCTCTTCTTTTTTGGCGATGGCTCTTGGCCGTACGAGGTCGACCTCCTCTCTTTTGGCAGGGGTCGACCTCTTCTTCTTTGGCGATGGCTCTTGGCCGTACGAGGTCGGCCTCCTCTGTTTTGGTGATGGCTCTTGGCCGTAGGGGTCGACCTCTTCTTTTTTGGCGATGGCTCTTGGCCGTACGGGGTCGACCTCCTCTTTTTTGGTGATGTCCCTTGGTCGTAGGGGTCGACTTCTTCTTTATTGGCGATGGCTCTTGGCCTTAAAGGGTGTTATTTCGAACTTATCGAAATGTTAACCCGTTGTCGTTCGATCAAGGTCGAACTCTTCTTCTTTGGTGAAGGCCCTTGTCCTTAAAGGGTGTTCCCCGGGGGAGTCCCAATTTTGCTTAGCTTCTGCATTTCTTGGGTGAGTCCGAGTTTGCTTAATTTTGCTTGCATTGGAGAATACGACGCGTTTCTCGGGTGACTGCCCCTACTTTTATTCCACTTAGAGAAATAGTTAGTTAAAATAAAATAAAAACATTTGTTACCTCAGTTTGATAGTGTTCCGTTCTCCGGTTATGCTTTTCGGTAGCCGCTACCAATTTGGTAAGGCTGTCTGTTTCGATGTTTTATGCTCGGGGTATCTGGTCGAGTTGACACTCATCAAACTCGGGCAGTAGCTTATGAATTCCTGCCTGATATTTTCGTAGCCTTTGTTTTTTATTTGGATAGTCTCTGTGACTTGGTTGACGACGGGTTGTGAGTCATATCGAAGGATGATTCGCGGTGCTCCATACTTGAGAGTTAGTTTCAGTCCTTGTAAATGTCAAAGCAAAAGGTGAAGTTGGCATGGCAAAGCACACGAAGGCCTGAAAGGACACCACTGTGCAGAACCACACCTCCCAACCATGGTAATTTAGCTGCCAAGTGTAATGTTGGGCCACTGTAAAGAAGGAATAAACTAAAATTTGCAAGGAAGACATCAATTGTTATGGACAGTAGTGGAGTGCACTTAATAGAAAAAAAAGTGAAACGTGGAAAGCATTAATTAAATGATAGAAATGTGTGCTGTTGTTAAGCTATGTTCCATTGACGTTTGCCAGGTTGTCCTTTCTCATCGTCAAGAAATGTGATCTTCTAACTTATTGCTTTTCCTTTTACCCTTTACTGTAACATGAGGATAACATAAAAGAGCAAAGATGAATACAACTTTCAGCTCATGATAATGCTTATCGAATGAAGCCATATTGATGATCATTAATCAGCAGCAAAAGTCTTCAACTTCTATAATAACTTCCTATGGGGAGCATATATAAAATTGTCCTACTACCTTTATTATTGTTTTTCTGTTTTCTGCAGCCTATTGAATGTAGTAGTCTTCTTTAAATAAAGAGGAAGAAGAAAAGAAAATCAAATGATGACCCTTTAATTAGCTGCATCTCATTTGCATAAGCACCAAATATAAAAACTATTTGGTGTATCAAATTCGTTTGGCTTCCCTGAAGACGCTCTATAGTTGGAATTGAATTTTAAATCTAAAGGAAACTAAAATTTTAACTAGAAAATCCCCACAGACGGCGCCAAATTGTTTGACTCAAAAGATATCGAAACTTTTTTGAACAAATCAATCAAAGAAGATGAAAGGGTAAATCCTAGTTAAAGATAATTAATTGTAGATCCGAGATGAATAATATGAATAGGAAAACATAGCTGAGTATGAGTATTAGCCGTGATTATGGTCAGATTTAATAGCATAAAGTAAGATGCATTAAGTAACAGTAAGTGACAATAAAATGTAAATAAAGGAAAAGATTCACTCAATCTTGAGTGAGACGGATCTTCTTTCATTTGATAAAGACGAATGATAGATAAATACAAGAACCTTAGGACCTTTTTTGGATCCGAAGAAGATATAGGATCACAGATCCTCCAGAGAGGTGTGTTTACATATTTTCTAGAGAGAGGGAGAGGAGAGGGAGAGGGAGAGGGAGAGAGCCCCCTTTTTTTGGAAGTCCTCTCTTCCTATTTATAAGGGGTATCCATAGAAAATCCTAAAAAAATACAATTAGAGGGAATATGTAGTAGAATATTCCCTTTGAGGAATCCAAAGCAAACTAGCTATTTCATCGATGTCCGACCTCGATCTTATTAATGACTGTTCGACCTCGGTTATTGATGACTGTCCGACCTCGATTATTGATGACTGTCCGGCCTCGACCTTATTGATTGATTGTCCGACCTCGGCCCGCCGACCTCGGCATTATGTCTGTCCGACCTCGACCTTATGTCTCCGCATGCCGAATTCTTGTGATCTAATTTTGACCCATACACTTTGTATCATTGATTGATTTGAAAAATTATGGAAACATGTCTGTATGTTGAACGAAGTTTGCTGCGTATCTGGTCTTTAGCCTTCTCGATTCGAAGTGACTGATCGTGGGACCCTTCTATTAACCTATTCGTTGGACACGTGAATGGATCAAGCTTGAAACTAGGAATTATTTTATTATTCCTTTTTCTTTATTATTTTAATTGTCAATTATTTTTCTTGCTTGTGTTGTTCCTTCTTCAGGCCGATTCTGATTGGAGAAATGGAATCTTGGAACGTTTGCAATCTCTTATCATCTTCGTAACTAAGAGCATGAACAACAGTTTATCGCAAAATAGTTAAAAGAAAACAGTTAATCATCTATATTTTTTATTAAAAAATAAATTGGATAATAAACTTTTTATAAAACAGGTCAAATATGGATAAGAATTATATTATCCACTTAGAAAATGGATAATCAATGAGTTTAACTTTTACATTTGTAAAGCTTCAAATGGGAAGTTTCTCAATTTGCGAGACTAGCAATTTTTCCAAAAGTGATCATATTCAAAAAGACATGGATAATATGGATATCCATATTATCCGCCGGTTAACCTGTATTTTATCTGTATTAAATATGGATTGAGATGAATAATTTATCCGTTTTTTGCATTACCAATTTTCGACCCCGTTCATATCCGATCCGACCCGCCCGCTTGCACCTCCTAAGTTTGTCGATCCTTGCACCCCTTGATAAAACATATTAATCATAGTGTCCGCAAAATTATAAAATAGAACTAGCTAGAAATGTACAATCTCATGATACTTGCTACTTTTTAAATTTCTTAAATCCTCATGCCAAGATGGCATGGTTCATAAACTTCATATACCATTGTACAAGAGTTTTAAGAAGTGCAATATATTTAAGGCTTTAATTATGACTTGCACACTTAAATTTCATTGGGTCAAGTTTCAAATGTTTGTCTAGTTTCAAATCTTGTCTAAACGTTTTACTATTGAACTACAAACTGCGGAGAAAATATCGGCTTGATTTGAACAATTAACTAACGATTACTACTACTACTACTACGTTTTGCAGCTATTGACAATAAGCGAAAACCAACAAAAATGAGGGTCCCATTTTGAAAATTCGCAAGAGAGTTTATGTAATTCAGTGCACACAACAATTCATTGTTGTTTCAAGAATGGAACTAGTGGTGGCATTTTCCCTTGGCAAGAGTAAGAAATCAAATGTATTAATACGTAAATATTTCGTCTGTAAATAATCAGCTTTTAAAATTTTGTTGTACCGTGTTCCTCGATTAGTATTTGAATATTGTTCTATGATTATACAAATATCATTTTGGTAGCAACCATCAAACCAATAGAACAACGATTAGTTTCATTGCAAGTTTACAAGAAAAGTAAGTAATTCAATTAGTAGCTGGTTGTGACCAAAATATACCTAAGCGGTTATCTCTTTTTTTAGTGAACCATATCTTATTGGATGAAATAAATTCGAGAAGTGTCAAAAGAAAATTTTAATACTTCCTTGTTGGAATTTTGTACTACAGTAGTATATATGTATTTTAACTTTATCGTATTGGGAGATCTAGTCTAGTATAGTGTAAAATAGGAGAAAGTGGTGGAGATTTCATGTGAAATTAAGGAAGGACGGAGCTGGTAGTTGAAGGGGTGTTGTTAGGGGCTAGGGATTTCCATCATCTTAAAGTAGAACAACACTTTGAAAACGTGGAAAGAGAAGATCATAATTGTGGTAACAACCAAGGAGCGATATGATTATGTCGTACTACGTACTTGGTCCTGCATTTGTATTCACACTTTAGAGGTGGCTTCATTTTAGTTTTACAAATGTATTTCCTTGAGCAATATTAGACTCAATTATTAAATGTTAAGGATAAACTTTCTACAACTTTAATTTCCCACGTTCTACTCATAATCTGATGAAAATATACTCAATTAAGGTTTGGCTGCCAATTTCATACTCTAAATTCGTATTGCTATTACTCCATTTAATATTGCATTTTTATTTTATATGTTTCTATATATACAAAAGGTTTTTAGACGAGGAGAGAAAGATGTCCCGGTCCACTTATGCCGTTGGAATAATAATTTCTGCAACTAAAATAATTCCAGAAATTAGCTCCAGATTAGTAATACATTTATACGGATAGCATTTGAATTCAGTTCTAAATATATGGTATTGTGCTTTCTATAGTTTTTTGCATCCTAACTAAAAAAATCATAAATCTCCGCAGACACATTATATTGAAACCACGATCTGTTTGTATCGTTGAAAGAGGACTTCTAGAACTATGATACATACAAGCATCAGGTCCATATTATTTGTATATTAATACAGATATTCTATTGAATATTGTTCTAAATTTTTATCATTCTGTTTTTCACAACTTTGCGCGTCATGATAAAAAATTTGTATTTCTTTGCAGGAATGTTTAAACCATGATCCGCTTGAACTATTCAAAAGAAGACCTATAGAATTACAATATATACAAAAAAACAAGTCCAAATTCTTTGTATATTTATATACATATTATTTTTAACTCAGCTTCGAATTTCTTACATTCTGCTTTTCACAACTTTGTGCATTATGAAAGAATTTTTTTATTTTGCTACTGTATCTCCGTTTTTTGGTAGCATAGTATTATTTATGGAGACTTACATTTTCTTTTCGCTCACACTTCTGGAGACTTACATTTTAATTTTGATATCAAGATACCATTGTGCACTTCAAACATCACGAACTTCCATATCTTATGATTATGGCTGATAGAAAGGAATCAATATCTGAGGCGACAGCCTCGGTACGGGCAGGAAGGGCATAATATCTGGCCTGGCCTCCACATCTAGGGCGACCTCTACCTCCCCGATCTCCACCTCTAGTTGGCTGAGCAGATGGGGTGGCAACTGGTGCTGGAACCATAGCCTGGGAACTCTGCGGGGCACGCTGTGGCTGAGGAGTCTGTGGAGGTGAACCCCTCCCTACGCTACAGCAATGTCTCACCACATGGCGTGTGTCGCCACACTCAAAACAACCTCGCTGCTGACGTGGTTGTGGGAACTATGTGGTACGGGTACTCTGAGACCCTTGAAACACTATGCAAAGCCTGAAACGTGAACTGAACTAGCTGACCCACAAAACCTCTACCATGTCGTACCCTGCCTCCAAAATAAGGACCAGTGGATCTCTCCGGTCTACAAGGTCTCCTCGCTTCCCTGTGCTCTCTCTCCTAACCTCATCTGTCCTCTCTCCACCTGACCCACCTGTCCTCTACCGGCGAGAGACCCTCCCCACATGCCATAGGGTGTGTCGCCATGACACCTGAAACCTAATCAATATGAACTCGCTGCTCTGGAGTGGGGGCAGCGGGAGTTTGGGTCCCTCCCCCGATCTGTGAAGTAGTTGGTACAACCTGAATCAACCCCGCCTGAACCAATGTACCAAACATGCTCAGGAACTATGCTAAGGTCTCCTGAAGTGCTGGAGTAGTAGTAGTAGGCGTATCAGGTGCCTGGGCTCCGGCTAGAGCTACCGGTGGCTCCTCCGTGGCAGCTCGCGCGGGTGCTCTAGGTGCACCACGGGCGCATCCTCGGCCTCTATTCTGGCCCTGACCTCTGACGGCTCTAGTGGGGGGCGCGGGTGCCTAGTCATCTTCGGTAGCACATGGCCTCACCATCTGCGAGAGAATGAAAGTAATTGGTGATGTCAAGAATCTCGCACGAGAAGGAAGTCAAATGAAGCGAAATTTTCCTAACAGTTACATAGCCTCTCGTAGATAAGTACAGACGTCTCTGTACTGATCCGCGAGACTCTAATAAACCGGCTTGTGATTCATGACTCCTATGAACCTAGAGCTCTGATACCAACTTGTCACGACCCCAGTTCGCCCTCCGTGAACTATCGTGACGGCACCTAGTCTCTACAACTAGGTAAGCCTAACAATTTGCGAAAAAAGGAAAACAACAGATAAAAACTAATAGAACTGCAAATACACATAATGAAAATGTTTAAGATGTCGCTCGGCATATACAAATACACACTCTCAACTGAAAAGATCTCCCAAAACCTGGTATATCATAAAATGACAAGCTAGGGATACTACATAATGCTCTAACTCCAGAATGTCTAAATCAAAGTAAATACAGAAGGACTATAACCACAAGAGAGAGTGGAGAGGGACTCCTCGCTCTGCGGACGCGAAAGATATACCTCGAAGTCTCTGAAGAATCGCCTCACCTCAAGGGTGCTAGGGCTGAGCCGAAGAACCTAGATCGGCACATGAAAAACATGCGGAAAGAGCATGAGTACACCACAGTGGTACTCAGTAAGTTCCAAGCCTAACCTCGATCGAGTAGTGACGAGGAAGGTTAGGGCCCTACTGATTATAGCTGAAAAATGAGGTAAAACAACATAAAATATGACAATATAATTAAATGCTAACAGTATGAAGTAACACAGGATAATAAGAATAACAGCAAATACAACGGAGAGAAAATTAAAGATAAGAATGTAACTCCACAGAGAGATAGCAACCGGGGATCTCCTAGGATACCATCTTGTAATCCCCAAATGTAAATATCCAGTGGATCTCCCGGGTGTCGTCCCATAGTCCGACTCATAGTGCGCGGGGATCTACCGGAATCCCGATCCGTAGTCCCAAATGTAAATACCCATTACTAGGGAAATCTACCGGGTGCAGTCTCATAGTTTCAGTATAAATGTGCAGGGGGATCTACCAGAATATAAATCCATAGTCCCAATTAAACAGACATGGGTGATCAACCAGGATATCGCCCATAGTCCCAAAGTAAACACACAACAGCAACACGGAGAATATTCAATTCAGTCCAAATTTCATGCCAAGGCAAAACAGGTATTTCTAACCTAGCATGCTGCACAAAATTCAAATAAAGCAGTTTGAACAAGCAAAATAATTAAGTCACTTAGACATGCTTCCCTAAACTAACAGTAGACTTAAATTGCAAGTAATGTACAACAAGAAAGAAAAACACAATTATAGTTACTTGATGAAAACAGGATTTTCAACAATTAGCACATGTACGCACTCATCACCTCACGTACAAGGCATTTCATATATCAACAGTACCAAAAATCCTAAGGGGAGTTCCCTCACACAAGGTTAGGCAAGCCACTTACCTCGAACCAGCTCAATCAACTCGAAATCACGTTCTTGCCACGAGTACTCGACTCCAAATGGCCCAAATCTTTTCAAATTAATTGCATAATGTAAATATAACTTAAAGTAACTAATTCCACTAATTAATTCGAAGCTAACACGCGAAATTAAGAAAATTGCCCAAAAAGTCCCCTGGGCCCACATCTCGGAATTGGGTAAAAGTTACGGATTATGAACCCTCATTCACTCACGAGTTCATTCGTACCAAAATTATCCAAATCTAATACCAAAATCTTAATCAAAACCCCAAAATTAGGCCTAAGAACTTTTCCAATTTCTCACCCCAAATCCGAAATTAGATGATAAATTCATGTTTACATTAATGGGTTATAAGTAAAAAGAAGTTAGGAATCATTACCCAATTGATATCTTTGAAAATCACTCAAAATCTCGCTCAAACTCGAGCTCCCAAAATCTAGTTTTGATAAAAATGGTTAAACCCTCAATTTTGAAACTTCATAATCTGCCCAGGTAATTCCTTCTTCGCGAACGCGGAAAGCCCATAGTGTTTGCGAAGCACAACTTCGCTTGGCCCAGAATTCCTTTATCGCGAATGCAATGACCCTGTCGCGAACGCGGTAGCAACTTTCTCCCTCCTACGCGAACGCGAGACCCTCTTCACGAACGCATAGGCATATGACCTTTCAGCTTCGCGAACGCGGGACAATCATCGCGAATGCGAAGCGTTAAGCTTCCACCAGCCCCAGCTCCTCTTCGCGAACGCGAGACCCCACTCGCGAACGTGAAGAAGGAAACCAGAACTGGAGACCTGCTGCATTTCCTCAAACATGCATTTGATCCGTTCAACCACCCGAAACTCACCCGAGGCCCACGGGACCTCAACCAAACATGATCCTAAAACATCATTCAAACCTGTTCCAACCTTCGGAACGCCTAAAACAACATCAAAATACCAAATTAACATCGGATTCAATCATAAGAACTCCAAAAACTCTCAAATTCCGCTTTCTATCAAAAAGTCTATCAAACCTTGTCCGAATGAACTGAAATTTTGCAGGCACGTCATATTCAACACTACAGAGCTACTCCAACTTTCGGAATTCCATTTCGACCCCGATCAAAATCTCATTATCGAACCGGAAATTTCAAAAATTCAACTTTCGGCATTTCAAGCCTAAATAAGCTATGGACCTCCAAAACATGATCTAAACATGCCCCTAAGCCCGAAATCACCCAATGGAGCTAACGGAACCGACAAAATTCTATTCCAAGACCGTCTTCACACTACTCCGACTATGATCCAAATTTTAAAGCTTACGCTCTCTTTTAGGGACTAAGTATCCCAAAACACTGCAAAATTCAAAACAAATCATCCCGGCAAATCAAAATAGCAGAAACAAACACGAAAAAAATAGTTAATAGGGGATCAGGGCGTTAATTCTTAAAACAACCAGCCAGGTCGTTACATAAAGAAAGTACCATTTAAAATTAAAATACAACACCGAATGAATTATTACCTTTAACATGGAATTCAATAATTTAACTTAGTAGAAATTCCATTTTAAGTAAAATACAACCTCAGACGATTTAAGAAAATTTAATTGAGTATAATTGAATTAAAAATGAAATAATTATTGAAATTTGAAGTATTGAAATATATGTATAAATACGGCGAAGTATTGAAAACACTATGGGGTTCCATCACAAAGGATCACATCAGTAAAGAAATCTGAATAGTTAAAACATCTGAATTGATAACAACGAATAAACACAAGGAAACAGAAAGTGCACGACATCACCCTTCGTGCTTTATCACTCTTCCTCACCATATGCATAAACAGAAATGTGCACGACATCATCCTTCGTGCTTTAACTCTCTCATAACATGACACGACATCACCCTTCGTGCATTAACTCTCATAATCATGGCACAGCATCACCCTTCGTGCATTAACTCTCATAATAATTGTCGCACCTCCTTTTCGCCGCGCCCGCGGGGCGCGTGGGGAGTTTTCTCCAATTGAAGGACAGTCGAAACGGGATTTGTTTATTTGTTTTAGAGTCGCCACCTGGGAATTTTAAGGCGTCCCAAGTCACCAATTATAATCCCTGAATCGAGGAGAATATGACTCTGTTTATTATTCTGCGAACCAGAAATCCTGAGTAAGGAATTCTGTTAATCCGGAAGAAGGTGTTAGGCATTTCCGGATTCCGTGGTTCTAGCACGGTCGCTTAACTGTTTTTATTATTGGCTTAATTACCTTGATTTTATTAAATACATTGATGTTACATGTTTTTACTACCGCTTATTGATGACCCTTCTTTGAATCGAATTACGCGTACGTATATTCGTGTTAAAAAAAATTGCGGACTTGTGTCACGCGTACGTGTACACAATAACTTTTTATAATATATTTATTAAGCAATCATTTTTCGAAATTGTGTTGGATCAAGAATATTTGTTTTTCTTGAATAATGAACCGTACATCTCGGGTTTTTATGAAATTGATTTAACGCCTTTTGGAAAAATCCTTTTATTAAATATTCGTTCGAAATTGCGCGTACGCATAATCCGAATTTTTGCTTTTAAAAATATAATCAGGGTACGCGAACGTATCCCTAATTGTGCAAAATATTCGTAATGATATTAGGGATTTTCCACAAATTGTTTATTATATCTATACATTTTTATGTGAAAATCATGATAAATTCCCATTTAAGGTGCCCTTAAATTCTTTGAAAAGAATTTACAATTTATTAAATGTTGACCGTTGATTATATTTTCCGAATATAAGTTATATTCATTTCAACTATTCAATTTCAAAGGACAGAATACAAATATGATTAATATTATTTAAAAAAAACAAATATGACATATATATATATATATATATCAAAGAATAAATTGCATATAAAACTGAAAATGAATGATTCATAAAGGAAGGAAATATTTTCCAAATTTTTTTTTTCATGATTTACTTAATGCAAATTCTATTTCTAATTACCATTGATATCAAGTGTTGCAATTGGTACTTATACATCTCGTTTCATTCTCATATAATCGCTTTTAATCTAATAAGCCTAATTATTTGATCAATTTGTCTTATGAAGGTATATAGGTATCGAGTTTATAAGAAAGGAATTATTATACAAGTTAATTCAATAAAATTACCTTACATGCAACTTAACTGTATATCGTAAACATTCATAACATTTTAACATTGTAACAAGCTACATCATATCACCTTTCGCCAACGTTTATACACACATCTATTATCTTATAAAAATATACCAACAACACCATCTTAACCTTATTTAACAATAAATATCACTACTGTAATTTTCTTGGCACTTCTACATCACTTCTTGCTTAACTAACAACAAAATTAAATAATGACCAACATTCATGCCATATTCCCTACTTTGACAATTTAATATGATTAAACTAATGAGATAATGAGCTAATATTATTACAAATCTTTATACGAACTTTTAAAGTAAGACAATTAGCTCATAGCTATCAAATTGAATTCACTACTAATTAACTAACATAAAACAAAAATGAAATTTAAATTGATGAACTTGGACAAATAGAAAACAGAATTTCAATTCAAACTTCATTGATGAGTCATGTTGAATCTCTTTCCAACTTAAAATTTAAAAGACATGTACCTGGTATTGGAAAACAAGAGAAGATGAAGCTGAGAAGCAGCAACAGTAGTAACAATGTAGCACAACAACGACAGTCCAGCAACACAGGAATAGACCAGTAACAGTAGGAATAGTAGTAAACCCAGGAGACTATAAACGACTCCAAGTATAGAGAAGAAGTAAAAGGCAGGAAGGTTCTGACTATTTCAGATCTTAAGCGAGGCAATGAAACAGTAACTATTCTTTTCAACTTCAAAACTCTCCAAAATGAATTCTGTCCCTGTATATTCAGTGTATCCAGAATGTATATCGGGTGTATACTTCTCACTCCGCCCCCTCTTTTTTTCTTCTCTCTATCTAGTTTTTCCTCTCTTTTTTTTCCACCCTTCTTCCTAAATTTTCTCTTCTATTTATAGCAAAATTTTCGAAATTTTCAGATTTATTTTTTTATTATTTTATTATTTTTTTAATTAAAAGAAATCCCACTTACAAATTGCTTTTATTTTTTTAGAAAAAGAAATCCCACCTTTATTTACTTTTATTTTTAAAATTCCAACTTTAATTACTTTATCTTATTTAAAATCCCACTTTTTATTTTTTTTTAAAAGAGAATCTCACTTTATTTAACTTTTCTTTAAAAAACAAACCACTATCTTTTCTTTTTCTTTTAAAAATGCTACTTTCAATTACTTTAAATTTTTTTAAATTTTTGAGATACCTTTATATTTATTTTTTAATTCCAACCTTCTTTTTTTTTAATTTTTTTTTTTTTTTAAAACTTTTTTTTTTTTTTTTAAATTTTCTACATTCTTTTATTTTATTTTTTTAAAAAAAAACATTCCCGAAATTATTATATATGTTTTTTTTAAAAAAATAAAAAATAAAAATAAAATAAATAAAATAAAATATTTTCGGATTTTTTTATATATAAAAAAACAAAAAATAAAACTATTAATAGTGATAATTCACCTTTTATTTTTTATTTTTTTGGTTTTGTTTTGTGTTGGACAAAAATGAAGATGGGGTGTTGGGTTAATGGAGCGGACCGGGTCGACCCGGTTTGAAACGGACCGGGTCATGGGGAAAGTTGGGCAATTATTTGGGCCTGTGGTTTGAAATTGAAGAAGTGGCCCAATCCGATTTTTCTTTGTATTTTTGTTCTCTTTTCTTCTTTTATTTTTCTAAAACTAAATTATAAAAGTACTTAAATTATTATTAAGAACTAAATTAAGTTATAAAAGCGCAAATTAACTTCCAATAACAATTAACGCACAATTAAGTAATAATTAAGCATAAAATTGTTCATTTGGACATTAAATGCTAAAAATGCAAAAGATGCCTATTTTTGTATTTTTTTATTAATTTAACAAATAAACATGTATAGACAAACATACAAATAGTTACACAAAATATCACAAAAATTGCACACCAAGAAAAATTATTTTATTTTTTGAATTTTTTGGGAGTAATTCTCATATAGGGCAAAAATCACGTGCTTACAACTGCCCCTCTTTGCCCGAAGACACGAAGGGTTTTCGTGCAAAGATAAAGCGAGCGATTTTTGCCCATCCGAGTACTCAGTGTGAAGCATTTTTTTTATTTTTTTTATTTTTTTTGAAAAAGATTTGACCGAACCTTTGCTTCAAAGGTTTCCTACATATCCTGGGCTAAACAGGAATCAGGTCAATGTAGTTCGGGAAGTTTTGGTAGCTGGGACTACCGTGGGACTGTGATGTTACTGCTGCTTCGTGCTGTTTTTACTGCTTGCTGACCTCCTTATTACACCTTACTGTAAAGGAAATACAAAATTAAACTAGACTATGGTACATGAATTATAAAATCTTATCTAGATCATGCTCTCGCGTTTCTTGTTGTCTTGATATCTTGGTGACTCTTGGGCATTGGTCTTATTCCGTATTCCTTTTGGAACTCTTGTTGTTTCTTGTTGGGGATCTTGTTGGACTCCTCTGTTTTATTGATTCTAAGTGTGCTCCTTTTTCATATGAGCGGGCTTTTGATTTCAACACTTCAATTGCATTTCCTCGTTCTTCAGGTGGGTGCCTCGACTGCTTCTTTTCTTTCTTCATCCTCATTTTCCAGGTGGACGCCTGATTTCTTCTTTTTCTCATCCTCATTCTCCAGGTGGACGCCTGACTTCTTTAATTCTCATCCTCATTCTCCAGGTGGACGCCTGACTTCTTCTTCTCTCATCCTCATTCTCCAGGTGGACGCCTGACTTCTTCTTTTCTCATCCTCATTCTCCAGGTGGACGCCTGACTTCTTTTTTTTCTCATCCTCATTCTCCAGGTGGACGCCTGATTTCTTTAATTCTCATCCTCATTCTCCAGGTGGACGCCTGATTTCTTTAATTCTTCATCCTCATTCTCCAGGTGGACGCCTGACTTCTTTTAATTCTCATCCTCATTCTCCAGGTGGACGCCTGACTTCTTCTTTTTCTCATCCTCATTCTCCAGGTGGACGTCTGACTTCTTTAATTCTCATCCTCATTCTCCAGGTGGACGCCTGATTTCTTCTTTTCTCATCCTCATTCTCCAGGTGGACGCCTGACTTCTTTAATTCTCATCCTCATTCTCCAGGTGGACGCCTGACTTCTTCTTTTTCTTTACCAGGTATTTCCTGACACAAATATTGTTTTTGCCCCTGTTTTAAATCAAAGAAAACTTCGTTAGTTTAAAGCAGGGTGGTTGGCTGTGGTATTCTTGCAGATGGTGATGTTTCTCTTCGTCTCTCTTTATTGCCTTGGAATGATTGAAAAGACTGTTTTGTCTTTGTAATTGATCCTTGACTATAGGATTCCCCTCTGTGTGTTTTCCTTCAAAACCTTTCAACTGTAATCATGTGCCTCTTCTGACTTTGCTGATCCACTTTTGATTTCATCTTTCTTACACCCGTATTTTATCTCCCACCTTTCGTGGCTGTATTTTGTAACCTTGAATCTTGGTAGTATACCTTGACATTCCTTCTTATTTGTTTGGAATAAAACTTATCTCAAAGCTTGGAGAAAGTAAGATTATTAGTAACGAAATACGCTGATTTCGACAATTATAGAATGAAAAGAAAAATCCAATTTTTGGATGACTGTTGGAAAAGGAATAAAGGACTTATCTGATTGGAATTACTGGCACCAATGATCAGGGTATGCATTTCGGATTAATCAACCCAGTCTTTTAATCCATCTCCTCTCAATTGTCTCAAGGAGTTTTCACCGATAAATTTTCCTCGTTTTTCACTTCTTCACTTCCTTTTCGCCTTATGGTGCCTGTGTGGGTTTTCACCTATAAGACTCTCTCATTTTACTTTTCTCTCAACCTCCGTCGCCTTATGGTGCCCGTGTGGGTTTTCACCTATAAGACTCTCTCATTTTACTTTCTTTCCTTGTTTGTACCAGAGTGTTATGAACCACTTCATTTGCTTGCCTCAGCATTTTTCTAAGATTGATCAAAAGGTCTTTTTGGTATTAAGGTTAGGAATGGAAAAGGTATTAAAAGCTAAATAGCTTTGGTATGGGTTTAAAATTACAACTCTTGGAATCTTTTCTTATTTCCAATACAATTCCTGCCCCAGTTTCTTGATTGGGGTCTCTTAATATTTCTTTTCCGTGCACATTGTGCATGTTGTGCACCCTATGACCGAGCCGTGAGGCGCCTACGTATCCTTCTTTGAGGAATCAGGTCAAACGTAGTTCACTACATAATAGTGAAGATTTTGATCTTTTTTTTTTTTTTTTATTGATTCCAAGAGAGGGTAGGAAAGAAACAAGTATGGCTCAAAGGGGAAGCAAATGGTATAGTGTTTGGATAGCAGAATAAATTGCCTTTGTCATTTCAATCTTCGAAATAGTGCTAAATACAAACATTCAAAAAGTTATGCATAATATCTCTTTACCGCGTCAGAATTGATCGCCATATCTATGCATTTGCCTTCAATATCTGTTAAACATAGTGCACCATTCGATAATACTCTGGTCACAATGAATGGTCCTTGCCAATTCGGAGCAAATTTGCCTCTTGCTTCAACCTGATGTGGAAGAATACGTTTCAGCACATGCTGACCTACTTCAAACTTCCGGGGACGCACCTTTTTGTTGTATGCTCTTTCTATTCTTCTTTGATATAATTGACCATGGCATACTGCGGTCAATCGTTTTTCGTCAATCAAGTTTAACTGTTCTAGACGGGTTTTGACCCATTCATCATCATCAATCTTTGCTTCGGCGATGATCCGAAGGGAAGGAATCTCAATTTCTGCAGGAATTACTGCTTCAGTGCCGTATACCAACAAATAAGGAGTTGCTCCTACTGAAGTGCGAACAGTAGTGCGGTATCCCAATAATGCAAATGGTAATTTTTCATGCCATTGTTTTGAACCTTCTACCATTTTCCGAAGTATCTTCTTTATGTTTTTGTTGGCTGCTTCTACTGCTCCATTAGCCTTGGGCCGATATGGGGTAGAGTTACGATGTGTAATCTTAAACTGTTGACATACTTCTTTCATTAAGTTGCTGTTGAGATTAGCACCGTTATCTGTGATGATCACCTTCGGGATTCCGAATCGACATATGATATTTGAGTGGACAAAATCGACCACAGCTTTCTTGGTTACTGATTTGAATGTCTTGGCCTCAACCCATTTGGTAAAATAATCAATAGCTACCAGAATGAATCTGTGTCCATTGGATGCTGCCGGCTCAATTGGACCAATCACATCCATGCCCCAAGCAACGAAAGGCCATGGTGCCGACATTGTGTGCAACTCGGATGGTGGAGAATGAATCAAATCTCCGTGTATTTGGCATTGATGACACTTGCGTACAAAACTGATACAATCTCTCTCCATGGTAAGCCAATAGTAACCAGCTCGGAGGATTTTCTTTGCCAACACATATCCACTCATGTGGGGTCCGCAAACTCCTGAATGTACTTCAGACATGACAGTTGTAGCTTGTCTGGCATCTATGCATCTTAACAATCCAAGATCTGGTGTTCTTTTATACAAAACTCCTCCGCTCAAGAAGAATCCATTTGCTAATCGCCTAATGGTCCTCTTTTGATCTCTTGTGGCTTGTGCGGGATATATTCCCATTCTGATATACTCCTTGATGTCGTGGAACCATGGTTCACCATCAAATTCTTCTTCAACCATATTGCAATAAGCGTGTTGATCGTGGACTTGAATATGTATCGGATCTACATAAGCTTTGTCCGGATGGTGCAACATTGATGCCAGGGTAGCCAATGCATCGGCTACCTCATTATGGATTCTTGGAATATGTCGGAATTCCACTGATTGAAACCGCTGACAAAGATCATGTAGACATTGTCGGTATGGTATGAGCTTCAAGTCTCGGGTTTCCCATTCTCCTTGAATTTGATGTACCAAAAGATCCGAATCTCCCATGACTAAGATTTCTCGGATACCCATGTCTGCAGCTAGCCTTAACCCCAAAATGCAAGCTTCATATTCAGCCATATTATTGGTGCAATAAAATCGCAATTGAGCCGTAACAGGATAGTGACGCCCTGTTTCAGAAATGATTACAGCTCCTATTCCGACTCCTTTCATGTTGGCGGCTCCATCAAAGAAAAGTTTCCAGCCAGGTTTTTCGATTTGTTCCACCTCGTCGATATGCATTGTTTCTTCATCAGGAAAATAAGTCTTCAACGGCTCATATTCCTCATCGACCGGGTTTTCGGCTAAATGATCGGCCAGTGCTTGAGCCTTCATTGCAGTTCTAGTCACATAGATGATGTCGAATTCCGTGAGCAATATCTGCCACTTTGCAAGTCTTCCCGTTGGCATAGGCTTTTGAAAAATGTATTTCAAGGGATCCAAACGAGAAATGAGGTAAGTAGTGTAGGATGACAAATAGTGTTTCAATTTTTGAGCTACCCATGTTAGGGCGCAACATGTCTTTTCCAGATGAGTATACTTAACCTCATAAGCTGTGAACTTCTTGCTAAGGTAGTAGATGGCCTGTTCTTTTCTGCCAGTGAGGTCATGCTGCCCCAATACACAACCAAATGAATTTTCCAAAACCGTCAAGTAAAGAATCAAAGGTCTTCCTGGCTCTGGCGGGACCAACACGGGTGGGTTTGATAAGTACCCTTTTATTTTATCGAACGCTTCCTGACACTCATCGGTCCATTTGACTGCAGCATCCTTTTTTAACAATTTGAAAATTGGCTCGCAGGTTGTTGTGAGCTGAGCAATAAACCTGCTGATATAATTTAACCTTCCCAACAAACTCATTACTTCAGTTTTGTTTCTTGGGGGTGGCAGTTCTTGGATGGCTTTGATCTTTGACGGATCTAGCTCAATGCCTCGTCGACTGACTATGAATCCCAGCAACTTTCCGGATGGAACTCCAAATGCGCACTTGGCAGGGTTAAGCTTGAGGTTGTACCTGCGAAGTCTTAAGAAGAACTTCCTCAAATCCTCAACGTGGTCGGCCTGATGCTTTGATTTTATGATCACATCGTCCACGTATACCTCAATCTCCTTGTGTATCATATCATGAAACACTGTGGTCATTGCTCTCATATAGGTTGCTCCGGCGTTTTTTAAACCGAATGGCATTACCCGGTAGCAATAAGTTCCCCATGGTGTGATGAATGCCGTCTTTTCTGCATCTTCTTCATCCATTAGAATTTGATGATATCCGGCATAACAATCCACGAAAGACCCTATATCATGCTTGGCACAATTGTCGATCAAAATATGGATATTGGGTAATGGGAAATTATCCTTTGGACTTGCTTTGTTGAGATTGCGATAGTCGACGCATACTCTAATTTTGCCGTCTTTCTTTGGTACAGGAACGATATTAGCCAACCAAACAGGATATCGAGTGACTCGAATGACCTTTGCTTCCAATTGTTTGGTGATTTCTTCCTTAATTCTCATACTCATCTCAGGCTTGAATTTTCTCAGCCTCTGCTTGACAGGAGGCACTGTTGGATCGGTGGGCAATTTGTGGACCACTAAATCAGTGCTCAAGCCCGGCATGTCGTCATACGACCAGGCAAAAACATCTTTGAATTCTATGAGTGCTTTAATTAACTCCTCTCGGATCTTTGGCTCCAGATGGACACTTATTTTAGTTTCTCGGATATTACTCGTGTCCCCTATATTGATGTCCTCGGTATCACTCAAGTTAGGTTTGATTTTTTCCTCAAAGTGAATTAACTCTTTACTAATCTCTTCAAAAACCGCATCTTCATCATATTCTGATTCATAATCACAATATATTTCTTGAATTATTATTTCGGAACCAGATTGATTTTTAAGACTGGGCTGAGGATTCCTCATGCATGCCATATCACTAGAGCCAGCGTAAAAGGAACTGTATAGGAAAGAAGAAAAAGAAAAGAAAACTATCAGGAACGATAATAAAAAGGAAACTGCTTTTTATTGGATGATGAAAAATAACAAGGTTTGCACACTTCAACCAAACTGTAAGATAAACTTTGGGATTACAACCTTGAAATAACCCAAACAAACTGAAAGAAAATCAAAATAAACTACCAAGACTCCTTTCGAATTGGGAGAGGAGTGGCTTTCCAATTATTGAGCTTTGTTTCTGGTCCAACGAATTGAACTTCTGCGTTGCTACACCCTTCTCCGCCTTCCAACATATTCACATCACTAAACAATTTCTCGAACCTTTCAATTAATTCTTCCTCAGGATTGACCTGGGATTTAGGAATTGTTGTTATCGGGCGATTTTTAGCACCGGTCTTGACAAAAGACTTCGACAGCTGTGGTACTGGTTTTGGAAGAAACCATGCTTGGTGTTTCAACTTCCTGGCCCTTATCACGTCATTGGCGGTAGGTGTGAACCCTAAACCGAATGTTCCCCAGTTCTCGGGGAGAGATACTGGTTGTACAATTCCTTGCAGAGATAAGCCCAGACCTTTGCCGGGTATAAAGCCATTCTTCAGCATTTCATAAGCTACCATGACTGATGCAGAGGATATCTTTGGATTCGAAAGGTGTTTCCCCTCTGGAATTTTTTCTACCGACACCGTGTCGGACACTTGGTATACCCATGGTCCTTGGTCAATTTCTGTTCTCTCGACCGGTACAATGGTGCTGTTGTGAGCATTTAAATTTTCTTCTCCATGCACGACTATTTCTTGATGGTCCCATTCAAACTTGACAACCTGATGTAATGTTGACGGGACTGCTTTAGCAGCATGGATCCATGGTCGACCCAACAACAAGTTGTAAGAAACAGTCATGTCCAAAACTTGGAATTCCATTGTGAATTCAACTGGCCCTATAGTTAGTTCCAACACTATGTCGCCAAATGAATCTCTACTTCCACCGTCAAATCCTCGTACGCAGATACTGTTCTTTTGAATCCTCTCCTCTTTAATTTTTAATTTGTTTAAAGTGGAGAGAGGGCATATGTTTGCACTGGACCCATTGTCGACCAATACCCGGGTTACTACGGAGTTTTCACATTTCACGGTGAGGTAAAGAGCTCTGTTGTGCTCGGTACCTTCCACAGGTAATTCATCATCAGCAAATGTAATCCTGTTCGTCTCAAAGATTCTGTTGGCTATTTTGCCCAAATGATTTACAGAGATCTTTTCAGGAACATGAGCTTCATTCAGGATTTTCATCAATGCCAGACGGTGTTCCTCTGAATGGATCAGTAATGACAACAATGAAATTTGAGCGGGGGTCTTCTTTAATTGATCCACAACAGAATAATCATGGAGCTTCATTTTTCTTAAAAACTCCTCCGCCTCTTCTTCCGTCACAGCTTTCTTCGTGGGCATTGGATTGTTTTTAGTTTTTCTCAGCTCTTCGGGAGTAAAACATCTTCCCGAACGAGTCAAGCCTTGTACCTCACACACTTCTTCCTTGATTTCTTTGCCTTTGTACATTACGGTCACCCGTTCATAGTTCCATGGGATGGCTTTGTTGTTGATGATTGGCAGCTGAATTACAGGTGCAATAATAACTCGATCTGTACGTGCTCCTTCCACAATTACGACGGGTTTGTTAGCAACCCCTGGTACTATCACCTTTGTCCTCTCTTGTTTTGCGGCAACTTTGTTCAATGATCCCTCATCGACTATCATAGACGGTTCACCACCATTCTTGTTATGCTTAGATACCGGCTTCTCCTCCATTAACTGCTTATCTGGCTTGGTTTCATGAGACTTGATCATCATGACAGTTTGTGACGGCTTCTTTGTCTCCCCATCAGCTTGTATGATTTCTATCATATTAGCCTCTTGATGGGCTGGCATTGGATTTCTATTGATATTTGGAGCTTCGGGGGTTTGAACCTCGATTTTATTAGTGTCAATCAGCTCTTGTATTGCATTTTTCAAATGCCAACATTTCTCCGTATCATGGCCTGGTGTACCGGAGCAATATTCACAGCTAATGGTGTAATCCAGATTCTTTGGTGGAGGATTGGGTATCTTGGATTGTATTGGTCTTAACATGTCTAACTGTCTCAGCCTGTGGAACAGACTAGTGTAAGACTCTCCCAATGGAGTGTAAGTTTTCTTTTTCTGTTCCCTTTCTCCCCTGAATGCTGGTCTAGGCCTGAAACCTGGTCCGGGATAAGCTCGGGGGTAGGTATTTGGTGTGACAGGAGCACGCCAATTGGTGTGAACAGGTGGCTGATTGTATGCTTGAGCGTGGTTAATGGCGAAATGAGGCTCTGAAGGGTGATAGTAATGTTGGGATGAATCATGGTGGTAAGCTGATTGGCGAGGTCGTTGCTGATTATAGTAAAGCGGTGAACCCCTGGGTCCTGGCCAAATTCCTGAATCAACTACGGTTGCTTCCTCCCTCTTCTTTCTTCCGATTCCTCCTACCCCGCCTTGAATAGCTTGAGTAGTTGCCTTAATTGCTGAATAGCTCATGATTTTGTTTGTCTTGAGGCCTTCTTCTACCATACCTCCCATTTTCACTACCTCGTTGAATGATTTTCCAACCGCTGAAACCAAGTGGGCGTAGTAAGTTGGTTCCAAGGCTTGGAGGAAGTAGTCTACCATTTCGCTCTCCTTCATAGGAGGATCCACTCTTGCTGCCTGTTCTCTCCACCGAAAACCATACTCTCTGAAACTTTCATTGTGTTTCTTCTCAAATTTGGTCAAAGATAATCGATCTGGGATGATTTCCAGATTGTATTGGAAATGGTATGCAAATGCTTGTGCCAGGTCATCCCAGGTATACCATCTTCCATGGTCTTGGCGTGTATACCACTCCAAAGCTGATCCGCTTAGACTTTGACTGAAGTAAGCCATCAATAATTCATCCTTTCCCCCAGCTCCTCGCATCTTGCTACAGAAACCCCTTAGGTGGGCTACTGGGTCGCCGTGCCCGCTGTATAGGTCAAATTTGGGCATCTTGAAGCCAAATGGCAATTGTACATTAGGGAATAAGCATAAATCTTTGTAGGCTACACTGACTTGCCCACCTAATCCTCGCATGTCTCGGAACGACTGTTCTAGACTTTTGACCTTCCTGAACATCTCTTCTTGTTCAGCATTTTTGGCTGGCTTGTTAATTTCGGTTGGGAGATCAAACTGAGGAGCAGGTGAATTGATTTCGGAGGCTTTGAAGGTGGGCTCCGGGGGTAATATTGGTTGTCTTGGGCCTGAAATGTAGGCTCACTAGGAGATTTGTGAAATGTAGCAGGGGGAGGTGCTACAAAAACAGGAGTCATAGGTGGAGGAAGGTACGGAACTGGTTTTGGAGGTGGAGACTGTGGTGTCTGAGAGGTGGTGCCTCGGTAGTGCTGATAAATGGGGAAACTTGGGGATAATTCAGTGGTGATATTATCCTGAGTTTGGATTATTGATGGAGCAGGGTTATTTGGGTAAGATGGGGGCAACTGTCCTGTAGACCAAGCTTGATACATTTCTGCCATTTGCTGCTTGAGCTTAAGCATTTCTTCTTTCATTTTCCCGACATCCATCTCTTCTATCTCCATACTTGTGTCAACATCTGGGATAGACATACTTTCGGGTATTGGTCCTTTTGATCTTGTGTGATAGTGATAATATGCCAGTATACTCTTTAGAGAAACTAACTGGTTGAATTCTGAAAATGAACAAACTTGTTAGTTTCGAGAGTTTAACACATATATAATCACACATTGAGATGCAATGCTCCTAGACAAATAATCCCTTTCTATTATGCATTCGCTCGGTTGCTTGTATCGTCCCAGCTTTTGAAATTTTTTATTGTTATTCACTTTTATCTATTACAGATATCTTTATCGTGGTGGTCGACTCTTAGAGATTGCCTATGTATTATGTCAAACATGAATCAGACCTTGCGTAGTTCGGACCAAAGTCAATCATGTTTATTTATTACACAAAGATGGAATTACATTCGAAAACTTTAAGAAAATAGCTTGAAACACACACACTTAAATCAGAATAAAAGATACAATTCATAACATCTCACAAAATGCCCCACTTTCCACTTTTGTTCTCTAATATTGGATTATCTGCTCAATGTGGGGCTTGACCTGGATGGCCTCCCAGCGTACGATACATCCTTTCCAACTCTATTGCTAGATGACGAGCAAAAGTGGGCGCATGCTCTGTAAACCTTTCATAATCCATTCCTTGGCAGTTTACATAACTTTGAGATGTGAAGACTGCCAAGTCGTGGACTTGTGCCCTGAAACCTTGGAGACGTTGGTCTTGGTCTTGCAATTGCTGCTGACGAGTGGTGGCTATGTCTCTGACACGGTTTTCACGATCTAAAGCTGATTCTAATAGAGCTCGGAGTCTGGCCTGCTCTAATATTGCTTGTGATCTTTCCCTGTCGAGGTCTGCTTGTTGGTATTCTCTGTTGCATCTTCTTGCCTCTTCTAGTTGTGCACGAAGCTGGTCTTCTGATTGCATCCAATAATCTTTTTCCTTCTTGAATTGAGCCTTGTCTTTTTCGGATTGCCTATCCTGGCGTTCCTTGTTAGATCTGGCTTCTTCATTTAATTGTTGGATCCTTTCTTTTGCTTTGCTCAATGCCCTTTCGTTTTCTGCAAGAATGGAATCATAATCTTGCATTTTTTCGAAGAGATTGGCGATGGTTTTTTGATCTTTCCAGCTTCTCTTTGGCGTTTCAGAGACTCTTTTCATTTTTTGGAATCGAGCATGAAGATTTTCATTCTCACAAGCTAGACTCTTTTTCTCGCCTTTGGCTTCTTGTTCTTGCAAATCTTTCTCCAAACTGAGGCTTCTTAGATTTTCTTTTAGGGCATGGATAGTGGCTTTGTACCCTTTTTCTTTTTCTCCCCAGATTAACCGCTCTTGGATTTTATCATTGAAATTTTGAACATGGGGTCTTTTTGTTGGCCTTTTTAGCTCAGGTTCCGGTACATCATCCATGCGAGACCGTTTTTCGAACCACCTTGCATATCCAGGATTTATCTCACCCTTGGTAGCGTCTAGGACTTGAGTATCACTTTTCAAGTATCGGCACCCATTCCACATCTGCTGAAGTAGAGCTTCGGGAATAGTGGCTTCTGGGTGTAATTCGATTACTTGCATACTCAAATCTTCCTCATCAGGAACTATTTGATATCTCCCTAGTTGCCTTAGGACTCTTAGTGGTGCATATGGCTGAATGCTTCTCAATCCCAATAGTAGTAGATAATTATTTGAGGTTGACATATGTATTACTTCTCTCATCGGGAGCCATCCCAGAGTCCATTCAATTTGATTTGCCGTTAAAGCCTTTAGATGAGATACCCATGCTTCTATCCCTTCTGGAGCTTGGTAATTTTTTGTTCTTTCCTCATAGCTCTCGATGCAATTAGCTTTGTTCGACCCATACTGTATGATCTTGGGTTGTTGTTGGAGATGTTCAATCACCCACATTTGCAACAAAATTTTGCATCCTTCGAAAACCTTCGCTCCTGATTTGCATAAAGTCAAAGCCCGATAAATATCTGACAGAATGATGGGGACAAGGGTGTGATTTTCTTTAGTGGTGAGGATTTGCACAATTTTTGCGGTGCGAATATCAATTGTTCGCTCTTTATTTGGGAAGACCATGACTCCTAGAAAAGCCACCATGAAAGCAAATCGTCGGTGCATCTGCCAAGTGTCTTTGTTTTGCTTATTAGTAAGGCCTTTCTCATGAATTTCGAACCCATCTGACTTTCCAAATCTGGAATACAAAAAGTTGAAGGAACAACATCCATTGATGACATTGCTTTTCCTGATTTGACTGCTGATGTTCAGAAGACCGAAGAATCGATGTATTGAAGGAGCCTTTGTGAATATCAAGCTTTGATTTCTTAAACTTCCGTCAAAACCAACATAGCCAGCTACCTCCTCTAATGTAGGAGTAAGCTCGAAGTCAGAGAAACGAAAAACATTGTGAACAGGGTCCCAGAAAGTTACTAATGCCGTAATCAGATCATCCCGAGGCTCAACTTTCATAATGTCCGTGAGATTTCCCAAATGCTTGACGACCCATTTTTGACCGTCTTCGCCCAAATCATACCACCACATTTGAAGCTGACATAGAAATTCCTCCGTACTTGTGGATGAGGGGCTTTGTGTGGTGCTCATTTTGTATCTGAAATTTAATTTTAATAAAGTCAAAATTTATTTTGGAAAATTTATACTAAAAATTATTTTCGAATTTTTTTTTATTAAATATTTTTATTTCAAAATTTAAAACTATTTTTTTTTCGAAAATTTTAAAACAACCCATTTTATTCCTTGCTTCTTACCATGATTTTATTTTAAGCTGGTCAACAAGCATGTTCGAGGCAAATGAATGCACAAGTAGCAAGTAGGATGCATCATGATGGTCTTTTAATTTTGGGTTCACCTGTCCTAGACAGACCCAACCCCTGTGTTGAGTCTCCAAGGGCAAATGCATATGATGCAAATATTCGTTCCTACTAGGGATCCGGTACATGGCTGAGTTATTCTAAGTGTAAAACCTTAGGTTGATTGTTCTAAACCTGGCTTACCCAAACGGACAGTTTGAGCCGAAGTGGGGGTAACGTACCGGGAGCACGAAAGTCTGCCCGGCCTAGTTACTTGTCCCAACTCCGTCTTATTTGGTATGACTTTAACAGAAAGGTGGGTCACGCGCACGTGTACACCATAAATTCAGAAGACTCAGAAAGAAGGGGGTTTCGTAGCAGTTGTATATATTCACAATTCAAATAATATTAAAGCGGTAAAAAAAAACATTTAGCATATTAGCATATAAACAGTTGAAAATTATATAGTAAGTAAAGCCAATAAAAACAGATATTTTAAGCTCGAATTCTTTAAACCCTGAACCAGAGATTCTGGGTTTTATCCCCAGCAGAGTCGCCAGAGCTGTCGCACCTCCTTTTCGCCGCGCCCGCGGGGCGCGTGGGGAGTTTTCTCCAATTGAAGGACAGTCGAAACGGGATTTGTTTATTTGTTTTAGAGTCGCCACCTGGGAATTTTAAGGCGTCCCAAGTCACCAATTATAATCCCTGAATCGAGGAGAATATGACTCTGTTTATTATTCTGCGAACCAGAAATCCTGAGTAAGGAATTCTGTTAATCCGGAAGAAGGTGTTAGGCATTTCCGGATTCCGTGGTTCTAGCACGGTCGCTTAACTGTTTTTATTATTGGCTTAATTACCTTGATTTTATTAAATACATTGATGTTACATGTTTTTACTACCGCTTATTGATGACCCTTCTTTGAATCGAATTACGCGTACGTATATTCGTGTTAAAAAAATTGCGGACTTGTGTCACGCGTACGTGTACACAATAACTTTTTATAATATATTTATTAAGCAATCATTTTTCGAAATTGTGTTGGATCAAGAATATTTGTTTTTCTTGAATAATGAACCGTACATCTCGGGTTTTTATGAAATTGATTTAACGCCTTTTGGAAAAATCCTTTTATTAAATATTCGTTCGAAATTGCGCGTACGCATAATCCGAATTTTTGCTTTTAAAAATATAATCAGGGTACGCGAACGTATCCCTAATTGTGCAAAATATTCGTAATGATATTAGGGATTTTCCACAAATTGTTTATTATATCTATACATTTTTATGTGAAAATCATGATAAATTCCCATTTAAGGTGCCCTTAAATTCTTTGAAAAGAATTTACAATTTATTAAATGTTGACCGTTGATTATATTTTCCGAATATAAGTTATATTCATTTCAACTATTCAATTTCAAAGGACAGAATACAAATATGATTAATATTATTTAAAAAAAACAAATATGACATATATATATATATATATATATATATATATATATATATATATATATATATATCAAAGAATAAATTGCATATAAAACTGAAAATGAATGATTCATAAAGGAAGGAAATATTTTCCAAATTTTTTTTTTCATGATTTACTTAATGCAAATTCTATTTCTAATTACCATTGATATCAAGTGTTGCAATTGGTACTTATACATCTCGTTTCATTCTCATATAATCGCTTTTAATCTAATAAGCCTAATTATTTGATCAATTTGTCTTATGAAGGTATATAGGTATCGAGTTTATAAGAAAGGAATTATTATACAAGTTAATTCAATAAAATTACCTTACATGCAACTTAACTGTATATCGTAAACATTCATAACATTTTAACATTGTAACAAGCTACATCATATCACCTTTCGCCAACGTTTATACACACATCTATTATCTTATAAAAATATACCAACAACACCATCTTAACCTTATTTAACAATAAATATCACTACTGTAATTTTCTTGGCACTTCTACATCACTTCTTGCTTAACTAACAACAAAATTAAATAATGACCAACATTCATGCCATATTCCCTACTTTGACAATTTAATATGATTAAACTAATGAGATAATGAGCTAATATTATTACAAATCTTTATACGAACTTTTAAAGTAAGACAATTAGCTCATAGCTATCAAATTGAATTCACTACTAATTAACTAACATAAAACAAAAATGAAATTTAAATTGATGAACTTGGACAAATAGAAAACAGAATTTCAATTCAAACTTCATTGATGAGTCATGTTGAATCTCTTTCCAACTTAAAATTTAAAAGACATGTACCTGGTATTGGAAAACAAGAGAAGATGAAGCTGAGAAGCAGCAACAGTAGTAACAATGTAGCACAACAACGACAGTCCAGCAACACAGGAATAGACCAGTAACAGTAGGAATAGTAGTAAACCCAGGAGACTATAAACGACTCCAAGTATAGAGAAGAAGTAAAAGGCAGGAAGGTTCTGACTATTTCAGATCTTAAGCGAGGCAATGAAACAGTAACTATTCTTTTCAACTTCAAAACTCTCCAAAATGAATTCTGTCCCTGTATATTCAGTGTATCCAGAATGTATATCGGGTGTATACTTCTCACTCCGCCCCCTCTTTTTTTCTTCTCTCTATCTAGTTTTTCCTCTCTTTTTTTCCACCCTTCTTCCTAAATTTTCTCTTCTATTTATAGCAAAATTTTCGAAATTTTCAGATTTGTTTTTTATTATTTTATTATTTTTTTAATTAAAAGAAATCCCACTTACAAATTGCTTTTATTTTTTTAGAAAAAGAAATCCCACCTTTATTTACTTTTATTTTTAAAATTCCAACTTTAATTACTTTATCTTATTTAAAATCCCACTTTTTATTTTTTTTTAAAAGAGAATCTCACTTTATTTAACTTTTCTTTAAAAAACAAACCACTATCTTTTCTTTTTCTTTTAAAAATGCTACTTTCAATTACTTTAAATTTTTTTAAATTTTCAGATACCTTTATATTTATTTTTTAATTCCAACCTTCTTTTATTTTAAATTTTTTTTTTTAAAACTTTTTTTTTTTTTAAAAAAATTTTCTACATTCTTTTACTTTTTTTTTTTAAAAAAAAACATTCCCGAAATTATTATATATGTTTTTTTAAAAAAAATAAAAAATAAAAATAAAAAAAATAAAATAAAATATTTTCGGATTTTTTTATATATAAAAAAAACAAAAAATAAAACTATTAATAGTGATAATTCACCTTTTATTTTTTATTTTTTTGGTTTTGTTTTGTGTTGGACAAAAATGAAGATGGGGTGTTGGGTTAATGGAGCGGACCGGGTCGACCCGGTTTGAAACGGACCGGGTCATGGGGAAAGTTGGGCAATTATTTGGGCCTGTGGTTTGAAATTGAAGAAGTGGCCCAATCCGATTTTTCTTTGTATTTTTGTTCTCTTTTCTTCTTTTATTTTTCTAAAACTAAATTATAAAAGTACTTAAATTATTATTAAGAACTAAATTAAGTTATAAAAGCGCAAATTAACTTCCAATAACAATTAACGCACAATTAAGTAATAATTAAGCATAAAATTGTTCATTTGGACATTAAATGCTAAAAATGCAAAAGATGCCTATTTTTGTATTTTTTTATTAATTTAACAAATAAACATGTATAGACAAACATACAAATAGTTACACAAAATATCACAAAAATTGCACACCAAGAAAAATTATTTTATTTTTTGAATTTTTTGGGAGTAATTCTCATATAGGGCAAAAATCACGTGCTTACAATAATGGTACGACATCACCCTTCTTGCATTAACTCTCATAATCATGTCACGGCATCACCCTTCGTGCATTAACTCTCATAATCATGGCACGGCATTACCCTTCGTGCATTAACTCTCATAATTATGGCACGACATCACCCTTCGTGTATTAACTCTCATAATCATGGTACGACATCACCATTCGTGCATTAACACTCACTCACAATATCATGCACATCATCACCCTTCGTGTTTTACACTCTTCCTCACCCAAACCATAGAAGCAATACATCCCGGTAAAGGAATCAACAATATGAACAATAACATCCCAGCAAGGGAATCAACAACAATCAAATAATCCAACCACAAGGAATTCCACCACCAAGAGTATGAATACACGGCAACAAGAGGATCACAGAAAAACCAAGAAGTGCAATAACCTTAACAAAACAACAAGACATAATAAGCACGTATAACTACACCGATGACCACAACAATTTGAACACTTAGCATATATGCACGGGGTCATAGAAGAATTCGCCATTAAGGGATAACAAAATAATAAGGAGAACAATCACTTTAACTAAAGCAAATAAGGGCCACATAACAAGTAAGAAGTAGGAGGAAAAGCTAACAATCATATAGAGGTAAAGCAAACAATTAGGAAGCCCAAGCATAACTGAAAAACTTCTCACTTAATGAACATAAGGACCTAAGAACCCTAAAGGCAAATTTCCCACAAATAGGTCCGAGCACACACTCTTCACCTCGCTTGCATGGACTACAATTAACATAGAAGACTCAAATCCTAAGGGGAAGTCCCCCACACAAGGTTAGGCAAGATATTTACCTAAATCCGGTCAAATCAATACTCAATTTAGTCTTCCCTTTACCAATTCATCAGCGCTCCGCTCAATCTAGCAAAAACAACTTGAATACATCAAACAATGCAAGAAAAAATAATTTCAATTAACAAAACTATAATTTTTATACAATTTGTAAAAAGTCAACAAAAGTCAACCCCCGGGCTTGTGCCTCGGAACCCGATAAAATTTACAAAAATCGAACACCCATTCCGCTATGAGTTCACTCATACAAAAATTATGTAATTCCGATACCATTTGGTCATTCAAATCATCATTTCACATTTTTGAAAAACTTTACAAAATTTTCCCAAATCACGAATCAAATGATGAATTCAATGATATATTTATGTATTTTAGCCAAATCCGAGTTAGAATCACTTACCCCGATTAATTTTTTGAAAAACCTTCAAAAAATTGCCAAAATCCAAACTCTCTAGGTAAAAATAAGAAATAAAACCCTAAATCTTGTATTTATAGTGCACCTCACAGATTTTCATCACCGCTGACCACAGAAAATAACCGCTGCAGCACTCACCCCTCCGCGGTCGCGAAAAAGTAGCACGGTCCCCGATTCTGGTGGCTGCACAGACATGCCTTAGTATTTTGGCCATGACCTTCCCTGCAAATGTCCAAATTATGATTTCTTTACTTTTTGGAAACTAGACACAAAGGGATACAACTTTCGTTTTTGAATCATCTCAAAATTCCTTGTAGATCAAAAGATATAGGCTTCCAAAGTCGAACCAACAAACCTGCGGATTCTTCATTACCGCGGCCGCGGCCAGCGAAAATTCCACTGCTGCAGCAAAATATCACCATTGACAGCAGTCCTTTTGGGCGGTGGGGCAATGATTTACCGCTGCCCCCTCCCCCCCCCCCCACGATCCGGAATAGCTTCCAAGTGCTGAAAAGTCCGAACTCGCTCAAACTCACCCCGAAACTCATCCGAGGCCCCCGGAACCTTAACCAAATGTACCAACACATCCCATAACATCATGCAAACTTAGCTCCACTCTCAAATCATATCAAACAACGCTAAAACTATGAATCACCCTCCGATCCAAACCTAAAGAACTTAAAATTTCAAGAATCCTACAACCGATGCCGAAACCAACCAAACCAAGTCCGATTGACCTCAAATTTTGCACACAAGTCACAGATGACATTACGAAACTACTCTAACTAGCTCCCGGGATTGAATTCCGACTCCGATATCATAAAAGTCAACTCTCAGTCAATCCTCTCCATTTTTCCAAACTTTAACTTTTCCAACTTTCACCAAAATGCCTCAAATTACCCTACGGGCCTCCAAATCCAAATCCGAACACACGCCAAAGTCCAAAATCGCCATACGAAGCTACTGACATCATCCAAAACTCATTCCAGAGCTGTTTACTCAAAAGTAAAATTCTGGTCAAATTTTCTCCGCTTAAGCTTCCAAAACTATATTCCTTCTTCCAATTCGACTCCGATTCATCCGGAAACTGAATCCAACCATGCACACAAGTTGATATACATAATGTGAAGCTGCTCTTGACCTCAAACTGCCGAACCGGATGCAATTGTTCAAAACGATCAATCGGATCGTTACAAAAAAACTCTAAGGATGATGAAAGATAATGAGAGGAAAGTAGTTCGAAAAATTCTGGAGATGAGACTAATGAGAAGTCAAAGGGACTAATGAAATCCTGAAAGTTGTTGCTTCTGCGTACTGTAACTAGTGTTCTCTATTTTCGGGTTCAAGCTGTAACAAGAGCATGCATGCAGAATCATTTGAAGTTTCTAAGAAGACAAAGTGCAGAAGATGAGTGTTTTTCAGTAAGTATAATCACTTCTTTATCTCTCCCTATTTATCAGGCTTTTATTCTTATTAATATTTTATATATTCTATGATTAATTAAAAGTATGTCTTTTCTAAGGAAATATTTATATTAACAGATAAACTTTTAATTTCTATGTCTCACTACTTCGCACGACCATTTTTCTTATGTATTCTTTTTTGAGTTGTCAATGCAACCTATGGAGAAATCATAAAGGTGTCGGGATCAGCTTGGCTAGATGATGTGAAGAAAAATGTTGAAGGATGTTTGCTGCTCATCTAACTGTAAGTAGCTTATTACACTGTTTATTGATATTGTTTATATAACTAATTATAGAATTTATGTGATTTCTTTAAGAAAAAGTTCATACTAGCAAATAAACTTTAATTCTCATATGGAGATATTTCAATCCACCATTTTCTTATCTTTTTATTTTTACTTGTTATTGCAGCTTATGGAGGAGTCATGAAAGCATCAAGATTGGCAGAAACATGAAATTTTGTTCTCTTGTAAAAGCCTACTGATGTGTTTGAGTAGAAAGAGGTCTTACTATTTTAATTTATTTTGAATGATACTGACGGAACTTTAATTATGTCTTCTTACTAATGTATTACATTTATAGAAAATTGAAGAAGGTATTTTTCTACGCTCTAGCATATTTTGTATTGTGTTTATGAAAACAATTAAAGTTATTTTGCTATAATTTTCTACATATTTCATGCTAAAAATTAACGCTTCTTAGCTACATTAAATAAATTTTTTTGGATAATAATGCTTATGATAAATTCTTGAAGTTGTAGCTATGGAATTTTCGAATTTGATGCTAAACATATATCAAATTGCTACAAAAGAAGAGCGTAGCTAAGAATTCTTAGCTACAATAAAAATGTCTGTAGCAAACACTTCAACCCATAGCTCTGGGTCTTCGAATCTGTAGCTAAGCATATGTGTTATTGCCACAAAACTAAACTGTAAATATAGCCACAAAACTAAACTGTAAATATAGCCACAAAATTTGAGTTTGCGTGACTAAAGAGCTTAATCTTTTGCTACAATATATCACGTTGTGGCTACAATATGAAGATAGTTATAAATTTTTTTAGTCGTAGCAAAAGACTAAAATCACTTGCTATAAGTGAATATTATTCGTGGCAAGAAATTTTTAACATTACAGCTACAATGCAATTTTTTTTTTGTAGCAATAGGTATTAGTTCTTAGCCACTAACCATGTAAAGTTTGTAGCTAACTTTAGTTACGCTACTTCTTGCTACGGAAAAAATTTTGTGACTAAAGTATTTAGCTACGAAAATTTTCATATTTAACTACAATATGTCTGTAGCTATAGATATATAATGTTGTAGTGGCAGATCTTGACATAAATATTTCAATAAAACAATGTGGACATTCAATATTCTTATGTAATTATTTTATGTTAGTTTTGAAAATGTTATGATAATACTTATTGGTTGGTGCTTACCTTCTTTAAAATTAAGTTCATTACTAATTCATTCCATTTAATACTATTAGTTTCTGAAGGATTGCATCCTAGCTCATCCAACACCTCAAGTTTCCTTCGGAACAAAAAGCAATTTAGGTGTTGCAGTGTGAATTTCTTTAACTGTCTTTTTACTGGTTCTATTATGTATAACATGCAGAAATTCATATTCTCCAAAGTTTTAACAGTATGAATTCACCTGTTCAATGTTTTTTCCCTTTTATCTTGCATTTCAGCGTCGCCTATGGAGACATTATCACCTAAGAATCCAACATTTTGGGATTATTTCTTTCTCAATAGTTCTGCCGTATACTTCAATGCAAAGGAGCGTTTGATGATCACAGTGATATCTTCTTGAGGTGAATTATACTAGCTCTAACCATTTCGGTATTGTTTGTCAAGTCATTATTTGACTAAAGTTTAGCTAAAACCTCAACAAATACTAAAACTTCGAAAAAATGATGATGAATGACTAAGGTCCAAGTACTTTGCAAGCAGTAGATGTGATATGTAGCAACTACAATGCATATTGCTCTATCACAAAATTAGTTTATTCTATGTGTCATATTTGAAACTATGGTTTTTCCTCACCGGATGTTTTCTAATGGATAAGTATATTTTCTCATGACTTGAACGTATGAATAATAGAATATACAGTACATTTATATGTTCATAAACTAACAGTAGCACTTTAATGCTCCTTTGTGTCTATAGTATTTTTAAAAAAAAAAATACTTTTGTAAAATATTAAGTATACTAGTACTAAATAATATTGGGAGTCTCTTACAACTGCATAGTTTTCAAGATTTCGTCGTACTCGTAGAATATCATTGTAACAAAAGAGTAAAGTAATAAAGAAATCGTAAGGGAAACAAAGAACAAAAGGAATGTTAAATTGGGCGGGGCAATAACAATTTGTGGTGGATCTGACGTCATGTGCCATAAATCAGAAACAAAAGACATGTATGGTAGACCCTACAAGAATTGCCATTAAAAAGGTTAAGAAATTCATAAAAAATGCTACTAATAATTTTCTCAAAGTCGTTAGAATAAAACCTCATCAATTTCTCCCTGATGTTAACTTTATAGTAATTAATATCAACTTTGGGTTTTCTTTGCTAGTGATGTTTGGCTAAATATATATATTTTATATATGAATCGCCTCATATTTTGTTCTATTCTTGTTGGTTTTAATGTGTAATCGCAATGAGTTGAGTTAAATTTTTGTATTTATACGTGTAGGAATCAATTGGGAGTGAATTGGATTGAATGCACATGAGTTTGAGCTAAAAAAGAAGAAATTGGATAAGTGCCAAATTCTAGTGTCCAGGGTAGCGCGTCGCGCTACCTCTGGCACTAAAACCAGAAGCCCAAAATTTTCAGCACCCAAGTTAGCACGACGCACTGCTCAGGGCGTCCAATCTCAGGAATTGTCTTATTTCGACTAGGAGAAGATCTTTTTCGGTCCTAGACTCCCCAAACTTATATAAAAAGAGTCATAAACCTAATTTGGAGGAGATCTAACATACCTTGAAGGGGAATTTTCGTGCAGGAACACGGACCACACTTGGAGGAGGCTTCCAACTAATTTTTTTCTCTTCTCTTCCTTTAATCTCATAGTTTATTAGTTCACTACAACAAATGTGATTTTTAACCACGAAATTATTAGCTACAATAGAAAATTCGTCACTAATTATTCACTTTTTGTGACAAAAATTACATTTCGTACTTAAATCCATGAGTCATATACTTTTAGTGACGAAACACAAACTTCATAGCAAAAATTTTGTCTACTAAGGTTTCCCACCAAAAATATGGGTTGGCGCCAATTATTGAGAAACATTAGCCACAAAAATAAATTATCAGTGACAATTAATTTCGTCACTGATGCTGCAAATAATTTGTGACAAATCATCATTTGTCTTAAAAAATAGTTAAAGTTTGGATACAAAAAAGTTCCGTCACTAAAAATACACTGTTAAAATAGCAATGAAATAAAATTTGTAGTTAAATCGTACAAACTTTTGACATAAATTTTATATTCATTTGTGACTTTAGCTTTTGTCACTAATAATATACAAAGTTAGTGATAATATATGCAGGCAATTTGTGACAAAATTATTTGTCTCAACTTTAATTAAAGTTTGGTAATCGAGAAAAGTTCCGTCGCTAAAAAATTTGTTGTTAAAATAGTGACAAAATAGACTCTGTATAGTTAATAGGTACATTTTTAGCCATAAATATTTGTATTTATTGTGACTTCAGTTTTTATCACTAATTAGTGTTAGAACCCGCACGATACGAATAATTTAACAGAATATTAATCTTATGAAATTAAGATATAATATATTATATTATTTTAAAAAACATAAGTTGTTATTTAATTATTTAATATAATAAATCGATACAAATTCAAAAGATAAACATTATATAGTAATGAAATAAATTATTTGCTCCTTATTTATTCTTTATTATTATTAAATTAGCAAGTATTTAATACGATATATTTAATAATATGACTTTTTATTGACTTGTCAAATGGCTTACTATTTTGATACTACTTTTTTTAATATAATAGAGAAATAGATTTTCTTACTCTAAAATATTTTTTTAAAACTTATGTTATACTGTTCAAAATTCTTCAATTGTCTAAATTTATCAATAATTTTCTTCAGTACTATTTATTTATATTTTCTTATTAATTAATTCAAAATATAAATATCATAAAATTTTCTTGACCCCCTCTTTTCGTACATTCTTTTCTACTGTAATATTTAATTAGTTTTCTCATTTTGTATTTTACTAAACAATTATATAATATAATATTATTTTTTACTAAATTATAATTTTTAATTCATCAAAAGTATAAAGAGATAGGACTTTTATTTTTATTTTTTTAAAAATCTACACATATTTTTAATAATTATTAATTTGTGCTATATATATAATATATTCTTTTAATGTATAATATGCTAATAGAATTTTATATTTTTATTATAAAATTATGAGTTCAATTTATTAACTAAAATTTCCTACCCGAGAAATTTAATTAGTATACATGTTTCTACGATATCACTTGATTTTATTTTTAAAAGTATTCTTCTTTTTTGACTATTTTTTAATTATGATTTTAGGTATGTGTATATGTACGACTTTTATCATCATAATTTTAATTATAAATCTTATATTTTTATATTTTCCAAAAAATTTATATTTTTTGTTCCTTTATTATCTAATCGTATTTTCAATTATTTAATATTATTAAATTCACATATAAATTTTTAATAAATTACCAGTTTCATATAATATATTTAATATAATTTTATATTACTCTTTAAATTTAGTTTGATTTTATCCTGTATGAGTTTCTCAAATTATTTCGACATATAAATTTATTAATAATATTTTTGAGCATTATTTATTTACTTAATTTTGTCAAATAAATTTAAAGTGGGGTTATAATCACATTATATCTATTCTATTCTTTATACACTAATTTTTGTTCTCAAATATTTTAATATTATTTATTTAGTTTTTATTTATAATACGAATATTATTGTATTATTTTTCTAAATGAATGGTGTTGAATTAGTTCGAATGGACTTATATAGTTATTGAATAAATATTTTGTTCTATATGTTCTTTATTCTATTATCCAATGCTTAGTATTGTACATTGTTAATAGAAATTTTTATTAGCATATTACTTTGTTTAATATTTTTGTCTGATCTCTTTCTTTTTATAATATAAGAGAAGATATATATGTTTTATTAATCTTGAAATATTTTTTATTTTGAATTTTAGTGAATAAAATTTCTATTAAATTAAAGGGACTTATATAGTCATCGAATAACTTTTTGTTATGTATTTTTATTTATTATATTATCCAATATTTAGTATAATTTCATTATTAATAGAAATGTTTATTTCCATATTACTTTGTTTAATATTTTTGTCTACTACTTTTTTTGGGTAATATTATAGAAGATATATATTTTATTACTCTTGAAATATTTTTTTATTTTAAATTTTATTCTAATGTTCTCAATAATATTGTCTGAATTTTAATGAATAAAATTTCTATTAAATTAAAGAGACTTGTATAGTCATTGAATAGCTTTTTGGTTCAATATTTTTCTTTATTATACTTATACAATATTTAGTATTTTCACATTGTTAATAGAAATTTATATTAGCATATTTTTTTGTTTAATATTTTTGTTTACTACTTTCTTTTTGTAATTATAGAAGATATATATTTTATTAATCTTGAAATATTTTTTTATTTTAAATTTTATCCTATTTTTCTCAATAATATTATCTGAATTTTAATTAATAAAATCTCTATTAAATTAAGGAGACTTATATAGGCATGGAAATATAGGCATGTTCAGTATTTTTATTTATTATATTATCCAATATTTAGTATTATTGCATTATTAATAGAAACTTTTATTAGCATATTACTTTGTTTAAATTTTTGTATGCTACTTTCTTTTTATAATATAATAGAAGATATAGAATTTTTATTCTATTATTCTCAATAATATTTTCTGAATAAATATTTTTTTATTTTTAAAAATAAAAACAAAATTATTTAAAAACAAAGAAATTTTGAATTGGCAGTTTTTTATATCATAAATCCAAAAAGTTATATATGAAATATGACAAATTTTTATAAAATACCATGATGTATGAATCAACTATAAAGTCATAACAACCCTTATTTTTAAAAAATATGATCTTGAAAAGCAAATGTACTAGTAAATGAATCAAGAAACATTTTTTTTTTAAATAAAAAAAATATCTCTAAAGATTACTCATTTAATTATTAAACTATTATTGTTTGAGATGCAACAAAGTTTCATATAAGTTTAAAAATGAATTTTGTTATTATAAAAATAAATCACAATTATATAATACAACTCTAATATTGTTTGCTTTCAAAAAAATTAACAAAATTAAGAAGTAATTCACAGTACTATCATTTTTCTGAAGCTGAGGGACTATCAGAAACAGTCTCTCTATCTTCTCAAGGTAGGAGTAGGATTTTTGTAAATACTATCATCCCAAGACTCCACTTGTAGAATTACACTAGATTTATTGTTGTTCACGATACTATTATTCATCACCAAAAGAGATGATAAATATTGTTTGAAACATGTATCCTTTAAAACATTGTGTGCTTCATAAACACATAATCTATTCGTACTTTTTAAATTATAATATTTTATTATATAAAAATTTCTTATTTTTTATTTTATTTTGCTTATTTATTGTTCCACTCTAAATTATCATAAATTCACTTAGTTGGAAGATCATTTATCTTGATGCATGATTCTTATTATACAAGGGGTTTAAATATTTTTACAAAAATATAGGGAATAAGGGGAGTATATCTTAATTAAGTGATCATAAAATTTTAGGATATTCATAGTATATGAAGTATAAATGTTTGATATCGAAATACAAGGGGGAGTGATGTATATTTGTTACTGAGTCGTTATATTTATATAAAATTTTTATAGTATAAGGAGTGTAAGTGTTTGATTTAAAATACAAGAAACATAGTTGCAACTGAGTCATATTACAAAGGTGTTTAGTCTAATTTATCCTAAGGTTTAATAATTAAAAACATTTAAGATTATTTTCTAAATATATTTTTAAATCTATATATATATTAAAGCAAGAAAGTTACCATATATAATTGACATTATGGTTAAGTCAAGTGACAAGCTAATAAATGTTAATAGTATATGGTAACTTTATTCTGTATTTAACTATTTTAGTTAAATACAAATAATATATATATATATATATATATATATATATATATATATATATATATTTGAAATTAAATTTTTTGAATTTATAGATAAAGTTCTAAAATTCGAATTTAAATTAAAAATAAAATTTATCTTTTTTTATCATGTTATTATACTTAATTCGGTTAATGATCATATGCAATCATGTTAGGAACTTTTGTTATTTTTTCTAATTATTTAAATACTACTTCGTCTCTAGAAAAAAACAAAGACTACTCCATAAAACTATAAAACTCTTTCACATTTAAAATCCTATAAGTATAGTTCTTTGAAACACTGTAGCTAGATTTGAATAAAATAAAATTCTTTTAAAATAAATGTAATATATAGGGTACACGTCTATGTTTATCTAAATAACAAAAAAGAGTTTACAAAACCAAATAAAAGTTTACTTATATATATATAATAAAGTAAACATACATGCTGGAGAAAGAAACACCACAAAATTAGTCAATATTAAGAAAAAAAGTTGTTTCTTTTTTCTTCTTGAAGAATATTTGTTTGAAGAGTCAATTTGCATAAATGAACATAAAACAAATAACAAAACTTTGACTATACAACTGCTATCATTAATTTTAATTTAGCACATTCAAGGAATTGAAGGGTATAAGCTGAAACCCCTTCATTTAGCTGTAGTCAAGCCAATATTGTAAGGGTATAATATTTTTTTCGTTGAAAATATTAGTTTTGAATCATTAGATTATGTGAAAGGTTTTTTTTAAACTCAACAAGAGAGAAATTGGTTTCTAATTTATAGTTTCTATAACGACTTTTAAAAGTAACAAAGAGTATATATAAAGAAAAAATTGGTATGACTTGAAATATTTTTAAAAAAATGTAAACAAATTATTTTGAAAAATGTCTTTACTTTTTTTTAATTCAAAGATAATAAAAAGATAAGATATTTCTGAACATTAGTAGAGAGTTTAAAATTATTATAATAGAAGTTATATCATGGATAAACTAAAAAAACCGAAATCTTATGGAATATTTATATAATATTCGGCCATATTTATTGTTTACTTTTTATAGCTAATATAAATAGATGATATACCAACAACACATGATTGTACACATATTATATATGGATTATATATAAATTATACATCATTCAATTTTTTTATTTAAGTGGTCGGGTGATTCGGCTGATTAGATAAAGCCAAAAGAAAAATATGAAATAATTTCAACCAAAGACTAAAAATATAATTAAAGTTCATATGTCGATAATTTTTATTAAAACTCATCCTTTTATAGTGAAATAAATTAATTTTTTGTAACAAAATAAATAATGACATAAAAAATAAGATAAAAGAAAATAAATATTGAAAAAAGGTTAAAACTAGAAATAAAAAATGACTTATGTTTCATCTTTGTTGAGTATAAAATATTTGAAAGTTAATCTCATCGATTTCAAATATTTTTGTTTCAACTCAAATATATAGATTATAAGATAAGGATATCTTAGAATATTTTTTTAATTTACATTATGTGTCGTTTTTAAAAATAAAGTGTCAATTTTTTATAAACTACTTGACAATTTTAAGACAATATATGCAATATTTTATAATAATAATCAACTAATTTAACATTTAATAATTCAAAGAACAATTTTTTTGTATATATAGGGTATTAAAAATTCAAATTCTGGGGCTAGAAATATCGATAAATTTAAGGTAGAGTCATACTGAAATAAATCCGGCCAAAGAATCATTTAAATTTTTAGATAGCCGATTAAAGTTAATTTTAAATTAAGGATAACATCTTCACTTGCATCATTATAAAGATAATCATTATTAAAATATAAAAAGTTTTAGAAATTAAAATTTCAAAATAGAAATAGTTTTTGAAAGATAAAATCATACTAAATAAGAGTTCAAGTCGTAGTATAAGAGTCACGTCGTAATTAAAGAATCGTTTATATCGTGTTAACCTTTGTGCTTTGCCATAAGTATGAGTTATTATTTTATTTTGTGGCTATTTTTAGGTTCCAATTACACATATGAGAATAGTGCAAAAATAAAATTATCACTACGAGAATGGAGAAAATATTAGTCTTTTTTTCATGTAGTATTTCTTAATTAATATCTGACAATTATCCATAATTATTTAGAAAGTTTAAATGTTAAGGTTATTTACATATAATTCAAATAACTCAGATATTTAATATGCTTAATGTCAAATATTAAAATGGAGTAAAAATAATTCACTAGCTAAAGAATTTTTTATATTTTTAGATAGCCAACTAAAATGAGTTTTGAATTAAGAATAATATTTTCAATTACATTATTATAAAAATAATTACTATTAAAAAATAATATTTTAGAAACTGAAATTTAAGAAAGAAATATTTTTTAAGAGATATCAACACACCAAATAAGAGTTCAAATAGTAGTAAAAGAGTTAAGTCTTATCCAAAGAGTCGTTCATTGTTTCAACATTTGATTGTTTTGCCATAAATATGAGTTATTATTTTACTTCCTATTTTTAGGATCCAATGACATCGGCAAGAATTGTATCAAAAAAGAAAAATAGAAGAAATGGTTAATTTTTTTCATGTAGTTAATATCCAATGATTATCTATATTTACTGAGAAAGTGTAAATTTTAAGATTATTTACATACAATTCAAATAACTTAAATATTTGACATGATTAATGTCCGCGCATCCGTGCGGGTACTAATACTAGTTGAAAAAGAAAAGAGGAAAATTCTTTGAAAATAAATGATACTTTCTTCTATTTTTCATAATGTTATGTTCAAATAAACAAACTAAGGAATTTCAAAAAAAAAAAAAAAAACTAAGGAACTTTTGATTTCTTTTTTTTTGCTGTATCTTTTTTAGAAAACATAATGTTTGATTTTCTTAAATCAAAAGAATTTTAAAAGGGAATTACGTAAAAGTATTGTTTTAAGGCTTCTTGCAAAATATAGAAATTTCGGCCTTAACGTATAATTTTGAATAGAATTTGAAAATTGATCTTTTACTTTATGTAGTTCTCTTTTGATTCTTTTACCAATTTAAATTTTTTTCGTCAAATAAATAAAAATGCTAGATAAGTAAGAATAACTAGCATAGCAAAGTGGACGAGATAATCGGCTCATTTTCTTGTTAGTATCCCTAAACTTAAGGAAATGAAACAGAATCAATCCATAAAGATACTCATCATGGATCAAATGCTCATTCCCACAAATTAAAACTGTAGACTGATTTACAGTTTCACATCTCCCGACTTCTCTCTCATAAAAAAGTGACTATGTTTCTTCAAAACTCTGCCATCATTGACGGTTTCACGAAAGATCTATAGGTTTGTCTTTCTTCTCTTTTTATTTAAACTCGTTAGTCTTCTATGTTTTTCTGTTGATGTCATGTCTTTGACTATCTTTTTTCTCTGACAAACAAGGTCATGCCTTCACCAATATGAGGCTTTTCAAGCCAAAACATGGGCGAGAGATAGAGCCAAGCAAGAAGAGATCCGTGGCAAACAGAAAAAGAAACTATGCAGTCAAAAAAAATGTTCAAGAATCTAAAGATTTTAAATTGAGAAATGGTGAATGTATTAAGTGTTAGATGCAGTCTCTTTATGTTAGTTGGGGATTTGAGACTGAAATCTTTGTAATATACAGGGTAAATGTCATGTTTTTACTCCTCTACTCATATTTTTGTGTATATATTTTTAATCCTCATCTTTGTATTCCCATAATCCCAAATATTGTAACTAATCCTCTATGAGAAATAAAGATTCTGCAGTTTTTAACAATTTGTCCTATAAACATTAAAATTTGTAAAAAATGTATTATATTCAATTATAGAATATTCATTATTATTTATAAATTCTAAATATTAAAATAATCTATTTATCTAAAAATGGCAAATAGTACCAAAACCTATATAATCATCGCCAAATACCTTTCAGTCACAAATCGTTACAGTTTTCTAGACAAACAAATTTGTCTTTAATTTCATACATTTAGGGACGAAAACGTTTTGTGTACAAATGATAATCTTTTTCTTTAAAATTTGCATATCTTCAGTGACAAAATCACATTTTTCAACTACAAATTAGATACCACTTTAGAGACAATTAGAATTGTCACTAATCAAGATAAAAAATAGTGATAAATTTGTTTCGTCGGTATTAAGAATTTATTTAGTGACGAAAGTTATTTCTACTACAAAAAAGTTGAAGTTTTTCTGACAAACAAATTCGTCACTGATTTAATATATTTGGGGACAAAATAATAAATTTGTCACTAATGTAACGTCATTTAGCGATGAACCACTAAATCGTCTTTGTAAACTTTTAGTGACCCATTTATGGCTTCGAAGAATTGACGAAAAAAATTTGGTCAGAAAAGATATTTAGTGACGAAATAAAGCCTTTTAGTGACAAAGACATTTGTTGCTATAAATCAAATTTGTTGTAGTGGTTCTAGAGTTGTTGGTGCTACCGGAACGTTGTAATTTGAAGTTTGAATTGTTCTTGCTAATTTATCGTATGAGTTTATTTATTCTATCTTGCGCTTAATTATTTGATTACTTGATCACCAATTGAATACTATCTACGAATTTAGGATTGAACTCGGGAGAGAAAATTCTAGATCACATATAGGATTGAGTAGAGCAAGATCTTGAACCTGGGCATCGGGAACGAATTTGCGGTTAGGATAGGGATATACCTAATCGCCTAGCTTGGTTACTATACGGGAATTATTAATGCATTATTATTGATCCTAATTCCATAGGAATATAGGTGTTAGGTTAGCTTGAATAACCGAGTAGTAGTTCAGGAGAGTACTAAGGGTATTATTAATCCTGTCAATCAATAAACCAGATAAATTAATTAGACAATTTAAGTGGAAGCCTCAATGAGATTGTTAGCTAACCCATAGCTCGAGAATATCGTCTTTCATTAAATTTGTGTCTAATTTTTCCAACTTGTTTCCTTTATTTTCTTAGTTTACTACTCTAGATTAGCTTTAGTTGAATAATTATACCTTAGAAATTGCTTGAATAGATTAATTGTTTGAGTTTAATTTAGTTGATAGTTAATCACAAGTTCCGGTGGATACGATATCTAGACTTACAATCCTATATTAATTGTACGATCACGTATACTTGCGTGTGCGTTTGGGAGTAACCATTTGGACATAGATTTGGTTGAAACTTGAAAAAAGAGTTTTTGAAGTTGTGGCGAAAAATAACATTTGAAAGTTGAAGTTGTGTTTATACATGCATTCTATTTGACGAAAAGTTAAAGTTTTGTGAGTGGAAGAAAAAGTTTCTCCCAAAAATCGTAAGACTTGAATTTGTTTTCCAAAATTTCTCAAAAACTGATCATACTCCTTGAACAAACAATATTTTTAAAAAAATAATAAAAAAAGCTAAAATTTATGATCAAACGGGAGCTTTATGTCTAAGTTTCGTTAAAAAGACACATCGATAAACAAAAGAAAAAAATACATAATGGAATATGCTAAACTAATGACTGTATAGATCCAAATTTGGTAACCACGATAACGGATAAGCAAGACATAGGACGGGGTCGACCATGACATAGCGACCGACGGTCCTTGTGATAAAGGCCGACGACCAAAAATGGGCAGCTGAGATAAAATAATAATGGTAACTTGAACTTAGAAAGAGACAGGAAGAATATTCCTTTGGATATTCTCTGCGTTGTACTTTTTAGGATTTTTTGGGGAATGTCCTTTATAAATAGGAGGAGATAATGAATAATGGGGGATCTGCCTTTTTGAGAACTAAGAAACACATTGTAAAGTCACGAGAAAGATATACGAAAGAGTTGTCTTATTCACTTTATTCAAGCATATGTTATTCAACCTTCTTCCATAAATCTCAAAGATTCCACATTCATATCAACTGTATACCTTTTCACATTAGATGGAAGAGACACCCAATCACGCAATCATTGGGTGACATTTTCTTTATACTATAACCATTGTCGTTTTTTGCATTCATTGCACATTTATGATATTACATATTTTGTCAATCGTAATATACTGAACTCATTGATTAATGCTTTTAAATTCTTCTCACTATACAAGAATCTCGTTCTATTTGATCTGAAATTTATTAAGCTCAACTAAAATTTACCCCATTAATTTATTATTAATTGGTCTAGCATTTATTTGCTCAAACAATGACCATTCAAATAACTTATTTGGGTCAGTTCTTTCTTTCCAATATTCCTTTTTAGGTTGATGCAGTGGTTTTTAGTAAGTTACGTATAATGTTTCTGTGATATTCATACCGACTCTATGTTCTGTCCCTTTATACTTTTCGAAAGACAAATGTATGTCAAAAGTGAAAACTTCAAAGTAACTGTATAATATTAAAATATGTAACTTAAAATAATAACTTTGATCAATTTGGCTTTCGCAAAGTTCCTGAATAATCAACTCAATGCTTAAGCTGGTATTTTGCCCACCAGAGAAAGTCAACGATATCTTAATACTCACTTTTGTGGCTTTGTATCTAGAAATTGACCAATTCTTAAAATTAGAGCAAAGATTTAAAGTTCAAACGTGACCGCCAGATTCGACATTTTAAATTCAAAACTAATTTTCAGATCACATGTCTGTTTGACCAAAATATAATATATACTTTCAGTCAAACTATTAAATCTTGTGCAAAAAGAGTTAAACCTAGTTAGTGATAATATTTCTAGATCTAGAACTAATTAGTACAAATAACGTGAGATAATGTTGGTACGGAGCTGAAAACAGTGCGCATTTAATATTCCAAATGATTGAAGCGATAATAGAGTAACATCAAGCAATAAATAGCAATAATGACATTTGTGTAAATAGGGAGAATGATTCACCCAATATTGAATGAGGTAGATGATTCTTCTTTCTGACAGTGATAATGATAGACAAATCATAGAATATTGAAACTATTCTCGGATCTGATAAAAAAGTATGAAAAAATAGATGATGGAATCTTAGTAAAAAGGTAGGGTTTGTATCTTTGCTAGTGAGAGAAAGTTTTCTTCTCAAAAAGTACTCTTATCAAATGAATATTACATGCCTTATCCCCTTATCTCTTTCTCGATTTATACAAGTCATATTCCTAACAACTCTAACACTACAAATCAAGGGAATATCCAAGGGAATATTCTCTTTAGTATCTTATTTCAAATAGTGATCGTTGCAGCTGTTGACACAACAATCGACCTCGGCCGTGGTCAGCTCCTCGGTCACGAACCTTGGTGCTTTCTAATTGACCTCGGCCAATCCCTTCCCCGACGTCGCTTTATTTCAATTTTCTTCGGGGCAGATTTTGGCCTATACAGTTAGTCCCTCTGCTTATTGAGGTCGACCCTGGACGGCCTCAATGAGGGGACACTATTTGTTGTGATTGGGAAATTTGGGCGAGCAAGTCGACTGATGATGTCTCGACAGGATGACAACGTGACCTTTCGTGAGCCGTAGCTTTTGGATTCACGTCAATTCAGGGTGTCGTCATGACATCATGCGTTATTATTATGCATTTTCCCGATGCCTCGCATCGTTTCCCGTGCCTCTGCCGTTTCGATACCTGAGCTTGGTAACGTGTTATACCCCATGTTTTCATATATAAGAATACGTCGTAAGTCAATTGATGTAAGCTCATAAATAAAATAATCTTTGAAAAATTTATAAATTAAGTTAATCATGTTACCGTGGAGGTTACAAATATTTATAATCATGAATACTAAGTATCAAGAGGGTTGGAAGGCTTAGAAGCTAAACGAATTGAAGAAAATAAGTTTCGTCGAAAGTTGATAAGTTGGAATATTATAAAAGGTACTGTTGGGGTGAGATTAGGGTGCTTAAAATTATAAGAAGGTTATTTTATGAGCTATTTTAGTTGTCTGATAGTCGTGTGTTATTTTATGAAGTCAAGCGAGTTGTGGAACAAAAGTTGGAAAAGGTTATCACAAGTTACATTCATAAATATGCCGAAACTTAGGTCAAATGTAGTTAAGGTTTTCTCAAAATTTACTTGGAATTACAGGATGATCTACCTACCAAATTGAATATCTACGAGTCTAGTTTCTAACGCATCTAACCGATCGTCTATACGATATTAGCATAGAGAGATATTTATATTTTTGCGATACTGCACAAGTATTTCCCATGGGACCCACAAAGTCAGTGTAAAACTTCAGATTGTATTTACGTCAATTATTTGTTGTTTTAACTCATTTTAATCGTCCAAAACAATTTCTAAACCCTCCTAAATTCTCTTCAAGCATTCCTTCATGATTCTAGGGTGAAAACCTAAGATACAAACATGAATCCAATACTAGAAATTTCGTGGTGCTTGCTAGATCGTAGTTCTTCATCTTGTACCTGTTTTGGAGGGTTCTTCAAAGGTAAGTAACCTTAGATTTCGTGTTGTTATTTATGATTAAGTTAAGAATCACTCCTTCCTTCATATATATTCGAGTTCGAGGCGAAATACAAGTGTTTACACACCAACTTGAACACAAGTTAATTCAAGAAGAGAATACAACTCCTATAGTGTTGTGGTGTGATTGAGGGTTATTGTAAGCTACACAAGCTGGGGATTTCAAGTTTTATCTACTGCCTAAGGTAAATAAACCATGTTCTTGTTTGTGCTTAAGGTTAATCATGTGTTGGTTGAGTTGTTTGAGTGAAAATCTACAAGATAGTAATTGACATGGCATAAGAAATCGTTATCTTTTTTTGTGGGTTGTGTTGAGGCTGTATATATGGTTTGTTGTGGCTGGAAATTGTTATAAATAGTTTGATTATGTTTTGGCTATTGTTGTTAAGCTTATCTATATGCTAATTCAGTGGATTGAAGAAGATAACATGAAAAATAAGAGGTTGATGATAAATGTTAAGGTACTAGGCGTGTGGACTATTTTTGAAGATTATTCTTATGATGTTTTTGGCTGAAAATGATATGGTAATTATAAGTATAATGTTATACAAGTTGTAGGCAGGTTCATGGAAAAGAAATTGGATAAAATTATATTTTATTAATTGTAAATATAGTTTGCCGCTCAAAATGGTTGTTGAAGTAATCAAAGAGCTTATTGTGAATTATATTGTTGTTGTTTGGGATGTTTGGTGACTTTTAATAACTTATAGGATGTAGTAAAAATAGGGGATGTTGTCCATTTTCTTGTAGAATATTAGTTTTGAAGTATGAGAGTTACAATGCTTATATGATGACGACGAAGTCAGGTTACTCATTGTAGACGTAAGAAGATCATATTGAGCTTGCTTGACGATTGGAGAGAAGATTGCAAAGGTATGTTACGGCACATCCTTCTTTCTTTTAGCATGATCTAAGTGAAATGAACATAAATGATACGCTATTTCATACTGGATCTATTCCTAGTAACTAAGGTTGTCCATGTTGTTCTTTCTTTATAAAGTTATTCTAAAGAAGTATGTATGATCCTTAAATCCTATTGAAGTTTATATTGATTCTATGATGCCCATAATGTTAATCGAAGGTGCAATGACCTTACGTCACTCTAGAACGTTGAGAATGTGATTCTAAGAGCATGCATTATATATATATATATATATATCTATTTTACTCTACCGATCCGTGCTATAGTCGATCGGGTACAACACCTAATGTGCAACCACTAATCAGTTGGCTTTACCCAGCTCTACGTGGCCAAGTATGATTCTACCGAGCCTTATGATGGTCGGGTACACTTTTACCGAGTCTTCTTCGAGGTCGGGTACAATATAATAATGATGATGCTCACAAAGGCGTATGTTTTTAAAAGTTTATGTATATATATGTATCATACATTTCATGTTACTAGCCCTCAGGGGCACTTAGATGCTACATGTTGTATCTCATCTATATCTCTTTACATTACTGTTCTTATTTATGCTTTCTTGCCTTACATACTCGGTACTTTATTCGTACTGACGTCCCTTTTGCCTGGGGATGCTGTGTTTCATGGCCGCAGGTCCCAATTGGCAGGTTGACAGTCTTCCTAGTAGGCTATCAGCTCAGCGGAAGGTGTTGGTGCGCTCCACTTGCTCCGAAGTTGCCTATTTGGTCAATATGATTTGGACATGTATTGATTGGTATGGTGGGGCCTTGCCCCGACCTTTATGATGTTTATGTACTCTTTAGAGGCTTGTAGTCAGATGTCATGTATATGGATACTTGTATGGCCTTGGCGGCCAATGTTTTGAGTGTAGAAATAATCATGTCAGCGTTATAGGCTCGTATGTCACATGTATAAGCTTATATACTATGTTTGGTTGTCCTATGTCTAGTATTCCCTTATGTTTTATTCTAGTTATCTCATAACGGCCTTTCTAGCCCATTTACCCATGATGGTATGATAAGAAAGATGAGTTAAGTTTGTATTTGGTTGACTAAGTGTCACGACCCGGATTTCCGACCCTTGGGAATCGTGATGGCGCCTACTCGTGAAAGCTAGTCAAGCCGCATAATATAAAATCACTAACTCTTTTATTTAACCTTTTTAACAATTTAAATTAACATGCGATTAACAATGAAATATTAACGATAAATTAATACATGCGGAAGACTTAATCTGATAACTTAGCCAAAACCAGTACGACAATACCAACATACATCTCTACCCGAAATCCGGTGTCAAATATCACGGATCACCTATGAATACTACATACAAATGTCTGGAAAGAAAGGTACAATTTGTCTCTGAAGTAAATAAAACAGAATACATATAAAGATAGAAGATAACGTCGGGCTTGCGGACGCCTGCAGGACTACCTCGGGATGTCTAACTGGACTGAAGGCAGCCACCCAATGCTACAGTCCAAAAGCTGCCACTCTAGGATCTGCATTTAGCGTAGAGTGTAGTATCAGCACAATCGACCCCATGTGTTGGTAAGTGCATGGCCTAACCCCGACGAAGTAGTGATGAGGCTAGGACCAGACTACCAAATAAACCTGTGCAGTTATATAGTATATAGCAGAAAATAAAACAGAAATAAGCAAGTAAAGATGGGAGGGGGAAACATGTTGCGGGGGAATATCATTACCAGCAGTAATTTAAGAGGAAGGCATAACGACAATTTAGAATTCATAGCAAAACAATAAGGAACTCGTCATCAATCTATAAGCACTTCGTATTATATATTGTTGCGGCGCGCAACCCGGTCCAAAAACATAATAACACTGTTGTGGCATGCAACCCGATCCATTTATATCATTGTTGCGGTGTACAACCCGATCCAAATATAATATAGTTGCGGCGTGCAACCCGATCCAAATATAATATTGTTGCGGCGTGCAACCCGATCCAAATATAATATTGTTGCGGCACGCAACCCGATCCACATATACCGTTCAACACCAATCACAATAAAAGTCCTGGAAAGGGATCAATAAAGAAACAACACTACCCCGGTAAGGGAATCGACAGTATAAGTAATTACGTCCCGGCAAGGGAAAATCAGTTATAACCAAACTTGTTCCAACATCTAACTACCTCAATTAGCAATAATACCCAATCATCAGTAATTCCCATGATAATAATCATAATCCTTGCTCAACACAGAGAATCAACAACTTAGGCATTCGTAGGATTTATCAAGAACACAACAATTTCAATTTAAGACTCACGGTCATGCTTGACACCAATGTATAGATACTCATCACCATGCCTATACGTCGTACACAACAAATAACATGTAGCAAATAGGACACAACTCTTAATCCCTCAAGCTAAGGTTAGACCAACCACTTACCTCGAACTTCCACGGCCAACTCAAGTCTCAAACACCGCTTTTCCTTTAGAATTAGCCTCCAAACAACCCGTATCTAGTCCAAGTTGATTTAAAAACATCAATAAATGCTAAAGAATTCATACCCAATGCTCAATTATAGGTTTTCTATCATTTTCCCCCAAAAGTCAAAAATCGACCCCGGGCCCGCTTGGTCAAAACATGAGGTTCGAACTAAAACCCGATCACCTATTCACCCACGAGCCCGAACATATTATTAGTTTCAAAATCCGACCCCAAAATGAGGTCTAAATTCCATTTATACAAAAAGCCCTAACTCTACCCAAAATCTCTAATTTTCTACCCTTAAGAACATGATTTAGGCCTAGAAATCCAATGGGTGTTAATGGAAACTGAAGAAAATAAGTCTAAGATTACATACCTATGAATTGGTGGTAAAGTTCTCTTTCAAAAACCGCCCAATTTGAAGTTTGGAAGAAGAAGTTATGAATTTTGAGTTTAATTCAGTATGTTCTGTTACTATTTAAATGACTGAGCAAAAAGATGCTATGCGATCGCGAACAAGCTTATGCGATCGCATAGGTTTGACTCTCCTGACCTACGTGTTCGTGAGCTAGGGGCCGCATTCGTATAGGGTTAAAACTACCCAGCCCCCGACCTATCTCCTATTCTATGCGTTCGCGTCAGCCCGGGTGCGTTCGTGTAAAGTGAACTCCTAAGGCTCCGCGTTCACATCTGGTTCTATGCGATCGCATAGTGCAAACCTGACCCCTTCCTATTTGTGCATTGCGTTCGCGAGGGTTACCACACGATCACATAGAGTTAAAAACTCAGACCCCAGCAACGGCAGAAATACCAGATTTCTAAGTCCAAAAATACTCTGACGCCTATCCGAAACTCACCCGAGCCCTCGGGGCTCCAAACCAAACATGTACACTACCTCAAAAATACCCTACGGACTTACTTGTGCGATCAAATCACCAAAATAACATCAACGACTATGAATTTAGCATCAAAATCATGAAATCACTTAAGAACTTCAAATTTCCAATTTTCTCAAATACGGTTCGATTCATGTCATTTCAAGTCCGTTTCTTACCAAATTTCACAGACTCGACTTAAACCACATATAAGACCTGTACCGGGCTCCAGAACCATAATACGGGCCCGATACCTTCAAATTTGAAACGCATTTCATTTCCAAAACTCATAAATAATTCCAAAAAATAATTTTCTTTAAAAATTCATTTCTCGGGCTTGGGACATTGGAATTTGATTCCGAGCATACGCCCAAGTGCCATATTTTTCCACGAACCCTCCGGGACCGTCAAATCACGGGTCTGGGTCCGTTTACCCAAAATATTGACCGAAGCCAACTTAAATCCATTTTAAAGTCAAAATTCATTATTTTTCACAGATTTTCACAAAATGGCTTTCCGGCTACGCGCTCGGACTGCGCAGCAAATCGAGGTGATGCTGAAAGAGGTTTTTAAGGCCTTGAAATGCAGAATTGATTTTTAAAATAAGTGATGACCTTTTGGGTCATCACATTAAGGTACCAGATGCCCGTTGCGGCTCTCCGATTGGGGTCGTGACAAAAGTGATTTCAAAGCAGTTCTGTCCTGGGGAGTCTATAAGTCGTATCTAATAGAGTCTTGTTTATGGGTGTATTTTACACCATACTTACAAGCATGAGGCTATAGGGCATTTGAGACTGTCATTCTTTCTTCTTACTAAGATCATTTGGTAGAGCTCAGTTGTAAGAATTCAACCTCCTAAATTCTGTTTTTTCATAATACAATAACATTTACATCCAGAAAGACAGTTGGTAAGAGATTGAATGTGGTTGTGGAAGAGTTGAGCAAGAGGAACTTAATTTTACATCTTGCTTATGATGAGTAAAGGTAAGGTTTTCAGTAGATCATGTGTATACTAAGACATGTAAGCTTCTTTATAAGGAGCCCTAAACCATGAATATCTATTCATCCATATGGTAAAAAGCAACGAGAGAATCAGAAGGTACATACAAGTTTCAATAAGTAAAAGAGGCAAGTTGAAGAAGGGTACGAGGTACGTAGTTAGTGAAGATTATCAGTTTTACAATTCAGGCAAAGAAATATAAGTATTATGAGTTACCTTTAACGGTAACAAAGGTATGTACAATTGGGCACACCCATCTCAGTTATGCCCTATAGGAGCTATCAGATATAGTTTAAGAGAAGGACGAGATATCATAATCTAGTTGGGGTTAGAGTAACACAAAATAGTTGATGGATTGTTAGCGTTAGCTGACATTTTCGAAGGATATTGCAAACGTAATAATAGTTCTCCTTGTGAGACATCCAGATGGTACACTCTAGAATAATTACAGTTAGATATGAATAGTAGAATGTCTAAGAATTTAGAAGATTGGCACTAGAATCCTAGAAGGGATAAATATTTACCTTTGTATGACTCCCGTCCTTAGTAAAAAAAAGGAGAGAGAAAGTTAGGCATCCCGAAGAGCCAGTGAAATGAAGCAAGGGGAGCTAAAAGTAAAAGAATGTTTTGGTGAAGTTTTTAGGATAAAGTGATAGATAGAAATATTAGCCGGAGAATAAGAATGAGTAAATAAAGTATTATGAGTAAGATGTAATAAATGGGTGACAACGGTAAATCAAAATATGATAGAATAACAGAGTCTACAGTCAAGTGAAGGAAAAGACAAGAGTAGACAGGCCTTGAGACAATATGAGAGTATAAGCCCTAAAATCATATCCTCATTTCGAGAAATGAGTTGGTGATGCCAATGTGATTATTAGAAGGAAAATGTAGACCCCCAGACTAGTAGAAATCAGTATGGGCTAGCGAACAAGATAAACCGAACAAGAATTAGGGATTAAAAGATTTGATAATAGTCGGCATCGTGAGAATTTCTGAGATAGCATTCCGGAAATAATATAATAGACAATAAAATAATAACCTTTAAATTTCATTCAGGAAGACGCTTCCCTAAAGCAAGCACTGTGAGCAGAGTTAATCTTAAACGACTAAGTGTGCTAGTTACATTAGGTGTCACCCTTGTGCATAAGGAATTCAGTTATGCCTGGTACAGAAGGGTTACCGCAAGGCGATTAATTAAGGGTCATTGATAATGTAAAAAGACGCCAAAGATGAAGAGGTAAAATATCTATGAGTAGATCATCATAGCACTAAATCTTAGTACTCCCCTAAAAGGGGGAAGATAGTGTGATGTGGTATTAAGTCGGAGTTAAGTAGTTCAGGTAACTATAAAATCGTAAAGGAAGAATGTGATAGAAAGGCGAAAGGAATGATATTGCATTTATTCAGATCCTATAGATATGTTACGACTCCAGAACATTATGCAAGCACGACGTCGGAGAGAGGAAGTAAGGGTTCCCACACCAGATGTTATTGTTAAATAAGTGCGAATGAACAATTTATACATAAAAAGCCAGTACGAGGGGTAAGTTAAGACAAAGGAAATAACCCAAGAGAGATTATGCGGAATATATATATATATATAATGGACCAACGAGTAGTTAATAATTAATTCAGGAAGAGTCTAGTTATGGCTAAACAAGAAGATACAATTAAATCAACAGATCATGCAAGATAAATGTAGTGAAACCCAACATAGGGAATTCGGTCTCGCAGATATAATGACATCATGATCCTTGAGAAATATTCAGATATGAGTTAGGGTAGTTAAAAATACCGTATAAGTGTTATGAAAATAAAAGAAAGTGCCACCGGAGAGATAGTCAAAATTTCAGTTCAGAAGCAACCCTAAGAGCACAAGATTGGAGGTAAGTAATTAAGGATAATTATAGGCGAGGAAAAATCATCAAAAATTCCCTTGCGTATACGACGTAATAAGCTCGTAGCTTTACAAGAGTCAGGGGGTCTTCCCTAAGTACTACAATGAAAGACTAGCTGGGGAAATAAGGAAGAGGGCTTCAACCTAAGCATATTAACTTGAAGAAGACTTGGTCTGGTAACAATAGTCTCACTACAATATTGGATATACTCCATAAGAAAGTGGCACCTATAATGGCTAATGAATGAGAAGAAAAAAAAAGCAAAAGTGATATTTGAGATCATATAAGTTACAAGGAATTCTAATATTCGTGGGCACTAAGATAAGCCAAGTATTCATGCAAAAAGTGGCAGAACGACCAGCAAAAGTAATTGCTTACATTTAAAGACAACCGAGTAGGAATGAAAGGAAATCTATGGTGCTAGCAAGTTAAAGGAAGATTGCGAGGAGTATAAATAGATATGTGTAGGTCGCAATCTAAAGTATGGTAGAATGATAAGGTTTTAAGTATATAGGAGTAAGGACAAGAAAAGGTGAGTGAGAAGGTGAAAAGAATAGGTAAGACCTCGGAATTAAGCCCATCAAAACAAGAGAGTTGATGGTTTCCATAACTTATAGAAAGCTCAGTATAGCCTAAATGAACTCAATGGAGTTGCAAACTAGGATCATTTAGAAGAGATGGAATACTGCCCTGGTAGTAGAATACTACAAGAAAACCTTAAATTACATGGGGATTTTATATGAAAATTTTTTCCTCAAATAATTCCTGCAAATTTTCATGCGAAAATCTTATAATTCCTAGATTCTAGAATATTTACCTGCTAATTCGATTTCCCCAGGTAAATTCGCAAATAAATTTGGCGCCATGTAGCACGAAAATATTACTTGGAGATTTATTCGCGAAAATAATCCCCAAATATTATTTTCGTAGGTAATTTCACAGGTAAATGATAAAAATACAAAAAAAATCAATTTTTTTATGATTTCGTAGGAAGTTCCCCAGGTAATGTTACTTTACAATTTAGTTGGGGATTATTTTATGGGGATTATATTACCTAGGGAATTACCTGTGAATTTGTGGTTGCGATTTTAGATGGGGATTATTTCATGGGGATTTCCCTAGGGATGTTATTACCTAGGGAATTACCTGGGAATTCTGTTGTTGTATATTAGTTGGGAATTATTCCTTGGGGATTTATCTGGAGAATTTATTACCTACGGATTAACTTGGAGATTTTATGGCAATAATTTAAGTTGGGAATTATTCTTGAGTATTTACATGGGGATTTTATTTGCTAGAAAATTACCAAGAAACTTTGTTGCTGCAATTTTACCTTGATTTTTTTTTTTTTTGGTAATAAATGTGAAATTGTATTATCAATCCATCAAACAAATTCAAATTTACAAAGAAGAGCACTTTACCTAGTGATTCCAGGAAAAAGCCTCAGTAAAAATAAAAAACAAATTAACGCATCTACGACATCCAATATATGTTACTAGCTACATAGCCTATGTATTATGTATCTAGCCTTCCTAGCTCGTTTTGAGTTCTTTATCATGTCCACTCTTTCTCTAATTACACTTTGGATTTGTTGCACTCTGATATTGCTCTGTACAATAGAGTCCCTAAAAATCTTCTAGTTCCTTGCCTGCAAAAATCTGGTATAAGCCTGCTCCATATACTGCTGCGACAATGCTCTTCTTCATCACACTCCATCTCCTACTCTGTATTCTTCTTAAGGATTGTAGAGCATCCTACTGCTAAAGTCTGGTACCACTCTATTGGTTTAACATCTCCCATAGCTGTGTAGACCACACACAGTTAGAAAAAAGATGTAAAACACTCTCCATTCCCACTCCATCACACAGTACACACATAGCATTTTCACATTGTTGTCCCATATTCAACATCTTTTCCTTTGTCAATAGCCTACGTTTACAGCCAACCACATGATGAACCTATATTTTGGTAGACTGATTTTATTCCACACTAGCTCTGCAATTTTCATTTTTGGTGTGTCCCCAATCAGTTTTAAGTATCCTTGCATGATTGAATAGTTATCATTCGCATTCAGGCTATATCTTCCATTCCTATACCAGTACACCATACACAACTTTAGTTTGTGTAGCCTCTTCCAATACCAACTACTATCAGCCTGAGATATGTGATTCCAGAAATCCATTCCATTGTTCATATAGAGGCATGTACCCATTTTACCCATAGGTTATCATCTTTTTCCATTATCAACCATATCATATTACCTACAAAAGATTTAGTCCAGTCTTTACATCCTTTTACATTTAAACCATCATGCTTCTTAGGTTTGCAAATTTTCTCCCATGCTACTAAAGACAATTTCTTCTTCTCTTCTGAGTTTCCCCATAAAAATTCCCCACACTTCCTATCTACCTTATTCAATACATATAAAGGCAACAAAAATATTGCACCCCAGAAATTATAAACTGAGAATAGCATAGAGTTTATTACCTGCAACTTCCCAACATAGGATAGATGTCTTGTAGAAGTGGCCCTAATTTTCTCTGTGATCTTCACAATCAATTGATGACACTCCATTTTATTCCATTTTTTGGGGGATAGGGGAAGGCCCAAGTATCTTATAGGGAAGGTTCCCAGGGTGAAACCAGTCATTTGAACTTTTCTTGCTTTTGTCTCCTCATCAGCTTCTGCTATGAATATGTGTGATTTATCAATGTTGGCCACTAGTCCAGATGCCTATGAAAAATGATGCAATGCTTCCATTACCCTCTACACTGAGCTATCATTTGCTTTACAGAAAATCATTAGATCATCCGCAAAAACCAAATGTGTAAGCTTCTGTCTTTTACACATTGGGTGATATCTGAAGTCTGGTAGTTGGCTAATCCTATTTAGAATTCTTGAAAGTTACTCCATGACCATGACAAATAATAATGGTGAGATTGGTTCCCCTTGACGCAAGCCCCTCTTTCCTTCAAAATATCCATCCCCTGTACCATTTACTTTGACTGAAAAAGTAGTAGTGGTCACACATGTCATAACTAGTTGTGTGAAGTTGCTTGGAAAATCAAATCCTAGCATCATCTCTGCTAAGAAATCCCATCTAACCATGTTATAGGCCTTCTTTAGGTATATCTTCATTAATTACCTAGGAGTAGTCTTCCTTTGGTAGTGCCTCGAAAGGTCATGGCATATGAGGACATTATGGACTAAAGATCTGCCTTGCACCAATGCAACCTGTGATTCATTCACTAGGTGTAGTAGTACTTGCTTCAACCTTTTGCATAACATCTTTGAAATGCACTTATATACCATATTACAGCATGAGATGGGCCTGAACTGACTAGCATTTAAAGGGTTGGAAACCTTTGGGATCAATGTAATTGTAGTAGTATTTATTTGTTTGAGGAGTTTCCCATTTCTAAGAAATTCTAATACTGCCTCAGTCACATCTGAGCCTACCATATCCCAAGTTTTCTTGAAAAAATCACTTTCAAACCTGTTTGGTCCTGGACTTTTATTCACATTGATGCCCCTCATAGCTTCCTTTACTTCTTTATCAGTATAGGACCTCAACAGTATAGGACCTCAACAGTTGCATTTGTTCATTGACAGTCAACCTGTACCTATTCTCCAAGAACCACCGGATTACACCTCCTGAATTTTGACCCCATACCTTGAATTATTTCTTAAATATTTACTTGAAATTTTTTTGGGAGGTTTAGCTAGAAATATTTTCTTGGAATTTACCTAAAACTTTATTACTTAAGCAATTAACTGAAGATTATTTGTGTGATTTTAGCTAACAACTTATTTTTGCTAATTTACTTGGTTATTTCATTGACATGGTTTTGATTGGGGATTTGTTCTTGAAATTTATATGGGGATTTATAGTTGTTGCTTTTGTTAGATATATATATATATTGACTTGAAAGTTTTATAGCCACATATTTAAGTTTGAAATTCTTTAAATACTTTTTAAAAATATATTTGAAATATAGGAAAGCATAATTTTTAATTTAAAAGTTTTTTTTAAAACCTTACAAAAACACGATATGTAAAATTCATCCTTCAGTATTGATTATATCTATTTTATATTTTATTGATTTATTTATAGATAAACATAATTAAAATATTAATCCTATATCAAACTTAATTGTGTGGGATATGTTGGATTGAATATTAGAAGTAGCATAATATAGCCGGTTATTATTTTCTAAAGAAATTTTATAAATCTAGTTATTTTAAGAATTACAATGATGTGATTTATATAAAAGAATATAACAAAGCTAATATCATTAGAAAATATACTAAATTGCGTATAAGTTAGCAATTTAAGTTTAATTTTTAAGCAGAAAAAATTAAGTTGTATTTATAAAATATAACTCATTTTATTAACTTTCTATCTTACATATCTTAATTTCTCCCATTTATAGTTAGAATGATCTTATATTATGTTGCTTAAATGAGATTAGTTTGTAAAGGATGGTATCGAAACTTAAGTATCAAGTGATCTTATATTTTTATTTTCTAATATCATCTCTTGATTAAATTTTAATATTATAGAAATAACGTAATCTTGCATACGTTTTTGGAAATAGCAAATTAATTCTTACCAATTACTTAATCAATGTACGATATATTTAATTCCGGTTAGTTAATATATTTTTTCTATAAAACAATTAATGTGTTATTTCATGATTACAAATGAAATTTCAAAAAAATAACTATGAATATTTTTACATTAAAATGTAATCTTAATTTTATTCACTTGAAATAATTTTTTATTGATTTTTGGATTCCTTATTTAATGCACTCTCTTTTTCTTAAAAAGGAAAGAAACAAACAAATAATAAAAAGGATAGATTAATAAATAAATATTCCATGGAAAAAGAAGTAAAAGTGGGAATATCCTCTTGTTCTACGTCGGCTTAAAAGTGTGAGTTTTTTCATCTTATAAGTTGAGCTTTGATGCCAACGAATCCAACAACTGTGGACTGCACGTTGTGTGGGCATTTCATTTGTTATAAGCTTGTAAGTCAGGGATAACAAAAAATAAGTAAACATAGGAAGGGTGTAGTTAGTGCTGAGTAATAAGATTTAATATTCTATATTTAGAATTATAATACAATAAAATAATAATGATAATATATACTAGTACTAAATAGTAATATAGTAATAAGATCTAATATTGTGGTGCTATAATATCTCGAGCTGGGGGAGTACACACGAGATGCAAAAAAATAATATTTGGAAGGCCTTAATAAGAAAATAATTCTGAAAATGAAGAACTTATGATAATATAATTTTGTCTAAAAATTTCTAAAGAATTTACTTGGAAATTTACTAGTAGATAGTTCCCTATTAAAATCCGCAAGAAAATTCCTTTCTTTCGCGAACTTTTACCAGAGGTTTCATGCGTTTTGTGGTATTTCTTACCAAAATATTCGCAAGTAATTTACACGCGGATCTAAAATTTCCATCTAATTTACATGCGGATTCAAAATTCCCAAAGTGATTTACCTGGAGATTTCTAAAATCCGCAAGTAATAATTACCTACGAAGGTTTTTTCATCAAATTTTTTTGGAAGGAAATTCGGCAAAAAACTGAATTACCTGCGAATTTTCTTTTATAATTCCCAAGAAAATCCCATGTAATACGCAATTTTCTTGTAGTGATTGTGATAGATAAGAGGAGGACGTTTAGGCATTTGATTGAGTAGTGATTTAAAGAAAAGAGATTTAATGAATTGCACAAGATTAAAATACCCTCATAAGATGAATCACGTTGGGATGTTATGAAATACAGTTATTGAAGTATAGTATCGTCCCTACGTGGATCAAGAAAATCACTTCAAATGTTCCCCGATGCGACGCGAGCCCTAGAGACAATGTATTAAGCATGGTGAAATTTCAGGTTATTAGTGATATAATACAGATCAACGTTAAGGTGCTTCAATAATGGATGGATTAAAATTACAAAGTATGATATGAGATTATGCCATCTATGATATGAGATTATGCCATCTTTCTTAAGATGAACAGTATTAAGGAAGCATTAAAGGACTTAGATTTATACATATAGGATAAGCAGCAACAGTGTAAACTGGAGTTGGGTAGTAGATCCCGATAATAATATATCGAAGTAATAGTTATGGTATAGTATGACCTACCTAGATGTAGTAAAGCCATAAGCATAGATAACTGAGGCTATGAAAGAAGATATAGCAATGGTCATAAGTTCGACAATGTACCGAGCGAACAACTTCATTACACCTATAGATGCCTAAAGGGATAGCTTGTCATAATTCTGTATACATTTACAATGTGGGACCTAATGATTGGCTAACAGCTGGAGGAAAAAGGAGAAAAGAATTATATAGGCGCACATACAAGGACAAAGTCGTACAGGCTACATGACAGAAGGTAGCAACACTGACGAGATTAGAAGGATTCCAACCACAAGTCGTGGTGTGCGAAAGAGGCCCAAAGGAGGGAATGCCCTGTCCTTTGGATTTATTCACAGAATAGTTGCCTAGATTGCAAGGAATTATTAAAATATTCGTAAGAGCTATGAGTTATGAGAACAATAAGCACATTAGTCAACATTCGAGGACGAATGTTCCAAAGGGGGGAATGATGTTACATCTATATTTTCATACATAAGAATACGTCGTAAGTCAATTGATGTAAGATCATAAATGAAATCATCTTTGAAAATTTATAAAGTAAATTAATCATGTAACCGTGGAGGTTACAAATATTTAAGATCATGAATACCAAGTACTAAGAGGGTTGGAAGGCTTAGAAGCTAAACGAATTGAAGAAAATAAGTTTCGTCGAAAGTTGACAAATTGAAATGTTATAACATGTACTATTGGGGTGAGATTAGTGTGCTTAACATTATAAGGAGGTTATGTCAATACGACATAGGAGTAATTGACTTAACCGTTCGTCGATATGACATAGGAGTAGATAGATATTTGCGTTTTCACAAGGCCGCACAAGCAGTTCCCATGGGACCCACAAAGTCGGCGTAAAATTTCAGATTGTATTTAAGTTAATTATTTGTCGTTTTAACTCATTTTTCTTGTCCAAAACAATTCCTAAACCCTCCTAAATGATCTCCAAGTGTTCCTCCATGATTTTAGGGTGAAAACCTAAGATACAAATATGAATCCAACACTAGAAATCTCGTGGTGCTTGCTAGATCGTAGTTCTTCATCTTGTGGTTGTTTTGGAGGGTTCTTCAAGGTAAGTAACCTTAGATTTCGTGTTGTTCTTTATGATTAAGCTAAGAATCAATCCCTCCTTCATATATATTAAAGTTTCAAGGAGAAATACAAGTGTTTACACACCAACTTGAACACAAAAGTTGATTCAAGAAGAGAATACAACTCCTATAATGTTGTGGTGTGATCGAGGATTGTTGTAAGCTATACCAACTAGGGATTTCAAGTTTTATCTACTGACTAAGGTAATTAAATCATGTTCTTATTTTTGCTTAAGTATAATCATGTGTTGGTTGTGTAAAAATCTACAAGATCGTGATTGATATGGCATAAGGAATCGTTATCTTTTTTTGTGGGCCGTGTTGAGGCTATATATATGATTTGTTGTGGTTGAAAATTATTATAAATATTTTGATTATGTTGTGGATGTTTTTGTTAAGCTTATCTAGCTAATTCAATGGATTTAAGAAGATAACATGAAAAACAAGAGGTTGACGATAAATGTTAAGGTGCTAGGCGTGTGGATTATTTTTAAAGATTATTCTTATGATGTTTTGGGCTGAAAATAATATGGTAATCATAAGTATGATGTTATATAAGTTGTAGGAAGATTCATGAGAAATGAATTGGCTTAAATTATATTTCGTTAATTATAAATCGAATTTGCCGCTCAAAATGATTGTTGAAGTAATCAGAGAGCTTATTGTGAATTATATTATTGTTGTTTGGGATGTTTGGTGACTTTTAGTAACTTATGGTATGTAGTAAAAATAGGGCAGGTGCTGTCTGTTTTCTTGTAGAATATTGGTTTTGAAATATGAGAGTTACAATGCTTATATAATGACGACGAAGTCGGGTTACTCATTGTAGATGTAAGAAGATCATATTGTGCTTGGTTGACGATTGGAGAGAAGATTGCAAAGATATGTTAAGGCATTTCCTTCTTTATTTTGGCATGATCTAAGTGAAATGAACGTAAATGATATGCTATTTCATACTGGATCTATTCCTAGCAACTAAGGTTGTCCATGTTGATCTTTCCTTATAAAGTTATTCTAAGAAAGTATGTATGATCCTTGAATCCTATTGAAGTTCATATAAATGGTATGATGTCCATAATGTTAATCGGAGGTGTAACGACCTTACGTCACTCCGGAAGGTTGAGAATATGATTCCATAAGTCCAGCATGCATTATATATATATATATTACTCTACCGAGCCGCGCTATAGTCGGTAGGGTACATCACCTACTCTGCAACCACTGATCAGTTGAGTTTATCGAGCTCCATGTTATCGGGTACGATTCTACGGAGCCTTATCATGGCTGGTACATTTTTACCGATTCCTCTTCAAGGCCGGGTACGATATGATGATGATGATACCCACAGATGCGTATGTTTTCAAAAGTTTATGTGTGTGTGTGTGTGTGTATATATATATATATATATATTACTCTATCGAACCACATTATAGTCGGCCGGGTACAACACCTACTGTGCAACCACTAATCAATTGGGTTTACCGAGCTCCACATGGCCGGGTACGATTCTACCGAGCCTTATAATGGCCAGGTACATTTTTACCAAGTCCTCTTTAAGGCCGGGTACAATATGATGATGATGATGATGACCACAGAGGCGTATGTTTTTAAAAGTTTATATATATATATATATATATCATGCATGCATTTCAGGTCTGTAGCCCTCAGATGCTACAAGTTGTATCTCCTCTATCTCTCTTTACATTACTATTCTTATTTATGTTTTTTTGCCTTATATACTCAGTACTTTATTCGTACTGATGTCCCTTTTTTCTAGGGATGTTGCGTTTCATGCTCGCAGGTCCCAATATATAAGTTATCAGTCGTCCTTTTAGGATATCAGCTCAGCGAAAGGTGTTGGTGCGCTCCACTTGCTCCGGAGTTGTCTATTTGGTTAGTATAATTTGAACATGTATTGATTGATATGGCGGGGCCCTATCCCGATCTCTATGACATTTATGTACTCTTAGAGACTTGTAGATAGATGTCATGTTTATGGATACTTGTATGGCCTTGGCAGTCAATGTTTTGAGTGAAGAAATGATCGTGTCATCCTTATAGGCCCGTATGTCACATGTATAAGCTTATATACTATGTCGTTCTATGTCTAGTATTTCCTTATGTTTTATTCTGATTATCTCACGACGGCCCTTCTGGCCCATACCCATGGTGGTATGATAAGAAAGATACATTACGTTAGTACTCGGTTAACTAAGGTACCGGGTGCCCGTTGTGGCTTTCCAATTTTGGTTGTGACATAATGGCGGTTGGATTTCTCGATTCCAGTGCTTGAATTCTTATAAATAGGGATATGAAACCATTTGTTTTATCCTTTGCTTTCTAGATATTGAATTCATGCCTTCTTCTTCCTTCTTTATTCTAAGTTCTTGCCTTCTTGACCTTGCTACTATATTTCTGCTCCTCCTGTTCATACAACACCCTTTCTAAAAAAATGGTCAATGTATCTTCTGGGGGGGGGGGGTTATTTGACCCTATCCCTTTGACTGTACGCATACCTCCCCATGAAGATGGGGTTTCCATTGTTGCTGAAAATGAGAGCTTTCCTACTATGGAGGAGATAATCCCCCGAAGTGAGAAGGTTAAATCTGATTTTTCAAAGGTGCCTGAGGACGACCCTGAGTTCTCGGAGTCGTTGATGAAAAAGGTTAGCCTTGCTGAATTTAGGGCTAAGTTCAAAAAATTTGCCCATATAGACCTAATTTCAGCAGGGCGCGACGTGGTACAAATACACCGCCATGGGTACTACGCTTTCTACGCGTACCCTTTCCACGTTGGCTACTCATTTCCTATCCTCCCATTGGCTGAGGAGTTCTGCCGCTATTACGGCGTCTGCCTGGCCCAAGTTTCTCCATATATCTACAAACTCATCTACATGATTACGAAGTATGTGGAGTTAGCCAAGGTCAGGGTGCCGCTTCGCCACTTAATGCACTCGCCTCAATTTTCTATTGGTGGACGATGTTGCATTTGCGCCACCAAGTAAGCAAATGTTTAGTGGTGAAGATGGATGATAAGGCGAATAGTCAAAACCGAGGACGTGGTGGCCAATGAAAGGGGGTCCCCCGAGGTTTGGAATTATGCCTGTAATCTCTCCTCTTTTTGTATAGAATGTCAATTTTGCTAGTTTGAGTTACGTTGACACCTCGTTCTCTCTTTTTTGCAGCCGAGACTGCACCCCCTCCCTTGGTCGAAGACATCTATGATTGGGTGGGTCAGGTTCTCCCTTGTACAACGGGGATTCATGAATGGCCGACTTTCCTCAAGAAGTTCGGGCATGCATCTTTCGTGACCGGTAAGTAGGACTGTTTGCATTTATATTGCTGTGACTTCCTGGTCTCTTTCCCGTCACCGTCTTGTGGGTAACACTGACCCTTATTTCTTCTTTTCTCTTTTCTTTGTAGCCCGAGGATCATCAAGAGGCTAAGGGCTCCTCCTCCAGTATTTTGCAAGAGAAAGAACACTTCAGAATCTGCTACTATAGCAGTTGCGGCCAGGCCTGCCTGGTTATCTACTTCCATTCTGCCTCCTTCTGTAGCTAGGTCATCTCAGTCATCGACTGCATCAGCATCGGAACTCTCTACTTCCTCCTTGCGTCATTTGATAGATGAAGATGGGGAGTCGTTACGTGGCGAGGAAGGTTTGGTCTCTCGTAAAAGGAGATCAGTAGATGTTGGCGATGGGACCGTCCGAGCCGTGATTTCAACAATGGGTGATCACAAGCTGACGACCGTCGTGCTCGAAGATGATATAGATCTTCCAGCTGAGGTCCCCCCATCAGTAGAAGTCGTAGAGAGCTTACCCCTCTATGATGCCGATATTGTAGTTGGTAGGCTTTTTGTGGAGGCTCCGGGTACTATGCGGCGAGATGAGTCATCATCCTCATGGCCAATTGATATTCCCACCTCGTCTACCAATGAGAGAGGTAAGGGGGTTGCTGAGGATGGTTATGATACGGGCTCCGATCTTGATGTTGATAAGGTTCGGATGCTAAATGAGGGGTTTACCCGTGTTAAAGTTAGGTTAGAAGGGTCCTCGCGGACCATCGTAGTCCCTATGGATCGGGACCTACTGGTGAACATAGAGAATGTGGTCCCTTCCTTAGGTCCTCGTTTCTCTAATGTGGAAGGAAAAACTCTTGAGAAACTGGACGATACTGCTCTATCGACGGGTATAGCCGGCCTCGCCTTTAGGGTAAGCTTTCCGACCTTTTCAATTTTCGTGCCTTGTACTTTATTTTTATTTTGTTTGACTTTGGTTTTCTTTCTCCCTCTTTTTCCTTAGACCATTAATCTGGAGATCGAGAGTGCTCGCTGGGAGGAGAGGCGCAAGGCCATTTTCCAAAAGATGGAGCGGAAGTACCGTGAGTACCGCAATAAACTCCGCGAGATCTGCAGGTAGTTTCTGGAGTGGCAATTTCTAAGCTCTCTGAGATGAGCTGAAAGAGAAAGATGACGTGTTGGTGAGAGTCATCAATAAGTGCAGCGTACTCGAGGGGGCATTAAGAGATAAAGAAGAAGAGCTCGAGGTGAGCAAAGGGGTCGAGGCCCAATATGTCGGTCTCCAAGCCCAAGTAATCTCGCTACGGGCTGAGCTCGAAGAATGTATAATCAAGGTGGTTGCTCTGAGTGGCGAGGTTGCCGAGAAGACATCGGACTTAGAGATGACGGAATCGGCTCGGTTGGCGGCTTCAAGGAAAGTGGAGGATTTGGAGGCCGTAATCGTGTTCTATATTTAGAGTGTGAGAGTGATTTAGAGACAGTGAGGCTTAGATAGGAGCGGCTCGGCAAGCAGATAGGGGATATGGAGAAAGAGGTTTTGGGCCTCAATGACCGAGTTGCCGCCCTTGAGGCCGAAAAGGCACAGTTATTGGCTCAACCGTCCTCTCCTCGCACTTCTGCCTTTCCTTATATTCCGCGGGATCTATATAAGACATGGATCCACGCCGAGGCCCAACTGGATATATTTAGGGACTTGATGGCAGCGGAGAAAGTTGTTGAGTCCATCTTCGAGGATGCTCATGCTACAGCATTGATCGGGTCCAAGCCTGTTCTACTATTGAGTAGCGAGGGTGGTCGATGCAGTTTTACCCAACTAGGTCAGGATTGAATCCATAGGGAGTTAATTTGTTTGGAATTAGGATTATGTCCAAGTCTAGATGCGGGTTTTGCTCTTAACTACACTTCCACACATGTTTGGTTTGATTTCTACTTCTGACTCTATTCTATTAATTGCAATAATTGAATCTAAGGACAATATTTTTGTTGTTGGTTTTCAAATTTTTAAAGAAACTAAGGTCGTGACTTCTACCTTGGTGGATATCTAAGGGATAGTAAAATATAGGGCAAGCTCATGATTAATTGGGATCGTAATATAGCTATCACACCCGGGTACTCACTCTATACCTCTCGGCAGTTTGAGTGATTTTACCTAATTTGGCTTTCTCAAGTCCAAATGGGTATTCATGCAATTCAAGTGATGTTAGCTCAAGTCGAGTATTACAATCTCTAGGTTTAACCCTTTAATTGGGGCTATTAATTTCTTAAGTTCACCCCAATTCCTTGTTAGCCTAGTTTTCCTAGACTTAGTCCCTCTTTTTCAAGTAGAGACTAAATCATAAAGGCATGAATCAGTGTTTGCAACCACTAATTCTATAGTTCTAGCAAGAACTAGGCTAAATATCACTAATTCATACACAGTCAAGTCCTAAAATCAAATACCCACACTAGGGTTGGGTCACAACCCTAACTATGGGTTTAGCTACTCATGGAAATAACAAAAATTAAAGAGGAAATGAAGATAAAATTCATAATACTATATTAAAAAATGAAAATCTAATGTTGAAAGATAATTCTAGTACAAAATTGCCCAAAACGGAATGTGCAACTGTCTCACGTGCTCAGCTAAAACATAACATAACGTAAAAATATCAAAAAGATCTATTTATACTAAGCTGAAATTTTTAGACAAAAATACCCCTACGGAGGTTGTGCGGCCGCGTAATTCTGAGCACAGCCGTATTCTTGCTTTCGCGGCCACGTAATTCTAACCGCGGTCCGCATTCTTCAAATCTAGATCTGGGTTGAGATGAGTTTCTCGGGCCGTATAATTTCCATTGCGGCCGCAAAATGGATTTCCGCGGCCGTGTAGTTCTGACGCGAACCGCACTTCCTTCTTTTTGCTCAAGTTGTGAGCTCTCTGAACTTCATGCACCGCGGTCCGCATAATTTCCATCGCAGCCACACATTTTTGGCGCGGACCTTGCTTATCATTTGGCCTAAAAATGTAACTCTTGAATCTCCCTTTCGGAGACCGCATAATTCTGATCGCAGCTGCGTTGAGGCTTCCGCGGCCACATTATATTTGTGTGTTCCGCATTTCAGGCCTATTGGCCCAGTTTTGGTTTTTGTTCAAATTTTGAATCCTTTATGAGTTGATATGACTCCTTTGGCTTATTTTGAACAATTCCTGCAGGCAAGCATATAACATTAGTTTCCGGGAATACCTTGACGCATTTTTGGCCTAAAACGCAAGTAAAAGCGAGCAAATGATCGGTTAAAGTCCCTACTTATTAACTCCCCCAAACTTAAGCGTTTGCTTGTCCTCAAGCAAATAAGGTAATTCCCACCTCACTAAAACAGAAGGATAGTTCAGCTGCCCTAATGTGAATCAATCATGCATCAATTGGGACTAACAATTACCCTCAACACAAATGAATTATCAACAACACAAAACCTTTTGAGTACCATAGTTCAAATGCGACACTAAAGTATCAAGGGTTGACTTAATTCATTAAGGAAGCTCGCTTTATTACATAGGTCAATATGGGACCCAAACTCCTTCTCCTCTACTCTCCATAAGCAAATCTCACTTTAGAATTGTAACACTCAAAACAAGGATTGTGAAGAAGTACACTCATCTCTCTCAAAGGAATGTCACAAATTTGGCTCTAAGTACCATAAGCTTGCCCCTTATGTAAATCAACACAAATGTAAGCTCACTCAGCTCGAAATCATATAGGGCTTTTTCGGGAATGTAATGAAGACTTTTGGATCGAGGTAGAATTTATCAGCATATGAAGGTTTCATCTTTCCTTAAGCACTCTATTTTCTCATTTCGGCTCATACTTTCTTGACTCTTTGAGTCATTTTCTTCTTCCTTAGGGGAACTAGAGAGACACATTGTTACTCTTTCTTGCCCATGATAATCATTTTCTCCTTTTCTAATCATTCCATGCCTTTCATTATTGATTTCTTTGCATCCTTTCACTTTTCTATCTTATTCATTTTCTCTTTGACATATTTCTTTTTGGCTTTTCTTTCTTTTCTTTTTTACCTTCCCTTTTCTTCATTTATTTTTGTTCTTCGCACCTTTTATAACTTTCACATTCCTCGTCTCTCTCCCAAACTTATGCTTTTGCCGCTTGTCTATCAATCATGCTAAGGAAAGATCGGGTGCCAAGAGAGGGTCATCATAGAACGGATAAAGGCTTGTAACGTGGTTATTAAAAGAAAAAGGGATTTGGTTCAAAGAGGTTGACTAGGGATATCATATTGGTAGGCTACGAAAGCTTTCAAGTTTTAAATTGGATGAAGGAGCGCCTACAATCCTTTCTCAAGTCTAGCTACATTTAGAATTTCGCCTAGACAAACATTCAGGGCAAGTTCTAGATTTATTGGCATGGAACTTGGACTTGCAATTCAATACCTCACCTCTCAATCTGCTGTATTGTTAAAGAGACAGAGTCAAGGGACTACAACATCCCTAGCTAAGACTGAACATCAAAAATGGCTCAAAGAAACCACTCGATAATTGTTTTAGTCAACACAAGAGTCTAAAGGTCACAACTAGAACTATCCTTTGTCAATCAACTTGTTTCTAACCATAAGGCCGAAGGTAAATGTGTTAGTACCAAGTGAAGCATGCTTGAGACACTTTTGCATTAGGTCCTCCACCTGAACAGTGTCCTCAACATCCTCCAGCTGTATCTCCTCATCCTCTGACTAGGGGACTACTGGGTTGCTGAGCATCTGAATCAGCTCCTCAGTAGTGTGTGATGTTACAGCTGGCTCCTCAGACTACCCGGCTGCTACCCCTGGTGCCTCAGGCTCTGCTGCATGTGCTTCTGGGACTGTCTCCTCCATAAGAAGGTCCATAGGCAAATCTCTCGCATGTGAAATCTTCTCAACTTCCTTGACCAACTTCCCGACTGACTCCTTTTGAGTCTTTTTCATCTTCCTAACCTACTTCCCCAAATCCTTGATCACATTCCTATGTGCATCAAGAGTCTCCCTGATCTTTTTCTGGTCGTCCAGAATCTTCTTCAATGAGTCCTCCACTGATGAAGGTACCTGAAGCTCTATTGGGATTGAGAGTTGTGCTGCCACTGCACTGGAAATGGCAGATAGCTTTGTGGTAGCTACCTGCATCCAGTTGTTAACATTGGCTAGTGTCTGGGAAACCCTCAATGCAGTCTGAGGGTAGGTAGAAGATGATGGCACTGACAGTGGAACTAAAGATGGAGGTTGCATAGTTGCTGCTCCGGTAGAAGTATCGGTGGTTGTAGAGGGCTCGACAGTTATTCCAGTGGCCACTACCCTTGGCTCTTCAGACTGGCCAGTGGAGGTAGTGGATTTACCCTAGAATTTAGGGTTGTCAGGTCCCTGGAAGTGATACCATGAGAAAGGATTTTTAGCCTTCACCTCCACATCAAAGTAAATGCAGCTCAACCCCTTGGTCTTTGAAGTGCTCAGTCAGGAAGTTGGGGTAGGGATACGATCTTTCTTCTTGCACTGCATTGGAGATGTTGTAGGACATCAAGTTTCCTACATTGATAGGATATCCTGCCATGATAGAAGCTACTAATACTGCTCGAGAAAGTGGAAGGACATGGTCATGCTGGCAAGGGTCAAGACGGCTACACACGAATGTTTGCCACCCTTTTGCTTCAAAGCTAAGGGTGTTTCTGAGGATTGGCACTCTTGTTGTGAGCCATATAGGTGTCGACCCCAGAATAGCAAGTATCTCAGCTAGCCATGGGCGAACTGCCTCACCCAAGGCTAGCTTCTCCAGGTATTGCACTGACTCAACCTCCTTTAACCCTGCATATCTGTTCAATGCTTGGCCATCAAACCAGATTTTCAAGTTTTGGACCTTTGGCACTTTTGTACCCTTTTTAATGTGGGAAATATTAGCATAAAACGCATTGACAAGGTATTCATTGGCATCATGCGGTTGGCCGGAGAACCACTTCCATCCTTTTCTCTCCGTGAATTGCTTTAGGACATTTGGATTGTGTTAGCTCAGGTCTTTGGATATGAATTGACGTTCAAGGGTGAGCGACCTTTGGGACTACCATTCCCGGAATTTAGTAAATGCCTTCTTAATGACAAACCTATCAGCCCACACCTTCGGCCTCCGTGATCTATCTAGACCTCCCATAATTGTATCACCCTCCTCTCTCATCATTCGGGACTTCATCATTATCATCATCTACGTTTATTGGAGCATGTGTGGAAGAGGTTCAGAATCTTCACTACCCTCTTCCGAGCCCTCAGATGAACCATTAGAGGAGGAGGGCTCGTCAACCAAATAAAACTTCCCCTAGAATTGTGTAGGGATCTGTGCTGGCACGGAGTCTCCTTTAGAAGCTTCCCGGGATGGGACATACTCACTGGTCTTAGAATGGTTCGCGACTTTATCCACAGCTTTAATGGAGGCTCTTAATTTACCAATAGACTTTTGAATTGCTAGAGGTAGCTTGCCTTGCCTTTACCCCTGCCTCGGGAGGGTTCTGCCCTCCCTTTGGAGGTATCTCCTCTACCTCGAGAACGTACCATTGTCTGCAATATACGAGTAGTGAAAATTAGTTAGAATTGGTGTTCAACATGAGTAAAGCATTACATAAGAAATGAAAGACAGTGCATCTCAAAATAAGGTAGCACAGACCGCACAAAAGTGAGTGCGGTCGCGAACTGCATAAAAGTGAACGCGGCCGCGAAGAGACCAGGTTCAGACTACTGGCTCTCTGAAGTTGATCCATCACGTATCGTACAAAAATAAGTGTGGTCGCAGAAGACCCATCGTGGACTGCATAAAAGTGAACGAGGCCGCGAAGACAAATGACTGACTCTCTGAAGTTCAAGAATGCGGTTCGCATAAAATTAAGTGCGGCCGCGAAAGATCAATCACGGACAGCACAAAATTGAACGCGGCCGCAAAATCTAGCAAATGTCAGTGCCTTGGAATTAGGGTATCGCGGACTGCACAATTTTGTACGCAGCCACATACCCAATTGCGGACCGCATAAAAATATGCGCGACTGTGAAATTCAAATGAGTTCGGCACTGATGAACACTGAACACTAAGGTTTTCACTAATTTAACAAAATTTATGGAAATTAACCATGAAAAGCTACTAACTGCAACTCCCATTATGCATTTTAGCACTACCCATATGATTTTAAGAAAGAATTTAGCACCAATTCAACATTAAGGAAAATTAAAAACAAAGAGAAAAGAAAAGAAAAAAAGAAATTAAATCATTGAAATGAATCATACCAGTTGTGAAATGTAACGAGAAATCAACACTTGATGAATGAGATTGAAAGCAAGAAGGAGTGCACTGTGCTTTAGGTGTTTGTGAGAATTCAGGGTTTGTAAAGTGTGCAAAGTTCTAAAAAGTCATATATATACTCAGAACCCAGTGACTCCACTGACTCACCTGATGGCGGCCATGAAATTTTGTTGCGGCCCGCACTCTTTACATGTTTTGTAACTCAGTTGGACGCGGTCCACGAAAAAGTGACAGCGGCCGCACAAATTGTGCGGACCGCGGAATTATTAACGCGGCCGCGAAGCCTTAAGGAGTTTCAACAGGCCAGCTTCAGAGAGTTGGCAATTTCTATCATTCAACTACGTGGTCCACATCAGATTTGTGTAGCCGCGAAGTGCTCGTGCGGTCCGGATATACTTATCATGTGGGTACTTTATCTTGTCCTTATACAAGGACGAACTGGAGTAAGCATGGAACCGGAACTCATCAAGTTCATTCAATTGCTCCACACGAAGATTGGCAGCTACATCCCACTCTAGGTTCAACTTCTTCAACGCCCACATGACCTTATGCTCTAATTCCACCGGGAGGTGACATGCTTTCCCAAACACCAACTGATATGGAGACATACCAATTGGAGTCTTGTAAGTTGTTCTATAGGCCCATAAAGCATCGTCAAGTTTCCTTGACCAATCAATCCGATTTGCATTGACAGTCTTGGATAGAATACTTTGGATCTCCCTATTGGAGACTTCAACCTGTCTACTTGCCTAGGGGTGATAGGGGTTGACACCTTGTGAGTGACACCACACTTGAAGAGCAAAGTGTCAAAGGCTTTGTTGCAAAAATGAGAACCCCCATCAATAATGATAGCCCTTGGGGTGCCGAACCTTGTGAATATGTTTTCTTCAAGAAAGCCACCACACTTCGTGCTTTATTGTTGGTCAAAGCCACCGCTTCAACCCATTTGGAAACGTAATCCACAACAACAAGAATATAGGTGTTCCCACATGAAATCACAAATGGACCCATAAACTCGATGCCCCATACATCAAAAATATCAATCTCAAGGATGGTGGTGAGAGGCATCTCATTCTTCTTGGAAATCCCATCGGCTCTTTGGCAATCATCACACCACTTAACAAGCTCACTGGCATTTTTGTAAAAAGTAGGCCAATAGAATCCATAGCGTAGGACCTTTGTAGCAGTTCTCGCCCCACTATGGTGACCGCCATAGAGCAAGGAATGGCAAGCTTCAATAATACCCAATTGATCTTCTTCTGGAACACATCTTCGGATAACACCATCGGTGCAAATTTTGAAAAGATATGGCTCATCCCAATAATAATCCAAGTAGTCCCATTTGAGCTTCTTTCCTTGGTTTTAAGAGAACTCATTCGGGACAATTCCGCTCACAAGATAGTTAGCCACATCGGCAAACCAAGGCATCCCGGTCAAAGACATGGAAAGGAGTTGTTCATACGGAAACGAATCATTAATATCAAGGCCATCATGGGGCCTCCCCTCCTCTTCCAAACCGGACAAGTGATCCGCCACTTGATTCTCATTTCCTTTACGGTCTATAATTTCAAGATTAAAATCTTGTAGAAGAAGTACCCACCGCATCAATCTTGCCTTTGAGTCCTTCCTGCTCATCAAATAACGAAGCGTCGCATGATCGGTGTGAACAATCACTTTGGTACCCATGAGATACGTGCGGAACTTTTCCATAACAAAGACAATGGCTAAGAGTTCTTTCTCGGTCATCATATGATTTACTTGGGCGACGTTCATGGTCTTACTAGCATAGTAGACCGGATGTAATATCTTGTTGATTCTTTGCCCCAACACTGCTCCTACCGCTACATTGCTAGCATCACACATGAGCTCAAATGGTAAACTCCAATTTGGTGCGGTAATGATGGGAGTGGTTGTCAACCTATACTTGAGTAGCTCAAAACCTTTCATACAATCATCATTGAACACAAATTTTACATCTTTTTCCAACAACTTGCACAAGGGGTTCACCACCTTTGAGAAATCCTTGATGAACCGACGGTAAAACCCCGCGTGGCCTAGAAAGCTCCTCAATCATTTGAAGGAAGTAGGAGGATGGAGTTTCAATATCACTTCAATTTTTGCTTTATCCACTTTAATACCATTCTTGGAGATCTTATGGCCATGGATAATGCCCTCCTCAACCATAAAGTGGCACTTCTTTCAATTAAGCACCAAGTTGGTTTCTTCACAATGCGCCAATACCTTATCAAGATTATCCAAACATGCATCAAAAGAATCCCCCACAATAGAGAAATCATTCATGAAAACCTCGAGGAAGTCCCCCATCATATCCGTGAATATTGCCGTCATACACCACTGAAAAGTAGCTAGTGCATTACATAAACCAAACGACATACTTGAGAATGCAAATGTGCTATACGGACAAGTGAAGGTGGTCTTCTCTTTGTCTTCAGGTGCAGTAAGAATCTGGTTATACCCGGAATACCCATCCAAAAAGCAACAATAAGCACGCCCGGCTAACCTATCCAACATTTGATCAAGAAATGGAAGCGGAAAATGGTCTTTCCGAGTCATTTTGTTGAGCTTCCTATAATCCATGCATACCCTCCAACCGGTGACAATTCTTGTGGGAATCAACTCATTGTTGTCATTTGTAATCATAGTCATGCCTCCCTTATTTGGGACACATTGTACCGGTGAAGTCCATGAACTATTAGAAATGGGGTAGACAACCCCTGCATCCAACCATTTGATGACCTCTTTCTTGACGACCTCTTGCATGGCCTCATTCAACCTTCTTTGATGTTCTCCAGTGGGATTGGCATCCTCCTCCAATATGATTTTGTGCATGCAAAAGGCGGGGCTTATACCCCCGAATATCCGCCAATGTCCAACCTATTGCCTTCTTCCTCCTTTGGAGCACTGCGAGGGTGGAATCTACCTGTATGTTAGTTAAGCACGAGGAAAAAATAACAGGTAAAGTAGAACACAGGCCTAAGAACCCATACCTGAGGTGTGAAGGCAAAGGCTTCAACTCCAATATGGGAGGCTTCTCGATTGAGGGCTTTGTTGGTGGCACCAAAAATTGATCGGGTCCAAGCCTGCACTACTATTGAGTAGCGAAGGTGGTCGATGCAGTTTTACCCAACTAGGTCAGGATCGAATCCACATGGAGTTAATTTATTTGGAATTAGGTTTATATCTAAGTGTAGATGAGGGTTTTGCTCTTAATTATACTTCCACACATGTTTGGTTTAATTTCTACTTCTGATCTATTCTATTGATTGCAATAATTGAATCTAATGATGATATTTTGGTTGTTGGTTTTCAAATGTTTAAAGAAACTAGCATCGTGACTTCTACCTAGGTGGATATCTAACGGATAGTAAAATCTAGGCCAAGCTCGTGATTAATTGGGATCCTAATATAGCTATCACACCCGGGTACTCACTCTATACATCTCGGTAGTTTGAGTGATTTTGCCCAATTTGGCTTTCTCAAGTCCAAATGGGTATTCATGCAATTCAAGTGATGTTAGCTCAAGTCGGGTATTACTATCTCTAGGTTTAACTAGGGGTGGGCATTCGGTATTTCGGTTCGGTATGTACGAATTTCGGTTTATTAATTGTATATACCAAATACCATACCAAAATATTTCGGTACGGTTCGGTATTTCTTAATTTGGTTCGGTATGGTTTCGGTACGGTTTCGGTTTAATAATCGCTGAATAATCAATGCTAACAGTACACATGTACAACTGAAACTTTCACTGTGAATTGTGAAAGAATCTGCTCCGAACTATAAAGAATAGAGAATTGAGTTATTAATCAAAGTATAAGCTAAAACACCAAATAACTCCAGTGCACTGCAAAGTGCAAACTGAAATTTTTTGGGCGTTGGGGCTGGGGCTGGGAATTAGAATTATAGGCCAAAGGGTCGATGGGCTGGGGCTGGGTTATTAAGAAATTAGAAATTAGAGTGGGCTGGGTAGATGGGCTGGGGTTGGGAATTAAATAAAGAAAGGTTTGGGATTGGGCGTTGGGGCTGGGGCGATGGGCAGTGGGCTGGGTTATTAAGAAAATGTCTTTTAAAAATCGGTATTTCGGTATACCGAAATACCAAAATTTCAGAATTTTAATACCGAGGACCGTACCGAAATACCGAAATAACGAAATTGCAATACCGAATTAGACCGAAATACCGAAAAAATCTGAAATCGAAATACCGAATTATTTCGGTTCGGTTCGGAATTCGGTTTTTCGGATTTTATGCCCACCCCTAGGTTTAACCCTTTAATTGGGGCAATCAATTTCTTGAGTTCACCCCAATTCCTTGTTAGCCTAGTTTCCTAGACTTAGTCCCTCTTTCTCAAGTAGAGACTAAGTCATAAAGGCATGAATCAGTGTTTGCAACCATTAATTCTATAATTCTAGCAAGAACTAGGCTAAATATCACTAACCTATACACATTCTAGCCCTAAAATCAAATACCCACACTAGGGTTGGGTCACAACCCTAACTATGGGTTTAGCCACTCATGGAAATAACAGAAATTAAAGAGAAAATGAAGATAAAATTCAAAATACTAGATTAAAAGATGAAAATCTAATGTTGAAAGATAATTCTAGTAAACAATTGCCCAAAATAGAATGTGCAGTCGTCTCACGTACTCAGCTAAAATATAACATAACCTAAAAATGTCAAAATGATCTATTTATACTAAGCTCAAAATTTTCGAACAAAAATACCCCTGCAGAGGTTGTGCGGCTGCATAATTCTGAGCGCGACCGCATTTTTGCTTTTGCGGTCGCGTAATTCTAACCGCGGTACGCATTATTCAAATCTGGATCTGGGTTGAGGTGAGTTTCGTGGGCTGTATAATTTCCATCGTGGCCGCGTAATGGACTTTTGCGGCCGCGTAATTCTGACACGGACCGCATTTCCTTCTTTTTGCTCAAGTTGTGAGCTCTCTGAACTTCATTCACCGCGGTCCGCATAATTTCCATCACGGCTGCGGTGAGACTTTCGCGGCCGCACATTTCTGGCGCGAACCTCGCTTATTATTTGGCCTAAAAATGTAACTCTCTGAATCTCCCTTTCGCGGACCGCATAATTTTGATCGCGGCCGCGTTGAGGCTTCCGCGGCCGCACCTATTTGTGCGGTCCGCATTTCAGTTCTCTTGGCCCAGTCTTGATTTTTGTTCAAATTTTGACTCCTTTATTAGTTTATTATGACTCCTTTAGCTCATTTTGAACAATTCCTGCAGGCAAACATATAACATTAGTTTCCGGGAATACCTTTATGCATTTTTGGCCTAAAATGCAAGTAAAAGAGAGCAAATGATCAGTTAAAATCCTCATTGATCAGGCATGTACAGCTCGGATTTCTTGTGGCTATGACCCCGCTACACCAAAGGCTGGTCATGACAGGGAGGATATAGGCGTGGACTGAATAAAACAAGATGCCTGGTATGAGGATAAGTATCTTGATGGCGGTGGCAATGATAAAGGCGGAGAGACGGGTGGAGATGACCTTAGCAGTCAGGTAGATGACCTTGTTGGGTTAGGCGACAAGTAGTTGTTTTTCTTTCTTTTTGTTTGTAGACTTGTACATATTTTTATGGGCCTCTATTCTAGCCTTTGTAAAGAAAATATTTTATGAAATGCCATTTCCATTGTTTGTACCTAATTCTTTTCCTTCTGTTCGGGTTTGTATGCCTTTCTTTTGTTTTGCCGTTTGGTCGCTTTAGTCATAAAAATTTGGTTTATATGTGTTGAACGAGGTCGAAACAGAACTCAGTTTTGATCATGGCTGGGGGCCAGTAGGTGTTAATTCGAAAGAGGTCGGATGTAACTAATACTTAGTTAATTCGAAACGAGGTCGAATGTAACTTAGTTAATTCGAACGAGGTCAAATGTAACTTTTATTTAATTACGGTCGAGGGCCGAGTAGGTGTTAATTCGAACAAGGTCAAATGTAACCTATACTTAGTTAATTCGAATGAGTGTCACACCTCCTTTTTCCGCCCCGCGAGGGGACAAGGGAGTTTTTTCCAATTAAAGGACAATCGAAAGGGGATTTATTTATTTATTTCAGAGTCGCCACTTGGGAGATTTAGGGTGTCCCAAGTCACCAATTTTAATCCCGAATCGAGGAAAAGAATGACTCCATATTACAGTCTGCGTACCAGAAATCTAGATAAGGAATTCTGTTAACCCGGGAGAAGGTGTTAGGCATTCCCGAGTTCCGTGGTTCTAGCACGGTCGCTCAACTGTTATATTCGGCTTGATTATCTGATTTTATACAAATGTGAACTTATGTGCCAATTTTATCTTTTAACCGCTTTTATCATTCATTGTTATTTTTATAGGACTTGCAACGTCGTGAAAACATATCTCGAACCACGTTACATCAATGCACCCGTGGTTATTGACATATCTCGACTCGGTTGATATTTGGATTTGGGTCTCATAAATGTGCACCCGAATTTAGGGAGATAACATTATTAAAGGCGTGCCTAAAGCAACTAGCGCATTATTATTTTTGGGGTAGGGCCGTGAAATTTGCTAAACGGCCTGTCCCAAATTCTAAGAATTTTAATAAGGTTCCTATTAGTCCTGACTTTGCTAACGTATTGTTATTGTTATTAAACCCAACTTCTATTACTAACAAATGAGAAATAAGGTTTAAACGCTAGTAGTCATGATTTTTCATTCAGACGTTCACATACCTATTACAACGAGAGTACATAATATATGCGAGCACATATGTTCGCAACAAATCACTGGATGTCAAATTGTTCCCTTAATAAACACAAATATATGCATAGAAGTAGACATTCTCGTAAAAAAAAACTTAAGTTCACAATATGTTCTCACATTTACTTTAAGCATATGCAGTAACTAATCATAAGATGAACATTTTTAACAAAAACGACAAAAAATGCATTGTTGACATTCATCTTAAACCATAATATGCGAATCGAACGAAATGAAACAAAGGACGAAGAACACTAACCTTCGAACCTCGACAAACCTAGAACGACAAATAGCGCCCCCGATGGAACTTCGAACCTGACCTCACTAAACAAGGAAACAATGACGAAACCTCAGACAAACACCTCGACGTACCGGACCTCGACGAACCAAAGACGACCTCGATGGAAAATGGAAAGCTCGGACCCAAAAACTGTCAACGACCAGAGATTGTTGGGTTGCTGTTGTATTTTCCGACGCGGCAACTGGTACATGAAGCTGCAGCAGAAGGGGTCGTTTGGATGTGATGAAAGGATCAGATATGAAAGGAGTTGGTGGCGCGATGCAGCAGCGCAGTCACAGCTACTGCTCGATGGCGAAGCCGCTGGTTTTCCGGTGGTGTTCGCTGGTCGTTTAGTTGTCGATTGGAAAGTGACGACGATGGGGGTGGAGCTGGTGGTTATGGCGTTTTGGGACGATGAGGGAGTAGGGGGCAGTAACGACGGGATAGTGACGACGATGAGGGAGCTGATGGTTTTGGGTTATGGTCGCTAGGGTTTTTCCTAGGTTTTCTTCAGGAAGAGGAGGAAGACGATGAGCAGCGGATGCCGGGTTTAATGGAGGATCACCGAACTGGTTTGACGGAGCTCGAAGGAGGAGGAATGGTCGTGTTTTCCGGCGTTCGTTTGGACAGTGGTCGACGGGCCTGTTTGGTTGTTGACGAAGGTGGTGAGACGGAGAGGGGTTAGCTGGACGGGACGTAAGGAATGGTTGCGATAGTAGGGGTGCTCGGGGTGGTGTTTGGGTGGTGGTGTCCGGGTGATGGTGTTTGGTGATGGTCGCTGGAGGCGTCAGGGTGGTGAGTTGAACGGTGGTGGTTTTTTCCTAGGTTTTCTGAGGATGAAGAAGAGTGCACAGTGCCTTTGCCAAAAAAATTTCCAAGTCCTTCACCTCTGACCCTCTTGGCTTGTTTATCCGTGTATTTTGTAAACTTTTGCCAAGAAAAATGAGCCCCACGCGTGGTGGGGTTCGAGACTTGTGTCCCCCACGCGTGGTGGGGTTCCCCGTGTATCGTGTTTCGTCCGTGTTCCCCACGCGTGTCCCCTCATGTGTGGTGGACTCGGATTATTATGGGCTAGGTCCGAAATTAGGCCTAAAACCGGGTAGTTTGAACCCGAATATTATTCTTTTACCCGGACCCGAGAAATAGGAACACGACGTTGCTCAACTGATTATGTAAGCAAAAAATAACTACAAAAATAAGACTGATAATTAACACAAAACTAGATCTTTTTTTAATATTTTTTTTCAAGATTAAAATAACTACAAAATACTAATAAAACTATTTTTTTGTAATTTTCGTTTTTAATATAAAGATAAAATATAAAGTAACATTTTTGTATTTTTCAAAATTAGAATGACTATAAAACATTAATAGAACTATATTTTTGGTAATTTTCGTTTTTAATATAAAGATAAAATATAAAGTAACATTTTTGTATTTTTCAAAATTAAAATGACTATAAAACATTAATAGAACTATATTTTTGGTAATTTTCGAAATTATATAAAGTACAAAAATAAAGTACAATTTTTGTATTTTTTCAAGTTTATGAGAAATACATAAACTAAAATTTATATATATATTTTTGTAATTTTCCTCTTTTGCGACGAAATAAAGCAAAAATAGTCAAAATAGCTATATTAGGCCTAAATTACATATTTATGCTAAAAAATGTGAAAATTCTCGGGGAGGGTCAAAAATCAGGTGTCTACAGCTGCCCCTCTTTGACTGGAAACACGAAGAGTTTTCCGACAAAGAACGACTAGACATGTTTTTGACCCGACCATTACTTGGAGGGACTACACTACGGAAAGGAAGGGGATGTGACCGAGCCCTGGTATCTGAGCTGCCTACATATCCTTGGTTATACAGGAATCAGGCCACGTGTAGTTCGAAAAATGAGAGAGAGATGGTAGAGTGTACCGAGGTGAAGAGCCGATCGAGGTGCCGTTCCGTTGAGGTTCCGGTCCGCGGTCCTGTCATTACAACAAAAATGAAAACTGAAAAAGACTAACTAAGCCTATCAGCTACTAGTTACAAGGATTCCTATCTTTAAGTCTTCTGAAACTTGATCTTGAGTCTTGAATGGTGCTTCATACCGACTTTGGATTTGAACCTTGCCACTTGCTAGTTGTAGGTGCTAGTTCTTGAGCAGACCGTATTTGTTCTACCTACATATCATTGAGCATACCTTGATACCTTTTTTGTGTCCAGCTTTTGTTGACTACCTCAGCATGTTGACTCGCCTTCTTGAGGCGAGCTTCTGCTATTTATAACTTGGTTGAATGCTGGTGATTTTAGCTGTAGCCTTCTGCTTCCCGGTGCTGGGGATTCCTATTGTTTCCTGCGGGGAATTCCTGTTGTATTCCTCTGCTTTATTGATTCTAAGTGTGCTCCCTTCTCATATGAGCGGGCTTTTGGCTTCAATACTTCAATTGTATTCCCTTATTCTCCAGGTGGGTGCCTGATTTCTATTTCTTTTCTTTATCCTTGTTCTCCAGGTGGACGCCTGATTTCTTCCTTGTCGGCTTGCGTTTTCCTCCGATGCTTTTATTTTGTGAACTTGAGGGATGGTACGGGCCTTTTGCTCCTCTGAGTACCAGTTTTCATTTTGCTTGATCCGCTGGGGACATGTCCTTCTTCATCAAGCCTTTCAATGGTTCCTTCGGCGGTATAGCTCTCTTCATCAGATTTGCCACGCTGGGCATGACTCAATGTTCACAAGCTGTTTCTTTCAAAATGCGTCCTTACGCGTCCTTTTGACTCGTGTGCCTGAGTTTGCTGCCCTATGCTTTCCGGCGCTGAGGATTTTTATTGTTACCTGCTGGATATTCCTGTTGTAACCTTCTACCTTCCGGTGGGGTTACTGCCCTCAAAACCTGAAATATTTAAACTAAAACATAAAAATATTCCTCTCGTAATACAGGTGGGCTCCTATTTAACTAAGACATGAAAATTATTCCTCTCGTTATACAGGTGGGCGCCTATTTAACTAAGACTGAAAATTATTCCTCTCGTTATACAGGTGGGCGCCTATTTAAACTACGACTGAAAATTATTCCTCTCGTTATATAGGTGGGCGCCTATTTAAACTAAGACATGAAAATTATTCCTCTCGTTATACAAGTGGGCGCCTATTTAAACTAAGACTGAAAATTATTCCTCTCGTTATACAGGTGGGCGCCTATTTAAACTAAGACATGAAATTTATTCCTCTCGTTATACAGGTGGGCGCCTATTTAAACTAAGACATGAAATTTATTCCTCTCGTTAAACAGGTGGGCGCCTATTTTAAACTAAGACATGAAATTTATTCCTCTCGTTATACAGGTGGGCGCCTATTTAAACTAAGACATGAAATTTATTCCTCTCGTTATACAGGTGGGCGCCTATTTAAACTAAGACATGAAAATTATTCCTCTCGTTATACAGGTGGGCGCCTATTTAAACTAAGACATGAAATTTATTCCTCTCGTTATACAGGTGGGCGCCTATTTTAAACTAAGACATGAAATTTATTCCTCTCGTTATACAGGTGGGCGCCTATTTAAACTAAGACATGAAATTTATTCCTCTCGTTATACAGGTGGGCGCCTATTTAAACTAAGACATGAAAATTATTCCTCTCGTTATACAGGTGGGCGCCTATTTAAACTAAGACTGAAAATTATTCCTCTCGTTATACAGGTGGGCGCCTATTTAAACTAAGACATGAAATTTATTCCTCTCGTTATACAGGTGGACGCCTATTTTAAACTAAGACATGAAATTTACTCCTCTCGTTATACAGGTGGGCGCCTATTTAAACTAAGACATGAAATTTATTCCTCTCGTTATACAGGTGGGCGCCTATTTTAAACTAAGACATGAAATTTATTCCTCTCGTTATACAGGTGGGCGCCTATTTAAACTAAGACATGAAATTTATTCCTCTCGTTATACAGGTGAGCGCCTATTTAAACTAAGACATGAAAATTATTCCTCTCGTTATACAGGTGGGCGCCTATTTTAAACTAAGACATGAAATTTATTCCTCTCGTTATACAGGTGGGCGCCTATTTAAACTAAGACATGAAATTTATTCCTCTCGTTATACAGGTGGGCGCCTATTTAAACTAAGACATGAAATTTATTCCTCTCGTTATACAGGTGGGCGCCTATTTAAACTAAGACATGAAATTTATTCCTCTCGTTATACAGGTGGGCGCCTATTTAAACTAAGACATGAAATTTATTCCTCTCGTTATACAGGTGGGCGCCTATTTAAACTAAGACATGAAAATTATTCCTCTCGTTATACAGGTGGGCGCCTATTTAAACTAAGACTGAAAATTATTCCTCTCGTTATACAGGTGGGCGCCTATTTAAACTAAGACTGAAAATTATTCCTCTCGTTATACAGGTGGGCGCCTATTTAAACTAAGACATGAAATTTATTCCTCTCGTTATACAGGTGGGCGCCTATTTAAACTAAGACATGAAATTTATTCCTCTCGTTATACAGGTGGGCGCCTATTTAAACTAAGACATGAAATTTATTCCTCTCGTTATACAGGTGGGCGCCTATTTAAACTAAGACATGAAAATTATTCTTCTCGTTATACAGGTGGGCGCCTATTTAAACTAAGACATGCAAATTATTGTTTTCCCGTTCCTCCGAGAAAATTTTTGACAATGGCAGAAAATTTTCTGCCCCTGTTTTGGTGACCTTTCTGGTATCGCGTTCCTCTGCCTTCATCGACCTTTATTTTCCTGCAGCAGACAGAAAGACTTAATTAGTTTTAATCATGGTGGGGCAACGGTGATCTTTCCGTTGGGGGATGGTTTCTCCCTTTCTTTTCCTTGCTCTGGGCACCAATAACTGGTTGGTGGACGACGTCGCTTGCTGGGGTGGTTTTTCCATTTAACCCCATTTCTGCTTCTCTTTTTAGGACATGCCGTGGGAGTCTGCTTTTAATCCCGAAATTACCCCCCTTCAGGAGTTCACTTCCCCCGGCATTGTGAGGCATAGAATTGCATTTCCTGGGGGTATCTTGCACTGGATTGATTTCCCTTTCTTGTGGCGTCTGACCACTTTGGACTGGTAGTAAACTTTGAAAAATCTCTTTCAACACGAATTCTTAGAAAGAAAAACGAAAGAAATAGAAAAAGAAGAAAATCTTTCTGAACCAATACTTGGTGGAAAAAAAAGGAAAAGAGAAAAACTTATCTAGACAACAGGACTGGTCCTTGTGATCATGACGTGCACCATAGATTCCCGACCCAGTCTATTTGTATCAATCAACTTGCCAGATGACCTTACTTGCTGGGGATAAATGGGCGTCCATTTCTCTGTGAACGCGGATCCCTTTTGTTGATCTGTCTCGTCGCCTCATAGTGCCCTTCGAGGGGTTTTCACTAATGAGACTCTCTCTTTTCTCTCAGCTCCCGGCGCCTTATGGTGCCTGTGAAGGTTTTCACCAATAAGACTCTCTCGTTTTATATCCCTCATCTTTCGTCGCCTTGTGGTGCCTGCGAAGGTTTTCACCGCCAAGACTCTCTCATTTTATCATATATTTTCACGGAGGATGGGAGTGCTGTCGATGTGACCCTCTCTTCTAGAGATCAATTCATTTCCCGTTTTATGCTCCTCTTCTTTGTCGGGGATCAGTGTATTACTCTCGGCTTTATTTGCCTGACTTGGCGCCTCTTGGATATTGATCGGGAGGTCTTTTGGACGTCGATGTTGGTTTCGGTGTGGGATAAAAGAAAGGCTATCAAAATAAAATAACTTGATGGGTGATACGCTACAACTTTTGGAATCAAAACTTTGTTGGAACCGTAAAACATAACCTCTGCCCCAGTTTTTCTTGCTTGGGGGATTTTATTTTTACTCTATGTTGAATTATGTGCGTTCGCACATTGTGCCTATCATGTGTACTTGTGTATACTATGCACACTATGTACTCTATGATGCACACTATGACCGAGCCGTGAGGCACCTACGTATCCTTTTTGAGGAATCAGGTCAAACGTAGTTCCCGCTGTTTTGTGGTTTTTATCTTCTTCTTTTTCTTTTTCTTCTTCTCTTTTTTTTCATTTTCTCTTAAAATTTTTCTCTTCTTCTTCTTTCTCTTTTCATATCTTTTCCGTTAGTGATTCCAAAAGAGGGGTATGAAAGAATAACTTAAAGCTCAAAAGGGGAAAACAAGGGTAAAAGTGTTTGGATAGAAGAAAGAATTGCCTCCGTCATTTCATTATCCAATAAGTACCAAGTACAAACGAACGAACCAACAACTGCCATAATCAAAAGAAATTACGCATAATATCTCTTGACTGCATCCGAATTGATAGCCATGTCAACACATCTTCCCTCGATATCCGTTAAACACAAAGCTCCATTGGACAATACTCTGGTCACGATATAATGCCCTTGCCAATTTGGGGCGAATTTGCCTTTTGCCTCGACCTGGTGTGGGAGGATCTTCTTCAATACCTGCTGCCCTACTTCAAACTTCCTGGGGCCTACCTTCTTATTATATGTTCTTGCCATTCTCTTCTGATACAGCTGACCATGGCACACCGCTGCCAATCTTTTCTCGTCTATCAAGCTCAACTGTTCCAATCGAGCTTTGACCCATTCGTCATCATCGATCTCGGCTTCAACGACAATCCGGAGGGACGGAATTTCGACCTCCGCCGGTATTACGGCCTCAGTTCCGTACACCAACAAATAAGGAGTTGTACCTATGGAAGTCCGGACTGTAGTGCGGTAACCCAACAAAGCAAAGGGTAATCTCTCGTGCCATTGTCTGGACCCTTCCACCATCTTTCGCAGTATCTTCTTGATGTTCTTATTGGCTGCTTCGACCGCTCCATTCGCCTTGGGACGATATGGGGTGGAATTGCGGTGTGTAATCTTGAATTGTTGGCATACCTCTCTCATCAGGCTGCTGTTAAGATTCGCACCGTTATCCGTAATGATTACTTTTGGGATCCCAAATCTGCAGATGATATGGGAGTGCACAAAATCCACCACTGCCTTTTTAGTTACCGACTTGAAGGTTTTAGCCTCAACCCATTTGGTGAAGTAATCAATGGTTACTAGAATGAACCTATGACCATTGGATGCTGCTGGCTCGATAGGTCCAATGACATCCATGCCCCATGCCACAAACGGCCAGGGTGCTGACATCGTATGTAACTCTGTTGGCAGAGAATGAATCCAATCTCCATGTATCTGACACTGATGACATTTCCTCACGAAAGTGATACAGTCATGTTCCATGGTGAGCCAATAAAACCCTGCCCGAAGGATTTTCCTTGCCAATACATATCCGCTCATATGTGGCCCGCAAACTCCAGCATGTACCTCTGCCATTACCGTCATGGCTTGACCGACATCTATACATCTCAACAATCCCAAATCTGGGGTCCTTTTGTATAGCACTCCTGCGCTGAGGAAGAAACCATTTGACAAACGCCGAAGGGCTCTTTTGTGGTCTCCAGTGGCCTGTTCCGGATATATCCCCATTCGGAGGTATTCTTTGATATCATGAAACCAGGGCTCGCCATCTGCTTCCTCTTCTACGGCGTTGCAATAAACGTGCTGATCACGGACCTGGATGTGCATAGGATCAACATACATTTTGTCAGGGTGGTGCAACATTGATGCTAAGGTGGCCAATGCATCCGCAACCTCGTTATGAACTCTCGGGATATGTTTGAATTTTACCGATCGAAATTGCTTGCTCAGATCGTGCAAGCATTGTCGATAAGGTATGAGTTTCAAGTCCCGTGTTTCCCATTCACCCTGAATCTGATGTACCAAGAGGTCCGAGTCTCCCAAGACCAAGACGTCTTGGACATCCATGTCCGCAGCCAATCGTAGACCCAAAATGCAAGCTTCATACTCGGCCATATTATTGGTGCAATAGAAGCGTAGTTGAGCCGTAACAGGATAATGGCATCCCGTTTCAGAAATGAGTACTGCTCCTATTCCCACCCCTTTCGCGTTTGCAGCTCCATCGAAGAAAAGCTTCCAACCCGGTTCCTCGGGTAACTCCAGCTCGTTTGTATGCATTACCTCTTCGTCGGGGAAATACGTTCTTAAAGGCTCGTATTTTTCATCAACATGATTCTCTGCCAAATGATCAGCCAGCGCCTGGGCTTTCATGGCTGTCCTCGTCACATAGACGATATCGAACTCTGTGAGCAGAATTTGCCATTTTGCCAACCTTCCTGTGGGCATAGGTTTCTGAAAGATATATTTCAATGGGTCCAAATGAGATATGAGATAAGTAGTGTACGATGACAGGTAGTGTTTCAACTTCTGAGCTACCCAAGTTAGGGCACAACATGTTTTCTCGAGTTGAGTGTACTTGACTTCATATACTGTGAATTTCTTGCTAAGATAGTAGATGGCCTGCTCCTTCCTTCCTGTGTCATCATGTTGCCCTAATACACAACCAAAAGAATTTTCCAGGACCGTCAGATAAAGAATCAAGGGCTTCCCTGGCTGAGGCGGGACCAATACGGGTGGATTAGACAGATACCCTTTGATTTGGTCGAAAGCCCCTTGACACTCTGCCGTCCAACTTACCGCAGCATCTTTTCTCAGCAACCGAAATATGGGCTCACAAGTCGCCGTGAGTTGAGCGATGAACCTGCTGATGTAATTGAGTCTACCCAGCAAACTCATTACCTCTGTTTTGTTCTTTGGCGGTGGCAGATCTCGGATGGATTCGATTTTGGATGGGTCTAACTCAATCCCCCGTCGACTGACGATGAATCCTAACAACTTTCCTGATGGAACCCCGAATGCGCATTTGGCCGGGTTAAGCTTGATATCATACCTTCGGAGTCTTTGGAAGAATCTCCTTAGGTCTGCTACATGGTCTTCCTGACGCCAAGACTTTATGATCACATCATCGACGTACACCTCAATTTCTTTGTGTATCATGTCGTGAAACACAACAGTCATTGCTCGCATGTACGTTGCCCCAACATTCTTTAGTCCGAACGGCATTGCCCGATAGCAGTAAGTTCCCCATGGCGTGATAAACGCGGTCTTTTCCGCATCTTCTTCGTCCATTAGGATCTGATGATAACCCGCATAGCAATCCACAAATGATCCAATCTCGCGCCCAGCGCAATTATCGATCAAGATATGGATGTTGGGTAACGGAAAATTGTCCTTGGGACTTGCTTTGTTGAGGTTGCGGTAGTCGACGCACACCCTGATTTTTCCATCCTTCTTTGGGACTGGTACCACATTGGCCAACCACTCGGGATATCGAGTGACCCGAATGACCTTCGCCTGCAACTGCTTAATCACCTCTTCTTTGATCTTTACACTCATTTCTGTTTTAAATTTCCTTAGCTTTTGCTTGACCGGAGGGTATGCCGGGTCAGTGGGCAATTTGTGAACCACTAAATTGGTGCTTAATCCTGGCATATCATCATATGACCATGCAAAAACATCTTTGAATTCCATGAGGGTTTCGATCAATTCTTCCCTGACATTCGGCTCAATATGGATGCTGATTTTGGTTTCTCGGACATTATCAGCATCCCCTAGATTCACAGCCTCAGTGTCATTTAGGTTAGGTTTGGGTTTTTCTTCAAATTGGCGCAGTTCTCGATTTATCTCTTCGAAGGCTTTATCTTCGTCATATTCAGATTCATCGTCGCAAACGACCTCTTGTGTCATTAAGTCGGATTCAGATTGATTTATTAGATAGGTCGACGATCCGTTGTGCATGCCATGTCATTAGAACCAGTAAAAAGAGAACTGTTCAGAAAGAAAAAGAACAAAACAAAATTAAAATGGGCAAAAGGAGAGAACTTTATTAAACTTGCGGGATAAAAGGGTTCATACTTTTACAAAACAAAAGTAAAATTTGGATTACACCCTCGAATAATCCGAACAAAACAAAACAAACAAAACATAAATCAAAGCCTACTACCAAGACTCCCCTCGGACAGGAAGAGGAGTAACCGTCCAGTTGTTGGTTTTGGCCTTAGGCCCCACAAACTTGTATCTCTGCTCCGCTGGAACCTTCTCCAGCTTCTACCATACTGACATCAGCGAATAGCCTCTCGAAACTCTGATTCAGGTCCCCATCCATACCAATCAATGGTCCTAGGATCTTCGGGACTGGCAACCCCTTGGCACTGGCTCTGACAAAGGACCTTGAGAGACGTGGCACCGGTTTGGGCAGAAACCAGATCCTCTTCTTCATTTTTCGCGCTTGCTTCCTATCTGCTGTGGTTGGTTTGAACCCCAATCCGAAAGTTTCCAGATTTTTAGGCAGGGTGACAGGTTGGACAATCCCTTGAAGCTCGACTCCCAGGCCTTTTCCTGGTACAAATCCATTACCCAGCATTTCTGAGACCATCATGACCGTTGCGGCAGCTACCCTAGGGTGTGGGATGATCTCTCCTTCAGAGATTTTGTTGGCCGACCCTGTATCGAAGATCTGGTAGACCCAAGGACCTTTGTCGTCAGTGGTCTCAATGAAAGGTACAATGGCGCCACCCATGGTGCACGCCGGGTCCTCGCCGTGTAACACGACCTCTTGCCTTTCCCACTCGAACTTCACCATCTGATGTAGGGTGGAGGGCACCGCTTTGGCGGCATGAATCCATGGTCGTCCTAACAGCAGGTTATAAGATACTGTGGCATCTAACACCTGGAATTCCATGGTAAACAGGACTGGACCAATGGTCAGTTCAAGTACAACATCCTCTACAGTGGCTGTTCCGTTTCCGTCAAACCCTCGGACACAGATGCTATTCTTGCGGATTCTTCCGCGGTCGATCTTTAACTGGTCCAGAGTGGATAATGGACAAATATTGGCGCTTGAGCCGTTATCCACCAATACTCGAGTTACCACCGAGTCTTCACATTTGACAGCTAGGTATAGAGCTTTGTTATGCTCCGTACCTTCCACCGGCAGGTCATCATCTGAGAATGTTACCCTGTTCACCTCGAAAATCTTGCTGGCAATGGTTTCCAGGTGGTTTACAGAAATCTCACTGGGTACATGAGCTTCGTTCAATATCTTCAACAGGGCCCGCCGATGCTCCTTAGAATGGATCAGTAATGATAGCAGTGAAATCTGGGCCGGTGTTTTTCTCAGCTGTTCGACCACAGAATAGTCCTGTACCTTCATCTTTCTCAGTAACTCCTCAGCCTCTTCTTCAGATACAAGTTTCTTGGTTGCAGCCGGGTTGGTTCTTCTCAGCTCCGCCGGAGCAAAACACCGACCTGATCGAGTCAGCCCCTGTGCTTCACAACTAACTTCCTCCACCTGTTTTCCTTTGTACATCACTACTGCCTTCTCGTATTTCCAAGGCACAACCTTGCTATCAATCATTGGCAGCTGGACTACAGGCTTTATAGTGACCAATTCTCTGTATACCCCCTTCAGCACAACGGCGGGTGTGGGCTTAGTCCCCAACTGGTTTGGCTCAGATTTGCTTGTCTTGGCGGACGGGCCCTTTCCCCATATTACTAATGGCTTGTCGCCTTCTCCCTGCGACTGTACCCCCACTCCTCCACTGGCTGATCCTTCTTTCGGAGCGGCCTGGATCATCATCACTGTTTGCGAGGGCTTTCTCAACTCTCCTCCCTCATACACCAACTCGATCATATGCGTCTCGTGGTGTGCTGGCAGTGGGTTCTGATTGATGTTAGGAGCCTCTGGTGTCTGGACCTCAATTTTGTTAGTGTCAATGAGGTCTTGTATCGCCTGCTTCAGCCTCCAACATTTTTCAGTTTCATGTCCCAGCATCCCTGAGCAATATTCACAGCTTATCGTCCTGTTCACATTTTGAGGCGGGGGTTTTGCTCTCGGGGTTCGACAGGACTTACCAAACCCAACCGTCTCAATTTGTGGAATACTGCGGTATAGGACTCTCCCAGCTCAGTAAAGGCTCTATGTTTCTGTAGCCTATCATTTTTAGCTGCTTGACTCCCTCGAAAACCTGTCCCTGGAGGGTTCCTGTATGCTCTGGGCGGAGGGTAGGTATTTTGTGGTGGTGGGTAGTTATTATGTGGAGCTGGGTATGTGTTGTGGGGAGCCGACACACGCCATTGTGGGCGAACCGGAGGTTGGGCGTATGTCTGGGCTTGATGGACGGTGAAATGCGGTTCTTGGGGTGGATAGTAGTGATGTGGTGGGTTGTATGGGTAATTTGTCCTGTGAGGTCTGGGTTGGTTGTAGTGTGGCCTGCCAGACCCGGACCAACTGCCTGCCTCGATCGAGGCAACTTCTTCTTTCTTTCTTCTCAGCGCACCTCCCGTGCCGTTCTGAATAGCCTGGGTCGTTGCCTTGAGTGCCGAGTAGTTCAGGATTTTGTCAGACCTCAGACCCTCTTCTATCATGACCCCTATCTTGACCACCTCGTTGAAGGATTTTCCAACCGTTGTCACCAAGTGACCAAAGTAGGTTGGATCCAATGTTTGTAAGAAATAGTCCACCATCTCTCCCTCTCTCATGGGAGGATCGACTCTGGCCGCTTGCTCTCTCCAGCGGAAACCGAACTCGCGAAAACTTTCCCCGGGTTTCTTCCCAGTCCTCAACAATGTGAGACGGTCAGGGACTATCTCGAGATTGTACTGGAAATGACCTACGAAAGCCTGCGCCAGATCATCCCAAGTGTACCACCTACTGGAATCCTGCTTGATATACCATTCCAGTGCAGATCCGCTCAGACTTTGACTGAAATAAGCTATCAGCAGCTCATCTTTGCCGCCTGCCCCTCTCATTTTGCTACAGAATCCCCGCAAATGTGCCATGGGATCGCCGTGCCCTTCATATAAATCAAACTTAGGCATCTTGAACCCAGCCGGGAGCTGGACGTCCGGGAAAGGGCATAGATCTTTGTAAGCTACGCTGACTTGGTTGCCCAAACCGTGCAGGTTCCTGAAGGACTGCTCCAGGCTTTTGAACTTTCTCAATACCTCATCCTGTTCAGGGGCTTTAACCGGCTTTTCAATCTCTGTCGGTACCTCCAAGTGCGGATTGTAGGCCTGGGGCTCGGGGGCATGGAATGTAGGCTCAGGGGGTAGTACTGCGTATCGTGGGCCTAAAACAATGGCTCACTGGTCGTTCTTTGCAAGGTGGCTGATGGGGGTCCCACAAAAGTGGGAATATTCGGTGTTGGGAGAGGTTGATGGGGTGGTGGAGCTTGGGAATCATGAGGGCTTCTTTCTTGATGATAACGGGGATTCGGGAGGCTTGTGGAAGGGCCGGAATGAGGGTATTCCGGCATGCGCCCCAATGGCTCAGGACTCTTTTGTGCTTTGGCTAAAGCTAGCTGCATTGCATTCATCTCTAGTCCCATCCTTTCAATCTTTTCCATCGCTTCTTTTAACAACTGGCTCATCGGCCTTTCTTCCTCGTTACTATTCTCTGAAGTAGTCATGCTTATTGCTACCGGTCCTTTGGATCTGGTTTGGTAAGGGTGTGTTGCCAGAATTCTTTAACAACTAACTGTCTTGATCAGACAACAACAAACTTCGTTAGCGTTAGAGTTTAACGGATTTAATCTCAACACATAGAGGATGCAATGCTCCTAGGCAGTTAACCGTTTCTACATGCTTTGCTTTAAACAACATGCGTCATCCCGGTTTGCTCATTTATCCCCTTTTCTTGTTTTTTTTTATTATTTTATTTTTATATTTTCTTTTCTTTCTTTATTAAAAGCGGTCGAATCTTATGGGGATTGCCTACGTATCACGTCCCCGCGTGAATCAGACCAGGCGTAGTTCTGCCTTAAAGTAAAGAAACACAAAATTCTTGTGAAATCGTTAAATTCATTCTCAAAATTTTGCTATTACAAATTACTTCAAGCAAGGAATAGCAATAGTACAGACTCCACAGTTCTTAACCCGTTTTGACTAAAAGAAAAGAAAACAACATATGGAAAAGCAACAAAGCCAAATAAACAAGACTCAACCAAAGATTAATTTTCCAACTTAGGGGCCCGCGAGGCATCATTCGGCCTTTCCGCGGCCCTTGGTGTGAGGTCCCTCTGCAGGCTTTTCAACTCATTCATGATTCGGTGGACGCAACCCATGATGGAAACAAGGAGGGTCTTCCGAGGCATTTGCTCGCATGCCAGGCATCTCATGTAGATGTAATGCCCAATCTCGTCGATCCTTCCTCGAATGTTGTCCCTTTCTGCGAACAACTGCCTTATCTGTCGGTTCTTCAATCCTAGTGTTTGCGCATTGTTGGCAAGCTGATCCTGGAACATCTCCATTTGTCTTTCCATTCTGGTCATTGCATTGTAACATCGCCTTCTGTCGGCTTGGGCATCTCGTGTTTGCTTGAAGATCCTCTCTTGAAGAGTGGAATTCGTTTCCCTTAATGTCCCGATGCTCAGTTCATAATCCCTTATGACTTGTTGCAGGCGCTGCCTCCGGGCCATTGTACCCTTTGCCCATTTGGTCCGCAATCTAGCTGTGCTAGCCTTGGCTCTTTCCAAATCTTCATGGCATTCCGCAACCTGATCCTTTAACCCCGCTATCAATCTTTTATCCGCCCGGCTTCTCAGCTGGTTATCAGCCTCCTTTTTCATCCTCCGGATCTGAGCTTTGAGGATCTCGCCTTCTCTGATTAATCTGTTCTTTTCTCCCTTGTGGGCAGCAGACTGTAATTGGCATTCAAACCTCATATCCTGAACTTGTTGCTTCAGTTTGCCTGTTTCGGCAAGATATTCCCGCTCTTTGGCCAACCAGCCCCACTGCTCTTGTGAAGATTTGGCAAATTCTTGCAGGTGAGGTCTTTTGGTCGGCCTTCCAGATGATGTCTCCCCTTTGTACCAGGCCTGATACCCGGGCGAAACTTCCCCTTTTGCCCGATTCATTACACAAGTATTTGCTTCTAAGTATTGACATTGGCTCCAAATTTGGCGAACCCTTGCTTCAGGAAACTGGCCGTCGGGACTGATCTCAATCACCTGGGTGCTTAGATCCTCGTCTTTCGACACTATCTGACACCTCCCAAGTTGCCTTAAAACCCGATGCGGCGCGTATGGTTGAATGCTCTTAAGTCCCATTAAGAGAAAATGGGGCCTGGCTGCTGGCATGTATATGACTTCGTCGATCGGTAACCATCCTAGCGCCCACTGTATTTGACTGGCGTCGAGGGTACGGAAATATGAGGTCCATGCTGTGACTCCTTCCGGTAGGTAGGTCTCATTAACTCTGGTATAGAACTCCTCTATGCAGGTCTTTTCAGCGGATCCATGGCTCAGAAACTGGGCTCGGTGACATAGGTGTTCGGTCATCCACATTTGTAACAACAAATTGCAACCCTCGAAAAAGCTTCCTCCGGCTTTGCAAGACGTGAGAGCCCGGAACATATCAGATACTATCATGGGCGCCAACGTACTATCTCTCTGTGTGAGCAACGTACTGACGACCCCTGCTATCTTTATGTCAATATTCCCGTCTTTTCTTGGGAATACTAAGAGTCCTAAGAAAGTTATCATGAAAGCAATCCGTCTATGTTCTTCCCACTTTTGACGATTACTTTTGCTGCACAACTGGTTTTCTGGCTTGTCGAATCCTCCTATGTGACCATATCTTTGATATATGAAACTCATGCTGCAAAAACCTTTTGCCAAGTCAGGGTTATGAATTGTTCTGACTATCTTTAAGGAGTCCAGAAACCGGTGTATTGCTACAGCTCTTGGAGCAATCAGATATTTGTGCCTCAAAGGAGTCTCAGCGCTGCCGATATACCCTGCTATTTCTTCTAAAGTTGGGGTAAGTTCAAAATCTGAGAAACGGAAGACATTGTGCGCAGGATCCCAGTGGGGGACTAGTGCCCTTATGATATCTCCTCGTGGCCTGATATCCAACAAACTCGTGAGGCCTTTCAGATACTTCTTGATTTCGTCATGCCCTTCTTTGCCTAAATCATTCCACCAGAGCCGCAATTGGAGGGGGATTTTATTCATGATTGAAAAGGGTTCATTTGGAGTCGTGCTCATTCTGCACATTTATTAATAAAATTTTAACAAACGAAACTTATTCTGATAAAAACAAAAATATGTGATTTTTATCAAAAGGATTTCTGAACACGACCTCTCAGCACTTCATGAACGAAGATTTTTAAGGTTGTGTGAGAAAAAACGAGGTGGCCGTCTGCACCAAGGCAGCCTTCCGGAGTTCCTTTCAGGAACATTTGGCTATTTTTGACATAAGCGGCATCACCCGGACTTGTTTATGACTCTTTTATCATTTTTTCAAAAAATAGAAAATTCAACATTGCAAACACGGCCTTTCAATGCCTCGGGACGAAGATTTTTAAGGCTATGTGGGTCGACTGAACCAAGTCTTAAAAATGACCCAAAGGTGGCTGTTTATGCAAAGTCAGCCTTCCGGCGTCCCTTTCGGGAACATTCGGCTATGTCTTGATAAAACAGCGGCACCCGACTTCTTTATGACAATTAAAATTTGACATATTTGTTTTTGCTATTTTTTTTGTAAAAGGGGGAAGTTACATCGCTAGACTTATTTACGACAAAATTAAAAATCTTTGACATGTTTTTTTTTCTTTTTTTATATTTGTTTTTTGGCTTTTTAGCAAAAGGTGGGGTTGGACCCGATGAGGGTTGCCTACGTATCTCACACCCGGAGAGAATCAAACCCGCGTAGTTCGGGTAATCAAGAATAAGTAGATGAACTAACTTTTTTCTGAATTTGTGAAAGAACTACTTTAAAAGAAGAAAGGAAGTATATTTTTTTTGATTTTTGATTGATTTTCTTTTTAAAAGAAACACTTCTAAGATATATTTTTTGAATTTTCATTTGCATTATTTTTTATTCTAAAGAAAAGAAGAATATATTTTTTTGGGAATTTTCCCTTTAATAAAGAAATGCTTCTAAAATGTTTTTTTTTTTTTGAATTTTGCATTTTCTTTTCAATTTTGAAAGAAGAATCAAAATATTTTCGGATTTTTCTTCTTATTATACATTTTTTTTAAAAAAAAAATAATAATTAAAAGACTTTCTAAAGAAGTTAATAATGGAAAATATTTTTGGATCTTTTTTTTTTGTTTTTGAAAATTGGGAGTCTAAAAACTTTTCTAAACTTTTTTGGCAAGACAAATATTTTTGCAACAAATAAAGACATATATATATTTTTTGGAAAAAAAAAATAAAAAAATTGGATATATATATATTTGTGACAAATAATGAAAGACTCTTTTTTATTATTATTATTATTTGAATTTTTCATAAAAAAAAACCATTTTAAAATAAGACTTTTTTTTTTAAATTTTATTTTTATAACAAGACAAACTATATATTTCTATATTTTTCTGAAAAACAAAACAGAACAACGATTTTTCTATTTTTCCTTTGCTTTTAATAAAACAAACTAATAAGACGTTTTTTTTTCATTTTCTCAAAATTTCGGCAGAGTTTTGACAGTATTTGGGTATTGGGTTTTTTTTCAAAAATAAACAATCAATTCCTTAACCGTTATTTTCCCTTTTTTTCAATTTCACAAAATTCATAATATTCAAACACCGGTCAGCATGCGGGTACGAGACAAATAAATGCACGGAAAACAAATAGGATGCATCAGGATGGCCTTTTCATATCAGGTCGCTAGTCCTAGACGGACCCAACCCCTGTGTTGAGTCCCCTGAGTCAAATGCAACGTGATGCAAATAAGCGTTCCTACTAGGGATCCGGCATGAAGTCACGTTATTCTATGTTCAAAAACCTGGGTCGGTGTTCTAGACAGTGTACCCGAGCGGACAACTCGAGCTGAGGAAGGAGCTCCTTTCCGGGAACCAAAAGGCCAGCCGGCTTAGAAACTTTCCGAGCCTCTTTTATTCAGGGTATGACACTAACAGAATAGGGAGTCTCAACCAGTAAGCACATCCCCGGAGGTAAGAAGAGAAAGGTTTCGGCACAATTTATATACAGTTCAAATAATATCAAAGCGGTAAAAGCAGCATTTAGCACATTAGGCTCAAACATGTAAAAATCAGATAATAAATAAAGCCAAATAATAACAATTATTCTAAGCTCGAATTCTTAACCCTGAACCAGTGGTTCTGGGCGATCATCCCCAGCAGAGTCGCCAGAGCTGTCACACCTCCTTTTTCCGCCCCGCGAGGGAACAAGGGAGTTTTTTCCAATTAAAGGACAATCGAAAGGGGATTTATTTATTTATTTCAGAGTCGCCACTTGGGAGATTTAGGGTGTCCCAAGTCACCAATTTTAATCCCGAATCGAGGAAAAGAATGACTCCATATTACAGTCTGCGTACCAGAAATCCGGATAAGGAATTCTGTTAACCCGGGAGAAGGTGTTAGGCATTCCCGAGTTCCGTGGTTCTAGCACGGTCGCTCAACTGTTATATTCGGCTTGATTATCTGATTTTATACAAATATGAACTTATGTGCCAATTTTATCTTTTAACCGCTTTTATCATTCACTGTTATTTTTATAGGACTTGCAACGTCGTGAAAACATATCTCGAACCACGTTACATCAATGCACCCGTGGTTATTGACATATCTCGACTCGGTTGAGATTTGGATTTGGGTCACATAAATGTGCACCCGAATTTAGGGAGATAACATTATTAAAGGCGCGCCTAAAGCAACTAGCGCATTATTATTTTTGGGGTAGGGCCGTGAAATTTGCTAAACGGCCTGTCCCAAATGCTAAGAATTTTAATAAGGTTCCTATTAGTCCTGACTTTGCTAACGTATTGTTATTGTTATTAAACCCAACTTCTATTACTAACAAATGAGAAATAAGGTTTAAACGCTAGTAGTCATGATTTTTCATTCAGACGTTCACATACCTATTACAACGAGAGTACATAATATATGCGAGCACATATGTTCGCAACAAATCACTGGATGTCAAATTGTTCCCTTAATAAACACAAATATATGCATAGAAGTAGACATTCTCGTAAAAAAACTTAAGTTCACAATATGTTCTCACATTTACTTTAAGCATATGCAGTAACTAATCATAAGATGAACATTTTTAACAAAAACGACAAAAAATGCATTGTTGACATTCATCTTAAACCATAATATGCGAATCGAACGAAATGAAACAAAGGACGAAGAACACTAACCTTCGAACCTCGACAAACCTAGAACGACAAATAGCGCCCCCGACGGAACTTCGAACCTGACCTCACTAAACGAGGAAACAATGACGAAACCTCGGACAAACACCTCGACGTACCGGACCTCGACGAACCAAAGATGACCTCGATGGAAAATGGAAAGCTCGGACCCAAAAACTGTCAACGACCAGAGATTGTTGGGTTGCTGTTGTATTTTCCGACGCGGCAACTGGTACGTGAAGCTGCAGCAGAAGGGGTCTTTTGGATGTGAGGAAAGGATCAGATATGGAAGGAGTTGGTGGCGCGATGCAGCAGCACAGTCACAGCTACTGCTCGATGGCGAAGCCGCTGGTTTTCCGGTGGTGTTCGCTGGTCGTTTAGTTGTCGATTGGAAAGTGACGACGAGGGGGGTGGAGCTGGTGGTTATGGCATTTTGGGACGATGAGGGAGTAGGGGGCAGTGGCGACGGGATAGTGACGACGATGAGGGAGCTGATGGTTTTGGGTTATGGTCGCTAGGGTTTTTCCTAGGTTTTCTTCAGGAAGAGGAGGAAGACGATGAGCAGCGGATGCCGGGTTTAATGGAGGATCGCCGGACTGGTTTGACGGAGGTCGAAGGAGGAGGAATGGTCGTGTTTTCCGGCGTTCATTTGGACAGTGGTCGACGGGCCTGTTTGGTTGTTGACGAAGGTGGTGAGACGGAGAGGGGTTAGCTGGACGGGACGTAAGGAATGGTTGCGACAGTAGGGGTGCTCGGGGTGGTGTTTGGGTGGTGGTGTCCGGGTGATGGTGTTTGGTGATGGTCGCTGGAGGCGTCAGGGTGGTGAGTTGAACGGTGGTGGTTTTTTCCTAGGTTTTCTGAGGATGAAGAAGAGTGCACAGTGCCTTTGCCAAAAAAATTTCCAAGTCCTTCACCTCTGACCCTCTTGGCTTGTTTATCCGTGTATTTTGTAAACTTTTGCCAAGAAAAATGAGCCCCACGCGTGGTGGGGTTCGAGACTTGTGTCCCCCACGCGTGGTAGGGTTCCCCGTGTATCGTGTTTCGTCCGTATTCCCCACGCGTGTCCCCTCATGTGTGGTGGACTCGGATTATTATGGGCTAGGTCCGAAATTAGGCCTAAAACCGGGTAGTTTGAACCCGAATATTATTCTTTTGCCCGGACCCGAGAAATAGGAACACGACGTTGCTCAACTGATTATGTAAGCAAAAATAACTACAAAAATAAGACTGATAATTAACACAAAACTAGATCTTTTTTTAATATTTTTTTTCAAGATTAAAATAACTACAAAATACTAATAAAACTATTTTTTTGTAATTTTCGTTTTTAATATAAAGATAAAATATAAAGTAACATTTTTGTATTTTTCAAAATTAGAATGACTATAAAACATTAATAGAACTATATTTTTGGTAATTTTCGTTTTTAATATAAAGATAAAATATAAAGTAACATTTTTGTATTTTTCAAAATTAAAATGACTATAAAACATTAATAGAACTATATTTTTGGTAATTTTCGAAATTATATAAAGTACAAAAATAAAGTACAATTTTTGTATTTTTTCAAGTTTATGAGAAATACATAAACTAAAATTTATATATATATTTTTGTAATTTTCCTCTTTTGCGACGAAATAAAGCAAAAATAGTCAAAATAGCTATATTAGGCCTAAATTACATATTTATGCTAAAAAATGTGAAAATTCTCGGGGAGGATCAAAAATCAGGTATCTACAATGAGGTCGAATATAACTTAGTTATTTATGGCCGAGGGCCGCATAGGTATTAAGGCAACATTGCTTTGGCGAAAATATGGGCGAACTTCATGCATTTGTGTTTTGTTCATAAGATTGGAGAAATAAGCATATTTTCAGGGCTGGCATTCCAGTCCCAGTCTATTTAGTCCCTTCATTAGTTGACCTGAAAAAGTATTGAGAGGTTGGGAAATGAACTGACCGTCCTGTGACTTCTTCCGTTCGCACTTCAACTTGAAGTGTCCCCCTTGTTGCCTCATTAGAAACCTCCTTGAGAAAACCCAAATGGGACAAAACTCAAGTGGGGGGAAAGAGTACGACTTGGAGAATATTTTTTCTTAAAAGTTGAAGTACATGAGGTGGGTGATATTCCAGTTGTTTGGTAATAGTTTTTCTTCCAATATTTCTAGTTGGAACGACCCTTTGTTTGCTGTTGTCGTGATTTCGTATGGACCATCCCAATTTGTTCCCAGTTTGCCTCCCTGCGGGTCCTTACTTGCTTGTGTTTTAGCTTTGAGCACATAGTCCCCGATTTTAAGTGGTTTGATCTTTGCCTTTTTGTTATAATAGCGTTCTGCATGTTATTTTTGGGCGATCATCCTTATGTAGGCCATATCTCTCCGTTCTTCGTCGAGCTCTTACGTCTTGCTTTCATCGTTTCTCGGCCCTCTCTCATGAGAATATCTCAAACTGGGCTCTCCAACTTTGACTGGTATTACCGTATCAATCCCATGGACTAATGAGCAGGGCGTCTCTCATGTGCTCGTCGTTGGCGTTGTTCGGTAGTCCCAAATCACTTCAGGTAATAACTCTAGCTATAGTCTCTTGGCGTCCTAAAGCTTTTTCTTCATGATGTTCAGTATTGTTTTATTGGAGGATTCTGCTTGCCCGTTGCCCACGGGGTGATACAGTGTTGAGAGTATTCTTTTGATATGCCGCTTCTCAAAAAATTTGGAGACCTTTTTTTCTTATAAATTAGGGTTCGTTGTCGCAACTGATCTCTTTGGGAGGCCAAAGTGGCACACGATGTTTTTCTATATAAAGGCGATCACTTCATGTTCGTGTATCTGGGCGAATGCTCCTACTTCTACCCATTTAGAAAAATATTCACTTAAAACAAAAAGAAATCTTACGTTACCTCGCCCCGTAAGGAGGGAGCCAACGATATCCTTTCCCCACTTGATGAATGGCCAAAGCGAAGTGACTGAGTGGAGTTGCTCTCCTGCTTGGTGGATCATTGGGGAATATTTTTGGCATTGCTCGCATTTTTGTCACGAAGTCTACGGCCTCTTTTTTCATCGTGGGCCAGTAGCAACCTATCCGTATGAGACATCTGACTAGGGATCGATTGCTGGAATGAGCTTCGCAGTGGCCTTCATGGACTTCTTCAAGGACATATCGCGTCTGATTCGGGCCTAAGCATTTCGCTAGGGGGCCACTATACGTCCTCTTGTATAGGTCGTTATAAATGATGTTGTACCTGGCTGCTTGCATCCGAAGCTTCTTGGCTTCTTTTTTATCATCTGGGAGTACGCCATCCTGCAAGTATGTAACAACACGGTTGCTCCAGTCCCAAGTTAGTTGTATGGTATTTACCTCGATTTGATCTATCGATGAGTAGAGGAGGGTTATAGTGTCTTTTTCTCCGGTTATATGTTTGGTGGTTGCTGCTAATTTGGCGAGGCCATCTGCTTTGATGTTTTGTGCTTGAGAAATTTGGTTGAGCTGACGTTCATCGAACTCGGGCAGCAGTTTACAGATCTCGGCCTGGTATTTTTGTAACCTTTTCTCTTTGATCTGGAAAGTCCCCGTGACTTGGTTGACGACGAGTTGAGAATTGCAACATAGTTTGACCTGTCTCGCCCCATACTTGAGTGCTAGCTTTAACCCTACAATCACGACCTCATACTCGGCCTCGTTGTTAGTCATGTACGGGCACCTTATGGACTGGCAGATCACTTCGCATGTTGGGACTTCGAGTACGAGTCCCACTTCGGACTCTGACACGTTGGAAACGTTGTCGGTGTAAAAAAAATCCATAGATCTTGTGTTTGGGGAGAAGCCTGGACGGCTTATTTTTCGACATCGGGCATTATTTTTGCACTAAAGTCGTTGACGAAGTTGTCAAGGACTTGTGACTTTATCGCTGTTCGTGGATGATATGTGATATCATGCTCGCTTAATTCTATGGTCCACTTGTCTAACCTACCCTATAACTCACATTTATGCAAAATACTTCTCAAGGGAAAAGTTGTGACTACCAAGATGGGGTGGCATTGGAAGTAGGGTTTAAGTTTTCGTGAAGCTACGACCAAGGCCAGGGCCAATTTTTTGAGGTGGGGGTACCTCGTCTCAGCGTCAACTAATTTTTTGCTAATGTAGTAGATCAGAGATTGCATACCTTTATCTTCTCGGACAAGGACCGCACTCACCGCTACTTCGGACACAGTGAGGTAGACGAGGATCTGATCCCCAGGTTCCGATTTGGAAAGCAGCAACGATGATGACAAGTAAGCCTTTAGCTCCTTCAGGCTTGGGCACACTCGGAGGTGCACCGGAGGCCGTTATCCTTTTTGACTACGCCAAAAGACTTGTGGCATCTATCGGATGATCGCAAGATGAATCTTAACAGGGCGGCAATACGGTCAGTCAGCCCCTGAACCTATTTTTTGGTGGTTAAGTGCTCTAGTATTCCTTTTATGGTTTTTATTTGGTCGGGGTTGACCTCGATGCCTTGCTGTGACACTAGGAAACCCAAGATTTTTCCTAAGGTCACGCCGATTGCACACTTTTCGAGGTTTAGTTTCATTTTGTATCGCCTGAGTATGTCGAAGGCTTCTTTCAAGTGGTTGATATGGTCTTCTCTCCTTTTGGACTTGACCAGCATGTCGTCTATGTAGACTTCCATAGTCTTGCTGTGTTGATCCGAACATTTTGGTCACTAACCTTTGGTATGTCACTCCTGCATTTTTGAGTCCGAAAGGCATAACTCTCTAGCAGTACGTTCCTTGATGGATGGTGAAGGTGGTTGTCTCCTGATCCTCCTCTTCTATGAGGATTTGATTGTAGCTTGAGTAGGCGTCTAAAAAACTTAGTAGTTCATGCATGGTCGTTGCATCAATGAGCTAGTAGATATGAGGTAATGGGAGTGAATCTTTGGGGCATGCTTTATTTAAATCTGTGAAGTCTATGCACATTTGTCACTTCCCATTTTTCTTTTTCACCATGACCACATTGGAAACCCATTGGGGGTATTTTGACTCCCTGATGGAGACATTTTCTAGTAATTTTTCAACCTCCTCGCACACTGCATCGTTTATTGAGGTATGGAACTTCTGCCTAACCTGCCTCACTGGGGGTTGGAATGAGTCGACGTTCAACTTGTGTGTAGCGATCTCCTTCGATAATACCTAGCATATCTGCATGGAAAAAAAACAAGTTCGTGTTAGAAGTTAAGAATTGATGGAATTTACCTAGTTCTTGAAGCTTGCAGCCGATGTAAGCTTTCTTGTTATGGTCATTGTCATCAAGTTGAACAGGGTAGAGGTCTTCTATGGTTGATCCTGCGGCTTCTACTATTTTGAGATCTCTGATGACGTCTTGTCTTTCATCGCAGCTTGACCTCGACCTTGTTAATTGCTATGCCTTTTTTGCTTTGCCCTTCATTTGTTGGGTGGTCATACAATCTAAGGCAATGCAGTAACATTCTCGAGATGTGCGTTGTTCTCCTTGTATGCTGAATATTGGGTTGGAAATTTAGTTGGAGGGGATGACCCTCATGACATGTATCCAAGGTCGGCCTATTATGGCATTATACATCGTGTCCTGGTCCATGATGTGGAATGTGGTTTCCAGAGTGACGCTGCCATCCAGGACGGGGAGTGTGATTTCTCTAGATGTTCGTTCAACTGCATTGCTAAAACCTGTTAGCGTGATGCAATGCGACACTATCTTATCCTCGAGTTTCATTTGTACAAGTACTCGAGGGTGGATAATACACGCGTCGCTACCATCGTCCGCCATAATGCGTCTCACATCTATATCTAATATTCGTAAAGTGATAACAAGGGCATCATAATGAGGGAAAACCAATTCGTGGGTATCTGACTTATTGAAGATGATACTTTCTTTGAATTCGTCATACCATTCGTGAGTGATCAACTGTTTGAGCTTATGGGTCGTGGTGAACTTTACATTGTTGATAGAAGTGTCGTCGTTGCCCCCAATGATCATTTGAATGGTGAAAGTCGGCGAGGGTGGTTTCGGCAGTCCCTAATGTTTTTCACGTCCTCGGGCAAAGTTGGTCTTCCCCCGATCGCTCAACAATTCTTTGAGGTGTCACTGGCGAAGCGTATTTACGACCTCCAGCCTTAGGGCGATGCAGTCTTTAGTTTTGTGACCTGGCTCTTGGAAGAACTTGCAGAGGGCGTCTGACTTTCTAGTTCTTGGATCCGACCTCATCTTGTGTGGCCACTTTAATTTCGGTCCGATCTTCTCCAATGCGTAGACTATTTCTGAAGGTGACACACAAAAATTGTGAGTAGATAGCAAAGGGGGCATACCTCTCTCATTCCGATGAGTCCCTGTCTTTGATCTAGGTGGGCCCTCCTCGTGATGGGAGGGGGGCGCGATGGCGCTTCTGACATATGGCTGATGCAGTTCTCGGTTGAGTCGTAGAGCTACGAGGTCCCTCCTGATATCATTTCTTCGATCTTTCTTGGATTCGGCTTGCACCGAGGTCAATCGATGGGTTGGCCCATTCAGATCGTCCTCGTCTGCTCAGACCTCGGCACAATATGCATTATGTATTTCATCCCAAATAGTCAGAGGATATTTTGCCCTCGAACAGTTCCTGCTCAACCTATTCTGGAAAGCTGTTATGGCCATTCCTTCTAATACATTTAGTAAGGTCATCCTTACTCGGTTGAATCGAGCGAGGAAGTCTCTCAATCCCTCTCCGGGTGATTGTTTGATAGGGAATATACTGTTCACTATCACCTACGCCTTTTTGGCCCCAACATGGGACGTTACTAACTTGTCGGGCATCTCTTCGAATGTTTCGATGGAATGCGTGGGCAGCTGTGAATACCAAGTCAATGCTCCTCCGGTGAGGGTCTCGCCGAATTTTTTCAACAAGGTGGAGATACTTGTTCTTTGGCGAGGTCATTGCCTTTTACAGCGGTGACATAGTGAGTCACATGATCTTCGAGACCGGTCGTACCATCATATATTTTCATCTCTATTTGGCAAGAGTTTCGGGGCACCTGGTATTTTGACGACCCTTTTTTGGTGCTCTCTCATTTGGTACCGAAGCACTTTGTTCCCGTTTTTCATATTCTCCATTTTTTTCAAAATGGCTGTGAGGGTGTCATCACCTGCATTATTAACAGTGTGAGTAATACCTGTTATTAGAGGTAAAGGTCCATGTTGGTCGACTGTTGTTGGTGTAACGCAAGTCCTTGTGTTTTCTCTGACTTCCTCCTAGGCGGCTTGTTGAGGATGCTGGTTAGCGTGTTGGCTAGCCAAGCCACAAGGAGCTTTTTCACTGCAGTGGTGTCTCTTCCATCATGGACATGGAAGCTCCTTTACTGCAGGACGTTGCAATACTACCGTGAGGGAGGGCGACCCCGCCTCGCCTGAGAGAGGCATTAGGCATTATGTCCTCGCCTTCTGTCTTAGAAACCTCATTAATGGTATTCAAGAGGTTGGTGGTGAAGTCGGTCACTATTCCCATTCTTTCTTCTTCATTACCTACTATGTCAGATCTGTGTGTACAAGGAAAAAGGAATTTTGTTCTTTGTGTTTTTATTGTTAGCAACCCGGGCTAGTTATAGGTCTAGAAGAAACTAAGAAATTCCCACAGACGATGCCAAATTGTTTGACAAAAAAATAATATATACTTTCGGTTAAACTATTAACTCTTGTGTAACAAAGGGTTAAAACTAGTTAGTGATAATATCTCTAGATCTAGAACTAGCTAGCATAAATAACGTGAGATAATGTTGGCAGGGAGCTGAAAACAGTGTGCATTTAATATTCCAAAAGATTGGAGCAATAATAGAGTAACATCAAACAATAAATAACAATAAATGACATTTGTGTAAATAAGGAGAATGATTTACCCAATATTGAATGAGAGGGATGGTTCTTCTTTCTGACAGTGATGAATGACAGATAAATCCTAGAATATTGAAACTATTATCGGATCTGATAGAAAAGTATGAAAAATAGATGATGGAATCTTAGTAAGAAGGTAAAGTTTGTATCTTTGCTAGAAAGAGAGAGAGAGTCTTCTTCTCAAAAAGTGTTTATCTCTCTTTCTATTTATACAAGTCATATTCCTAACAACCCTAACAATACAAATCAAGGGAATATCCAAGGGAATATTCTCTTTAGTATCTTATTTCAACAATGACCGTTGCAACTGTTGACACAATAATCGACCTCGGCCGTTGTCAGCTCCTCGGTCACGAATCTTGGCGCTTCCTAATTTACCTCAGCCAATCCCTTCCTCGACGTCTCTTTATACCAATTTTCCACGGGGCAGATTTCGGTTGGATGATCACTTTTTGGGCCGGCTATAAGATTTTATCTACAAATTGTATTATATTAAATGGAAAAGGGTCAGTTTTGCCCCTAAACTATTAGATTTGGTCTAATATTTCCCCTCATCCACCTATTGGGCTAAATATATCCTTCCCGTTAAGGTTTTGGCTCACACAAGCCCTTTAAGTTAACAGCCCATTTCAGATTAAAAATTAAAATTATTTTTAATGATGTGGCATTATCCTATCGGTTGATTTAAAACCCACCCCAAATATATCCAACCCACCCACCCGTTTGAGACCGACCCAACCCAACTCCTAGATTACCCACTAAACCCTCTAACCCATTGACCAAAATACATTGATACTCCCCCATACGACTGATACTCCTCTCCCAAATCTGAAGCAATTTGTTCTGTTTTATACCATCATTGGCTGCGCTTTAAGTTAATTTCAGGTTTACCTGAAGCAATTTCAAATTCATATATTAGTATCCCAATTTCACCTTTAAGACTTTAGCTCTATAAGAATCCTTGTTATAGCGCCTGGAAAACAGGAAACGAGAAAGGCTTAGTTAAGGCCTACTACATTGAATTGAGAAGGGATTTATTGTCGGAAAACCAAGTATCATAAAAACTCAAAAGACCAACAGAAATCTTAACAAACAAAATAGACCAACAGTCCTTACAAACTTAACAAACATCAATTTCTTCTCATCAACTTCTTTAGATTTTTTACATTTGACAATCAAAACAACAAATCTAAACAACTAAAACCTGCAAATTTCCTTCATTAACCAACCAAAACAACTAATATAAACAATTAAAATCTACATATTTCCTTCAATTAACAACCAAAACAACTAGTTTAAACAACTAATATCAGCAGGTTTTCATCATTAATACAACCAGACCATCATTGTGCCATCAATCGTATGGGGGAGTATCGGTCGTTTGGGAGAGGGAAAAAGAAGAATAAAAAGAACCCTAATTTTCAGGGGAGTATCAGTCGTATGGGGGAGTATCAGTGTATTTTGGCCGATGGGTTAGAGGGTTTAGTGGGTAATTTAGGAGTTGGGTCGGGTCGGTCTCAAACGGGTGGGTGAGTTGGATATATTTGGGGTGGGTTTTAAATCAACCAATAGGATAATGACACGTCATTAAAAATAATTTTAATTTTTAATCTGAAATAGGTTGTTAACTTAAAGGGCATGTGTGAGCCAAAACCTTAACGGGAAGGATATATTTAGCTCCCAATAGGTGGATGGGGGGCAATATTAGACCAAATCTAATAGTTCAGGGGCAAAGCTGACCCTCTTCGAGGGTAGTATGCATTGTGGTTAAGCCAAGTGGCAAGCTAAAATGAAGCCACTTGGCAATTTTTGGATAACATTAATAATTAAAAATTATAAATAGAAACATAATTAATGGAAGTAGTTTAATAAATTTTATACATAATTTAAATAGATATTAGACGAATCTAATCTATATATCTATATTTATATGTATATTTGTATCTATATCTATCTCTATATCTATATATTGATCCGCTCATAGATTTTCTTCTATATTAGCTAGAAATATGGATGTAAAAAGTTAATTAAAAAACTATAATAGAAAAAAACTAAAATAAAAATAGAAAGACGTAAATGTGATAACCTATTACTATTTATACTTTGGAGTAAGTTAAAATATAAAATAAAACTATAATTTACTTAAGATATTAAAAATTTATTGAGTTTAAAAATTAAATAAATTCAAGCAACAAAATAAGATCTTACATAAAGTATACAAATTATTTATAAGGTAAGAAAAAATTAAATATTCAGTACAAAATATTTTAATAACAAGAATAATAAAGTCATATTAATATTGATAAATCGGAAAAATAAATATTTTATACGTAAATATTACTAAACATTTATATATAATGTGTTCAAACAATTACGAAAATATTTTTCTATGATTAATATTTTAATAGAGAGCCGTTAGTTTAAGTTTGAAAGTATAAATTATTTTTTGAAAATGCGGTCCAATTTAGAAAATAGAATGATAAATATTATTTGAATTTGAGAAGAGAATTTTTGAAATTTTTTATCTATATTATATTAGAATTAGTGTGGTAAAAATATATATTAAATTAAAATAATATAATAATATTAGGTATTGAATAATATAATATCAAAAATAAAGAATGAATTGAGGAAAAATAAAAATTCAGATATTTTATCATGGAGAAAAAGGGTAAAACTTATTTAAATTTGAGATGAGAAAGTTTTTTATATTATGATTAGAAAAGTCATAATATGGATAAGTCCACGTAACTCAAGTCTAATAGATAAAATAAAAAATTAAATTTTTTTAATAATAAAATAAATTAGAGATAATGTGAGGATATTTATATATCATAAGTTTAGAAAATAAAATAAATAAAATATACAATACTTAAAAATATTATTAAAATATAAATAATTTAAATTTACAATCAGTATTTTTAAAAAGAAATAAATATTTATTTTATGATTAAAAAATTTATATATTTATCTATATTATATTAAATAATAGTAGTTGATAATGATATTAAATAAAGTTACAAGTTAATGAAAATCCAAGACTCTATATTATATTAAAAAATAGCAAAATTATTCTAAATTATAAAAAATTTACTATTAGAAATGAAAGGGAAAGTGTATTTAAATTTGAGATTAGAAAGTTCTTAAAACTATGATGAGAATGCTGAGACTACGGATAATATCACGAAATTGAAGTATTATTTATGAAAAATTAAAAATACAAAGTAAATTTCTAATATAGGTAATTTTACTAATGAAAAAAATTAAATTTGTATCTTAAAGCTAAAAAAGAAAGGAAATTTATCTAAGGAAATAAAATGACGGTGAAATATTTCTACAATATTTAAATATAATGTGTTAAAACAATTAAGAAAATATTTTTCTATGATTAATATTTGAATTGAGTCCAGTTAGTTTAAGTTTAAAAGTATAGCATAATTGTTTTTAAAATATGGTCCAATATAGAAAATAGAATGATAAGAATTATTTGAATTTTAGATGAGATCTTTTTTATTTCATAATTTTTTTATTTTTGAAAATATTACGTAAAGAAATAAAAAGATAGTAAAAATATTACTACAATATTTAAATATAATATATTCAAACAATTAAGAAAATATTTTTCTATGATTAAAATAAAATTTTTAAAAATACATAATAAATTTCTAATATAGATAATTTACTAATGAAATTTAACAATTAAATTTGTATCTTAAAGCAAAAAAAGAAAGAAAAGTTAATTGCATCTAATATAAGAGAACTCTGTATATTTGAAACATAATAATCAAATAACTTATGTATTAAAATTTTAGACCTATTTAAAGTTTAATTTAAAATAAAATATAATATTATTTTAATTATAGATAAAATATTAATATAAAAACTAATTAAAATTTTTAGTAGGGAAGAAAATGTATAAAAAATCGAGGTAGTGTGAGGATGCTTATATTTTAAATTAATTTAAAAATAAATAAATTAAATAATTGCATTTATTCACAAAATATTACTGATAAATTTAAATGATTAAAAAATTCCGAATAAGAGGATACAAGCATAAAAATATACCAAATTTCAAGAATAATATATTTATATTTTGTTAAAGACTCTTAAAAGGATAATAAGCAAGATATTAATTTAATTATTAAGCTAATAAAAAATTATATGATAGTATAATAATATTAAATAATAAATAATACAATAACTATAAGAACAAAAAGGAAAAAGATTTGCGTAAAAATGATGTGATGAATGAGACATAGTTGACTTTCAGATAAACATAAAGAGATGGTCAAAATTTTGTTAAAATAATATGATCTAATGTGCTCAAACAAGACAGATCACAACATGATATGCGTAGTATTCTTTAATATTGACAACGAACGAAATGCAAGTACTAAAATCAAGGGGTAAGGTGGTTGCATATATTAAAAAATAGATTATCCACTACGAGATTTCAACAATAATTCATATCCTGCTTCATAATTAATATCTAATATTATATAATTTTTATCTAAGAGATCTATACTTTAAGGTTATTTGCACATGATTCAAACAACCTACATCATAATTTGACATGATTTATATCCGCGCATTGCACGGATACTAATACTAGTTGAAATGTAATAAGAAAATAGTCACTTTTTAATGCGAAAATATTTTTTGGACAAAAATATCCTTACCTGCTTAAAACATGAAGAACCTCATGAACCGCTCATAGGGTTTGAACTTATATAGCCTCGAACTTCAAAAAACGTTCTTGCTGTTTGAAATTTTCAGTAAATTTTATATACTTAGGGTGTGTTTGGTATAACGGAAAATGTTTTTCGCGAAAAATATTTTTCAAGAAAATATTTTCTTGAAAAACAAGTAGTAATCTTATTCATTTTTCGGTGTTTGGTACGCAAATTACGGAAATTGACTTCTCAAGAGCATTCATAAATAATTTAGATATAATAAACATGAAGCCATAAACTTTCAAACCAACAACCTTCCGAACCCACAAGTTTCATAAACTTTCGAACCGCTAAACTTTCAAAACCGCAGAATTTCGAACCCGTAAACTTCCAAAAACATAAACCTCCGAACTCATAATTTTGGAACTTGTAAAATTTTGAACCTTTAAACCGATAAATAAAAAAATTAAAACTAAACAATATATTTAAAAAATATTTTGGGGGGAGGGCAGGTGAGGGGTAGTAGGGTGAGTGGTAATAAAACGAAAAAAAAAAAACAGAAATTTAAATTACAAAAAAAAAAGTAAATTTTTTTTTGTGCGGGCAGGTGGGGGGTTGGGGTGTGTGGTGGGTGGTGCAGAAAAATGAAAAAACAGAAATTTGAAATTGCAAAAAAAAAATTAAGGTAAAAATTTTTTTTTGCGGGGGGAGGGAATGGAGGGGTAATAGGGTGGGTGGTAACGGAAAAACTAAAATTTGAAGAAAAAAAAAGCTTTTTTTGGAGAAGGGGTGGGGTGGATTGGTGAGGGTGGGGAAGGTTGAGAAGGAGTTTTGGAAAATGTTTTCCCTTCTCTTGATAAGGAAAATATTTTTCTCCAATTGGAGGAAAATGAGTTCATAAGGAAAATGTTTTCCAAAGCATTTAAGCCAATCAAACATGAGAAAATTTGAAAACATTTTTCGAAAAATATTTTCCTTCGTACCAAACACACCCTTAGTTGTAAGTTTTTGAACCCCATGACTCATGAGTCGTTTATGAGGTTTAAACTTATGAAGTTTAGAACTCTAGCAATTATTTATTTTCACACTTAGTTGTGAAGCTTTTGAACCCCATGATTCGTTTATGGAATTCCAACAAATTTTATATATTCTTTGAATTCCAATAATTGTTCTTGGGATTTGAAACTCGAGCAAATTTTCATATTTGGTTTTTAAAATTGGAGTCCTAGTCTATGTAGAAGTTAGAAGTTGTATACTTATAGAGTTCTTTATTGAATTTTGTAGTCCATCATTCTATATATAAAAAGAGAGAAAAGTTGTTGGTATATCAAAGGTAAAGAGCAGAAGCAATAAAATAAATTTTATGTTAAAGATAAAATTTATTGCTTCTTATTTAGTCTCTTTGTTCTGAAAATCTCACTTTATACCTATTAAGCCCAAACTATTTACCTTTTAATATTCATGCTCAAACTATTTACCCCGTCTACCCAGTCGACCCAATTTATTTACCCGGCCCCCATATTTCACGCGGCCCAATCTACCCATCTCTCCTTATCTTCGATCCAGCCCACCTATTTCACCCGGCACAAGCTTCCCACGCTTTTCTTCGTTCTTTAACAGTTAACAAATAGACTAGAGTACAGTTTCCAAATCTCCATAGCCAACCGATGAGAACGCAAAATTCATCCACATTAGAGTTTTTAATTTTCTTTCCGATTTCGTTCTATCTCTTCGTCTAGTACCTATTTTTGGGTGACATTTTTGCTTTGGGTGAAATTTTTGCTTCTGAAAGTACATTTTAGTGAAAGTGGGTTTCAAAATCATAGGAGTTTTGTGTTTTCCTTTGTACTTTTGTGAATCAATGTCTATGGGTTGTTGTTTTCTCTATGGGTCGGAAGCATTGTGCGCGTAGATGGTGGTGCCGTGGACAATATCATTCTTCAACACAAGTAGCTGCTGAATCCGTTGCCTCAGCCATGTCTGTTCCTAGTTTTTCCTTATTTTCTGATTCTCAGTCTCTATTTAGTCGTAACCCTAGCAGTAGTCATGTTGAAAACACAACTGAAAATGTAGAATTAGAGGGTGGAAAAGGCAACAATATTAATGTTTCGTCAGTCGATGAAACTCCCTACCTGTCATTACCCGACACAAATTCCGAACCAGTCATAGGAGGTGTTCCTGTGACTGATAAGGTAAAAGGTAAAGTTGTTGAGGATTCTGAGTTAGGGGGAAGCCGACGTGAATCTGTGCCTAAAACAGAGACTCAACCAATAGATGTTGATTGTAGCGATGATTCTCAGTTAAAGAAGAAAAAAATTGGTATCGCACCCAAGAAGGTAATTTTCTTACAATTATGATCTTTGAGATTTTTAATGTATAGTACATTGTTATTTTTTGATTTCCTGTTATGCTTTTGTATTATATTATAGTTATAGTCAGTTGTGTTAATTTTAAGTGAATTCTATTTCTTCAAGTTCATTCTGTACATTTAAGAGAACTGTTGTAAATTTATTACGATTTCCATTTATCTGTTTATTCCAGCTATCCGTTTCATCAATGTTCAGCTATCCGTTTCATCAATGTTCAGTTAGTTAATCAATGTTCATCAATGTTAAGAGAACTGTTGTAAATTTAATAGTGTTTATAGTTGTCAAAATCCATCACTAGATGATTAACTAAGAAAAAATCAAGTACCAGCGAATTTTGAGTTTTTGGGTGAAGTTCATTTGAGCTGTTCTATGTGTATGTTTCTGTGATATTAGATAAATTTAGGCCTATCATTCTGCTTAGAAGAAGTAAAAGATATCATTTTGTATACATTGTGTTTGAGCGTGAAGGAATTGAGTGATCTTTTCTAGTATATTGTACAGACCAGTTAATTTGCAATAATGAGCTTGTTAATTTGGATGGCATATTTGTCTTTGCTATTAGTTTCTCAATGTTCTTGAATCAATATAGACAGATTAAACTAATGTTCTGCTTGAGGTTTAAAAAGGGTCACTGATTCAGTAGCTGTTGTAGTCAACCATATTTATTGAAGCCAGAGTTGCTCTGTGTGATTTTTGATTTTCAACTTTGTATTAGATGGTTTTGTACATGATTTAGTATTTACCTTGTTGACAGTGGTGGAGAGAAGCATGGAAGGAATGAGACCGTGTAAGTTAGGAGTGCAGAATGAGCTTTCTTTATAGGTGGCATTGTGTGGATGGGGTCAATGGGCGAGAAGCGTTGGTACTGTAGCATAAGTTCCTTGTCGAATATTAGCTATCTTGTAGTGCAATTTGATGTGAGTTTATGCTATTCTTTTACTTCCTTAGTAATCTCAAGAATATGCAAGATGAAAAGTATTTTGCTACTATCCTCTAAAATATGTATATGATAGAATAGTTTCCGGATACTGTAGATTTAATAACTAAGTTTCTTTTGGCTTTCCCTCCCTAGTAATATTGAATATGCATCTTCAAATGAAACAACTTAAGGTAAGTTTATGTATTGATGGTCACTTAGTATTGCTGCAAATTGTTCCCACACTATTTTCCTTTTGTTTCCTTATAAGTAAAATTTGTAGTTGCCGGAAATTAGTCAGTATAATTGTATACCCTGCTGGTATAGTTATATGTCGTGTTGGTATCGTATGGTAGTTGTAATATTTTTAGTTGGTTTAGTTGCATTTTAAGTGAATTCAATTTCTGAAATTATTTTATATGAACATGTTTTTCAGTGTTGGGATTTCCTTGTACCTATGGACTTAGATTATAAACCAAAGGTTGATTGGGATACCAATTGTCATGTTATTCATCAATTGAAAGCGAATTTATCAAAGAGGCAACTTCGACTATTTAAGAAAACATGTTTTGGCTATTTTTTGGATCTGCCACCAGTTATTGTGCAAATTCGGGTTATGCACCATTTGCTTATTAGAGAAGTACATCATGAGGTGAAAAATGAGATGCGGTTTGTAGTGAATGATTCTAGGTTGCGCTTTGGCTTGGGTGAATTTGCACTTGTTACTGGGTTGAAATGTAAGGGTGATACAAGTATACAGAGCATAGCAGAGAATAGATTGATTTCAAAATATTTTGGGACTGCATCCGTGACATTTGCCCAACTAGCAGACTGTTTTAAGAAGAAGAAATGGGAAACAGATGATGATGCGTTGAAGATAGCAGTTCTTTATTTTTTGAACAGCTTCTTACTTTCTCAACTAAAAACAAAGGTTATTTCACGGTCTTACATTGACTTGGTTGAGTGCGGTGATTTTAATAATTATCCCGGGGGTATAGATGTTTATAAAGCTACAATTGACTCGTGTTCCAACAAGTTTCAAGATAAGCCTTTTTTTATAGACTCGGTGGCTTCTCGTTGGCTTTACAGACTTGGTTGTATGAATGCTGCCCAAGTTTGGATGGTCACTTTGCTGATCATCTTGGAAACAAACTTCCACGAATTTTGAATTGGGTAGTCATGGGTCAAATACCGAATGAGCAAGTTGCGTTGCAAATGTGTAGCTTGCAACGTGAGCAGGTAATTTTTTCATAGTTTTATTGCCTCTCTTAATGTTTTGGTACAGTAGTTTAGTCACAGTTGTATCAATATCCCAGTTCAGTGATATACTTTGTTGGTATACATGTATACTATATTGGTATCATGTATACTATATCCCAGTTCAGTGATATACTCTGTTGGTATATATGTATACTATATTGGTATCATATGGTAATAGGGATCTTTTATCTTTCCATACTTTATTATCATTTCTATTTCTAACTAGTGTGCTTAATAATTGCAGCTAAAGAACATCACCCCAACTGATGATGAGAAGCAACTATTTGATGTGCGTGGTCTAAACTTTGAAATTGAACTTGGGTGCACTGACAGTCAGCCCGATAGCTTTCAGGTTTTTGGCACTCAATTACCAAAGACACAAAGTATGCATGAAAGTACTGGAGGTGATTCCCAACCTATCAATGCCGAGGTAATGAAGGAGTTACAAGCTTTGAAGCTTTTTGTAGAGACCAAGTTTGAGGAGGTGCTTGCAGCTATTGGTAGGAAGCCAATGAAACCAGAGGGAAATTCAGCGGTATTGATCTTTTATATAATATAATGCTATAGTATATTGTTCAAAGATGCAATATATTCTTATAGGATACTATTCCATTCTTTACTTTTAGTGCACATAGTATTCTTGTAATATACATAATACTAAAATTGTTAGTTTCTCATTTTCAGCATAAGCAACAGGATAATGATCCTGACTTTCGTGAGATGCATAATGATTATGACCAGTTTGAAAGTGGCCACGTTGGGAATGATCCTGTAGTTCTTGGAGATAGCACGCCCAAAGCGCCTTCTAGTGTGTAAATCACATATTTGATTGATTTTTTTTTGCTGTTGTTTTTTGAAAATAGTACTCTTGCTTATACTTTTATATGTTTAGTATCTGGTTTTGGTGGGTTTGGTCAAGACGGAGGTGCCACTGGTGTTAATGTGAAGAGCGTCACAGCAAGTGATGGTGTAGTTAATGATGATTTTGGCTTAGATTCTAACTTTAAACTGTCTGCATCTACAATTGATCAAATCACCACCATTACACAACAAGCAACATATAAGCAGTCATCTCATGATGTTAAAAAGTCGGGTCCTGCTCCGCTGCCATCAGGAATCCCTGTACAGACACAAGCAGATGTTGTTATTGAGTCTAATACTGCTCCACAGGGTACGATGTTGATGTTACTAATTCTGTAGTCAGTATGTAAATGATAGGTTCTTGATAGTTTTTTAATTTTTATTTAAGTAGTGATGCTGATAATGTTTTTATGTGTTCAACATGTCGGGTTGATGGTGTTGGTCAAGTGGATGTTGGTGGCAGTAATGTGAATTTGCCTTCTGGTAATGTCTTCTATATATAATTTTTCATTCTTTTTTTCTAAATTTCTTAACTTTGTATATTTATTTATTCACTAGCATTTTCTAATTTAAGCTTCATGTCGACACGGGGGTGATCTTCACTTGGATTCTGATTTTGAATATACTGATTCTCAACTTGATCTAATTGCTGCCATTACATAAGGAGGGAGACGTAATGTAAATCAATCTGGAAATGAACTGACAACTCGTGCTGTAAATAAGTCTAAACCTGATCAGTCGGTATCAAGAAGTATTGTCCAGATACAAACAGACGTTGAAACTACTACTGCAGTTTTCGCACGGAGAAGGCGCCCCGCAGCTGTAAAATAGTCGTTGTATCGGAATGACTGGCAATCTGGTGTTAGTGCAGTTGGGGGATCCTCGAAGGTTATCAAAGGAAGATTTCCATTTGTAAATGACATTTCAGAGACTGTTGATTTTAAGCTTACGACTGCATTCTCAAACTTTGTTGAAGCAAACATGCAATTGGGAGAGTGCGTATTCGTTTCCATGTACCTTTGTTTTCATTTTTTCTTAATGTTTGTTGTTATATTTCTTATCCATATCTTCTTTTATACGAAATAGGGAAGTGTATTTACCTGGTGATCAAAAGCTAGAGCCTTGTTTTGACTTTGAAGTTGAACAGATTGATGATAAGACGTTTTTCCATACCTTAAACTATTCTGGCAGGCCTCTCTCTAGTTCGGTATGTGTACTGCTTTTTATTTTTGTTGTTGTAGTAGTTCATTCATATTGTTAGTGGTAGTCATGTTTTCTTCCTCTCTTTTTTGCAGCACTTGATTATTATATTCTACTATCTTAGAAAGAAGGTAAAATATGGAATTAATATGCCAATCAAAGTCACAACTACAGATACTCTTTTTAATAATATCATTCAAAGGTTTTCACAGAATTTGTAAAAGGTGGGAAACATGATCATTTGATTGATAGATCAGACAATATCATGGAGTACATGAAAAGATTTAGGATGCATTGCAACACTCCATGGCACCAGGTTGATCGTGTCATTTTTCCAATTAATTTGGCAGAAATTTGGCATTGGATATTGGGGTGTGTGTCATTCCACAAGAGATATTTTTACGTATATGACTCGCTACGTAGTCGAAATCACAAAAAAGCTATTCAAAAAGTGGCAGAGGCTTATGCTGTGTTGATCCCCCTATTTCTAGTTAGTATTGAATTTTATAACCAAAGAAGTGACATTGTAGTAGAAAATGGTCTGCACATGGGAAAGAAGTTGACTGATCCTTATGAGATTGAACTGATTACAGATCTGCCAACACAGCAAAATTCGTAAGAATAGTTACTTTTTTTTACTTTGTTTTCCTCATTCATATTAACATTTTCACTTCTAATTGATTTTTATAGTCTATTCATTTGTTTTATTTCAGAGATTGTAGAGTATATGTTGCTTGCTTTGCTGAGTATATTATTGAAGATCTTCCAATCCATGTTGCCAATTTTGATGTGGATGGTCTTCGAGCTAGGTTTGGTATACTGTTGTGGCACTATGGGAGGAACAAGCAGTTGCATGGCGAATCAAGTGAATCTGAGGCTCCAGTAGCACCTAAAAAGACTCGTGGAAAGAAACGCAAGAAGTAGTATAGGTCTCTTTTTGGTTTTAGTTAATCGTATCATGAAAACTTTGCAGGATTTTAATAGTTTTTGGTGAAGTATGGTATTATTAGTAGTAAATGACCTTCTGCTGATTCAAGACTGTAGGAAACTTGTGCCTTTATAAAATATTTCCAGCTGCTAATGTTTCTTTTGTCATATTTAATTATTCTGGTTCAGAATATGTGGTATAGATTTCTTCAAGTACATGGGGGTTATCAGTTTAGTTATGTCTCTTGATGCTGAAAATTTGCTGATTTTGTTTCTGATTTCAACTTGTTTTATTAGGCTTTTCTTAGGCTTCTTCCATAAAGTTGTTGGTTTATTAGGATGTCGAGGTCCATTCCTTTGCCAGAGGGTAAGGTTTAATGGATTCTGCAAGTGAAAATTAGGGGCAGATGAAGCGAACACTTCCAACAACATACAAAGTAGTTGTGACAGAAGTTAAATAATCTGCTTTCGAATGTGATGATGGTCTAAGTTTTAATGTTCATCTGTAGTTTTAGCATAGATGGTGTATTAGTGTAGTAGAACTATATACCAATCAGGTATACTGATATACCATTTGGGTATCACGTTGTATTTGACTCACCTTTCTTCCTTCAGCAACTAGATGTAAGTACTGACATGAGTTCCAAAGCGTGCGCATTTTGGGTATCACGTTGTATCTGGTGCACCATTTGTATTTCTGCACATATTTTGTTTTAGCCATATTAGTGCAATACCACTATATACCAGTGAGGTATACAAATATAACATTTGGGTATCACCTTGTATTAATGTACCTGATGATGTATAATAACTGCATGTAAATGGCTTCCAATTTGTTATACTTCAATAGAGACATGAGCTGCAAAGCGTGCCCATTTTGTTAACAAAGTATGTACAAATGTTGCATTTGCAGCACCACTTCTATTTCTGCACATATTTTGATACTAATAAGATATACAGATATACCAATAAGGTATACAGATATACCACTTGGGTATCGCATATATATTTTAGCATCTTTTTTCCTACAGCAACTAGATGTAAATGCATCCCACTTTTATATACTAAAATACAAAATAAATAGATTCTTATTGAAAATACAAGTAGCCATATAAATTTGTTGCCAAAAAGTAATTTCTCAAAGAATCATCATGCCAAATATATGTCTAGTGCAAGAAATGCATTTTATTTTTTTGCAATTCAAATGCTATGATTCTACGATATATGAGTTCTATAAAAATATTGAAGCATTATATCAATCTCTCTTTGGAATATTTCGGCATGTTCTCCGGTTGTGTCTTTTTCTCCCGCATAGTGCACATGTAACTGTATTTCCTTCCCATCCTCCTATGCCTCTCTTCTTTTTAGGTCTTCCTAGTTTGATTTTTCCTTTTGGTGGCAGTACCACCTGCGAAGAGACATCTTCTGGAATTTGCCACGTTGTTTCATTAGGCAATAGATTTACTGGTATCTCATATGTTTTCAGCAAATAGTCTATGATGTAGTAATCCGAGCAATACTTGTATGAATCCATATGGAATTTTTGTATAACTGCCATTGCATGTGGACATGGAATATCGTCTAGCTGAAACCTCCCACAAGTGCAGTTTCTTTCATGTAGGCGCACCACATTTCTTGTTTGGCCATCAATTACTAAATGTAAGAATTCAGTTGATGGCAACACCTAGTATAATTTTAATTAAGAAAAGTCATTAGCTATATGAAGTAATAGTATTTCTTCAATAACAATATTCAGTTGTTTAGTGAAATCACTAAGGTAAAAAAGTAAAAATACAGTACATGCAGTGTTTTTATGATTTTGAAAATGCATACCGTCATCGTCTATGATATGATAGTATTATCTGCCAATATATTTTCATACTTTGCATCAATCTTCATAAATGATTCCACTACATCCTTCCGATTGGAGTAATTCTATTTTTGAATCAATGTTGTCATAAAATCAAGCAAATTCACAACTGGGAGGTCTCTTGCGTGCTTGTTTGCTGCATTTATTGATTCCACAATATTCGATGTCATGGTCATGGTTCTATTTGCCTTGGAATGCGCCCGGGACCATTTATCATATCCAATATCCATCATGTATGTTTTCACTCTACTATCAATAGCTTCTAACTCTGCCATATGCCGGTTGAATTCTTCAACAGTGTATGCTCTTGCTAACGCAAAATATACTTCTTTGATTTGTTTTTGGCTCTTCCTGAAGTTTGTCTTTATGTTGTTCCACAGATGGAACATACATGCACAATGAGGGACTTCTGGATAGACAATTGAAGTTGCTTTCCATATAGCAGCATGTCTGTCTGATACAATGCACATTCCCTCTCTTTGTCCATAGGTTTCTCTGAACTGCACGAAGAACCATTCCCATGATGCATTATTTTCCGAATCAACAATTACATATGCAAGGGGTAGAATTTGTCCTGTAAACCCAAAGAACAAAATATCAATTACAACACACTATATTAATTTAGCATTTCATAAAGTAGTATAGTCATAGGTAGGTGCAGGTGTGTAGCAAAACAACTATATACTCTGATGGTATACTTGTATACCATACTAGTATCATATAATATTTGCAAATATTTTTTGTTTCTTTAACTGAATGTAATTGGATTGTACACAAAATATTAATTTAGTATTTCATATAGTAGTATAATCATAGGTACGTACAGGTGTAGCAAAACAACTATATACTCTGTTGGTATACTTATATACCATACTGGTATCATATAATATTTGAAAATATTTTTTGTTTCTTTAACCGAATGTAATTGGATTGTACACAAAATATTAATTTAGCATTTCATATAGTAGTATAGTCATAGGTAGGTGCAGGTGTGTAGCAAAACAACTATATACTCTGTTGGTATACTTGTATACCATACTGGTATCATATAATATTTGAAAATATTTTTTGTTTCTTTAACTGAATGTAATTGGATTGTACACAAAATATTAATTTAGCATTTCATATAGTAGTATAGTTATAGGTACGCGCAGGTGTGTAGCAAAACAACTATATACTCTGTTGGTATACTTGTATACCATACTGGTATCATATAATATTTGAAAATATTTTTTGTTTCTTTAACTGGATGTAATTGGATTGTATTCTTACCCTCTGTGTCTTGCGTGGAAGTCGTGAGTATGGTCCCTCTATATGTTGACTTTAAAAAACTTCCATCAACTACAACTGTTGGCCTACAATAGACCCATCCTCTAATCGATGCATATATAGCTATGAATGCATACAAGAAGCTCCCATCTCCTTCAGTGTGTAGTCGTGTCACTGATCCTGGGTTAGCATACTCTAACATATAAAGATATGTTGGCATTTTCTTGTATGATTCACTTGGTGATCGTCTCAATAATTGCATTGCTTTTTCTTTTGATCTTCATGCTTGCATGTAGCTTAAGTCCATACCATATACTTTTTGGATGTCTCTCTGGATATCTGTTGGTGTATATATGATTTTCGGGTCAACAAGTTTATCTTGTACCACAGCTGCAACAAAAGCTGAGACAGCTTGCTTTTGTGAACAAAATCTCTTATCAGTTAAACAACTGTGGACAGAATTGAAATCCGTCACTTTGAAAAGATTTGATGCTCGCAGGCTTGATGCTTTAAGCCTCCAAATGCATCTTTCATCCACGCATTCAAGGATATACATGTTTATAATACAAATACAGTTATGTATAATGTTTTATTGATAAAAAACACACACAAAAATTCGTACAATTATATACTCACATGGTATACTCTGTTAGTATACTTATATACTATATCAGTATCATATTTTGCTGATAAAAAATATAGACAAAGCATCACAATTCTATACTCACATAGTATACTGATTTAGCATACATATATACTATATTGGTATTATGTTTTACTGATAATAACAAAGACAAACCAATACAGTTATATACTCACATAGTATACTGATATAGCATACTTATATACTATACCAGTATCACTGATAAAAAACACAGACAAACCAATACAATTCCATACTCGCATAGTATACTGATTTAGCGTACTTATATACTATATATGTATCACATAGTTTTTTACTTGAAAACATGCAGACGGACCTTCTTGGGCATAATTTATGAACCCGATATTGACATTTTTCTCTAACGGCATACTGTTTCATAACGAGAGCCAGCAGGTTCTTGTCTTTATAAATTTGTCCTTTTTCAACAATTTGATGAAATTGATCAGTTATGTGTTTGCATCATCAAGTTATAAAATGGCGTCATCTCTTTCTTGCACATCAAACGTAGTAATCATATCAGTGCTTTCAAATTGTGCAATTTCAAATTGTGCAATTTCATAACTGAAATTGATCAGTTATGTGTTTGCATCATCAAATTCTCCCAAGCAATTCTCAGAAATTGCACAATTTGAAAGCACTGATATGATTACTACGTTTGATGTGCAAGAAAGAGATGACGCCATTTTAGAACTTGATGATGCAAACACATAACTGATCAATTTCATCAAATTGTTGAAAAAGGACAAATTTATGAAGACAAGAACCTGCTGGCTCTCGTTATGAAACAGTATGCCGTTAGAGAAAAATGTCAATATCGGGTTCATAAATCATGCCCAAGAAGGTCCATCTGCATGTTTTCAAGTAAAAAACTATGTGATACATATATAGTATATAAGTACGCTAAATCAGTATACTATGCGAGTATGGAATTGTATTGGTTTGTCTGTGTTTTTTATAAGTGATACTGGTATAGTATATAAGTATGCTATATCAGTATACTATGCGAGTATATAACTGTATTGGTTTGTCTTTGTTATTATCAGTAAAACATAATACCAATATAGTATATATGTATGCTAAATCAGTATACTATGTGAGTATAGAATTGTGATGCTTTGTCTATATTTTTTATCAGCAAAATATGATACTGATATAGTATATAAGTATACCAACAGAGTATACCATGTGAGTATATAATTGTACGGATTTTTGTGTGTGTTTTTTATCAATAAAACATTATACATAACTGTATTTGTATTATAAACATGTATATCCTTGAATGCGTGGATGAAAGATGCATTTGGAGGCTTAAAGCATCAAGCCTGCGAGCATCAAATCTTTTCAAAGTGACGGATTTCAATTCTGTCCACAGTTGTTTAACTGATAAGAGATTTTGTTCACAAAAGCAAGCTATCTCAGCTTTTGTTGCAGCTGTGGTACAAGATAAACTTGTTGACCCGAAAATCATATATACACCAACAGATATCCAGAGAGACATCCAAAAAGTATATGGTATGGACTTAAGCTACATGCAAGCATGGAGATCAAAAGAAAAAGCAATGCAATTATTGAGACGATCACCAAGTGAATCATACAAGAAAATGCCAACATATCTTTATATGTTAGAGTACGCTAACCCAGGATCAGTGACACGACTACACACTGAAGGAGATGGGAGCTTCTTGTATGCATTCATAGCTATATATGCATCGATTAGAGGATGGGTCTATTGTAGGCCAACATTTGTAGTTGATGGAAGTTTTTTAAAGTCAACATATAGAGGGACCAAACTTACGGCTTCCACGCAAGACACAGAGGGTAAGAATACAATCCAATTACATTCAGTTAAAGAAACAAAAAATATTTTCAAATATTATATGATACCAGTATGGTATACAAGTATACCAACAGAGTATATAGTTGTTTTGCTACACACCTGCGCGTACCTATAACTATACTACTATATGAAATGCTAAATTAATATTTTGTGTACAATCCAATTACATTCAGTTAAAGAAACAAAAAATATTTTCAAATATTATATGATACCAGTATGGTATACAAGTATACCAACAGAGTATATAGTTGTTTTGCTACACACCTGCACCTACCTATGACTATACTACTATATGAAATGCTAAATTAATATAGTGTGTTGTAATTGATATTTTGTTCTTTGGGTTTACAGGACAAATTCTACCCCTTGCATATGCAATTGTTGATTCGGAAAATGATGCATCATGGGAATGGTTCTTCGTGCAGTTCAGAGAAACCTATGGACAAAGAGTGGGAATGTGCATTGTATCAGACAAGCATGATGCTATATGGAAAGCAACTTCAATTGTCTATCCAGAAGTCCCTCATTGTGCATGTATGTTCCATCTATGGAACAACATAAAGACAAACTTCAGGAAGATCCAAAAACAAATCAAAGAAGTATATTTTGCATTAGCAAGAGCATACACTGTTGAAGAATTCAACAGGCATATGGCAGAGTTAGAAGCTATTGATAGTAGAGTGAAAACATACCTGATAGATATTGGATATGATAAATGGTCCCGGGCGCATTCCAAGGCAAATAGAACCATGACCATGACATCGAATATTGCGGAATCAGTAAATGCAGCAAACAAGCACGCAAGAGACCTCCCAGTTGTGAATTTGCTTGACTTTATGACAACATTGATTCAAAAATGGAATTACACCAATCGGAAGGATGCAGTGGAATCATTTATGAAGATTGGTGCAAAGTATGAAAAAATATTGGCAGATAATACTATCTTATCACAGACGATGACGGTATCCATTTTAAAAATCATAAAAACACTGCATGTATTGTATTTTTACTTTTTTACCTTAATGATTTCACTAAACAACTGAATATTGTTATTTAAGAAATACTATTACTTCATATAGCTAATGACTTTTCTTAATTAAAATTATACTAGGTGTTGCCATCAACTGAATTCTTACATTTAGTAATTGATGGCCAAACAAGAAATGTGGTGCGCCTACATGAAAGAAACTACACTTGTGGGAGATTTCAGCTAGACGATATTCCATGTCCACATGCAATGGCAGTTATACAAAAATTCCATATGGATTCATACAAGTATTGCTCGGATTACTACTACATAGACTACTTGCTGAAAACATATGAGATACCAGTAAATCCATTGCCTAATGAAACAACGTGGCAAATTCCAGAAGATGTCTCTTCGCAGGTGGTACTGCCACCAAAAGGAAAAATCAAACCAGGAAGACCTAAAAAGAAGAGAGGCATAGGAGGCTGGGAAGGAAATACAGTTACATGTGCACTATGCGGGAGAAAAGGACACAATCGGGGAACATGCCGAAATACTCCAAAGAGAGATTGATATAATGCTTCAATGTTTTTATAGAACTCATATATCGTAGAATCATAGCATTTGAATTGCAAAAAAATAAAATGCATTTCTTGCACTAGACATATATTTGGTATGATGATTCTTTGAGAAATTACTTTTTGGCAACAAATTTATATGGCTACTTGTATTTTCAATAAGAATCTATTTTTTTTTATTTTAGTATATAAAAGTGGGATGCATCTACATCTAGTTGTTGCAGGAAAAAAGATGCTAAAATATATATGTGATACCCAAATGGTATATCTGTATACCTTATTGGTATATCTGTATATCTTATTAGTATCAAAATATGTGCAGAAATAGAAGTGGTGCTGCAAATGCAACATTTGTACATACTTTGTTAACAAAATGGTCATGCTTTGCAGCTCATGTCTGTATTGAAGTATAACAAATTGGAAGCCATTTACATGCAGTTATTGTACATCATTAGGTACATTAATACAAGGTGATACCCGAATGTTATATTTATATACCTCGCTAGTATATAGTGGTATTGCACTAATATGGCTAAAACAAAATATGCGCAGAAATACAAATGGTGCACCAAATACAACGTGATACCCAAAATGCGCACGCTTTGGAACTCATGTCAGTACTTACATCTAGTTGCTAAAGGAAGAAAGGTGAGTCAAATACAACGTGATACCCAAATGGTATATCAGTATACCTGATTGGTATATAGTTCTACAACACTAATACACCATCTATGCTAAAACTACAGATGGACATTAAAGCTTAGACCATCATCACATTCGAAAGCAGATCATTTAACTTCTGTCACAACTACTTTGTATGTTGTTGGAAGTGTTCGCTTCATCTGCCCCTAATTTTCACTTGCAAAATCCATTAAACCTTACCCTCTGGCAAAGGAATGGACCTCGGCATCCTAATAAACCAACAACTTTATGGAAGAAGCCTAAGAAAAGCCTAATAAAACAAGCTGAAATCAGAAACAAAATCAGCAAATTTTCAGCATCAAGAGACATAACTAAACTGATAACCCCCATGTACTTGAAGAAATCTATACCACATATTCTGAACCAGAATAATTAAATATGACAAAAGAAACATTAGCAGCGGGAAATATTTTATAAAGGCACAAGTTTCCTACAGTCTTGAATCAGCAGAAGGTCATTTACTACTAATAATACCATTCTTCACCAAAAACTATTAAAATCCTGCAAAGTTTTCATGATACGATTAACTAAAACCAAAAAGAGACCTATACTACTTCTTGCGTTTCTTTCCACGAGTCTTTTTAGGTGCTACTGGAGCCTCAGATTCACTTGATTCGCCATGCAACTGCTTGTTCCTCCCATAGTGCCACAATAGTATACCAAACATAGCTCAAAGACCATCCACATCAAAATTGGCAACAGGGATTGGAAGATCTTCAATAATATACTCAGCAAAGCAAGCAACATATACTCCACAATCTCTGAAATAAAACAAATGAATAGACTATACAAATCAATTAGAAGTGAAAATGTTAATATGAATGAGGAAAACAAAGTAAAAAAAAAGTAATTATTCTTACGAATTTTGCTGTGTTGGCAGATTTGTAATCAGTTCAATCTCAAAAGGATCAGTCAACTTCTTTCCCATGTGCAGACCATTTTCTACTACAATGTCACTTCTTTGGTTATAAAATTCAATACTAACTAGAAATAGGGGGATCAACACAAGCCTCTGCCACTTTTTGAATAGCTTTTTTGTGCTTTCGACTATGTAGCGAGTCATATACGTAAAAACATTTCTTGTGGAATGACACACACCCCAATATCCAATGCCAGATTTCTGCCAAATTAATTGGAAAATTGACATGATCAACCTGGTGACATGATCAACCTGGTGCCATGGGATCAACACAGCATAAGCCTCTGAAATGTCATTTACAAATGGAAATCTTCCTTTGATAACCTTCGAGGATCCCCCAACAGCACTAACACCAGATTGCCAGTCATTCCTATACGGCGACTATTTTACAGTTGCGGGGCGCCTTCTCCGTGCTAAAACTGCAGGAGTAGTTTCAACGTCTGTTTGTATCTGGACAATACTTCTTGATACCGACTGATCAGGTTTAGACTTATTTACAACATGAGTTGTCAGTTCATTTCCAGATTGATTTACATTACGTCTCCCTCCTTGTGTAATGGCAGCAATTAGATCAAGTTGAGAATCAGTATATTCAAAATCAGAATCCAAGTGAAGATCACCCCCGTGTCGACATGGAGCTTAAATTAAAAAATGCCAGTGAATAAATAAATATACAAAGTTAAAAAATTTAGAAAAAAAGAATGAAAAGTTATATATTGAAGACATTACCAGAAGGCAAATTCACATTACTACCACCAACATCCACTTGACCAACACCATCAACCCGACATGCTGAACACATAAAAGCATTATCAGCATCACTACTTAAATAAAAATTAAAAAACTATCAAGAACCTATCATTTACATACTAACTACAGAATTAGTAACATCGACATCGTACCCTGTGGAGCAGTATTAGACTCAATAACAATATCTGCTCGTGTCTGTACAGGGATTCCTGATGGCAGCGGAGCAGGACCCGACTTTTTAACATCATGAGATGACTGCTTATATGTTGCTTGTTGTGTAATGGCGGTGATTTGATCAATTGCAGATGCAGACAAATTAAAGTTAGAATCTAAGCCAAAATCATCATTAACTACATCATCACTTGTTGTGACGCTCTTCACATTGACACCAGTGGCACCTCCATTTTGACCAACCCCACCAAAACCAGATACTAAACATATAAAAGTATAAGCAAGAGTACTATTTTCAAAAAACAACAACAAAAAAAAATCAATCAAATCTGTGATTTACATACTAGAAGGCGTTTTGGGCGTGCTATCTCCAAGAACTACAGGATCATTCCCAACGTGGCCACTTTCAAACTGGTCATAATCATTATGCATCTCACGAAAGTCAGGATCATTATCCTGTTGCTTATGCTGAAAATGAGAAACTAACAATTTTAGTATTATGTATATTACAAGAATACTATGTGCACTAAAAGTAAAGAATGGAATAGTATCCTATAAGCATATATTGCATCTTTGAACAATATACTATAGCGTTATATTATATAAAAGATCAATACCGCTGAATTTCCCTCTGGTTTCATTGACTGCCTACCAATAGCTGCAAGCACCTCCTCAAACTTGGTCTCTACAAAAAGCTTCAAAGCTTGTAACTCCTTCATTACCTCAGCATTGGTAGGTTGGGAATCACCTCCAGTACTTTCATGCATACTTTGTGTCTTTGGTAATTGAGTGCCAAAAACCTGAAAGCTATCGGGCTGACTGCCATGATGTACTACAAACCGCATCTCATTTTTCACCTCATGATGTACTTCTCTAATAAGCAAATGATGCATAACCCGAATCTGCACAATAACTGGTGGCAGATCCAAAAAATAGCCAAAGCATGTTTTCTTAAACAGTCGAAGTTGCCTCTTTGATAAATTCGCTTTCAATTGATGAATAACATGGCAGTTGGTATCCCAATCAACCTTTGGTTTATAATCTAATTCCATAGGCACAAGGAAATCCCAACACTGCAAAACATGTTCATATAAAATAATTTCAGAAATAGAATTCACTTAAAATATAACTAAACCAACTAAAAATATTACAACTGCCATACGATACCAACACGACATATAACTATACCAGCAGGGTATACAATTCTACTGACTAATTTCCGGCAACTACAAATTTTACTTATAAGGAAACAAAAGGAAAATAGTGTGGGAACAATTTGCAGCAATACTAAGTGACCATCAATGCATAAACTTACTTTAAGTTGTTTCATTTGAAGATGCATATTCAATATTACTAGGGAGGGAAAGCCAAAAGAAACTTAACTATTAAATCTACAGTATCCGGAAACTATTCTATCAAATACATATTTTAGAGGATAGTAGTAAAATACTTTTCATCTTGCATATTCTTGAGATTACTAAGGAAGTAAAAGAATAGCATAAACTCACATCAAATTGCACTACAAGATAGTTAATATTCGACAAGGAACTTATGCTACAGTACCAGCGCTTCTCGCCCATTGACCCCATCCACACAATGCCACCTATAAAGAAAAGCTCATTCTGCACTCCTAACTTACACGGTCCCATTCCTTCCATGCTTCTCTCCACCACTGTCAACTGGCTAAATACTAAATCATGTACAAAACCATCTAATGCAAAGCTGAAAATCAGAAATCACACAGAGCAGCTCTGGCTTCAATAAATATGGTTGACTACAACAGCTACTGAATCAGTGACCCTTTTTAAACCTCAAGCAGAACATTAATTTAATTTGTCTATATTGATTCAAAAACATTGAGAAACTAATAGCAAAGACAAATATGCCATCCAAAATTAACAAGCTCATTATTGCAAATTAACTGGTATGTACAATATACTAGAAAAGATCACTCAATTCCTTCATGCTCAAACACAATATATACAAAATGATATCTTTTACTTCTTCTAAGCAGAATGATAGGCCTAAATTTTGCTAATATCACAGAAACATACACATAGAACAGCTCAAATTAACTTCACCCAAAAACTCAAAATTCGCTGGTACTTGATTTTCTCTTAGTTAATCATCTAGTGATGGATTTTGACAGCTATAAACACTATTACATCGCACTGAACATTGATAAAACGGATAGCTGGAATAAACAGATAAATGGAAATCGTAATAAATTTACAACAATTCTCTTAAATGTACAGAATGAATTTGAAGAAATAGAATTCACTTAAAATTAACACAACTGATTATAACTATAATATAATACAAAAGCATAACAGGAAATCAAAAAATAACAATGTACTATACATTAAAAATCTCAAAGATCATAATTGTAAGAAAATTACCTTCTGGGGTGCGATACCAATTTTTTTCTTCTTTAACTGAGAATCATTGCTACAATCAACATCTACTGGTTGAGTCTCTGTTTTAGGCACGGATTCACGTCGGCTTCCCCCTAACTCAGAATCCTCAACAACTTTACCTTTTCCCTTATCAGTCACAGGAATACCTCCTATGACTGGTTCGGAGTTTGTGCCGGGTAATGACAGGTAGGGAGTTTCATCGACTGATGAAGCATTAATATTGTTGCCTTTTCCACCCTCTAATTCTACATTTTCAGTTATGTTTTCAACATGACTACTGCTAGGGTTACGACTAAATAGAGACTGAGAATCAGAAAATAAGGAAAAACTAGGAACAGACATGGCTGAGGCAACGGATTCAGCAGCTACTTGTGTTGAAGAATGATATTGTCCACGGCGCCACCATCTACGCGCACAATGCTTCCGACCCATAGAAAAAACAACAACCCATAGACATTGATTCACAAAAGTACAAAGGAAAACACAAAAATTCTATGATTTTGAAACCCGCTTTCACTAAAATGTACTTTTAGAAGCAAAAATTTCACCCAAAGGTAAAATGTCACCCAAAAATAGGTACTAGATGAAGAGATAGAACGGAATCGAAAATAAAAAATTAAAAACTCGAATGTGGGTGAATTTTGCGTTCTCATCGGTTGGCTATGGAGATTTGGAAACTGTACTCTAGTCTACTTGTTAACTGTTAAAGAACGAAGAAAAGCGTGGGAAGCTTGTGCCGGATGAAATAGGTGGGCTGGATCGAAGATAAGGAGAGATGGGTAGATTGGGCCGCGTGAAATATGGGGGCCGGGTAAATAAATTGGGCCGACTAGGTAGGCAGGGTAAATAGTTTGGGCATGGGTATTAAAAGGTAAATAGTTTGGGCTTAATAGGTATAAAGTGAGATTTTCACTTTTTGTTAGTGTAACTTCTTTCTGCCCAGTGGAACTTTTGAACCCACAAATCGTTCATGGACTTTTAACTTATAAAACTTCAACTTCTAGCAAATTTTCATGTAAAAATAGTACGGGCTAGCCAGTTTTCAGACTGGTCATTTAAAAATAGCCAGCATTTGCAAAGTCATTGAAAAATAACCACTATTTTGCTGCAACACGAAAAGTTCCAACATAATATACTGGAGATCGGTGCACCTATGTATGAACTTCCAGCATATTATGCTGGAACTCCAACACGCGAAAAGTTCCAGTATATTATGTTGGACCGGTATATTATACTAGAGTATTTTTTCGAATTTTGAACAATGTTTTCGTTCAAATTTATCTTTACATAAAAAGTGGCTAAATTTCGATTACTTTTGAAACTATGACTATTTTTAAATGACCACTTATAAATCTAGCTATTTTTAAATTTCTCCCGATTTTCATGCATAATTGCGAAATTTTTTAACCCCGAGAACCACTTATGGGGCTCTCTGTCCCATTTTTTCGTCTAATTTTTGGTCAATTAGAGCGGAGAGGGAGAGGCAGACAACAAAGTGAGGTAGATACGGAGTAACAGGGAGAGAATAAATGGAAAAATAAATCTTTTTGGGATTTGAATCATTTGAGTATACAATATCAATTTTTTTGGGACTGTCCTTACCCACAATCTAAGCCTAAGAATTTGTCAATTCCTATTATGTCTTATCACTCAGTGGGCATTTGTATATATACCCGCTTTTTATGTTATGTTTTAATTTGTGTTTGCTTTGCAAAAAAAATTACAAACGTATTCGCTTTTTCGCATAACTTCAGCATACGGGGCTGAAGTAGCAAAGACAATCACGCAAAACTTCAGCATTCTAGTAGCCGGGCCTGAAGTTCAGCTCTAGAGCTGAAGTTTTTGTTTTGTAACTGGCGAACTTTAGCTCTAGAGCTGAAGTTTTTATTTTGTAACAGGCGAACTTTAGCTCTAGAGCTGAAGTTTTCTATTTTTTGGGGAGGGAGATTGACCTTTCAAATTCCATATTGTAAGTATGGAGATGGCTTCATTGATTTATTCTGGATCAGCAGTGTTTAATTTTCTTAAACGCTCAAAGTTAGCCGCCAACCTCAGTTGGAAAGACCTTAATTCCACTCTTGGTTTATACAATTTCTGATCTGGAATAAAGCTATTCTTACTCAATGTAATACAGGGTCAAGGTTTGTTCTTTTCTCTATTCAATTTACTTTCAACATTGTTGCTTAATTATTTAAAATCTTGCCATTACGTTTGAGCTCATATCATTAAGTAGAAGCGTATTATCTTCTGTATCCAACTGTTGACAGATGAGGGTTTTCACTGCTTTTATATCGTTGTGGGATGGTAAATATAATGTTTAATTTTCTTCATATGTTGATAGTTCAGTAAATATTAGTACAATAACGCTACTAGTATGTATAGTAAGATGGCTTCTGAGGAATTGAGTGAAGCCACAGAAGGAGAGATATTGTTACATCAATGTTATGTTCCGAAGAGATATGTAGATCACTGGGAGAAGGAGGAGGAAAACGGACTGAAATTGTTTAAAAAGTGGGTACAAGTTAAAACCTTTTAAAAAATGGGTATAAGTTAAATGGGGGCGCCCCGTGCAATTTTTACGTCAATTTCCCTTACTTTTGAGCCTCCTTCGCTTTATTCGCCAACTCATAAAATGCAATAAATGGGCTGAATCATTAGCCCGATATGCAAAGAGAATTGAGGCCCATAGATTTTAAGCTAGATTTCTTTCCTATTTGCTAGATTTGTTGAGAAAAATAGTTAAAACATATCATAAGATGGTGAGTTAGGGCGAGGCACAAAGTAGATGCCAACTTCCAGAAATTAGTGTTTTTTAAGTGCTTCTTATTCAATTTCTAATCTCCAAATCCAATTGGCTTAATAACACGCTTGCTAACAACTTTTGTAAAAAACACCACTAATCACAAAACAAAACCAAATGAAACAGAAGAATATAAGAAGAATGGTTCTTAATATTTTCAAAAAACCGTTATGTTTTATTTTTGAGCATCAATTCTCTTCTGGAAAAAAGACTCTGTACTACAATATTATATGTAGATTATTAATTTGAAGAATCAATAGTTGCAACTTGCAAAAGGCTACGAGGTGAAAAAAGAAAAATAAATAGGAAAGCCATTTTGGGGTCACAATATCCAGTAGAAAGACTCTTCAAAATGATTGAATTGGATTAACAAACTTTTGGATACATTGCGAACGACAAAACGAGTAGTGGGTACTGCTCAGATTCCCTCAAAACCAATCTTGTATATACACTTCACACACCTATGTTTCTTGAGTTACAAAAAAAGTACTACCACTACGTAACTTGCTTTATTCCTAAAAAAAGAAAAAAAGAAAAAATCAGATATTACAATTCACACGAAATTGATTTGGCAAACAATGACAATGGTGTACAATTTTATCCGTTCAAATCTTGATCAGCCAGGTCCTTTATAATAGAACAATATACTACCGTACTCTAAGAGCCATAATTTTGGCCTATCTCAAAATTCTAAAAGGGACAGATACTTCTGCCTTGGACCACATGACTTTTGAAAGAAAAACAAAAGTGGGGTTGAAAAACCAACCCCAAATGCCAAAATATATAAAGATGAAAGAGGAAATGGTCTAGTGGGAAGGGACTCTCATCACGTGAAATTCATGTGCAGATTCTTATCCCCCCCTTTTTGGGTAATCATATCTCATAATAATAATGGATCCTTGCCTACCATTTCGCCTAGTGTCACCATTTCCTTCACCTTATTCCTCACACTAATAGCCTGTTTGGCCAAGCTGGAGAAATCAACTTATTTTGAGAAGTGTTTTTTTTAAAAGTGTTTTTGAAAAAAGTACTTTTGGAGAGAAGCAGTTTGTGTTTCGCTAATCAGTCTGAAAAGCACTTTTGAGAAATAATTTGTGTTTGGCCAAGCTTTTTAAAAAGTGCTTTTAAGTGTCAAATTACGAATAAGGACATAAATAGATTTACTTAATAATTAATATTATAAGTAAATAAATAATATCAAAATTTTGTTATTACATGCAATAATTTAAAAAAATTCATTTTATTTAAGTAAAATATGAAAATAAAATTTAAAAATACTTAATTCTTTTAATATAAGTTAAATATATTAAAATTCCTTCAACAAATATAAAAGCATTCATCTCTAAAGTCACTATATATTAGAAAGTTTTTCTAAAAATAAGAAGAAATATTTATAAATTAATATCCTAAGTATTAGGTTTAAGGGTTATTTTGGTATATACTATATTTTGTTAAGGGTATTTTAGGTAAGAAGAAAAGCCAAAACTGCTTCTGCTTTTGGAAAGAAGCTACTTTTTTCTGCTTCTCTGAAACTGCTTCTGCTTCTTCCCAAAAGCACTTTTTTTTCCAAATAAGCTTGGTCAAACACCTCAAATTAGGAAAAAAAGTGCTTTTGGGAAAAAAATGTTTTTTCCCCTTGAAAAGCTTGGCCAAACAGGCTATAAATTGGAACAAGAAAAGCAAAACCTCTTCTTTTTTGGGGCAAATTGAAATAAAAGTAAAAAAATAAAGTCTTGGCAACAAAAATCATTAAGCACATTTTAAGTAACTCCCCATGCACAAAAAGAAAACACACAAAACTTGTGCATAGTTTGTGTGTTTCACATTTTTGTAAGGACTATTATTCTTGAATGCTCTCAACATCCTATTTGGTAAAAATCCAAAATTTTCCTCAAATCCACAGAGTATGAAGATTCAAAAACTAAACAAACCATGGTTCTTTTTTTCTTTTGGTTTGGTTGTATGTGGGGGTTGGGGTGAGCTGGAGGTGGAGAAGGATTTATATTGCTCGAATTTTTCAAAAATACTATCGGGTGCATGTCAAATTCTTCAAAATAGTATATTTTTGAAGGATTTAATACGAGAACAATACCATTTCTAAAAAGTCCGAACAACGTAGAAATGGATTCATCTATGCGAAAGAGCTCTTCTAAGCTCTTGAGCCAATAAAGTAGGGGCACTAAGGTGGGGCAAATGACCTTCAATATTCAACCAATGCACTGTATTCCGACCACCTAGGTGGTTCTTTAGGTACGTAGCTACTGATGCAGGTACAGAGTGGTCCCTTGCTGTCTGAAATATATGGCATGGAACTTTTACAAGGCCTAAAACTCCCCTCATGTCACTATTAAACACTGTCCTTGACACAAACAATGTTATGTCTGGTCTCATATTAAACAATGTCCTGCTGAATTCTCGTACCGCCGCCGGAACATCTGCTCCGACAGCTAACGGAGCAAAACCATTAACCCATGCCTCATAATTTGCCTCCATTGCTGAAAATACTTTCTCTATTTCTCCTTGTTCAAATCCACCGTGGTAGTCTTCATCATTCAAGAACCTAATAAGAGTAATATTTTATTAAACATTTGGTGGAGATAAAAAGAAAAAGAGATCTCTTTTGTAGTTCAGATAAGGATTCTTTAACATGAAAAGTCAATTGAGTGATCAAAACATTCCAAAGCAAAATCCATGAATTTTGTCAAACAACCTTAGGTTAGGAGGATAAGATAAGTTAGTTTGACAAAAGTGCTCCTAACTTTATTGGGAACTGAGAAAAAAGTAAAAGAAAACAATAAACTAAAAGACTACGTTAAATATTCCATTTCTGAGTGGCCAAACTCGCATAACTTAGCTCCTATTTCTACTAATATATATAAGCCCATCTAACTCAGTGCTTCAAAAATGACTTGCCGTTAATGAGATGCATTACACATACAACGATAACAAACCATGAATATGTATGTCTTATATTTTGACTTGCCCCGGAATATGTGTTTGGTAGTGTATGTCTTATATTTAAGAAAAAACCGACAAATAAACCAAAAAACCGATATAAATCGAATCGAGAAAACAGACTTAATTGGTTTGGTTTGGTTCTAATATTTGAAAAACCGACTTACTTGATTTGGTTTCTTTTTAGAGAAAACCCGATCCAAACCAAACCATGAACACCCCTACGTAAAAGTTATACTCCCTCTGTTTTAATTGATGTGAACTCATTTGATTGGGCATAAAGTATAAGGAATTTTTTTTTGAATTTGTGGTGTAAATTAAGTTATATATATATTTTGTATAGTTGTAAATAATTCATAAAGGTAAATTATTTCCAAATATGAAAAGAATTAATTTTTATGGGCACAAACTAAAAAGGAAATAAGTTTACATAAATTAAACTGAAACAGTCGTACAAAAGAGTTATTTTAAATGCCATGAGGACCAAATTTTAATTTCACCCATATTGCCCATTTCTATCCATAACTTTCTTCTTCCCCCTTATTTCTACAAATTATACAAATTTACTTTGTAACTATTCCAAGTTGAAAGCTAAAGTAGTAAATTGGTAAAAAGTTAATGAAGTTTACCTGGGAGAAGCACCGATGAGGATGAGTTTGGAGAAGAGTTCAGGGCGGCGAATGGAGGCGAGAATTCCGATCATAGCGGAGACAGAGTGGCCAACATAAGCACAACGATCAATACCAAGAGTATCAAGAATATGAAGGAGGTCATCGACATAAGGGTCAAGTGTAGTATAACGTCGGAAATCGAAGAAATCAGGATTCACACTGCCGGCACAGACAAGGTCGTAAAGGACAACACGGTAATCTCGGAGAAAAAAAGGAAGAATTCGATTCCAAGCTGATTGGTCTGTTCCAAAGCCATGAGCTAACACCAAAAATCTCTCACCTGAACCTACGACTCGTACGTTCAGAGCATCCAAAAGTGTCTGACCCATTTTGAGTTTGCCTTCTTTTTTATTGGAGGAAAATATGAAGAATATGTTTTGGGTTTTTGTAAGGGCTTGGAAAATCCAAAGACTGTACCCTTGGGTTGAACTTTTGTACTCCTTTTTTTTTCCTTTTTTCTCGTTTGTTTAATGGTTGGCCAATTTTTGTTGGGTAGAAGTTGTGTGATGGAAAAGTCTTGTGGAGGGGTGTGGTATTTATAACGGTACGAAGAGACAGCTACTTTGGATGTATTTTTATGGATAAAGGAATTTGACAAAAAATAGCACAATATTTGGATAGCAAATTAGTCCTATAAATATATACATTTAAGCAGTTTAAGATCTTATATATGTCAAAATTAAATACATTTGGTCTCCATTATATTTAAAAATTAAAACACAAGGTTATAGCTATAGTTAACGAAATCAGCTTGTAAGAAACATGTAAATTGTTTAAATTAAAAAGATCATTAAGACAGACTTTTTCCAATTAGTTCCTCTAATTCGTATCTTGAGAAAAACAAGATCAGCACCAGAAGCAAACAACAAAAGTAAGATAATGAGGAAAAATAACAACAACAAACAACAACAAATCCAGTGTAGTCCCATAAATAAGGTCTTGGGAGGGTAGAATGCATGCAGAATTTAACCCTACCTTTAAAAACACAGAGAAGCTATTTCCAGTAGACCCTCGACTCAGGAAGGGAAAGGGAAGGGGCAATAACAAGTAATCAATCAATAACCGAAGTAAAATTACAAAACTAAGACTAAATAATGCAATCAGAAAACTGAAATAAGGCATCAAAAAGTAATAACAACAATCTAGGGATAAAACATGAAGGACACTAAGTGATGTATCAAAGCTATTGTGACAAACATGGACAACACTCGGCTACCTAACCCTCTATATTTATTCTCAACCTCCACACCTTCTTATACATGGTCAGGTACGCAGTCAGCTCGAGCAACACCATATCTCACCTAATCAGCTCTCTCTCTAATACTTCTTCGGTCGGCCTCTACCTCTTTGTTGGTCCCCCAACGCTAGCCTCTCACACCTCCTCTCTGGGGCATCAGTGTATATCCTCTTAACATGCCCGAACCATCTAAGTCTCGCCTCCCGCATCTTATCCTCCAAAGGGGACACACCCACCTTGTCCCTTGTAACTTCATTTCTAATTCTATCTAACCTAGTATGCACGCACATCCATCTCAATATCCTTATTTCACTCACTTTTATCTTATGTACATGGGAGTTCTTGACTGGCCAATAACCCCTCCCCCCATACATCATAGTCGGTCTGATCACCGCTCTATTAAACTTTCCTTTAAATTTTGGTGGCACATTCTTGTCACAAAGAACACCGGAAGCAAGCTTCTATTTTATCCATCCCGCCCTAATACGGTATATGACAACCTCGTCTATCTCCTCATTCCTTTATATAATAGACCCAAGATACTTGAAACTTTCTCTCCTAGGAATGATTTATGAATCAAGCCGCACATCTTCGTCTACTTCATAAGTCGCGCTACTGAACTTGCACTCCAAGTATTCTGTTTTGATCATGCTCTACTTGAAACGTTTAGACTCCGGGACCTGCCTCCAAACCTCTAACCTCTCGTTAACACCACATCGCGTCTCGTCAATCAGTACAATTTCATCTACAAATGATATGCACCATGGTATCTCCCCCTGAATGTGTCGTGTCAATGCGTCGATTGCTAGGGCAAACAAAAATGGGCTAAGGGCTGACCCATGATGCAACCCTATCACAACCGGGAAGTGTTCCGAGTCCCCTACCTCTATCCTCACCCGAGTCTTATCCCTCGTACGAGTCTTGAATAACCCTAATGTATGCAACATGAACGCCTCTCATCTCCAAACATCTCCATAACACCTCCCTAGGCACTTTATCGTAAGCCTTCTCTAAGTCGATGAACATCATATGTATATCCCGCCTCCTTTCCCTATACTGCTCTATCAAGCTCTTAACAAAATGAATAACTTCTTTAGTAGAATGCCCCAACATAAATCCGAATTGGTTCTCTGAATAGGCATAATCATCCTCACACTCCGCTCCACTACCCTCTCTCATACTTTCATAGTATGGCTCAGTAACTTGATACCCCGATAGTTATTGTAATTTTGAATATCACCCTTATTCTTATACAATGGGATCATCGTACTCCATATTCATTCCCCGGGCATCTTTTTCATCCTAAAAATGACATTGAATAGCCTAGTTAGCCATTCCAAGCCCCCCCTACGCTCTTCCAAAATTCCACCGAAATTTTGTCTGGCCCGATCACTCTTCCCCTACTCATCTTATGCATAGCCCCCTCTACCTCCTCAACTTTTCTATGCCTACAATACCCAAAGATCCGGCGACTCTCAGATTGTTCTAAGTCACCCAACACAATGTTCATATCCCCCTCTTCATTCAAGAGTTTATGGAAGTAAGTTTATCATCTCCGACGAATAAGTACCTCATACAACAACACTCTACCGACCTCACCCTTGATACGCTTCACAGGTCCAGATCATGAGCCTTCATCTCACGCACCTTGGCTAGCCCGTGCAGCTTCTTATCCCAGCCCTTACCTCCAAGTTCTTCATACATACATTCAAATGCGGTTGTCTTAACCGCAGTTACTGCTAACTTCTCTTCCTTCTTAGCCACCTTATGCCATTCCTTGTTCATCCTCTTCTCCTCCTTGCCCCTGCTCTCCAAAAACTTTAAATACGCCGCTTTCTTGGCTTTCACTTTACCTTGGACCACAGTGCTCCACCACCGATCCCTTTTACGGCCACCAGAGATGCCCTTCGAGACCTCCAATACCTCCCTAGCATCCTTCATAATGCAATTTGCAACCACGATCCCAATACCACTCGTGTCTCCACAGCTCTTCCATGTCCCCTAACTCCAGGGTTTTGTGTTTTGTCAAAGCTCCCTGGTTGATCTTAGGTAGACCATGCGCAACCCTCTTTCTTCGCTTCCTCAAAATCTCCAAATTGATTACCAGAAGCTTATGTTGGATCGTGTGGTTCTCACTCGGGATGACTTTACAGTCCGCATACAGACCTTTATCAGATATTTTGAAGAGTAGATAGTCAATATGGGTCTTAGCTGTCGAACTCTGAAAAGTAACCAAACGCTCCTCCTTCTTCGGAAAACTTGAATTAGCTATCACTAAATCAAAAGCCTTATCGAAATCCAATAGCGAAGTCCCTTCTCCATTCCTAACTCTAAAACCAAGCCTCGATGCACCTCATCCTAACCCCCAAATGTTGCCCCAATATGGCCATTGAAATACCCTCCCATGAAAATCTTCTCAGTATGTGATATGCCACCTATAACCTCATACAAGTCCTCCCAGAAGAGTCTTTTAACCTCCTCATCCAAGCCCACTTGGGGTGCGTACGCACTTATCACATTTAAAGTAAAAAATCTAACGACTAGATTAATGCTTATCATCCTGTCACTCACCCTCCTAACCTCCACCAGTAGGTCCTGAAGGTCCCTATCAACTAATAGCCCGTTTGGCCAAGATGCAAAAATCAGCTTATTTTGAGAAGTGCTTTTCTCAAAAGTACTTTTGGTGAGAAGCAGTTTATATTTGGCTAATTAGTTTGAAAAACACTTCTGAGCAGCAATTAGTGTTTGGCCAAGCTTTTAAAAACTGCTTCTAAGTGTATTTTTCTCAAAAATGCTTCTCAAAAAAGTGCTTTTGAAGAGAAGCTACTTTTTTTTGCTTCTCCAAAACTGCTTCTGCTTCTCCTCAAAAACACTTTTTTTCCTTCCAAAAGCTTAGTCAAACACCTTAATTTATGGCCAAAAGTGTTTTTAGCCAAAAAAGCACTTTTGGCAAAAAAGAAGCTTGGCCAAACAGGCTATAAAATTCATGCTTCGTTCTTGCCCACCACGCGTTCAGAGTTGTCACAACTCCTTTTTTGCCCGTGCCGCATCAAGGGGGCGCGGAAGGGAGTTTTTTCCAATTAAAGGACAATCGAAACGGGATTTATTTATTTCAGAGTCGCCACTTGGGAGATTTATGGTGTCCTAAGTCACCGGTTTTAATCCCGAATCGAGGAAAATATGACTCTGTTTAACAGTCCGCGAACCAGAAATCCGAGTAAGGAATTTTGTTAATCCGGGAGAAGGTGTTAGGCACTCCTGAATTTCGTGGTTCTAGCACGGTCGCTTAACAATTTATACTTGGCCTAATTATCTGACTTGTTACACATTTTAAAATTATTGCGTATTTTTAACTTTTATTACCGTTTTAGCTTGATTATTTGTAATTATAGAATTGTCTTGAAACGAATCATGCGTACGTATATTAGTTTTATTTTTTTTTTGTATGTAAGGAATCATGTCACGCGTACGTGTACATAATTAAATTAATAACATTTTTTATTATAAAAAAAACAAATTGGGCCGAAGTTGCACGTGCTTAAAACAAACTACGAATATTTGTCATTTTTTGTATGATTAAATGGTAAGTGACGCGCCTCAGACTATATGAGATAATTTAATTTAATAACCTCCGAAAACCCATTTTTTTATTGAGAAGATTTGTTCGAAGTTGCGCGAACGCATACTCTGAATTGTCTTTAGAATTGTAATAATGTCACGTGAACGTGTCCATAACCACTACAGTATATTAAATGTGCCTAAAGCAACTAACGCGTTATTAACTTTGCGAGGGCCCTGAAAATTAGCTAAGTGGCACGCCTTAAATTTTAAGTTTTTTGAAAGAAATAATTATATGAGGGCCATGCATTTATCATTTTTATTTGGCACGGCGCATCCCAATTATAAAAGAGTTATTATTAATTATTTGAGGGCCATAGATTATTTAACAAAATGGCAAATCTCAATTTCTAAAGAGTTAAAACTAATTAAATGAGGGCCATGGGTTTTGGGATTTTATTCAACATGGCACACCTCAAGTTGTTTTACTCAGCCAAAACGAACTAAGGATGTTCATAAGTGATTATTTTGCTAAATGGGAAAAATTTGCTAGCTTTATGACTTAATTGTTTTACCAATGCCTATGCGAAATGGCTCGAACCAATAGATCATATTTGTTTTAATCCCAATCCAATTTTGTATCTTCCTAAGATTAACAAACGACCTAACCAAAGTAAATGCTAACCAAGCAGCCTATCAATTAGTGAGGCAATGGGAATTCAATTTAACGAAATTCATATTTTTTTCAAACAGCTTATTTTTCCAACTAAAGATAGGAGCTACATGATATTGTAGAAAAATTATGAATACTAGCAAATGATTAAATAAATACAGAGTAGGCAAATTATATTTATTCAATTCTTACGTACCAAGAGAACAATACAAATCCGCCGATTATTGTTGGCTTAAAATGATTACTAGTTTATATCTAAAGCCCTTAAAAGAGAATAGCAATCGAAATAACTTAAACAAACATATTTCGAAATTACGACAAATCCATTGCAGCAGAAATGGAGGATCGTAATTCAACATACTTCAGATTACCATTCAAACTTAAAAGCCAAACGAATCAAACCTAATAATGGTTTGATTATGAAAGCAGGATTACACACAATTTTCAATGATTAACAAAAGGGAATGGAATTTAGCCATTTTAATTTCACAACAACGCAACTAATCACGTTGCTCCTGCGCAGAAGCTACCATATATAGTGATATTTGATCATTCAATATCTAATTAAGCAAATGACTACTCAAAATTATATGCAGAACTCCATTACTGAACTAACTAAGCAAACATGTTGTCCTAACTTTTTAAACAGGTTTAAACATCATGACCAGGTCCATTTACACAATACTGGTTTTAGATTACAGAATATTCGACCAAAATCGAATCCCATATCTATTTTAAACCAAACTCAACCTCTAAAAGTATTATCACTGACCAGCATTCAAACGCAAACATGTTCAAACTAAAACTTGAAATAAAGACAGAATTAAACTCTTCTAATGAGGTTAAATGGCCAACATGCTTCAGATTTCCATTTCACAGAAGGGTTTACAGCGGGTAGAATAAAAATGTACCTGGAAATAAAAGAAGGAAGCAGAAAAATGAGGTATCAGCAGTAACCAACAACATCAGTAGCATTCAGAAGTTGCAATAGCAGTGCAGCAACAAATAACCAGCAGTTTTATACTTCCCCAAGTATATAACAGAAGTAAAAGGGAAAAAGTTCTAGCTATTTCAGATCCTAAACCAGGCAATGAAAAAGACAGTAACTATTTTTAAATTTTCCCAGCTCTTCCAATTCCCCCTCTCAGAATGTTCCCTACCTTTACAGACCTCATCCTCTCCTCTTATACAAGTCTTCCTTCCTTCCCAACCTACTGCCCGACCCCCTTTTCCCCACTAAATCTGAAATTTTCCACTTAAAATCCACTAAGGAAAACTTTTCCTTATTTTCAGCCCCCCCATTTCCTTTTGTTCCCCATTAATACTTATCAATTCATTAGTTTAATGGTATTTTAATACTTAGTGGACAGAACACTCAAACCACCCATCTTCCCTGTTTTCAATTCCCAAATTACCCTCCTAAAATTCCTGAAATTGCAGCTATAGCCAATGCTCCTAAGTTCTGAATGCAGCCTTATGACTCACTACTATCTAGTTGACATTATCACCAATACTGAATTCAAATCAGTTGTCAGATTCATTTCAGACCCTAGACAGTAGGATTCGATTCATCAATTGCTTAAACTTGAATCAAACAGCAACAAAATAAAGGCTAAGGCTATCGATTGACAGGGCATGACACAACAGGTTTAGGTGACAACCAAAATAGCAGCTGTGATGAAGCAGTTTGATTGACCAAGCAATTCAGAACATTTCAAATGATCAAGCAAAAACAATGTAACTTACTGAATATACCCACAGGCTCGTTTCAACAGAACATTTAGGACAGAAACAAAGTAGGAAGGGAAACAGACTTGCATGAACCATGAAATCAAAACCAACATTACACTACTATCATGTTAAATTAATATTCAGGCCTACCGAACTAATCGACGTCACTTATTCAATCGATTACACAAATTATAACACATAACAATTACAGCAAACAGAAGCAATGATAGAATTGGACCAAAATAAAGGTCTACTGAAGAAGAATAGAATTAATTAAAAGAAAAGTAGAAAAATCACACAAACTACTAAAACATGCAAAGAGATACAAATAGAACACATGAACAGAAGGAAGGAAAGGAAAAATACCTCTGAATCTTAAGAACAAAAATGACCCAGTCTCGAACCGGACTCGACCTCTTTGAGGTCGAACGAACTTTAATCGAAGTGTTTTCAACCGAGAACACCTTGATTAAGGTCTATTAGACCCCAACCCTTCGTTTAATTGAACAGACCCCAAGGTTCTGGATTTCTAGGGTTCATAGAGTCGATTTGGGGCTTGAAGGTTTCTGGTTAGATTCGAACCAAACCAAGCTTGGTTTGGTTATGAGTGAGGTCAGGGGAGTAACTAGTATGAATTTGGGGTGGTTTGGCATAGATGGGGTTTTGGCCCAAATCTTCAAATGAAGATTCGAGAAGATGGGGATTGATTCGAGCCAAGGGAGTAGTGGATTCGTAACCAGGGTGTTAAGGTGGATCTATGGTGTTAAGGAGGTAGCCGGCGGCATAGTTGCCGCCGGGTTTCAGGCGAAGGGGAGCTATGGCGGCTAGGGTTTGACCTAGGTTCTGTCTCTGAAACGATAGAGACGAAGTGAGGTTAGGGGGGCGTTTGGCTATGGGGGCGTGAGGTGAGAGATGGGGTCTTATATGCGAAGGGGAGGGATGGATCCTGGCCGTTGGATCAGGTGAGATTGATGGCCAGGATCTCTTCACTTAAGGGAATGGTGCCATTTTGATTGAGTGAGGATTGAGTCGGTCTCAGACGAGAGTGGGTCGGGTCATGAGGGAAAACCTGGGAGCCGTTAGATCAAAAGCAATGAACGGTCCCGATCAAATACAACCATACGGCGTCGTTTGGTTTAATGAAAGAACTGAACTGGACCGTTAGATCTGTTTGATCAATGGTCCAGATGGAATGTGCCAATACGGCGTCGTTTCCTTCGTCTGAGAGACCAGCTAACCGGACTGGGTCAAATGAGTTGATTTGGGCCTGGTTTTTGGTCTCAATTTTAAGCCCACATCTGAATTCCTTCATTTTTTGAACTCTTTTTTTTCCTTCTTTAATTTCTAATTTAAACACAATTCCTAATTAAATTGTAAAATCAAAAATAAAACTACACAAATATTAATTAACACTTACAACAATTAACATACAAATTAAAACCTTAAAATAAAATCACACAATGACAACAAATAGAATAAAATACATATTTTTGTGATTTTTCTTTTAGAGCCAAATGATGGTTTAATTAATTCCTAAATGCATAATTAAATCCTAAATATGCACGCAACATGTATTTTTGTATTTTTCAATTAACTACAACAAGGTAAACATTTACGGACAAAATAATTACCAAAAATGTCACGCAAATTCTCAAAATTGTACCCGAAGGCAACTTGCTTTATTTCTCGATTTCTTTTGGAGTAATTTCCGTGAAGCAAAAATCATGTGCTCACAGCTGCCCCTCTTTGTCCGAAAACACAAAGTGTTTTTGTGCAAAGATAAAGTGAGCGGATATGAGCGATTTTTTCCCGTTGGAGTACTCCGTGTGAAGCATTTTTTGAAAAAGATTTAACCGAACCTTTGCTTCAAAGATTTTCTACATATCCCTGGCTAGAAGGGAATCAGGATAATGTAGTTCAGGAAATTTTTGTAGCTGGGACTACCATGGGACTGCTTTTTGCTGTTACCGCGGCTGCATGCTGTTGCTACTGCTTTTCGACATCCTTATTACACCATTGCTTAAAGATAAAGAAGTTATACTAAGCTATGAGCTATGCATTACAAAATTTTATTCTCAAACTTGGTCATGTGACTGGTGTTGCCTTGTTGCCTTGTGTTTCCTCTAATGTTGCCTTTACTTTTGAATTGACTTGTATTCTCCCTTAATCGCCGATCTCGAACTGTTTATTTCCTTTTTGTGAGCTTCGCGTTATTTTCCTTCAAATCTTGAACTGCCTTCCCCTGCTGGGGATTTTGTTGTCTCCCGCTGCTTTACTGACTTCAACAACAATTACTTCTTAAAATATAACACCTCCATATTCCAGGCGGGCTCCTGACTTCAATATAACTTCTTAAAGATAACACCATTCCGTTCTTCAGGCGGGCTCCTGACTGCTGACCCTTTAAATGTCTTCCTTTGACTATTGTTTCCTTTCATGTTGCTTTTACTTCTGACTTGACTTGTGGTCTTCCTTCTGATTTCTGCTGGGGGTTTTTGTTGTAACACTCCGCTTTACTGACTTCAAACTTCAATGTATTCCTCTGTTATATGGGCGGGCTCCCAACTTTAAAACTTGAAAATAAATTGCCATTCCGTTCTTCAGGTGGGGCTCCTAACCTCAACAACATCTTCGAAAATAAAGCACCATGCCTTTCTTCAGGCGGGCGAGACTTCAACAACAACTTCGAAAAATAAATCATCATTCCGTTCTTCAGGCGGGGCTTCTGACCTCAATAACAACTTCGAAAAATAAATCTCCATGCCTTTCTTCAGGCGGACGAGACTTCAACAACAACTTCGAAAAATAAATTGTCATTACGTTCTTCAGGCGGGGCTCCTGACCTCAATAAGAACTTCGAAAAATAAATCGCCATGCCTTTCTTCAGGCGGGCGAGATTTTAATAACAACTTCGAAAAATACATTGTCATTCCGTTATTCAGGCGGGGCTCCTGACCTCAACAACAACTTCGAAAAATAAATCGTCATTCCGTTCTTCAGGCAGGGCTCATGTCCTCAACAACAACTTCGAAAAATAAATCACCATTCCGTTCTTCAGGCGGGGCTCCTGACCTCAACAACAACTTCGAAAAATAAGTCGCCATTCCTTTCTTCAGGCGGGCGAGACTTCAATAACAACTTCAAAAAATAAAACGACATTCCGTTCTTCAGGCGGGGCTCCTGACCTCAACAACAACTTCGAAAATAAAGCACCATGCCTTTCTTTAGGCGGGCGAGACTTCAACAACTTCGAAAAATAAATCGCCATTCCGTTCTTCAGGTGGGACTCCTGACCTCAATAACAACTTCGAAAAATAAATCGCCATGCCTTTCTTCAGGCGGGCGAGAATTCAACAACAACTTCGAAAAATAAATCGCCATTCCGTTCTTCAGGCGGGGCTCCTGACCTCTGAAACTTGAATTGTATTCCCTTGTTCTCCAGGTGGGCTCTTGATTGCTGATACTCGAAATGTATTCCCTTGTTCTCCAGGTGGGCTCCTGATTGCTGAAACTTGAATTGTATTCCCTTGTTCTCCAGGTGGGCTCCTGATTTCAACAAAATAGACAAAAGCAAAGAAAATTTCTGCCCCAGTTTGGTAGCTGGGTATATATATGAGTGTAAACTAAATCATGTTACCAAACATCAGTAAGATCTTGAAAGCGGAAACTTGAACTGTGCTCCCTTATTCTCCAGGTGGGCGCCTGATTGCTGAAACTTGAATTGTTGTTCCTTGTTCTTCAGGTGGACGCCTGATTACTGAATCTTTAACGGTTGTTCCTTGTTCTCCAGGTGGATGCCTGATTGCTGATACTTCGGCTATTCTTCCTTGTTCTCCAGGTGGACGCCTGATTGCTGATACTTCAATTGTTGTTCCTTGTTCTCTAGGTGGACGCCTGATTTCAACAAAATAGACAAAAGCAAAGAAAAATTTCTGCCCCAGTTTGGTAGTTGGGGACAGATGTGATTGTAAAACTAAATCATATTACCAAGTATTATTAAGAATTTGAAAGTTATGTCCCATTATCCAGGGGGGTCCTGACAACTCTTAACTAAATGACAATTTTAAATCTAAGCTATATCTTTTAAAGTCATGACTTCTGCTAAATCTTGTTATCTAAACCAGTTTTAAACTATGTCTCATTATCCAGGAGGGTCCTGATAACTCTTACGCGAACTTTGAAGTTAACTTATATTCCCTTTGGTGCGCATTTGTCCAACATTTACTACTTATGATTGTTTTAGGGTTTAATATAGGTCCCATTTTCCAGGAGGGTCCTGAAGTTTCTAATTGATTCTTGTCTTTAAAAAAAATTCAAACCAACTTATATTTTCACGAAGTAGAGCTTATGCCAGATCTTGTATTCATGAATGTTTTGAATTAAAGCTAAGTCCCATTTTCCAGGAGGGTCCTGAGAATTTATACGATCAAACCTGCATGGTACTTGCTTTCCTCATAGGGTGCTTCCTGAAACAAATGTCGTCTTTGCCCCTGTTTTCAAATCAAAGAAAATCTTGTCAGTTTAAAACGTGGTAGTTAGTTGTGGCATTTTTGCTGGGGAGGGTTTTCTCTTTGCCCTGCTTTGCTTCATCAGACTGCCTTGAATCGGTCGAAAGGATTGTTTTGACCTCATGATTGATCCTTAACTGCAGGATCCCCAACTGTTGTTTTCACTTCTGACCCTTCTATTTGTAACCATACATCTCTCATGATATTACTGAACCATTTCACCGATTTAACTTTTGCTTACACCCTATGTCTCATTTTTCATCATATTGCTTCCAGCATATCCTAGCCGTATTTTGCCTTGTGCAATTTTGAATCTTGGTAGTATACCTCGACATTCCTTCTTATTTGTTGGAACAAGGCTAACCTCATAAGAGCTTTAGAGGAGTAAATATTAGCAGCAATGAAATGCGACGATTTTGAAAATTAAGAATAAAGAAGAAAATCCAGATTTGGATGACTGTTGGAGATAGGAAAAAAGGAACTTATCTGAGCGGAGTCACTGACACCAATGATCATGGTATGCATTTTGGATTAATCAGCCCAGTCTATTTAACCAATCTCCTTTCCAATTGTTTTACTTTGTTCTCCAAGATTTCCACAATCCAATTTTACTTTCCGCCAAATTACGGACTTTGTTCGATTTGCAGTGCCCTTACGGGTTTTCATTGACAAACCTCTCTCATTTGTTTTTTCAGCTTTCGTCGTCTCATGGTGCCCATGAGGGTTTTCACCAATAAGACTCTCTAATTTTTTGATTTTTCTTGCTTAAACCGGAGTTTTGCCCCTGATATGAATTCTCTTTACATTGCTTGATTTGGCATCTCTCGAAGACTGATCGGAAGGTCTTTCTTTGGACCGTAATGTGGGATTTTGAATGGGTTAGAAATAAAGGGTATCACAGGCTCGAAACAATTTGACATGAGTTTAAAATTACAACTCTTGGAATTACATTTCTTATTACAAGTACAACTTCTGCCCCAGTTTCTTGCTTGGGGATCTTTTGAAATTTTATTTTACTATGTTCGAGCCGTGAGGCTGCCTACGTATCCTTAATAGGAATCAGGTCAAACGTAGTTCACACCTGAATTTCCTTGTTGTTATACTTTCTCTGTTCTCTTTTTCTTCCTTTTCCTTTTCTTTTTGTTATTGATTCCAAAATAGGGGTATGAAAGAAACAAATGCGGCTCAAAAGGGGGAACAAAGGGTAAAGTGTTTAGATAGCAGAACAAATTGCCTTCGTCATTCCAATCTTTGAAACAATGCCAAGTACAAACAATCAACAATTATAACAAAGAAATCATACATAATATCTCTTGACCGCGTCGGAATTGATGGCCATGTCTATGAATTTTCCTTCGATATCTGTTAGGCATAGAGCGCCATTGGATAATACTCTGGTCACAATAAATGGCCCTTGCCAATTCGGGGCGAACTTGCCTTTTGCTTCAACCTGATGTGGAAGAATACGTTTTAGTGCTTGCTGACTCACTTCAAACTTTCGAGGACGCACCCTTTTGTTGTATGCTCTTGCTATTCTTCTTTGATATAACTGGCCATGACATACTGCTGCCAATCGTTTTTCATCAATCAAATTCAACTGCTCCAAACGGGTTTTGACCCACTCATCATCATCAATCTTAGCCTCAACGACAATCCGAAGGGAAGGGATTTCAACTTCTGCAGGTATTACTGCTTCAGTGCCATATACCAACAAATAAGGAGTTGCACCTACCGAAGTACGAACAGTAGTGCGATATCACAACAACGCAAATGGTAATTTTTCGTGCCATTGCCTTGAACCTTCTACCATTTTCCGAAGTATCTTCTTTATGTTTTTGTTGGCTGCCTCGACTGCTCCATTCGCCTTGGGCCGATATGGGGTAGAATTGCGATGTGTAATCTTAAACTGTTGACATACCTCTTCCATTAAGTTACTGTTAAGATTAGCACCATTATCTGTGATGATCACCTTTGGGATTCCGAATCGCAGATGATATTTGAGTGAATAAAATCGACCACTGCTTTCTTGGTCACCGATTTGAAAGTTTTGGCCTCCACCCACTTGGTGAAATAATCAATGGCTACCAGAATGAACCTGTGCCCGTTGGATGTTGCTGGCTCAATTGGTCCAATGACATCCATGCCCCAAGCAACAAAGGGCCATGGTGCTGACATTGTGTGCAATTCCGATGGTGGAGAATGAATCAAATCTCCGTGTATCTGGCACTGATGACATTTGCGCACGAAATTGATACAGTCTCGCTCCATGGTAAGCCAATAATAGCCTGCTCGGAGAATTTTCTTTGCCAACACATATCCGCTCATATGTGGTCCGTAGACTCCTGAATGTACTTCGAACATGACAATCGTAGTTTGTCTAGCATCTATGCATCTTAATAATCCAAGGTCTGGTGTTCTCTTATACAAAACTCCTCCACTTAAGAAGAATCCATTTGCCAACCGTCTAATTGTTCTCTTTTGATCCCCTGTGGCTTGCACTGGATATATCCCCATTCTGATGTATTCCTTGATATCGTGGAACCATGGTTCACCATCAATTTCTTCTTCAATCATGTTGCAGTAAGCGTGCTGATCTCGGACTTGAATATGCCGTGGATCCACATAAGCTTTGTCTTGATGGTGCAAGATTGATTCCAGGGTAGCCAATGCATCGACGACCTCATTATGGACCCTTGGAATATGCCTGAACTGTACTGATCGAAACCGCTGACGTAGATCATGTAAACTTTGTCGGTACGGTATGAGCTTCAAATCTCGCGTTTCCCATTCTCCTTGAATTTCATGTACCAGAGAATCCGAGTCTCCCAAGACCAAGATTTCCTGGATATCCATGTCTGCAGCTAGCCTTAAACCCAAAATGCATGCTTCGTACTCAGACATATTGTTGGTACAATAGAAACGAAGTTGAGCTGTAACAGGATAGTGATGCCCTGTTTTAGAAATAAGTACGGCTCCTATCCCCACTCCTTTCATGTTAGCAGCCCCATCAAAGAAGAGTTTCCATCCTGGTTTTTCAATTTGCTCCAGTTCATCGATATGCATAACTTCTTCATCGGGAAAATAAGTTCTTAATGGCTCGTAATCTTCGTCGACCGGGTTTTCGGCTAAATGATCGGCCAATGCTTGGGCTTTCATCGCAATTCGAGTCACATAGATGATGTCAAACTCTGTGAGCAATATCTGCCACTTTGCAAGTCTCCTGTCGGCATAGGCTTTTGAAAGATATACTTCAACGGATCCAAACGCGAAATGAGGTAAGTAGTGTAGGATGACAAATAATGTTTCAATTTCTGAGCTACCCAAGTTAGGGCGCAACATGTCCTTTCCAGATGAGTGTACTTAACCTCATAAGCCGTGAACTTCATGCTAAGATAGTAGATGGAATGTTCCTTTCTGTCAGTGATGTCATGCTGCCCTAATACACAACCAAATGAATTTTCCAAGACTATCAAGTAAAGAATCAAAGGTCTTCCTGGTTCTGGCGGAACCAACATGGGTGGGTTTGACAAGTATCCTTTTATCTTATCAAATGCTTCTTGACATTCATCAGTCCACTTGACTGCAACATTCTTCTTTAACAATTTGAAAATAGGCTCACAAGTTGTCGTGAGCTGAACAATAAACCTACTGATGTAGTTCAACCTCCCTAACAGACTCATTACTTCAGTCTTGTTTCTCGGAGGTGGCAATTCTTGGATGGCTTTGATCTTGATGGGTCCAACTCGATGCCTCGCCGGCTGACTATAAATCCCAACAGCTTTCCAGATGGAATACCAAATGCGCACTTGGCAGGGTTAAGCTTGAGGTTGTATCTGCGAAGTCTCAGGAAGAATTTCCTCAAATCCCCAACGTGGTCGGCTTGATGTTTTGATTTTATGATCACATCATCCACGTATACCTCAATCTCCTTATGTATCATATCATGAAAAATCGTAGTCATTGCTCTCATGTAAGTTGCCCCGGCGTTCTTCAAACCAAATGGCATTACCATGTAGCAATAAGTTCCCCATGGTGTGATGAATGCCGTCTTTTCTGCATCTTCTTCATCCATTAGAATCTGATGATACCCGGCATAACAATCTACAAAAGATCATATCTCATGCTTGGCACAATTATCGATCAAAATATGGATATTGGGTAATGGGAAGTTATCCTTCGGACTTGCTTTGTTGAGATTGCGGTAATCGACGCATACTCTGATCTTGCTGTCTTTCTTTGGCACAAGAACGACATTAGCCAACCAAACAGGATATCGAGTAACCCGAATGACCTTTGCATCCAACTATTTGGTGATTTCTTCTTTAATTTTCACACTCATATCAGTTTTGAATTTCCTCAACTTTTTTTTGATGGGAGGAACCATTGGATCAGTGGGCAATTTGTGGACCACTAAATCAGTGCTCAAACCCTGCTTATCGTCATATGACCATGCAAAAACATCTTTGAATTCAATGATTGCTTTAATTAACTCTTCCCGGATCTTTGGCTCGAGGTGGACACTTATTTTAGTCTCTTGGATATTATCTGTGTCTCCTAAATTGACGGCTTCTGTATCATTCAGGTTGGGTTTGGGTTTTTCTTCAAAGTGAATTAACTCCTTACTAATCTCTTCGAAGGCCTCGTCCTCATCGTATTCTGATTCGTAATCACAATCTACTTCTTGAACTATTATTTCGGAATTAGATTGATTTTTAAGACTGGGCTGAGGGTTCCTTATGCATGCCATATCACTAGAGCCAGCGTAAAAAGAACTGTACAGAAAAGAAAAGAAAAACAAAAGAAAAACTATCAGGAATGATAAAGAAAGGGAAACTGCATTTCATTGAATGATGAAAGATAAAAAGGTTTGTACACTTCAAACAGACTGCAAGATAAAAATCTGGATTACAACCCTGGAATAACCCAAACAAACTGAAGGAAAATCAAAATAAACTACCAAGACTCTCTTCGAATGGGGAGAGGAGTGGCTTTCCAATTATTAAGCTTTGTTTCTGGCCTAACGAAATGAATTTTTGCGTTGCTAGGACCTTCACCGTTTTCCACCATGTTCACACCGTCAAACAACATTTCAAATCTTTCAATTAACTCCTCGTCAAGATTAATCATAGAACTGGAATTGTTGTTACCGGGCGACTTCTGGTACCGGACTTGACAAATGATTTGGAAAGACGTGGAACTGGCTTTGGAAGGGCCCAGGCCTTCTGTTTTAGCTTTCTGGCCTTTCTTATGTCTGCGGCAGTGGGCTTGAATCCCAAACCAAATGTTCCCAAATTTTCGGGAAGAGACACCGGCTGTATGATGCCTTGCAAAGACGAGCCCAAACCTTTACCGAGTATAAAACCATTCTTCAACATCTCATAGGCTACCATGACTGATGCGGCGGTTATCTTTGGATTTGGAATGTATTTCCCCTCCGGAACTTTCTTTACCAACATCGTGTCAGAAACCTGGTAAACCCATGGTCCCTGGTCATCTTCCACCTCAATGACTGGTACGATGGCATTGCTGCGAGCACATAAACTGTCTTCCCCATTGTGAGCACGTGATTTTTGTTTACACGACAATTACTCCAAAAGAAATCGAAAAAAATAATAAATTGTATTTGTGTATGATTTTGTGAATTTGCGTGGCATTTTGATAGTTATTTGTAGTTTTTATCTGTGATTGTTTAGATTTATCAATTAAAAAATACAAAATATATGTCGCGTGTTAAAATTAGGATTTTATTCTACTATTAGGAATTAATTAAATCGTATTTGTTTTTTTTAAAATGAATGAAAATCACAAAAATATTATTTTTGGTAATTTTGTCATTTTATTGTTTAATGATGTGATTTTATTTTAATTAAATATTTAATGTGAGTAATAATTGTTGTTTAAGTATTAATTAATATTTGTATGGTTTTATTTTTGATTTTACAATTTAGATAGGAATTTTATTTAAATTAAAAATTAAAAGAAGGAAAAGAAATGAGTTAAATTAGATGAAATCGGAATTGGGCCATTTAAATTGGACCCAAAATCAGGCCCAAAAGCACTGCTTTGCCTGGTCCAGATCAGTTGGCCTAAGGGACGTCCAAACGACGTCGTCTTGATCATGCTTGATATGGGCCGTTGATCTCAGAATGATCAACGGCCAAGATCACATCTCCATACCTACGTTTAAACCCGACCCGTCTCACCCAGAGACCCACCGGTCTCACCTAAACCCATACGACGTCGTTTCCATTTAAGCTGGTTAATCTAGGCCATCGATTGTTGATGATCTAACGGCCTAGATTAATTTTCCCCCTAACTATATAAGCCCAAACCCTTACCCCACGCCCTCATCCGAACACCCCCCTTTCATTGTCCCAAACCCAAACCCAGACCTCCCAAACCCTAGACGCCCCTGTGCACTCTCACCGTGAACCCGGCGGCAACGACACCGGTGACCACCAAAGTAACACCCCTGATTCACCTCACCACCCTGAACACGGATCTGTTACCCCCTTTCCTCGAATTATTCCTCATCGCCTCGAATCTTCGTTTGAAGGTTCGAGCAAAACCCCGATCTACACCAACCCACTTCAGATTCACACCAGCCATTACCCTAGCCTCACTCGTGACCAAACCAAGCTTGGTTTGGTCCAAATCTACCCACAAATCACAAAACCCCAAATCTGACTGTTCGAACCCTAGAACACAAGAATTTTTGGAATCCGGTTAGATTAAACGGAAGGTTGGGGTCTAATAGACCTTAATCGAAGTGTTCTCGGTCGAGAACACCCCAATTAAGATCTGTTCGACCTCAAATGAGCAAATCCAGCTCGGACCTGGGTCGTCTGTGTTTAAGCTTTTCAGAGTAAGTTCACTTTTCCTTTTTTATTGTTTGTTTTAGTTTAGTTTAGTTTATCGGCATGGTTAATTAGTTTGTTTGCTTATTTCTGGGATTTTGCTGTCAGTTGTTCTCCATCTCCATAAGACCTTTTATTCAGTCGATTGTTATTCTGTTTATGGTTGAATACGTATAGTGATATACATATTTCAATTTGATTAATATTGTCGAATCGATAATGCCTGTGGTTTCCCTGTGTATTGCAAAATTGTCAAAGACAGTTGATGCCCTATTTTGTGTTGTTTATTTGATCGACTGTTTGTTCTATGTTATAATTAGTATAGCCGATTCGATACATGTCGTCAATTAGTCTCAGCTTGGGATGATAGTAATCTGACTCATGCTATTTAATTTGATTTACTGAGGCATTGTTGGAATCAGCTGAGAATTGATTTGTTAGTTGAATCAAAATCATCTAAGGATCGGTTATAGCTGCAGTTTTAATATAGATTCCAGAGTTTAATTTGAATTGATTGCTAGCATGTTTACTCATTTTTGATTTTGGACAGCATGTGCATTGTAGTTCTTTAATGAATTAAAGTAGAATGGACAACATGTGCTGTCAGGACATACTCATGCTGCCCATACTTGCTTAAATTAATAAAAGATTAAACCTTTATAATAAGGAAAAGAGGGATGTCAGGGGGAATCTCATGGGAATACTTTGCTTTTGAATTTTTGAGTGGAAAAACAGAAGATTCACATGGGAGGGGATCAGTATTTTATTGGACTAGTTGCTCTAACAGTTGGGGGGGAGGTCTGTGTGTAGATATAAAAGGGAGAGGATTAGGAAAGAAGAAGGGGGACTTTTTCGAAAAACTCAAGAGCTTTCAGCCATCAAAAACCTCCCTAAAAATCTATCATTTTTTTAGTTTTCAGCAACATAAAAGAATCAGAAAAGGAGATAGAATAGGGACATCATTTGAGACTTAAAAGAGTTGTTTTTTTTTTAAAAAAAAAAGAGTTGACATCCAAAACAACAGAGAGACTCTTCCATTGAATTTTTCTATTCAGTTCCGAGTTTAGTAGTTGAAGTTGACATCCCAATTTGATTTCAATTTGCTGGAACTTCTTCCGAGATCTATTGGTCCAGGTTTGGCATAATTCAAAGTTTGGTTGAGTCTTTTGGGTGCTGATTTTTGCTTTTGGGTTTACAAATCATTTCGGGTCTTGTGGGGGTGTTGTTTCTGTTTTGGAATTGGTATTGCTGTTGGTTTGAACTTGCTGCTGTTGCTGCTGCCATTCTTTTGCTGCTGCTGATTTTTCTACTTTCCTCTTCTTGCTGTGTTTCAATATCCAGGTACACACTCGAGTTGCACCCTGATGTAGCAGTAACGATGAACATGAAATGAAAGAAGCAAAGAATTTTAATCATTTGGTTCTGTAACTATAAGTCTTGCAAAGTGTTGGTAGATTATACGATTCTTTAAAGTTATAAGTCAACGGAAAATGCACTAGTTAGTTTGTACTTAATTGAAACTTAGTTCGTTTAACACTGTGATATATAGTTTGTTTAGTAATATACATGATATAGCTATGTAATTCGTGGAATGCACAAGTAGTCAGTATATTAATAATTAGACTTCATCTCCCGTTGTGTTTTGTACATATAGGGCAGGGGCTTTTAACTTTGCCAAATGCAACGTAGTTTTAATCTTTTGAGTGTTAACCTTATCAGACCCCGTTAGGCAGTTTATAGGACAAGGTTCGAATCCCATTAGTAGCATCTTCTAGTAATTAATTCCATTGATCTCGCTTAAATGAGTTAGTTTAAATCCAACTTGAAGAATGTTTAGCGTGAATTTAGCGTTTTATTAATCTTGTATGCAATTTTCTTTAGCAAATTAAAGGCATGTTCGCCCATGGAATAAGGCACAAAACAATTCCCGCCTCGTAAATAATTAATCTGATAATTAACAAGAATCCGGAGTTGGCCAAACATGTAATTTAATTAGCATGTATTTTCTTTCTTCCATTTTTAGAGACAAAGATAATAGAAAAATGTAGTCGTTGTAGGTTTATCCTTTTAAAAAATAATGAGACGAGCCTCGCCAAATAAAAAATGCAAATTGCGGGGCCCTCAATAATTGGTCATAATAAATACTTAGAATTTGGGATGGACTGTTTAGTGAATTTCACTGCCTTCCTCAAAGATAATAACGCGTTAAACTCTTTAGGCGCGACTTAACTAAATTACGTTCTTAAATTCGGGTGCGCACTTATGTGACCCAAATCCAAATCTCAACGAAGTCGGGATGTATTAACAACCACGGGTGCATTAATTGTGACGTGGTTCGAGACGCATTTTCACGACGTTGCAATTCTATAAAAATAAATGATAATAATAAAAGCGGTTTAAACTTAATAAAATCATATAAGTCATAACATGTATTTAAATCAGATATTTAACCATTATAACAATTTTAGCGACCGTGCTAGAACCACGGGATTCGAGGATGTCTAACACATTCCCTCGGGTCAACAAAATTCCTTACTTAGAATTTTTGGTTCGCAGACTTCATTTGGAAAGTCGAATATTTTCCTCGATTTGAGATTCAAGATAAACTGGTGACTTGGGACACCAAAAGCCAAACCTTTCCCAAGTGGCGACTCTGAATTAAATAAATAATCTCATTTCAAATATTTTCACTTAAATTGGAAAAACTCCCTCGCGCATTTTACCCTTCGGGGCGGGCGCGCAAAAAGGAGGTGTGACAGCTCTGGTGACTCCGCTGGGGAACCCAGAACCACTGGTTCAGGGTTCAAGAATTCGAGCTTAGAATAATTGTTATATTTGGCTTTATTATCTGATCTTTATTACATGTTTTGGCATAACGTGCTAAATGTTGTCTTTTACCGCTTTGATATTATCTGAACTGTATATAAACTGTGCCGAAACCCTTCTCTTCTTACCTCCGGGGAGAAGCTCGCTGGTCGAGACTCCCTATTCTGTTAGTGTCAATACCTGAAATAAGAAAGAGGCCGGACAAGTTACAAAGCCGGACGATCTCGCGGGTCCCCGGTACGTAGCCCCCTCCTCGACTCGAGTTGTCCGCTCGGGTACACAGTCTAGAACATATACCCAGGTTATAAACCTAGTATAACAAAACCTCATGCCGGATCCCTAGTAGGAACGCTTATTTGCATCATGTTGCATTTGACATAGGGGACTCAACACAGGGGTTGGGTCCGTCTAGGACAGGTAACCTGAAATGAAAAGACCATCCTGCTGCATCCCGTTTGTTTTGCGCATTTATTTGTTTCAGTTCTGCATGCCGACCGGTTTCTAAAAAAAAGAAGAAAATAGCAGCATAGGGAGATAATTACTTATTTTTGGAAAATAAAACCAATGTCCAAGTAGTGTCAAAACCTCGTCGGAATTTTCTAAAAAAAAAAGAAAAAGAAATAAAAACAAAATTTGTCTTTAGTTTGATTTATATATATATATATATATATATATATAAATTCCTTTTAATCATTTTCAAAATCCAAAAAAGGGGTATTTGTTTTTTAAAAAAAGGGGAAAATTCAAAAAAAAAATATTGTTTCATTCGTAGTATCTCTTTAAAAGATTTTCGAAATTTCAAAAAAAAGTGAAAAAAAGAGTTTAAAGTTCAAAGAAAATATTTCCTTAGTCCTCGTCTCTTTTCAAAAAAATAAAAATCCAGAAAATATTTTTCTCCTTTTCTTTAAAAGATGTTATTCGAAAAAAAAGGGATTTAGTTTGTTTCCCTCTATTCACGATCGCCCGAACTACACCGGTTTGATTCTCACAGGGTGCGAGATACGTAGGCAACCCTCATCGGGTCCAACCTCCCCTTTTCAAAAATAGCCAAAATGTTAGAATTTTAATTTCGTCATGAATGAGTCGGGTAATGCCGTTTTGTCAAGGATAGCCGAATGTTCCCGAAAGGGACGCCGGAAAGCTGACTTTGCACAAACGGCCATTATTGGTCATTTTTATTTTTCTGACCAAATTGCCCAACGGCCTTAGGATCCGCGTCCCCGAGGCTCTGTAAGGCCGTGTTCCCCATGTTGGGTTCATTACTAAAAAAAAGAGTCGTAAATAAATTAAGTGTTTGTTTTTGTCAAATAGCCAAATGTTCCCGAAAGGGACGGCGGAAGGCTGATTTTGCATAAACGGCCACTTTCGGTCATCTGTTAGAGTTTTTTGATCAGTTGACCCTCACAGCCTTAAAATCTTCATCCCCGAAGTGCTGAAAGGTCGTGTTCGAAAATCGGATCTTTTTTTTTTTAAAAAAAAAATGTCGTCAATTTTTTTTTTTGAGTCAAATCATTTTTGCTTAAAGTCACCTTAATAAGTGTGCAGGATGAGCACAATGCGAAATGAACACTTTTCAATAATGACTAAAATCCCTGTCAAGTTACGGCTATGGTGGAATGATCTAGGTATTGAAGGGAAAGATGAGGTCAAGAAATATCTGAAAGGTCTCACGGGTTTATTGGAAATCCAGCCTCGGGGAGATATCATAAGAGCTTTGGTCACCTACTGGGACCCAGCGCACAATGTTTTCCACTTCTCCGATTTTGAACTCACCCCGACTCTGGAGCAAATGGCTGGGTACATCGGAAATGCTGAACTTCCATTAAGGCAAAAATACCTGGTTGCCCCAAGAGCTGTCACGGTGCATCGATTTCTAGACTCGTTAAAAATACCCAGAACGGTCCATAACCCAGATTTGGTCGCAGGTTTTTGTAATCCATGCTTCATATATGACAGGTATGGTCATGTGGGTGGATTCAATAATCCGATTAACAAGCTATGCAGCAAAGGTAGTCGTCAGAAGTGGGATGAGCACAGACGGGTGGCTTTCATGATAACATTTTTGGGCCTTCTGGTATTTCCAAGGAAAGACAGAAATATTGATCTGAAAATATCCGGGGTCGTCAGTACTTTGCTCACACAGAATGACAGTACTCTCGCGCCTATGGTGGTATCTGATATCTTTTGAGCTCTCACAACCTGCAAAGCCGGGGTGAATTTCTTCGAAGGGTGTAACTTGCTGCTACAAATATGGATGACTGAACATCTCTGCCATCGTTCCGAGCTTTTGAGCCATGGTTCCTCGAAGAAAACTTGCATAGAAGAGTTTTACACAAGAACCAAAAAGATCAGTCTGCCCAAAGGAGTTATGGCATGGACTTCATTTCTTCAGACTCTCACTGCCGGCCAAATACAGTGGACACTGGGATGGTTGCCTGTTGATAAGGTCATGTATATGCCAGCAGCTAGAACTCACTTTCTACTGATGGGACTTAAAAGCATTTAACCTTACGCGCCCTGCCGAGTCTTGAGACAACTCGGGAGATGCCAAATAGTGCCACACGAGGAAGATCTTAGTGCTCAAACAATTGAGATTAGCCCTGACAGACAATTTCCTGAAGCAAAAATCCGCCAAATTTGGAATGAATGTCAACATTTGAAGGCGGATACTTGTGTGCAGGATCAGGCCAAAAGTGAAATGGTGCCAGGTTACCTTGCATGGTACAGAAGAGAACTTGAACACGAAAGGCCGGCTAAAAGACCCCACATCCTGAATTTCGCCGAGTCGTCGCAAAAGCAGTGGGATTGGTTGGCAAAAGAAAGAGGCTATCGTGCCGAAATCGGCAAACTGAAGCAACAAGTTGAAGGTCTGAAATATGAGCACGACGTGCAAGTTGCTACCGATCTGGGAGAAAAGAACAGGTTGACCCAGGAAAACGAGATGCTCAGGGCCCAGATCAAACAAATAAGGATAGATGCTGATAACCGGCAAAGGAGCCGGTCGGATGAACGATTGATAAAAGCTTTAAGGATGGAAATTGGGGAGTGCCGGAGTGAGTTAGAAAATACCATAGCAGGGCTTGAAGCACACTGGGTAAGAAGGACAGAAAAGCATAACCGGCACCTGCGGCAGTTGGAAAGGGATCACAAGCGAACCATTGCCAATCTGAAGAAAAAGATGGACAGAGCGTCTGAGCAAACCCGAACCCTTGGAGCTGAAAATAGACATTGCCACAAGCTCTTAGCCTAGATGGAAGTAGAAATTCAGCAGTGGCAAAATCAATGCCTCCAGGATTCTCGGGTTATGACAACTCGTAATATTCAAATAGAGCACCTGCTCAAAGAAAAGAGGCAAACCAAGGATAAGATTAGGACCATTGCCCATGCCATCATTAGAAGGTGTCTACGGTGTGAAAACATGACCAACATTATCGTTCTCTCCGCAGTGATGATTTATGTCAAGCAGACCATGCATGAGCTGGAACAACTTGAAAGTGACCTCACATCTAAGACCGCGGCGAGACCGAACGATGCCCCGCGGGCACCAATTCTCGAAACCTTAATGTATTCATAGGTCGAGTCTGTATCCTAGCATCTTCTATCCGTCTTTTTGCATCAGGGTGTATTAGTCCGTTTGAGTCTGTACTTATTTCAAGGCTTGTTATTCTCCCTTTTTAAAAAAATATTAGTTGTAATAGATTGTTTCAGTAATAAAATGTGTGCTTCTTTTACACTCATCTGTTTTGAACTACGTAATGATCTGATTCACGCGGCATCGTGATACGTAGGCAATCCTCATCGGATCCGGTCACATTTTTTAACTGCAAATAATGAAAATAATAATAATAGGAAATAATAAAATACAAAAACAAAAATGATGATAAACAAAAGGAAAGCCTAAAGAGAAGCCGGAATGACGCATGTCTTCGTTACAAACATGTAGAAATTCACTTAACTGTATAGGTGCATCACGCCCCAACGTGCGATTACCTATCTGTTATTTGTTTCACACTAACCGGTTGCTTGCTGCTGAGTCCTCCAGGTTTTTAGAAAAGGTGGTTTGGTTCGGTGGAGGTCTGGCCTCACATTCATACTTCACGAGGTCGAAAGGAAGTGTTCAGTTACCCCTTGTTAAGTCGAGAGGGAGTATTCACACTTACTTCACAAGATCAAAGGGAAGCATAGAGATGTCTTCAGAAATTCCTTTCCCGACAATTCCTATCTCCGAGGAAAGTTCGATCCCGGCCGTCCTGACGCCCGAGTCAGCAACTGCTGAGGAAAACAGAATCCTACGGCTCCGCATGTTGGAAATGTTGGATGACTGGAATAACGGAAAAGAGCCACCGAGTGTAATCCCTGGGTTCCCTGAGTTGTTCTCCAGGACAAGTGGGACTTCCAACGTCCCCATAAGCTATCCAACTACCCCATTCGGGTACCCGGCCATTTCAGCCCACTCTGCTGGATCACCCTCTGATTCTTATCCCCGAATATCAACAACAGATGTAGCTACGAACATATTTACTGCATCTCCCTGTCCAATCGTGGCACAACCCGCTACACACAGGCCGAATTTTGACTCATCCTCATTCACATTTCAAGCACCATCCTTCTCACTAGAACCAACTCGGTTCACCACCAGCACTCATCCTCAACAACCTCAATACGAGCTTGCACCTGGGCAGGATCAAAACCCCAAAGCTGCTGAACAAGATGAGATGGCAAAAAGAATGAGGAGCCTCGAGCAAAGTTTGAAAAACATGCAGGGTTTAAGTGGGCAAAAGAGTGTTTCCTATACCGATCTATGCATGTTCCCTCACGTGCACCTACCCGTGGGTTTCAAAACACCAAAGTTTGAAAAGTATGACGGGCACGGCGACCCCATTGCTCATCTCAAGAAGTATTGCAACCAATTGCGGGGAGCCGGCGGCAAAGAAGAATTGTTGATGGCATACTTCGGGGAAAGTCTTAGGAATAGCCTCAGAGTGGTATATGGTCCAAGACATATCTCAATGGCATATATGGGATGATTTCGCCAGAGATTTTGTGAGACAATTTCAGTATTATATTGACATTGCACCAGACAGAAATTCTCTGTCAAACTTGAAGAAAAAACCCTCGGAAAGTTTCAGAGAATATGCTATTAAATGGCGCAAGCAGGCATCAAGGGTAAAACCTCCCATGGACGAGATAGAAATGGTCACTACTTTCCTCCAGGCTCAAGAATCAGACTATTTCCAGAATATGATGTCAGCCATGGGAAAGCCTTTCGCGGAAGTAATCAAGATCGGAGAGATGGTAGAGAATGGTTTGAAAACGGGTAGAATCTTAAGTCAGGCAGCCATAAGGGCAACCTCCCAAGCCGTCCAAAGCGGGTCCGGAGGAATGACAAGAGGAAATAAAAAGGAAGAAACGTCCATGGCAGCATCAGAAGCGAGGGAATATCGTAATCCTAGGCCCCGTTTCCCAGAAAGAACCCCACAGCATTACTACCCCCACCAAAATGTGACTTATGCTCCTCAACCCTACATGGTCATGAATACCCAGCCCTATGTCCATCCACCACAGCAAGCCAATCAAGGCCAAGCTCCTCCTCCTAGAAATCAACCTCCTTACCGGAACCACTATAATCCACAACCACCTCAAAATAACTTCCGCCCTCAAGAACCACCCAGAAGACGGACTTTCACACCCATTGGTGAACCATATTCTACCTTGTTCCCAAAGCTAGTCCAGATGGGTTTTCTGCAGCCAGTCCCTCAAACAAGGCACAATCCGGCATCACCTGCCTCAAAGACGGCGTTAGGTGCGCTTATCATTCAGGAGTAGAAGGGTGGTTGAGAATTTAATAGAGCAGGGGAAGATAGTACTGAGGGACGAGGAGGTCCCAAATGTGACCAAAAATTCGTTGCCCGCTCACAATAACGGGCCGTTGATTGGAATGATTTGTGAGGACAAAGAATTTGATCCTGCCTTAAAAGCTATAATCACCATCGTCGATGCAGGGAAAAAGCCTAAAACCACCCTGAAGCTAGAGAAAGGGGAAAAGAAGGCTAGTGCTGTCAAGGTTGAGCCCGAAGAGAAGGTCGAGACAAAGACAGTAACGATGGTGCCTGTGAGGAATGAAGTTCTTTTCGTTCCACGAGGTCGAGCAGAGAAGCCGCAGAGATTCAAAGTCAAAAGGGTAAAACCAATGTACGTACCAAAAGGGACCTATGTGGTCCGGGGGACGATTCAACCACCTCGGCTGAATGAGCCAGTTGTTATCGGACGTGTACCACAAAAGCCAATGATAGACCCGTCCACAGTACCGTGGAACTATCAAAGAACATTGGTTACGTACAAAGGCAGAGAAGTCACGGGAGAACTCCCGGAGAATACTTTCATTGGAAGGTATTCGAACACTCAAGAATTAAACAACGCCACACGGAAACGCTTCCCACCCAAGGAGCCTGTAAGCGTTGAGGAAGCGGAAGATTTCTTCCAAAAGATGAAAATGCCAGACTACGAAGTGGTGGATCAACTACGCAAGTGCCCCGAGCAAGTGTCCATGCTATCTCTGCTGATGAGGTCGGCCGAACACCAAAAGAGCTTGCTCAAGACCCTGAACGAAGCGTACATACCAGTTGAAACTTCAGTCGAACAACTGGAACGAATGACGGATAGGTTCTTCGCAGTTAACCAGGTTTCTTTCAGCAAGAATAACTTACCTCCAGAGGGAGTAGCTCACAACAAAGCCTTACATCTGACAGTTAAATGCGAAGACTACTACATCAAACGGGTAATGTTGGATGGAGGTTCAGGTGTTGACATTTGTCCGCTCTCCATGCTGCAGAGAATGGAAATTGGGACTGGAAGAATCCGCCCCAATATTGTCTGCGTAAGGGCTTTTGATGGTGTCAAGAGGGACACACTCGGGGAAATAGACTTGGTGTTAACTATAGGACCAGTGGAGTTTGAAATAACTTTCCAGGTGCTTGACATGGATACGTTTTACAATTTTCTCCTCGGCAGACCTTGGATTCATGCGGTAGGGGCTGTTCCTTCCACTCTTCACCAAATGGTGAAGTTTGAATACGAAGATCGGGAAATTGTGGTCCACGGAGAAGACGAACAATCTATTTATCGGGACCCATCCATCCCATATCTTGAATCAAGGGAAGGGAGCGATCACACGGTTTATCAGGCTTTCGAAGTTATGCTAGCGGAGCAGTATGAAGAAGGAAGACCTTGTCCCCAACCTTTCTTGTCCAACGCCTCAATCATGGTGGCTAAAGAAATGATCCGACATGGATTCAGGCCAGGGAAAGGGTTTGGATGAACGCTGCAAGGAATAACAGAACCCATCACTTTGCCTTCCACTAAGAAACTTTTTGGGATAGGTTTTCAACCCACTCCAAAAGATGAAGAGTGGGCAAGGAAGAGGAAAAATGAGGGTTGGAAACTGCCTCGGCCATTGCCAGATTTATACGAGACTTTCGTCGGACCGAAATACATCGAAGAAGAAGACGATGAGGTTTTCACGGCCGAAGAGATCGAGGAGATATGTGGGGCAATGAGAGGAATGCTCTACGAAGCTCACATGGTTCAACCGGGAGAAGGCACAAGCATCGCTGAGATGCTATATGTGGGGCCAAACGCCAAGCTTCGAAATTGGGAGGCCACGCCGTTCCCAACTAGGAAGGAGTCCGGGTAGACCTATCCTGCCACCTTTCCTGCATCACGAGTTATCCCCAGGATGTAACTCGGATGTTTTTCCTTCAGTTTTTTGTTTTGAATTCCTGAAATATAAACCTTGTTATCTTCCAAATTCCAAGAAATAAATATCAGTATTTTCTCATTTTTCCTTTATTCTAATTTTTTGTTATTTTTCCTTTATCTTTTCTTTCAGTTATAATAATGCGGCTTTAAATAATATGACATGCTTGCGAACTTCACGCCCAGATCACAACGAGCTATTTAATTGTGAAATAATGAACCAAGAATCAGAATATGACGAAGAAGAAGCTTTTAGGGAAATAAATCGAGAATTGGAACACTTTGAGAATAAACCTAAGCCGAATCTGAATGACACCGAACCAGTTAATTTGGGAACTCCTGAAGAAATCCGAGAGACCAAGATAAGCATTCACATGGACGAGAAAACGCGAGATGCGATAATTCAACTTCTTTTTGAATTTAAAGATGTGTTTGCTTGGTCATACGATGACATGCCAGGATTAGGTGTTGATCTAGTGGTGCATAAATTTCCAATTCACCCTGATTGTCCTCCAGTCCAACAAAAGCAAAGAAAGTTCAAAACTGATGTCAGTGACAAGATTAAAGAAGAAATCACCAAGCAGTTGAAAACGGGAGTAATTCGGGTAGTCCAGTACACCACGTGGTTGGCGAATGTAGTTCCAGTGCCGAAAAAAGATGGGAAGACTCGGGTATGTGTGGATTATCGAGATTTGAACAGGGCGAGTCCCAAAGACAATTTCCCATTGCCAAACATCCACATCCTTGTTGATAATTGCGCCAAACATGAGATACAGTCTTTCGTAGATTGTTACGCTGGATATCATCAGGTGTTGATGGATGAAGAAGACGCCGAGAAGAGTCACCTTCACTACACCTTGGGGCACTTACTGTTATCGGGTTATGCCATTCGGTCTGAAGAATGCTGGGGCAACTTACATGAGAGCCATGACTGCCATTTTTCATGACATGATACATCAAGAGATAGAGGTGTATGTGGACGACGTGATAGTCAAGTCCAGGACTCGGGACAATCATATCCAAGACTTGAGGAAATTCTTCGAGAGACTGAGAAACTATGACTTGAAGCTGAACCCGGCCAAATGCGCCTTCGGAGTCCCATCAGGAAAGCTTTTGGGTTTCATAGTAAGCAGGAGAGGTATCGAGTTAGATCTAACAAAGATAAAATCTATCAGAGATCTACCTCCCCCAAGAACGAATAAAGACGTGATGAGTCTATTGGGCAGGTTAAACTATATCAGTCGATTCATTGCCCAGCTGACTAGCATGTGTGAGCCCATATTTAAGCTATTGAGGAAGGATGCAGCGATCAAATGGACGGCTGAGTGTCAAGAAGCTTTTGACAAGATCAAAGAATATCTTTCAAATCCCCCAATTTTGGTCCCGCCAGAGCCATAAAGACCCTTGTTCTTGTATCTGACAGTCTTGGAAAATTCTTTCAGTTGTGTCCTCAGGCAACATGACATAACCGGAAAGAAGGAGCAGGCGATCTATTACTTGAGCAAGAAATTCACCGGCTACGAGGTGAAGTACACTTTGCTGGAAAGAACGTGTTGTGCTTTGACGTGGATTGCTCAAAAATTGAGACATAATCTCCAAGCTCACACTACTTACCTCATAAGCAGGTTGGATCCTTTGAAGTACATATTTCAGAAGCCAATGCCTACTGGAAGACTGGCCAAGTGGCAAATCTTGCTTTCCGAATTTGACATAGTTTATGTCACCCGCATGGCAATGAAAGCCCAGACGTTAGCAGATCATTTGGCCGAAAACCCGGTTGATGAGGAATACCAACCATTGAGTACTTATTTTCTGGATGAAGAAATAAACACCATAGAAGTAGTCTAGGAAAACGCTCATGTTTGGAAGATGTTCTTTGATGGGGCCGCAAACGCCAAATGTGTAGGAATTGGGGCAATCTTGATCTCACCCTCTGGTCAGCACTATCCTGCTACAGCTAGACTGCGCTTCTTTTGCACGAACGATACAACCGAATATGAAGCCTGCATCATGGGCATGCATATGGCGATCGATCAGAATGTTGAAGATATATTGATAATGGGGGATTCTGACCTGATTATCCGGCAAGCCCAAGGTGAATGGGAAACTCAGGATGTCAAGCTTATTCCTTACCGATAGCACGTGGAGGACCTCGGCAAGCATTTCAAATCAATAGAGTTCAGGTATATCCCACGGTGTCTCAATGAACTAGCGGATGCACTTGCTACCTTAGCTTCAATGTTACCCTACCCAGGCAACGCCCACGTCGATCCCTTGGAAATCGAAATCAGGGAAATACACGGTTACTGTAATGTAATCGAGGTAGGATTGCGTACACAGCCATGGTACCATGATATCAAGAGGTTCTTGAAGACACAAGAATACCCCGAACATGCTACTGGAGACCAAAAGAGGACTATTAGGCGGCATGTAGGAGGTTTCTTTTTGAGCGGCAAGGTATTGTATAAAAGGACCCCGGACCTCAATTTGTTAAGATGTGTTGACGCCGAGGAGGCGGGAAGAATCATGCATGAAGTACACGCAGGAGTGTGCGGGCCCCACATGAACGGGTATGTTTTGGCAAAGAAAATCCTTCGAGCAGGTTATTACTGGATGACCATGGAAAATGACTGTTTTAGCTTCGTTCGAAAGTGTCATCAGTGTCATCAGTGTCAGGTACACGGTGATTTCATGCACCTCCAACAGAACTGCATCCCATGTCTGCACCTTGGCCATTTGTTGCTTGGGGCATGGACGTCGTTGGTCCGATCAAGCCGAAGGCCTCAAATGGACACAGATTCATATTGGTTGCTATCGACTACTTCACGAAATGGGTAGAAGTTGTCACTCTCAAGTCAGTCACTAAGAAGGCTGTGGTGGATTTTGTACATTCAAATCTTATCTGTTGTTTTGGTATTCCTGCAACTATCATCACAGATAACGCGGCAAACCTGAATAGTCACTTGATGGGGGATGTATGCGAACAGTTCAAAATAACGCATAGGAACTCTACTCCTTATCGGCCCAAGGCCAATGACGCAGTTGAAGCAGCAAACAAGAACATCAAGAAGATTTTGAGGAGGACGATCTAGAGTTCCCGACAATGGCATGAACAGTTACCCTTTGCATTGTTGGGATATCGCACTACAGTACGCACATCAGTAGGGGCAACCCCTTACTTGTTGGTTTATGGGACCGAGGCTGTGATACCAGCAGAGGTGGAAATTCCTTCGCTCCGAACCATTGTCGAAGCAGAAATTGAAGATAGCGAGTGGGTTAAGACTCGATTAGAGCAGTTGACTTTTATTGACGAGAAACGAATGGCTGCGGTTTGTCACGGGCAGTTTTACCAACGAAGAATGGCTCGTGCTTACCATAAGAAAGTCCGACCCAGGAATTTTGAAGTGGGTCAACTGGTATTGAGGCGCATTCTGCCACATCACCAGGAAGCGAAAGGAAAATTTGCTCCTAATTGGAAAGGCCCATACATCATCAGGAAGATATTGCCGAGAAGAGCATTGTATCTAGGTGATATTAAAGGAAATGATCCTGTAACGGCAGTGAATGCGGATGCAGTCAAAAGGTACTATGTTTGAGTTTACTTCGGTGATATTTTGGCACATTTGAGATGATGAAGGATTTATCCCCACTGCCCAAACACTATCAACTCTCTCCACAAGCCCTTTGAGTTGGTTACATTTCTTTAGCTACCCTACCGGAAAAAAAAATCAAAGAAAAAACAAACAAACATTGATTGAGCCTGAACTACGTCTGACTTGATTCCGAAAGGATACGTAGGCAGCCTCTCTCTGGGGTTCAGTCACACCAAAAATAAAATCCAATTTACCCTAAAATTGAAACCGGGGCACACCAAATGGCTTAGAAGCTGTAGTTTCATCTACCATTCCTTTACCAACCACAAGTCCTTCGGATCAATTTCCAAACGCAGGGGAAGCCGAGAGACATCATGATTGGAGGCTGACACATTCAAATTGAGAGAAATAAAACGAGAGAGTCTTATCGGTGAAAACCTTCGGGCATCGTGAGGCGGCGGGAGCAGAGAAATCGAAAACGAGAGAGCTTGTTTAGTAAAAACTCGCAAAGAGTGCTATCAAGCGACGACAAGAAGAGAAATGAGAGAGGTCGACTAGAAAAAACCCGCAAAGGGCACTGTCGGCCGAAAAGGTGATTCCACATCAGAAAGTCTTGGCAAGGTTCCACTAGTTTGGAAACATAGATCCGTTTTGGTCCATGAGGAAATGCAAGTTCGTTGAAGGTTAGGCGTCCAGTCCAAAAAGCATGTCATGTCAATTTAAAGTCAGCAGTGTTTTCCTCAGATAAGTCTTTCTTGTCCCGAAGGGGACACTTCTCTTTTAAATTTGTTTTCTCCGCTCTTTGTTTTACTTTTCTTTGAATCTTTTTCATTTTAACCCCAAGTTCCAAATATACTGAAAAGAATAGGTGGCAGGACCGGTTTCACGGAGCTCCGTTTAGTATGAAGTAAATACACCGCTTCAGTGGTACGTCTGTCCAGTCCCGATTGAGCAAGATGTTGGTTGCCTTCGAAGTAAGGCCACACACACCCACACACAAAAAAAAAACCGACGAATCCCCACAGGGTCTCCCTTTGTACAAATCCCAACAGAGTCTCCCTTTGTAAAAATCCTAGTCTCCCCTTGTAAAAATCCCCCAAAGAGTTTGCCCCAGCTAATCCCCAACGAGTCTGCCTTGTACAAATCCCCACAGAGTCTCCCCAATAAAAATCCCCACTGTGTCTGCCTAGGTAAAAATCCCCAAGCAGAATGAGAAGGAAGAACCGAAGCCTTACGCGGACAAATCATCACAAAATTCGGGAATGCGAGTTTGAGCAGTTTAAAAGGGTTTCGCCTATGAAACCAATCAACGACAGAGTTTCTCAACAGGAATAAGGACGGGACAAAGCGATTGGAACAATCAAGACCATCGAACCAACCACCATTTTCAAACTGACAATTGTTCTTTGTTTGGAAAATTGAAACAGGTGTGATCCAAAGCAATTGTGCAAGAAGCAGGCGTCGCCTAAAAAGAAAAGAAATATGTGAATGTAAGAAACAGCTTTGCAATAAGGAATCTACCCAAAAGGGAAGTTTCCCCAAACTTCTCTCCTGCATTTTACTAAACAAAAAATATATATATAAAAAAAAGTAAGAAGAAAACTCAAAAAAAAGGGTTAGTTAGAATCCCCAATTTTCCTGTTAGCCGACATTAGGGCTCCAATCCATGAGTTGAGCGCTTTTCCATTTAGCCAGCATTTGGGCTCCAATCCCTGAGTTGAGCGTTTTTCCTGTTAGCCAGCATTAGGGCTCCAATCCCTGAGTTGAGCATTTTTCCCTTTAGCCAACATTAGGGCTCCAATCCCTGAGTTGAGCATTTTTGTTAGCCAGCATTAAGGCTCCAATCCCTGAGTTGAGCATTTTTTCCTGTTAGTCGACATTAGGGCTCCAATTCCTGAGTTGAGCGTTCTTCCTGTTAGCCAGCATTAGGGCTCCAATTCCTGAGTTGAGCGTTTTTCCCTTTAGCCAATATTAGGGCTCCAATCCCTGAGTTGAGCATTTTTGTTAGCCAGCATTAGGGCTCCAATCCCTGAGTTGAGCGTTTTTCCTGTTAGCCGACATTAGGGCTCCAATCCCTGAGTTGAGTGCTTTTCCATTTAGCCAGCATTAGGGCTCCAATCCCTGAGTAGAGCGTTTTTCCTGTTAGCCAGCATTAGGGCTCCAATCCCTGAGTTGAGCGTTTTGTTAGCCAGCATTAGGGCTCCAATCCCTGAGTTGAGCGTTTTTCCATTTAGCCAGCATTAGGGCTCCAATCCCTGAGTTGAGCGTTTTTCATGTTAGCCAGCATTAGGGCTCCAATCCCTGAGTTGAGCATTTTTCCTTTAGCCAGCATTAGGGCTCCAATCCCTGAGTTGAGAGTTTTTGTTAGCCAACATTAGGGCTCCAATCCCTGAGTTGAGCGCTTTTCCATTTAGCCAGCATTAGGGCTCCAATTCCTGAGTTGAGTGTTTTTCCTGTTAGCCAGCATTAGGGCTCCAATCCCTGAGTTGAGCGTTTTTTTCATTTAGCCAGCATTAGGGCTCCAATCCCTGAGTTGAACGTTTTTTCATGTTAGCCAGCATTAGGGCTCCAATCCCTGAGTTGAGCATTTTTCTTTTAGCCAACATCAGGGCTCCAATCCCTGAGTTGAGCGATTTTCCTTTAGCCAGCATTAGGGCTCCAATCCCTGAGTTGAGCAACCTTCCTTTAGCCGACATTAGGGCTCCAATCCCTGAGTTGCGCTTTGTAGACTAGAGTTTTTGCCAATCCCCTCATCAGTGCTGTAAGTTTTCATGACAATTAACTCACGAAATTTGCCTAGTTGAAACTGGGGCAGAAAATTTCGTTCGTTTGTTTTGTTGTCTCAGCAGGTCTGACCTCGAGGCGCATGGATCGAGATGACCTACGGGATGAGTCTCAATCCAGAATAAAGAAAAGAAGAAAAGAACAAAAAGAAGATGTTCCCAAATATTAGAACAAACAAAGGGCAGGTCGCTCAAAATTTGATCAAATTCCCGAGCTCCGCCAATCCCGTTTGACTTAATACTGCGGGAATAAACAGGCGCCTACAACTTGCGAGCATCAAGATTCGGATCGAAGTCTACAAGCAGAATCAGCTAAGACCCAAGATCAAGTTGCAAAAGAATTATAGATAGGAATCTTGTAACTAGCGGTTGACAGGCATAGTTAGTGAGTTCAGTTTCAATTTCCTTTGGTTGTAATAAGGAGGTCGGTAAAAGCAGTAGCGGCAACAGCAAAAGCAGTAACAGCAAGCATCGCAATCCCATGGTATTCCCATCTACCAAAATTTTCCGAACTACATTGACCTGATTCCTGTTTAGCCCAGGATATGTAGGAAATCTTTGAAGCAAAGATTCGGTCAAATCTTTCAAAAATGTGCTTCACACGGAGTATTCCAACAGGCAAAAATCGCTCATATCCGCTCACTTTATCTTTGCACGAAAACCCTTCGTGTTTTCGAACAAAGAGGGGCAGCTGTGAGCACGTGATTTTTGTTTACACGACAATTACTCCAAAAGAAATCGAAAAAAAATAATAAATTGTATTTGTGTATGATTTTGTGAATTTGCGTGGCATTTTGATAGTTATTTGTAGTTTTTATCTGTGATTGTTTAGTTTTATCAATTAAAAAATACAAAATATATGTCGCGTGTTAAAATTAGGATTTTATTCTACTATTAGGAATTAATTAAATCGTATTTGTTTTTTTTAAAATGAATGAAAATCACAAAAATATTATTTTTGGTAATTTTGTCATTTTATGGTTTAATGGCGTGATTTTATTTTAATTAAATGTTTAATGTGAGTAATAATTGTTGTTTAAGTATTAGTTAATATTTGTATGGTTTTATTTTTAATTTTACAATTTAGTTAGGAATTTTATTTAAATTAAAAATTAAAAGAAGGAAAAGAAATGAGTTAAATTAGATGAAATCGGAATTGGGCCATTTAAATTGGACCCAAAATCAGGCCCAAAAGCACTGTTTTGCCCGGTCCAAATCAGTTGGCCTCAGGGACGTCCAAACGACGTCGTCTTGATCATGCTTGATCTGGGCCGTTGATCTCAAAATGATCAACGGCCAAGATCATATCTCCATACCTACGTTTAAACCTGACCCGTCTCACCCAGAGACCCACCGGTCTCACCTTAACCCATACGGCGTCGTTTCCATTTAAGCTGGTTAATCCAGGCCATCGATTATTGATGTTCTAACGGCCTAGATTAATTTTCCCCCTAACTATATAAGCCCAAACCCTTACCCCACGCCCCCATCCGAACACCCCCCTTTCATCGTCCCAAACCCAAACCCAGACCTCTTAAATCCTAGCCGCCCCTGTGCACTCTCACCGTGAACCCGGCGGCAACGACGCCGGTGACCACCAAAGTAACACCCCTAATGCACCTTATCACCCTGAACACGGATCTGTTACCCCCTTTCCTCGAATCATTCCCCATCGCCTCGAATCTTCGTTTGAAGGTTCGAGCAAAACCCCGACCTACACCAGCCCACTTCAGATTCACACCAGCCATTACCCTAGCCTCACTCGTGACCAAACCAAGCTTGGTTTGGTCCGAATCTACCCACAAATCCCAAAACCCCAAATCTGACTGTTCGAACCCTAGAACACAAGAATTTTTGGAATCCGGTTAGATTAAACGGAAGGTTGGGGTCTAATAGACCTTAATCAAAGTGTTCTCGATCGAGAACACCTCGATTAAGATCTGTTCGACCTCAAATGGGCAAATCCAGCTCGGGCCTGGGTCGTCTGTTATTAAGCTTTTTAGAGTAAGTTCACTTTTCCTTTTTTGTTGTTTGTTTTAATTTAGTTTAGTTTATCGGCATGGTTAATTAGTTTGTTTGCTTATTTCTGGGATTTTGCTGTCAGTTGTTCTCCATCTCCATAAGACCTTTTATTCGGTCGATTGTTATTCTGTTTATGGTTGAATACGTATAGTGATATACATATTTCAATTTGATTAATATCGTCGAATCGATAATGCATGTGGTTTCCCTGTGTCGTGCAAAATTGTCAAAGACAGTTGATGCCCTATTTTGTGTTGTTTGTTTGATCGACTGTTTGTTCTATGTTATAATTAATATAGTCGATTCGATACATGTCGTTAATTAGTCTCAGCTTGGGATGATAGTAATCTGACTCATGCTATTTAATTTGATTTACTGAGGCATTGTTGGAATCAGCTGAGAATTGATTTGTTAGTTGAATCAAAATCATCTAAGGATCGGTTATAGCTGCAATTTTAATATAGATTCCAGAGTTTAATTTGAATTGATTGCTGGCATGTTTACTCATTTTATATTTTGGACAGCATGTGCATTGTAGTTCTTTAATGAATTAAAGTAGAATGGACAGCATGTGCTGTCAGGACATACTCATGCTGCCCATACTTGCTTAAATTAATAAAAGATTAAACCTTTATAATAAGGAAAAGAGGGCTGTCAGGGGGAATCTCATGGGAATACTTTGCTTTTGAATTTTTGAGTGGAAAAACAGAAGATTCACATGGGATGGGATCAGTATTTTATTGGACTAGTTGCTCTAACAGCTGGGGGGAGGTTTGTGTGTAGATATAAAAGGGAGAGGATCAGGAAAGAAGAAGGGGGACTTTTTCGAAAAACTCAAGAGCTTTCAGCCATCAAAAACCTCCGTAAAAATCTATCTTTTTTTTAGTTTTCAGCAACATAAAAGAATCAGAAAAGGAGATAGAACAGGGACATCATTTGAGACTTAAAAGAGTTGTTTTTTTTAAAAAAAAAAGTTGACATCCAAAACAACAGAGAGACTCTTCCATTGAATTTTTCTATTCAGTTCCGAGTTTAGTAGTTGAAGTTGACATCCCAATTTGATTTCAATTTGCTGGAACTTCTTCCGAGATCTATTGGTCCAATTTTGGCATAATTCAAAGTTCGGTTGAGTCTTTTGGGTGCTGATTTTTGCTTTTGGGTTTACAAATCATTTCGGGTCTTGTGGGAGTGTTGTTTCTGTTTTGGAATTGGTATTGTTGTTGGTTTGAACCTACTGCTGTTGCTGCTGCCATTCTTTTGCTGCTGCTGATTTTTCTACTTTCCTCCTCTTGTTGTGTTTCAATATCCAGGTACACACTCGAGTTGCACCCTGATGTAGCAGTAACGATGAACATGAAATGAAAGAAGCAAAGAATTTTAATCATTTGGTTCTGTAACTATAAGTCTTGCAAAGTGTTGGTAGATTATATGATTCTTTAAAGTTATAAGTCAACGGAAAATGCACTAGTTAGTTTGTACTTAATTGAAACTTAGTTCGTTTAACACTGTGATATATAGTTTGTTTAGTAGTATACATGATATAGCTATGTAATTCGTGGAATGCACAAGTAGTCAGTATATTGATAATTAGACTTCATCTCCCGTTGTGTTTTGTACATATAGGGCAGGGACTTTTAACTTTGCCAAATGCAACGCAGTTTTAATCTTTTGAGTGTTAACCTTATCAGACCCCGTTAGGCAGTTTATAGGACAAGGTTCGGATCCCATTAGTAGCATCTTCTAGTAATTAGTTCTATTGATCTCGCTTAAATAAGTTAGTTTAAATCCAACTTGAAGAAGGTTTAGCGTGAATTTAGCATTTTATTAATCTTGTATGCAATTTTCTTTAGCAAATTAAAGGCATGTTCGCCCATGGAATAAGGCACGAAACAATTCCCGCCTCGTAAATAATTAATCTGATAATTAACAAGAATCCGGAGTTGGCCAAGCATGTAATTTAATTAGCATGTATTTTCTTTCTTCCATTTTTAGAGACAAAGATAATAGAAAATGTAGTCGTTATAGGTTTATCCTTTTAAAAATAATGAGATGAGCCTCACCAAATAAAAAATGCAAATTGCGGGGCCCTCAATAATTGGTCATAATAAATACTTAGAATTTGGGATGGACTGTTTAGTGAATTTCACTGCCTTCCTCAAAGATAATAACGCGTTAGACTCTTTAGGCGCGACTTAACTAAATTACGTTCTTAAATTCGGGTGCGTACTTATGTGACCCAAATCCAAATCTCAACGAAGTCGAGATGTATTAACAACCACGAGTGCATCGATTGTGACGTGGTTCGAGACGCATTTTCACGACGTTGAAATTCTATAAAAATAAATGATAATAATAAAAGCGGTTTAAACTTAATAAAAGAATATAAGTCATAACATGTATTTAAATCAGATATTTAGCCATTATAACAATTTAAGCGACCGTGCTAGAACCACGGGATTCGAGGGTGCCTAACACCTTCCCTGGGGTCAACAGAATTCCTTACTTAGAATTTCTGGTTTGCAGACTTCATTTGGAAAGTCGAATATTTTCCTCGATTTGGGATTCAAGATAAACCGGTGACTTGGGACACCAAAAGCCAAACCTTTCCCAAGTGGCGACTCTGAATTAAATAAATAATCCCATTTCGAATATTGTCACTTAAATTGGAAAAACTCCCTCGCGCATTTTACCTTTCGGGGCGGGCGCGCAAAAAGGAGGTGTGACACCCATGCACAACTATTTCTTGTCTATCCCATTCAAATTTGATTACCTGGTGTAGTATTGATGGTACCGCTTTAGCGGTGTGGATCCAGGGTCGACCCAACAGTAAGTTATAGGAAACAGCTATATCCAGAACCTGAAACTCTATTGTGAACTCGACTGGACCTATCGTCAGCTCCAGCACTATGTCCCCAACTGAATCTTTACCTTTGCCGTCAAATCCCCGCACACAAATACTGTTCTTATGGATCCTCTCCTCTTCTATTTTCAACTTGCTTAGAGTGGAGAGAGGACAGATGTTTGCGCTTGACCCATTGTCAACCAATACCCGGGTCACCATAGAGTTTTCACATTTTAATGTGAGGTAAAGAGCTTTGTTGTGCTCAATACCTTCTACATGCAATTCATCATCAGAAAACGTGACTCTGTTTGCTTCGAAGATTTTGTTGGCTATTTTTTCCAAGTGATTCATAGAGATCTTATCGGGAACGTGTGCCTCATTCAAGATCTTTATTAAAGCTTGACGGTGCTCGTCTGAATGGATCAGTAATGACAATAGTGAAATTTGAGCGGGCGTCTTTCTTAATTGTTCCACGATAGAATAGTCATGCAGCTTCATCTTCCTCAAGAATTCTTCTGCTTCTTCTTCAGTTACGGCTTTCTTCATTGGTGTTGGATTATTTTTAGCTCTTCTTAACTCCTCGGGAGTAAAACACCTTCCCGAGCGAGTCAAACCCTGTACTTCACAGATTTCTTCCTTGACTTCCTTCCCTTTGTACATCACTGTTACCCGTTCGTAATTCCATGGAATAGCCTTGTTATTGATTACTGGTAGCTGGGTTACTGGTTTGATAATAACCCGATCTGAGCAGACTCCTTCCACGATTATGATGGGTTTGTTGGCCGCTCCCAGTATAATCACCTTTACCCCTTCCTGTTTCTTTACAACTTTGCTTAAAGACCCCTTCTCAACTGCCACAGATGGCTCAACACTCTTTTTGCTCTGCTTGAGCACCAACTTCTCATCTGCTAATTGTTCATCTGTCTTGACTCCACTAGACCGAATCATCATGATGGTTTGTGATGGCTTCTTGGATTCCCCCTCCGCATGCACTATTTCGATCATATTCGCCTACTGATGGGCTGGCATCGGATTCCTGTTGATATTGGGTGCTTCGGGAGCTTGAACTTCAATTCTATTGGTATCAATTAGCTCTTGTATCGCACTTTTCAAGTGCCATCACCTTTCTGTATCATGACCCAGAGTACCAGAACAATATTCACAGCTGACAGTATAGTCAAGATTCTTTGTAGGAGGATTTGGCAGTTTAGACTGTATCGGCCTTAACATATCTAGCTATTTTAGCCTATGGAACAAACTAGTGTAGGATTCTCCCAACGGAGTAAAGGTTTTCTTTTTCTGCAACCTTTCACCCTTGAGTGCTTGACTCAGCCTGAAACTTGGTCCGGGAGTGTTTTGGTAGGCTCGTGGATGTGGATAAGTATTTGGTAGGACAGGAGCGCGCCTTTGAGCGTGGGCAGGAGGTTGGTTGTAGGCTTGTGCATGGTGGACGGAAAAATGAGGTTCCAGTGGGGGATAGTAGTGTTGGGGTGGATTTTAGTGATAGGTTTGTTGGTGGGGTCGAGGTTGACTGTAGTGGTAAGGTGAACCTCTGGATCCGGACCAAGTTCCTGAATCAACCATTGCCGCTTCCTCTCTTTTCTTCTTCCCAATCCTTCCTATGCCGCCTTGAATATCCTGAGTAATCGCTTTGATAGCCGAATAGCTCATGATTTTATTCGACTTGAGGCCTTTTTCTTCCATGCCCCCCATCTTTACTATTTCGTTGAATGATTTTCCAACAGCTGAGACCAAATGGCCATATAAGTAGGTTCCAAAGCCTGTAGGAAGTAATCTACCATCTCACTTTCCTTCATTGGGGGATTCACCCTTGTTGCTTGTTCTCTCCACCGGAAACCATATTCTCTAAAGCTTTCACTGTGCTTCTTCTCAAGTTTAGTCAAGGACAGTCGATCTGGAATGATCTCAAGATTGTACTGGAAGTGACAAGCAAATTCTTGCGCCAGATCATCCCATGTGTACCGTCTCCCATGGTCTTGGCGGGTATACCATTCCAATGCTGATCCACTCAAACTCTGACTGAAGTAAGCCATTAACAATTCGTCTTTTCCTCCAGCTCCCCTCATCTTGCTGCAAAAACCCCTTAAATGGGATACTGGATCGTCGTGCCCGTTGTACAGATCGAACTTTGCATCTTGAAACCAGCCGGTAATTGCACATTTGGGAACAGACATAGGTCCTTGTAGGCCACAGTGACTTGCCCTCCTAACCCCCGCATGTCTTGGAACGATTGTTCTAAGCTTTTAACTTTCCTAAACATCTCCTCATGTTCGGTTTTTTTGACTGGTTTATCAGCTTCTATTGGGAGGTCAAAGCGAGGAGTATATGAGTGGGTTTCTGAAGCTTTGAAAGTGGGCTCCGAGGGGTAGTATTGGTTGTCCTAGGCCTGGAATATAGGCTCGCTAGGAGATTTGTGGAGTGTAGCTAGTGGAGGTGCTACGAAGACAGGAGTTACCGGTGGAGGAGGGTATGGAATTGGTTTAGGGGGTGGAGATTGTGGTGTATGAGAAGTGGTGCCCCGGTAGTGCTGGTAAATGGGATAGCTCGGGGATAGATCGGTGACAGGATGATCCTGAGTTTGAGCTGGTGGTGGGGCGGAAGCAGGGTTAGCAGGGTAAGCTGGGGGTGATTGCCCTTTAGACCATGCCTGATACATCTCGGCCATCTGTTGCTTAAGTTTAAGCATCTCCTCTTTCATTTTACTGACGTCCAGCTCATCTACCTCAACACTTGCGTCGACATCCGGGATAGACATGATTTCGGGTATTGGTCCTTTTGATCTGGTTTGGTAATGATAATGTGCCAGTATACTCTAGATAAACTAACTGCTTGAATTCTCTGGAAATAAACAAACTTGTTAGATTTAAGAGTTTAACACATAGGCAATTACACGTTGGGATGCAATGCACCTAGGCAATTAACCATTTTCTATCATGTATTTTCTCGGTTGCTTGTGTCATCCCAACTTTTCCTGATCTTTCCTTTTATTGTCACTCACGCCTATATTTATTTCCCTCCCCTTTTTTCATTTTATTCTTTTCTTTTGGTTGTGGTCGAATCTTATAGAGATTGCCTACGTATCATGTCCCCGCATGAATCAGACCGTGCGTAGTTCTGGCGCATAAAAGGTAAACAACAATAAAATATTTTTGGAATAATTTAAAGACGAACAACAAACTCAAAAGTCAAACGGCCCACATACTCTAATCAAAAGAAATACAAACTCAAGAAAAATAAAATGAGAGATTCCTTCCCCTATATGCCGATTTTAACCAAACGACTATTTTTGCAAACGTGGCCCCTTCCCAATTTCACATGAATTTTGAGGCCGGGAAGATTATTTTATGACACTTCACAAACTTGTCCATTCTTTTACGAAAATAGCCTTTTGACAACTGAAAGATACTCTAAGGTTATCTCGGCAAGAACGGTTTAAAACACCGCCGAAGCTGGCTTTGCTTAAAAAGAATCTAAACGGTATTCTTGACCACTGACTCTTTTTCTTATTATTTTTCAAATTAAAATAAAAGACCAGGTTTTGCCAACGCGGTCTTTCGGCACCTCGGGGACGAAGATTTTAAGGTTGTGTTAGCTAACCGACCAAAATCCTGAAAACATGACCAAAGGTGGCCATTTATGCAAAGTCAGCCTTCCGGCGTCCTTTTTGGGAACATTCGGCTATCTCTGACAAAAACAGCATCACCCAACTCTATGACGAAAAATTTAATTTTTTGACATTTTTTGGCTATTTTTACAAAAGGGGAGGTTGGACCCGATGAGGGCTGCCTACGTATCTCACATCCTGTGAGAATCAAACCGGCGTAGTTCGGGATAATAAAACCATTTTTTTTTAAAAAAAACATGACATTTCCTTTCCTTTTCAGAATTTCAAACTATTTTGGATTTTTTTTTTTTTCGAAAACAGCCAATTTTCTTTCTTGGTTTACACATTGATTTTTCTTTTCTAACTTTTCCTATAAGCTGGTCAACATGCAAATCCGAAATAAATTAATGCACTAATAGCAAGTAAGATACATCAGGATGGTCTTTTCATTTCGGGTAACGCCTGTCCTAGACAGACCCAACCCATGTGTTGAGTCTCCGAAGTCAAATGCTCATGATGCAAACAAACGTTCCTACTAGGGATCCGGCATGAAGGTGAGTTATTCTAAGTGTAAAACCTGGGGTATACTGTTTTAGACCTGGCTTACCCAAGCGGACATCTTGAGCCGAAGTGGGGGCAACGTACCGGGAGCACAAAAGTCTACCCGACCTAGTTACTTTTCCCAACTTCGTTCTATTTGGTATGACTTCTAACAGAAGGTGGGCCACGCGCACGTGTGCACCGTAAATTCAGAAGACTTAGAAAGAAGAAGGGTTTCGTAACAGTTTTATATATACAATTCTGGTAATATCAAAGCGGTAAAAAGTAACATTTAGCACATTAGGCATACACATGTAAATCAGATAATAAATAAAGCCAAATAATACAATTATTCTAAGCTCAAATTCTTGAACCCTGAACCAGAGATTCTGGGCTCCGAACGTCCCCAGCAGAGTCGCCAGAGCTGTCACACCTCCTTTTTAGCCCGTGCCGCCTCAAGGGGGCGCGGAAGGGAGTTTTTTCCAATTAAAGGACAATCGAAACGGGATTTATTTATTTCAGAGTCGCCACTTGGGATATTTATGGTGTCCCAAGTCACCGGTTTTAATCCCGAATCGAGGAAAATATGACTCTGTGTAACAGTCCGCGAACCAGAAATCCGAGTAAAGAATTTTGTTAATCCGGGAGAAGGTGTTAGGCACTCCCGAATTCCGTGGTTCTAGCACGGTCACTTAACAATTTATACTTGGCCTAATTATCTGACTTGTTACACATTTTAAAATTATTGCATATTTTTAACTTTTATTACCGCTTTTAGCTTGATTATTTGTAATTATAGAATTGTCTTGAAACGAATCACGCGTACGTATATTCGTTTTATTTTTTTTGTATGTAAGGAATCATGTCACGCATACGTGTACACAATTAAATTAATAACATTTTTTGTTATAAAAAAACGAATTTGGCCGAAGTTGCACGTGCTTAAAACAAACTACGAACATTTGTCATTTTTTGTGTGATTAAATGGTAAGCGACGCGCCTCGGACTATATGAGATAATTTAATTTAATAACCTCCGAAAACCCATTTTTTTATTGAGAAGATTTGTTCGAAGTTGCGCGAACGCATACTCCGAATTGTCTTTAGAATTGTAATCATGTCACGCGAACGTGTTCATAACCACGACAGTATATTAAATGTGCCTAAAGCAACTAACGCGTTATTAACTTTGCGAGGGCCCTGAAAATTAGCTAAGTGGCACGCCTCAAATTTTAAGTTTTTTGAAAGAAATAATTATATGAGGGCCACGCATTTGTCATTTTTTTTGGCACGGCGCATCCCAATTATAAAAGAGTTATTATTAATTATCTGAGGGCCATAGATTATTTAACAAAATGACAAATCTCAATTTCTAAAGAGTTAAACTAATTAAATGAGGGCCATGGATTTTGGGATTTTATTCAACATGGCACACCTCGAGTTGTTTTACTCAGCCAAAACGAACTAAGGATGTTCATAAGTGATTATTTTGCTAAATGGGGAAAATATGCTAGCTTTATGACTTAATTGCTTTACCAATGCCTATGCGAAATGGCTCGAACCAATAGATCAAATTTGTTTTAATCCCAATCCAATTTTGTGTCTTCCTAAGATTAACAAACGACCTAACCAAAGTAAATGCTAACCAAGCAACCTATCAATTAGTGAGGCAATGGGAATTCAATTTAACGAAATTCATATTTTTTTCAAACAGCTTATTTTTCCAACTAAAGATAGGAGCTACATGATATTGTAGCAAAATTATGAATACTAGCAAATGATTAAATAAATACAGAGGAGGCAAATTATTTTATTTTATTCTTACGTACCAAGAGAACAATACAAATCCGCCGATTATTGCTGGCTTAAAATGATTACTAGTTTATATCTAAAGCCCTTAAAAGAGAATATCCATCGAAATAACTTAAACAAACATATACCAACTAAATTTCGAAATTACGACAAATCCATTGCAGCAGAAATGGAGGATCGTAATTCAACATACTTCAGATTTCCATTCAAACTTAAAAGCCAAACGAATCAAACCTAATAATGGTTTGATTATGAAAGCAGGATTACACTTCAATTTCAATGATTAACAAAAGGGAATGGAATTTAGCCATTTCAATTTCACAACAACGCAACTAATCACGTTGCTCCTGCGCAGAAGCTACCATATATAGTGATATTTGATCATTCAATATCTAATTACGCAAATGACTACTCAAAATTATATGCAGAACTCCATTGTTGAACTAACTAAGCAAACATGATGTCCTAACTTTTTAAACAGGTTTAAACATCATGACCAGGTCCATTTACACAATACTGGTTTTAGATTACAGAATATTCGACCAAAATCGAATCCCATATCTATTTTAAACCAAACTCAACCTCTAGAAGCATTATCACTTACTAGCATTCAAATGCAAACATGTTCAAACTAAAACTTGAAATAAAGACAGAATTAAACTCTTCTAATGAGGTTAAATGGCCAACATGCTTCAGATTTCCATTTCACATAAGGGTTTACAGCGGGTAGAATAAAAATGTACCTGGAAATAAAAGAGGAAGCAGAAAAATGAGGTATCAGCAGTAACCAACAGCAGCAGTAACATTCAGAAGTTGCAACAGCAGTGCAACAACAAATAACCAGCAGTTTTATACTTCCCCAAGTATATAACAGAAGTAAAAGGGAAAAAGTTCTAGCTATTTCAGATCCTAAACCAGTCAATGAAAAAGACAGTAGCTATTTTTCAATTTTCCCAGCTCTTCCAATTCCCCCTCTCAGAATGTTCCCTACTTTTACAGACCTCATCCTCTCCTCTTATACAAGTCTGCCTTCCTTCCCAACCTACTGCCCGACCCCCTTTTCCCCACTAAATCTGAAATTTTCCACTTAAAATCCACTAAGGAAAACTTTTCCTTATTTTCAGCCCCCATTCCCTTTTGTTCCCCATTAATACTAATCAATTCATTAGTTTAATGGTATTTTAATACTTAGTGGACAGAACACTCAAACCACCCATCTTCCCTGTTTTCAATTCCCAAATTACCATCCTAAAATCTCTGAAATTGCAGTTATAGCCAATGCTCCTAAGTTTTGAATGCAGCCTTATGACTCACTACTATCTAGTTGACATTATCACCAATATTGAATTCAAATCAGTTGTCAGATTCATTTCAGACCCTAGACAGTAGGATTCGATTCATCAATTGCTTAAACTTGAATCAAACAGCAACAAAATAAAGGCTAAGGCTATCGATTGACAGGGCATGACACAGCAGGTTTAGGTGACAACCAAAATAGCAGCTGTGATGAAGCAGTTTGATTCACCAAGCAATTCAGAACATTTCAAATGATCAAGCAAAAACAATGTGACGAACTGAATATACCCACAGGCTCGTTTCAACACAATATTTAGGACAGAAACGAAGTAGGAGGGGAAACAGACTAGCATGAACCATGAAATCAAAACCAACATTACACTACTATCATGTTAAATTAATATTCAGGCCTACCGAACTAATCGGCGTCACTTATTCAATCGATTACACAAATTATAACACATAACAATTACAGCAAACAGAAGCAATGATAGAATTGGACCAAATAAAAGGTCTACTGAAGAAGAACAGAATTAATTAAAAGAAAAGTAGAAAAATCACACAAACTACTAAAACATGCAAAGAGATACAAATAGAACACATGAACAGAAGGAAGGAAAGGAAAAATACCTCTGAATCTTAAGAACAAAAATGACCCAGTCTCGAACCGGACTCGACCTCTTTGAGGTCGAACGGACTTTAATCGAAGTGTTCTCAACCGAGAACACCTTGATTAAGGTCTATTAGACCCCAACCATTCGTTTAATTGGACAGACCCCAAGGTTCTGGATTTCTAGGGTTCATATAGTCGATTTGGGGCTTGAAGGTTTCTGGTTAGATTCGAACCAAACCAAGCTTGGTATGGTTACGAGTGAGGTTAGGGGAGTAACTGGTATGAATTTGGGGTGGTTTGGCATAGATGGGGTTTTGGCTCGAATCTTCAAATGAAGATTCGAGAAGATGGGGATTGATTCGAGCCAAGGGAGTAGTGGATTCGTAACCAGGGTGTTAAGGTGGATCTATGGTGTTAAGGAGGTGGCCGGCGGCGTAGTTGCCGCCAGGTTTCAGGCGAAGGGAAGCTATGGCGGCTAGGGTTTGACCTAGGTTCCATCTCTGAAATGAGAGAGACGAAGTGAGGAGGGGGGGGCGTTTGGCTCTGGGGGCGTGGGATGAGAGATGGGGTCTTATATACGAAGGGGAGGGATGGATCCTAGCCGTTGGATCAGGTGAATTGATGGCCAGGATCTCTTCACTTAAGGGAACGGTGCCATTTTGATTGAGTGGGGATTGGGTCGGTCTCAGACGGGAGTGGGTCGGGTCATGAGGGAAAACCTAGGAGCCGTTAGATCAAAAGCAATGAACTGTCTCGATCAAATACAACCATACGACGTCGTTTGGTTTAATGAAAGAACTGAACTGGACTGTTAGATCTGTTTGATCAACGGTCCAGATGGAATGTGCCAATACGGCGTCATTTCCTTCGTCTGAGAGACCAGCTAACCGGACTGGGTCAAATGAGTTGATTTGGGCCTGGTTTTTTATCTCAATTTTAAGCCCACATCTGAATTCCTTCATTTTTTGAACTCTTTTTCTTTTCCTTCTTTAATTTCTAATTTAAACACAATTCCTAATTAAATTGTAAAATCAAAAATAAAACTACACAAATATTAATTAACACTTACAACAATTAACACACAAATTAAAACCTTAAAATAAAATCATGCAATGAGAACAAATAGAATAAAATGCATATTTTTGTGATTTTCCTTTTAGAGCCAAATGATGGTTTAATTAATTCCTAAATGCATAATTAAATCCTAAATATGCATGCAACATGTATTTTTGTATTTTTCAATTAACTACAACAAGGTAAACATTTACGCACAAAATAATTACCAAAAATGTCACGCAAATTCTCAAAATTGTATCCGACGGCAACTTGCTTTATTTCTCGATTTCTTTTGGAGTAATTTCCGTGAAGCAAAAATCACGTGCTCACAAGAGTACCATAGTTTAAACCCGTCTACATCCTGTGCCATATCTCCCTTCCATCTAGTCTCCTGGAGACAAGCTATAGTGATATTTCTCTTATGGAGAATCTTTGCTAAGTTTATAGACTTCCCCGTCAAAGTCCTTATGTTCCAGTACCCAATTCTCGGCCTGGATGCACCCTTACGAGTTACCACTCTTACCTCCCCCCACCCCTACCCTCCTAAGGTCCCTCTTAGGACATGACATTAACCTACCATCGTTCAATATAGCCAGTATAATCAAGACACACTGAGACTTCGAAAATACAGTATGAAACTAAAAGGCACATAAATAGGAAAAATCACAGGTACTAAGAAAGATAATAGCAGCAAGATAAGTAAAAATAAGAACCCTAAACTATGCTAATAAGCCCAAAAGCAAATACAAGTGGTCTAAGCAATACGATTAAATGGACAAACAAATGATCTAAACAAATAAATCACAGATAAAGCACAACAATTCATAGAGATTACCTTAAGAGCAAAAAACAAATTTAAACAAAATCTAACAAAATAGAGTTTGACCAAATGAAAATGTAGAACCTTGTTGGAGATCTGCCCGGAGTTGCTGAGTGACGACTTAAGAGGCTTGAAGACGGTCTGATGGTTCCCACATGCCGACGACTAATCTGGATCTCGCCGGAGTTGAGCTACCATGTTTCACATCTGAAAAAAGAGAAAGAAGTGCACCCCCCACACACAAAGCTCTCGGCAAGTGTACGTGTCACGACCCGGATTTCTCATCGTCGGGATCGTGATGGCACCTACTCCTGATAGCTAGGCAAGCCAACAGATACGAATCTAATACTTTAATTATTAACTCAAACAGTAGAGATAATAATAGCTACAACTAAACATATATAAAGTGCGAAAGTTTTGTAATAGTTTAGAACACTACTACACGACTACCCAAAAGATCTGGTGTCATAATTTTACGAACATCTAAGAATTTCTACAAATACTAGTTTAAAGGAAATACAGCTGTTCTCGAAATGAAATGAGACAGGAAATATAGGATAGAGGGAAAGGTACTCCAGGGTCTGCGAACGCCGGCAGATCTACCTTGGGTCTCCTGTGGACTGAAGGCAACAATCCATACTCTACTCACGAGGTCCATCACCGAAATCTGCACAAAAAGTGCAGTATCAGTACAACCAACACCATGTACTGGTATGTGCCGAGCCTAACCTCGGCGAAGTAGTGATAGGCTAGGACACGAGAAATAACATACACTTGTGCAGTTAAATAATATACTAATAGAATAACAAGTAATAGCAGCTAAACAAGAATTAACGGGAAGCGGCAACATGCTATGGGGGTAACATAATAAGGAATCACAGTAGAATAGGAAATTAAACAATTAGTGCAATTAAATCAATACAGCAAATAAACACAGCAAACAGAAAATGCATGGCATCACCCTTCGTGCTTTTACCCTCAATACTCACCATGCAATCAATAATAAAAATGTGCACGGCATCACCTTTCGTGCTTTATCACTCTTCCTCACCATATAAATAATAGAAATGTGCACGGCATCACCTTTCGTGCTTTATCACCCTTCTTCACCATATGAATAATGTAAATGTGCATGGCATCACCCTTCGTGCTTTATCACTCTTCCTCACCATATTAATAATATAAATGTGCACGGCATCACCCTTCGTGCTTTATCACTCTTTCTCACCATAACAACAACAGAAACAATAACAGCCCGGCAAAGGCATCACAATTAAACAACTTTGTTTCATCATTTAATTTCACAATAGAAATCTCAACTTGAGTCAATACTCACCCAATATCCAAACCAGGAACAACATAGTAAAACTTGTTAACATGAACAATAACTAGTTTAAGCAAGAATACTACATATAAAGAAACACAACTATCACAAGTATAGAACTCACTCGCATGCTATGACCCGACAACAACGTATAGATACTCGTCACCATACCTATACATCATACTCAACAACTAACAAGTAGCAAATAGGGCAAACAATACATAATCCCTCAAGCTAAGGTTAGCCATAACACTTATCTCGATTCCACGGTCAAACTCAAGCCTCAAATACCACTTTACCTCTCGATTACAACTCCAATCTACTGTATCCAGTTATAATTAACTTAATAACATCAATAAATTCTAAAAACTCAATTCCAATGCTTAATTATAGGTTTTCCAGCATTTTCCCCAAAAGTCAAAAACCGACCCCGGGCCCGCTTGGTCAAAACTAGAGGTTCGGACCAAAACCCATTCATCCATTCACCCACGAGCCCAAATATGTAATTAGTTTCCTAAAATCCCTAATTTATATCCTTAAAGAACAAGATTTAGGCTTATAAATCTAATGGGTGTTGATCAAAAATGAAAGAAATGAGTTTAAGAACACAAACCTATGATTTGGTGTTGAAATCCCTCTTCAAAAATCGTCCAAGGTCTAGTTTAAATGGAAGAAATATGAAATTATGGAAGACTATGGTTTTGATTCTGTTTTTAAAACACTGGATAGTCCTTCTTCGGGTTCGCGAGAGGTCTGTCGCGTTCGCGAAGCTGCGATCCTAGTTACCTTCGCGTTTGCGAGACACCCTACACGTTCGTGAAGGTATATCCCCCCTAACCTTCGCGTTAACGAGCCATTTGCCGCGTTCGGGTAGAGTATCATTCCCCTCCCCTAGTTCCCATGCTTTGTGTTCGTGATAGCCTGGATACGTTCGCGAAGGGTAATGCCCCCAACACTTCGCATTCGCGACCAGTGCCTTGCATTCGTGTAGAAGGATCGCTCCCTTAGACAAATTTGCCCTTCGCGTTCGGGGGAGTTGCTCCGTGAACGCGAAGAAGGATACACCTGTGCACCTGTAAAAACAAAACAACAGAAATCTCTAAGTCCAAAGCACCCCGAAGCCTATCCGAAACTCACCCGAGCCATCGGGGCTCCAAACCAAACATGCACACAAGTCTAAAAATATCATACAGACTTGCTCATGCGATCAAATCGCTAAAATAACACCTAAAACTACGGATTTAGCATCAAAATCAATAAAATTCTCAAGAACACTTAAAGTTTCTATTTTCACAACTAAGGGTCCGAATCACGTCATAAAAACTCCATTTCTCACAAATTTTATAGGTAAGACTTAAATACCATATTAAGCTTGTACTGGGCTCCGGAACCAAAATATCAGCCAGATACCAACAAGATCGAGCATTATTAAATTTTCAAAAACAATTATATCTTCAGTTTAAAAATTTTCTTCAAAATTTATTTCTCGGGATAGGGACCTCGGAATTCAATTCCGGGCATACGCCAAATCCCATATTTTACTACGGACCCTCCGGGACGGTCAAATCACTGTTTCGGGTCCGTTTACCCAAAATATTGACCAAAGTCATCTTAATTCAATTATAAAAGCAAAATTCAACATTTTCTCAAATTTTCACATAAAGGCTTTCCAGAAGCGTGCCTGGACTATGCACGCAAATCGAGGAGAAAGAAAATGAGGTCTTGAAGGCCTCAGAACCCAGAATTGGGTTCTAAAACACGAGATGACCCTTTGTGTCATCACATTCTCAACTTCTAAAACAACCGTTTGTCCTCGAACGGACATAGAAAAGTACTTGAGCAAGAGAAAAGATGAGGATATCTACTCCGCATATCGGACTCAGACTCCCAGGTAGCTGCCTCAACAGGCTGACATCTCCACTGCACACGAACTGAGGGGTAACTCTTCGATCTCAACTAACAAACCTGACGGTCTAGAATAACCATCGACTCCTCCTCGTAGGTCAAATCCTGGTCCAATTGGACTGTGCTGAAGTCTAACACGTGGGATAGATCGCCGTAATACTTTCGAAGCATAGACATATGAAACACTAGGCGCACAGTTGATAAACCCAGTAGCAATACAAGTCTGGCCACCTCTACCACTCGATCAAGGATCTCAAAAGGCCTGATGAACCAAGGGCTTAGCTTGCCCTTCTTCCCAAATCTCATCACGCCCTTCATGGGCGACTCTCGAAGCAACACTCGCTCCCCGACCATGAATGCCACATCACGAACCTTACGGTCGGCATAACTCTTCTGCCTGGACTGAGCTATACAAAGTCTATCCTGAATGATCTTAACCTTATCCAAGGCATCCTGTACCAAATCCGTACACAACAACCGAGCCTCTCCTGGCTCAAACCACCCTACCGGCGACCTATACCGCCTACCATATAATGCCTCATAGGGAGCCATCTGGATGCTCGACTGATAACTGTTATTGTACGCAAACCCTACTAATAGTAAGAACTGATCCCAAGAACCTCTAAAGTGAATAACACAGGCACGAAGCATATCCTCTAAAATCTAAATAGTACGCTTGGACTGTCCATCCATCTGAGGATGAAATGTTGTGCTCAACTCGACCCGCGTACCTAAATAACGTTGTACTGCCCTCTAAAAATGTGAGGTAAATTGCGTACCTCGATCAGAAATGATAGACACGGGCACACCATGGAGACGAACAATCTCAGGGATATAAATCTCTACCAACCGCTTAGAAGAATAGGAAACTGCCATAGGAATGAAATGCGCTGACTTGGTCAGCCTATCAACAATAACCCACACTATATCAAACTTCCTCTAAGTCTGTGGGAGTCCAACAACTAAGTCCATAGTGATACGCTCCCACTACCATTTAGGAATCTCAATCTTCTGAAGCAAACCATCAGGTCTTTGATATTCGAACTTTACCTGCTGACAATTCAAACACCGAGCTACATATGCAACAATATCTTTCTTCATCCTCCTCCATCAATAATGTTGCCGCAATTCTTGATACATCTTGGCGGCGCCCAGATGAATAGAATACGGGGAACTATGGGCCTCCTCTAGAATCAACTCACGAAATCCATCCACATTAGGCACACAAACTCGACCTTGCATCCTCAAAACTCCGTCATTTCTAATTGTAACCTGCTTGGCACCTCCGTGCTGCATTGTGTCTCTAAGGACAAGCAAATGAGGATCATCGTACTGTCGATCTTTAATACGCTCAAATAATGAAGATCGAGCGACTGTACAAGTTAGAACACGGCTGGGTTTAGAAACATCAACCTCACGAACTGATTGGCCAAACCTGAACATCTAATGCAAGCGGTCTCTCAAACGACTGGAATATACACAAGGCTGCCCCTACTAGCTGACTTCCTACTCAAAGCATCAGCCACTACATTAGCCTTCCTAAAATGATACAAAATGGTGATATCACAGCCTTTCAATAGATCCAACCACCTTCTCTACCTCAAATTTAGCTCCTTCTGCTTGAACAAGTGTTGTAAACTCTTGTGACCCGTGAACACATCACATGACACGCCATATAAATAATGCCTCCAAATCTTCAGCGTGTAACTATAGCTGCTAGCTCCAATTCATGAACTAGATAATTCTTCTCATGAATCTTCAACTGGTGCGAAACATATGCAATAACCTTGCCATTCTACATCAACATCACACCAAGTCCAATACGAGATGCGTCATAATATACTATATATGGCCCTGAACCTGTGGGCAATACCAACACCGACGTTGTAGTCAAAGCTGTCTTGAGATTTTGAAAGCTTGCCTCACACTCGTCCGACCACCAGAATTGGGCACCCTTCTAGGTCAACCTATTCATCGGGGCTGCAATAGATGAAAACCCCTCCACAAACCGACGGTAATAACCCGCCAAACCTAAGAAACTCTGGATCTCTATAGCTAATGTGGGTCTAGGCTAGTCCTTGACTGCCTCAATCTTCTTAGGATCCACCTAAATACCCTTTGCTGATACAACATGACCCAAGAAAGCAACTAAACTCAAACAAAACTCACATTTTAAAAACTTATCATATAACTGGTTGTCTCTCAGAGTCTAAAGGACGACTCAAAGATGCTACTCATGCCCCTTTCGGCTGCGAGAGTAGATCAAGATATCATCAATGAACACAATCACAAAGGAATCCAGATAGGGATTGAACACCCGGTTTATCAAATCCATAAATGTTGCTGGGGTATTTGTCAACCCAAACGACATCACTAAGAACTCATAATGCCTATATCGAGTCCGAAAAGCTGTCTTAGGGACATCGGATGCCCTAATCCTCAATTGATGGTAGCCAGATCTCAAATAAATCTTCGAAAATACCTTGGCACCCTAAAGATGATCAAACAAATCATTAATCCTCGGCAATGGATACTTGTTCTTGATGGTGACTTTGTTCAACTGCCAGTAATCTATGCATATCCTCATCGATCCATCCTTCTTCTTAACAAACAACACTGGCGCACCCTAGGGCGAGACACTAGGTCTGATAAAACCCTTATCAAGCAAGTCTTGCAACTGTTCTTTCAATTTTTTAACTCTAGTAGGGCCATATGATATGGCAGTATAGAAATAGGCTGAGTGCCCAGAGCCAAATCAATGCAAAAGTCAATATCCCTGTCGGGTGCCATCCCTAGCAGGTCTGCAGGAAATACCTCAGGAAACTCCCGAACAACTGGCACAGAATCTATAGAAGGAACCTCAGCACTAGAATCACGAACATAAGCCAAATAAGCCAAACACCCCTTCTCGACCATACGCCGAGCATTCATATAAGAGATAACCCTGCTGGTAGAATGACCAGGAGTCCCTCTCCACTCTAATCGAGGCAGCCCGGTAAAGTTAAGGTCATGGTCTTGGTGTGACAATCCAATATGGCATGATAGGGTGACAACCAATCCATCCCCAAAATAACATCGAAATCCACCATATCGAGAAGTAGGAGATCTACACTAGTCTTAAGACCCAATGTGATGACCCAAAGGGCCATCTAGTGGTTTAAAACCCAATTTGGGGTTCTGATGCCTTCAAGACGTTATTTTCTTTCTCCTCAATTTGTGTGCACAGTCCGGGCGCACTTTCGGAAAGTTTTTATGTGAAAATTTGAGAAAATGCAGAATTTTGCCTTTAAAATTGAATTAAGTTGACTTCAGTCAATATTTTGGGTAAACGGACCCGGATCCATGATTTGATGGTCCTGGAGGGTCCGTAGTAAAATATAGACTTTGGCATATGCCCGGAATCGAATTCCAAGGTACCTATCCCGAGAAATGAATTTTTGAAGAAAATTGTTAAACTAAAAATATAATGGTTTTTGGAAATTTAATAATGCTCAATCTTGTTGGTATCAGGCCCGTATTTTGGTTCCGGAGCCCGATACAGGTTTAATATGGTATTTAAGTCATACCTATGAAATTTGGTGAGAAACAGAGTTTTTATGACGTGATTCGGACCCTCGGTTGTGAAAATAAAATTTTTAAGTGTTCTTGAGAATTTCATTGATTTTGATGCTAAATCCGTAGTTTTAGGTGTTATTTTATCAATTTGATCGCACGAGCAGGTCCATATGATGTTTTTATACTTGTGTGCATGTTTGGTTTAGAGCCCCGATGTCACGACCCAAAATCCACTAAGGGTCGTGATGACGCCGGACACCACTGTCAGGCAAGCCAACAATAATTTACTAGAAATTTCTCATTTCATTTATTTTGAAATCATTTCCTTTAAAAAAATGAATAATAATAATAAACTCCACTGAATAAATGAGGTTGTCTTTACAAAATTTAACTACTGAAAAATCTCGTGATCCTCTCAGAACCTCGTGTCACAAGTGCATGAGAATCTACTAGTGAATGAAATAAAATACAGTGATTGTCCGGAATACAAGTGGATAGAAATGAAAATACAATACAATACTTTGAAGGAGACTCTGTTGGCTACGGACGTCTCGATAAATGCAACTCACCTAAGTCTCCGTATCAACCATGCTGCTATGCCACTCACAAACCTGTTCAACAAAAATGCATAGCAAGTGTAGTATGAGTACGAAAATAACGTGTACCCAATAAGTATCCCGTCTAATCTCGAAGAAGTAGAAACGAGAGGTCGACTTCGACACTTACTAGTGGTCCAATAATGTATCTCAATAATAGTAAATCGGTGATTTTTATAAATATGATTGTAATTCAATGGAATGAAGCAAGTGAGAAATTCTTTCTTTTATAGAAAATTTCCAAATTCCTTTTCATCGTTTAGACAAATATTCTCAAACCGGGAAGAGGCAATAACAACTTCAATAAGTTTCAAGGCAAAAAATACAAGCATGCACAAATCATGCCGAGGTCGTACGGCCCGATCCAACAATATTTAAATTGTGCACTACCAGAGGGTCGAATGGCGCAAACCATAGATGCATCTATTTAATCTGCCGAGGCGTTCGGCCCGTTCCAAAATTTAAACACGCACAGACAATCAATCAAGAAGTCAACAGGAGACAATTATCCAAAGAAAACCAATTCTCTTTTAACAATTTAGAAAAATGAAGTTTAATTCTTTTTAGATATCCATTAACCAATTCGATAGGATTTAAGCAATCAACTGTCAATAAGGTTACAAATATTCCAAGTATAGCATGCTTTTGGGTCCTAGACTATCCGGACAATAGCATAATAGTAGCTACGCACGGACTCTCGTCACTTCGTGCATATGTAGCCCCCACAAATAGGAGCACATAACCAATTATTTTACCTATGGGGACAATTCCCTCTTACAAGGTTAGAAAGGAGACTCACCTCGCTCCGAAGCCTATACTCCGATTCAAGAACGCGGTCAAACCTCCAATTTGGAGCCGAACGATCCAAAACTACTCAAATAGGGTAAGAAATAGTCAATACATGCTCAAAGTTCATATTCTAATTATTAAACCAATTTCCCAACCCTAAATGCAAGATTCCTAAAATTCATTCCCCGGACCTACGTGCCCGGATGTCGAAATTTTCCAAAGGAAGTTGTTCTCTATAACCTAAGGATCAATAATATATGATTTTTAATCCATTTCATAACTAATTTCGTGGTAAAATCTTAGTTTTATTAAAACCCTAGTTCTAGCTCTAACCCCTTGATTTCTCCAAATCTTTAGGTGTTAATCTATCCAAAACTCGAGTGTTAAACTTAGAAATAAGGGGGATGAACTTACCTCACGATGCTATGTGGAAATCCATTCTCAAGAGCTCCAAAATTGCTCAATACCCGAGTGCCAAATGGTCAAAAATGGATGGGCCTCGACTTAAATGAAGTTGACTGCTTCAACAGTTTTCGCATCTGCGGTCCCGCATCTGCAAAGGGGCGCCGCATCTGTGGAATTGTCTAAAAGGGTTGGGACCGCTTCTGCGGTCTTGAAGCCACTTCTGCGGCTAAGGGCCGCTTCTGCGGTTTGACCTGGCCAGCTCTAGGCCACATCTGCGAGGATACGACCACTTCTGCGGTCTCGCACCTACGGTCGACCAACCGCAGGTGCGGTTATGACAGAAGCAGATGCTTCAGCACTTCTCCAATTTCCATTTTCGTTCCGTTAACCACCAAGAATATATTCGAGGCCCCCGGGACCCAACCAATCATACCAACCAGTCCCAAAACATATTATGGACTTGCTCGAGGTCTCAAATCATATCAAATCATGCTAAAACCACGAATCGACCTCCAATCCAAGCTTTATGAACTTTAGAATTTCAAACTTTTACTTTCGATGTTTAAACCTATCAAATCACGTCTAATTGACTTTAACTTTTTCACGCAAGTCATATTAGACATTACTGACCTACTCCAACTTTCGGAATCGGATTTCGAGCCCGATATCAAAAAGTTCACTTCCGGTCAAACTTCTCAAAAACCTTCAAATTTTTATCTTTAGCCAAATGACTCCAAAATGACCCACGGACTTCCGAATTCACTTCCGATAATGCTCCCAACTCTAGAATCACCATACGGATCTACTCACATACTCAGAATCCCAAACGGACATCGACTACTCAACCCAAACTTATGACATTTCTTCCAAAATGCTAACTTTCTCAATAGGCGCCAAATCGCTCCCGGGTCATCCAAAACCCGATCCGGACATACGCCCAAGTCTGAAATTATCATATAAACCTGCTTGAACCTTCAAATCCTGATTCCGAGGTCGTTTACTCAAAAATCCAATCTTAGCTAATTCTTTCAACTTAAAGCTTCCGAAATGAGAATTCTCTTTCTAAATCAACTTCGAACTTCCTAGAAATTCAATTCTGACCGTGCGCACAATCATAATACCTAAAGTGAAGCTGATCATGACCTCAAACTACTGAACAGTGCGCTAAAGCTCTAAACAACCGGTTAGGTCGTTACACCCGAGGCTCGGGTGAGTTTTGGATAGGCTTCGGAGTGTTTTGGACTTAGAGATTTTCTGTTGTTTTGTTGTTGCAGGTGCACAGGTGTATCCTTTTTCTCATTCGCATTTGCGAAGCAACTCCCGCGAATGCAAAGGGAAAATTTGTCTGTGAGAGCGATCCTTCTACGCGAACGTGAGGTACTGGTCGCGAATGCGAAGCGTTGGGGGCATTACCCTTCACGAACGCATCCAGGCTATCGCGAACGTGAAGCATGGGAATTAGGGTAGTGGAATGATACTCTACGCGAACGCAGCAAGCGGCTCGCGAACACGAAGGTTAGGGGGGATATACCTTCGCGAACGCGTAGGGTGTCTCGCGAACGCGAAGGTCACTAGGACCGCAGCTTCGCGAATGCGACAGACCTCTTGCGAATGCGAAAAAGGTCTGTCCAGTGTTTTAAAAAATAGAATCAAAATGGGAGTCTTCCATAATTTCATATTTCTTCCATTAAAACTCGTCCTTGGACGATTTTTGAAGAGGGATTTCAACACCAAATTATAGGTTTGTGTTCTTAAACTTATTTATTTCATTTTTCATCAACACCCATTAGATTTCTATGCTTAAATCGTGTTCTTTAAAAATAAAAATTAGGGATTTTAGGAGAATTAGGGATTTTACAAATTTGGGAATTTAGACCTCGACTTGGGATCAGATTCCGAAACTAATTACATATTTAGGCTTGTGGGTGAATGGGTTTTGGTCCGAACCTCGAGTTTTGACCAACAAGCCCGAGGTCGGTTTTTGACTTTTTAGGAAAAATATTGGAAAACCTATAATTAAGCATTGGAATTGAGTTCTTTAGCATTTATTGATGTTATTAAGTTAATTATGACTATATACAAGCGGATTTAAGGTGGACTCGAGAGATAAAGCGGTATTTGAGGCTTGAGTTGGATGTGGAATCGAGGTAAGTGTTGTGGCTAATCTTAGCTTGAGGGATTAGGTATTGTTTTCCCTATATGCTACTTGTTAGTTGTTGAGTACGACGTATAGGTGTGGTGACGAATATCTATACGTTGTTGTCGGGTCATAGCATGCGAGTGAGTTCTATACGTGTGACAGTTGTGTTTCTTTATATGTGGTATTCCTGCTTAAACTAGTTATTGTTCATGTTAACAAGTTTTGCTATGTTATTCCTGATTTGGATATTGGGTGAGTATTGGCTCAAGTCGAGATTTGTATTGTGAAATTAAATGATGAAACAAAGTTGTTTGATTGTGATGCCCTTGCCGGATTGTTATTGTTTCTGTTATGGTGAGAAAAAGTGATAAAGAACGAAGGGTAATGCCGTGCACATTTATAGTATTCATATGGTAAGGAAGAGTGATAAAGCACGAAGGGTGATGTCGTGCACATTTACATTATTCATATGGTGAGGAAGAGTGATAAAGCACGAAGGGTGACGCCGTGCACATTTCTATTATTCATATGGTGAGGAAGAGTGATAAAACACGAAGGGTGATGCCGTGCACATTTCTATTATTGATTGCATCGTGAGGATTGAGGGTAAAAGCACGAAGGGTGATGCCGTGCATTTTCTATTTTCCGTGTTTATTGGTTGTATCGGTTTAATTGCACTAATTGTTTAATTTTCTTTTCTGCTGTGATTCCTTATTCTTTTATCCCCATAGCATGTTGCCTCTTCCCGTTAATTCCTATTTAGCTGCTATTACTTGTTATTATGTTAGTATATTGTTTAACTGCACGGGTTTATATTGTTTGCCATGTCCTAGCCTCGTCACTACTTTGCCGAGGTTAGGCTCGGCACTTACCAGTACATGGGGTCGGTTGGACCTCTGAGTAGAGTTTGGGTTGCTGCCTTCAGTCCATAGGAGACCCAAGGTAGATCTGTCGGCGTTCGCAGACCCTGGATTCCCCTTCCCTCTATTCTAGATTTCCTGACTCAATTCATTTCGAGAACAGTTGTATTTCCTTTAAACTAGCATTTGTAAAAATTCTTAGATGTTCGTGAAATTGTGACACCAGATCTTTTGGGTAGTCGTGTAGTAGTGTTCTAAATTGTTATAAAACCTTCGCACTTTATATCTGTTTAGTTGTAGCTATTATTATCTTTAGTGTTTGAGTTAATAATTAAAGTATTAAATTCATATCTGTTGGCTTGCCTAGCTGTCAGGAGTAGGTGCTATTATAATTCCGACGGTGAAAAATTCGGATCGAAACAGTACGAGAGGAAGAAAGAATGGGCAAAAAGGAGAAATGGATCACGAAAAGTCCTTCTAACGATTTTTTTAATTTAGACAACATACGTGCTTCTCACGTGCCAATTTGGACAACTTATGTGCTTCCTACGTGCAAATTATGTAAAATATAACGGTTATGTGTTTAAACAAAATAGAAACCAAAGTGCTCATTGTGGATAAACATAATGATTAAAATTATTTAAGTGTGTGTTTTAATTTTTAAAGGATAATTTGAGGCCAATCCCAAACACAAAAAATTGTTTGTCATTTTCTCTATTTTTCTGCTAATGTGGCAAGGGACATTTTATTTGAGATAACAGCTAAATCTAGCATGTGACACCTTTTAAGTGGACGTCCGTAATATGGTTGTACTTTATAAATTCTGGCTCTATGCCTTGGATTGTTGTATGATGTCAGTGACTTGTCTCTTGGCTAGAAATTAATCCAGTGTACCGTCGTTTATTCTGGACCTTAGACATTAGATTTTTCGTTTTTGAAAGCTGGACAAGGAGCAAGTCAAGAATTTTGTCTTTTACTTTTAGGACAGTTCAACTGTAACTTTCTTTGAATCTTAAGACTAGAAATCCATTTTAAGAACTTCTAAATTTACCATTATGACATTTTATTGTAATAAACATTATATCTGAATTCATGTTTTCTAAGCACAATGACTTCAGAACTCAGAACTAAATTTAAATTTTGAATTTGCCTTTTAACTCAATTATCTTTCATCAGTGAGAGAAAGAAAGTAAATAGTAAATACAAGAAATAACAATAAAAACAACATCATATTTAGTGTGATTTCACATGTAATATCGGAGGCGATAAAGTGTCCGTAAATTTTACCTCTAACTTAGGTGAGAAAAATACAAAAAAAAAAAAAAATACTCCTAAATATTAGTGTGGAAAGATAGAGCCAAATACTACAAATCTTTTTGAGACTCATTGATGTAGATAATGCATAAAGACCACGAGGTGTGCGCTGTCATTTATGAATAACCAACTATTTTGTCTACATCCAGCAGCTTCCTCATAAATTAGCATTGCATTCACTCTTTCTCTCACCAAACAAAAATGTCATTTTTTTCCAAAATATGCCCGTAAGTAGGGCTAAAGGACAATAGTGGAGGGTCCCAAGAGAATACTTATCTACAAAATTTTCCAATATTTTTGATTGAAATCGACCACTCAAAGCTGGTCATAGGACTTGCCCCAACACAAACTTGGCCTTACAAGTCAGAATGCATTCATTAGTACTACTAATACTACTATGCTTTTTCTGCTTCTTCACCTCCTTATTTACTACAGTGCTTATGTCCATTCTTAGGGGCACGTGGCCTGGACCAATCTCGGTCATCTCTCTAGATGGTTTCTCACCAAATTCTCCTAAAATATAACTTTGATATGAAAACTTCATGTTGTAATTTAAGTTTTTTATTCTCAAAGAAAGTTATATTTTTGGGTCGGTGATTAGAGTATTTTCTCTCACTATTACATTTCAGCCAACAAGAGGTTACAATTTGAACTGTAATGTCACAAGCTCGAATATCATAGACCATAATTTGAACTTTGAATAATATCAAGAGGTTTGATCTAAAAGGCAATTCGATACACAAAGTATTTTGTGTTCATGTAAGATTCAGGGAAAGCCGAACCTCAAGGGGTATAGTGCAGACAGTTTATCCTCATGCAAGCATCAATAATTGATTTTACGATTCGAATTTGTGGCATATAAATCACACAGAGATAACCTTATCGTTGCTCAAAAACTCCCTTCCAGCTTATTAGCTATGTAAAACAAAGAGGACCGCATTAAAGGTTTAACGTATTATCATGCCAACTTATACATGTCCACTTCCATGTATGCTTGCTTCTTGTGCACCTTCTTATCCTTATTTAATTACTAACAACGTTTACGTTCATTTTTGAGTTAGTAGCATGTAGCTAGCGTGGACCAATCTCGTTTTATGTCTTTAGCTGGTTTGCAATTACCACATTCTCGTAAGATATTAGTAGTAACTACCATCATGATCGTAGTTAATCATCCTGGTAAATTATGTTCGAATTTAGCTTTTTTTTGTCCTTTGCTCTGATGGTAAGCAACCTCCACTTCCAACCAAGAGGTTGTGAGTTCGAGTCTCCCAAGAGCAAGGTGGAAAGTTCTTGGAGGGAAGGATGCCGGGGTCTATTTGGAAACAACCTCTCTACCTCAGGGTAGGGGTAAGGTCTGCGTACACACTACCCTCCCCAGACCTCACTAAGTGGGATTATACTGGGTGGTTGTTGTTGTTGTTGTTGTTTGTCCTCGAAGAACGTCTTTTTCTGCTGGTGATTGAAAGTATTTTTGTCTACACCAGACATTTCAAGAGTTGAAATCGCAAATATCACTATTGCCAAATCAAATCTTTCTAGTTCTCATGTTAGCTATGCGAACCAAAGAGGCAAAAAGAAATGAAAAAAAAAAAATACTCCTCAGCGGGCCAACTTGTACACTTCCACTCCTAATTAGTTCTATCAAATTGTGACCAATCATCAGCTATATATTTAAGACCCGTTTGTGCATGAATTTCCGAATATTCTTTTGAAAAAGCTGACTTGGACGAAGTTTGATGTGAAATTGAAAATGTGTTTGGACATGAATTATGGGGCAATATTAAAAAGTTCTTTTAAAGTTTTTTTTTTCTAGCTAAAAAATCCCAGATATTCATAATTTGGCCCAAAAAAAATTTTAAGCTATATTTGAAATTTGAAGTTTTGATTTTTGAAATCTCCCAAAAACTAGATTAATTCAATAAACAAACACATATTTGATTTTTTTTTCTTCCAAAACTTATGGCCAAATGCATACGTAGTTCAAGTGACTGTAACATTACATTTGGTTTCCAGCAGTGGCGAAGCCAGAATGTTCATTAAAGGTTGTTAAGATATATAATACTAGTAAATATACGAAAAAAAATCAAGAGTCAACATATAGTATATATGCATATATTTTTTTTCCCCTAACGATACCATGTATTTTTCCGCAAAGGGGTGTCACTTGACACCCTTTGCTATAAGCAGGGGCGGATCCAGCCCTTTGGTACCAGGTTCAACTGATTCCCAGTACTTCTAGTGCGGAGTATAAATTTATGTATAAAAAATTAGTAAAATTATAACATATAGTAAATATGAACTCATAACTTTAAGAATATAATTGATTTGAACACATAGAAATTAAATTTTGTATCCGTCCCTGGCTATAAGGTGGATCCGCCACTGGTTCCCAGATTGAAACATCATTCAACGGACTCGACATCAATGGGGGATAGGTCATCTTCTAGTTTACTCTGCTAGAATTATTGTGACTTTCATGCTACTAAGCTAACAAGGCCGGGAGAAAACGTTCTCAAAGAATGTTCATTTTATTTGATGAGTAATCAAGGAGCTATGCATATAGCACTTAGATGAAGCTTAGTGAAAAATGCAGTTTCCTAGGTTTAAAGGACAAAACTCCAACAAGAAATCTATTGAAGAGTTGGTGCTAGGTTAGTGATTACGCCCAACTATACCCCCTAAAAAGTCTAGCGGTCATTACAAATATAATCTGGTTTACAAGTCCGGAATTGAATCCCAAAAAGAACTAAAGATTAGCTGCAACTGTTCAGTATTGCTAGAAATACAAGTTCAAATAATTTTGTATTTATAGAGATTGTAATTTTTATTTTAAACTAATTAATTAACAAATGAAAAAAGCAGTAAAATTATCAACTAACAAAACTAAGGGTTGGCGACAATATTAATGAGGTCTAGAGTTATGATTTCCCCAATTATCGGACTCCTTCCTGCTACGCCTTCTATAATTTCGTCTAAGTATTCTCTACCGATCGTGAGTACTTTGGGTGTCGTAATTATCTTCCGAGCAATTATCATAATTTACTAGATAAATTCTTCCGAACTACGCTAGCTGGCACTAATTCACCGCTCACTAAGATCACACCAAGGTTTCGTTATTCTTAATCGCACCTTTAAACTCTCCATATTGATTCCTCACATATATTAGGAGTGTTGTTGTTCAACAACTACCTAAATATGTACCCTTTTTGAAGTATTACATACTAATAGACACAGTCAATTGATTGTCATTCAATCAATAACAATAAACACGTAGTTGAACAAATAGAGAAATCTAATGACTCAATTATATAAACACATAATAAAACTTCATTCTACAAAAGGTTCCATCAAAATCTTAGATAACAAATTAACTATTCATAATAGTATGTAAAACTACAATATTAATATTCATAACCAATAATGAAAATAGGAAGAAGGAAGTCAAAAACTCGTAGAAGAATTCTCCGCCTTGCTCCTAGTGTGTTCTTACCTCCTTAGGTTAATCCCCTCTAAAAAATGTTCCTTTTCATATACATGTTTAGGGAGTATTTATAGGTTAGGGTTGAAGTCCTTGAGTCCAAATTCAGGTCGGAGTCTTTTAATTCACGCATTTTTTATCATCGTGCTATAGACCTTGCGAGGCCAGGCTTATAGCGCGGTCAACTTGGCTACAAAGCTGGCTATGCTTGGCCTCTAGCGCGGTCAAGCTGGCCATAGAGCTGGCTTTACTTGGTCTGTAGCACGTCTTGGGTACTTGGTGCTTTTGTGTTCTTTTCTTGTATTTTTGTCCTTTTTTTTGTGCAACTTTCATTCGAATCTTTCTTCCGATGCTCCTACACATAAAATAACACAATTTAGCTCAAATGTCGCACAATTAATCACTAAATCAACAAAATATAGGGTGAGTAATGTACCAAAAGTATAGCATTTTAGATGATCATCACCACCCCATACTTAAACGTTGCTCGTCCTCGAGTCAACCACCAATTCACACTAACCTTGAGAATATTATTTTCTTTTAGCACATCCGGAGCACACCGTACCTATGACTATGGTTGATAGCAACAATTAAACTTTAGCACATGCCTTCAACACACACTTCACTTTACTCTATGCCATATTTCAAAAATTTATTCAACACAAGGCAACATGTTTATAACAATCATAACCTCCCAAACCGATCCAATATCACAATGCATTCATGGCTTGAACACTTAACATCATAAAAGACATCTAATAACGTCATTTGTCCCTTGCGAAATTATGTGCCCTCACTATAATCACAAAAAAGTAAGTTGAATCCACACATTCGAATCAAAAGCTCAAATATATTTTAAGGACTTACATATATCAATAAAATTCCTCACTCTCACAAAGAAGTCACATGCATGCACAAAGTACCATAGGTTTACCCATTATGTAAACATCAACTAATGTAAGCTTGCTCTATCTAAAATCAATTAGGACGACTAAGGGACGAGTAGTATAAATTTAGGAATAGTGACTAACCCTGCTAAGTACTTTAACACATCACAAAATTAAATTTAAGTATATTTTTTTTCAACACAACTTCAATTTCACAAAAATAACACCCCTAAAATATTTCCTTCTTCTTTAAGCACTACTTTAATTAATATCACTATCAAGGACAAATATGCTTATTTTCTTCTTTTTTTTCAACAATATTTTTTTTCTTCTACCATTCCTGCTAGTGGTGTATTACTTACAATACAAGTTCACCTTTCTTTCTTTCATTGGTTCCACTCAAAGCCACCAAAGTTCCCTCCTTACTCCTTCTAGCGCTAATTTTACAATTAAAGTGCATTAAGAGGCAAACGGATCAAAATAATGATAATTAAGAACAAAGGGGTATAGGCTTGTAATGTGATTGTCAAATAAAAGTTTATAGATTCAAAAGGTTTGACTAGGGATAATTTTTATTTGTGGTAAGTATTAAGCTCAAACAAATCAAAGAAAGCCTAAAATCATTTTTTAAAACAAGCAAAACCTAAAATTTCGCTTCAACTCACATGTCAGGCAAGTTCTAAACTCTAATGCAATGATACAGACTATACAATTTCTCACCACACATGGCACATGACTCATTAAGGACGGTTCCATTCTAATTCTCAAACAATTGCAAGTATTCGCAGAGCCACAAATATTAAGCACCAAGCACAAAGTAACACAAGCCAAGAAACTGAGATATAGACGTCAATAAATATGTTATCTACTCAACAAGGCATCATAAGCATCTTCAAATCATAGGGAAGGTAATACACATGCTAGAGCATAAATATGCTACTACCAAACAAACCAAAAGGTTACCTAAAAATCTCATCTTCCGTCTTTTATTCCCTAAATCCTAATCTACTCTAAATATTAAAAAATAATGAACCGGTTCAAACTACTTCCCATGAAAAAGAACCGAGGCAGGAAGAAAAACCACGTGGGATTATTACTACCTAAAGTAAAAATTAAAAGACATGGTTTTTGAATTTTTCAGTTTTTTTTTTCAAAAAAAAAATTGTGTTTTTAGTTAGACTTTGACTCCTCAAGAAAATTGCCTAGGAGATACATTGTCGAGAAAAGTCCAATATTTTTCTATTTTTCTATAAAAAAAATTCTTCAATTAAACTAACACAACTGAAATAACATAGACAGTCACCAGACAATCTCCTCACCCTACGCTTAAAATTGTGCATTGTCCCCAGTGCACGCCCTAAATAACAAGTGAGTGAAAGAAACTCCCTGATAGGCCAAAGGCCGAAGCATCAACAGCTTATGGGATACTCAGATTTCTCCCAGACCTGGTCCTTCGTGCGAGTATCTCACACTTAGTTCCAACCATGTGGTTTGCTTTTGCTTCCTTCCAATGGCTTTCATTTCCAGGCTCCTACAACATAAAAAATTACACTACAAAAATAATGTAACGACCCGACCGGTCGTTTTGAGCTTTTCTACTTTGATCGCTAGTTCTCGGGTATGACTTGCCCAGTGTGGTATAATATGACTTATGTAAATCGTTGGTTTGGGTTTTCGGGGAAATCTAAATGAATTTGGAGAAACAATTCTCAGCTTGTAGCTTAAAATTTGAAAGGTTTGACCAAGATTTGACTTGTTTGTATATGATCTCGGATCGGAAATTTTATGATTTGGTTAGCTCCGTTGGGTGATTTGGGACTTAGGAGTGTGATCAGAATGCATTTTGGAAGTCTGTGGAAGGTTTAGGCTTGAATTGGCAAAATTGAGATTTCGGAGTTTTCCGGTTGATAGGCGAGATTTTGATATAGAGGTCGGAATGGAATTCTGAGAGTGACAGTAGCTTCGTTGTGTCATTTGGGATGTGTGTGCAAAATTTCAGGTCATTCGAACGAGATTTGATAAACTTTTTGATCGATAGCATAATTTAAGATTTCATGGAGTTCTTAGGCTTGAATCCTATGTTAAATTGGTGATTTGATGTTGTTGTGAGCGTTCCAAAGTTTTGAACAAGTTTGAACGGTGTCATGGGATGTGTTGGTACAATTGGTTTGAAGTTCCGGGGGGTTCCGGGTAGGTTTCGGGATGTTTTAGGCCGAAAATCATAGCTGTAGCAGGTCCAGAAGGGTTGCAGGCCTAAGAACCCACCAGCGCAGTCCGCACAAAATGAAGTGCAGCCGCGGTAGGTGCTGTGCGGACCACACAAAATGTTGTGCGGCCGCGGCGGGGAATATTTCACTGGTCCTACTTCGGAAGCTCATATCTTTTGATATAAAAGGAATTTTGAGATGATCCAAAAATGAAAGTTGTAGCCCTTCATGTCTAGTTTTCATAAAAGTAAAGATATCGCAATTTGGACATCTGTAGATAAAGTCATAGCCAAAATACTAAAGCCTATCACTGCAGAGGAAAGCTTGTGCGGCTGCGGTCATTTTTGTGCGGACCGCGGTCGATTTTGTGTGGTCCGCAGAAGTGGAAATCTGTGGGGTACTCTATAAATACGAGGTTTTGGGTTTTATTTAATATTTTGACCTAGAGGGCTCAGATTTTGGCGATTTTTTCGAAGGTTTTTCAAGAAATTCATCGGGGTAAGTGATTCTAACTCAGATTTGGCTAGAATACATGAATCTGTCATTGAATTCATCATTTAATTCGTGATTTGGGATGAAATTTGGGAAGAAAAGTTGTGGAATCTTCCAAAAATATAAAATAAAGATTTGAAGGACCAAATGGTATCGGAATTGGATAATTTTGGTATGGTAGACTCGTGAGGGTATGAGGACTTTGGAAATGTAAATTTTACCCGATTCGAGACGTGGGCCCGGGGCTCGAGTTTTGGTAATTTCGGGAATTGTGCCCTTTGTTGATTGTTTTTGCTTGGGCTTTATTCCCTTAGTATCTTGTGACGTATTCGTTCTGATTTTGGATAGATTCGACGCGCGTGGAGGCCGATTCAAGGGGCAAAGGCGTCGCAAGTTAGAGATTTAGCCGGTTCGAGGTGAGTAATGATTGTAAATGATGCTCTGAGGGTTTGAAACCCCGGATTGTACATCATAATGCTATATTGAGGTGAGGCACACGCTTGATGGTGAGCGTGGGGTCGTGTACTATTAGGGATTGTGACTTGGTCTGTCCCGACTGATGATTTTACCGCGTATTTGACTAAAACTTATATGTTATCATCATGATTTGGGCTGATTGCCATATTTGGGTTTCGTGCTAACCATTTGAACCCTTCAGGGATTTTTATTACTATTTCCTCACTGTTTTGACTTATTAATTGAACTCAGTCATGTTATTTTCCACTCTTTTACTACTCAGCCATTTTTACTCTTTTTTGAGACTTAAATGATATTTTAAACGATGTTTTAGGCTGAGAAATACTATTTTACTAATGCCCGGGGGGCTTGTAAGTATTTTTGACTGAGTAAGGTCGAGGGCCTAGTTGTGAGGAAACACTGATACTGATTTGAGGCCGAGGGCCTGAGATATGTACGCCATGAGGTGGCTTGTTGATATTGTTTATGAGGCTGAGGGCCTGAGATATATACGCCACGAGGTGGCTTGACTGATATGAGGTCGAGGGACTAGATTTGATGCCACGAGATGGCTTGATATTGCATTTGGGCCGTAAGGGGCCTCTCCTCGAGTCTGTACACCCCAGTGAGCGCGGGTACCCATTGTGATGTGAGATATAGCCCGAGGGGCTGATATTATTCTATGTGATAGCCCGAGGGGCTGGTATTGTTCTATGTGATTGCTCGAGAGGCTGGTACCGTTCTATGTGATTGCCCGAGGGGCTGGTATTGTTCTGAGATATTGCCCGAGGGGCAGAGTTGTTGACATTGTGCTGAGGGGCGAACCTTTATGTGTTTATCTTTCATATTTACCTATCATTCACTTGTTTAACTATGGTACTTGTGCCCGATGGGCGGATTTCTGTGCTTATATGCACTAACTGTTTTGCATTCATTTGCGTAACTGTTGAAAAAGTCACTTTCAAAGAAGTTTAAACTGAGCTAAGATATTTTAAGTAAATTTTCATTGCTTTCTCATTGGTTTTTGAACTACTTCTATACAGCATCTTGATATGCTTTACATGATTTTTTACCATTCAGACTTTAGTTATGATTATTACTCATTGAGTTGGAGTACTCACTTTACTCCCTGCACCTTGTGTGCAGATTCAGGTATTTATACACCCGGTAGCGGGTTTTGGCTGATCGGAGGCAGAGTCATCAGAGTTTAGCAAGGTGGCTGTCGGCGTTCGCAGCACTGCTTCTCTCTCTCTTTATTCATTAGCCTATATTTGTACACTTCAGACTTTCAGTTGTATTTATACCTTAGTAGATGCTCATGACTTGTGACACCCCGGTTAGGACTGTGTCGGGTTGGACTTTCCGCATTGTTATTGATATTTCCGCTATTTAGTATTGTTTAAATCATGTTTAGACTATTTTCATGTTGATTAACTGCTTTAAAAGTTGAGTTGGGTTGAACTGGCTGGTCTTGTCTTCACGAGAGGTGCCATCACGACCGGGTTCGGGGTTAGGGTCGTGACAAATAATATAATAAAAATTAAAGAAATAAAGTAAAAAAAAAAGAAGTAAAGTTGGGTTGCCTCTCAACAAGTGCCTTAGTTAACATCGTGGCACAATATAAACCACTTTTTGTTTCAACTTCGAACTTATAAATTGGACCCCAAGTTTTGATTCTGCTCTATGATCATGCTCTTGGGGCGATACAAAATGTTGTGAGCCAAAAACTAAATGATTCTTTATGCACTTTTTGGCTTTCAACTGAGGAGTGTCACCTTGATTAGACGACCTTGAAATTTTCAGAATATAGGGCCCATCCACCTCTTCCTTTGACTCTTGCATTGGCTCATACAGATCAATTTTCATATCTCCTTCCGAACACAATGTCGAAAAATGCTTGGAGTGAGGATCAATGCGCTCAAGCTGAAAAGTCATCTTGTTATTGACCTCCTCTTCTTTCCATAAACTAGAATCAATTAAAATTGTATCTGTAAGGTCCTCAGTTGACTTTAGTACCACTTCTTCAACATCGACATCATCAAATTCTAGTTGGTTGGTTTGGTCATATTCTACTCTCAACGCCTCCATTGTAATGGCAATTTCTGTAGCTAATTCATGCTCTTCTTGGCTATCATCTACAATGTAATCTTGTTGCACCTTACAAGGTTCAATTAGTTGACTTACTTGAGCCTCCAAGTTGTGAATAGTTGCCTCTTGCCTTTGTATCTGCGGTGGTTTCTTATCATATTATTTCACAAGGCACTTCAACATATCTATGATCTCCTTCAGGTCAGCGTTCCAAAGTACTTTGTTCCTATTAACTTCACAAGAAAAAGTAAAACCTTCATCGCAAGGAGTTGGAGGGGGAAAAGAAATACAAGCACAACCATAAAAGTACCATCTTGACTACCACAATGTGATGACCCAAAAGGTCATCACTTGTTTTGGAAATAAATTTCATGTTCCAAGGCCTTAAAATCTTCCTTTTGTCTTACCTCAATTTATGTGTGCAGTTCGGGTGTATATCCGGAAAGCCATTATGTGAAAATCTATGAGAAATGATAAATTTTGCTTTTAAAATAAATTTAAGTTGACTTCGGTCAATATTTTGGGTAAACGGACCCGGACCCATAATTTGACGGTCCAAGTCCATAGAAAAATATGGGACTTGGGCATATACCCGAAATTGAATTCCGAGGTCCCAAGCCCGAGAAATGAATTTTTGAAGAAACTTGTTTAACTGAAATTATAAGAGTTTTTAGAAAGTTGAATGTGTTTGAATTTGATGTTATCGGGCCTATATTTTGGTTCTGAAGCTCGGTACAGGTCTTATGTGGCATTTAAGTTGAGCCTGTAAAATTTGGTAAGAAATGGAGGTCATATGACGTGATTCGAAACCTTAGTTGTAAAATTTGAAACTTTAAAAGTTCTTGAGATTTCCTTTGATTTTGATGCTAAACTTTTAATTGTTGAGGTTATTTTGATGATTTGATGGCGTGAGCAAGTCCGTATGATATTTTTAGGTTAGGGTGCATGTTTGGTTTGGAGCCCCGAGTGCTCGGGTGAGTTTTGGATAGGCATCGGAGTGCATTTAGACTTAGAACATGACAGTTGCTGGTCCAGAGAAAATTTACAGGTCTCTAAAACCAAGCTCAGTGGTCCGCGATGGGGTCTTCGCGACCGCTGTAGGAGATTCGCGACCGCGGTGGGATTTATACGGTCAGCGGTGAGCAAGACTGAGTCTTCGCGACCGTGCTCGATATTTTGCGATCCCCGGTGGAGCTCCACAGCCGCAGTCCTTTTTATATGGTCTGCGATGAGGGTCTGAGAGAAGTATATAAACGGGACTCTTCAGCTATTTTTCAAATATCAAAACCCTAAAACATAATACCTGCTGTTATTTTTCCGATGTATATGATTTAACTGCACAAGTTTATTTGGCAGTCTTGAGTATATTCCGGTCGGTAAGAGACCACTGGCTTTGGATGTTCAGGCTTTGGCCAATCAGTTCATGAGGTTGGATGTTTCTGAGCCCAGCCGTGTGTTAGCTTGCACAGTCTCTCATTCTTCCTTATTGGAGCGTATCCGAGATTGGCAGTAGGATGACCCTCATTTGTGTGTCCTTAGGGACACGGTGCAGCATGATGGCGCCAAGCAGGTTACATTAGGAGATGATGGAGTTTTGAGGCTGCAGGGTCGAGTTTGTGTGCCTAATGTGGATGGGCTTTGAAAGTTGATTCTAGAGGAGGCCTAGAGTTCTCGGTACTCTATTCATCCGGTCGCCGTTAAGATGTATCAGAATTTGCGGCAGTATTATTGGTGGAGGAGGATAAAGAAGGATATTATTGCATATGTGGCTCGGTGTTTGAATTTTTAGCAGGTAAAGTACGAGCATCAGAGACCTGGAGGTTTGTTCCAGAAGATTGAGATTCCTGAGTGGAAGTGGGAGCGTATCACTATGGACTTCGTTGTTGGACTCCCACAGACTCAGAGGAAGTTCGATGCAGTGTGGGTTATTGTTGATAGGTTGACCAAGTCAGCGCACTTCATCCCTGCGGCAGTCTCCTATTCTTCTGAGAGGTTAGCTGAGATCTATATCCGGGCGATTGTTCGTCTACATGGTGTGCCCGTGTCTATCATTTCGGACCGAGGTACACAATTTACCTCACATTTATGGAGGGTAGTTCAACGTGAGTTAGGCACATGGGTCGAGTTGAGCACAATGTTTCATCCTCAGACGGACGGGCAATCCGAGCGTACTATTCAGATTTTGAAGGATATGCTCTGAGCTTGTGTCATTGACTTTGGAGGCTCGTGGGATCAGTTTTTGCCTCTAGCGTAGTTTGCCTACAACAATAGTTACCAGTTGAGCATCCAGATGGCTCTTTATGAGGCTTTATATGGTAGACAGTGTCGGTCGCCGGTTGGATGGTTTGAGCCGGGAGAGGCTCGGTTGTTGGGTACGGATCTAGTAGAGGATGCCTTGGACAAGGTCAGGATTATTCAGGATAGGCTTCGTTTAGCTCAATCCAGGCAAAAGAGTTATACCGATCGTAAGGTTCGTGATGTGGCATTCATGGTCGGCGAGCAGGTGTTGCTTCGGGTGTTGCCTATGAAGGGCGTGATGAGATTTGGGAAGAAGGGCAAGCTTAGCCCTAGATTCATAGGCATGTTTGAGATTCTCGGTCGAGTGGCTTACAGACTTGCGTTGCCGCCGAGCTTATCAACCGTACATCTAGTATTTCATATGTTCATACTTCAGAAGTATCACGGTGATCCATCCCACGTGTTAGACCTCAGCACTGTCCAGTTGGACAAGGACTTGTCCTATGAGGAGGAGCCGGTAGCTATTCTAGACCGGCAGGTTCGTCAGTTATGATCGAAGAGTTTCCCTTCTATTTGTGTTCAATGGAGAGGTCAGCATGTTGAGGCAGTGACCTGGGAGTCCGAGTCTGATATGCGGAGCCGATATCCCCATATTTTCTCTGACTCGGGTACTTCCTTCTTATGTTCGTTCGAGGATGAACAGTTGTTTTAGAGGTGGAGAATGTGATAACCCAAAAGATCATCACTTATTTTGGAAATAAATTCTGCGTTACGAGGCCTTAAAACCTCCTTTTTGCCCCACTTCAATTTGCGTGTGCAGTCCGGGCGTGTATCCGAAAAGACATTATGTGAAAAATGATGAATTTTCCTTTTAAAATGAATTTAAGTTGACTTCAGTCAATATTTTAGGTAAACGGACTCGGACCCATGATTTTACGGTCCTGGAGGGCCTATAGAGAAATATGGGACTTGGGCGTATGCCCGAAAATGAATTCCGAGGTCCCAAGCCCGAGAAATTAATTTTTGAAGAAAATTGTTTAACTGAAATTATAAGAGTTTTTAGAAAGTTGAATGTGTTTGAATTTGATGGTATCGGGCCCGTATTTTGGTTCCGCAGCCCGGTACAAGTCTTATATGGCATTTAAGTTGAGCCTGTAAAAGTTGGTAAGAAACGGAGGTCATATAATTTGATTCGGAACCTTAGTTGTAAAATTTGAAACTTTGAAAGTTCTTGAGATTTCCTTTGATTTTGATGCTAAACTTGTAATTGTTGAGGTAATTTTGATGATTTGATGGCGCGAGCATGTCCGTATGATGTTTTTAGGCTAGGGTACATGTTTGGTTTGGAGCCCCGAGGGCTCGGGTGAGTTTTGGATAGGCCTCGGAGTGCATTTAGACTTAGAACATGACAGTTGCAGGTTCAGAGAAAATTTACAGGTCTCTGAAACCAAGCTCCGCGGTCCGCGGTGGGATTTATGCAGTCAGCGGTGAGCAAGGCTGAGTCTTCGCGGCCTCGCTCGATATTTCGCGATCCCCGGTGGAGCTCCGCGGCCGCGGTCCTTTTTATGCGGTCCGCGGTGAGGGTTTGAGAGGAGTATATAAACGGGACTCTTCAACTATTTTTCAAATTTCAAAACCCTAAAACATAAGAGGCGAGTTTTCAAACACTCTTTCTTCCCCAAAACACTAGTAAGTGATTTTTAACTCATTCTTTTCACTCCTTAACTTGTTTTCACAAGATTGCATCCTAGAATATAGGGTTTTCATGGTGGAATAGGGAATTTTGGGTAAAACCTAAGAATATTGAAATTTGGGGATTTAGATCTCAAATTGAGGTCGGATTCCAAAACTAATTATATATCTGGGCTCGGGAGTGAATCGGTAATCGGGTTTTGGTCCGAATTTCGGGTTTGCACCAAGCGGTCCCGGGGTCAATTTTTGACTTTTGGGAAAATCTTTATAAAACTTATTCTCATGCATTAGAATTGATTCATTTAGCATTTATTAATATCGTTAAGTAAATTATGGCTAGATAGGAGCGAATTGGTGGTGGAAACAAGAGGTAAAGCGATAGTGGAGGCTTGAATTGTGTTCGTGGCATCAAGGTAAGTGTTTGGTCCAACCTTAGCTTGAGGGATTAGGAGTTGTGTCTTATTTGCTATGTGTTAATTGTGGAGTACGATGTATAGGCATGGTGACGAGTATCTATACGTCGGTGTCAAGCATGCCCGTGAGTCTCGTATTGTAATTGTTGTGACTCCGTTGTGATTTATTCATGCTTAATATGATGATTATCATTGTTGGTTCCCTTTCCGGGATGTTATTGTTTATGATATTATTTCCCTTGCCGGGATGTTATTGTTTATGATATTGTCTCCCTTCCCGGGATGTTGTTGTTATACTCTTGTTCCCTTGCCGGAATTCTTTTATGATTGATGTTGAATTGTAAATGGGATCGGATTGCACGCCGCAACGGTATTATATGAAATGGGATCGGGTTGCACTCTGCAACGATATTATATGAAATGGGATTGGGTTGCACACCGCAACGGTATTATATGAAATAAGATCGGGTTGCACGCCACAACAGTATTACATGATTTGGGATCGGGTTGCACGCCGCAACGAGAAAGAAATGGAAGTGAATATTGTGTTTGTTTTTCTTATTCTTGTTGGCAATTGAATTATGGTTTTTCTTTACATTTCTCTATTGGTATTCTGTTGATATCTGATACTCCCCGCAGTATGTTTTCCCCCTCCCACCTTTAACGATAAATACCTGTTTTATTTTTTCATTGTATATGATTTAACTGTACAGGTTTATTTGGTAGTCTGGTCCTAGCCTCGTCATTACATCGCGAGGTTAGGCTGGGCACTTACCAACATATGGGGTCGGTTGTGCTGATACTACACTCTGCACTGTGTGTAGATCCCGGTGCTGTAGCTTTTGGACCGTAGTGAGGTTGCTGCCATCAGTACCCGAGGTAGTCCTACAAGCGTCTGCAGACCCTGGCGTCTCCTTCTATCGTTCCATTCTGTTTCTTTTATGTATTTCAGAGACAACATTGTATTTATCTTTCGAACCCTTATTTGTAGTATTCCTAGACAGTCTGCGATATTGTGACACCAGTTCTGGGTAGTTTAAGTTATGGATTAGGATTGGTATCATTATTAAATTGTTACGTCTCAGTCTTCCGCTTTATATTTTTGTTGTTTATATGATGTTTGTTCACTATTGTTAAAGGATTAAAATATATGAAAAGGTTAAGTGATTGGAATAATTGGCTTGCCTAGCTTTCACTAGTAGGCGTCATCACGACTCCCGAGGGCGAAAAATCTGGGTCGTGACACACAAACATCACATACATTCCACACATGAGATTTAGTTGGTGCACAAAACTCGCTCTTGGGAATATTTTGATAATTTTACCACATGTGATTTCCTCCACAATAAACACAAGGAATATCAACAGTAGAATTACCAATATCGAAACTCCCATAATTCCAAGATCCCATATTTCTCAAATCAACAAGTAAAACTAAAATTAAAAAAAATCAAATACTAAAAAATAAAATAAAAGTTCAAACTTGAAATCTAGCAATATGTACAGCCACAGCTACATCGTTAGTTCCCCGGCAAACGACGCCAAAATTTGATCACACCCAACAATGCCTCCTAAAAGATCTAGCGGTCGTTGCAAATATAAATCAAGTTTACAAGTCTGGAGTCGAATCCCTCAGAGAACTAAGGCTTAGCTACAACTGTTCAGTATTGCTAGAAATACAAGTTCAAATAATTTCCTAGTTATAAAGATTGTAATTTTTATTTTTAATTAATTAATTAACAAATACTAAAAGTAATAAAATTATCAACTAACAAGACTAACAACTTGTTTGGATGGTTGTCACCTATTGTATCGTATCGCATTGTTACTTTAAATACAATGTTTGTTTTGATTGTTACTTAAATTTTATCGTATCGTATCGTTAAATCCGTCGTTACGTAACGATGAAATGTATCACTTTATGTAACAACCAATTTGGTGTGGTCGCGTCGTTTCCTTGTGTTTTTCTCTCAATCTCACCCTTCATTATTATTAAATAATTTTATAATATTGCAAGTTTATTCATATTTTTTCTCTCAATTTCACCTTTTTATATATCGTATCATAATTTTTCTTTATAATATTGCAAGTTTATTAATCATATTAGTGGTGCGTAATACCATGAAACTACGGTAAAATGACACAATTCATTCAAACATTGTATTCATCAAACGATACAGTACAATACAATACAATATGATACGATACATTATGAAACGATATGTAACAACCATCCAAACAAGCTGTAAGGTTTAGTGGCAATATTAATGAGGTCTAGAGTAATAACTTTCTCAATTATCGGAATCCTTCCCGCCACACTTTCTATAATTTCGCCTAAGTATTCTCTACCGATCGTGAGTACTTCGGGTGTCGTAATTCTCTTTCGAGCAACTACCACAATTTACTAGACATATTCTTCCGAACTACGCTAGTTGGCACTAATTCACCGCTCACTAAGATCGCATCAAGGTTTCGTTATTCATAATCCAACCTTTAAACCATCTATATTGGTTCCTCACATACGTTAGGAGTGATGTTGTTCAATAACTACCTAAATGTGTACCCTTTTCCAAGTAATACATACTAAATAGGCACAGTCAATTCATGGTCATACAATCAATAGCAATAAACCCGTAGTTGAACAAGTAGAGAAATCAAACGGCTCAGTTATATAAATACATAATAGAACTTCATCCTACAAAAGATTCCATCAAAACCCTATATAACAAATTAGCTATCCATAATAGTATGCAAAAGTACAATACTAGAATTCATAATCAAAAATGAAAATAGGAAGAAGGACGTGAAAAACTCGTAGAAGAATTCTCCGCCTTGCTCCTAGTGTGTTCTTGCCTCCTTATGTTTAATCCCCTCTAAAAAACGTTCCTTTTCTTAGACATGTTTAGGAAGTATTTATAGACTAGGGTGAAAGTCCATGAGTCCAAATCCGGGTCGGAATCTTTTAATTCACGCACTTTTGATCACCGTGTTGTAGACCTTGCGAGGCCAGGCTTATAGTGCGGTCAGCCTGGCTACGCCTGGCCCGTAGCGCAGTCAAGCTGGCTATACTTGGTCTGTAGCATGGTAAGGTAGGCTATTGAGCTGGCTATGCTTGGTCTGTAGCACGGTTTGGGTACTTGATGCTTTTGTGTTCTTTTCTTGCATTTTTGTCCTTTTTTTGTGCAACTTTCATTCGACTCTTTTTTCCGATACTCCTACACATAAAACAACACAATTTAGCTCGAATATCGCATAATTAATCACTAAACCAACAAAAAATAGGACGAGTAATGTACTAAAAGTATAATAGTATTTTGGGCGAGCATCAGTAAGCCGAAAGTTAAAGTTATCTGATCCTTAAAAAATTCACCATTTGTGATTACATCGGCAATAATCCAGATTGTACTTATAGATTCTCAAATAGCGGGTACGCACACAACGGCACCACACCTGTAGGCTGTAGCATTGGTGATCGGTCTCCTCAACTTTGTATGGATAAAAAGGCAGGCAGCTTCCAAGAAGAAATTTCTTTTAATTATAATGAGATTGAACAAAGTTATCCGAGAGTACGTAGCACGAAATTAGTGAGAATTGAGGAACATCATCAAATCCATAAAGAAATGGGCGATGAATGCGGCAACAAGAAAAAAAGATGGACCATAGTGTATATTCTCATTTCTTCTTTTGGAGGGGTCTATTAACTATACATATAATTTGAAGGCAACCTCCAATATAGTTTGTGAAAATTCCAGTTGAATCAGATTCTTGTTTGTGTGAACTCCAGCTCTTTCTATTTTATCTGTTGCTTATACATATCTCTCCGATTGGAGAATCTTCATGTCGAAAATGATACATCAATCATAAAGAAATGATGAGTGTGACATTGATTTAAAGAAATATAAGAAATTGATATAAATAATTTATATAGTCGATTCTAAGCAAATTTAGAATTAAAAACATAGTTAGCCAATTGAAGAAAGTAAGCTGTTCTACCTATAACTTTGTGCTGCAACTATATTACTCCAATAGATTTATTTTCGTGTACTGAAAAACGAAAATAAAGAAAAAGAATAGCTAGTCCTACTGTGCAAGTGTGTGTAAAGTTGGCAGGGACCATTTCATGATATGTGGTGTATCTCTTTCTTTGTTTGGTTGTGAATTGTGATACCACGTGTCCGTTATCTAATTTCAAGAAATTGCAGTATCCTTTGATGGTAAGCAACCCCCATTTCCAACCGAGAGGTTGTGAGTTCGAGTCTCCCCAAGAGCAAGGTGGGAAGTTCTTGGAGGGAAGGATGTCGGGGGTCTATTTGGAAACAGTCTTTCTACCTTAGGGTAGGGATAAGGTCTGCGTACACACTACCCTCCCCAGACCCCATTAAATGGGATTATATTGGGTTGTTGTTGTTGTTGTTGTTGTTGCAGTATCCACTTAAGTTTAGTTTTCAGAGTAGCTTATACAGTAAGCACATCAGCTTGTTTTAGCTCTGCTGATCTCATCATCCCTTCAAACACATCATTAAATTAGAACGATACAAAAAAAGTTCATTATTCACCATATATTTCACGCTTGTTTTTATTAACTTAAGTTGATTAGTGATTAACAAGAAGAAACAGTTTCTAGGGGTGTACATTGGTCGGGTTGGTTCGAATTTTACAATCACCAAGCCAAACCAAATGTGTCGGATTATTAGAGCTGAAGATCAACCCAAACCAATAAAACTCGGGTTTTTCAATCTCGGTTTTCTCGGGTTTTCGGATTATTCAGGGTTTTCGGGTTTTTCCGGTAAAATCTTTGTAGAACAAAACATATAACTTGTGCTCACAATATTTCTTTAATCATAGTAAGATACAATTATATAAAGTATTTTCCAAGAAAATAATACAAAATATGAGATCTGTCATGGCATTATCCTAAAATATTCAACAATAAAATTATGTAATATAAATATTGCTAATTAAAAAGTTATAATAAAAATAAACATAATCTAAAAGTACTAAGTCATGCTAAAATAAGTAGACTAATAAGGAAGTATTAATTACATGACTAAACGCTAAAGAAAAAATAAAAATAGGTTATGCATTTTTATCTAAATTATTACAAAACAAAAAATAGATATTCAATATATTCCGGTTCGTACTATTGAATTGAGTCTTTTGTTAGCATTAATATTGATTTGATTTTAGTTTGTACTTTTGTTAGCATTATTTAATTTCCTAATATTAATGGCTATAAAATTTATTTGAACATTCAAAAGTTCTAAGTCCAACCTTGAAATAATACTTTAAAGGATAAAATTATGAAAAATTTTAAGAAATATTTATAAATTACATAACAATAAGTATATTTATATATTAAATATATCTAAAATTTCTATATATGTAATGTCAGGTTGGTTTGGTTTCGGTTTGACTTTCTTTAGTAAAACCAAACCAAACCAATTATGATCGGGGTTTTTTTCCAATACTAAACCAATCAAACCAAACCATAGTCGGATTTTTTTCTCGGTTTGACTCGGATTATCGGGTTGGTGCGGTTTGTCGGTTTCCTTTGTACACCCATAAGTTTCACAATTAAAAAGAAGAAACTTACACTTAAAAATTTTGGATTAAGGATTATGTGAATAGTTGGCGGTTCCTCTTAATCTATATCTATATTATATTAAAATGAGAGTAGTATGCATTGTGGTTAAGCCAAGTGGCAAGCTAAAATGAAGCCACTTGGCAATTTTAGGACAACATTAATAATTAGAAATTATATATAAAAACATAATTAATGGAGGTAGTTTAATGAATCTTATACATAATCTAAATAGATCTACAACAACAACAACGACTCAGTATAATCCCACAAGTGGGGTCTGGGGAGGGTAATATGTACGCAGACCTTACCCCTACCCTGAAGGGTAGAGAGGCTGTTTCTAAATAGATCTAGAAAGATCTATATATATATGTGTGTGTGTGTGCGTGTGTCATAAGCATTTGCTATAAAAATGTTCCCTTAGGCACGTGCTACATATCAAGCAAATTGTATAGCATCATTATTTTTTGTGGAACATTCATATCAAACAAATTGTATAGTATCATTACTTTTATGGAACATTTATTAGGAGATGGAATGAAAGTTTTACTGGAGTCTTAAAATATTTTTAATGTTTGTAAAGATGGTATTAATACTAACATATTAAACTTTATGGTGTAGATCGTTCTTTTTAATTATCCGCGCATCACGCGGGTACTAATACTAGTTAAGTTAATAGAAATAAAAGAGGAAAAACCTTTTCCCATCTAAAAGGAAAGATATTTCTGCCCCCTTTTCTTTATTTAGATGATTTTATTTTGGGAAATTTTCAGAAATCACTATGTTTTAGTGGTTATTAGCTAGTTGTAGTTACCATTTATTATATTACTTTCTATAGCTATATTTTCGGATTTTTTAAAGTGTATTCGATGTATTTAAGCTACTGTATTCATGAATACAGTAGCATTTCTCGACGTGAAACAGAGGATTACAACTAGACAGATTTTTGTATTCGACTGTATTCATGGCGTGAAAGAGGGGACTATAGGTAGACAGATTATTGTATTCAATCGTATTCACGATATGTAATTTTGAGTACAGTCACGTAAATAGCGCAAATCATGATTTATTCAGCTAATTTTAAACGGAAAGTGAATCAATTAACATAATAGACTCCTAATATAACTCAACTAACTCAATTACATCACCCATAATTTGTATTTGATGCGAAATATGCTGAATATTTTTTCCAGCCGATAAATACAACAAAAATAGAGCAATTTGAATACATATATAAATCTGAATACATAAATTATATTAATTTAAAATATATGTGAATACATTCATGTAATACAACGAGACAGTGAATACAATGAAATACATGGAATATAACGAGATACATTGAAATACAATGAAAAAGAAGACACTGTAATACAGTGAGATATATTGAAATACATTGAAATATATTAACAGAATCTTCAAGAAAGCTTTCTGATTGCACAAGCTACCCAGATCGACTCTCTAATTCCGTTTTCTCCCCGGATTCTCATATAAACACAAGATAGAAGATACAATGGCAATGACGATGGCAAGGGATAGCAACTTTGAAGATGACCAGCTCCATGCTATGTCTACTGATGATATTATTAGGGCTTCTCGCCTTCTCGACAATGAAATTCGAATCATTAGGGTACCTATCGATCTGTCGACGTTTATTTTTTGTTTGTTGAATGCTTTTGTTTTTTCGGTTTCGATTAGTGGTGTTTTTCTTCAAGTTGTTCCTTTTTCAGATCTGAAGGTGATGGATTCACCATTTTCTTTTTGCTGGTCGTGACATAACCAGTTAAAAATGGAGGGACTATGGTGGTTAGGTTGAAAAGGTTAAGGTGGAAGATGAAAGAGAGACAGAGATAGAGGAAGAATAGATACGGGGTAGGGGATACAAGAGATTTGAGGGATACGAGAAATTTGAGGGGAGAGAGAAAATAATACAAAGCTTATTTTATGGCTTAAGGGTAGGAGGTGACCATAAATAGATATTTGGCTATAATTAATCAAAAAGATAGCTATGAAATATAATTTTTTAAAAGGGTATTTATTTAAAATAAATAAGGTATCAACTTTTGCGATATGAGACAAAAATTCCGTTCCTACAGGTAATCTGAATCTTACCGACAACCTCTCCTCCTCAGTTTTTGCTATTTAGCAGCAAAATGAATAGTAGTTGATATTTTTTGCCAATACATTGAAAATATCTACAAGATTTTGACTTTAAAATGTATCATTAGCTAGAAATTGTTGCTATCGGATTTCAATAATTACCGTCACATCAGCCCCTAAAGGGTAAAAGCCATTCTTATCCCTATACTATTGTAAATAGTATACGTTTGTTCTTCTGTTCACTTTAATCCCAAACCCAACCTACGTTATCAAACTTGATGGAATTGCCCTTAACCCTAACGGATCTATACCATGGCAGCTGACCCCTTTCAATTTTTTCCATGTCAGTTGTCATGTCAGCAAACAATTCTTTCGTCATTTCTATCGTTCAATTGAGAAAAAACTTGTGGCTCTATTAATTCCTTTGCTTTTTCCTGTTTTGTCTCATCCCCTTTCTACTGAAACATTTCCGGGTCACAGTTGGTTTAGCAATTACATTATGTTAGATGAACAAATAATGGTCAAGCAACTTAAAGAGAAAACATAAAAGGGTATAAAGTCCATTAACTCTGTCTTAGTTCTAAATTAATTCGAGTCAGAATTTTCAGTATTTATTAAAAAATATCCAAACCCATATTATTCTAATAATAAGTAACGAAACAATTAACGATAAAGACATTTGCCACAAATCAGCCTTCACCTATGCTTTGCCCACTTGGTTCTGTTATGTATTTGCTAATAAATTCGTCTGAAAATCGGGCGAAGATGGAAGCAGCATCCACTGGGGATGGCGTCATAGTAAAATCAACTGTTTTCTTCTTCCATCTAAAAAATCAACCATTTTCTTCTAGGAAGTAATTCTAGGGCTCAGTACTCTTAAAACTCACAAATTTTCACTACCATTTTCCACGTCAATCAATGGTGGCTCAGTCATTTATTAATAAATCTCACCGTTATTACTTCGCAACTACCGCCATCAGATTCCAATAATAAAATCTCCCAATCAGTTCCATCTCTGGCACCGTCGATTCAGCCTTACTCAGTCGTACCTCCGTTGTTTCTTCCTACGGTGCCACCATCACTGATAGTGTTGGAATGTTGAACCGGAATCATGTGTCAAATAACCCTAAACCCAATTTGGATATGAAGAAGACGATACAGTCGAAGAAGAAGAAAGAGAAAGACAACTATTGCACACAATAGGTTACAACATAACTAGAGCTGAAGACCCAAATGTATTGGGTATAACAAGTGTATGGGCCAACTGGGCCAGTACACAGAACAAACAAAATGCAGGCCCAATACAAACACAAGCCAATACAAATACAAGCCTGGTCCTATTGTTACAGATCCGGTCCAATAGCTTTTAGCATAATTGGATACAGCTGAAAGACGCTTAATTCTTCCAGCATAATCATATCCAAATGCAATTTACAACTATGTACGCACTTTACAACTATGTAATATCTGTACACATTATGTGCACTTATGACAAGGACAACAAATAAAGTATTAGACACTTGTAACTAGTATAGCTGTAGCTTATATTTTTATCTATTGAATACTTGTATAAATAGATACATTGTACAGAATATTAGACAGTGAATGAGAAAAGGAATTTCTTCTAAATTCTTACATGATATCAGAGCAGTAGCTATCTGAAACTCAACCTACATTTTTTTCAGCCTTCTCTTCCTCCTTAAAATGGCACCAAATTCCACAGATGATTCTTCAAACATTTCTGCAGCTCGCACAATTACTCAACCAGATGCTATGGATTCCACTCACCTCTATTACCTTCATCCATCAGATTCACCTGGAATGGTTCTTGTCAACTCAGTATTTGATGGGAAGGGATTTGGAGGATGGCGTAGAGCCATAGTCATTGCACTCTCTGCCAAGAATAAACTTGGTTTTATTGATGGAACATATTATGAACCTGATGCTTCTTCCACTAACTTCAAGCAGTGGAATCGTTGCAACGATATGGTTATATCGTGGATCTTGAATTCTCTATCTAAGGACATAGCTGAAAGTGTCCTTTATTCAAAAACTGCAAATGCAATTTGGAAAGAACTTGAGGATAGATTCGGACAATGCAATGGTGCTCAACTTTATCAATTACAAAAGGAGTTGAGTGACCTAGTGCAAAGTACCTCTGATATAGCATGATACTATACAAAGGTAAAAAGGATTTGGGATGAGTTGGATACCTTGAATAGTTGTGTGCAATGCATCTGTGAATGTAATTGTGGAGGAAAGTCAAGAGCTTTAAAGTCTTTTCAAGATGGTAGGCTAATCCAATTTCTCATGGGACTTAATGATGCATACACAGCTGTAAGGAGTAATATCCTAATGCTTACTCTTCTTCCAAGTATCAATCAAGCCTATTCTCTTCTCATTCAAGATGAGAAGCAAAGAGAAATTCATGTTGCACAAAACCCAGTTGAGACTGCTTTTCTGGCACAACATCAACCAATCTATTTTCAGAAATATGCTAATGGAGAAGGAAAGCTGAAAGCAAATCTTGAAGGAAAGAAGAATAACCTGGTATGCAACTATTGCAAGAAGACCGGACATTCCATTGATAACTGCTATAGAATCATTGGTTTTCCCTCCACCTTCAAATTTACCAAATTCAAAAGGTATCAAGGAGGACCTCACATCAATGCAGCACTCATGCATGAAGAAAACACAAGTCAATCAGTCAACACAATAGAAGGAAATACATCAGGGAAAGTCATCACTCAAGAGCAATTCAGTCAGTTTTACCAACTTCTTCAGCAGGTGAAGGTTGGACAACAGGGTGAGCAGTTTTCTAATGCAAATGCTAGTGCTAAATGTGCTGGTAAAATAATCAATACCCCTAATCTATATTGTCTTTCTTGTCTTCTTTACATGAATTCTACCTCCTGGATAATAGATTCATGAGCTTCAGAACATATGACTTTCGATTATTCCATTTTATTAAATGTGAAGCCTCTAAGAAAATCTTTATACGTGAATCTCCCAAATTCATACAGAGTTAAGGTCAGTCAAGTTGGTAGTTTGCATGTTCTACCAGATTTAATCCTAAACAATGTGTTATATGTTCCAGATTTCAGGTTTAATCTAATTTCAGTTCACAAACTCACTAAACAACTCACCTGTACCTTATTGTTCTCATCTTTTGGCACATTCTTGCAGGGCCCTTCGCTGAAGAGGTCAGTGGTAGTTGGTGAAGTCAAGGAAGGTCTATATCTTATTAATCCAGCTTCTCTAAGTTCTGGCCTAGTTTATGGAAATCAATCAATTTTTCAGTCTTATTCAGCTTGTAACAATCTAAAGAGAGACATTCTCTCATTCAGTTTCTTGTTCTGCTAGGGTCAACTCTAATGTAAGTCTGTGGCATAAAAGTTTGGGGCATATGCTTCTATCTAGTATGCAAAATATAACCAGTTTTCAATTTCCTTCTCTTGCCAAGTTTAATCATCCTTGTGATATATGTTGTCAAGCTAGGCAGGCAAAATTGCCTTTTCAGTCAAGCAATATCAACACAAATTCAATTTTTCAACTAATTCATGTCGATACTTGGGGACCTGACAAGATCCCAACTCATGATGGTTATAAATATTTCTTGACCATAGTAGAAGACTATAGTATGGGAACATGAACTTATCTTTTACGAACAAAAAGCAATGCTTTCCCATTTTTGAAATCCTTTCTAGCAATGGTAGAAAGACAATTTGCAACTAAAGTTAAAATCATTCGTTCAGATAATGCTTTGGAATTAGGTTCAGGATCCGTTCTTTCAAGTTTTTTGTCTTCTAATGGAATCCTTCATCAAACCTCTAGTGTTGGTACACCACAACAAAATGGAGTGGTCGAACGAAAATATAAACATCTTCTAGAAATATGTAGGGCTCTATTATTCCAATCTAATCTCCCCACTATGTATTGGAGTGATTGTTTGTTAACTGCTACTTTTTTAATAAATCGTTTTCCCTCTAAAGTTCTTGATTTTAAAACACCTTTTGAAATTCTTTTTGGGAAAGTTCCAATTTATGCTTTCCTAAGATGTTTCGGTTGTCTATATTATGCCTCTACTCTATCTCATCATTGGTCAAAACTTGAATCTAGATCAGTGAAGTGTTTTTTTTAGGATATCCTTTTGGGAAGAAAGGATACAAACTGTTGGATCTTCAATCTAAAACCATTTTTATCTCTAGAAATGTAGTTTTTTATGAGGATATATTCCCTTTTTCCTCTCTTTCACTTGAACCTCCCATTTTTCCTAAAGAATTTTCCACTGTACACGACCAAACTCATCCTTTCCCTCAGTATGATAACCAACCTTCTTCAGAACCAGATCTTATTCCTTCTCCCTCTCTATCCATAACACCACCAAGAACAGCTCCTACTTCATCCGCTACATCTAGGTTAAATTCATCTCCGTCTTCTATTCCTGTTCAACCTGAACTAAGGAGATCTACTAGGGAACACAATCCACTATCTTATCTGACAGATTATGTATGCAATGCCGTATATTTGACTGATCTAACCAATTCTTGCTTTGCAGCACCAGTCTCACCTACTACAATGACTTTCACTGACCTCTCTCCATCCAATCAATCTCTTCTAAATTCTATCTCTCATATCATTGAACCTACAAGTTTCTCTCAAGCAGTTTTACATCCCAGTTGGCAGGATGCAATGGCAATAGAACTTCAAGCCTTGGAGACCAACCAAACTTGGGAAGTGGTTGAACTACCAAGAGGCAAGAAACCTTTACCTTGTAAATGGATCTATAAGGTTAAATATAGATCTGATGGAAGTATTAAAAGGTTCAAAGCTCGACTAGTTATACGAAGAGACATACAAAGGGAAGAAATAGACTACAATGAGACTTTTAGTCCAGTGGTGAAAATGACTACTGTTAGATGCATCTTAGCCATTGCAGTGAAAATGAATTGGAAATTATTTCAATTAGATGTCAATAACGCTTTTCTTCATGGTGATCTACTGGAAGAAGTATACATGATATTTCCACCAGGTATGGTTTCACCTTCCACTAATCATGTGTGCAGATTAAAAAAGTCCTTATATGGACTCAAACAGTCTTCACGACAGTGGTACGCAAGACTCACTGGTTCCCTCAATTTCAAATGCTATTCCCATTCTCTTAATGACTATTCTTTATTTTTCAAAAAGACAACTTCTGGAATTTCTATTGTGGCTGTTTATGTCGATGACATACTTCTCACGGGTGACGATCCTACAGAACTTTCTAATCTAAAGGACTTCCTCAATTCCGAATTCAAAATCAAAGATCTTGGAGAAGCCAATTATTTTCTTGCAATGGAAATAATACGAGAAAAATAGGGACTAATTATCAGTCAAAGAAAGTTCACCTTAGAGCTTTTTTTTGAATTTGGTGTTCTCGGTTCACGGCCAACTTCCTCTTTGCTGGATCCTAATTGCAAGCTTCGAGCCGATGTTGGTGAACCTCTTCACGATCCAACCATCTACAGGCGACTCTTGGGAAAACTCAATTTTTTAACCCACACTCGCCCTGACCTCTCATTTGCAGTTCAACATCTGAGCCAATATATGCAAAGCCCACGTCGACCTCATTTTGATACTAGGCTACATTGTCTAAGATATTTGCTATCTTCACCCGGAGTTGGGCTCTTTATTAAATCAGACCCCTCTTTTTCATTAATGGATTTTTGCGACTCGGATTGGGGGTCTTGTCCGGAATCTCGTCATTCAGTCAGTGGCTTCTATATCAATCTCGGCGGCTCTCCTATTTCATGAAAATCAAAGAAACAATCTTCAATTTCACTATCTTCTGCCGAGGCCGAGTACCGTTCTATGAAGAAGGTTGTTGCTGAACTAACATGACTTGTACGCCTTCTCACAGATCTCTCGCTTTCCCCAAGCTTACCAGTTTCTCTACATTCAGATAGCCAGGTCGCTGTTCACATAGCAAAAAACCCTGTCTTCCACGAACGAACAAAACACGTGGAAAATAGATTGCCATTTTGTCTGTCAACAGTACCTCGCCGGACTGATCTCCTTATCTTTTGTTCCGTCGAAATCCCAGTTAGTCGATGTCTTCACCAAACCTTTTTCTAGACCACTACACGGTGCGATCGTTTCCAAGTTGGGGTTGATTTCTCACCCCTCCAACTTGAGGGAGGGTGTTGGAATGTTGGACCATAATCATGTGTCAAAGAACCCCAAACCCAATTTGGATATGAAGAAGACGATACAGTCGAAGAAGACGATACAGTCGAAGAAGAAGAAAGAGAAAGACAGCTATTGCACACAATAGGTTACAACATAACCAGAGCTGAAGACCCAAATGTATTGGGTATAACAAGTGTATGGGCCAACTGGGCCAGTATACAGAACAAACAAAATGCAGGCCCAATACAAACACAAGTCTGGTCCTATTGTTACAGATCCGGTCCAATAGCTTTTAGCATAATTGGATACAGCTGAAAGACACTTAATTTTTCCAGCATAATCATATCCAAATGCACTTTACAACTATGTAATATCTGTACACGTTATGTGCACTTATGACAAGGACAACAAATAAAGTATTAGACACTTGTAACTAGTATAGCTGTAGCTTATATTTTTATCTATTGAATACTTGTATAAATAGATACATTGTACAGAATATTAGACAGTGAATGAGAGAAGGAATTTCTTCTAAATTCTTACAGGTAGTGGGTGAGACAGATATTTGGGGGAGATATTTTGAGGCGGGTTGATGAAGGGTCACGGGTGGGAGACGGGTGATGTAATAGGGTTTGTGGGGTTTTAATTTGGTGGGTTCGAGTGACTTGGCAACTGACATGGAAAAAAATTTAAGGAGTCAGCTGCCACGATATAGATCCGTTAGGGTTAGGGGCAATTCCATCAAGTTTGTTAACGGTAGGGTGGGTTTTGGACGTAAAGTGAAACGAAGGACGAACGTGTACTATTTACAATAGTACATGGGTAATAATGACCTTTTTCCCACCCTAAATTGATTCATTTCCTTATTATCGTTCTATTTTTTAATGCATTTATTTTCCATTTCTTAGTGTCATAAAATTTTAAGCTTCCCCTTATCTTTTTATCCTAGCTGTATGGGAATTGGGAAGTAAATGTATACGAAAAGCAAAACCATCATATCATTATCCAAATGTTGAATGTTTTCTTTATTTAGAGGCATGCGCGGGAGTTATCTCCATTAATTCATGAGTGCATTGAGTGGGTTCTCCTCATACTTTGTTAGAATGTCACATTATGCTAATAATACGTTATTGATATAAATGGACTGGATAAGGTGGAAGAGGACTTTACACGAGACATGATTGCGTTCATTATTTTTAACTCGAATTATATATATATATATATATATATATATATATAAATGGACTTTACACATGCATATGTATGTGTTAAGAAACGAGCGGGGAAAATGCAAAATGACTGTATAGAGGAAATATATGATTATTATGATTGACTTAATTTATTTGAGATTGAAGTACATTCAATTAATTGATATATGTATGTAATAAATTACGCATATATTAAATATATTGACTCTAAATTTTGAATTTGTCAGTATACTAAAATACAGTAATTGATTTAATTCTTAAGGGAAATGCTCCATGCGCAAAGCTTATCATGATCCCATCCATCAATAGAAGTTTCTCATCTTCAAGAGCCAAATCAAAGGATTCAATCATAAGATGTTGTCCTTTTACGCGTAAAATTTATTAGCACCGGGTGTTTACATCAAATTTAATAAATATGCTATATATTTTCACAAATATGGTTATAAAAATATTATTGTTAATTGAGACACACATATATATACATACTCACTTTCATTTACCATTTAACAACAGTAAATTAATATAGTTGATGTAAACACCCGATCGACGCTTATAACTGAAATTTGAACTTTTGAATAATAGAATAGTGCTCATGCATGACTTCTATTCAACAACCAGTCACTAAACATTTTTTGTCTTTCGAAATTAGAAAATATAATGTTTTGAACAATAATGCCATCGTAACTTTTGTTTCTTGGACATAATGAACATGTGATGCTAGTAATTACTGATAAATTCAATGGAGAAAAAATTAAGATGTTAATACTTCAAAAAAGTAAACTGAACAATGCTTTTTAATCATTACTTTAAGTTTAAGATATAATTCTATACTTTTGAGTATTTATAAAGCTCGATTTAAATGTCCATTTTGAGTGCATACTATTTAAATATGAGGTAAGTTGATACATGCATCACATAACACTTTGCATAAATGTAATGATATATTCTCAAGGAGGCAATTCAATTGTCAAGATGTTTAATTTGAACTGTAGTATTATGAGTTTAGTTTGAGTCACAGTACATCCTTATTATTGCTGTCAAATTAAACAGTTCTTACTGCTTGATGCCTTGTTAATCATAGCCTAAAAATAGATAAATACCTAGAAGATGTAATATTTTCAATTACGATGGTAACTTAGCATGAAACGGCTCATATATATTTGGGTTTTAATTCTACAAAAATATTTGGGTTATTAATATTTTTTAGCTCGCACTAGAAACTATTTACATCCGATAGCTCAAAAAATATATAAAATTTGTACAATTTTCGTATATAACATTCATAATCTATATATAGACAAAAAAATAAATACAAAAATATATTTTTTAATTATTATTTTAAGAGCGGCTATATAGTGTCATTTTCCCAAATTATTTTGGGTTGGTGCAAGAAATAAAATTCAGTCAGAGCTATTTTAATGTTTCAGATACTTTTTCAGAAAGTGTGTTAATCCAAACAGGCCTAATCCGAACTACAGTGCTTGAGAGACAACGACAAGTTAAGTGGGTGGAGATGAATTATAATTGAAAAGTCAAAAGTTTAAGCTTAATTAGGATAAAGACATAATGAGGTAGAAATAATCATAGAGATAATAATTGTTTCTAAAAGGCAATAAATTTGATTAGATAAGTCAATGCACGCGTGACCTTATAATTTACATCAGTCCACTTTCATTATTTGGCATTATTTTTACGGACATGTTATATGAGTCATCCATAGGTTGTGGCACTCAATTCTAAGTGTCAAGTATGAGAATTTTATTTAATCTACTACAAGATGATACTACAAAAATAACAACAAACCCAGTTTAATCCTAACAGGTAGGGTCTGGGAAGGATAGTCTGTACGCAGACCTTACCGCTACCTAATACAGGTAGAGAAGTTGTTTCCTATTACAAAAATATCACGTACAAAAAGCAAATTAAAAATTTGTGAACAATCTGAATTACTGCATGTTTTCTTATTATATTGTTGTTCTCTTATTTTCTTGTTATTGTTACTGTTTGTTTTTTATATTAACTTGTTGTTGGTATTGCTTGTTGTTACTGCTTTCTTTCTTTTTTCTTTGAGCTCGGGGTCTATCAGAAATAATCTCTCTACCCTCAAAGTAGAGGTAAGGTTTGCGTACACACTACCTTTTCCGGACCTCGCTCGTAGGATTATAACAGGTTTGTTGTTGTTGTATATATATAAATTTTGTCAATTTATTAAGAATTGTGAATAATTTAACAAGATATATAAAATAAATCCGGCAAAACTTGTGAGCAATTAAATAATATAGACAAGTCTTGTCAATTTGGCAAAACTTTGAAACAAATTGTATAAGTTATGTCGGCCGGTCATAACTTGAACAAGCATCTGGGATACCTTGTGAACTAGGTAATTTGTGTCAATCTGAAAAGGTAAGTTACGCTATAAGGTTATTAACCGATAACTATTACCGATTAACTGATATTGTTATTGGTCTAATTTTGGTTTAGCATGTTTAAATCGATTTTCAATATACCTAATCGATAACATTCAAAGTCGAACCAAACGGACGGGTACCCGCCCCTACTTGTCATACACCTGGACGACCAACTAAACGGGCTTCAAGGAAGATGCAGGCCTATTTTATGTTTGGAAAAAGTACAGCCCATCTATTATGCGCTTTTGGTAATATATCGGGCCTTTGGCAGCTATAAGGCACTGAAATGGCATGTTTCTTTAAGCAAATTAATAAGGGGTATTATTACTTTTAGTCCGTATCACAAATTATTTATATTTGATAGTCAAAAATTTTTTGTATAGTTTTATATATAACATATAGAATATATATATATAAAATATATAATTTTTAGATATTTTTTTGACTATTATTTTTACAGCGGTTATACAGTTTAATAACAATCGAAATAATCATGCATGTGCATACCTACTCCACCTTTCAGTTTTAAGTCGCTATCATGTTCTAGTTTAAGTAATTAACTGCATTCTTAAACAAGTATGCAACTATAATCATCGAAGTTTCTACTTTTTACTGCTTTTTCTTTAATTAAATAAACATTAAAATGTCTAATTGCATGCGTAAATTAGTGACGATGACAAACATAAAATTGTCTCCCTTTTACCACTATTTACTTTCTATAAAATTTTAGTTAAAATTTTCAATCCCATACATACTGAAAAAGCTGAGGATATGATGGAGATTTACAGGCTTTGAGCCCAATAACTTTCTGTCTTTCCTCCAATCAAAGGAACCTCCTAACGAAATGATTTCTCTTTGAAAATCTTGGAAGAGTTTAGTTCAAGGTTTTCTTGAAGCTTCAAAAGTTCTTAAGCTTTTAATAACATAATTCTTGGTTTGCTGAGGATATGACGGAGATTTACATGCCTATACGGCTGTACCCAATAACTTTCCTCTTATCAAAGGAACCTCCTGACCAATAATTTAGAAGAATTAACTCAAATAGTCGCCCACTCAATCATTTAAATTAAAAATAATCAATGAAGGTATAATATATGCATAATTTATGTAATATATATGTATAATTATGTATAGTCAATGTATAATTTATGTATTTGGCTAGAAAAAGTAAACAATGAATGTGACCGACTATTTGTGTAAAGATCCCAATAATTTATTTGCAAATTTTGGAAGATGTCACACCTCCTTTTTTACTACACCCCGTAAAGGGCATAAATATAAGGGAGTTTTTCCAATTAAAGGACAATCGAAACGGGATTTATTTATTAAAGATTCAGAGTCGCCACTTGGAATAATTCACGGTGTTCCAAGTCACCGGTTGAATCCCGAATCGAGAAAAATATGATTCTGTTTAACAGTCCGCGAACCAGAAATCCGAGTAAGGAATTCTGTTAACCCGGGAGAAGGTGTTAGGCATTCCCGAGTGCCGTGGTTCTAGCACGGTCGCTCAACTATTGTATTCAGCTTAATTATCTGATTTAAAAATACTTTTTAAACCCATGTGCACTTTTACTTTTAAACCGCTTTTATTCATTTTTAGGAAGATTTCAAGGTTCTTTAAAACATATCGCAAGCCATGTCACATGAAATGCACTCGTGGTTCACAATACGTTTTATTTAACCTTGTTCGAAATTGGAGTCGGGTCACATGAAATGCATACTCGGGCCCCTTTTATCTAATTTGACGCAGTTCAGTTGATGAATAACAATCCAATTTTTATACTGTGACAAAATCATGCTCAACTATAGCCAATTCGAGTAAACATACGAGCAAATAGCTAAGTGAGCAAATTCAAAACTACGGAGAACAATTACAGAATCAATGGGATCATATCACCAAACCAATAATTATTATCAAGCTTGAATAAAACAAATAGGGGATGAAAGAGTGAACCTCAATATAGCCGAAAAATTGATTGTTTCACTGTTTTGAACTCAAAATGTGACGAACCGCAAACGGGAACCCAAATCGGCACCGAAAATCTAAAACCGACGACGAACTCGAATCAACCTCGACTTAACTCCACTCCCATACTCGAAAAAACAAAAATCGGAACCAAATGAAAAAGAGAAACATCTTCGTCGATAGATTCAAACTTAAGACGTAACTCCGGATCAAATATTTCAAATCAACTCTATCCTCGAAATCAAGCTTGACAGAATGAACCAGAGCATTTTTTTTTGTATTCTTATGATTGTATATAGAACTGTTTTGTTTCACATCCAAACTAGGGCATAAAATTAGAGAAGTAATATTCAGAATTGAAGAACAAAGAAAAACAAAAACCTGCTGAAATAGTGACCCCGAATCTCGACGGAAATGGGAACTCAAATGCGAACAAACATATGAACGCAACCTCAAGAGACCTCGTTCAGTTTCTACCTCAGATAATAACAAAATCGCCAGAGAAAGAGGAGGAAAGAAGCAAGGTTCCGTCGTCCGCCGGGTTCCTTGCCGGATCTGTCACTGGTGGCGTCGATGGTCTTCAAAAGAGATAGAAGGGGAAGGAGGTATAGAAGCAAAAGCTAGGTGCTGTAGCAACAGTCATGACCTCGGCTGTTCAGGGATCTATTTGGTTTTGTTCCAACGATGAAGAAAAGCTAGGGTCGACAGACATGGCTGTTCTTTGTGCGTTCTTGGGTGTTCGGAAACAAAGATCCTGGGTTGGCTTCGTGTGTGCGTGTGCAGCTGATTGGAGGTTGCTGAATTTCTAGGGTTTTGTTTTGATGAGGAAGAAGACCATGAGGGGTGCTGAATGGTCTAGGGTTTTAGGTTGAGCTTCATGAAGAAGAAGCTCATGAAGTCTGGTCGTTTGATGTCCAGCCGCTGCCCATTTTGGATATGGAAATCGAAGAAGATCCAAGAGTCAAGTCCAGGTCCTTCGATTTTTGCTCCTCGAGGAAGATGACCAAGCTCAGCATGTAAAGCGGCAGATCCGATTTGTTTTGGGGTCTTTTTGTTTTCTATGAAGAAGAAGAAACGTGGGGGGGGGGGGGTTCTGAAAGAGATGGGAATCTGGGGGGGGGGTCCTGTCAAAGCTGTACAACTTTCAGCTTTTCCAGCCTTTTCTTCCCGTTTTTCTTTTCTCTTTTTCTTCTTTTTATATTGTAGATTGTAGGGTTTTTAGGTTAAGGGGTATGGGCCTAGGAATTATGGTCTAGGTCCAAAATTAGGCCTAAAAATGGGTTGCTCAAGCCCAAGTTCTATTCTTTCCCTGCAAACGAGATTAAAAATACGGTCTCATTTATTAATTAATCCTACTATTCAAAAAAATTATTAAAATAAAACTAACCATTAAAACAAATCTATTTTTGATATTTTCAAATATCATATTAAAATAAAAATACGATACTATTTTTGTATTTTTTAAGATTAAAAACGACTACAAAACATTAATGAACCTATTTTTGTAATTTTGTTTCTTGTAATAAAATAAAGTCAAAAGTCAAAATTACTTAAAATATCTATATTATGCCTAAATTAAATATTTGTGCACTAAAATGTGAAAAATCTTGGGGAAGGTCAAAAATCACATGTCTACAGCTGCCCCTCTTTGACTGGAAAGACGTAGTATTTTCAGACAAAGAATGACTAGACAGGTTTTTGACCCGACCCTTATTTGGAGAGACTAAAACTAAGAGAAAAGGGGAATGTGATCGAGCTCTGGTATCTGAGCTGCCTACATATCCTTGGCTATAAAGGAATCAGGCCACGTGTAGTTCAGAGGTGAGTGAGATGATGGAGTATGCCGAGGTGGAGAGTCGGTCGAGGTACCGTTCCGTCGAGGTTCCGGTCCCCAGTCCTGCTATTACATCAAAATCAAAACATGAAAAAGACTAGCTAAGCCTATCAATTACGAGTTACAAGATTCATATCTATAAGTCTTCTAAAGCTTGATCTTGAGTCTTGAATGGTTCTTCATGCAGACTTTAGATTTGAACCTTGATGCTTGCTAGTTGCAAGTGCTAGTTCATCCTTCATCAACTTTTCGGATCAAGACCAGGTATGCAATGCTTGTTACCTCGGCCATGTTTTGAGCAACCCACATCTTTCATCAACTTCTGCATTTGGATTCACTTCTTGCCTTTCTTTTTTCTTTATTGTGACTAACTTCTATTGATCACCTCGGACTGTTGACTTGCATTCTTGCCGCGAGATTCTTTGGTTGCTGACTTGACTTGCAATCTGAGATGCTTTTCCTTTTCTTCAGGTGGACGCCTGACTGTTGGACTCGAACCGTCTTCTCTTGTTACTTGACACTGTTTTCCTTTGCACCTTGAACCATTTTCCCCTGAAACTTGAACTGCCTTCCTTCGAAACTGCTTTCCCTAGAAACTTGAGTTGTTTCCCCTTGTTCTCCAGGTGGGCACCTGATTACAACAAAATAGACAAAACAAAGAAATTTTTCTGCCCCAGTTTGCACTAGGAAGATTTGTGAGTTGTTAGCAAAATTGTAAACCACTTGTACTATTGATGTAATGATGAAATTAAACTAAAGAATAGACTAGGAAAACTATAAACTAAGCTTGACTAAAGTAAAAACTGACCCTATTCTCCAGGCGGGGCCCCTGACTGCTAACTTGAAATGTATTCCTTGCTCTCTAGGCGGGGGCTCCTGACCGCTGAACTTGAAATGTATTCCCTGCTCTCCAGGCGGGCTCCTGACTGCTAAACTTGAATGTATTCCCTGCTCTCCAGGAGGGCTCCTGACTGCTAACTTGAAATGTATTCCCTGCTCTCCAGGAGGGCTCCTAACTTCAACAAGATAGACAAAACAAAGAAAATTTTCTGCCCCGGTTCAGTGGCTGGGCACAGATGTAAGTGTAAAATGGATCACATTACCAAATATCAATAAGAACTTGAAAGCTAAAACTTGAATTGTACTCCCTTGTTCTCCAGGAGGGCTCCTGATTGCTGACTTGAAAGTATTCCTTGCTTTCTAGGCGGGCTCCTGACTTCAACTTGAAAGTGCTCCATGTTTTCCAGGCGGGCTCCTGACTTCAAGATAGACAAAACAAAGAATTTGAAAGCTAAAATTTAAATTGTACTCCCTTGTTCTCCAGGCGGTCTCCTGACTGCTACGCTTGAAAGTATTCCCTACTCTCCAGGCGGGCTCCTGACTTCAACTTGAAATGTAGTCCCTGCTCTCCAGGCGGGCTCCTGACTTCAACATAGACAAAACAAAGAATTTGAAAGCTAAAATTTAAATTGTACTCCCTTGTTCTCCAGGCGGGCTCCTGACTGTTGCGCTTGAAAGTATTCCATGCTCTCCAGGCGGGCTCCTGACTGCTGACTTGAAAGTACTCCCTGCTCTCCAGGCGAGCTCCTGACTTCAACTTGAAATGTATTCCCTGCTCTCCAGGCGGGCTCCTTACTTCAACATAGACAGAATAAAGAATTTGAAAGCTAAAATTTAAATTGTACTCCCTTGTGCTCTAGGCGGGCTCCTGACTGCTGGGCTTGAAAGTATTCCCTGCTCTCCAGGCGGGCTCCTAACTGCTGACTTGAAAGTACTCCCTACTCTCCAGGCGGGCTCCTGACTTCAGCTTGAAATGTATTCCCTTCTCTCCAGGCGGGCTCCTGACTTCAACATAGACATAACAAAGAATTTTAAAGCTAAAATTTAAATTGTACTCCCTTGTTCTCCCGGCGGACTCCTGACTTCTGCGCTTGAAAGTATTCCCTGATCTCTAGGCGGGCTCCTGACTGCTGACTCGAAATGTATTCCTTGCTCTCCAGGCGGGCTCCTGACTTCAACTTGAAAGTGCTCCATGTTCTCCAGGCGGGCTCCTGACTTCAAGATAGACAAACAAAGAATTTGAAAGCTAAAATTTAAATTATACTCCCTTGTTCTCCAGGCGGGCTCCTGACTGCTACGCTTGAAAGTATTCCCTGCTCTCCAGGCGGGCTCCTGACTTCAACTTGAAATGTATTCCCTGCTCTCCAGGCGGGCTCCTGACTTCAACTTGAAATGTGCTCCCTGCTCTCCAGGCGGGCTCCTGACTTCAAAATAGACAAAACCAAGAAAATTTTTCTGCCCCAGTTTGGTGGTTGGGCACCAATGTGAGTGTAAAACTAAATCATATTACCAAGTATTACTCAGAATTGAAAGCTAGGTCCCATTATCCAGGAAGATCCTGAAAACTCCTAGTTAAATGATGGCTTTAAAAATCTAAATTATATCTTCTAAAAGTGTGACTCCTGCTAAATCCTGTTATCTAAGAAGGTCTTACAACTACATCCTATTATCCAGGGGGGTCCTGAAAAATCAAACATTAAGTCTTATCTTAAGAGTGACAACTTTTACGGCTGAATTATACAACCCTACAATAGAACTTACGCTAAATGTTGTTATCTAATTGAAATCTTAAACTAAGTCCCATTATTCAGGAGGGTCCTAGAAACTCCTAATTGAATCCTATCTCGAACATGCAAACTTCTAAGCCAACTTATATTCCTTTGGGATGCATTTATGCTAGATTATGCTATTTCTGAACATTTAAACTAGGTCCCATTTTCCAAGAGGGTCCTGAAAGTTTACGGTCAAACCTGTCTGGTGCTTGCTTTTCCTTGCGGAGGGTTTCTCCGAAACAAACAAAATTTTCTTCCCCTATTTCAATCAAAGAAAAATATTGTCAGTTTAAAATGTGGTGGTTGGTTTGTGGCCTTGACTTTGAGGGCGATTGCTCCTTCATTTCCCATGATAACTGATTTCCACTCGAGGACCTTGCTTGCTTATGGACTAACCATTTTCTCTGTCATCCTTATCACAGAAAATACCTCTTCTCCGTTCAGACCCAATTCCCTTTATCTGTTGCATTGCTCATGAACTGATATTTACCAACCTTTGTGTTTCACCGAAAATACCTTTGATCCGTCCACCTAACACCCTCCATCTGTTGCATCGTGCTTCTTGTGTTGGCATGAATTCCAAAGCACATTAATTGACATCCACTTAGTGCGCATGTTGTTCTTTCCTAACTTAAATCACTGGCCTTGGCCTTGAAGTCTATTGTTCCCTCACTTGTCACGATAACTTTGATTTCGGCTTGGAATACCTTGCTTGTTACTGGTTAAACACTTTCTTTGTTGATCTCATCACAGAGAATACCTTTGACCCATTCACCCAACATCCTCTATCTGTTGCACTGTTCACGAATTGAAATATACCAAACCTTTGTATTTCTGATGGACCCCAAAGCATGTTGATTGTTACCAACTCAGTGTGCTTGTTGTTCTTTCCTGACTTATGACACTGATGTACTGGCCAGATCCCGTTTTGTGCAATTGAAAAGCTGGTGGAAAATTTTGAAGTCATTTTTCACTTATTTTGACCAAACCGACTTAGGAAGATGAAGTAAGCAAGACAAAAGGAACAGAGTAAAAGACAAAGGAAAGAGATGATTCCTAACAAGAAAACTACAAAGTAGAAACCTATCAGATGTGGATACCAACTCTAATGACCATGACATGCACATGTTGATTAAATGGCCTAATCTGTCAAACAAGTCTGATGTTCAACTCTTGTTATACCCCTGAACCATGAAACTGGACTTCAATGCTCCGATTATCCAATCTGATTCACAATCCTTATTCGACTTGTAGTGGCCGAAGGGTTTTCACCATCAAGCCTCTCTCATTCTGTTCTTTCTCTCAACTTACCGTCGCCTTACTGTGCCCGCGAGGGTTTTCACCAATAAGACTCTCTCATTTTTGGATTTCTCTCAGCTCCCGTCGCCCTACGATGCCCGTGAGGGTTTTCACCAATAAGAATCTCTCATTTTCATTATTTTTCTGCTTGGGCCAGAGTATTGCCCCTGATATGAATTACCTCTTCTTGCTTGACTTGGCATCTCTCTAATACTGATCGGAAGGTCTTTCTTTGGACCGTAACGTGGGCTTTTGGATAGGGTTAAAAATAAAGAATGTCAAAGGCTCAAAAACAATTCTCATGGGTTCAAAATTACAACTTTCGGAATCAGATTTCTTACAACAACCACAACTTCTGCCCCAGTATCTTGCTTGGGGACTTTTGAATTTTTATTTTGATGAGATCGAACCGTGAGGCTGCCTACGTATCCTTAAAAGGAATCAGGTCGAACGTAGTTCATGACATAGGAATTACTTTGTTGTTGTGATTTTCTCTTTCTCTTTCTTTTCTTTCTCTTTTTTGCTTTCTTTTCTCTTTTTTGTTGTTTTTTTTCTTTTTTTTCCTTTTCATTCTTTTCGTTCTCTTCTATATTTTTCCCTTTTTTTCTTTTTTTTTTTCAATTTTTATTTTTCTTCTCTGCCTTTTCGTTCTTTTCTTTTCTTCTTTTCCTTTACTTATCTTTCACGCTTGTGTTTCTGATCTTTGCTATTGATTCCGAAAGAGGGGTTTGAAACAAAATAAACAAGGCTCAAAGGGGTAATGAATGATAAAGTGTTTAGATAGCAGAACAAAATGCCTTCGTCATTCCAATCTTCAAAATATGCCAAGTACAAATAACACAATTAAACAAACCAAGAAAAATATTCGTAACATCTTTTGATTGCGCCAGCCTTGATGACCATATCCACACATTCGCCTTCTACATCTGTTACATACAAAGCGCAATTGGACAACACTCTCACTCTCACTACCACGAATGGCCCCCTACAAATTTGGGGAAAACTTGTCGTTATCTTCACCCGATGCAGCATGATGCATTTCAATAATGTATTTTTATGTTCTATCTGCCCCAGTTTCACACAATTCGGTCTTGAAGTGATCTCAAAATGCCTTCACTTATTTCCCTCAAATGTCCCTATATTTTCAACATTGTTTCGTTGTTTCGTGACTAAATGGACTTTTAAAACCAGCCTGAGAATTACGCATGCGTGTTATGTCACTAGAGTTAACAGGAAAAGAACTATGAAAAGAAAAGAGAACTAAACAAAAATGACTAGAAACTACAGAAAATAGAAAATTGCATTAGACAGATGGTGAAAGGGTTTGGACAACAAAACAGACAAACTAAGCTGGGGTTACAAACCTAGAACAAACCTAGAAAACACTAAGTGAGATAATACGACTAAAGGAACTAGACAAAATAAAGGATAGAAGGATTTGAGTCACAAGACGATGTCCGGATTACAACCCCGCAATAACCCGGACAACAGAAATGACAACAAACTAAACCACCAAAAACTCCTCTCCGGCTGACCAAGAACTGGAGCGTCTTTCCAATTACCAAGCATGGTATCTTATCCACTGAATTCTGCATCAGCAATACTAGGACCTCCACAAGTCCTCATCACATTATTCTTAACAAATTGCTTTTGGGTTCCTTTTGCCGGCTCGTTCTTAAGATCAACCCCTGATAACGCTGAAAGCTTAGTAGCACGTGGACCTCCAAGGCTCCCAGAAGAATTATCACATTCCTTTTCAGAATAAACCATACCCACCATATGCGTCTCATTATGCACATGCGATGGACTTTGACTAGTGTTTGCGGCATCTGGATTTTGTACGACAATGTCGCCTACATCAACAAGCTTCTGAATTGCTTTCTTCAGATTCCAACACTTCTCTATATCATGCCCCGAGGCATTTGAGCAATATGCGCACCTTTGAGAAAAATCAAACTTCTTTGACAGAGGGTTTGGCATTTTTATATGAATCGGCTTCAACATGTCCAATTGCTTCAACTTTTGGAACAAACTGACATATGATTCTCCAATAGGGGTGAAAGCCTTTTCTTTTTTCAGCAACCACTCATTCTTAAATGCTTGATTGGGCCGGAAACCTGATCCAGGGGGTTTTTGGCAGGCTTGTGGGGGCGGGTAAGACATTTGGGAAAGTGGTGTGGGCCATCGCGAGCCTTGTGGGTATGGAGCATATGGTGGTGCATTGTGGACAAGGTACTGGGAAAGTGATGTACGACTTTGGGAGTTCTGTAGGGAGAAGTAGCATTGGGGAGGATTACAAGTATATCTAGGAGGTTGACATTGAGGTTGAAAGCGTTTAGCAAGAACGACCGCTGGACCCTGTCGTCGACGGGGCTCACCAACATCTTTTCTATCAATGGGAAGACTATCCCAAGCAATTTGTTCGTTCCATCTAAGCCAAAAATCCCTAAAGTTTTTCTTGGGTTTATTTTCCATTTGAGATAGGGAGGAGCGGTCTGGGACAACACCTAATTTGTATTGAAAGTATCGAACAAAATCTTGGGCCATGTCACCCAATGTAGGCCACTTACCAACATCTTGACGATGATGCCATTCCAAAGCTGCCCCGATCAGGCTCTCACTGAAGTATGCCATCAACAAATCATCTTTCTCGCCAACACTTCTCATTTCACTGCAATAATCCCTCAAATGGGCTACCGGATCTCCACACCCATCATACAAGTTAAATCTTGGCACTTTGAATCCCGCGGGCAGACGAACGTCAGGGAACACAGACAGTTCTTTGTAAGCCATGCTATCCTGGTCTCCCATTCCTTGCTTGTTCTTTAAGGACTGTTCTATGCCTTTCGGCCTCCTAGGTATCCCATCTCACCCTTCTTTTCCTGTAACCTTTTCATTTTCAGCATGAAGCTCATCCCGAGGGCTCTTCTTGTATGAGTCATGAACCTTGTGGGCAACCTTTGAGAGGGAATATTGGGCATCATGAGCTCTGAGTGGGTGTTCATTGTTGGGGATAGTGGATATGGCAGGAGGGCAATTTTTGGGAAAGGTAATTGGAAGATGAGTGATGGAGCTACTAGGGTGGTTGGAAAAGCCATGATAAGTGGGTGGATCTGGAGAGTATGGGGGATCATCTGGCACTATGACCAGTGTTCGGGTAAGGGTAGCATTTAGGAAGCTAGGTGGTGGCGGGGGTGGTGCTTCCCAGTCATCCAGGCCTGATACATGTCCGCCATGTGTTGTCTCAACATCTTTAACTCTTCAACCAACCTATTGTCCTGTTCAACCAACTGCTTTCGGGCCCCGGTATCAACCAACTCAGTTTTGTTGTTGTTTGCCATTACCTTTTGACTTTATGTTGTGGAGAGGAGTTACTACTTCGAGAATCACAAACCAACCACCTTTCTACTATGAAGATATTAAAAGGAACAAAATGGGGTCATCCCGTTAGCGTTAGGACATTTAACACCAGAAATATCACACTGCGTGCAATGCACCTAGCAACAATTAATGGTTCTAGAATGACTCTGAGGGTCATAAGGTCACTTGGCATCATCCCAATCTGTCCATTTGAATCTTATCTTTTCTTTTCTTTCCTCGCACTTCTTAGCTCGCTCATTTTCTTTCCTTTTTTTCTTTCTGATTGTCGCTCTTTTCTTCCTTCTCAATTCTCACATCCCATAATTTCACCATCTTTTTCTCTCTTTTTTTTCTTTTTTCTTTTCTTTTAAAAATAAAAAAATGATTCGATCGTCTCCTATGTAGGTTGCCTACGTATCATGACGCCGCATGAATCAGATCTTTGCGTAATTCAGGAAGATCAAGAATAAAGGAAACAAACTGACGTTCTCTGTTTGTACCGTAATGACTTTGACGAGAAAAGGGAAATAAAATAAACAAATCTCTTTTTTGTTTTTAAATTTTCTAGACTTAATGTTCTATAACCTATTGCAAACTCAAGCTTAACGAGCATATATTTTGCTTTTTTCTGTTTTTGAAACAAATACTCCATGGGAAATTATTAAGGGAAACCCAAGAAGAGAAAACAAAAATATTTTTTTGATTCTTTTTTTTTGTTTTTTTTAGGAAGAAGATCGAAAGAGTAAACAACGGAAAACTATTTTGAATTTTTATTTGTTATCCTAACGCAAGATTTCGAAGCAAGCAATGAAAAAGATAAAACAGAATGTTTTTGGATTTCAATTTTGATTGCCTAAAGGAAAAATTCTAATGATAAACAAAAGATAAAGTATGTTTTTTTTCTATGTACAATATCCTAAAGTTCTAATGACGGTAAAAAGATTTTTTTTGTTTCATCTTTCATTAATTTCCCAAAGAAACACCTCAAAAGAAAATCTTTTTGGATTTTGGAATTAACACCTTAAAGAAAGCTTTTAAAGAAGTACTAAAATAAAATTCTCTTTCTTTTGTTTTGAATTTTGGTCCTAATATACTAAAGGAAACATAAAAATAATTCATTTTAAGTCCTACATATTAATTGCCTAAAGGAGAAACAACCTCAAATTTTTTATTTCTAGAATTAGTATTCTAAAGAAAACTTATAACGGAAATATAAAAATGCAACATCTCTTTTTTGGATTTTTGAGTTACAGCATATTTTTTCAAATATAAAACAGAAAATAACAATAATAAAAAGACTTGACATTACTGTACAAAAGTAGAAAGTAAAAGACGACATAAAATGAAGAACAGACTCAAAACATAAAAATAAAACAAATCTCCTTAAGCAACTCCTGAATGCGGTGGTCCTGGGGTATCTGTCATGCTCAAACTCCGGTAAGTGGATCCACACTTGTATGAGAAAACTTAAACCAACACTATGTGAGACAATAACATTCCCTACTAGACACATGCAGGACATGATTGAGGCTATTTTTGCAAAATGACTTATTTGGCCAAAAAGTGGTTAGAAGTGCAAAATTTGGCTAAGACCCCGCAAAGCCAAGAACCTAAGATTTACTAGGAAGACTGGACCCTATGTGGGTTGCCTACGTATCCTGCCCCGAGAGACGAGAATCAGGTTTGCGTAGTTCGGGCAAATTGGATACGGGCAAGAAATAAAAATAACAACTAATTTAGAGAAAATATTTTTGTTTTCTTCTTTTCTTTTTTTTTTTTTTTGAAAAATGATGAAAGAAGTAAACTCTTCTTTTTTTTTATTTTCTTTTCCCCCCCTTTTTTTGATTTTTGAAAAATGATGAAAAAGTACAAAAATCCTTTGAATTTTTCAAGCTCTCTTTTTTTCTTAACAAAATGTAACATAAAACATAATTAGGCCCACTCGCTTTATCTTCACACTTCACCCTCTCTTTTTCTCTTTTTTTCTTTTTCTTTTTCATTCGCCCTCAATTATCATTGGTCCGCCAAGTGACCCTTTTACCCTTGAAGAAATGCAACACGTAGCACATAGGATGCATCAAGATGGTCTGTTATTTCGGGCACACCTGTCCTAGACGGACCCAACCCCTGTGTTGAGTCCCCTAAGTCAAATGCACATGATGCAAGCAAACGTTCCTACTAGGGATCCGGCATGAGGTCTTGTTATACTAGGTTCAAAACCTGGATTTCTTATTCTAGACCTGGCTTACCCGAGCGGACAGCTCGAGCCGGAGGGGGGGGCAGCGTACCGGGAATACAGAAGCTTCATCGGCTTTGCAACTTGTCCAAACCTCGTTCTAAATTTGGAATATGACTCTAACAGAAAAGAAGTCACACGAAGTGCACACTTCTTCATGATTTAGAAGACTCAGAGAGAAGAGGGATTTCACAACAGTTTATATACAGTTCACGGAATATCAAAGAGGTAAAAGCAATCAATTAGCACATTAGGCCCAAATCATGTAACAAAATCAGATAATGGATAAAGTCAACTATAACAGTTATTCTAAGCTCGAATTTCCTGAACCCTGAACCAAAGATTCTAGGTTCTAGTCCCCAGCAGAGTCGCCAGAGCTGTCACACCTCCTTTTTTACTACACCCCGTAAAGGGCATAAATATAAGGGAGTTTTTCCAATTAAAGGACAATCGAAATGGGATTTATTTATTAAAGTTTCAGAGTCACCATTTGGAATAATTCACGGTGTTCCAAGTCACCGGTTGAATCCCGAATCGAGGAAAATATAACTCTGTTTAACAGTCCGCGAACCAAAAATCCGAGTAAGGAATTCTGTTAACCCGGGAGAAGGTGTTAGGCATTTTCGAGTTCTGTGATTCTAGCACGGTCGCTCAACTGTTGTATTCAACTTAATTATCTGATTTAAAAACACTTTTTAAACCCATGTGCATTTTTACTTTTAAACCGCTTTTATTCATTTTTAGGAAGATTTCAAGGTTCTTTAAAACATATCGCAAGCCATGTCACATGAAATGCACCCGTGGTTCACGATACGCTTTATTTAACCTTGTTCAAAATTGGAGTCGGGTCACATGAAATGCACACCCTGGCCCCTTTTATCTAATTTGACGCAGTTCAGTTGATGAATAGCAATCCAATTTTTATACTGTGACAAAATCATGCTCAACTATAGCCAATTCGAGTAAACATACGAGCAAATAGCTAAGTGAGCAAATTCAAAACTACGGAGAACAATTACAGAATCAATGGGATCATATCACCAACCAATAAATATTATCAAGCTTGAATAAAAAAAATAGGAGATGAAAGAGTGAACCTCAATATAGCCGAAAAATTGATTGTTTCACTGTTTTGAACTCAAAATGTGACGAACCGCAAACGGGAACCCAAATCGGCAACGAAAATCTAAAACCGACGACGAACTCGAATCAACCTCGACTTAACTCCACTCCCATACTCGAAAAACCAAAAATCGGAACCAAATGAAAAACAAAAACATCTTCGTCGATAGATTCAAACTTAAGACGTAACTCCAGATCAAATATTTCAAATCAACTCTATCCTCGAAATCAAGCTTGACAGAATGAACTAGAGCGTTTTTTTTTGTATTCTTCTGATTGTATATAGAACTGTTTTGTTTCACATCCAAACTAGGACATTAAATTAGAGAAGTAATATTCAGAATTGAATAACAAAGAAAAACAAAAACCCGCTGAAACAGTGACCCCGAATCTCGACAGAAATGGGAACTCAAACGCGAACAGACATATGAACGCAACCTCAAGAGACCTTGTTCAGTTTCTGCCTCAGATAATAACAAAATCGCCAGAGAAAGAGGAGGAAAATGCAAGGTTCCGTCGTCTGCCGGGTTCCTTGTCGGATTTGTCACTGGTGGCGTCGATGGTCTTCAAAAGAGATAGAAGGGGAAGGAGGTATAGAAGCTAAAGCTAGGTGCTGCAGAAGCAGTCATGGCCTCGGCTGTTCAGGGATCTGTTGGTTTTGTTCCAACGATGAAGAAAAGCTAGGGTCGATAGACATGGCTGTTCTCTGTGCGTTCTTGGGTGTTCGGAAACAAAGATCTTGGGTTGGCTTCGTGTGTGCGTATGCAGCTGATTGGAGGTTGCTGAATTTCTAGGGTTTTGTTTTGATGAGGAAGAAGACCATGAGGGGTGCTGAATGGTCTAGGGTTTTAGGTTGAGCTTCATGAAGAAGAAGCTCATGAAGTCTGGTCGTTTGATGTCCAGCCGCTGCCCATTTTGGATATGGAAATCGAAGAAGATCCAAGAGTCAAGTCAAGGTCCTTCATTTTTTGCTCCTCGAGGAAGATGACCAAGCTCAGCATGTAAAGCGGCGGATCCGATTTGTTTTGGGATCTTTTTGTTTTCTATGAAGAAGAAGAAACGTGAGGAGGGGGTCTGTGAAAGAGACGGGAATCTGGGAGGGGGGGAGTTGAAGAAGATGACGCGCGGGGGAGGGGTGGTCCTGTCTAAGCTGTGCAGCTTTCAGCTTTTTTAGCCTTTTCTTCCCGTTTTTCTTTTCTCTTTTTCTTCTTTTTATATTGTAAATTGTAGGGTTTTTAGGTTAAGGGGTATGGGCCTAGGAATTATGGGCTTGGAAATTATGGGCTAGGTCCAAAATTAGGCCTAAAAATGGGTTGCTCGAGCCCTAGTTCTATTCTTTCCCTGCAAACGAGATTAAAAATACGGTCCCATTTATTAATTAATCCTACTATTCAAAAAAATTATTAAAATAAAACTAACCATTAAAACAAATCTATTTTTGGTATTTTCAAATATCATATTAAACTAAAAATACGATACTATTTTTGTATTTTTTTTAAGATTAAAAATGACTACAAAACATTAATGAACTTATTTTTGTAATTTTGTTTTCTTGTAATAAAATAAAGTAAAAAGTCAAAATTACTTAAAATATCTATATTATGCCTAAATTAAATATTTACGCGCTAAAATGTGAAAAATCTTGGGGAGGGTCAAAATCAAATGTCTACAGAAGAATATTAGTTCAATCAATTTCTTGAAGCTTCACAAAGTGTTACGTTTTTACAAGCATAATTCTTGGCTTGTTGACCTAAGCAGGGGTGTCGATCGTTCCGTTCGATTGGTTATTTTACAAAATTTATATTATACCAACCTTTTTTTTGGTTATTTATTTTGTATATTCAATATTAGACTTTTTAAAATTGTCAGAGGAAAAATTATCTCGGTTTTTCTTCGGTATCGATACAATTCGATTAATTATCGGTATTTTTTAAACGACATGTAAGAGTCATTGGCATAAGTTAAAATGCGATAACATGCATACTTGTATAAGACTTGACAAAACTCTCTAAACATTTTAATTGCCTAAAACATGATGAATCAAGAGAACAAAAAAGATGGATAGAATAGATATCCATTCAACTATTCTATAACAACAACAATAATAATTACCCAGTAAAATCCCACAAAGTGGGGTTTGGGGAGGGTAATGTGTACGCAGACCTTACCCCTACCTCGATAGGGCAGAGAGGTTGTTTCTAATAGATCAACTACTATACTAACGTAAAATAAATTAAGCAAAGATAAGAGATAAATCACACGAGTGAAAATATATTAAGGTGAAACTCTAGTATAGAGTCTATTTAGAAAATTAAATCTCCAATTAGAGAAATCACAACAAGAGGAAAGATATCCAATATCTTGTGGCTTGCTATTCAAGATGCTAGAAAGAATTTAGTTTTATTAGCATTAGCTAAATAGAATGTGGGTGTTAATTACATGTTCACTTGTAGTCGTTTCCATAGCCCCAAATTCTATAGCAAAACTTTAATGCTTTATTATTTTTAAAACTTAATATATGAAATATATTTTTTTGATTTAAACCTATCTTAATTATCCACTCCCGTTATAAATTCAATTAAAAATCTATGATTTTATAATAAAAAGTAATTAATTTAGTACGATTTGATTCAATCAATTTAATCAATTTTTAAAGATCCATTGACATCACTAGACCCAATCATCTCGCTTATAGTGCATTACCAATGTCATATATGGATAAGACTCGTAGGCATTCCCAATACATGAAACTTAAAAAGTTTAAGCTCAATTGTTCACCTACAACCTAAGGTAAAAATTGCATGGGGCACCTTATTTGGTCGCTCCTTTTTAACTTATACCCGTTTTATTTTTTCGTTTGCATCTGTATCCATTTTTTTGTTAAAAGCGTTTTAAAAAGATAATTTTGCCCTTCTTTAATAAAAGACTATTGATAAATTTGTAGACTGTAGGACAAAACTTCAACATATTTTGGTATGAAGTTTTAGCAAATGAACTAAATAGCTTCAGCATGCATTAGAAAACATTCATTAAAAAATTACATACTACAGGACAAAAACTTAAGCATGTTTAGGTTGAAGTTTTAGCAAATGAACTAAAAAACTTCATCTTGTTTAGACTGCAGTTTCGGATAAAACTCAGGGCAAAACTGTATATTGCGTTACAAAACTTAGCATGTTTTGGTATGAAATTTTAGCAAATGAACTAAATAACTTCAGCTTATTTAGTCTGAAGTTTTAGTAAATGAACACAATAACTTCAGCGTGCATTAGCAAAAACTCATTAGAAAATTACATACTGCAAGACAAAAACTTAAGCATGATTAGTCTAAAGTTTTAGCAAATGAACTAAAAAACTTAAGCATGTTTAGTCTGAAGTTTTAGCAAATGAAAAACCTTAGGCATATTAGTATGAAGTTTTAGCAAATTAACTAAATAACTTCAGCATGTTTAGACTAAAGTATCGGATAAAACTTATGACAAAACTGTAGACTGCAGGATAAATAACTCTTCAGCATGCGTTAGCATGAAGTTTTAACTGCTATTACCATGAAGTTTTAGCTTTAACATGAAACAACTTCATGCTACATTAGCGTGAAGTTTTAATTTCAACGTGAAACAACTTCATGTAAGTGTGATTCTGAAGATGAATCTGGACAAGTTTCTGATTTTTTGATAATGCTGCTAAGAGGAGAGAATGAGATCTTTTTTCACGAATGAGGTTGCAGATCACGCGATTAATGCGTGATATAGGTTTAGGGGTGTAATTGTCATATTATTACGGATTTTTTGTCAGCTGGCTACCAAATCAATAATTTTAAAAAATAGGGTACATATTAAAAGGTGGCACAAATATTGGGTACGACTGCAAATCTCCCCAACCTAAGTCAGAGAGAGCCCAAATTCATATAAATACGTAGAAATAGTGTGAGGTAGCCACTTTTTAATGTGGTATTTAGTTTTTATCCAGCATTTTTAACGCTATGCAAAAATAGCCACTACTCAATTAAAATTAATGCGAAAAGACGTTTTACCTTTCATACCTCCTTTTTACGGGAATTTTTTTTTCCAATTGAAGTGACATTATTGAAATAGGATTAATTTATTTTAATTTAAGAGTCGCCACTTGTAATAATTATTTACGGCGTCCAAGTCGCCATTTATTTTAAATCCCAAATCAAGGAAATTTTGACTCTATTTATAGTCTACAAACACAGAAGACCGTGTAAGGAATTCTGTTAACTCGGGACAAGGAGTGAGGCACTACCGGATTTCGTGATTTTAGCACTGTCGCTTTACAATTACGCTGGTTTATTTGTCCGACCATTACATATTTTAGACCTATTATGCATCTTTACCTCTTACCGCTTTTAATAATATATTTTTAGCCATTTTTAAGTATTTATGAAATTTATTTGAACAAGTTACGATGTCGTACACTTGTTGTTTTATACACGTCGTAAATCACGAGCGTGAAACACACCCACAATTTTTAAAATGTTTAATTTTATTGTTACTTGAAGTTAAAGATCAAGTCACGCGAACATGCACTTCAATTTGGGATTAAGTGTCACGGTTATGCCACGAGAACCGTATCCATAACCATGACAATTATTTATTAAAGTGCGTCTAAAGAAGCTACGCATGTTCATGAATTATTTTATTTTAAGTTCGAGATCAAGTGTGAAGGTCGGGAAATTATGAAGTTTCAGTCACGAATTCATAAGGACTTTGAAATATTCATGACTAAACTCTTCGGTACAAATAGACGAATCCTTATAAATTGACTAGTAATACTTTATGATTAAACTATATTTGTTCTTTCCACTTAATTAACTTCTATAGAGATTACTATTGGACATGTGACATTTACGGGTTGAATGTATTCGTTGCTTATAAGGGGAAATAACAATTCAAAAAACAAACAAAATATTAACTGACCAAAATCAAAGTGAACTCATGTATGGGGAGCAAGAGATTACAAATTAATTAGGATGGAGATGCATTTTATGTTATTGGATTACTAATAAAACATCACTAAGAAATCAATATCAATTATATGGGCTTCCAACAGGCCCGCATCTATTGAGTTGGCATAGACCGTTGGTTTTAGGCCCATGTGACCTTACAACTTTAGAGTTATGGACTCTATTTGCTTCCCAAAATATAGACCAGTTCTTAGTGGTCTTATTTGACAAGGCCCAGCAATCACTTTTGATTTCAGCAAGAATCAACATTATAGTAACATTCAACTTTACACTAATAGTCAATTTTAGCTTTCACAAACTTCCAGCGATCTTCTAATTTACAAGGAAAAACGGGCTACTGAATTATCATTGGGAACTAGATTTTGTCATGAGCATTGATTATTAACTAATAACAAATTAGGACCAGTTTGCCCTTTCAATATCATTGAACATGAAACATCCACCTCAGAAACTAAACGATAAATAATAGGAAGTGTTAATTCTATTTATCGACTTTAATCAACTCAAATGCTAAAAAATTACACTAACATATACACATGATGAATCTAAGGATCAGAATAGATTTGGAACATAATAGTTTCAGAACTTAACAACGAAAGTAAATTGAAACAAATGAATAATTACACATAAACAAATCTGTTAAGTGGAATAGAATCAACACATAAACAAATTAAATTTTCATTTAAGATTCAAACAACAACAATAGAGACAGCTAAACATACCTAAACAACAATCAAAAACTAAATAAAGATCTGACAGAAGATGAAGTTCATCAGTGATGAATAGTAGAAAACAATCCCAAACCAGAGGAAGAAAAGTTCGAAACCCAAGCATATCAGCTTGAAATCAGAAGCAAACAACCACAACTTCGATTTTGAATTGTTTGAATCCAAATTCCAAAGCAATCTACCAAAACTCTATTTTTCTTCCTTTGTTTTGTTTTTCCAAAATTTCATTTTTTTTGTTTTCTAGATCTCAGATTTTTGAATTCTAACTATTTCTCTCAGCATTTCCAGACGAGTGTGATTGAGTGTATATCCAGCTTTGTGAAGGAGTAAGAAGTGTAGATGACAGCGTAGGAGTGTGAATCTGTGAGGGGATGAGATGAGAGAGAGTGAGAATGAGTGCAGTGTGTATTTTGTGAATGAGTATATGCGTGTATCTGAATGTAGAGTGAATGTACCGCCTTTATTATAATTTTCAACATCGTTTTCTGTTATCACTTTTCTTCCTCCCCCCCTCTAAATTTTATTTATTACTCCTCCACCCCTAAATATATGACCTCTTCACTTAATTAACAGCCCTTCCCCGAGCCTCAAGCCAAAAGGCCTGTGATCTATGTTCCCTCTCTTCCTCACTTGAACCCTCAAATTCAATGGACCTACTTGTCAAAATAAGCCCAAATCTCTCTAAAATTCGACTGAAATTCAACAATACAAGCAATAATGAAGGTAAACAAATCAAATAAACTCAGAAACTCTAAGAAATTCTATCAATTAAACTTAATTTAATATGTGAATTAGGTTTAATCCAAAGGAGATGATAGAGTCAAACTCCAATTTAAAAAAAACACCAATTTGAATAAATGCATTAGTACAATTCTGAAAATGTCACGACCCAAGTTCTCCCTCCGTGCACTGTCATGATGACACCTAGTATCTACGACTAGCTAAGCCTAACAATTTACGGAAAAAGGAAATAAAGATATGAAACTGACAATTTACGGGTAACATAATAAAGAAGTTTAAAAATGTCACTCGGCATATACAATATCACTCTCTCAGATTGAACAAAAACACTCCCAAAACCCGGAATCTTATGAATCACTAGCTAAAAAATACATAGGGTTCTAACTCCAGAAGTCTAAATAAGAGTAAATACAAGAAGTCTGCAGCTAAAAGGGAGAATAGAGAGGGACTTCTAGGTCTGCGGATGTGGATGATACACCTAGAAGTATCTAAATCGCTCTGCCTCACGAATAGTATGGCGGATCAGAAGAACCTAGATCTGCACATGAAAAAACACATGTGCATGAAAGGGCATGAGTACACCACAGCAGTACCCAGTAAGTGTCAAACCTAACCTCGGTCGAGTAGTGACGAAGAAGGCCAGGGCCGTACTGGTTATATATATATATATGTGTGTGTGTGTGTATAACAAAGAAAAACAGTATGAAATGTGACAGTGTAATTAAAGTACTAACAGTCAATAAAGAGGAGATCATAGAAAGAATTAACCTAGTAAATAGAGATAGAAATAGAGGATCTCCCAGAATAACGTCCCGTAGTCCCAAACGTAAATGTGTGGAGGTTCTCCCGAGATACCATCCCGTAGTCCAAATCGTAAATGTGCAGGGAGATATCCCAGGATAACGTCCTCTAGTCCCAAATATAAATGTGAAGGGGATCTCCCGAAATACCGATCTGTAGTCCCAAAGTAAACAGGCAAGGGGAAACTCCCGGAATATCGTTCTGTAGTCCCAAAGTAAATACGCAACCAATTCAATATGCACAACAGTCTCAACCCGGAAGTATACAATTCTAATCAATTTAGCATCAAAGAAATAGGTGATTCCTATCCTAAACATGCTGCACGTTATTCAAGTAAATAGGTTAAACAGATAAGATAGTTAAGGGACGTAGACATGCTTTTCTAAGCTAAGCAGGAGATTACATGAACTAGTGTTCTCAATTAAAGGAAAAACACATATATTTTCTTAATGAAAATGGGGTTTTCTCAACAATTAGCACGTGTACGCACTCGTCACCTCACATACACGTCATTCATATAACAACATAACCAAAACCCTAAAGGGAGTTCCCTCACACAAGGTTAGGCAAGCCACTTACCTCGAAGCAGCTCAAGATCAATCTGAAATCACGCTCTTGCCACGAGTCCCAAATCTAATCAAATCGATTACATAACGTAAACAAAACTACAAGCCACTAATTTAACAAACGAATTCAAAGCGATGTCGAGAAATTAGAAAAATGTCCAAAAATCCTCCCGGGCCTACGACTCAGAATTAGATAAAAAATATGGATTATGAACACTCATTCACTCACGAATTCACTCGTACAAAAATCATCCCAATCTGACGTCAATTCTTATTCAAAACTCAGATTTTCCATTGGGGAACTCTTTCCCCCATTTCCAAACTTCTACCCTCAAATCCCTTAATTAGATGAGAAAAATAACAATAGATTAATGTATTAGAGTTAGAATTCGTTACCCAATAATTCTCCTTCAAAATCTCTCAAGAAATCGCCTTCTACCGAGCTCTAAATCAATTTTAGAAGTTATGAATTCAAACCTTTGATTTCACTCTTTTCTGCCCAGCGATTTCCGCTTCTGCGAGGGGTCCACTGCACCTGCGGTCCCGCTCTTGCGGCTAACACACCGCACCTGCGGAATTTCATTAAATGACCAGATTCCGCACCTGCGCTCCTTACCTCGCAGATGTAGTTCCACTTCTGTGGTCCTTGAGCCACATCTGTGACCAACTACCCTTATGCCTTAGACCGCATCTGCGGTTGCCAAACTGCTTCTGCAGCGCTGCATCTGCGGTCCAAGCTCCGCAGGTGTGAAACCAATAGGTTCAGCAAGTTCAGAAAATTTCCTAAGTCCAAATCCAATTTCGTTAAGCATCCGAAACTCACCCGAGGCCCCGGTACCTCAACCAAACATTCCAACCAATCCTATAACATCATACGAACTTTGTCGAACCCTCAAATCACATCAAACAATGCTAAAACCACGAATCACCCTCCAATCCAAGCCTAATGAACTCAAAATCCCAAGAATTCTACAACCGATGCCGAAACCAACCAAACCATGTCTGATTGACCTCAAATTTTGTACACAAGTTACATTCAACACTACGGAACTATTCCAACTTTCAAAATCGGATTCCAACCCCGACCCCGATATCAAAATCTCACTATCGAGATAAGACAGTTCAAAAATTCAAATTTTGGCATTTCAAGCCTAAATAAGCTACGGACCTCCAAAACAAAATCCAAACACGCCCCTAAGCTTGAAATCACCCAACGGAGCTAACAAAATTGACGGAATTCCATTCGGAGGCCGTCTTCACACCGTTCTAACTACGGTACAAATTCTAAAGCTTAAGCTCTCATTTAGGGACTAAATGTCCCAAAACACTCCAAAACTCAAAACGAATCTTCCCGACAAATCACAATAGTAGAAACAAACACGGGAAAACAGTTAATAAGGGATTGGGGCGTTAATTCTCAAAACAATCGGCCGATTCGTTACATCCTCCCCCTCTTAAAATATTCGTTCGTCCTCGAACGAGCATAGAGACATACCTAAAGTAGTGAAAGGATGAGGGTAACGGCTGCGCATATCCTGTTCGATTTCCCAAGTCACCTCCTCGACCGGCTGACCCCGTCATTGAACCTTTACTGATGCAATGCGCTTTGACCTCTGCTTTCGAACTTGTCGGTCCAATATAGCCACTAGCTCCTCAACATAAGATAGATCCTTATCCAGCTGGACTGAACTGAAATCCAACACGTGCAACGGATCACCGTGATACCTTCGGAGCATTGAAACATGAAATACCATATGAACTCCTGCCAAGCTGGGAGGTAAGGCAAGCCCATAAGAAACCTCCCCAACATGTCGCAATACCTCAAAAGGACCAATAAACCTCGGACTCAATTTACCCTTCTTCCCAAATCTCATAACGCCCGTCATAGGCGAAACCCGAAGCAAGACCCGCTCTCCAACCATAAATGAAACATCGCGAACCTTCCGGTCCGCATAACTCTTCTGTCTGGACTGGGATGTGCAAAGTGTATCCTGAATCACCTTAACCTTCTCCAAGGCGTCCGGAACCAAGTCTGTTCCCAATAAACTAGCCTCGCCTGGATCGAACCAAACCACCGTGGATCTACACTGTCTACCATACAAAACCTAATACGGTGCCATCTGAATACTGGACTGATAACTGTTGTTGTAGGAAAACTCTGCCAGTGGCAATAACTGATCCCAAGAACCTCCAAACTCCATCACACACACGGAGCATATCCTCAAGAATCTGAATAGTGTGCTTGGACTGTTCGTCCATCTAGGGGTGAAATGATGTTCTCAACTCCACCCGAGTACCCAACTCATAATGTACGACCCTCCAAAACCCTGATGTGAACTGAGTACCTCTATTTGAAATGATGGAAACGAGAATACCATGCAGACAAACAATCTCCCGGATATAAATCTCTGCCAACTGCTTCGAAGAATAGGTAGTACACACAGGAATGAAGTGTGCAGACTTGGTCAGCCGATCCACGATCACCCAAATGGCATCGAACTTACTCAAAGTCCGTGGGAGTCCAACTACAAAGTCCACGGTGATCCGCTCCCACTTCTACTCCGGAATCTCTATCTGCTAAAGCAAGCCACCCGATCTCTGATGCTCAGACTTCACCTGCTGACAATTGAGGCACCGAGCTACAAACCTAACTATATCTTTCTTCATCCTTCTCTACTAGTAGTGTTGCCTCAAATCTTGATACATCTTTGCGGCACCCGGATGGATGGAATACTGCGAACTATGGGCCTTCTCTAGAATCAACTCCCGAAGCCCATCAACATTGGGTATACATACCCGTCCCTGCATCCTCAATACCCCAATGGTCACATCTCTAGCATCACCATACAGAACCTTGTCTCTGAGGACAAGCAAATGAGGATCATCATACTGATGCTCTATGATACGATCAAACAAGGAAGACCGAGAAATCACACAAGCTAGAACCCGACTGGGCTCCGAAAGATCCAATCTCACAAACTGGCTAGCTAAGGCCTGAACATCCATCTCCATGGACCTCTCCGTTGCTGGTAGATAAGACAAACTCCCCAAACTCTCCGCTCGGTGACTCAAAGCATCGTACACCACATTGTCCTTACCCGAGTGATACAAGATAGTGATGTTATAGTCCTTCAACAGCTCTAACCACCTCCTCTAACACAAATTAAGGTCCTTCTGCTTGAATAGATGCTACAAACTCCGGTGATCAGTGTAGATCTCACAAGGAACACCGTATAAATAATGACGCCATATTTTCAAGGCATGAACAATAGCAGCTAACTCGAGATCATGCACAGGATAATTCTTCTCATGAACCTTCAGCTATCTGGACGCATAGGCGATCACTCTACCGTCGTGCACCAATACCGCTCCGAGGCTAATCCTTGAGGCATCACAATAGATAGTATAAGACCCCGAACCCATAGGCAATATCAAGACTGGGGTTGTAGTCAAAACTGTCTTGAGCTTCTGAAAGCTCTCCTCACACTCCTCCGTCCACCTGAACGGAGCACCTTTCTGGGTCAGCCTGGTCATATGTGCTACAATAGATGAAAATCCCTCAACAAATCGACAGTAATAACCCGCCAAGACAAGAAAACTACGGATCTCTATAGCTAAGGATGGTCTGGGCCAACTCTGCACTACTTCCACTTTCTTCGGATTCACCTTGATCCCTTCACTCGTGACCACGTGACCCAAAATACCACGGAATCCAACCAGAACTCACATTTTGAGAACTTTGCATATAATTTATTTTCCCTCAAGGTCTGAAGCACTGTCTTCAGGTACTGCTCATGATCCTCCAAACTCCGGGAGTATACCAGAATGTCATCAATAAAGACAATGACGAACGAGTCAAGATATGGCCGGAATACACCGTGTATCAAATGTATAAATGTTGCAGGGGTATTGGTCAGCCCGAATGACATAACAAGGAACTCGTAATGACCAAACCGAGTCTTAAAAGCAGTCTTTGGCATATCTGGCTCCCGAATTTCCAACTGATGATAACCTAAGCGCAAGTCAATCTTAGAAAATACTCGAGCACCCTGTAACTGATCAAACAAGTCATCAATTCGAGGCAAAGGATACCGGTTCTTCACTGTAACTTTGTTCAATTGGTGATAATCAATGCACATACGCATAGAATCATCCTTTTTCTTTACAAACAAGATAGAAGAACCCCAAGGTGACACACTGGGCCGAATAAAGCCCTTATCAAGCAGTTCCTATAACCGATCTTTCAACTCCTTTAACTCAGGAAGGGCCATACGGTAAGGAGGAATAGAAATGGGCGGAGTGATTGGCAACAAATCAATATCTTTGTCCGGTGGCATACCCAAAAGATCAGCTCGAAACACATCAGAGAAGTCTTGTACTACTGGGACTAAATCAACTGTAGGGGTATCAATACTGACATCACTCACATAAGCTAGATACGCGTCACACCCCTTCTCAACCATTCGCTAAGCTTTAAGATATGAAATAACTCCACTAGGAGTGCGATCTAAAGTACCCCCACTATACTCGCGGTACACCTGGAATGGCCAGCGTCATGGTTTTGGCGTGATAATTAAGAATAATATAATGGGGCGACAACCAGTCCATGCCCAAGATAACATCGAAATCTACCATGCTGAGCAGTAATAAATCGGCTCTGGTCTTAAAACCACTAAGAGCAATAAAACACAACCGATAAATGCGGTCCACAATAAGAGAATCTCCCACAGGAGTAGAAACATAAATAGGGGAACTCAAAGAATCCCGAGATACGCCCAAATGCAGGGCAAAATAAGAGGACACATAAGAATAAGTGGAGCCTGGATCGAATAGAAGTGATACATCTCTATGACATACCAGAACAATACCTGTGATGATAGAATCGGAGGCTATAGCCTCAGTACGGGTAATAAGAGCATAGTATCTGGCCTGGCCTCCCCCTATAGGGTGACCTCTACCTCCCCCACCTCCACCTTTAGTTGGCTGAGCAGGTGGGGTAGCAACTGGTGCTGTGATCATAGCCTGGGAACTTTGTGGAGTACGCGGTGACTGAGAAGTCTGTAGAGGTGCACCCCTCCTAAGTCTAGGGCAATCCCTCACCACATGGAGTGTGTCTCCACACTCAAAACAAGCTCTAGAAGGATGTGGCGGCTATGACTGGCTCGGGCCAAGCCTGCTAGACTGGCCACTGAAAGCACCCCGTGTAGGAGGCGCATTAGATACTAGAGGTGCATAATAAGGCTCTTAAGATCTAGGCAGAGCTAGAATAATACTGGTTGCTGGAAGAGCTTAATAAATGGGGCGACTCATGTAACCCCTACCATGACGAACTGTAGCTGGAGCACGGGCACCAGAATAATGGCCTGACTCTTGAGACCTCTTGGACTCTCTCTTCTCTCTATCTCGAGCAACCATGTCCTCTACTCTCCTAGCAATGCTCCCTACCTGTTGATAAGAAAAATCCATCTCCAACTCCCGGGCCATGCTGGACCTAATGCTGGGAATGAGCCCCTCAATAAACTGGCAAACTCTCTCATGAACTGTAGAAACCAAGGCTGGTGCATGTCTAGCCAAGTCAGTGAAACGGACAGCACACTCCGAAACAGTCATAGTCCCCTGGCGTAAATGCTCAAACTCTGCACGTCATGCATCCCTGAGGCCCTAAGGGACATACTCCCTCAAGAACATATCTGAAAACTGGGTCTATGTAAGGGAAACTGCCTCAGCTGGATTGTCCAACTCAAAAGTACGCCACCATTGATAGGCTGTTCCTCGAAGCTAGAAGGCAGTGAAAGATACCCCAGTCAATCCCGATATACCCATAGTGTGTAGGATACGATGGCACTCCTCCAGAAATCTCTGAGCATCCTTTGATGCTAGACCACTGAATGTAGGAGGCTTGTACTTTTTCAACCTCTCAAGCCTCCTCTGCTCATCCTCTAAAGTTGTTGCCCTATCCTCGGACTGAACTGGGGCTACAGGCAGTACTGGTATAACCTCTAGGATCTGATCAAACTAAAACCGCTGCTTTGGGGTATGGGCAGCGGGAGTTTATGCTCCTCCCCCGACCTGAGATGTGGCTGCAGCAATGGGAGTCAACCCTGCATGAGCTAAAGTGGTGTACATGCTCATGAACTATGCAAGGGTCTCCTGGAGAGTTGGAGTAGTAATAGCAGTATGCGTATCAGATGCCTGGGCTCTGCCTGGAGCTATTTGTGGCTCCTCTATGGTAGCTCGCACGGGTGCTCTAGCTGCACCACATGCGCATCCTCGGCCTCTACCTTGACCCTAACTTCTGGCGGCTCTAGCAGGGCGTAGGTTCCTGGTCATCTCCGGTAGCACGTGTCCTCACCATCTGTGAGAGAATAGAAGATAGAGGTTTAGAATTTTGATATCAAAAATCTCGCACGACAAGGAAATCAAATAAAGTGGAATTTTCCTAACAGTTACATAGCCTCTCAAAGATAAGTACAGACGTCTCTGTACCGATCCAGGTGACTCTAATAAATCGGCTTATGATTCATGACTCCTATGAACCTAGAGCTCTAATACCAACTTGTCATGACCCAAGTTCTCCCTCCATGAACTGTCGTAACGGCACCTAGTCTCTACGACTAGGTAAGCCTAACAATTTACGGAAAAAAATAAAGATACAAACCTGGTAATTTACGGGTAACATAATAAAGAAGTTTAAAAATGTCGCTCGGCATATACAATATCACTCTCTCATATTGAACAAAAACACTCCCAAAACCCAGAATCTCATGAATCACAAGCTAAATAAATACATAGGGTTCTAACTCCAGAAGTCTAAATAATAGTAAATACAAGAAGTCTACAGCTAAAAGGGAGAATAGAGAGGGACTTCTAGGTCTGCGGACGTGGAAGATATACCTCAAAGTCTCTGAATCGCTCCACCTCACGGATATTATGGCTGAGCAGAAGAACCTGGATCTACACACAAAAAAACATGCGTAGGAAAGGGCATAAGTACACCATAGCGACACCCACTAAGTGCCAAGCCTAACCTCGATCGAGTAGTGACGAGGAAGGTCAGGGCCCTACTGATTATATATGTAAATATATATATATATATATATATATATATATATATATATATATAACAAGGAAAAACTGTATGAAAGGTAACAATGTAATTAAAGTACTAACAGTCAATAAATATGAGATCACAAAAAGAAATAACCCAGTACATAGAGATAGCAACAGGGGATCTCCCAGGATAACATCCCGTAGTCCCGAACATAAATCTGTGGAGAATCTCCCCGGATACCGTCCTGTAGTCCAAATCGTAAATGTGTAGGGGGATCTCCCAGGATAACGTCCCGTACTCCCAAATATAAATGTGTAGGGGGATCTTCCAGAATACCGATCCGTAGTCCCAAAGTAAACATGAAAGGGGGATCTCCCGGAATACCGTTCCGTAGTCCCAAAATAAATACGTAACCAATTCAATATGCACAACAGTCTCAGCCAGGAAGTATACAGTTCTATTCAATTTAGCATCAAAGAAACAGGTGATTCCTACCCTAAACATGCTACACGTTATTCAAGTAAACAGGTTAAATAGCACGTAGACACGCTTTTCTAAGCTAAGTAGGAGACTACATGAACTAGTGTTCTCAATTAAAGGAAAGACACAGATATTTGCTTAATGAAAACGGGGTTCTCTCAATAATAAGTACGTATATGCACTCGTCACCTCACGTACACGACATTCATATAACTGCAGAACCAAAATTCTAAGGGGAGTTTCCCCACACAAGGTTAGACAAGCCATTTACCTCGAACCATCTCAAGATCAATCCGAAATCATGCTTTCCACGAGTATCCAACTCCGAGTGGCCCAAATCTAATTAAATCAATTACATAATGTAAACAAAACTACAAGCATCTAATTTAACTAATGAATTCAAAGCTACGGCGAGAAATAAGAAAAACGTCCAAAAATCCTCCCCGGGCCCACGAATCGGAATCGGGTAAACATTACGGATTATGAACACCCATTCACTCACGAGTTCACTCGTACAAAAATCATCCCAATCCGACGTCAAATTCTTATTCAAAACTCAGATTTTCCATTGGGGAACTCTTTCCCCCACTTCCACAGTTCTACCCTCAAATTCCTTAATTAGATGAGAAAATAACAATAGATTAATGTATTAGAACCAAATTAGAGATAGAATTGTTAACCAATAGTTCTCCTTCAAAATCTCTCAAGAAATCGCCTCCTACCGAGATCTAAATCAATTTTAGAAGTTATGAATTCAAAACCTCAATTTCACCCTGTTCATCCCAGTGATTTTCGCTTCTGCGAGGGGTCCACCGCACCTGCGGTCCCGCTCATATACCTCACATGCGGAATTTCATTAAATGACCAGATTCTGCACCTTTGGTCCTTACCTTGTAGATGCAGTTCCGCTTCAGCGGTCTTTAAGCCGCATACACCGCATCTGTAGTTGCCAAACCGCTTCTGTGGCGCCGCACCTACGGTCCAAGCTCCGCAAGTGCAAAACCAACAGGTTCAGCAAGTTCAGAAAATTGCCTAAGTCCAAATCCAATTCCGTTAAGCATCCGAAACTCACCCGAGGCCCCCCGGGACCTCAACTAAACATGCCAACCAATCCTAAAACATCATACGAACTTAGTCGAACCCTCAAATCACATCAAACAACACTAAAACCATGAATCACCCTCCGATACACGCCTAATGAACTCGAAATCCCAAGAATTCTACAACTGATGTCGAAACCAACCAAACTATGTTCGATTGACCTCAAATTTTGCACACAAGTCACATTCAACACTACGGAACTATTCCAACTTTTGGAATCGGATTCCGACCCCGATATCAAAATCTCACTATCGATTCGGAAACTTCAAAAATTCAACTTTCGGCATTTCAAGCCTAAAAAAGCTATGGATCTCCAAAACACAATCTGAACATGTCCCTAAGCCCAAAATCCCCCAACGGAGCTAACAGAATCGATGGAATTCCATTCCGATGCCGTCTTCACACTACTACGGTCCAAATTCTTAAGCTTAAGCTCTCATTTAGGTACTAAATGTCCCAAAATACTCCGAAACTCAAAAAACATCTTCCCGGCAAATCACAATAGCAGAAAGAAACATGAGAAAAGTAGTTAATAAGAGATCAATGCATTAATTCTCAAAATGACTGGCCGGGTCGTTACAATAGAAGAATGAAGAGGGGAGGAGATATACCTAATCGAAGCTTAAGTTGGAACAAAAGCAAGATTTTCATAACCAAAATCCGGAGGCTTCGGAATGAGCCAAAGCCAATGTCAATCTATTGTTCTTGTTAAGAACAATCGATTAGCATAAGTTTTAGGTCAAAATGATTTGAGAATACCGAATAATCAAGAGAGGGTGAAACTAGGGGTTTTGTGATTATTAATTCTGAAATTCCACGAGTTTAGTGGGGATTTTGGAAAAATCAATGGTAGATTAATGATGCGGGAGTGTTGGGTATTATGTGGTGAAAATTGGGGTTATTGTGGTCCTCCGCCGTGGGCGGTTTCCGGCAGGCAGCGGACAGTGGTGAAAGGCAGAATGTAGAGAGAGCAAGTGAGAAGGTCTTTGAGACAGTTTTAAGAGAAGGAATGGTCAGTTAATGGCCCTTGGATTAAAGGAGATGAAGGGCTGGAATTAACTGTAGTCGAAACGATGTCATTTGAGAAGTTCTTTAGGGGTGTGTGGACCGGAAAATAGGCTTGGGCGGATTATTTTCAAGGAATTTGGGCTCAAGGCTTGGCCCAATGCACTTAGTATCAAACAACCCCTCGTTTCTTTTATTTTGATTTTCAAAATTAATCATTTAATATAAAAAACCCTAATTAAAGCCTAATTTTGCAAAATCAACCTCTTTATCTATATTATCTTAACACTAAATACCTAATTAATTAGTATTACAAAATAAAAGAAAAAGAAACCAATTAAATAAACCTAAGATGCGAATGGCAACGTAACTAAAGCATTCTTTGTAATTTTGTATTTTGGCAATGCAATTAATATGTAATTGATATCTAAAAATGTGAAGATTAAATATAATTCTTTTGTTATTTTCATTATTTGAAACACTAATAATTAGGCAAAAAATCCAACTAAATGCAGTAAAATGCAAACAACACAATAGAGAAAAATACTTACAAATCGTATAAAAATCTACACTAATTAGAAAATTATTTTTGGAGATTTCTAGGAGTAATTTTATGTAGGGTAAAAATTGCATGCTCACAGCTTTCCCTCTTTGCTCAGAAACATGAAGAGTTTTCGGGCAAAAATAAAGCGAGCAACCATGAACAATTTTTGCTCATTTGATACTCCGTAGGAAGCATTTTGAAAAAGTTTGACCGAACCTTGCTTCCGAGGTTGCCTATATATCCTTGGCTATAAAGGAATCAGGTTAGTGTAGTTCTGGAAGTTTTGGTAGATGGGACTACTGCAAAGTTGTGATTTCACTACCGTTGCTGTTTTTACTGCTTGCTGAATTCCTTATTACACAAAAATCAAAAGAAACTAAACAAGCCTATCAACTATGAGTTACAAGATTCCTATCTAAAGTCTTTTGAAACTTGATCTTGAGTCTTGAATGGTTTTTCATGTGGACTCTAATCTAAACCTTGATGCTTGCTAGCTGCAGGTGACAGTTCATTATCGCATGGCTTCTTTTGATCAAAACGAGAAATGCAATGCTCATGACTTCAGTCATGTCTTGAGTAGTCCACATTTTTTCATCCACTTCTGCATTTTGTATTCATTTCTTTTTTCTTTTCATTTTTTATTCAGGATTGAGACTTCTTCTTTTGGTCTTCTCGAATCATGTGCCTCGACATAAAACATGCCCAAACACCAAAACAAACAAACAAAATTTTCTACCCCAATTTTCACTAGGAAAATTTCATGAGTTATTATAACAAAACTCTAAACTACTTTTTTATTGAAATCAATAAAAAGGGTCAGGAATAGTGTACCAAGAGAGAGTTGTTTTTGAATGGTGTTCCCATTTTGTCAAAATGATGTATCAACTAAGGATTGGTGTACCTTATACTGGAAAATATGCAATTGGGGGATGGTATACCCTACATTGGCAAAGATATCAGGGAATGGTGTACCTTGAGCTTAAGATCAAAACAACTAGGTGGTATACCCTATGTTGAAAAATACAGCTAGGGATTGGTGTACTCTATACTGGAAAGGATATCAGGGATTGGTGTACCCTATGTTGGAAAACTCAGCTAGGGATTGATGTACCCTATGCTGGTAAAGAGACTAGGGAATGGTGTACTCTATGTCTAATATATCATTAACTAGGTAATGGTGTACTTTTCATTGGAAAATGCAGCTAGGGATTGGTGTACCCTACACCGGTAAAGAGACTAGGGAGTGGTGTACCCTATGTCTAAGAATGATATGAGAGAGTGGTGTACCCTGAATTTTAGCTCAATCAAATAGTAATGATATCAGGGAGTGGTGTACGATGCATTTAAGATCAATTAGTAATGATATTAGGGAGTGGTATACCCTGCATTTAAACTCAACTCAACTAGGGAGTGGTGTACCCTATGTATTGGAAAAATATAGCTTGGAATTGATGTACCCTATACTGGTAAGGAGACTAGAGAATGGTGTAGTCTACGTCTAAGAATGATATCAGGGAATGATGTACCCTACCTTTCGGCTCAATCAAAGAATAATGATATCAGGGAGTGGTGTACCCTGCATTTAAGATCAATTGGCAATGATATCAATGAGTGGTGTACCCTGCCTTTGAGCTCAATCAATTAGGGAGTGGCGTACCTTGCATTTAAGATCAATTGGTAATAATATCAGGGAGTGGTGTACCCTATGTTTGAGCTCAATCAACTAGGGAGTGGTGTATCCTATATTGAAAAAATATAGCTAGGGAATGGTGTATCCTATACTGGTAAGGAGACTCGGGAGTGGTGTACCCTATGTCTAAAATATCATCAACTAGGGAGTAGTGTACCATATATTGAAAAACACATCTATGGATTAGTATACCCTATACTGGTAAGGAGACTAAGGAGTGGTATACCCTATGTCTAAAATATCATCATACCCTATGTTGAAAAATACAGCTAGGGATTGGTGTACCCTATACTGGTAAGGAGACTAGGGAGTGGTAGACCCTATGTCTAAGAATGATATCAGGGAGTGGTGTACCCTGCATTTTAGCTTTATCAATAAATATATCAAGGAGTGGTGTACCCTGCATTTAAGATCAACTCAGCTAGGGAGTGGTGTACCCTATATTGAAAAATACACTGTTAGGGATTGGTGTACCCTATGCTAGAGACTATAGAATGGTGTATCCTATGACTAGGAATGATATTAGGGAGTGGTGTACCCCATGTTTCAGCTTTATCAATAAAAATATGAGGGAATGGTGTACCCTGTATTTATGATCAACTCAATTAGGGAGTGGTGTACCCTATGTTGGAAAACACACAGCTAGGGATAAGTGTACCCTATACTAGTAAGGAGAGAGTGGTGTACCCCATGTCTAAAATATCAACTAGGGAATGATGTACTCTCAGTTGGAAAATACAGCTAGGGATTGGTGTACCCTATACTACTATGATTTTGAATTTTTGATCTTCTTCTTCATTAGAAAATGATAAAATGAGGGGAAAATTTTGAGAAAACTTACCTTTTGAGAGTTTTCTGCTACATAGTTATTTTCAATCTCCACACAATTTTCTTTTGATTGCACCTGCTTCTTGCGAGGTTATTTTTTTGGATTGCACTTGTTTCCTTATTTTCAACAAAGAACAATTGTTAGTTCGAAACGGTGGTTGGTTGCGGCCTTGAGTGCTTCAGTCACTTGATATCGGCCCAGATTCTTTTGATGATGATTTCAAACTGTCACTGGTTGTTTTCTGAATACCACTTGCATTTCCAGCCCCGAAGAATCTTTGACCTTTGTTTACCGTAAAAATGATAACAACAATTAAATTTGTAAATGGGATTCTAAAAATACGTGATCTATTCCCGAGCTAGTTGTTAAAGCAGTTAATGCTAAGAACGTGAAGTATAATGATAAAATGCGAGTTAAGACGAGGCAGTAATCAAACCAAAGGGGCATGTTGCCCGAATGCAGAGATGGTCGATGGGACCTCAAGGCCGGCATTGGTATCCATCTCGAACTATCGGGGATAGCCGAGAATGGGATAACAGTTAAATGTATATTTGGCTCTTTCGGCCAATATTAAGCTATGAAATGAAGAACAAGTTAAGAGGCAATGAATACGGGGGCGACCTCGGGCCAATGCCAAGTGATAAGAAGAATGACCGAAGATAAATGACTTTGAGCCAAGGGGAATAAGTAATTTAGAGAAGAGAGAGAGAGAAAAGATATTATTGCACTTATGGAGAAATGGAGCGATATCCATCCCTTACAAGGTGGGGCGAGTCCCCTTTATACAGGAGGGGAGACTCGGCTACAAGTATGTGGGGATTTATTACAAAGTACGGTGATGGGATGGCTTGACATGATGCTTCATCATAGGCTCTGGATAGCCGGCCCTGCCAGACGTAGCCATGTGCCTAGAGGGCTTCCCCCTCTATCCTGGCTTCGTTCTTCATTTTCTCTGAGTCGGGATTCGACAAGTCCCTAGGTAGGGAATTAGGTCGTGACCTCCTACCCTCGGGGCCCCGAGGCATGCTTCCGAAATGTCTCGATAGCGAGAAATCAAGTTTTCTGATTTCGCCGCGTACAGATAGTCTTCGTGTTTCCCATATCGAAGTGATGGGAAATGATTCTGACACTTGACTCCTCGAGCTCCTTTCGGCGATGCCATATCGATGATGCGACCCCTAGCTCGTGCTTCGGACCAATATTGGATTGATTTTTATAGATCCGGGCTACCGAGGCCCTCCGAGTTGTTTGGAGGTCATGCGTCAGATTCTCGGGCCTTCGGGAATTCTACCCTGGATGAAGGTCATCTTCGGGTACCTGGGGGTCCCTATTGATCTTGATCTAGATAACCTTTTTTATAATGGATAGGATTGACTTCCACTGGGGAGTTTGCTTGTATTTGGGCGCTTCCTCGGACCTTCATGGAGCTTTCGTGATCAGAGCTTCCTGTGTTTATTCCTCTTTTCAAGAAGAGGGGATCACGAGACTAGGTGTTTACCTTGTGTCGAGTGCGGTGTTTAAAGCTCATGGAGATAATACGAACGACCCCTTGAGTCTTGACTCCTCGTTGGAGGATGCTTTCTGGATCGGGTATCGACCCGTCTATCTATATCGAAGCTGTTGGATTTCTGGGGCTTGCCTCGTCAGGCGAATCGTCACTGCTTCTCGCATATATGTGGGCGGCTTTAGCTCCTTGGCAAGACTTCACTACTTTTAGATAGATGCATTTCTTCTTTGGCGCGGGATACTTCATCTCTTTAGGTGCAAAAAGTGTTGGTGCGCGCCCTTGCCTTGACCTGTTAGTTTTGCCATAGTCATAGGAACCACTTCGGGGCCGATCCGGTAGGCGACGGGGGGCGCTGCTCCTGGTGATCAGGAACCAAGGGATTTCGTTCTGGAGACGGCGTCCTTGATAAAAAAGGAACACCTGGAGATGGCGAGGAGGTACTACGGCTAGAGCGACGGGGTAACACTGCGGGCACTTTCCCTAGATGAGGGCATCGCAGACTCCACTGATGGGTTCTTGAGCGTGTACTTATACCTTTTCGAATTTGACCTCCCTGATAAGGTTGTGCTTGACTTTTGCTTGAAGTATCGAGTTACCCTGGCACAGATTCATCCATCGTTTTGGTGAACGACATTGATGATGAGATTCTCCGCAGAGAAGGTCGGGCTTGAATTCATGTTTGACCACCTTGTCAGGTTGTATCGCCCTTTCATCATCAAGGCTTGCTAACTCTGAGGTGTCGTTCATCCACGCCCTTCATTGTTGACGATGAGGATGGTGGGGATCGAGAGTGGGCCAGTTGGTTTATCCGGGTACGGACGACCGATATTATCCCTGGGGAGTTTTTGCTATTTCCCGAAAGGTGGAATTATACACGTGAGTGAGGCGTTTGGCGCTTTTTCAGATTCCTCATATAGCGAAAATTAGCTGAGTAATAATATTGTTTCCCTTGTTGCAGCAATTTTGTGGATACCGGGTGAGGTCCATGACCTGCCCAGCTGGGTCCGGAGGCTGGTGACCCATTTATCCTGCGACGAGTGTAGATGGCGAGCTGTACTTCGTACCGGATGGGGAGCACAATACCAAGGTATGCGCGTTTGCTGCCTTAGCCTTGCCTTTGTATACTCGAGGTAACCTTTTCCCTTTCCATTTATGCCGTTTACAGATATCGGGCAGTTTCCTAGGATGGGGCAATGTTCCTCCGAATAGGGGAAGGAGTCATTGGCTTTCAGGGTGAGGGGCAATGGCGACAAGAGAGATCAGCACCTGCGGTGTGACGGAGCGTTAATTGGTACTGTTCGGGCTCACATTTCTGAGGAAAGGGCGTCGCCCGAGTCTGCTGCTCCCGGAGTGCCTGATTCCTGGTCGACGGTTACTTTGAGCAAATATGTTGTGCCCGGGGTCAGTTCTTCTGAGGCCTCAGAGGCAGGATCAACAGGAGTGTGTTCTGACTTCGAGGAAGTCCGTCGGCTTCACTTTATGGTGAGTTTTATGTACAGTTTCCCTGTATCCCATGTCATCCTCCCTCTATTGAATCTTCCTCGTACAGGCCAGTGATGGGCTTAGGTCTGAGCTGTTCCGTCAAGGGGCCAAGCTTCAGAAAATTCTAGGTGAGGGTGAATCTCTTAGGCTCCTTAGCGAGGAGAAGGAAGCTGAGCTGCAGCATTGGCGATATGAGGTGTACCAGAGATCAAATTATGAGAGCTATTTGATGGAGCAGGTAACTTCCTATAGTGTTTGCTTCGCTCCTTTCTAACCTTAAGGCTAATTACTTTTTGTCGTATCAGTTGCAGAAAAAGTTGGAGGCCTTGGAGTACCTCAAGGGTGACGTCATTCGTGTTAGAGTTGCTTGCGAGGAGCAAAGGGCTCAGGTGCAGGCTCGAGCTTTAGAGGAGATGAGCATCTCAGCTAAGGTACCTGCCTTCGAGGCCCAACTCAGCTTGACTCATGACAATGCCAAAGTTCAAGCGGATATGATTGGGAAATTTGAATCTGATCTCTCTAAGGTCAGAGCCGAGATAATCGATGTCCAGGCAGATGCGGCATTGAGCCGATCCAAGGCTGATCGTGAGATGGCGATTTGTATGAAAGATGTTGTCGATGCCCAAGCTGAACTGAAGCAAGCCCTCGACCAGGAGAAGAGGATCGAGGAATATGTTCGTTGTAGATCCTGGAGAAAGGTACTCGAGGAGGTTAGTGCAAGGGGTTTCGTTCTCTTGGAGGAATTGGCTCGAGCAAGGGCGGACGAGCGTGCCACTCGATCACTTCTTGTTGATGTTGCGGAGGGCGAATTTGACGAGCTGTAGCCCTTTAGCGCAGAGTGTAGATTTTTTCCGTATTGTCGCTTTGTCTCTAATATACGTAGGACATGCATGTAGATGGAGAATATGCCCTTTTCGGGCGTGTAATATATAAGAAAGAGTTTGAAGCTTTATTTCTTCTGTACCTCTTTTTTCTCTTCTTTTTTTTGTTGTTGCTTTCAACTGGTCAGGCCGGTTTTGGTGTTTGGCGAGGTCCTCATAGGTCCGGGATGGATTGGACAGACCCGGGGGCTCTCAAGTGCGATTCTTGACACGAGCATGTGATGAGGCCTATGTGCCTGGCCTGGCCGTTTAGGCTTAGTCTCCGAGTCACATTGTGACTCGTGCTTCAATTGGCCCTCAGGATCTTTCCTGCCTGTGTGGGTGGATGATGATGGCTTTTGTGCTTTGGGTCGAAGTGACCTTATGGGCGCTTGGTATGAAGGTTTACTCGGCTGGCGACAATGACATTCATGCTGCGCCCTTGGGCATATGGCAGCTTTTGGGTCCATTCTCCGAGTCGCGTTACGATTCGAGCTGTAATCGACCCATAAATTTTCATGATTCTCCGATCGACGATAGTGGAATTTATGTCATGCCCTTAGGCATATTGCAGCTTTTGGGGCCAGTCTCCGAGTTGCGTTGCGACCCGAGCTGTAATCGACCCATAAATTTCCATGATTCTCTAGCTGGCGATAGTGGCATTTATACCGCTTGGTCGTTGAGACCTTATGTGGCCCGGAGGCTTTGCATAGTTACCTATTTTGGATTCGGTCTCCGAATCGAGTTACGATTCGAGCTCATTTTAATCCTCAAGTTGTCAAGATTTTTTAGCTGGCGACAATGGCTCTTACGCTATTTGGTCGTAGAGACCTTTCAATATGAGGCCCGTAGGCTTACTTAGCTGGCGACAATGGCTCTTACGCTGTTTTTGCCCGTAGGCTTTATTTCCGCTCGTTAAGGTCTTTTTATAGTATTTCTGCCTAACCCGTCGTCGGTTCCAGAGGAACCTCGATTTCAAGTCGTTGTCGACGATGTTTCGAGCACCTCGTAAGGTTCATAGCTCGTAGGTCGAGTAGATCGACGCTCTTGCATTTTTGGAGCTGACATTGTCGTAGCTCATTTTTGCCTATCGAGGGAAGCCTGTTTTAACCAGTTCTTTTCGAAGTATATTCGGAGTAGTGGCCTGCGATTTTTTATGACAGTAGGGCGTCCTCGAGTCACATTATTTTGGCTGTATCAGCCGTTTTGACCGTAGTCATATGCGTTTGGTCGTAACCATTTTTGATCCCTAGTGATAGTTTAGGCATCTACATCGAGGGTATGCCCTTTAGGGATTCTTACAAATGCGACATATAGCCTAAACTTCAGGATTTTCATGCCTGTTGAGGTCTTACAGTATGTCATGCCTATTGAGGTCTTACAGCTTGCCATGCCTATTGAGGTCTTACAGTTTGCCATACCTATTGAGGTCTTACAGTTTGTAGAATAGATCTGGTTATGCCGAAGCTGCCCGCTAGGGGTCTTACAGTTTTGGGTTTTCTAGTTGTATGGCGATTAACAGTAGTCTCCGAGTCATCGAGTTTGTTTAAGCTTGAAGACAGCTTCTCGTGAGCTTAGAGTTGCCTTTCAGGGGCTTGATGAACCCAGAGTTCCGACCCTGGGGTCATGCAAGTTGTCGAATCGTTAATGCTAAGTCTCTAAGTATATCAAGACTCATTTGATGGAGAAGCATTTGCCGCGAGTATGTCGAAATCTCCGTTCCTGAAATACGAAATGCCGAAAAGGTATTCTTTATTGCTTGGCGTAAATATATGCTGTAAATACATATTGTCCCGTTGCTGTGATCTCGGCCCGCATGGGTGCGACTCCTCTAATTATTTGATCCATTTACATGATTCCGTTTTGGAACTTAGCCTGCCATTTATTGGCCCTTCCGAGGGGATGGTGCTCTTAAGAGGAGGTCATCGCACGTCGTCCGACTGTAGAAGAAAGGACTGTGATCTTGTCGGACATCTTTCTTGGGGTACGTTGCTACGCTAATAATCTTGCTGGCGGGACCTTTAGGTTGGAAACCCAGTCGAGGAAAAAGAGCTCGGTGGGTTCTGCAAAGACCTCGGATCTTCGAGTGGAGTTTGGAATTTTTGAATGCCTTGGCTGACTGCTTGCATGTAGGTTAGTAAAAGGAAAGAAACAACAAAGGAGCGGAGTATTCCTTCCCTACTGCGGGGCATGTAGGCAACGTTTTTGAGGTTTGTATATTCCTGCCATTTCGAGGCGCGAGCCCTAATGCAGCCTTCCGCTGTATTTAACTGGGCTTGGCCGAAAAAGGTGGTTTTGCTTACCCCTTGATCCCTTCGAGGGTGGGGGCGTTGATGCCGACGATAGGTCATATGGTGAGGGATTTCCTCTCGTCGCCTGTAGCTTTTTGTCGAATGCCTTAGTCCCACCTTTGTTGGGGAGTTTCATCCCTTTGGCGGAGTGGGGTCAAAATCGCCTCTGGGCAGTGTGCCCATTGTCATCCGAATAAAACGTCCGGGCTTTGTGGGCTTGGCGTTCCAGTCCAAGCTCAAGCGAGTTGTATAGAGGGAGCAGCCTTCCTGATTGTTGTGGCGATCAGTGTCTGGAATCCATTGAATATTCGAGGTGTAGGAATGATTTGGTTCATTAGTTTGAACTGCCCTATTGGCTTTGGCCTGACGCCGTCGGTATAGTTGTTCAAACCACCTACACTTATGAACACATGCTTTATTTGGAATAGGTTAAATGAGGAAGGGGGTTACCAACGCATGAATACGAGGCCGAGGCAAAGTCTCGGTATCCCTTTCCTTGGATGCAAGGGTGTCCTTTAGGTATATTTCTCGAACCCGTCTTTTCCCGGTGACGAGAACTTTCTCTCTGCATTTTATGGATCTTTGAAGGGTGTCGCCGCCCTTTTACCGTCGTAGCAATACGCTGTGGCTTGTCAACTTCATTTTTCCCGATATCCTTCCTCTCCTGGAGCTGGATTCGAGCCTGACCGCTCGATGGTACTTGGTGGCGACCTCTATTGAATAGCACGGTTGTCGTTCTTTTGAGCCGGTGACCCCGCATGCCCTGCGGTTCCTGCACCGTGCCATAGTTCTCTTGAAGGGGTCTTGGTCGAACAGGTCTAAGCCGCCTGGCGTTCCCAGCTTCTCTTATAGTGATCACGATGTTTGGTGTAGCAATGCTGAAATCCCAGTCGGTTAGGCGGGGTTTCCCTATCAGTTGTGCCTTGTTAAGTCTGGTTCCATTGGAGGTTCCTCAAGGGTGTTGTCCTCGGGACATCTCCCTATTGTTGCGAGGTAGGTTGCACTTCAAGTCGTTCCTTCCATTCGCCGTGCATGGATGATACCTCCAGCTGCTTTGTATCAGCTTCTTTGTCGGGAGTCTGCTTGGATATACCGAACCCGAGGAGGTTCCTAGAGGGTTGTCCATGGCCCCGATTTAGGGCTGGTGTCGGGTGTGGGCATCCAACCGGACCTCGGCTGGGTGCCTGGTCAGGCTTCGCTCGAAATGCCCTGGAGTCGTTGGGCATGCTTCGCTTAGGCTTCGGGTGAAGGCCTATGTTGGTCGATCATCCGAAACCGGGAGCGATCTCATTCATCCTATCAAGGGATAGGGTGCGGCTTCCCGCGACATTGCATTTCTTCTTCATTTGGCCTTAGGTGTATCGGGCCTTCTCGGTACTGCTTTGATGGCGCTAACGCGTGCTTCCACAGAGGACTACGCTAGTACGATAAGCAATTCTGCGAGGTCAGGTGTCGGGCAAAGGCGTTGCGTCACGGTTCCTCTCGAAAGAGTTTCTTCAAACTTCCTCAACGAGACAGGCTCGAACTCATCATCTCGGGTGTCGCTACCCCTGAATGAGCACGCGCAAGTGGTGATGCGTCTATAGGGATCTGAGGTCCTGTCTCACCTAGGGAGTTCCAGCGTTCTGGGTTTCTATGAAGCGATTTCTGGGACCGTTTCCTCGGGAGACGGTTGCTGTAAGAGCTTCCATGAACCTGATTTGATCCTTTTGAAGAGATTCCCAAGCATCCTCACTGCGGCGGGGTCGGTTACCGACTCGTCGTTACTTGATCTTTCGTGTATTAGCTCATCGTAAAGAGATGTCTCCATCGCCACTGCGTTGGGGGTCCTCGGGCTACTTTGCAGCCGAGCGATAGCCGACTGTCGTGCCTGCAACATTTCAAAAATAACATGAAGACTAACTTTCTATTCTATCCGAGCCGGGGTTTTTTGTGCTTCCTGTTGGTCACTGTGTCGTACGCTCCTGTCGGAGTGAGAAGTTTCGTCGACTTGTTGTGCGTCCTCTAAATCTGTGTCCGCGATATCAGGATTCTATGGTGGTGCTCCAGCGGCTGGGATAGCCACGCCATTTTCCCCGTGATTTTCGAGGTTGCTATTCTCACCTCCATTTACCGAGCCGGACATTTTGGCCTGAAATCAAAGGATCTTGGACAAGAAAAAGTGTGAAAGATAACCTGTGTTTGTGTGACAAAACCAGCAAAAAAATAATCACTATTATTTTTAGACCCACAGTGGGCGCCAAACTGTTTAGCATGAAAATGGTAACAATAATTAAATTTATAAATAGGATTCTAAAAATATGTGATCTATTCCTGAGCTAGTTGTTAATGCAGTTAATGCTAAGAACGTGAAGTATAATGATAAAATGCGAGTTAAGACGAGGCAGTAATCAAACCAAAGGGGCCTATTGCCCGAATGCAGAGATGGTCGATGGGACCTCGAGGCCGGTGTTGGTATCGATCTTGAACTATTGGGGATAGCCGGGAATGGGATAACAGTTAAAGGTATAATAAGATAGGGCTCTTTCGGCCAATATTAAGCTATGATATGAAGAACAAGTTAAGAGGCAATGAATACGGGGGCGACCTCGGGCCAATGCCAAGTGATAAGAAGAATGACCGAAGATAAATGACTTTGAGCCAAGGGGAATAAGCAATTTAGAGAAGAAAGAGAGAGAGCGAGAGAGAAGATATTATTGCACTTGTGGAGAAATGGAGCGATATCCGTCCCTTACAAGGTGGGGCGAGTCCCTTTTATATAGGAGGGGTGACTCGGCTACAAGTATGTGGGGATTTATTATAAAGTACAGTGATGAGATGGCTTGACATGATGCTTCATTATAGGCTCTGGATAGGCCGGGCCTGCAAGACGTAGCCATGTGCCTAGAGGGCTTCCCCCTCTGTCCTAGCTTCGTTCTTCGTTTTCTCCGAGTCGGGCTTTGACGAGTCCCAAGGTAGGGAATTCGGTCGCGACATCCTACCCTCGGGGCCCTGGGGCATGCTTCCGAAATGTCTCGACAGCGAGAAATCAAATCTTCTGATTTCGCCACGTACAACTTTTCAAACTTTTACATGACGATTGCTCGCATGGGCTCAACTTTTTCCAATTTTATTTTACCTCTGTGGCATTTCATTTTTTGACTTCTTTCTTCAAAGTTCCAATTTCAGAGCATTGGGTAACCTTTGGCTTTTCAAAATTTGTAAGACGGTTAGTCGTGTGGGACTTAACCTTTTCAGCTTCATTTTGCCCCTGTAGGCGCCACCATGGTTAGTCGGGGTCGACTTGATGCCGTTGCCAAAGCTGGATGCCTTTTGAATATATCAGTTTGTGTCGAATGAGAGCCTTGTAGATCGGTTTTGCCATCTCTTCTTTGCCTTCGTTTTTGAAACAAAATTATACCGAAAGGGATTCAAAGTAAAACAAACAATGGAATGGAGTATGAATTTAAACAAGAGGTGTTCCTTTAGGGGAACAGAAAGATAGATTATCTGGGAGTACATACGGACTTCAATGAACATGACATGCCTTTTAGATTGGATGCCTGATCTGTGTAAGCTATCTGACCCTCAGAAACTCATCACAACTTTTGCATCAAAACTGAGAAGCTCTGCCTGGGACTGTGTTGATGCCATGGCTGTGAGGATCCTCTTTTCGATCAGTAGTTTCTTGTAACGATCCGGCCGGTCATTTTGAGAGTATTAGCCCTGATCCCCTATTTATTGCATTCTCGGTTCCTTTTTATGGTTACTTGTCTTGCCAAGGTTCTTAGTGTCGGGTTCGGGAGAGTTTTAGAGTGAAATGGGACACATAGTCCCTAAGTTTGAAGTTTAAGTTGTAAGAGTTGACCGTAGTTTGACTTGTGTGAAGACGACCTCAGAATGGAGTTTCCTTGGTTTCAATATCTCCGTACGGTAATTTTGGTCTTAGGAGCGTGTCCGGATGTTGATTTGGAGATTCATAGGTCATTTCGGCATCAAATGGCGAAAGTTGGATGATTTTTGGAAAGCTTCACCGGGAGTGGACTTTTTGATATCAGAGTCAGATTCCGATTTCGAAAGTTGGAGTAGGTCCATAATGTTAAATGTGACTTGTGTGCAAAATTTAGGGTCAATCAGACGTGATTTGATAGGTTTCGGCATAAAATATGGAAGATAGATGTTCAAAAGTTAATTAGGCTTGAATCGATGCACAATTCGTGTTTTTTGCGTAGTTTGATGTGATTTGAAGGCTCGATTAAGTCTGTATGATATTTTAGGACTAGTTGATATATTTGTTCGGGGTACTGGGGGCCTCGGATGTGATTCGTATTGAATCCGAAACAAAATATTGGATTTGTGAGAAAGCTAAAGCATTGTTGTGTCTGGTTCAATTGTACCTGCGCATTTTGGGCCACAGGTGCGGTACCGCAGATGTGGTCAGAGTCCCGCAGAAGCGGACTCACAGGGGCGATGGAGGAAACGTAGAAGCGGAAAGGCTAGCTAAGCCTGGGGTTGTAGAACCGGAGCCCCTTCCGTAGAAGCAAGAGCACATATGTGCATTTTGGTCGGCAGAGGCGGAGGTTGCTGTCGCGCCCCCTTTTTTTCCTTTTGACGGGGAAGTCCATGTTTCGACATTCATAGGGGAAATAACTCATTTTCTTTTGGAATTTGGGTATTTAAAGAGTCGCCACCTAACGGATTATGGTGCGTTAGGGCACCTTGAGCAATTAACTCATGGACTAGTTTGCATTACTAGAGGTTTAGGATAAGGGCTTGAAATAACCTTGAGGGGAAGGTGTTACGCACCCCTCGTGGTCCACAATAGTGGGTTTCGGCCGAACTTAAACTAAGTGAATTAGTCATTTTAACAAATAAACAATTTCAACACGTATTCTCATATAGAGGCATGTTTTGACATTCTAAGCACATGTATGATTCAAGTAATGAAACAAGGGAAATTGCTTGAACAAGTTGCACATATATAAAGAAAATGTAAATTTATCTAAACAACGGGAGTTGGGAAAGAGGGGTCCTAGGTTGGTTAGCCTACAGGATCATACCCACACAATGCCCGGTAATCACTCCTCAATAAGGGGCTACATGTGACATTAGCGCGTAGTCATCATATCCTTACTATCCAATTCCCTCCCCTTGGTCATAGCCTAAAGCATTCTAGCAACCTTGAAAGATATCCTATGCGTGCACTACTCGTCCCTTCCTTGTGGCCCTGGAGGTATTTAGGACCTCTAATTTAGGTAGTTCTAGACCATCCTAAGGTATTTAAAGGAGAAAAGTCTAAGCGTCAATCAAAACAATTAGTACTGCATTTAAAGAGGGAACAATTAAAGGCTCACATTTTTACCTCCCCAAACAGAACAACTAAGTGCACGTCTCAAACAACAGTTTCAGAGATTTAAGAGAAAAACCTTAGAACATGATATCTAGGTGAGCAGAGAGTATACAGTATTGAATTAGGGCCAAAGTGTCAAAGAACTGAATCCTACTTGCCTACTGATTCTTTTAAACCTGTTGAATGTGAGCAGTCTCAAATAACAAGGCGCAGTTTTATAGTTTACAGGATTTTATCGCCCTACAAGCTTGCCTAGACGCGTAATAGTGATATCCTAGGTGCATGATATCTATTATTGATTACGAATGCAACAAAATAGCAAACAGTTTTTTTAGTGGCAGTTTAGATCCTATAGGCATGTTCTCTAGTAATATTAATTAAGGCAGCGTTGAAAACTTATTAAAGGGGCGGACAGATTAATTAACTAAAGCGATTCAGAATAAACATGAATTAAACTAATTTTTCTAACCAACTGGTATAAAGTCCTATAGGCATGATTTCTAATCAAGCATAATATGAAGCAAGCAGAATTCATTTGACCAAAGTGAAACCCCTATAGGCATGATTTCTATTAAAGCTGATTTTAACTCCTATAGGCATGATACCTAATTATTAAAAGCTAATTTAGAGCCTATAGGCATGGCTTCTAATTGTGTGGGAGTAAAGCAAACAGAACTTATTTAAACCAAAGCAGATCCTTTAGGCATGTTATCTAACAAACACATTTGAATAAACATGGACCCTATAGACATGGTATCTACCCAACTTTACCTACAGTATATAACTACCCTCCCTTTTTACTAGTCACCCCACTATTTGTTTACAATAATTATTACAGACCAATGAATTGAATAAAAATACATAAATAGAACAGAAATTAATCTATAGGGAGCCTGAGGTAGGTCCAAATGATTTCCAAGCCTCTAGTAGTCTCAAATGCCAAAGTTCCATAGCCAATTTTATGTCTAGGTGTGTCAGAGTTCCCTAAGGACCTCAAGGATCCCGGGTAGTGCTCACACCTAGACCTTTCTCAAATAATAACTAATTATTGTGCAGTGTGGAAGTGCCAGCCCTGATATGCCAGAGTTCAAAGAGATATCAAGAGTCTCTAAGCAGTACACATACCAAAGGGGCAGGACCTAGTATTCTAGGAGTAAGTGAAAGTGCATAATGGTTTGAAAGAGTTTAAAAGAAAGGTCTTAGGACTGAAAAGAACTTCTGAAAACCATTAGTGATAAAACAGTTTGAGGGAAGTGTAAAGAAATAATTTTGCAATCAGAACACAAGTCATAGAACAAACAGTTTTAGGGAGTACTTTGGCAAGCAGCCTTCACACAAGGGAAGAGGGAATTGGCAACATAGAGAGTACACCTTATTGGAGCACACAAACATCAGGATATATAGAGTTTTGAGGGGGTTCTATAGAACTAGTAGGTAGAATGCAGGTCATGCAACAAAGATCACAGCAGAAACATGTTGAAGCCATTCTAGGGAGAGCAATCAACTTAGCAGGAGTGAGGCAGAACAGGTAAAGACTTAGATGGACATGCTAGGCAAGTATTAATAGGTGAAGACATGCTAATTACACAAAGGTAGAGTCTAGGCATGCTAGATAAACAGTAGTCAGTCAAACAAGCTTAGTTTCATATGTAGACATGTTAGACAAGATAGCAAACAAGCAAGTAAAGTAGAAACATGCTAATTATAAATTTGAATAGGCAGTATTAAGCATGCTGGGTAAGCAGTAAACAGGGGCAAGAATGGACTCAGGCCATATGGACTAAAGGAGTAAGTAAACACATAGGTTTTGATTCTTAAAGTTAATCAGAAGCATACCTAGTTAAAGAATGAAAAATACAAGATGTGAGAGAGGTATTGTGCAATTTCCAGCCTTGGCTTGCAGTCAGCTAGAACAACAGAGATCACAAGTAGCAAGGAGAGCAGAGAGAGCCTTTTTAGAGTGTAAAAGTGGTAGTTTTGTACTATTGTTCGTGCCCAGAAGTTAAAATAAGAGGGAGTTTATATACTAATCAAGAGTTAAACAAAATAAGTTAAGGGATCAATTATGTATCAATTAGGGAAATTCACAGAATCAATCACACACGTAAAATCAGTAAGTCTTCCCCTTAATCAAGGGATAATCAATCAACGGTAAAAGCATGATAGATATTTAAGGAAGGGAATCAAGTAAGGCTTGGGTATAGAGTACGTAATTAGGGGTGAATGAACATGAGTTTAATTAAGGAAATAATTGGCAAGAATCAGCAAATAACAAATAAGGAAATAGAAAACTAATTAAAGTAAGAAGTTCAATCAAACTGAGCAGAGCAGTAAGAATCAAAGGTTTTGTTAAAGAAAAGAGTTTCAATCAAAGCAAAAATAAGAACTTCAGAATAGTCCAGGGTTTAAGAGAAAATCACGTAAAGAGTCAGCAAATATTGCAGACAATCCAAACAGGTAAGGGAAGGAATAGTCAGGGCTCAACACATAGTTTTTAAACGAAGCAAATTGGTAAATCAAAATTCAAAACAACCCTGATTTTAAGGAGAAAAATATTGGTTTACCATGAATAGTCGAAATGAACATAGACATATAGAGTCAGTAGACAAGTTGAACCAAGAAACTCAGTAGAGGCATATTAGGATAAGAAAATCACAAGACATCTAATTGGCTAAAGAAAAATCACAAAACCAAAGCAAGGACAAAGTCAGTACACAAGTAGCTCAGAAACCAAACAAAAAATGCCGAAAAATTAGGGCTTTTAGTATAAACAAGTTAAGGTTAGAGAAAACCTAACGAAATCGGTTAAAACATATAGGAAACAGAAGATCAAACACTCAAAATTATCAAATGTTTTGGAAAAAGAAATTTCCGGAAACCCTAGTTTAGAGAAAATGAAAAATCATTCGAAAATAAGACAATTCTGGTAAAAAATCAAAAGGTTCTTGTAAAACTCATATGAAATAGGTCCAAACCATCTCAGATCTATACAGATCTAAGAGATTCAGAAGGAAGAAATTAGGGTTTCGAGAAGAACAACATAGAAGTTAAGGAGAAAGCTTAGAAACCCATAGATATAGGAAGATCTTACTCAGAATTGAATCGGATTAGCCTGAAACAGGAGAGAAAGGGCCATAGATGCAAGCGGACTGACCCTTCTCCCTCGAGGACCTTAGAGATGGCAATACCAACGTAAGAGAGGCCATTAGAGTCCTGATGTGGTAGGGAAACACCATGAAAGATAGAATATGACCGGGGAAGTGGGTAAATTAGGGTTAGGGCTTGAGAGGTTTTGGAGAGGAAAGGGATTTTAGGGCGGTTGATGAGAAATGGCCGGGTTTTGGGGGGGTTGTTTGGTTAAAAAAAGAAAGGGTTAATTGTGGTTGTTGATCTCTATGAACAACGACCGAGATTGAATGAGATTGGGGCCAGTTAAGGCATTGAGTTTTGGGCTGGGTAGGTTTAGGTTAAAAATTGGGCTGGGTATTGGGTCAAATTTGAATAAAAATAGGGCCAGACTTTAAATAGCTAATTTTAATAACTAAATAATTTATAAAAATAATAAATGAATACCAAAACATATCTTTGTGTAATAAAATGATTTAAAATAGTTATTTAATATTTTAAAAATATAAAAGACCATTTTATGCATAAATAATGTAATTATACATTAGTATGGTCTATTATTGCAAAGATGCACAATTTAGCCTAAAATATATAAATGTAATTACAAAAAATGCACTAAAAATATTTAAATACTATGTTGGTATAAATAATAAATTTATATGGCTAAATCATCATAAAAGAAATTTTAAGGATAATTATTGGATATTTATATAATAAAAGAGAAGAAATAAATTGATTTGGAGCTTTTAAAACTATGGAAAAATTATAAAAAACTTATGCATGCTTATAACTGCATATGTACTATTTTGAAAGTATATATACATGCTTAAAATATGTGAGAAAAAATTGAGTATCAACAGTTGCTGGCTTAAGTGACAACCGCACCTGCAATGAAAATTCCGTAGGTGCGGAGCCGCAGATGCGACTGTGGGTTCGCAGGTGCGAATTCACTGGGCAGAAAAGGCCTAATTTCGAGGGTTTGATCTTACTTTGAATTTTGGACCTAGAGAGCTCGATTTGTGGTGATTTTTGAGAAATTTTCAAGGAAATCATTGGGGTAAAAAATTCTCACTCGGTTTTAGCTATATTACACGAATCTAGTGTTGTTTTCATCATTTGATTAGTGTTTTTAGTTGGAAATTTGGGAGGAAATTGGGAAAACTTCTTTGGCTAAAATTTGGGGATTTGAAAGGCGATTTGAGGTCGATTTGAGTAATTCTTGTATGGTTGGACTCAATATCGAATGGATGTTAAAATTTTATAATTTTGGTCAGGTTCCGAGACGTGGGCCTGGGTAAATTTTTTGGAGCAATTTTTCAATGGATATTTGGATTTTATAATTTTGGTCAGGTTCCGAGACGTGGTCCTGGGTCAACTTTTTGGAGCTATTTTTCAATTTCTTGTTAAAGTCATGATTTCATTATTTAGATTAATTCCTTATAGTTATATTTATAGTACGTAATTGCTTTTGGCTAAATTTGGGCCGTTTGGAGTCAGAAAGTCAAGGGAAAGACTTTCTTATTGATTGATTGAGCGAGGTTTGAAGTAAGCGAATTGTCTAACCTTGTGAGGTGGAAGTTCCCCTTAGGTTTTGGTATCTTTATGGTAAATTGCAATACGAGAAGGTCGTGTATGCGAGGTGAAGAGTGCGTAATCGGGCTAAATGTTGAAAATTCGGTTTTTGCTAAGTCGTTTCCTTTTATTTCCTTAATTGAGTTACTCTAGCATGTGTAGCCATCATGTTTAGCCTAATTTCACATGTCAACATGTGTTATCTCTTATTTGCAATTGTGCATCATTCTTAGTTGAATTACATGTTTCCTTGATTTTGTATTCATTCTTTAACTGTAGGATACTTTACTTGTAATATCATTGTTTCATTTTTTATATATTGGTTTTTGTGATTATTTGTTGATATGACTGTTTGGTTGGGGCACGAGATTTTGCCGTGCAGATTGTTATTGTGGCATGAGGTTTCTGTCGTGCAGATTGTTACTGTGGCACAAGGTTTCTGACGTGCGGATTGTTATTATGGCACGAAGTTTCTATCGTGCGAATTGCTATTATAGCACGAGGTTTTTGTCGTGCCGTTGTGAGATATTTATTTTTGGGACTACGAGGCGGTACCTCAGGAGTGACCTTGTTGTTTTCCTCTATTTGTTGTATTGTTGTTGTTGTCGTTGTTCCTTAAATTGTAACTTCTTGCTTCTTTACGTCTTGTAATTGTCTTCTTTGATTTCATGTTGTTATTCTCTGTGAATTTCTATGATTCCACTTCTCTGTCATTTCATTATAGCATTTTATTTTTTGCCTTGTTTTCCTTATCATACTAGTAGGGCCCTGACCTGACCTCGTTACTACTCTGCTGAGATTAGGCTTGGCACTTACTAGGTGTACCATTGTGGTGTACTCATACTACGCTTCTGCTAATCTTTTTTTGCAGATCTAAGTACTTCCTACCAGACTAGGTACCAGTGAGCTAGCTGTGCGTGGAGACTTCAAGGTATATCTGTCAGTGTCCGCAGACCTTGAAGTCTCTCTCTCTCTCTCTCTTTACTATGTTGATTTCCTTATTCTCATCAAACTCTGATGTATAGAGATATTTTAATGTTTTTCTTTAGAGCTTGTGACTTATTTCTACCAGGTTTTGGGAGTTGTAATTATATTGGAATTGTAGTTTTTATTTATTGCATATATTGAGGTTTGAATTTCAACTTAATATTCAGTTGTTCTGCAAAATTGTTAGGCTTACCTAGTCTTAGAGACTAGGTGCTATCACGATATCATACGGAGGGAAAATGGGGTCGTGACTAGTTGGTATCAGAGCTCTAGGTTCATAGGTGTTATGAGTCACAAACATGTCTAGTAGAGTCTCGCAGATCGGTACGGAGACATCTGACTTATCTTCGGGAGGTTATGGAACTGTTAGGAAAAATTCACTTCTTTGATTCCTTATTATGGGAAATTATTGACTTCAGGATTCTAAACTTCTGTCTTTCTATTCTTTCACAGATGGTAAAGACACATATAGTCGGATCATATGACCAGACACCCGCACCCCCAGCTAGTGCCGCGAGAGGTCGGGGCCTGGTTAGAGGCCGGGGACGTCCACTTGGTGCATCTAGAGCACCTGCACGAGCTGCTACAGAGGAGCCACTAGTAGCTCTAGTTGGAGCGCAGGCACCTGAGACGCCTGTTACTGCACCAGCTTTTTAGGAGACCCTCGCCTAGTTTTTGAGCATGTTCGGCACTTTAGCTTAGTAGGGTTGATCCTACTTGCTCCTGCCTTATCTCATGCCAGGCGAGGAGCACAGACTCCCGCTGCCCGTACCCTAGAGCAGTGGGTTCAGATCGACTGATAACTAGGGATTATAGTTCATTTTACACTCCTTCTTACTTGAGTTTTGATTAAAAATATATACAAAATAGTCCCAAAGGCTTACATGTTGTACTTGTTTGCAGGGTTTGATAAAAAAGGTGACAATTAGTCAAAACCAGCTCAAAAAGGAGTGAAACGTGCACAAGTACCCAGAACAAGTCCAAGCACAGTGCAACAGATCCACTGGGATCGCATTCCATTTAGTGCGATCCGCAGTGAGGAGATTCAGAGAGGTGCATATTTTGGAAACTCAAGCACTGCGGCCGCAAAGCATTTAGTGCGGACTGCAGAGGCCTCACCGCGGACACAATCGAGTTTGTGCGGTCCGCAAAGATGGGGTTCAGAGAGTTGGGAGTTTGGAGATTAATGCCAATGCGGTTCGCGGACTTTTTTGTGCGGACCGCAATTGAAGCCACCACGGCCGCGGTGCATTTTATGTGGCCCACGGTGGCCAAATTCAGAGAGCAGAGACTTGAAGCCAAAAAACCTCACCGTGGCCACACTCCATTTCTTGCAGTTCGCGGTACCCTCACAGGGGTATTTTTGTCCAGAAAATTCGGCCTAGTATAAATACTTTCTTTTCCCATTTTTAGGTCATCTTTTGTAATCTAACTTTCAACTAAGCACGTGAACGGTGATTTTTGGCTAGTTTGAGTAATTTTATAGCGAGTTTATCATTGAATCTTCAATTATTAGCTTGTAATTAAATCTTATGGGTTATTCTTCATCTATTTCTTTGTTTTCTTCCATTATTATGAGTAGCTAGACCTGTTAGTTAGGGTTGTGGCTCAACCCTAGTGTGGGTATTTGATTGATCTTTTAATTTAAGGCATAGATGTTTATGGGTAGTTGATATTTGGACTGATTTGTGTTTTCCATATTGAATTAGTGGTTGCAAACACTAATTTGTGCCTATTTGACTTGGGTTCTTCTTGAGAAAGAGAACTTGAGTCTTGGAAAATCAGTCCAACAAGGAATTGGGGTGTAATCAAGAGATTGATAGCCCAAATTAAAGGGTTAAACCTAGATATAGTAATACCCGACTTGAGCCTTATTGCTTGCACAATTTGGATACCCAATTGGTCTTGAGAAAGTCAATTAGGGCAAAGTCACTCAAGCTACCGAGAGGTATAGAGTGAGTAATTTCGTGCATTAGCTATATCACAATCCCCAACATAACTTCTTTGCCTTAGGCTTTAGATCCCGTTAAGTATTCACCTAGGAGAAAGTCACTTCCCTAGTGCCTCTTTAACTAATTAGAAAACCCTACAAGTAATCATTCTTAGTTTAATTTAGCTTATCAGTAGCATAAATATTAGAAGTAATATCTAACCAAAAGATGATTGGAAGAGTAATTAAGAGCACTACGCATCTCTAGTTTAGATAGGAATCCAATTCCCACTTCTAGCTCCCTGTGGATTCGATCCTGACCATCTCGGGTAAAAGCTGCTTCGACCGCTATCGCCACTTTGTAGTGGTGTAGGGTTGGCTCCGATCATTGACTAGGTTTTAGAGGTCATACCAGTGCAGCTGGTAGCCCCAATTCAACCCGAGGCTAGGGTAGTAGTTTCTGAGGAGGAGGAGCTTGGGCTTGAGAGGTACAAGAAGTACCACCCTCCTACTTTCAGTGGCTTGGCGTTAGAGGATACCTAGGTTTTTCTTGAGGAGTGCCACTGTATCCTCTATACTATGGGTATTGCAGAGTCTAGTGGGGTTTCTTTTACTATATTCCAGCTTAGGGAAGCGGCTTATTAGTGGTGGCGTGCATATGAGTTGGGTAGTCCAGCTGAGGTAGCTTCACTACTTGGAATTAATTCTCGGATATGTTCTTGAGGGAGTATGTTCCCCCGAGTCTTAAAGATACATAGCGCACAGAGTTTAAGTAGTTGCGCCAGGGTTCTATAACCATGTTAGAGTATGCAGTTAGGTTCAGTGATTTGGCTAGGCATGCACTAGCCTTGGTTGCTACTATTAGAGAGCAGGTCCGTTGATTTATCGAGGGGCTCAACCCTAGTATCAGATTTAGTATGGCCTGATAGTTGGAAATGGACATCACATACCAGCAAGTAATGGGGATTGCCAGGAGACTGGAGGGTATGCTGACTCGGGAGAGAGAGGAGAGAAAGGCCAAGAGGTCTCAAGAGTCTGGCACTTATAGTGGTACTCATGCCCTAGCTGCAGCTCTTCAGGGGAGGGGCTATGTGAGTCGCCCTGTTCATTCAGCACTTCTAGCCGCCAGCGGTATTCCGGTCACTTCTAGGCCCCAGGCACCCTATTATGCTTTGCCATTTTCTAATACACCTCCTGTACGGGGTGCTTTCAGCGGTCAGTCTAGCCGATTTGGCCCGAGCCAGCCACTGCACCCATGTCCTCCGAGAGCTTGTTTTGAGTGTGGTGACACTCGCCATATGGTGAGGGATTGCCCCAAACTTAGGAGGGGTGCACCTCCACAGACTAATCAAGCTCTGCATGCTCCACCGGGTCCTCGGACTATGGTTACAACACCAGCTACCACTCTACCTACTTAACCAGCTCGAGGTGGAGGTCGAGTAGGTAGAGGCCGCCCTAGAGGGGGAGGCCAGGCCAGATACTATGCTCTTCCTACTTAGACGGAGGTAGTTGCATTTGACTCTATCATTACAGGTATTGTTCAGGTCTGTCATAAAGATGCATCAGTCTTATTTGATCTAGGCTCCACTTATTCCTATGTGTCATCTTATTTTGCTCCGTATTTGGGTGTATCCCATGATTCTTTGAGTTCTCCTATGTATGTGTCTACACCTGTGGGAGATTCTATTGTTGTTATTAGTATGCATCGGTCGTGTTTGGTTGTTCTTAGTGGTTTTGAGACTAGAGCCAATTTTTTATTGCTCAATATTGTAGACTTTGATATTATTTTGGGCATGGACTAGTTGTCGCCCTATTATACTATTCTTGATTATCACGCCAAGACCGTGATGCTTGCTATGCCAGGATTCCCACAGTTAAAGTGGAGAGGTACCATCGATTACACTCCTAGCAGAGTTATTTCATTTCTAAAGGCTTAGCGGATGGTTGAAAAGGGGTGTGATGCCTATCTAGCTTATGTGAGAGATGTCAGTGTTGATATTCCAACCGTGGAGTCAGTTCCGGTAGTGAGGGATTATCCAGATGTATTTCTAGCAGATCTTCTAGGCATGCCGCCTGACAGGGATATCGACTTTGGTATTGATTTGTCATCGTGCACTCAACCCATCTCTATTCCTCCATATAGTATGGCTCCGCCTAAGTTGAAGGAGCAGTTACAAGAGTTGCTTGATAAGGGCTTCATTCGGCCTAGTGTGTCGCTTTGGGGTGCTCAAATCTTGTTTGTAAAGAAGAATGATGGTTCTGTGTGCATGTGTATTGATTATTGCCAGTTGAACAAAGTTACAGTGAAGAACAGTTATCCATTGCCACGTATTAATGACCTATTTGATCAGCTACAGTGTGCTAGAGTGTTTTCCAAGATTGACATGTGTTCAGGTTATCATCAGTTAAAGATTCGGGAGCCAGATATTCCAAACTACCTTTAGGACTTGGTATGGTCACTAAGAGTTACTTGTGATATCATTTGGGCTAACCAACACCTCGAACATCATTCATGCACTTGATGTACAGTGTATTCCGACCCTATCTTGACTCATTCGCCATTGTTTTTATTGACGACATTCTAGTGTACTCCCGGAGTCAGGAAGATCATGAGCATCACCTGAGGACTGTTCTCCAGACTTTGATAGAAAAGAAGTTATATCCGAGATTTTCAAAGTGTGAGTTTTGGCTGGATTTAGTGGCATTTTTGGGTCACATAATGTCGAATAAGGGGATCAAGGTGGATCCGAAAAAGGTTAAAGCAGTGCAAAGTTGGCCCAGACCGTCCTCAGCTATGGATATCTAGAGTTTTCTTGGTTTGGCAGGGTATTACCGTCGATTTGTAGAGGGTTTCTCATCTATTGCAACACCTATGACCAGGCTAACCTAGAAGGGTGCTTCGTTCAGTTGTACAGAGGAGTGTGAGGAGATCTTTCAAAAGCTCAAGACTGCTTTGACTACAACCCCATTATTGGTATTGCCTACATGTTCGGGGTCTTATACTATATATTGTGATGTGTCACGTATTGGTCATGGCACGGTGTTGATGTAGGATGGCAAGATGATTGCCTACGCATCTAGACAGCTAAAGGTGCATGAGAAGAACTATCCTGTCCACGACCTTGAGTTAGCAGCTATTGTTCATGCCTTGAAGATTTGGGGGCACTATTTGTATGGTGTCTCTTGTGAGATCTATACCGATTACCATGTGTTTAAATAGAAGGATCTTAATTTTCATCATCAGAAGTGGTCAGAGTTGCTTAAGGACTATGATATCACCATTCTGTATCATCCGGAAAGGCCAATGTGGTGGCCGATGCCTTGAGACGTAGGGCGGAGAGTTTGGATAGTTTACCATATCTACCAGCAGCGGAGAGGCCATAAGCATTAGATGTTCAGGCTTTGGCCAACCAAATTGTTAAATTGGATGTTTTTGAGCCGAACCAAGTTTTGGTTTGTGGGGTTCCTCAATATTCCCTTTATGATCGTATCATAGAGCATCAATATGATGACCCCCATCTGCTTGTCCTTAAGAACACGGTTCAGCTCGGTAATGCCAAAGAGGCCACTATTCGAGATGACGGTGCATTGAGTATGTAGGGCAAGCTATGTGTGCCTAATGTAGATGATTTGCGAGAGTTGATTCTCCAGGAGGCTCACAGTTTGTGGTAATCCATTCATCCAGGTGCCATGAAGATGTATCAGGACTTGAGGCGGCATTATTGGTGGAGGAGAATGAAAAAGGACATAGTTAAGTATGTAGCTCGATGCCTAAATTGTCAGCATGTGAAATATGAGCAACAGTAGCCAGGTGGATTGCTTCAGAAGCTAGATATTCCGGAGTGGAAATGGGAGCGGATAACTATAAATTTTGTGGTTGGGCTCCCACGGACTCAGAGGAAGTTCGATGCAGTTTGGGTGATTGTGGATAAGTTGACCAAGTCAACTCATTTCATTCTAGTGGTGACAACTTATTCTTCTAAGTAGCAGGCTCGAGTTTATATCCGCAAGATTGTCAGGCTTTATGGCGTGCCGATATCCATCATTTATAACCGGGGTACACAGTTTACATTGCGATTCTGGAGGGTCGTACAACATGAGTTAGGTACCTAGGTTGAGTTGAGCATTACATTGCACCCTCAAACGGACGCACAGTTTGAGCGCACTATTAAGATATTGGAGGATATGCTTTGTGCATGTATGATGGAGTTTGGGGTTCTTGGGATCCGTTTTGCCACTTGCGGAGTTTGCCTACAACAACAGTTATCAGTAGAGCATTTAGATGGCCTCGTATGAGGCTTTGTATGGTAGACAGTGTCGGTCTCCAGTGGATTGGTTCGAGCCGGGCAAGGCTAGGCTATTGGGTACAGACTTGGTTCGGGATGCTTTATAAATGGTTAAGTTTATTCAGGATCGACTTCGTATAGCCCAATCCAGACAGAAGAGTTATGCGGATCGGAAGGTTCGCGATGTTGCATTCACGGTTGGGGAGTGGCTCTTGCTCCGGGTTTCACTCATGAAGGGTGTTATGAGGTTTGGGAAGAAGGGCAAGTTGAGCCCTAGGTATATCGGGCCTTTTGAGATCCTTTAGAGGGTTGGAGAGGTGGCTTATAGACTTGCACTATCACCTAGTCTAGTTGTAGTTCATCTAGTATTCCATATTTCCATGCTTCGGAAGTATCACATCGATCCGTCTCATATGTTAGATTTTAGCTCAGTCTAGTTGGACAAGAATTTGTCTTATGTTGAGGAGCCGAGGGCCATCTTGGACAGGCAGGTTCAAAAGTTGAGGTCGAAGAACATTGCTTCAGTGATGGTTTAGCGGAGGGGTCAGCTAGTCGAGAAAGAGACTTGGGGGACCGAGCATGATATGCGCAGCCGTTACCCTCATCTTTTCACCACTTCAGGTATGTCTATATACTCATTCGAGGACAAACGTTTGTTTCAAGAAACGTGTGAAATTCGATTTCTTTCACTTTTATTTGATTCATTGTTAAGACGAGATATCCTTATCTCCCTCCCACCAAGATAGGAAATTAACAAACGAGAAATCTAGTAAGCTGGATCAAGAAGAAAATTCTTTTTTCTCCAAGAATTTAGTTCAGGAGACAAGTAGAATCTCTTCATTCCATATTTCGATGAAATATCTTGAATTTTATGTTGAATTGCTAGGTGTATGTACATGGATCAATCAAGTGAATTTTGTTCGGCCGGGATCAATTCAATAAAAGAAAAAAAAGCAATTTGAGTTGGCCTTAAAACAATTCATTGCATTTTCTCCTAGACTTCCTAGGTAAATCCATTTTATTATTCAACAATGAGCCACTAGATACTATGTATCTACTGCATGTACTTATGCATATATACTTATGTTTATAATATATATACATATAAATATTTTATCCATATAGTGAATAAATTCAGAAAATGACTCGGCCGGCCATTTTGAGAGTATTAGCCCTGATCCCCTATTTATTGCTTCTACTTTTTCTGGTTACTTGACTTGCCGGGGGTGCTTGGTGTCGGGTTCGCGAGAGTTTCGGAGTGAAATGGGACACATAGTCCATAAGTTTGAAGTTTAAGTTGTAATAGTTGACCGTAGTTTGACTTGTGTGAAGACGACTCCGGAATGGAGTTTTGTCGGTTCCAATAGCTCCAGGGTATTTTGGTCTTAGGAGCATGTCCGGATGTTGATTTGGAGGTCCGTATGTCATTTCGGCATCAAATGGAGAAAGTTGGATGATTTTTGGAAAGTTTGACCGGGAGTGGACTTTTGATATCGGGGTCGAATTCCAATTCTGCAAGTTGGAGTAGGTCTGTAATGTCAAATATGGCTTGTGTGCAAAATTTGGGTCAATCAGACGTGATTTGATAGGTTTCGACATCGAATATTAAAGTTAGAAGTTCAAAAGTTCATTAGGCTTGAATCGATGCTCAATTCGTGTTTTTAGCGTTGTTTGATGTGATTTGAAGGCTTGACTAAGTCCATATGATGTTTTAGAACTTGTTGGTATATTCGGACGGGATCCTAGGGTCCCCGGATTAAATCCGGAACAGAAATATTGGACTTGTGGGAAAGCTGAAGCATTGCTGTGTCTGGTACAATCGCACATGCGCACTTTGGGCTGCAGGTGTGGCACCGTAGAAGCGGCCATCGAGCCGCAAAAGCGAAATTGGACTGCCTAGTTGGGACTGCAGATGCAGTCAGAGTCCTGCAGCAGCGGACTCACTGGGGCGATAGAGGAATCATAGAAGCAGAAGGGCTAGCCAAGCCTAGGGTCGCAGAAGTAGAGCCCCTTCCGCAGAAGCGAGAGCGCATATGCGCATTTTGGTCCGCAGAAGCAGAGGTTGCTGGGCTAAGTGAGAACCGCACCTGTGATTGAAATTTCGCAGGTGCCGAGCCGTAGATATGACTGTGGATTCGCAGGTGCAAATTCTCTGGGCAGAAAAAGCCTAATTTCGAGGGTTTGATCTCACTTTGATTTTTGGACCTGGAGAGCTCGGTTTGTGGCGATTTTTCGAGATATTTTTAAGGAAATCATTGGGGTAAGAAATTCTCACTCCGTTTTGGCTATATTACACGATTCTATTGTTGTTTTCATCATTTGATTAGTTTTTTTAGTTGGAAATTTGGGGGGGGGAACTTCTTAGGCTAATATTTGGGGATTTGAATGGCGATTTGAGGTCGGATTTGAGTAATTCTTGTATGGTTGGACTCGATATTAAATGGGTGTTAGGATTTTATAATTTAGTCGTGTTCCGAGATGTGGGACCGGGTCGACTTTTTGGAGCGATTTTTCAATTTATTGTTAAAGTCATGGTTTCATTATTTAGATTAGTTGCTTATAGTTATATTTATAGTATGTAATTACTTTTGGATAGATTTGGACCGTTCGGAGTCAGAGTGTCGAGGGAAAGGTATTCTTATTGATTGATTGAGTGAGGTTTGAGGTAAGTGACTTGTCTAACCTCGGGGGGGGGGGGATTCCCCTCAGGTTTTGATATTGATATGGTAAATTGCAATACGTGAAGGCCGTGTACTTTAGGTGATGACTGCGTACTCGGGATAAATGTTGAAAATCCGGTTTTTGCTAAGTAGCTTCCTTTTATTTCCTTAATTGAGTTACTCTAGCATGTGTAGTCACCATGTTTAGCCTAATTTCATATGTCAACGTGTCTTATATCTTATTTGCATTTGTGCAGCATGCTTAGTTGAATTACCTGCTTCCTTGATTCTGTATTCATTCTTTAACTTTAAGATTCTTTACTTGTAATATCATTGTTTCATTTGTTATGTGTTGGTTTTCGTGATTATTTGTTGAGATGACTGTTTGGTTGGGGTGCGAGATTTCTGCCGTGCGGATTGTTATTGTGGAACGAGGTTTCTGCCGTGCGGATTGTTATAGTGGCATGAGGTTTCTGCCATGTAGATTGCTATTGTAGCACATGGTTTCTGTCGTGCGGTTGTTATTGTCTGTCCGAGGTTTCTGCCATGCCGTTGTGAGATATTTACTTTTGGGACTATGAGGCGGTACCTCAGGAGTGTCCTTGTTGTTTTCCTCTGTTTGCTGCATTGTTGTTGTTGTTCCTTAAATTGTAAATTCTTGCTCTACGTGTTGTAGTTGCCTTCTTTGATTTCGTGTTGTTATTCTCCGTGAATTTCTATGGTTCCACTTCTCTGTCATTTCATTGTAACATTTTATTTTCTGCCTTGTTTTCCTTATCATACAAGTAGAGCCCTGACGTGACCTCATCACTATTCTACTGAGGTTAGGCTTGGCACGAGGTTCGGTTTGGCACTTACTGGGTACTATTGTAGTATACTCGTACTACGCTTCTGCACATCTTTTTGTGCAGATCCAATTACTTCCTACCAAACCAGGTACCAGTGAGCTAGCCGTGCTTGGAGACTTCAAGGTATATCTGCCAGTGTCCGCAGACCTTGGAATCCGTCTCTCTCTTTATTATGTTGTTTTCCTTATTCTTATCAGACTTGATTAATAGAGATATTTTAGTGTTTCTCTTTAGAGGTTGTGACTTATTTCTACCGGCTTTTGGGAGTTGTAATTATATTGGAATTGTAGTTTTTATTTATTTCAGATGTTGAGGTTTGAATTTCAGCTTAATATTCAGTTGTTCCGCAAAATTATTAGGCTTAACTAAGGGTGAAAAGTGGGCCGGTTAGGCCTGGGACCGGCCCAAGCCCGTGAGCCCATATGGGTAGTAGGCCTAAACGGTCCTACCCGTATAAGCCCGGCACAAAGGAGACATACAGGCCCATGTGGGCCGGTTCACAATAGGGGCCCGTTAGGACCGGGATCGTTTGGGCCTGAGACCTGCTCCTAAGTGGGCCGGTTCAACCGGTCCTAACCGGTCCCAAATGGTCTCAACCGGTCCCCAACGGCTAATTTTTTTTTAAAAAAATTCTCAATTAAATTTCTGACTGTTGCACCTTTAAAGTGTAGCCATTATTACTGCCAAAATAGTCGTTGGCTATTTATAAAATAGTCATTTAACCCTCCCCCCCCACCCCACCCCAATTTTGTTTTAACCCAAACTTTTTATAATTACACTTTTTTCCTATTTTCAACTATAAATACCCCCTCATTCTTTCATTTTTCTTCACCAAATCATCAATCTCTCTCTAATTTTCTTCTAAAATTGGTTACTTTGTTGTTGCAACTTGTGTGAAAAAATGTGAAGTTGGTGAATTGAAGTATTCAAGTCTTCAACGATAATTAATTTCAACAAGTTATTCGTCAATTCGGTAAACTTGTTCCAACACTTTAGTTTTAATATTATAGTTTTGTTTGTTTTATTTAATTACTTTGTATAATTATAATTAAGATGGCCTATTCCTTACAAAAATATTTAGTAAAAATAAGGGAAAATCCAAGAGTGGTGAATCTAGTGGCCAATCTATTCCTCCTCTAATTCTTCGGCCTTCCCTACCCAAATCTCATACCCGCCCTACACCTGCTCCTATTCTTTATAGTGATAATACTTTATTACAATTTACGGAGAGTCAATATGTTTATAATGTTGGAGGTGATGAAAACTTAGATCATGAATATATGAATTCTCTTTATGGTAATCCAACTATTGATGAAGAAGATGAGCAGGAAATAGATTTAGATGAAATGCAACCGGATGATGATACACCCACTAGTCCTATTGCTCAAGTTAACCCAACTAATCCAAATGATGCCCCGGTTGACCCCCTGTTACTACCCCTACTTTTTCTAGACAATCTTTTAAACGGGCCGAAACATCTCTTGTTTGGCCATTTTTTATTCAAATAAGAGAAAAAAATAAAGCTAAGTGTAAAACTTGTGGCAAAGATTTAGCTTTTAACTATGTTGATCGGGGGGGACGGGAAGTTTGAAGAGACACATAATGATACACCCTCAAGATAAAGCTAAATATTTTCAAATGAAAGCTGCGGCGGGGGAGTCAAGTCCAACTAGTCAGCCTGACCCTAGTACTGGGTCAAATCAATCTCAACTGGGAATTAACACTGTCACTAGTGGTATTTTATATTATGACCCAATAAAAGATAGGAAAGAATTGGCAAAAATGGTTACTGTTATGTGCTTACCCTACAGTTTTCCGTCTAACCCCCACTTTGTGCATTATATTAGTACTTTTCAGAGTTTGGATCCGTTCGAAATGAAGAAATTTTGGACTTGCTGAATCACAACCAGAGGTAGACGAAGCTTACGAAGAAATGTTAGCTGAACTTGCAGAGGATGCAGCTTCGCCCGGAAGCGGTAATGAACAAGCTTCTTTTTCGCCACCACCAACGGAAATTCCTCCGAACCTTGATGGATTTATGAAATTTGTAAGAGATACCATGTAAAATTAATATGTAACTTGTATTTTGGCACATCTTGATTAGTTTCTTTTTCTTCTCAATGGTAGTATTAGCACCTTGGTTGTGCTCATTCCATTGGGGGGGGGGGTGGAAGCTAAGAAAGATTGGACCATGTTTTCTTAATGTTATAATAATAAAAATTATAACGCATTGCTTTGAATATCTTTTTACAATATTTTATGTTTTAAATTTGAATTAAAAAATTTTAAGTCACAATTATATAATATAATTTACAAGACGCCTTAGATAAAAAATTTAAACAAATAAATAGCTCAAGCCTCCCCCCCCACATATATATATATATATATATATATATATATATATATATATATATATATATATATATATATATAAGATATATAATTTACAATAAATTGCCATAGATAAAAAAAAATTAAAAAAAAAAATCAAGGCCCACTTAGATCCGTTTAGGACCGGGCCCGGCCCACATAGCCCGGGACCATTAATTCACGATCCCGGTCCCGATCTGGTTACACCCAAAATCCCACGAAGCCCGGGTCCGTTTAAGCTCGACCCACGAAGCCCGGGCCCACTTAGAACCAGATCATTTAAGCCCGGCCCGCGAGGCCCGTTTAGGACCGGGACCTGGACCGTTTGCCACCCTTAAGCTTACCTAGTCTTAGAGACTAGGTGCCGTCACGACATCCTATGGAGGAAAAATGGGGTCGTGAGATGCCCTTGCGGGTTTTCACCAGCTGACCTCTTTCATTTCTCTTCTCACTATCGCCTTATAGTGCCTTTTACAAGTTTTCACTAATAAGACTCTCTCATTTTCATTCTCTCTACTCATTATCGCCTTACGGTGCCCGTGAGGGTTTTCACCAATAAGACTCTCTCATTTTATTTCTCTCATTTCTTGACAGCTTCAGGTCCAAATATCCACGATCTCTGATTTTAAATATTCTCGCTGATTGGTCGGAAGGACTTGAAAAGGATTTGGCTAAAAAGAATTTGGATTGAATTACAACTTTAAAACCTTTCGGACAAAACCATCGCCAACCCATTGCAACATCTTCCCAGTTTTCATTTTTGGGGGAATGTGGATTTTTTGTTTGGTGTGACCGAACCCAAGAGTGAGGCTGCCTACGTACCCTTTCGGAATCAGATCGAACGTAGTTCGACTAACATGAACTTGTTTTGAATTCTTGTTTTTTTTCCTTTCTTTTGCTTCTTTTTTTTGTTTCTTGTCCTTTCTTCTTCTTCTTCTTCTTCCTCTTTCTTCTTCTTCTCTTTTTCTTTCTTGTTTTTCTTCTTTTTCTTTCTCTATTTCTTTTATAACACCTTCAGGTTACAAAGAGGGTAATCAAAGAAAGGCAACCATCTTAAAGGATTGGCAAAAAGGGTTAATGGTGTTTGGGTAGAGAGAATGAAAGCTTTCGTCTCCTAATCAGAAAACATTAAGGTTGCACAAGGAGTCAAACATAGTAACCTTTGACTGCATCCGCATTAATAGTTGTCTTGGGGACATTTCCTTTGATGACTCCCAAATACAGCGCTCCCTTTGGTAAAACTCTGGTTACAATATGTGGACCTTTCCTATTTGGAGCCAATTTTCTTCATCTTCTTTATGATGCGGGAGGATATGTCTCAGAACGAGTTTCCCCACTTCAAATTTCCTAGGCCGCACTTTCTTGTTGTAGACACAGACCATTCTTTGTTGGTAAAACTGCCCGTGGCAAACGGCAGCCAATCATTTTTCATCTTAGTGTCAATTGTTCCAATCGATTCTTGACTCATTCTTCGTCCTCAATATCAACTTCTGTAATGATCCGAAGAGAGGGAATTCAACCTCTTCCGATTTCATTCAGACTTGGCTTAAGGTTATTCTCATACTGTTTTGATTCTCTTTTGTATTTTCATAACCTTATCTTCATTGCATTCTGCTTCCTGATTCATTATTTTAAAGTCTGACAACATTAAGGATCTACGCATAAAGTCTGCAAGCATGTCATATTATTAAAATACGTATCTAACAAAACAGAAAAAAATAAGAGATGTGACAAAATTAAGAAAAGAGAAATGGATGATGAAATATTGATTTCATTTATTTAAATTTTAAAGATAGAAGAGTTTACATCGGAAAGTAAGACAATAAAAGTAAAATATCTGTGTTACACCCTGAAATAATTCGGACGCAGAAAGAATAGCAAGACTGGCTACCGAGACTCCCATCTAACAGGGAACTTTTCATGGTTTGGAAACCGTTTTTGGTTTCTCTTCTGCCGTGGAAATGGCTACTATGGCTTTCAGTACCGGATCAAAATCCCCATCATCATAGATCATCCCAACGACTGGCCCATTATTATGAGATTGTTTGTCACATTAGGGGCCTTTTCTTCCCTAAGAACTATTGACTTAACCTAAATATGGTCCTCCACTACTCTTTTGAGAGTCCAACAATATTCCTTATCGTGTCCCACCACTCCGGAGTGGTATTCATATCTAGCATCAGCTCGGTGCGAGGGGGACTCGGGCTTTGGTCGGTTCAGGTCCAATAGCTACAACAGACCTAGCCTGACTAGCTTTTGGAACAAGCTCGAGTATGACTCACCAATAGGGGTGAACTGATTCCTTCTGGGAGGCTCTATTGGGCGAGGATTGTATTGGGGAATATTTTGTTGGGATAATATGGAGCTTGGTAGGGACAGGCATACTGGGAGATGGAGCTCGATTTTGTGGAAAATGATGTGGTTGTAGGTAAGGTTGCACGTTCACCACTGCATATTAAGGCGGCGTCACGGTGTATGCAGCATCATGATGAGGGTAATAATGTTACGGGGTTCTAGACGGCATATATGATTGATTGAATGACTTGCGGGCCCCCTCGAGCTCAAAGCGATCATGGCTCTCTCTTCTCTCCTGTTTCTATTTATCAAACTTCCCGAGCTGTTCTGAACGGCCTGTGATGTGGCTTTGAAGGAGGAATGTCTTAAGATTCGACCCATCTTTAGACCATTTCCCACCATCTCCCCGATTTTGATGGCCTCAGCAAACGACTTTCCTATGGCAGACATCATGTTTTGGAAATAGTCAGGCTTATGGGCCTGCAAAAAAACCGTGACCATCTCTGTCTCATTCATTGGAGGCTTCACACGGGCATCCTGCTCGTGCCACTTAACAACATTCTCACAGAAACTTTCCATGGATTTCTTTTTCAGATTAGATAGGGAGTTCTATTCAGAGCAATATCCATATTGTATTAAAACTGGCAGACAAAATCTCTGTCAAGATCGCCCATATGCACCAGTGAATGATTTCCTGGTCCATATACCATTCAGAGGCAATTTCTACCAGACTATCTCCAAAATATACCATTAGAAGCTCCTCTTTTTCACCAGCACTCCTTAGTTGGTTGCAGTACCTTTTCAAATGAGCGATCGAGTCTTCGTGCCCATCGAAATTTTCAAATTTTGGCTTTTAAAGCCAGCCCGCAAATGGACATGTAGAAACATACACAAGTCGGAATAGGAGACACCCTTTTAGCCACTCAAGCCCTGCATGTTCTTTAAACTCTGCTCCAAACTTTTCATTTTCCGATCCATTTCTTTTGGCTCGAGATTTTTGGCTATTCTTTTTGGTTCAGCCAGAAACTCATACTGTGAGTATATGAGCCCAAAGGGTTATATGTCATATCCTACTAAAATTGGGGGCCCTGGAATGTGAATGTCGGAGGTTAAAAACACGACCTAGGCACGGTCTCCTACGCCGTGGTGAAGATAGGTGGACGGAGAACAATACTGGAGGTTCCCTGGAAACCGACACTTGGGCGCGAACCACAAAAGTCATGCCAAGACCGTTAGACGACATTGGAAGGCAACCCGCATGGGATAAACGGGTTGGACACATGGACATTAGTAGCCACACCCAACCTTGGGATCAACTCATGGAACCCAGGAATTGCACTTGGCGGTTCCCTACCATTAGAACAAGCGTCCCACATTTCTATCATACAGAGATGCAACATCCTATTCTCTTCAGCAGTTGCTGATTCTAGTTGTGGAATAGCCGATGTCGGGCTATCCTCGGGATCGATAATTAGTAGATGACTTTCGGAGGCCATATGAACCTTGCCTTTAGATCTTATGAAGTATAGATGAGAAGCTAGATTACCAACAAAAACAAATCACATGAATAGAACCTGGCTTAACGGCATGCACAACAACCTTGTTAGTTTTGAAACATTTAATAGATAGGAAATCGCATGTTGGGATGCAATGCACCTAAAGAGTTAAATGCTTCTACCATGTGCTTTCAATGGTCATGTGTTTCATCTTGGCTTTTAATTATCAATACTCTCTCTTCCATTTCTGGCTCTTTGTTGGTTTTACCGCTCTCTTTATTTTTGATGTCATCGCTCTTGATTTTTTCCTCTTGTTTTTGTCACTCCTTATTTTCTTTTCTTTTTGTTTTTTTTCTCTCTTTTTGATGGATTTTCACTTAGTTTATTTATCGATATGATCGTATCCGATGGAGATTAACTACGTACTATAACGCCGCATGAATCAGACCATTACATAGTTCAGGGAAATGAATGTAAAATAAAAGCAAAGAAATTTTTTGGGTTTTCAATATTTCATTAATGAAATCTTTTTGGGGTTTTCATTACAAAGACTCGAAAACGTCGACAATTGACTTTAAAAGGAAAATATACAGACTCGAAGCAAAAACAACATACTCAAAATGGACGAAGGACAATGGACTCGATGTGAGAAAAAGTAAACTAAAAACTCGATGACTGAACAATTAAAAGACAAATGACTCTCAAACTCTAATCCAGGGTCCAGGGGTGACATTAGTAGGTCATGGTGCGTGCCCGCCTGTAAGCTCATCATGGAGGAACTCTAGGTCGGCCATAACCTGGCGAGCGAAAGACAACACTGAAGCAAAGAACATAGCTTTAGTCATATGCTCACATTCATTGCATTTCATCGCGGTGTAGTCAGCTATTTCTTTGATTCTAAGCTTGGTAGCATTCCGTTCTTGGAGCAACCACGTGATTTGTTGTTCTCTGGCTTCCACTACTTGCATGGCCCCATCTCTCTAGTTTTGTAGATTCACTACGTCCTCTTTTAATGTTAAGCAACGCATAGCAATGCTCCCTCTCCACCTTGAAGTCTTTCAATCGTTGACCCATTTCGTTTTAAAGAGAGGCCAACTCTTTCCATAAAATCGCAACTTCTTTGTCATAATTTTGCTTTGCCAGCGGGCAAACCTCGTCAGTTCTTTCGCATATTTTCCAAATTGGATCGCCCTGTCCCGAGCTTTTGCTAAATATTTTTCGGCCTTTATTAGATCAGCTGCATAGTCGTGCACTTTTTGCCTCAGGTTTCCTATGATTCTTTGGTCTCTTTCACTTCTCATAGGGGTCTCAGCAGTTATTCTCATTTCCTGGAGCTGGGCTCGGAGGGCTTCATTTTATCGAGCTAACCTTTTCTTCTATCTCTCTTCTTTGGTGGCTTGCAGATCACTCTTAAATTTAATGGCTCTGACCTGATTTTCTAATTTGCTGATGGTGACCCAGTATTCTTTTTCTTTGGCTGCCAAAACCTATTGTTCTTGTGCCCCATCTGTGAATTGTTGGACATGGGGCCTTTTGGCGAGTCATTCCGGCTCTTGATTGACCCAAACTCTCTTACCTGTCCCATATAGATAGACTCTACTTCCATGGATGATAAATACCGCACCTGAGTTTGTGGCTCCAGAAACCTACATCGATACCAAATTTGGCAGACCTTTTCTTCCGGAAAAGTAGCCCTTGGGCATAACTTAACAACCTGTGTGCTCAGATCCTCTTCATGAGGGACCGTTTGATACCTTCCCAACTAGCGTAGAACCTGATATGGAGCGTAAGGCTGAATATTGTGAAGACCCATCAATAGCATACAACACATGTCAACAAACATATAGATAACCTCTTTGAACGACAATCAACCGAAAGTCCACTCAATTTGATTTGTAGTCAGCGAACATAGACGTGTGAACCAATCCTCAATACCCTCCGATAGCTCATATCCACTTACCCTGTTTTCATACTCCTCAATGCAACTAAGTCTAGTTAGCCCATAGTTCATGCATCTTGGGCGGTGACAAAGATGCTCCACAAGCCACATTTGCAATAACATGTTGCAACCCTTAAAAAATTTAGTGCCAGCTCGACAAGCGGTTATAGATCGATAAATCTCTATGAGAATAATTGGCACGAGAGTACCGTTGGCCTTCTTGGCCAGAAAGTCAGCCACCCCTGCAAGGCCCAACTCTATATGTCTGTCCTTTCTTGGGAATATCAGAGTGCCCAAAAATGCGACTATGAAGGCTAAACCTCTGCGCGACTCCCACTTGTTTTTCTTCCCTTGATGACACAAACCAATGTCTAGAGCCTCAAATCCATGAGGGTCCCCGTACCATCTATATAAAAAGTGGAAGGTACAATAACCTTCGGCCAAATTTTCACTCTTAGCTTGTTGGTTAATGCTCAAAAGGTACAAAAATTGTGAGGGTTACACCTCTTGGGGCTACTGGATATTGATGCCTAAGACTCCCGTCATATCCGGCATAACCTATTATCTCATCCAGTGTAGGGGTCAACTCAAAATCCGAGAAGTGGAAAACATTATGCGCAGGGTCCCAGAACGATATCAGTGCCTCAATTAGATCAACCCTGGGCTTCATGTTCAAAAGACCGGTGAGACCACCTAATGCCTTGGTCACAAAATGCTGACTGACCTCCCCGAGGTCATTCCACCACATGTGGAGTCTCAATGGAATCTCGTCTACAATCTGAAAAGGTAAATTCTCAACAGTGCTCATTCTTCAAGCAAATTAGGACAAAGGGTCAAAACCGACATTGTTTTTAAAAACACAGAGTGGATAAATTTAAAAATTCAATTTAATAACTCAATGACAAAATAGGGGTTGTTTTTGCAAATATATCCCTTCAGAGCTTGAGGAAATTTTCTAGGGTTGTTTCAGCCAAATGTGTTGGTTATAGGGAAAAGACTGACTCGGGTTAACATTGAGGTTATTCTTGCAAAAACAGACTTCTGGCATCCTGGGAGAACGTTTTGAGGTTATTTCGACAAGAATGGCTATGGTGATGACCGTGTTTTAAAAAAATTTCCATATTCCTATTTTTCATTATTTTTGCAAAAGTGGGGCCATGCCTGATTAAGGTTACCTACGTATCTCACATCCGATGAGAATCAAACCTGCGTAATTCAAGGGGGGATTTAAAAATCAGGAAAATGTTATTATTATTTTTTTTTTAAATTTGTACTCATTTTGTAACAACCTTCTAAAAATTCGGCAGAGTTTCAGGATTTTTCTTTCTCTTTCTTTTTTTTCAAAAATTGGGATTTGCAGGAACTGGATAAATTTTCCCTCTCCTAATTTTTCTTGATTTTCTATTTTATAAGTCGGTCAACATGCAAACCCGAAAAAACAAATGCAACAGGTAGTACATAAGATGTATCATCATGATCTTTTATTTTGGGGGTACACTTGTCCTAGACGGACCTAAACTCTATATTGAGTCTCCAAAGTCAAATGCACGTGATGCAAACAAGTATACCTAGTAAGAATTCGGCATGAGGCGTTGTTATTCTAAGTTTAAACCTTACAGTGTGGAGTTCTAGACAAGGCTTACCCGAGCGGACAACTCGAGCCGAGGGGGGAGGATAGCATATCGGGAATACAGAAGTTTCACCAGATTTGCAACTGGTCCGAACCTCGTTCCAGAATTAAGAGTATGACGTCTAACAAAAAAGAAGCCATGCGAAGCGTATGCTTCCCAGAAGATTTAGAAGACTCAGAGAGGAGAAAGTTATCGTAACAGTTTTATATACAGTTCAAACAATATCAAAGCAGTAAAGAACGACATTTACACATTAGGCTCAAACATGTAGAATCAAATAGTAAACAAAAGACAAGTATAAAATTCATCTAAGGTCGAATTCTGAACCCTGAACCAGAAGTTTTGGGTTTTTCAGTCCCCAGCAGAGTCGCTAGAGCTGTCACACATCCTTTTTACGGGAAAAGGAATTTTTTCAATTTAAGTAAAATTATTGAAATGGGATTAATTTATCATTCATTTTAAATCACAAATCAAGAAAATTTGACTCTATTTATGGTCTGCAAAAATAGAAGATTGGATAAGGAATTCTGTTAATTCGGGAGAAGGTGTGAGGCACTCTCGGATTTCGTAGTTTTAGCACGGTCGCTTTACAATTACGCCTGGATTATTTGTCCGACCATTACATGTTTTAGACCTATTATGCATATTTACCTCTGACTGCTTTTAATAATACATTTTTGGCCATTTTTAAATTTATGAAATTTATGTGAACAAGTTACGATATTGTACACTTGCCGTTTTTATACACGTCGTAAACCACGCCGCATGAAACGCACTCGAAATTTATAACATGTTTAATTTTATTTACTTGAAGTTATAAGGTCAAGTCACGCAAACGTGCACTTTAATTTGGGATTAAGTGTCCTGGTTATGCCACGGGAACCTTACCCTTAACCATGATGATTATTTATTAAAACGCGTCTAAAGCAGCTACGCATGTTCATGAATTATTTTATTCTAAGCTCGAGATCAAGTGTGAAGATCGGGAAATTATGGAGTTTCAGTCACGAATTCATAAGGACTTTGAAATATTCATGACTAAACTCTTCAGTACAAATAGACGAATCCTTGTTAATTAACTAGTAATACTTTATGATTCTATGCCTGTTCTTTCCACTTAATTAACTTCTGCAGAGATTACTATTGGACATGTGATGTTTGTAGGTTGAATTTATTCTTTGCTTATAAGGGAAAATAACAATTCAAAAAAACGCATGAAATATTAATTGACCAAGATCAAAGTGAACTTATGTATAGCGAGTAAGAGATTACAAATTAATTGGGATGAGGATGCATTTCACGTTATTGGATTACTAATAAAATATCACCAAAAAATCAATATCAATTATACGGGCTTTCAAGAGGCTCGTATCTATTGAGTTGGCATAGACAATTGGTTTTAGGCCCATGTGACCTTACAGCTTCAGAGTCATGGACTCCATTTGCTTACCAAAAAAATAGACCAATTCTAGTGGTCTTATTTGACAAGGCCCAATAATCACTTTTGATTTCAGCAAGAATAAACATTATAGAGACATCGAACTTTATAGTAATAGCCAATTTTAGCTTTCACAAACTTCCAACGATCTTTTAATTTACAAGGATAAACGAGCCACTGGATTATCCTTGAGAACTAGATTAACCATGAGCATTGGTTATAAACTAACAACAAAATTAGGACTGTCAATATCATTTGAACATGAAACATCTACCTCATAAACAAAACGATCAATAATAGGAAGTGTTATTCTATTTAACGACAATTAATCAACTCAAATGCTAAAACTTACACTAACAGATACACATGATGAATCTAAGGATCAGAACAGATTTAGGATATAATAGTTTCAGAACTTAACAGAGAGAGTAAATCGAAATAAATCAAAAATTACATATGACAAATCTGTGAAGTGGAACATAATCAGCATATAAACAAATTGAATTTTCATTTAAGATTCAAACAACAGAGACAGTTGAACATACCTAAACAACAATTAAAAATCAAATAAACTTCTGAACAGAAGATGAAGTTCAGTAGTGATGAATAGCAGAAAACAATCCCCAACCATAGGAAGAAAAGTTCAAAACTGTACCCAGGCAAATCAACTCGAAATCAGCCGCAAACAACAACAACATCGATTTTGAATTGTTTGAATCCAAATTCCAAAGCAATCTACCAAAACTCTACTATTCTTCCTTTGTTTTTTTCCCCAAAATTTCATTCTTTTTTCTGTTTTCTAGATCTCAGATTTTTGAATTTCAAACTATTTCTCTCAGCGTTTTCAGACGTGTGTGATTGAGTGTATATCCAACTTTATGAAGGAGTGAGAGATGAGAGCGTAGAAGTGCGAATCTGTGAGGGAATGAGATAAGAAAGAGTGAGAATGAGTGCAGTGTGTATTCTGTGAATAAGTATATGCGTGTGTCTAAATGAAGAGTGAATGCACTGGCTTTATAACAACTTTCAACATTTTTTTTTTGTTATCTCTTTTCTTTTACCCCTCTCTAAATTCTATTTATTACTCTTTACCCCTAAATATCTGACCTCTTCACTTAATTAACAGTACCTCCCTGGGCCTCAAGCCAAAAGGCCCGTGATCCATGTTCCCTCTCTTTCTCACTTGACACCTCAAATTCAATGGGCCTACTTGTCAAAATATGCCCAAACCTCTCTAAAATTCGACAATACAAGCAATAATGAAGGTAAACAAAGCAAATAAACTCAGAAAATCTAAGCAGTTCTATCAATTAAACATAATTCAATATGTGATTAGCTGGAATTATTTAATCCAAAGGAGATGACAGAGTCAAACTCCAATTTCAACAAACATCAATTTAAATGAATGCATTACTAAAATTCTGAAAAGAGAAGAATAAAAAGGGGAGGAGATATACCTTATCGAAGCTTAAATTGAAACAAAAGCAATATTTTAAGAGCCAAAATCCATAGGCTTCGGAATGAGCCAAAACCAAAGTCAATTGATTGTTCTTGTTAAGAACAATCGATTAACGAAAGTTTTAGGTCAAAACAATAATTAGGAAAGGGCAAAACTAGGGTTTTTTTATTTTTAGATATGAAATTCCACGAGTTTGGTGGGATTTTGGGAAAGGCAAAATGGCCTTCAGGTTACCTAAACTTGCGCCGGATTTTAAAGCCGGTATACGAACTTTTAATTTTCGCATTTTAGCACCTCAACCCGATAAAGTTACTTATAGTAAACCCCTCTATCAGAGCGTATATCTCAATTGTCTGACATAAATACCACGTAAGATGCTAAGACCATTTATTATTTGACATTTATAATTTGCGGGTCCCGTCTCTTTTAAAACCAACTTACCAAAATTTTAATTTTCTTTTTCACTTTCCTATCTTCTTCACCATTGCTCCGTCAAAACCTTCCCTTTCTCACCCACCATTTTTAATGGTAAAAGTCCAAATTTGATCCATTCATATCCTACTACATATTTTAACCAAACCTCAGTCCAGAAATTAGTCCAAACAAACAATAAGAATTTTCTCAAAAAACATCAAAACTATTCCAATAAAGCTTTCCTAAAAAAATGGTATCTCGACAGTCCGCGACACTCGTCAAAATCAAAATTAACTGACTTCCTTAAGCACCTATTACTTCCCACCTCTAAAAGTTTCAAGCAATTTCGTCATTCCAATCGGCCAAAGAAGATCGTCGAAAATGTTGTCACCGCCATACCTTTGCCTTCAACTGAAAAAATGAGATAGACCAATGGCCAAATGATTAGTTTGTGGAGAAATAGAGGCTGGCCAATGGATCGTTCAAAGCTGCAATGAAGAGAAAGGAGATGGGATGGGGGAACGGGAAGAAACTGTAGGGAGAAAGGAAAAGGTGGGTTTTTTTTTGTTTGGGGGGGGGGGGGAGGGCAGGGTAAGGTAGAAGATAAGAAAGAGGGATATACGGGAGGGATTTAGGATTTAGGATCTTTTTTTTTATGTGTTATTTACTCTTCCTTTTTCTTTATTCAGATATTGTTATAAATATATTATATTATGGATGTTCATTTAGTACTCTGTTGTAAATAATCTTCCTGAAGAAGCTTATCCATATGGGACTCCACCGTAAATATGTTTATCCATTTAGTACTCTATTGGAAATAAGCTTCCTGAAGAAGCTTATCACTTCGATACCCGGTTATGGATAAACATTACCCTAGGTAGAAGATTATCCATACCGGGTATAATAAGCTTATCCATTCAGTACTCCGTTATGGATAAACATTGCTTTCAGTAGAAGATTATCCATATCTGGTATAGTAGCAGCTTACACAGCAGCTTGCGTAGCAAGTTACACATCAGCTTGTAATAGCAGCTTACACAGCAACTTCCTTTCTTCTATAAATAGAAGAGATTTCAGTTCATTATGTACATCAGTTTGAATTCGAATAATATATCAGTTTCTATCTATACTTGTCTTTACTTTACAATCTTTATTTTATAACAAATATAACACTTTTCAATAGAGTAATTTGAACGACGCCTTTTTTGTGTGTGATTGGCACGTACTTTGATCACGTCAGTTGTGCAATTGCCATATAAGCATAGTTAAAGGTCAATGGTATTCACTTACAAGCTATCAGTTGAGTTGAGGTGCTAAAAGAAAAGCGAAAATTCATATACCGGCTTTAAAATCTGGTACAAGTTTAGGTGGTTCGAATGCCATTTTGCCTTTGAAAAAATTAATGGTAGATTAATGACGAGGGGGTGTTGGGGATTATGTGGTAAAAAATAGGAGTGATTTGGTGGTGATCCGCCGCCTGCCGAAAAACGGTGGTGAGAGGCGGAGTGTAGAGAGAGCAAGTGAGAGGGTCTTTGGGGTAGGGGTTCAGTCTCTGAGATAGTTTTAAGAGAAGCTATGGTCAGTTCTGGCCCTTGGATTAAAGGAGATAAAGTGTTGGGATCAACTGTAGCCGAAACGACATCATTTGAGAAGTTCTTTAAGGGTGCGTGGATCGGCAACATGCTTGGGCAGATTATTTTCGAGGGATTTAGGCTCAAGGCTTGGCCCGATGCACTTAGTATCAAACAATCCATCTTTTATTTTATTTTGATTTTCAAAATTAATCACTTAATCTAAAAATCCTAATTAAAGCCTAATTTTACAAAGTAAACCTCTTTATCTATTTTACCTTAACACTAAATACCTAATTAATTAGTACTACAAAATAAAAGAAAAAGAAACCAATTAAATAAATCTAAGATGCGAAAGGCAACGTAACTAAAGGATTTGTTGTAATTTTGCATTTGGCAATGCAATTAATATGTAATTAAGATCTAGAAAAGTGCAGGGTAAAATATAATTTTTTCATTATTTTCATAATTTGAAATACTACTGATTAGGCTAAAAATGCAACTAAATGCAGTAAAATGCAAACAACAAAATAGAGAAAAATACTTAAAAATTCTACAAAAATCTACACTAATTAGAAAACTATTTTTGGAGATTTCTAGGAGTAATTTTATGTAGGAAAAAAATTACGTGCTCACATTACCCATTCTTCTATCTCTTTTCTTTCCCAAACCCTTTATCAAAATTTCAAAACCCTTGTTTCGCTCCAGAACTCCTATCGTTACTTCTCTTTTACATGTACTAAGTTCTTCCTTGTTCTTTCCGCATCAATTAAAAATCAATTCCTAAACCCAAAGGGAGACCACTTCCTCGACAGTCCTTTATTCTTTTGAAATTGGGATCGATAAGGTTCTCCAGTGACTTCGCCATTTTGTTGCGAGATTTGCCTGCTTATTTCAATAATTCAGCCAGCCGTTTTTTCTCATCATCGTAATCAGGATTTGCAGTTCCAAGTTTCTCGATTTTTTTCGTGAATCGAATTGTATGTTTTCTAGAACAAACTTTGTTTGATGATCCGGATACTTATAGTACGCGGTCCATTTGTCATTGAAAGCAACAATAATACATATTGTATCTATCCTGCAAGTCAAGAAAAGGAAAAATCCAGGACACTTTGTCCTTAACATTTTACACTGCACACATGAAGTTAAGGACATGATGTCCTAAAGTTCATCAATAGAAGGTGCAAATACAAGGTACTTTGTCCTAAATATTTAGACAACAGTCATGAAGTTAAGTACACGATGTCCTAAATTTAATCAATAGAAGGTGCAAATGCATGACTTAATATTTATACAACAGTCATGAAGTTAAGGACACGATGCCATAAACTTTATCAATACAAGTTGCTTATCCAGGACACTTTGTCCTTAATATTTATACAACACTCATGAAGTTAAGGACGCAATATCCTAAACTTTATCAATACAAGATGCTATTTAAGGATACTTTGTCCTTAATGTTTACACAACTGTCATGAAGTAAGGACACGATGCCCTAAACTTTATCAATAAAAGATGCTAATTCAGGACACTTTGTTCTTAATATTTACACAATAGTCATGAAGTTAGGATACGATTTCCTAAAGTTTTAACATGATGTCCCTACTTTGTATCCTCTATACTTTGTTTACTCCATGAAAATGCAATCCAGAAAAGGAAAATAAAAAAATCAAATCCCTTGCATCTTATTCTCTGGCGACCAAATAAAAATCCACACAAATACACAAAAGCATATAGAGATATCTGAAATTTTAGAACTTACTATTTTTTGTGGATAATATTCTGTAATTTTATGGTGAAATTGAAGGAGAAAGTTAAACGCTCTAATTTGAAATAGGAGGATAAAATCTTCTGTAATTTGGACGAAGCAGCTGACAACGAGGGAAGGTTTATGGAGCGATGCAGGTATAAGTCTAGTACAAGGTATTTTCGTCCGGGCAAGTAAAAAATTATTAAAACACTAGCTAAAGAGCAAATATATTTTAAATAGAGACATAAGAGTAAATACCGTTCTTATTTGTGACTAATTGTGCACTTCACCCTATAAATACTTGTCAGCGCCCTATGAATAAAGGAATAAACCGATGTACCGAGATTTTTGAAATACGAAATAGTATAATAGTAAAACTTATGGAGGGCGGCCAACGTAAATGTCGTCCACTCTGTCACCACGTGCTTGGCCTTTCCATTCAACTTAGAAAAACTAGTATCCAATCAGATCTACTACTAAAATAAATACATATTCTTACTATTTACCGTTACAACAAAAATAATAGAGAAACAAATAAAACAGGGTACGCGGATCCACGAGTTAACTAAAGCAAACTGCAGTTGAAATCCAAATAACTACGGAGACGTTTGGTAGCCGGTCGGGGAAAGTTATTCACGTATTAGGGGTAACATAACTTATACCATATTTGATAGCAATTAGTTATTTTGAACAAAATTCAGCATAATTAAGTACCATGTTTGGTTAGTATTTTACAATTCTACATAAATAATATATGTATAAGTTATGAGTCAATTTATGTATTATTTTATACGGAGGAGAAGATGGAATAATTAATACATGGATAAAATATTGAAATGACAAATTTAGCATAAATAATTGCCATTTTCTCGAGCAAATTTTTCACTTCCGTTTTCTCCGGCAAATAACAATCCTGTGCTATGATGTTTTTGAATTACTAAATAAAGTGTGTAACAATATAGCAAAAAATTCAACCAAAACCAAGGAAAGAATTATCTACACTACAATTAGCATGGCTTTTCCTTTTTGTTGAGTTTCACGTGCATTATTCAAGGACTAACCCTGCATAACTAATACATGCATAACTAATGCTCCCTCTGATTCACAATAAGTGACCAATTTACTTTTTCATTTTGGTTCAAAATAAGTGTCTAGTTAGGTAATCAAGAACAAATTCAATTTGTTTTTACTATTTTATCCTTATGTGCATATCTCTAAAAAGTTTTCTCACTCCTCATTATAACTATGTGACCAATATTTAATAAGGGTAGTTTAGTCATACTAGATATTTTTGTATAAGATTTAGCATTTTCTTAATAGGTGTGCTAAAAGAAAACTGATCACGTATTGTGAACCGGAGGGAGTATATGTATAACTAATACCTGCATAATTGTAACCGACAACCAAACGGCCCCTAAGTACATCCCTTATGTGGAGGGGCAGTGATAACGATTTTTATTATGCAACTTATAGTTGGATATTGACAAGTAGTACATGTATTTTTGTACCAACAATTTTTAGTTTTTGTATGCTTGTTCCCACTTAGGGGTCGTTTGGTAGGGTGTATAAGAATAATGTTGAATAGGGTGTATCAGAATGCAGGGATTAGTAATGCATGGGTTAGTAATGCATGCATTAGTTATCCAGAGATTATTTCTTATCCATTGTTTGGTATGGTGTATTAAAAATTAAAATGTATTGCATAATTTTTTTAAAAAATTAATTGTTTACAAAAATGCTCTCCATATTCTTTAGCTTTAAGGGACTTTAAGGGTAATTTTATCTATAACCATACTAATACATACATTAATACCCTTGGTATTGCTAATACCATGGTTTGTTATGCATTAGTTATACATAGGATAATACCAAATAGAATATATAATTATTAGTTATACATAAATTGAAAAAGTGTACCAAATAAGATATTACTAATACACAAAACTAATGCATACATTATTTTTACTAATGCACTCTACCAAACGACCTCTTATTAATTACCACTAGTTTTACCGTTATAGGCACGCAACGCGCGAGTGGCGAGCTTTTCATTGTCACAAATTTATAATTCTGACGCCCCTATATTGTAGTAGCAGTCATTGTTTGAATTAGCAATATATGCAAACAAGTAAACTTCACTATTTTCGCTATCATATTAATTTATCATGATCTACTCATGATAGAGGGATCAACACCCGTTAACTAGGGGTGTTCAAAATCGAATCGAAACCGAAAACCGAATCGAAACTGAAGCTTAATGGCTTATTGGTATCGGGTTAACTGTTTAACGGACATAGAACAGATTGAAATTTTTTCATTAACGGTTTATCGATTTGGGCCCCGATTATTCAATTTTCTTAACGGATAATCTATTAACTATATATATACATATATTCTTAATCCAATCCAAACGCCACCGGTGATATCATATCTCTATGTTCCGCATCCAATCCAAACACCACCAGTATCATAATCGGCCAAGCGTTATCATTGACCTAAGTTTCGCTTAACTTACCAACTACTGTTTTATTTTAGTACCTTCTGCTTCTCCACTAGTGCAAATTTGTCCTTCCTCCTTCGATGATCATCATTCTCTCTCTCTCTTCTGTTTCTCCATCCGGGGCTTTTCGTTTTCTCAGTAACTAAATTGTCTTTCCTGAAAAAATCTAATGAAGTTTCTTGGACTAGTAAGCCTTCCTTGACATTTCTGCTCCAGCAGTTTCAACATTTTGTTCACTCTGAGCATATGAATGTGTGAAGCTTCAATTAGTTGAGTGCTCTATTTTCACTTCTTGAACACTATCTGTTTTCTAAAATCTTTACAAGAAACTTGTGCTTCATGCAAGCTTTTAGCTGAATAGATTAATTTCTAATGCTGAAAACTTTCACTATTGCCTTTAGCATAAGTTACTCTAATATTAAGATGTCTATTAGCTTAATTAATCTAGGCCGATTCTTCTTCCTTCTGCAATCGTAAAATCAAAAGTGTAAGAAGAATTTCTATGTCTTATCATAATTTTCCTACTAATCTATCCAAACCTCAAAGAGAAAAAATTTCTTACTCATATGAGATTTTGACAGGAAACATGAATGTTAAAAATTGTTGAGTATCATTTAGCATTCTTTTTTCTGTGATGAAATATTAATTGCAAGAAGCATGAAATGTACTGCATAAGCACGAGGCAAAATCTCAGATGAGTAAGAAATTAAGTTGATAAATCGCCTGATAAGAGCTAAACCGATATCAATCCGCCCGATATCTTATCGGGTGGCTAGCGGATTAATACATTTAAAACCGATAACCGATAAGCCAAACCGTTAAAAGTAAATAACCGCCCAATCCGCCCAATAAGCATCCCTACCGTTAACTTCGACAAAAATTCTTAATATATAAGTGTATATATGTAAAAGAACAGTCATATATTTTGTTTGAAACCCTTAAAATCAAAATTTCAATTGGGACACTTGTTGAACTGTACGCTCATGTGCCCCACCATCTTCAAATTACGGGTCCGCCTCTAACACATGAGTGTTAATATTAGGGCTGTGCATAATTTGGTAAATACTGAATTACCATACCGAAATCGAATTTTTTGGTATTTGGTATAGTATTTGGTTTACATTTTAGATAAATTTGGTATTAGCTATGGTATTTGATATTTATTTAAAAAATACCGAAGTACTAATACTGTATCGAAATATATATTGGATTAATTTTAAATATCCCGTCATCCTTGCAGCCCTCAGTTACCAGAGAGATTCAGGAGAATGTTTTTAGTTCCATGTTATTTTGTTTAAGCATGTGCGCCATTTATTTTTGTCAAATGTGGTTAATGGATATTACCCGAATAGTTTTTGTAAACAACACTTGTGAAAGACTTATTTTGATCAGGTTTTAAGAAGTTTACTAGTGTCTGGTATATTACGGAGATGCAAGTTAGAGTTTTAGACCAGACATACGTACATGTTGATGAAGTTTGTAAACATTATTTTAATCTTTTGTTCATGTTTATAGAAGTCCCATACATATTGTGCAGTGTTGTAACATTCATAAGATTGATTTTGCTGGCTAGTTATAATTTTAATTTTGCTGGCTATTTAAGGTGTTATTCTCCCCAAAATAGAACGTTCCGAAGTTGCTTTAGAACCAAATAAACCGAAGTTTACCGTACCGAATAAATCGAAACCGAAAGGCGAAAAATCGAACCATACCGAATTTAATTAGGTACGATATTGGAATAGCATTTTAGGATACCGATTACCAAAAATACTGAACCGAAATATCTAAATACCATACCGTACCGAACGACGAACACCCCTAGTTAATATGTTAGGAAAAAAGGCCCAATCAAACCTTCACCATTCACAAAATACTATGAGTAATAATAAATTTTTAAAGAAGTTACAACTTTCCAAATACATTATTAAACGAACTTCATGTAACCCACAAATCATTCTGATTGGGGTCAAATTTTTTTCAAATATATTCTTGAATTTATTCGAGATGTGAGTGAAACTCAAATTGGAGAAGAATATGGGTTCCGTGTTGTTGGCGGGCTCGACCATCAAAGATTCGTTCAATATAAATATTTTTTCTCGATGTGGACCAAGCTCCAAAATCCATTTTAGCTCTGGCTCGGAAGAGGTCGGCCTTTGAAACCGTATTAGAAGGGGGGATCTTCATTATTTTTTTTCAAATGCTTTTTTATACAAACTTACTACCACTATATTGCCGCTCAAAATATAAAATCCAAATTAATATGTCGAAAATAACCATTGAATCACCCAAATAATTATCTAACTCCAAACAAATTATATAACGGGAAGGTTCAGTACGTGCCTTTAGGACATTACATACTTGTTCTACAGTGTAGTGTCACGCATCTAATAATTTCCAAGCGCAACCCATCACACCATTTGACTCCTCACTGTTCCACTTCCACTCCTCCATTACACTCCACCACCAGTTTCGGAAACCGCCAATTCCATCAGCTGATCCGCGGCGGAGCACACGGCGGCTCTCCTCCGTTACACAAAACTGCTGTAGCAGATCTCTTCTCTCTACATTCTCAACTGCTTCATTTGTTTTTTTCAAAACAAACAAACTTAGATTTGACTTAAGCAGTACATTCTATAGTCAATAATCAAGCAAAAGTAGTCACTGTCATTAACCTCTTTTTCTAAAGTTGTAATGCCGTATTAGGTACTAAACGGATATATAAACAGTGAAAAGCTAAGTAACGAATTTCGATTCAAGTACTGTCAGAGAATCAATACTTGTTTATACGAACAATATCTCGATCTGTTAATGAGTTTAAGCTAAGGATTTGAAAAGCAGCTGTAGTTAAGAAGTTGAAGAGATATGGAGGATTATATTAAGGAGAATTTTGGAGAAGTAAAAGCGAAGAACTCATCGGAGGAAGCGCTACAGAGGTGGAGGAAGCTGTGCTGGCTCGTGAAAAATCCGAAGCGTAGGTTCAGATTCACTGCGAACCTCTCCAAGCGCTTCGAAGCTCGCGCTATCCAGCGTTCCAATCAGGTTTATACAAATATCTGTGCAATTATTGGTCTGTTGCTACAAAATATCTTCTATGCTTTAGTTGACTTTTTGTTTCATGTTTCGCTTTCCAATTTTGCCCTCAGGATCTACATAGGAAATGCTATTGTGAAACTGATATTTCGGTTATTGCTTCAATACAGACAATCTATAGCTGCAACAAATTCAAGCAGCAAAAGGACTGTTAACATTTTAACCTTTTTTTTTTGAATTGGCTTAGAAAGAAAAATAAAGAAAAATGGCAGAATGAGTATAGATGATTCATATAGACATGTAACTAGCTTGGGATTGAGGTAGATATAAATTTGCCTAAAAGGAAAAGCTTTAATGGAGAGCATAAATCCTGTGCCAAAAACAAAAGCCTTATTAAGTGAAGTAGGATAGAGTAGCGGACCCATTATCCATTGAGTTTTGAACCGTGCGCTACCGGCCCTTGGAGATTTCTCCAAAAAAAAAGAAAAAAAGATTAGTTTAGAGTAGAAGTTCCACTGCATCTTTGAAACAACGTGTTGATTCAAGTTCCTTGTTGGCATTCTTTCTTCCGAATTCTTTTTAACAAGTTATTTTCAAAATTTTTGTAGGTGTACTCCTGTTTACTTTATAGTAAAGCTCTGAAGTTAGTTATATCATTGGTTGTTCTGTTACAGTTTTCACCACTTGCTTTAGAGCTTTCTAGTTTCTTTAAATTTCTTGATGTCATTTCAAGCAATATCTTTCTGCTGTGTTGTGCTCAAGTAAAATTTGCTCATATAGAAAAGAAGTATTCTGAACCGTATCTTTTTGACTTCAGAGAGTTGGTTTTTCCGTTCTTCTATCTGAAAAATGGGTATGATCTGTATTTTCACTGATGTAGGAGAAACTAAGAGTTGCTGTTCTGGTTTCACAAGCTGCACTTAGCTTTATCCAAGGTATGTAATTGCATATTTCAGTGAAACCAGCTTCCAGTGTTTTAATTTGCTTCTTTAATTGATAATCAACTGAATATCATCAGGAGTAAGTTACACTGTCCCAGAGGAAGTGAAATCTGCTGGGTTTCAAATATGTGCTGATGAGCTGGGATCAATAGTCGAGGGCCACAATTTGAGGAAGCTGAAAGTTCATGGTGCAGTACAGGGTATTGCAAACAAGTTATCAACATCAATCACCGATGGTATTTGTACTTCTGCTGATTTGCTTAACCGAAGAAAAGAAATTTATGGAATCAATAAATTTGCTGAGAGCCCACAAAGGGGCTTCTGGATTTTTGTATGGGAAGCACTTCAAGATACGACCCTTATGATACTTGCTGTATGTGCTTTTGTGTCTTTGGTTGTTGGCATAATGACTGAAGGATGGCCAAAAGGTGCACATGATGGACTTGGTATTGTTGCAAGTATCCTGCTGGTGGTATTTGTTACTGCTACAAGTGACTATAGACAATCTTTACAGTTTAAGGATTTAGATAAAGAGAAGAAAAAGATTACAGTTCAGGTCACTAGAAATGGCTACAGGCAAAAAATATCAATATATGATTTACTTCCTGGTGATGTTGTTCATCTTGCTATTGGTGATCAGGTACCAGCTGATGGACTCTTCCTTTCTGGATTTTCTTTGTTGATAGATGAATCAAGTTTAACAGGAGAGAGTGAACCCATTAACGTGACTGCTGAAAATCCTTTTCTCCTATCTGGAACCAAAGTTCGTGATGGTTCTGCTAAAATGCTTATCACTACGGTTGGGATGAGAACTCAGTGGGGTAAACTGATGGCTACTCTCAGTGAAGGAGGAGACGATGAGACCCCATTGCAGGTTAAACTGAATGGAGTGGCAACTATTATTGGTAAAATAGGTCTGTTTTTTGCTGTCATCACATTTGCTGTCTTGGTGCAAGGCTTGTATAGCCACAAACTAGGGAAAGGGTCCCACTGGAGCTGGTCTATGGATGATGCCCAAGAAATGCTGGAATACTTTGCTATTGCAGTTACAATTGTTGTGGTTGCTGTTCCTGAGGGGCTTCCTTTAGCTGTGACATTGAGTCTGGCATTTGCTATGAAGAAGATGATGAATGATAAGGCACTTGTGCGCCATTTGGCTGCTTGTGAGACGATGGGTTCTGCAACTACCATCTGTAGCGACAAGACTGGGACACTAACGACTAATCATATGACAGTTGTAAAAGCATGCATTTGTGGTAAAATCACAGAAATCGAGAGCTCTAAGGATGGTTCTAAATTCTGCTCTGAAGTTCCTAATTCTGCATTGAGAATATTAATCCAGTCTATATTCAGTAACACTGGAGGAGAAATAGTTAAGAATGAAGGTGGAAAGATTGAAATCCTGGGAACACCGACTGAAGCTGCTCTTTTGGAATTTGGCCTTTTGCTTGGCGGGAATTTCCAGGAAGAGCGTCAATCATCAACACTTGTAAAGGTTGAGCCATTCAATTCAACGAAGAAGAGAATGGGTGTAGTTATAGAAGTTCCTGGAAAAGGTCTCCGTGCACACTGTAAAGGAGCATCTGAAATAATTTTGGCTGCATGTGACAGTGTCCTAAGCTCTAGCGGTGAGATTGTTCCTCTAGATGAAGCTTCAATTAACAATCTAAAAGATACAATTGAACTATTTGCTAATGAAGCTCTTCGAACTTTGTGCCTTGCCTACAAGGACATCAGTGATGAGAACCCTGCTGAAAATCCTATCCCCTTTGAGGGGTATACCTGCATAGGAATTGTAGGCATTAAAGATCCAGTTCGTCCTGGTGTCAAGGAGTCTGTCGCAATTTGCAGGTCAGCTGGAATCACCGTGAGAATGGTCACTGGAGACAACATAAATACTGCTAAAGCAATTGCTAGAGAATGTGGAATTCTGACTGATGATGGTATTGCAATCGAAGGTCCAGTGTTTAGGATGAAGAGTGATGCTGAGCTGCATGAAATTATTCCAAAGTTACAGGTGCTTCTGAAATAATTATTTCACTTGGATGTATGCGTATGTTGTCTCCTGGATTACATTCTCGAGTTGTTGATCTTGATTCTAGGACTAGCTAATCCAGAAGTATACTTAGGACCCGTTTGGACATAGATTCCCAAATATTTTTTGAAGCTGATATGAGTGAAATTTGATTTGAAATTGAAAATGTGTTTGGACATGAACTTTGGGGTTGAGTTTTGACATGTTAAAAAGTCCTTTTTTTTTCTTTAAGCTAAAAAGTCCCAAATGGTCATGATTTGGCCCAAAAAGAGGTCTTAAGCTATATTTGGGATTTGAAGTTTTGGTTTTCAAAATCTCTCAAAAAACTAGATTAATTCTATAAACAAACACATATTTGAAATACTTTTTTGAAAAAAAAACTTCCTATACTTATGGCCAAACACCTACTTAACATACACAAGTTCTTCCTAGTCCCTAGATACCAACTATTCTCCACTCTCTTTGTGAAGTACACTTGTGTACTCGAAAAAGGTAAAGCAAAAGTATGAGTGTGCTGGCATCACTCATGGCAGGAGGACCGTTAGTTTATCTGGATAAGTGTATGCTAACCCTACAGTGCCGAGAGGTCATGTGATGGCTCACTGAGTATAGTTTTCAATAGACGATCCTTTGGCTGCAGTTGTTGCTTTTACTCTAATGCTCCACTGCTGCTGCTCCCCCCCCCCCAACCAGTTCATAGAGGTTCTTTTGATGCAAACACTTTGTTGTTTGCGGCAATTTTGGCTAATGGAATTGTGATTTAATCTAAAGCATATAAGTTTCACCTATCAAATAAAGAAATTTTGTTTGTTTTACATTAATGCACAGAAAGTGATGAACCTCTTATACTTTTTACTTTAATGTTTATTATTACCATTTGATATAATGTTGGTTTGAGATGAGTTTGAATGGAAAAACATGCTAGTGAGGGTTCATACAGCCGATTCCAACTTGTTTTGAATAGAGGCTTAGTTTTTGTTGTTCATGCAAAGCAAGCTGATTATCTTAATCTTAGGTCGTTTGTTTGGATTATCTTAGCTTTCCTAGTGGATTAGCTTATCTCATTTGCTTGCTTGCTGCTGCTGATTGGGTGACAGAGAGAGATTAATATCTTCTTCTTCTTCCTTAGGTCATGGCACGTTCTTCTCCAATGGATAAACATACGCTAGTGAAACATTTACGTACGACCTTCCAAGAAGTTGTTGCAGTGACTGGAGACGGCACTAATGATGCTCCTGCCCTTCATGAAGCAGATATAGGTCTTGCTATGGGCATTGCTGGGACTGAGGTGATGCTTAAATACTGTTGTACTAGTATGAATTATCTTTTCAAGTGTGGTTTGATTTGAAAGTTGTTGATCTTTCAAGCAATTGCAATCTTGAGAGCACTGCCTGCTATTTCAGCTGCAGAAAATCCAGCGCCAAAAGTACTGGTACCCAGTGTATGTTAATTGAATAGAACATTAGAAGGGAGATTATGAAAGAAATATTTCTTAGCTCTGCCCGCTTTTCTCTTAGCACCCAAGGGTGTGGCTTAGTGGGCAATCAAGAGGGCGGAGAACTATGAGGTCTCATGCTCATATCCCAACGAAGACAAAAAACACTCGGTGACATCTTCTCATCTGCCTAAGACTTAGTGGGCAGGGTTACCCGGTACCTAGTGGGAGGTAGCAGGTACTTGATGGAATAGTCCAAGTATGCGTAAGCTAGCCCAGACACCACCGTGGCGTCATTAAAAAAAAGAAGTAAAATCAGACGCCGAACCATTCTTTTTGATTTGGAAGGATAATTGTCGATTAAAGAGGGTGTGTTTTTTGTTATTTGCTATCAAAGTGCTAGCATAATTTGTTACATTCCACTCCATTGAAAATGCACTTTCCTTTAATGGATTATGTGAACTATTTCCTATCTAAAAGTTACGCTATTTTCACACAAAAGCTCAACATAGTATCGTCACTCTAGAAGAAACTACTAGTAAAATTACTAATTAATTAAGCATGTTGAGGGTGATATGAGAATGTTTGACAAAAAATATTGACTTGCATATATAATAACTGCACTCTGCACTTAAACCTGTGTGCTAGGTCAAACTAGATGATGACAATGGGATATTATTTGTGCTTACATTGCTATCCCTGGCCTGTTCTCCCAAAAAAATGGAACTTCAAAATTTTCAGAGGAAGTTCCTAATGTGATTCGCCTTCACTCTTATTAGAAAAGATGTATTAGTTGTGTGCCTTTTGGCCCAAGATGCTTAATTGGGTCCTGTACTGTAGGAATCGTGACCCTTTTTCTGTTCACCAACCTAATGTTCCTATACAAAGAATTTACTGTACGCAAAATAAGAAGTTTTGATATGGATCTACATTCTTTTTTCCTGCTGCATGCGTATGGATTTATTTTCTCTTTATTGCTACGGAAATCTTGATCTTTTTTTTCACCACCCTATTGTTTCTTCACAAAGAATTTACTCTACCACAAAATAAGAAGGTTTGGCATGGCAGAGCTCATGGACTTCTCTCTTTTTAGATCTTCCTTCTGTAATGCCATAAGCAACTTAGCTTTAATTGCACTAGCTCTCCTATTAAGGCTTTTCTCGATACAATTTAAACATTTCAATTTATCTTTAAATTCCTGGCCAAAGATCGTATTATATAGATTTTGTTATACAGTGCTGTAATGAGTATAATATGATTATTATTTTGTTAATCAATGATGTTGAATATGTATAACCTCAAAAGTGCTGTTGGTGGGTTTTTCCTGAATGACTTCTCTCTTGATGTGTATTAGTTCAGCTTCCTTTTAGCTATTTAAACTTTGTAATTAGATTTTATTTTTGATAAGGAAATCTTTGTAATTAGATTTGGCAGTTGTACTGTTAAACCAAGAACTCCATGATTTAGAATCCTATGATTCCTTCTACTAATTCTGGCTTACTAAAACTAAAGAGCTGCTATCCGTCTAGCATTTATAGAAGCTGCAAATTGTCATTCAGCAACTTGTTAAACCTCCCATTTTCTTGCTCAAAGATTTGAAGTGCCCTTATATAGTATGTTCCCTCTACAATTTGGGCTTCGAAGTGAAAGTGATTAGTTATATCATCTTGCTTCGTGTAGTAGGACATAGTGGAAACATTATGTGGTTATTTAATGTTCATTTATCTACCTGTAGTCATCATGTTGTCTGGTTTTCTGTTCCAGGTAGCTAAAGAGAGTGCCGATGTCATAATTTTAGATGATAATTTCTCAACAATTGTGACTGTGGCCAAATGGGGGCGCTCAGTTTATGTGAATATTCAAAAGTTCGTTCAATTTCAGCTGACAGTAAATGTTGTTGCCTTGATTGTCAACTTTTCTTCAGCATGTTTGACAGGTAGCGTATCTTGACCTAAGAAAATTACTCCCTCCATTTCAGTTTATGGGAACCTTTTCAGAGTACTTTTCAGTTGAATTTGACATGGAATTTTCAATCTTTTTGAAATACAATTTACATATTTAAATGCTACATAAATATGATTGAAACGCGGGAAGTAAATTTTTACCACTTTTAACACATTTTCCCCTAAAGGTTTGATTTTGAGATGTATCTTCTATACATTTTCAGGGAATGCTCCGCTTACTGCTGTTCAGCTTCTATGGGTTAACATGATAATGGACACACTGGGAGCTCTTGCTCTAGCTACTGAACCTCCTAATGGTGACTTGATGAAGCGATCCCCTGTAGGAAGGAAGGGGAACTTTATTAGCAATGTCATGTGGAGGAACATTTTGGGACAATCTCTTTACCAATTTGTAGTCATATGGTATCTTCAGACTTCAGGCAAAGCTCTCTTTCATCTTGATGGCTCAGATGCCAACTTGATTCTTAACACTCTCATTTTCAACTCATTTGTATTCTGTCAGGTAATTTTCCAATTTTCCTTTTCAATATATAATCTTTCACGACTTTCTAATGCATTATTAGCAAAAATTTATATTGTCATGTTTTTCTAATTCTTGAGTAGATTCACATTTTGTTGATGTTAATGGATATTTGTTAAGTGAGTTCAAAACACAGATTGATCACTGCGAGTAATCATGAAAGCTTTCTAAGTATTAGTAATTATTAATGTTTCTGCTAAATGGAAAAAAGTATGTCATCTCAATTCCATATTTAAATCGATTGCGAAGGTTTATAAACAGTTTGCTGGAAGCATGGAACTTCTGCTATTTATTAAAACTTTACTCAAATCCACTAGTAAAACTCAAGTGTTACCTTTGCGTTTTCTTGCAGGTGTTCAATGAGATTAGCTCTCGAGATATGGAAAAGATAAATGTCTTCAATGGTATATTGAACAACTATGTTTTCGTCAGCGTCCTTGGCTGTACAGTTCTATTCCAAATCATTATTGTTGAATTCCTTGGTACCTTTGCAAGCACTTGTCCACTTACATGGCACCAGTGGTTTACAAGTGTTGCAATTGGATTTCTTGGCATGCCGATTGCTGCTGCCATCAAGATGATCCCAGTAGGATCAACCTGAACTCAAGTTGGAGGAACTAGTAAGTGACAACTTGCTTGAACATCACTCAAGGGCATCGACTCAAATGTTAAGCTGCTATCAATCAAAAGCGTCAAAGCACAGAGACTTGAAGGGTGGAGATCTTAACCTAAAAGCAAGAGTTGGTCAATTTTATCAATTTCCGACAGCTTCTTATAACGTTTGGAAAACGGTTCTGAAGATACTGGACTGGTGGGAGCTCTCTTGTACACCTCAAGGGGAATTGAAATTTTGAATCAATGACTTGCGAAGTATAACGTCTTCTGAACCTGTCATGGTTGTAATAACACCTTGATATGGTATGCTTCTGGTTGGTTTTGTTTCATTGCATCATTATATCAATATTTTTGGAACAATCATATTCCTTATTCTCTTTTTGTCTGTCCTCCATTGACTTATTTCAACCATTACTAGATCTTTCCATCGTTGTTTTGAGGTAACTGAAGTTACTACCTTGTCATTATCGCAACGTTTTCATCTAATAACGGTTTAAGACCTCTGTCGAGTGATATTCCGATCTACATCTCACTCTGAAGTCTGTATAGCAAGCATCTTATGGTCCACTACTTTTGCAGTAAAAGCTTAACCTTTCGACTACTGGTATGTAGAACTGAAACCCTGTTACTAATTATGTGATTTTTCATCCCTATTCTCCGGATGCCTTTGCTCTAGAGAAATAAACCATACTTATGGTTGGAATAATCGCAACTATGTGCATGCTTTAATTAAGGGTCGAACTGTACAAATTTGGACATACACATGTTGATAGTTGTGCTATCGGCAACTTTTACACATCGGCTGCGTTGATTTCTAATTACAAGAATAAATTGAGGTGAAAAGAAAATGATTTCAGTGTTTAAAACACCATGAAATCCATAAAAAAACTAACAGTATAGTGGCAGCCTTGGCAGTTTACAAAAGGCTAGTACAAGGTAGGATTTGTGATGTTAAGGGAAGGAGAAGCTGACAACAAGAAATGATTATGAAGTGATGTTGGCTTACTTGTGATTAGACCTATAATACTTATATACTACTAGTAATAAGAATAAATATACTTATATACTACTAGTAATAAAAAAACAAAGAATTTGAGAATATCGATAAGCAAAGAGAAAAGTGAAATGAATGTAACTACATTTCATTGTGCATTTGACAAATTTTACCCGGTCCGATTAGGTGCATTCATTGATAAACAAATAATAAGTTCCGCTATTCTATTTTACAATCACCATATTGGTAGGGTAACAAACAGAGATCTCAAAGCTCACAGCAATAATTTATAAATTCTTGAAAAAGTAAGTTGAGATGGATTAGATTTGTTCTCCTAAGCATCATTTGACAGCTTGTAATCTGTGGTTTTTTTACTGCATTGAACCCCAAGCTAAAGAGCATAAGGAAACAACAAAACAGTCGATCATTCAATCCACCATCAAATGAATAACGCAGTCAAAGAATGAGATATAGAGATTGTTCATGCAATAAATGATAATGTAGAGACTTTTGTATATGTATAACTTACTCTTTGTATAAATGTTACTAATACACGTATCTTAATTTACTTAATTTTATTTTCGTGTATAAGTTATGTGGTATTTGTAATGCTGCATTTAGTCATGCGGGGATTATATTCTCTTGTTTGGCTAACCAAACATTTATTACTAATGTAAAAATTTGATGTATTATTTTTGCTTAGACGACCAACCTAATTCCTAAGATGCAAATGGACGTACCTTTGAGGATAAGCCTTTAGTAAATTAGGAGTTTCAACCACTAACAACACTTATAGTACAGATATTCACAGCTTATTACTCCAATTATATAGACATAATGTTAATGAATTAAAGAAATATGGAACGTATACTAGAATATGTTACAACAAAGGTCATTATCCCATTCACTCAACAGACATCACAAGTAAAGAGAAGTCCTTCAGTTATTACAAAAAAGGCCAAAATGAAGTACACTAACACAAGGATGTGATACAACACGTGTAATTCAACATGGAAATTCTAACCTTTAAAAAGGGGGTTTTTGTTTTACCGGGGAATATAAAGATTTCATAATATGGATAACTTTATATGAAAGGAAAAAAAAAAATGTTGTGCTACACTAGCCCAAATACACTCCTAACATGATGCGATATTGTCTGTTTTGAATCAAATCTTGCACGTTTTTCCTCAAAACATCTTACACCATTAAAAGAACCATATGTACGCTTCTAGTTTTTTCCGCTACCAACGTGGGGCTTTTTTAGCCCCAACAAAAAAATTAAAAATTAAGTTACAACATACGTCCAAAAAAGAAGGCAATGCCCCTAAACATTCAGACAAATTCAACCACTTAAAAGTCAGGAGTTTTCTTGGTATACTATGAAAAGAAAGAGAAGCAAACACGTCCTAAAATATTACTTACACTATCGGTCAGCTCAATTTACTAACTTCAACAATCCCTATAATGAGAAATAATTCTTTCATTCTAGTTTTATTTCCTCTAATCTCTCCCGGCATCTATTAATTTGCTCATATTCAATGTAGTGTATAACAAAAGAAGCTAATTACAATCTGACTCTTGAGAAAAATTCTTGGCAAAAACTCTTTATTTCTTCATCTGAGGTTGTTTATCATCATCCTCAAAAGGGAGCTTTCATTTGGACCTGAAGGTAGTGTTCTTGTTCAGCTCTAGCAATTTATAGTAGCAGTAACACACATTATCCTGAATCAAACACAGCAATTACATTATTAGATTATATAAATAACGTATATAGTCCGCAAGAAAAAAAGTTAATTAAAAAAGAAAGACTCACAATTTGAAGAAACGCAGCTCCATTTAAAAGCAAGGCTTTCATCAAAAGCTCTTCCATGGTCAAGTTTTGGTTTAGTGCTAATAATGTTGCAGCTGCTGCAATTACAGATGGTCTGTAATTCATTAACCTCACATCTGCACAATAAATTAGGCAAAGTTTTAGGCCCATTTGTCCATAAAAAAAAACCTTTTTCTTTTCAAAAATGTGGTTGTCCAGATTTTGCAACTTTTTGAAATTTTTTTGAAAATGAGTTTTTCAAAAATCAAAAAGTGGTTTTGACTACTTTTTAAAAAATTTCAAGGAAAAAACTCACAAAACTGCAATATCTTTTCAAGTTAAATGCATATTCAAAAATAATTTCAAAGTCCAAACACCATTTTTCAACTTAATTTCAAATACTATTTTTTTTTTTCAAAAATTATAATTTTTATGTCCAAACGCCTACTAACTCTTAATAACTATAATTACAGTCATAAATCTACGAATTGAACAGGGGAAATTAAAGAACCTCATTACCTCTAAGTACACTCATTATGATCTCCATAGTTTTGGCTCTAATATAATCTTTTCTTGAATCTTCTCTGCAGAATCTTGATTGAAAATAATATATTGTGAAAGCAAAAGGAGTGACACACCACATATTCCATTTAAGGACATCTAAAATCAAATCTTCTGTCATCCGTATTGCATTAATTGTGTTGTTATCTAATTCAAAATTTTCCATAGGATATTCTGATAATGATGGCAATATGTCTCTGCTTTCATCCATTTTTGCAGCCATTGATAAACAAGCTGCTGCTATTACCCTTATTGACCAGTTTTGTCCCCTCTACAAACAAGATTATAGCAAATAAAAAAATCAGAAAATAAAACAATCAATAATACTGTTAAGATAAAAATCAAAATATGGTGGATGTCTACTCTTCCTCCATGATCTTTCTCTCAAATGGTTTTCTTCACTTTTCATGCCTATATAAAGGCTTTGTAATAGATAAGAAAATACACACAATTGAAGAAGAAAATCTCTTCCTTTCTCTCTATCTCTTTTTTTTGTTCATGTTTTACTAAATTGTCTTTATTTCTTGTTCATATTTTACTAAATTGCTTTTATTTTATAACACGTTATCAGCACGAGTCTCTAACCAATTGTATTTATATCTACAAAAATTTTCCTACATCCGAAAAGATTGCAATTAGAAGCCATACATAACATCTCATGGTTAGATGTAAAAAGAAGCTACATATGGTAAGTAATGAAACGTACGAAGGTATAATTATCTTATACTTGTTATTTCTTTAATATCTCATATGCACACAACGTCGTACTACACATGTATTGCATAAACACATATTAATATTACATTTTTTATATCACATGAATGAAATGACATTTTTGAAGTTCTATAAGTGAAATCATAGTACCAGTTAATTATTAATATGATGCATGTCATGGTAACCAATGATATGTTATATAAGTTGTCTTATGTATATTTGTGTGTTAACTATCTTCAATATGTCTTGCCGCTTTTAACATTTTCTTTTACTTTGATGAATATTTTTCTATTTTGGGTTTTTACACTTGCATATAGTTAAAAAAAAGAATAAAAATAAAAAAATAAAGAAAAAATTGGGTCATACTGATTAAAAGCATAAATCATCTTGAAGAAAACAAGAAATACTTCACATCTTTATCTAGGTTGATTAATTACTTCTTTGAAATTTGGAAAACAAACCAGCTATTGAGAAAGTATACTTCATAATTTATGGTCGTATCATTTGAAAGCAAACAATGATTAGTATGACTACTAGAAGAGGTATTTTTGAGTATCCATGACCTACTTGATGCTTGCTACTGACTTACCATTTTTAAGTATTTTATATGAATGATGCACAAGCTACAACCGGTAAGTTATTACATATAATGTCACTTTTCAGGTAATATAAATGTTGAATTTATGTATTAGTACTATATATGTGTTAGGTGTACTTTTGATAAATTTATTCACTAATTGCTTGGTTGAATTAAGTGAAGGAAAGTCATGGTGTTAAATCAAATCCAATAGGTAGGGTATACCCCGAAAACAACAATATTTTTGAGAGAGACTCAATAAATATTATGACAATGATTTTATGAGCCTTTTAAACTCTAATAGAATTTAGAAGAAATATTCTGACTACAAACGGTTGTATTTCATACAGATGCTACAAATAATTAATAAAGCTTTACACTGATTTGAGATTTATACACTTATTTAAGAAAGCAAATTTGATTTGCTAAGTTGCAAATTAGTTGTATATAACTTTATTGGCATGTGATTGAAATTAAGGCTTGAGAATGAATCTCAATATTGTTTAGCCTATCATGCCATTGATTGAGGGTAAGACATCGGGATCAAGTCCTGATGCTCCATAATGATAAGAGTTGGGTTTGACTCCCAATTTATTATGGCCTAACATGCCTTTATATTGGTAAGACATTGGGTTTGAATCCCAATGTACCATATTGATGATATAATAATGACTAAAGAAAAATAATATATTTTTCAAGAAAAGGCATGAAAATTGTCCCACTTGATTTGCTCCATTCTTGAAGTGAATGTGATAGCAGTGCATAATAAGTTTCAATGAAGACAAGTGGTTGACCAATGAATGTAGGTGTTCCAAATATCAAAATAATAATAATCATCACTATGATTATAAAAGGAGAACAATAAGGGTTCTCAAAATAGTCCTTCAAAATGTGAAGGCAATGCTTACCATCAAATTGGTATGAAAATAATAAAGCACGTCGCTGATTATGATCCATTCCTTGAAGAGAATGTGACTTATGATAAGCATTGAGAATGCAAACCCATTCCTAAAGTTGAATGTGGCAATATGTGATAAAAGCAATGAATAAAGACATGCAATTCATGATTATATGAATACCACACAACTCACCTCTAAGGGAGGTTTGAGTAAAATAAAGAGAATAAATATTATTGTGTGGTTACATGAATATGTCATTGGTCGCGTACATGTGATATGCCAAATATTATTTTGTCATGCCTTATAAAAGTTATTAAAGGCAAAATTAAAGCAAGAAATGATTTTGCTTATGATGATTTTGACCATGATAATTTATTATGATATAATTTTCTCCGTGAAGGAGACATTTACCATATGAATGGTATGATAAAAGATCTTGTTGTACAAAAGTTGTTAAGAACTCCGGAAAAACTAATTTGTTACTACCCGGATGAATAACTTATTCATGACATTGATATTGTAAAGTCTCAAAAGAAACCTTTTGAGTTTCAAATATATAAGTCAAAGTGATTGGCATATTGAGACTATAAATGAAAGGAAGATTGAATATCTTCATATTTCTATAATCATACCGGGTAGATATGAAAGGTTACCCGATCTTTTTTCTATTTGTACTACACAAATATAAGCATGATGCTGGAATCATATGCCACAAGTAAACTAGAGGTTTACTAAAACAAATATTAATTGGCATGACCGGTTGACCATCTCGGTTCAATTATGATGCGAAAAATTAATTAAGAATTACATTAACATATATTGAAGAATAGAAGATTCTTCAAGAATTCTTTTGTGCTACTTATTCTCATGATATACCAGTTAAAGGTTGGGATTGAATCCCTTGATTTCTGGAAGGAATAAAAGGTAATATATATATGGCCCAGTCATAAAAGGTGATATATATATGGGCCCAGTCACCTGCCATGTGGACCGTTTACTATTATATGATTTTAATAGATGCATCTATTTTATGGTCACATGTGCATTTGTTATCAACTTGCAGTTTGGTTTTTGCAAGATTGCTTGCTCAAATTATTAGAGCACAATTCCAGAATATAAATTATGATGATTTATCTTAATAATACTGGTTTAAATCCAAGTTGGTTTAGCAGAAATTGTATGCCTCCAATTATAGCTAAATCATTGGTTATGAGAACAAAACTCCCAAAAACGAAATTTGGTATGAGATTTATTATTTAATATACAGCAGCACTTGTACGCATCTAGCCAAGTTATAAAAAATTTTCCCTATCACAATCGGTTCAGGGTCAGGAACCAAATAATTTCTATATAGAAATATGGATGTGCTATATGATTTAATTATGCCACCAAAATGCACAAAGATGAGTTCCCAAAGATGGTTGGGAAATGTGTTGGTGATTCCAACATTAGGGGGAGAAAATGGGCAGTTGAGAAAGTGATACGTGAAATGAATTATTATGAATACATATAGATCCTCGTACAAGAAAATATAAACTTGAAGTTCGAGTGATAATTCATTTACAAATTATTGCCAGACGCATGACCCAAAACTAAATGTCATATTTCAGCTGCTAATGCTCCAAATAGAATAAAGTCCATGAGGGACAGAGTCTATGGCACACATGAAGTGTAACAGACCAATCGGTTCCAAAGATAAAACTCCTTGAAAAAGGAGAGGGGCAAATATTCAAAATGGTCATAATAAGGAGGCAAGTGCCCTAGAAGAGCACCACGACATAACACTTCATAAGACCTCATGAGAGAGGCTCAGGTACCTGAAAATAATGAAATAAAGAGATCTCAATAAGTTATGTCTTTATTGGGTAATAATGGAACCGACATAAAATGATTGTCGACAATATTGTTAATATAATGTAGCGCTCAATATGATTAATATTGACGAGGATCTTGAGATCAAATCTGTCATGAAATTTGGACGGATAAAAGATTGGTCAAATAAAAAATACGCAATGAAATTGACTTCACTTGAAAAATGTGAAGTTGGACGGATAGTCCAACACCTGAAAGTATAAAGTCAATTGTGGTATAAATGTGTTATTGTGCGAAAGGTTCAAGTCGATAGACTTAAAGACGACTTGTGGCACAAGAAAATTAATAAATATCCTCACATTGAATATATGGAGACATGTTCTCTTATAGTGGATATAGTCACTTCAGGTTTTAATCTGGCAATATATGAAAAACTTGATATGCGTATAGTGGATATCATTGAAAGATTTAAATTGTCTTGGAGCATATTAAGGTTTCCAAGAAATTTATTAAATAAAGCTTCAAAAATCCTTATACGGATTGAAACAATCAGGGCGCATGTGGTATAATCGCCCGAGAGAGTACTTGTTGAAAGAAGGGTATAAGAATAATTCAATTTGTCCTTGTGTCCTTATAAAAGGATATGGATTTGAATTTGTTATAATCGTCATGTATGTTGATGATTCAAATATCATTAGAACTCCCGGAGAGCTTCTTAAAGCAGTAGACTGTTTAAAGAAAGAATTTGAAATGAAAGATCTTGGAAAGACAAAATTTTGTCTTGGTCTACAAATTGAATATATGAAAGATAGAATTTTTGTCCTTCAATCAGAATACACTAAAAAGATTTTAAAGAGATTCTATGTGGATAAAGCACATCCATTAAGTACCCCGATGGGTGTGAGATTACTCGATATAAATAAAGATCCACTCCGACCTCATGAAAATAATGAAGAGCTTCTTGGTTCTAAAGTACCATATCTTAATGCAATTGGTACGCTAATATATCTTGCTAACACTACAAGGCATAACATAACTTTTTCAGTTAATGTCTTAACAAGATATAGCTCCGCTCAAGGAGAAATTGGAATAAAATCAAGCACATATTGCGTTATCTAAGGGGGATTACCGATGTGGGCTTATTTTATGGCAATGATTGCAATACCGATCTTGTTGGTTATGTCGATGTGGAGTATTTATCTGACACACACAAGGCTTGATCTCAAACATGTTATGTGTTTACATGTGTGGCACTGTCATATCTTGGCGATCGACTAAGCAATCAATCGTGGCTACTTCTTCTAATCATGCTGAGATAATTGCTATTCATGAAGCAAGTCGAGAATGTGTATGGTTGAGGTCTACTATACATCTTATTCGAGACAAATGTGGTTTGAAGTGTGATAAACTACCCACAGTTTTGTATGAAGAAAATACAACATGCATAGCCCAATTAAAGGGAGGATTCATAAAGGAGTTAGGACAAAGCACATTTCACCTAAATTATTGTTCACACATGATCTTCAAAAGAATGGTGATATTAATGTGCAACGGATCCGTTCAAGTGATAATATGGCTGATTTGTTCACCAAATATCTACCGGCGTCAACCTTCAAGAAACTAGTGTACAAGATTGGGATACGAAGGCTCAACGATGTGAACTGATGATCTCATCAGGGGGAGTTAATACGCGTTGTACTCTTTTTCCCTTACAAGGTTTTGTCCCATTGGGTTTTCCTTGCAAGGTTTTTAACGAGGCAACCAAAAGGCGTATTTCTAAATATGTGTACTCTTTTTCCTTCATTAGGATTTTTTTCCCATAGGGTTTTTTCCTAATAAGGTTTTAACGAGGCACATTATTTATGGACATCCAAGGGGGAGTGTTATGATAAAAATCAAAATATGGTGGATGTCTACTCTTCTTCCATGATCTTTCTCTCAAATGGTTAATGACATATTCAATGACATATTTTCTATGTTCAATGACATATTCCATGACATATTTTCTTCCCTTTTCATGCCTATATAAAGGCTTTGTAATAGATAAGAAAATACACACAATTGAAGAAGAAAATCTCTTCCTTTCTCTCTATCTCTATTTCTTGTTCATGTTTTACTAAATTGCTTTTATTTCATAACAAATACTACCATTTTCAGAGGAATCTTAATTCACTTACAATTATTGTCCGTGTAGCCAGAAACCTATCACGATATATCACTGCTGTGTAAACTGTGTGGATTCTAAACTGAAATCTTCCCACTGTCTGCGTCAAAATAAGATAAGAAAATCAGTATTAATTCTTTCACATTCTTTGTGAAAATAAAGAAATAATGGGGTTTTTGATTACTAACTCTGAAAAAGTAGTGGATTGCAGTAGTGCGAAATTCTTGAATCCAATCCTCATTGATAATGTTTAAAGCTTCTTGATCTTTTTTTTTTGGACATAAAAACACGATGCTTATATTACTTAAAACAAATTACAGGAGAAAGACATAGTCTTTAGGGTATTACTATTGCCATACTTGCTAAATAAGTGCAAACATCAGCAGAGATAGTTTTTATACTATTACAAAGTTCATGTTTGTTCTTTTGAACTTCTTCTTCAGCAAAAAAAGGCGGACAAGCATGATAAACACATTTGTTACTGGGAGGATGCTTCGTTGCTTCTTTAGTCAGTCGACGAGCCACTTCATTTCCTTCCCTATAATTGTGCTTCAGTATTGGGAGCCTCAGTTGGTGCATTAACCATCTGTATTCAAAAATAATGCTATACAATCTTCATGCATTAGTTTAATAACGTCACTAGTATCAGTTTCAATTTCCATATTTGTGTCTTTAAACTCCATTGCAATTCTTAGTCTTTCAAGGAGGGCCAATAATTCTGCATGAATTGGGGAGGAGACATGTATTACTTTATGGTATCCCATAATCCAATCATCATTGTTGTTACGGAATAATCCACCAATTCCTGCTGCATTGTTAGTAGAGGAGATTGCACCATCACAGTTTAGTTTAATAATATTTTTAGCGGTTTATACCACTTGATCTCGATAGAAACTTTTTTGGTAGTGAAAGAGTTTTTCCCTGTAAAGAAGATATATTCCCATGCAAAGTGCATGGGTTTTTTCACGTCCAAAGAGCAACTAAGATTATTAACATTATTGTTATTTCTGTTTTTTCATAGTTCCCATATGCAAAATGGGAAGAGAGTTTCCCAACCAATGTTATAAGAATTTTGATTGATGAAGGCATCACAAAGGTCCCTGAGCTAGTTAACATTGCCAATAGTGTTATGGTAGCTGATACCCATGGATTTCCAGAATTGTTGGGTGGAAGTACAATACAAGAAGATGTGTTAGATGTTTTCAATGCCAATTCTGCATGTAGTGCATGTGTCATCAATGTTCATACTAATTTTATGTAGATAGGCTCTACAAGGAACACGATTATGAGAGCATTTCCAGAGGAAGATTTTAGTTTTGTTAGGACAACGAAGGTCCCATATCCATTTATAGGAATTTGAAGGGGGATAAGGATTAGTGAGGAGATTATAGCAAGATTTTGTAGAGAAAATATCATCTGAGCTTAGTTTCAAGCTAAATTCATCACTTTTGGAATTATTGGAGGGAGTTGGAGTAATACTAATGTTATGGATCACTTCAGGAGGTAATTCAAAGGATATTTTCTTTATGTCCCAATTATTATCCTTAATTAAGCATCCTAGAGAAAGTTTACACTCATTTTCGTTAAGGGGGCCCTCAATAGAGCTTCTAAGAGAGGAGGAATTATAAATCCAATTGTTGTACCAAATATTCAAACGAGAATTATTAGAGGGATGCCAAAGGATTCCTTTGTTGCATATTTTCTATCCCTGGAGAATGAATTTCCAGATGAATGAAGTATTAGTATTAGACTTTGAATGAGCATATTTGGATATGATAAGATGATACCACAGAGTGGAAGGATTTTTAAGAATCTTCATACAAGGCCTGAAAGGATAACCAAGTTTTTCTCTTTTGCCATATGAATACCCAAACCACATTCTTTGAGATCCTTGGTGACAGTATCCTAACTTATTAGATGAAACTTTTTTGTAGTACTTGTAGAGCCCCAGATAAATTCCCTTTGTATTTTATCAATGGATTTTAGTATTTCGGGTGGAAGGAGAGTGTATTGCATTATGTGCGAGGGGATTGCTCTTAGGGTACTTGTTGCTAGGGTGGTACGCCCAGCCATATTGAGAAATGAACATTTCCAGTGAGATAATCTAGAATGTAACTTGTCCAAGATGAATTGGAAGTCCTTGGTTTTAGGGTGTTTACTAAGGAATGGGAAGCCAAGGTATTTACCAAACTCAGTGGTAGATTTAATGCTAAAAAGAGATGTTCGGAAGTTTGATTGATATTTTGAGCAAGTTGGTAGAATGACAATTTTGGACTTAGTTTTGTTTATGGCTAGTCCAGATTCCATAGAGAAAAAATCCATGCATCTTTTAATGCAAAGACTAGTCGTTTTATTAGCTTTTCCCATAAAAGTTAAGTCATCCGTGAAAAGGATATGGGACAAGGAAGGGCCCCTATAGCTAGTTTGGATGGATCCCAATTTCTAAGGTCAACTTGGTGATTAATAAGTCTAGAAAGAAGTTCAATACATAATATGAAAATGTAGGGGGAGAGAGGATCACCTTGACGAATATCCCTACTAGGTTGGAAGAAGTTTGTTCTTGACCCATTGACTAAAAAACCTATTGAGCTAGTAGTTATACAATGCATAATGAGTCTGGTAATCTTAGGAGAAAATTTGAAGTAGAGAAGAGTCTTATGAACAAAAGACCATTCTAGCGTATCGAAGGCCTTCTCTAGATCCAACTTAATGAGCATATCAAAATTAGATTTTTTTGAACGTCTAAGGCTATTCATAATCTCCTGAATTATTATAGCATTATCACTAGTTCTTATATTTTTAATGAAGCTTGATTGCATAGGACTAATAAGGAGGGGTAGGAAGGGCTTCATTCTATTAGCGATGATTCTAGTGATAACCTTGTAGGCAGTATTGCATAATCCAATAGATCTAAAGTTTTTGAGATTGTTAGCATTAGGGAATTTGGGAATGAGACATAAGTATGTATCATTGATGCCACTAGGAAGGGATTGAGAGGAGAAAACTTGGTGACAGTAAGAAGTGAAAGAGTTTTTTAATATGTGCCAATATTTTTGATAGAAAAAGGGATGGATGCCATCCGGATCTGGAGCTTTAAAGGATTTAAAAGAAAAAAATAGCCTTAGTGATTTCTATATTGGTAAGAGGGTAGTCTAAACAGCTCAGGTTAGGCTTATTAACATTTGAAGAATCCGAGATAGAATTCTTTATTGGGGAGGTAATTTTTGCAGTTTGAAAGGTCTCTCTAAAGTAGGTAAAGGTGTGATCTAGTATTTGTTTTGTGTCAGTGATCCATTCACCATTATCATTGGTGAAGTACATAATGGCATTACGACGTTTAAGATTGGAAGTCATAATATGAATTTTTTTGTGTTGGCATCACCATCATTTAGCCAATTGCTCCTAGACCTTAATTTCCAAAAGTCTTGTTCCATATGAAGGATATTGTTATATTCTAATTGGAGGGTGGACTCAAGATCTTGAAGGAAGTGACTACTTTGGTAACGAGGGGAAGATTGGATTCCATATAGTCTAGCAAGTATTTGCCTCTTTTTTTTAAAGATATCCCCAAACGTAGTATTTTTCCAATTTATAACCTCCTTAGTAAAGTGGTTTTGGGCATCAACTAAGTTATTCCCTAACCAACTTTTTTTGACAATATTAATGAAGTCTGGATGCCTACACCACATAGTTTTTAATCGAAAAGGCTTATCTCTATTGTTCCCATTCCTATGGTTTAGGTTGATTAGAAAAGGATTATGATCGGAATGAGTTTTTGGAAGATAAATGACCACGGCCTTAGGGTATAGATCAATCCAATCTTTGTTGACAAAGATCCTGTCTAGCAGTTCCATAATTAAACTCTTTGATTTTTTTCTATGGTTAGACCAAGTGTATTTACAACCCTTGTAGCCTAAATCTAAAAGATTACAATGATTAATACTATTCCAAATTGCTTTGTTACGTCTACGATTAATGGTGTTACCTCCAAGCTTATCACTTGAAGTAAGGACATCATTGAAATCACCCCTAGTAACCAAATACCTTTGACATTATTGCTAATTTTTCCTATGTTATTCTACATTTTCACACGTTTATGAAGCTTAGTACTAGCATAAATGGAGGAAAAAGTCAAGTACTTTTTAAGGGGAATACCTCAATTGTACCATGTATCTCTTGGTTGTTTCTAACAAAATCATGGACCTTGACAACATTTGCATCACATAGAAGCACAATACCACCTGACTGTCCTTCACTAGGAACTTCAATCATTTGAGAAAACTCAAAGTCACTTAGAAAGGACATATGACTCTCCATTCTAGTTTCTAATAGAGTAACCATGCAAGGTCTATGAGTGTCCAACATTTCCCGAAAGTTGACCCTAAAATTTTCATTGTTACCACCTCGGATATTTTAGATAATAATATTGGTAGGCCTATACATGTTTGCATGGTTAGTTGCTGTCCCATTTTCCCTCTGGGTTTGAGGAACTGGGTTTCTCCTTAATGATGGAACTAAAATCATTGCATGATTTCCCACCGTTGGATACTGAGGGGTCTCACATCCATTAAAAATTTGTACAGTGCTGCTGGGAAGCTGAGAACATATCTTTTCTCTCTTTGATCCTTGAAGAGGTATACTTTTACCTCGTTGATTCCTGAAAACTCTAGGACTGGTCCTGATCCCAGTAGGTTTACTTCTTCTTCCTCCTCCATTTCTATGTTTTCTGGTTCTGGTGCATTAGAAGGGACCTGGGCCTGGGGGATTATTTTAGGGATCTAAGGTGGTACATGGGGTTCCTGTGGAGGCGGAGGTTGTGCATGGGGTGGTGGCTGCATGTTGGGGTTGTTTTGTGGGGCTACAGTGTCGAATAGAGTCGTCCAGGGGATGAAGATGGGATTCATGTTGTTGATTTCCCCTGGAGGGAAAAATGGGAGATCGATTAGGACTTGTTGAGATTGGATAGAATTGAAGTGGGGTGGTAGACTCCACTGAGTTCTCATGGCTTGAGCCTGACTCAGATTCAGGGATGGGGCTAGTGGGTGTATGATGTTGTTCATCCACACGTGATTGAAATAGTTGTTCATAGCCATGTTCATCCCCTCCGAAACTAGTTGTGCTAGGAAGTGAGAGTTTTGGAGCACAATGATCGTTTCCTGTCCATTGAGGACTATGCTGAATGTTATTGCATGACCCATGAGGGCTTGTTTCACCCATGAAAGATGTTGGTAATATTGTGGTAATGGTGGTTGGATGAAGAATATTTAGTTGTTCGCTGCTTAATTTTGTGGAAGTGGTGGGTTGGACATGTTTAGGGCTCGTTGGTGCCTTAGTATTTGCACTAGACGGTATCTTCTTCTCTGGGTTATTGGAATTATTGGCATTGTCAAGAGAAGGGGTAGGGTTTATATGAATTCTAGGAGGGTAGTGATCTAGGTTTTTGTTGTGAGTAGCTGAGTTAGAGAGACTGGCAGTGTTGATATCTATAAGGATATCTTTTAGGTTACTTGGAGTAGTGATATTAGAAAGATTTGTTTTGGATTTTGTTAGGGAAACGTGGTAGGATTCATTGGCCATTTAGGGCTGGGAAGATAGTTCTTTGGCCACGTGGTTTGATAATAGAGGTGGAGAATTACTCTCTATGCAGTAAGATAATTTTTCATTAGTGAGGGATTAGGTAGTATTAGATGATTTAGTATAGTTTGTGTGTGAAATACGATTGGATTTAGGAGGTGTTAGGGCATCATTAGTCGTAGGGGTGTAATTATTGGGATGCATGTGATTTAATTGGTTTGTTTTAGAGTCTGCCATATGGACATTCATTGGCTCATTGATTGCCACATCAATTGCCATGCAAGAAGTGTCGATGCTTCCTAGGCTTTTTGTGTTTGCATTGGTGCTATTCGGAGGATTATGCAATGCTTCAAAAGAATTATTTGTGGCAATGTTATTTTCATTTTGATTAGTTTTTTCAGTATATAAAAAAGGAGTAACAATGTTCCCATTAAGATTAATATTTTGTGTTAGGGGAAGGGAAAACTTACCTGGGGTGGGAAGTAATTGAACCATTGTCTTACCAGTGTTGTCTGGCTGTGGTTTTGGCTTATACACTGACCTTTTCTTCTTGGAAAAAGTAACAGTGTGCCATGCATTCTCTTTGGGCAGGAAAGATCCTTTTTGCATGCTATAATTTGAAATGTCTGATGCCGTGGATTGGCTAGTGACATTATCCCCTTCTGGAATGGAAGATTTGCACCTTTGCTTTGTATAGATGCATGAGGTCATTGAATGACCTAATCTACCATAATTCTTGCATAGGAAATTCACACTTTTATAGTGGATTTCTTGTTTATGTTGTCCAATATAAATGAACGGTGTAACAGGGACCTCCAATAGGAGTTCAATACATAACCTAGCATAACGACCCCTTAGGGTAGAAGAGGTGCATGCATCAATTTTTAATAGTTTACCAATTTTGTTGCCAACTTTTATGAGTACTTGACTATCATAAAATTTTGTTGGCAATTATGGTAGACGTGTAGACGTACCAAATAGCAGCCAGTGAAATCTTAGCTTTTGAGGCAATAAAATTGGGTACCTATTTTTGAACGGATAAGAAACGGCCAAAAATGAACCAAGGACCATGGTGAAGGACTTTGAGTATGCTATCTTCATTATTAAACTTTGTAATATAATAATCTGATCCTAGATCAATGAGTGGAAATTTTTCCTTTAGTTTCCACAAGTCTTGAATTTTCCTTTTGAGTAGTTGATGTTGGATTCTCATTCCTTGTAGCTTTATAATCGTTGAGTATTTCCAGGGAGATTAAATACGATGTAGATCTTCTGGAGATAGATGAATTAGGTGTTCATCGTTTGAGTGAGGGATTATGTTTTCAAGGCCATTAGGAGGAGATGAATGAGATTGGTCGTGTAAATCAATGATCATGTTGGTCTGACCATCTTGAATTCCATCGATATATTGTCCTTGAAACTTGGGTTTGAAGGGGTAGGAGTTAATGAGGAATGCATTTGATCAACGTCAGAGGGCTTAGGAGGGATTAAATTAGAGGTTTTTGAATTGTTCATGGTTTGAGATTTTAGTGAGATGGAGGAGACTCTCACTCTAGATGTAATATTAGATAAATTTAAAGCTTCTTGATCATTGGGTATAGGGTTGGCGATTTCTTTTTTGTATAATATTTGCATATAATTATCATCAGTATGATCATCATTGCCACCATCTAATTGTTCAGCTATATTGTATGTATATTGCTGCATTTCTGCTTTACTTGAACCAAGATTTTCCATCTTTAGCTTCTTCTTCTTTTTCCGTTGTATCTCTTTGATCTCTCTTATTTCTATATGTATATGGTAGTGTAGAGATGAGGAAGGGTAACAGATTTTGATGCTGCTAAGTTTTCTGGCGCGTTCTTCTGATATTCTTATTACATCAAGAGCTACTCGTTTATATAACTGACGAAATAACAGAAAAAATGGGTAGTTACTGAAATGGATTAGTTGGTTTTGAGTCAAACTTATTAGTTTTTTAAGTACACGAGGATTTTAAAAAGTTAATCATTAGATTTTACAGCCCTTTTAGACGAGGGTTTATCGAAAACAGCCTCTATGTCCTCAGAGGTAGAGCTAGCCTATAAGGTGTGGACTCGGCCAAACCCAATCACTTTTGCTTAAATACTATATTTGTACTATAAAATTTATTAAATATGTATAAATATTTAATTCTGAACCCAGTAACTAAGACGAGTTATGGGTTCTGTGACAAATTCAGAACCCGTAAACTTCAAATCCTGGTTCTGCCTCTGTCTGTCCTCCTAGGATAGGTAAGGTCTACGTACACAGTACCCCTCCCAAACCCCACTTGTGGTTATATGGATCAAAATCTACCCTAGAATGTTTGGGGCAAAATAATATTAAGGAAAGAGTCAGTTGAGGTCGACCAGGAAGCAGCGAGATTCGTGGTTAAACTGTCAATTAATAACCGAGGTCGAGTATCGTAGATAGAACAATAACAACTAGTTTTTGAAATAGGATATTAAAGAGAATATTCTAGTGAATATTCTCTGTACTTGTACTATTAGGATTTGTTAGGGACGTGTCTCATATAAATAGAAAAAGAGACAATGGCATAATGCATGTAATGTTCACCTGAGAAGAACACTTTTCAGAAGAAAATTCTCTCTCTCTAGCAAAGATACAAACTTTACCTTTTCATCAATATTCTCACTCACATTATTCCATACTTTTCCATCAAATCCGAGAATAGTTCGAACATTCTAGGATTTTTCTGTCATCCATCATTGTCAGGAGGAACAATCATCTACTTTATTCATTATTGGGTGAATCACTCCTCCTATTTACTTAAATGTCATTTACGTTACTTATTGCTAGTTACCCCTCCATTATTGCTCATACCTTTTAGAATATTAAATATATGTGTTATTTTCAATCTCCCACTAAATTAGTCCCATGTTATCCATGCTTTCAAGATCTATATCTAGATATATTATCATTAACTAGGTTTAACCCTTTATTACATACGATATAATAGTTTAATCGGAAGTTAATACCTTTTGGTCAAACAATGGTAGCTCACGGGGTTTGTTGTTGTTGATGTAATCATTAAATTTTACAATAAATCATATTTCTTAGTTAATTATAAATAAGTGATAACCCATGGTAAAATACAGTGTATACTAGTAATAATTAATTTTATTACTTATAAAAATATATGTATAAAGATACATATTGTATATCTATTGAATTAATGTAAACATCTTATGTAGGAAAAAAATTTCTTCATGTGTAAATATCATAAAAATTCTTTTCATTTCCAAAAATCACCAAAAATGGGGCTTTCATTATCATGAATTTTATATGGAATTTGCCATAGGTGTAGCTTCACAAGATGGAAACAAAAATGGGAAAAGAGATGAAAGGAACTTTATATGGAATTCTTTAAGCTAATGTGATTAGAAAAATGTCTAAACTGTATAGTTATTGCGATTAGGAGCTTTTCCTCTTTTGTTTTACCTCAATTTTTTTGTGGGGACTTCCCTTCTTGGGAAAATTAAATCCTTTGACTTTCTATATGATAATTGTTTGACCAAAAAGTGTTAAGCCTTTTTGTTAAACTAATTAAATAAGAAAATAATAGGTAAATCATAGTTAAACATAATAAGTCCTAGATCTGAAATCGGTTGATATAAACAACATATAATTGCATTTAAACCAATTTAATGCAAAGGGGTGTTTAATGGTATTGTTATGAATGTATGGGGGAGTAATGACAAGCAATAAATATATTAAATGACAATAAATATAAATAGAAAGAATGATTCGCCCAACTATTCAATGAGGTGAATGATTCTCCTTCTAACAACGATGTAAGACAAATAAACGTAGAAATATAGAAAGCTTTCTCGGATTTGATGCGAGAACGTGTGGATCAACAACAAATCGAATCTTTTTGTAAAGATAATATTTGTAATTTACTTGAGAGTCAAGTTTTCATGAGAGAACTTATCATATAGAATATTACTCTTCCTCCTCCTTCTCTCTCTATTCTCTCTTATATGGGACATATCCCTCACCTAACTAAAAGTACAAGTGTAGATAATATTCTGTAAAATATTCCCTTAAAATATCTTACTACTAAACTAGTCATTTGAGCTGATCTGAGTACTCGACCTCGACCCTAGCTACTCAACTCGCTAATAGGTTCCTTCCATCTTGAGCACGACCTCTGCCTAATCGGCTCTTAGCAATACTCTCTTAGGCAAGATTCCCTTGGTCAGATTTTAACCCATACAGTTAGTCCCTCTGCCCATCGAGGTTATTTTTTGGACGAGCTCGATGGGCGGACTTCTCTAGTTACAAATTGAGAAATCTGGGCAGGCTAGACGAGGAGTAACCTTTTTATGGTAAGGTGACGACGTGGCGCTTTAAGAGCCACATCTGACTGTTGCGTCAGTTTGAAATGACATCACTTCATCATACGTCATTATGGCGCATGTTCCCAATATGTTACGTTGTTTCTCGCGCCTTTTTCGTTTCAAAATCAATGTGGCAGCGTTTGGCTTTCTCGATTAAGGTGCTAGTATTCTTATAAATAGGGATGAGAATTCCTCATTTGAGTTGCTGCATTTCTTAAGTATTCGAAACTCCAAGCTTCCCCTTCTTCTTTTCAGAATTCTTGCATCTTTGTCTCTCCCTTCTCTTAGCATTTTCTGCTATTATTGTCCCTTTCACATTTGCACTTTCTTATTATATACGTGACAGAAAAATGGCTAGTGCATCTTTTAACCTTGAGGGACCTTCTGATCCTGTCCCATTGACAGTGGACATGCCTTCTCATAAAGAAGGAGGGGCCATTGTAGAAGATGAGAGTTTCCCCACTGTGGATGAAATAGTTCCGCGCTCGGGGAGGATCAGGTCAGACTTCTCGAAGTGACCTGGAGATAATCCTGAAGTCGTCGTTTCTGAGATGGATGCGGCGGCGCTTGCTGCATTTAGGGCTAAATGGTGAATTCCAGACCATGTCAAACTTATCCCTGCTGGTAACGACGTGGTGCAAATACATCACCTAGGATACAATGCATTCTACGCATATCCATTTGTCGTCAGCTACACGCTTCCTCTTCCTTCCTTGGCGGAGGACTTCTGCCGCATTATGGTGTGTGTCCGGCTCAGCTCTCCCCATACATCTATAAGCTTTTCCTTATTCTTATCAAGTATGCGGAGCTAGCCAACCATGGGATTTCTCTCCGTCATCTACTTTACCTCTCCGCCCCAAGTTTTCACAGGGGTACGATGATACACCTTCGCCATCAAGGGACCAAGGGACCGGTGGTGAAGATGGATGATAAAAAAAGTGCCATTTTTAGGTCAATTTCTTTTACGTGAGGATGGAGCACGTGGTGTCGAACCTATCGGGTTTCCCGAGGAGTGGAACTTTGTTCGTAAGTGTTTCTCCTAACTGGCTGTTTGTTGTTTCTCTTTGGTGATCTAATCATTCTCCCCCTTTTCTTTTTTATGTAGTCTAGAAGGATCCTCCTTCGCTAGTCGTTGACATTCGTGACTGGGTGATCCAAATTCTGCCTCACATGGTGGGGATCGTGACTGGTCGCAAATTAATCAGAGGTTTAGGTGCAAACGTTCGGCCGATGAGTTATTTTGTTTCGATCTTAGTAGTTTTGACCTTCGTACCGCCTTTTATCTCCTTTCGTTTTTTACTTAAGTCTTTCTTTGTTGGTAGGTCAGAGGGCTTCGTGGAGGGCGATGGCTCCTACTCTTGCTTTTCGCCAGTCAAGTTCTTCGACTGGGCCTCTATTCGTCGCGACTGCAAGCGAGGCCATTAAGACTATTGTTCTTTCTCGGTCCCCGGCCTCGCATAGGCCTAGCCACCAGGCTGCTGCCCCTCTGGAGATTCCGGCTTCTTTAGTGATTCATTTTGTGGATGAGTCGTCACAGGGCGAAGAGTAAGAGGCCCCGTTAAAAATACGAAGGATAGAGGTTGACGGCGGAGCGATCGAGGATGAGGAGCTTGCGGGGGGTGATTCCGAGTTGACCACGGATGAACTGAGGGGCGATATGGTTTTGGACACTGAGACCGTGCCCCCGTCAAATGTGGATATTGCTTCCGTGGAAGGAGGGGATCAACATAGGCAAATATGGTCATTCCAAGGAGTGATCCGTCAACGTCAGAGTGGGTTGATGTTCCCTCCTTGGAAGAGGAGAGGGATAAAGGAGTGATCGTAGATGATTACAAATCCGGCTCCGATGTCGACCCTAAGGAAGAGAGGATATTTGATGAAGGGTTTACTCAGGTTGAGGTGAGAACGGATGGATAATTTTGTTCGATTGTCATTCCTTTGGACTGCGACTTGTTGGATGACAGGGCGAGCGTGGTCCCTTTTTTGCTCTGCCGCCGAGAATAGGACTCTTCAAGCAGGATGCCAATTTTTCACTGGGCATATCTGGGATGGCTCTGAGGGTGAGTTTCCTTCCTTGTTATTTTTGCACTTTGCGCCCTTCTCCTCTTTCTATCTTTACTAACTCTTTTTGGCTCTTTCTTTTTCTTCTCTTTTTTTTAGACTTTCATTTTGGAGATCGAGCGCGCCCGTCGAGAGGAGAAGCGGAAGATTGTTTTCCAGAAAATGGTTTCGAAGTACCTCCGGTACCATGACAAGTACCATGAGATGCATGCACGGTTCAGAGCAGGTAGTAACCTCCAGTCCCTTAGAGATGAGTTGGACCAGAAGGACGATGAGCTTGTGCGGACTATCGGCAGATGCAGTGAGCTCGAGGGGACGCTTAGGGTCAAGGAAGATGAACTCGAGGTGAGTGATGTCGCCCAAACTCACACCAAAAATATAGGTAGTGATGCGGTCGAAGCAATAATAAAAACCCAAAGTCGGGGTCGAATTCACAGGGAGTTAGAATTGCGATTAGGTATATATTTAGTATAATTATATGATATGCCTCAAATTACAATTCCACATTCTTGTTTGTTGTTTGTACTTCTACCTTAAGCTATTGATTGCAATTATAAAACTAGATGACAATATTTTTGGTTTTGGTTGTTTTTTTAAATGATAAAAAATCTAGGTTCGTGACTTCCACCTAGGTGGTTATCTAATGGGTTGTAAACTCTAGGACAAGTTTGATTGGTTGGAGTTGTAATATAGCAATCACACGTAATTATCCACTCTATACCTCTTGGTAATTTGAGTGATTTTGCTCAATTCGGCTTTCTCAAGTCCAAATAGGTATTGCACAAAACAAGTGCTATATGCTCAAGTCGGGTCTTACTATCTCTAGATTTTACCCTTTAATTGGGGCTATCAATTTCTTGAGTTCACCCCAATTTCTTGTTAGCCAAATTTTCCTAGACTTAGTCCCTCTTTCTCAAGTAGAGACTAAGTCAATTAGGTATGAATTAATATTTGCAACCATTAATTCTAGAATCAAGCAAGAACTAACCTAAATATCACTATCTCAATCACAAACAAGCCCTAAATCAAATACCCATTAAGTATCCACACTAGAGTTGGGCCACAACCCTAGCTAAAAATTTAGCTACTCATGAAAATGAAGAAATTAAAGAAGAAATTAAGATAGAATGCATAATGATTGATTAGGAAAAGAAAATCTAATGTTTAGAAGCTTAGCTACTACAATATTACTCAAAACAGTAAAGAAAAATGGCTCAGGTGCTCTACACTGATACAACTTAACCTAAAAATGATAAAAAGTTCTATTTATACTAAGCTGAAAATATCTAATAAAAATGCCCCTGTGGAGGTTGTGCGGCCACACAATTATGTGTGCGGTCCGCACAATGAGACTTGGTTTCACAGGTTCCAGTTCTGCGGCCGCACAATTTTGGATTGCTGCCGCACTTCTTCAACTTCTGTGGACCGCATAATTATGAGTGCGACTGCACTCTTGCTTCTGCGACCGCACAATTATAGTGTGGTCTGCACTATTTGGTCTTGGCTTTGGCTGTGTGAGACTTCTGCGGACTGCATAAAAATGAGTGCGGCCGCACTCTTGACTATGCGGCCGCAGAGAAATGGTGCGGTCCCCATTTTTTCTTGAACTTGAAATCCCACGTTTCTGATATTTTTCTTCTATGGCCGCACGAGAATTGTGCGGTCCGCTCTTTGCATGTCATTTCTTGTCAGAGTTCTTTTTTATGATATGCAGCCACACTCAATATTGTGAAATTCTTACAGTGCCTTTTTTGCCTTGTTTCTGTCTTTATCCAAAATTACTCCTTCTTGAGTTGATTTTCATTTCTTTGGCTCATGTTCTAACACTCCTGCAAGCAAGCATATTTCATTAATTTTTGGGAATACCTTTAACCAATTTTGAGCTAAAACGAAAGTAAAAGAGTGCAAATAAGTAGTCAAAATCCCTATTTATCAACTCCCCCAAACTTAAGCTTTTGCTTGTCCTCAAGCAAATAAGTGAATCAATCACACATCAATTGGGACCAACAATTACCCACAACACGTATGAATTATCAACAATGCAATGATTTGACCTTTTGAGTACAATAGTTCTAATGTGACACTAGAGAATCAAGAGTTGACTTTAGTCATCAAGAAAGCTCGATCTTTCATATAGATCATTGTGGATCCTAAACTCCTCCTCCTTTACTCTCCATTAGAAAATCTCACTTTAGAATGTAACACTCGAAGCAACGATTGTGAAAAGTTCGCTCATCTCTCTCAAAAGAATGTCACAAGTCCGACTCTAAGTACCATAAGCTTGCCCCTTATGTAAAATCACCACTAATGCAAGCTCACTCAACTTGAAATCATGTAGGACTTTTTCGGGATGTAATGAAGGCTTTTTGGATCAAGGTGGGTCTTGATAAAATAGAACGGGTTCATCTTTCCTTAAGCAATCCATTTTCTCATTTTGGCTCATATTTTGTCGACTCTTGAGTCAATTTCTTTTTCCTCGGGGGAACTAGAGAGACGTAACATCACTCTTTCTTGGTCATGACATTCATTTTTCTCCTTTTCTATTTACTCCATGCCTTTCATCATTGTTTTCTTTTAATCCCTTCAACTTTCTACCTTATTCACTTTCTTTTTGGCATTTTTCTTTTTGTTCTTTCTTTCTTTTCTTTGCATTACCTTTTCGTCATTTCTTTCTCTTCTTTGTACCTTTTATCACTTTCAAACTCCTCGTCTCTCCCCCAAACTTATGTTTTTGCCAATTGTTTCTAAAGAATGCTAAGGAAAGATTGGGTGCCAAGAGAGGGTCATTACAAAACGGATAAAGGCTTGTAACGTGGTTATTAAAAGAAAAAGGGCTTAGGCTCAAATGAGTTGACTAGGGATATCACATTGATAGGCTATGGAAGATTTCAAACTTCAAATCGGATCAAGGAGAGCCTACATTCATTTATCAAGCCAGGCTACACTTAGAAGTTCGCTTAGAAAAACATTCAGGGCAAGTTCTAGACGATTAACGTGGGCACTTGGACTTGCAATTCAATACATCACCTCTTACGCTGCTGGATTGATAAAGAGAATGGATTCAAGGTCCCACAACAACCCTAGTTAGAATGAGAATCACAAATGGCTCGACTAAACTACTCGATGACTGCTTAAGTCAACACAAGAGTCAAAAGGTCACAAGTAAAGCTATTTTCTTCCAACAACTTGTTTTTAATCATAAGGTTGTAGGTAAAAGTGTTGGTACCAAGTGAAGCATGCTTGAGACCCTTTTTTATTCATTACTACTATATTTGCCTAAACATAAAAGAAAACGGACTTAAAACCTTAAGAAGGTTGTCACACCATCCATCATTGGGAAGAGCCACCCGGTTCACACAAAATTCACCTTTGGAAAGAACCATAGCATTAAGAAAACCAAAGGCTTATTGTTCACTCAAACGTAAAAAGAAGCTAACAAATTAAAAAGAAGTTACTAAGGTAAATAAGAAGTTATACTATTAAGAAAGACAAACTGAAGAAGCTATGAAATAAGCTACGAAAAGTAAGATAAATGAATATACAAACCGAAGTAAAATGAATATATGCATCAAACGGAAGGGGAGAACATATACATACCAAAGAGAAAATAAATATAAAGGGAAAAAAGTAGTATAAGAGTTATTATAGTCCAAATGTCAATGTCAATCAATCAAAATAGACCACCCCTGAATAAAAATAAGCATTATCCCCAATGCTTAACAAAAATAAGAACAAGGAAGGGTAGAGAGTTAAGAGAACTCCCTATGTGGTCTCAGTCTGCATGGGATCCGCAACACCCTCTATCTCCTCTAACTATATCTCATCATCACCTGGCTGAGGGACACCAGGGTTGCTGAGTATCTGGATCATCTCCTCAGTGGTGTGGGCAGTCCAAAACGGCTCCTCAGACTGGCCAACTTCTGCCTATGGTGCCTCAGCTACTGCTGGTCCTGCCTGTGCTGCTGGGGCTACTAGCTCCATAAGTAGGTCTAATAGTAGATCTCCGGCATATGTAATCTTGGCAAACTCTTTTCTCAACCTGTCCACTGACTTCTTCGATGCCTAAGACTTCTGCATTTTCTTTGTTTGCTTTCCCAACTCCTCAATGACCTCCCCATGTGCCACTAGAGTCTCCATAATGGTTTTCTGGTTGTCCAGAATCTTCTTCAATGTTTCCTTCACTGATGGAGGTACCTGTGGTGCTGTTGGGCCTGCTGATTGTGCTGCAACAACACTGGATATGTCAGACAACTTTGAAGTAGATGTCTGCATCCAGTTGTTGAGACTCGCCAATGTCTAGGAAACTCACAGTGCAGTCTGTGGATTAGTGGATGAAGCTGGCACTGATAATGAAGTTGGTCGTCTAGAAGATGACAGTGGTGGCATGGCTATTGTCCCGGTGGAAGGACCGGCTGCTGTGGAAGGCTCAACAGCTGAATCAATAACTACTATTGTTGGCTCCTCAGAATGGCCAGTGTATGTAGTTGCCCTATTCTTGAACTTCGGGTTATCATCACCTTGTAGGTGGTACCATGAGAAAGGCTTCTTGGCTTTTACTTCTGTATCATATTGCCTCGGCTCCACCTTTTGATCTTTGAAGTATTCTGTGAGGAAGTTCGGGTACGGGTATGATCTCTCATCTTTCTGAACAGCTAATGTGATGTTGGTGGACATGGTGGCACCAACATTAATCGGATACCCAACCATAATAGAGCCACCAGGACTGCAAGGGGAAGTGGGAGGTTGTTCTCATTTAGGCACGGATCAATGCGGCTGCAGACGAATATTTGCCACTATTTTGCTTCAAAATTTAGGGTGGCCCGGACTATAGGAACCCCTGCTGTAAGCCACGGAGGTGTTGATCCTCGAATAGCAAAAATCTTAGCTAGCCATGGGCGAACTGCATCACCCATAGCCAACTTTTCCAAGTATTGGACTGCCTCCACTTCTTCAAATCCCACATAAGAGTTTAAAGCACAGGAGTCGAATCCGATTTTCAGATTTTGCATTTTTGTCACCTTGGTACCCTTCTTAATGTGAGCCACATTGGGATAAAATTATTTAACCAAGTGTTCATTTGTATCGAGGATTCTTTGGATGAACTATTTCCATCCTTTTCTCTCCCGGAACTGTCTGAGGACATTTGGGATGTGCTTGTCCAAATCCTTCATCAAAAATTATCGCTTAAGAGCGAGCGATCTCTAGGGCCACCACTCTCTAAATCTGTTGAAGGCAGTTAAGCTGACAAATTCGTCTTCCCGCATCTCCCTTCTCCTCAACCTCTCTAAACGCCCCAATGCAGTATCACACTTCTACCATCATCCGAGACATCATCATCATCAACAACATTGATTGGTGCAGCGGGGGCATGTGAGGAATAAGGCTCAAAATCTTGGCTACCCTCTTGCAAACCTTCAGAAGAACTAGCAGCGGAAGATGACTCATCTACCAAGTGGAATCTACCCGGGACTTGTTGTGATTGGGCTTTTGGTTGTGCTTGCACGGAGTTAACCTCAGAAACTTCCCCATATGAGAGATACTCATTGGTCTTGGAGGGTTCAGAAACTCTGTTGGTGGTTGCTTTCTTGCTTATGGCTCTTTGAATTGCTAGTGGTAGGTTACTTTTGCCTCGGCCTCAGCTTCGGAAGGGTTTTACCCTCCTTTTTGATATGTCTCCTCTACCACGTGATCTAACCATTGCCTACAATTCATAACAATAAGAATCAGTTAGAGTTCAGGTTCATAGGACTCAAATACATGCATGACCGTTGCAGGCCAGTTGTGAAAAATACAGTCTCAGGAGAGGCAGTGCGGACCGTACAAAAGTGAGTGCAGCCGCAAACTACCAAGTTCAGACCACACAAAAGTGAGTACGTTCGCATAACCAAAAGTGCAGACCATATAATTTTGAGTGCGGCCGCACAGTCCCAAGTTTAGAATACTAGGTTCTCTGATCATTCATCAGTACATACCGTATAATTTTGCTGCAAACTGCATAATTTCACTGCAGACCGCATATTTTTGAGTGCGGTCTCTATAATTCAAGCACACAGATGTCCTAAGTTAAAGGACTACGGACCGCACAAAAATGTGTGTGGCTGCACAAATTGAATTTACGCGGCACTAGCTTTACGACATGTTTTGCAAGAATTAAACATGGCCCTAACAATTAAGCATGATTAGCTATTTACCCAGGCCCCAATTAACAATTATGACACTACCCACATAATTTTGAGAAAAAATTGACATTTTTATGCATGAAATTAACCTAGACAAACGAAAGATTAAAAATCTAAAGATGAAATGAACATACCAATAATGAAGGATACAGGTGAGAATCTACAAAGATGAAATGCTTGAAGTTTGATGATTAGTGGGGGATGAACTGTGTTTTCTTAGGGCTTGAGAGTTCAGAGAGTGTAAAGTGTGAAAAGTATTGAAAATCCCTATTTATAGGTTGACCCGTCGACCCAGAACTTACCTGAGTGCGGCCGCTTAATTTTGAGTGCGGTCCGCACAAAAGTGAGTGTGGCCACAGAATTTGTGCGGACTGAACAATTTTGTGTGCGACCACAAATTGTTAAGGAAATTTGACAGGCCAAACTTCAAAGAGCATGCATTTTTGGTCTTCCAGTTGTGCGACCGCACACAGAATTGTGCGGCCGCAGAGTGATTGTGCGGTCTGCATAATTCTGGTGTGGTCCGCACTTTTGTGACACTTAGCCAATTTTTTTGCACAGTCCCTGCAATGCACCCTCATTCCTGCATACACTTCAAAACTAGTTAGCACAAAACAAAGCCTATCTAATATAAAAAATAAAAACAAGAAAAAGAAAAAGACACATGGGTTTCCTCCTAAGAAGCGCCTGATTTAATGTCACGACACGACTCAGATTACCATTTATTTGAAATGGAGAACCGCCACGATGTGGACATTATCAACCTTGCCAAGATAGTATTTAACCCGGTACCCATTGACTCTAAACACCTCATCATTCTTATTTTTCAAATCTAGAGCACCAAAGGGGGTTACATTCACCACTTCAAATGGGCCACTCCATTTTGAATTCAACTTGCCCGGAAACATCAGTAATCAGGAATTAAACAATAGCACAAGATCACCCTCTTTAAACTCTTTGTTGTAGATGTACTTGTCATGGATGTACTACATCTTCTCCTTGTAAAGGGATGAACTTGTGTAGGCATGATACCGGAATTCATCAAGCTCATTCAATTGTGACACCCTTAGGTTTGCGGCAACATCCCACTCAAGGTTCAACTTCTTCAAAGCCCACATGGCCTTATGCTCAAGTTTCACCGGGAGATAGCATGCCTTCCCGAACACTAACCGGTTTGGAGACATCCTAATCGGTGTTTTGTAGGCCATTCTATAAGCCCAAAGAGCATCATGAAGTTCCGTCAGGTTGGTATTGACTGTTTGGACAAAATACTCTTGATCTCCTGGTTGGAGACTTCAACTGCCCGCTTGCTTGAGGATGATAAGGGGTCAATATTTTGTGAGTGACACCATACTTTGTGAGTAAGGTATCAAAAGCTTTGTTGCAAAAATGTGAACCTTCATTACTAATAATAGCCCTTGGTGTAACAAACCTCGTAAAGATGCTCTTCATCAAGAATGCCACCACACTCCTCGCTTCATTGTTGGACAAAGAAACAACCTCAACTCACTTAGACACATAATCAACCGCGACTAGAATGTAGGTGTTCCCACAAGAGTTAACAAACGGACCCATGAAATCAATACCCCACATATCGAAAATGTCTATCTCTAAAATGGTGGTAAGAGGCATTTCATTCTTCTTTGAGATCCCACCAGCCCTTTGGCATTCATCACAATGCTTGACAACCTCATTAGAATCCTTGTAGAGCATAGGATAATAGAATCCAAAACTCAAAACTTTTGCCACCGTTCTTGCTCCACCATGCTGACCACCATACAGTGAAGAGTGTCAAGCCTCAAGAATACCCACTTGTTCCTCCTCTGTACACATCGCCGAATCACACCATCGGTACAAATCCAAAAGAGGTACAACTCATTCCTTTGAGCTTCTTCCTTTGGTTTGAAGAGAACTCATTCGGTACAATGCCACTCACAAGATAGTTTGCTAAGTCCGCGAACCATGGCATCCCGGTCAGTGAAACAGCTAGGAGTTGCTCGTCGGGAAATGAATAATTGATCTCAAGGCCGTCATGTGGCCTCCCCTTATCCTCCAATCGGGGCAAGTGGTCCGCTACTTGATTTTCACTACCCTTGCGGTATTGAATCTCTAGATCAAACTCTTGAAATAGAAGTACCCACCGCATCAACTTTGCCTTAGAATATTTCTTGTTCATCAAATACCGAAGCGCCGCATGGTCGGTGTGAACAATCACCTTTGTACCCATCAAGTATAGGCGAAACTTCTCTATAGCAAAAACAATAGCAAGTAGCTCCTTTTCGGTCACTGTGTAGTTGACTTGGGCATCATTCATGGTCTTTCTTGCATAGTAGATAGGATGGAAGTTATTGTTGATATATTTCCCCAACACCGTTCCAACCGCTACATCACGAACGTCACACATGAGCTCAAAGGTAAGCTCAAATCCGGTGCGGTAATAATAGGAGTAGTAATCAACTTGAACTTAAGAAATTTGAATGCCTTCATACAATCTTCATTGAAATGGAATTTGGCATCCTTCTCCAAAATTTTACACAAAGAGTTTACCACCTTGGAAAAATCCTTGATGAATCGGCGATAAAACCCCGCATGACCCAAGAAGCTCCTCACACCCTTTACCGATGTAGGGGAGGGAGTTCAGAGATCACCTCAATTTTGGCCTTGTCGACCTCAATACCATGCTTTGAAATTTGGACGGGGACAATGCCTTCCTCGACCATGAACTAACATCTCTCCCAATTCAACACCAAATTTGTCTCCTCACATCTATCCAAGACCCGATCCAAATTGTTCAAACAATTATCAAACGAGTTCCCAACCACGGAGAAATCATCTATGAATACCTCAAGAATATTCTCCATCATGTCGGTGAAAATAGTCATCATACACCGTTGAAAAGTCGCCGGTGCATTACACAAACCAAATGACATCCGTAAGAATGCAAAAGTACCATAGGGACAAGTGAAGGTAGTCTTTTCTTGATCCTCCGGAGCAATGGGAATTTGATTGTAGCCGAAATACCCATCGAGGAAACAATAGAAAGCACATCCGACCAACCTATCAACCATTTGATCAAGGAAGGGAAATGGGAAATTGTTTATCATGAAAATAGTAATAACAATTAAATTTGATTTAGTGGTTCTAAAAATACGTGATCTATTTTTATGTTAGTTGTTAGGCAGTTGAAGCTATGTGAAAGATTTAGAAACGAGATAAGAGCTTGAGAGTAAGGCGGTAACCAGATCGAATGATCAATAATCGTGGCCTCGAGCTTGCCTATTCGATGGTCTCGGGGTCGAGTCTGAAGCTCGGCTGTGAGCTATCAAGGGTGTTCGATGGAGACAAACAATTATAAATAAATCAATGACGGCTCTTTATGGACAATAATAAGCAATAAATGAAGAACAATAATAGAACACAATAAATATGAGTAATAAATGAAGAATGAGATCAAGAGAATATGTTAGAGAGCAGATAGAATGTTCTTGTATATTTGATATGGAGCAACAGATATTTACAAAATGACAAGGATCCCCTTTATATAAGAGGGGAATCCCAACAAAGTACAAGTGCATTTATTACAAAGATATGGAGATGGGATAACTAGTTAGTGCCATGATACGGGCTCAGACTTAGCCTGACAGACTTTGTCAGCTTTAGCTTCACACCTTGGGAACTCCCCATTTTCTTTCTGTAACCGTCGGTCTCATACCGCCCTGAGGCTGAGTGTCGATGGCCCCCGAGGGATGAGACTCAACCATGGTCTCGAGCCTTCGAGACGTGCCTACGAGGTGTCGTAACGATAGAAAATAGGACCCTCTGATTTTATCGTATACAGATAGTCCTTTGAGTAGAATGATAAGAAACGACCTTGACAACCAGCTTTTCGAGTTTCTATGATGACGTCATACTAATGACACGAGTCTCCATGATAACCGAGATGTACCGTCATTTCACCTTTCCAGAATCATTCAAAGCATTGTCGTTCTTATTCTTCATGGCAATAATGTCACCACCGGTCCAACTCCCAAGGATGCATTGAATGCGCCTGCCGATACGTCTTTCGAAGACAATAATGGCGTCATCGATTATGCTACCGCCCTTTCTATAAATGGGGGCCTCCTGGAACCAACTTTTTATCCAAGTGTCTTCCAATATCTTTCCATCTCTTTTTTCTCACCATCCTCATCCATTGTTATCCACCATGTTTGAGGCCCATGGCCTTAAGGTTACATGGCAGCGTTCTCATCGGCCATGCCACTGCCTTTTTCCTAGGCTTTTCCCTACCGAACGAGATCATACCAACTTGTTAATTTTGTTGTTGTCGTTGTTACTACTGTCATTGTTGGCTCGAGATGAGATGATAGGGAGGCCTATTTCCTCCGACTCAGGAGAATATTTGGATTCTACACCATTGCTCAAGTGGGTGTACGGACTCTATACCGCTGCTTAACTCCCCTGTACACCCGGTGCGATGCCTCAATCCTTTTGCTTTTCGTGGAGTTAGGTGGTACTATCTACTAGTTGTTGCATCCCATACTGGTGTGACATCTCAAGAAGTGGCTTTACAATAGTGGTGCTGGCGAGACCCATACTAGCCAGATTTTTCACCCAGATACTTCTTCATCCCCTTCTGCTTCTTCTGCGTCACTTTCCTCTTCTTCATCTTTGCCCTCGAAGAATATAATTCTGGAGGACCGAGATGAGACCCCCGAGGAGGTGGTGCTCGAAGATACAGCCGTCGAAGATGTATCCCCGAGAATAGATTAGACTCTAGGCTTTTCTTGCATATGTATCTTTTTTCTTCTTTGTTTCTGTGTAAGGACCCCTTGTGGGCTTTTGTAATCATATCTAAGGACTTCTCGCGGGCTTTTGTAATCAAGTGAATATAAAAATATTTCTTCAATTTGTCTCTGATGTATGCTATTTTCCCTTTATCCATGCTTGTGAGGAACCTGAATGCATGACTCAATCGATTAGTGCAAATATGGATCCCGGGTGTGAATATTTTTTTTGACCTTTGATTGATTAACACGGCTCCCCTCGGAAACCTTTTCCGTTCATTGGACTGAGACCGGGTTGGACTGATAAACTCGGGTCGTCAGGACCCTGACTTCGAGTTGAATGAGAGTAGGCTTCGAACCCTCAGACCAAGACTTAGCCTTTAGACCCTACGATAATCTTTGAGGGGGATTCGCTCGGAAGCTCGAGAATAGAGACTGCCTTAGGCTTTCGAGAACAGTCCCCGAGTGGGGGTTTGCTCAAACTCGGGCCATCCGAAAACTTGTTTTGAACTTAGTACAGATAGCCTTAAGGCATTGTAGGTATATCCCGGATGACGGCCTATCCAGGTTTAGATGGTACCCCAAGGCCAAGCCCATATGTGTGGAGTTTAGGCGCTTATTTTCTTCTTGAGAGAAGCCCTCGAGATCGGGTACCATCTCGAGTCTTGTAATGATATCAATGGCCCTTTGGAGCATGTCTTCTTCTTGGTGTAGGTCCTCGAGATCGGGTACCGTCTTGGAAGATATAGTGGTACCAATGGCTTCCTGGAGCCTAACTTCTTTTTGATGGAGGTCCTCAAGATCGGGTACCATCTCGGGACTTGCGATGATGCCAAAGGTTCCTGGAGCCTAACTTCTTTTTATGGAGGTCCTCAAGATAGGGTACCATCTCGGGACTTGCAATGATGCCAAAGGCTTCCTGGAGCCTAATTTCTTTTTGATGGAGGTCCTTGAGATCGAGTACCATCTTAGGACTTGTAGTGATATTAATTGCTTCTTAGAGCCTTTCTTCTTTTTGATGGAGGTCCTTGAGATCGGGTACCATCTCAGGACTTGTTTGGTGAGGGGGTCTCCGACCCCAAAACATCACACGACATTCGTCAAATGGACGATATGACTGCAAAGTGACTGAGGCGACCCCGCCGGCACCTCTTCCCAAAGTGATTTTGGCCAGTATTTAAATCGGCCTCTGAGGTAGGCGGATCGTCGCTGCTTTTTCCATATATAGGGTTGTTTCTGCCCTTTTGGAGATTCTACCATTCTGAGCAGTTACCCTTTTTTCCTGCGTTAGGCCTTTCATTATTTCAGTATTAACTCTCTTGCCTAAATTCCTACTCCAGTTCTCTAATTTTTCTCAGTTATGACTGCTACATCAAGATCCATTCGGCAGGGAGGAGAAAGTTCTGCCTCCGGTTCCCGCCTTGTTGGCGGAGCATCGCTGATGCCAGGCAGGCCTGACTCGGGGAATTTTGCTTCGAGAGGGGACTTTTTGTCAGAAAAGTACCCTGATGCTCAGGATCAATGGGAGCATACCTTTAAGTTTACTTCTTCGATAGGAGAAGGACACCTTGAGTTGGTTAGAAAGGACTGTGGATGGGGGAAAAGGTAGTACTACAGATACCTTCCCCAGAAGAGAGCATCACAGACCACGTCGAGGGGTTTTTGAATGTGTACACGTATCCTTTTACACTGGGCCTTCTTGATAGGGTTGTGCTCGACTTTTGTTTAAAGTATCAGGTTACCTCGGCACAGATTCACCCGTCATTTTGGCGGATAGTGTTGATGATGAGGTTCTTTGCGGAGAAGGCAGGGCTTGAATTCATGCTCAGTCATCTTATCAGGCTATATCGACCTTTTCATCATCGAGATCTACTAACCTTACGATGTTGGTCAACCACACCTTTCGTTGTTGATGATGAATAAGACGGAGGTCGGGAGTGGATAAGTCGATTCGTCCGAGCACGGACGGTTGATATTATCCCCGTGGAGTTTATGCCATTCCTTGAGGAATGGAATTATACACATAAGTGGTACACTCATGTCTTCGCAGTTTTCTAATTATGGCAAAAGAGTGTTCCGTAAATGTGCCTTCTTTCCCTCTTCTGCAGCAATTTCATGGATGCCGTGCGAGGTCCCAGATCTTCCAGATTGGGCTCGGGAGTTAGCGACTCACTTGACCTACGGTGAGCGTAAGTGGAGAGCTTTGTCTAGGGGCCGATGGGGAGCAAAACATCACGGTATGTGTTGTGTGATCTGTTCCCTTCCCTTCTTTTAGTTGGAAAAACATTTTCTCTTGCTACGAACTAACCTTGTTATTGTAGGCATCGAGGAGCCTTCTGAGGTGAGGTCATGCCCCCTTGGAGACAGAGAAGGATCGCTAGCTTCTAAGCTAAAGAATGATAACAATAAGCAAGAGATACCTTTGCAGGGCGATGATGCTCAAAGCAAGGCGAACCTGGACCGGGGGCCCGGGGTGGAAGTATTGACTGAGCCTACCGCACCCGTGATTTCTGGTTTTGGAAAGGCAGTTTATCTTCTGCTATCGTCTTCTTTTTCCATCGAAGGTGCTTCGAGAGATACTCGAAACCCAGGACCATATGCACCGAGCGACCGTGCCCCAACCAGGGTTAAATCTTTTGGGGCTAAGGGAGCTAGGCTAGCATATGTGCGTTTGACCTTTGAGGAAGCGCAACAACTTCACTTTGTGGTGAGTTTTGGCACAAGCCTTTCAAGTTTTGCGCCTTCCCTTCCTTATTGAGTTTTCTTTTGTAGGCCTTCGATAAGCTTAAGTCCGAGCTGCTTCATCGGAAGGCCAAGCTGCGGAAAGCTCTGGATGAGCAGAAATCCCTTAGGCTCCTTTGTGATGAAATGGAAGTCGAGTTGGCACACTAACGGTGTGAGGCACGTCGGAGCCTGAATTATCAGAGCTACTTGACGGAGCAGGTAGTTTTTGTTTCAAGTGAGCGTGTGTTCCTCCTTCCGACTCCTGAGGCTAATGTTTCATTTATTTCAGTTGCAGAAAAAAATAGGGGACTTGGAGTGCCTTTTAGATGAGGTTGGCCAAACCAAGCGTGAGTATGATGAGTTAAAGGTTCAGACTTCAATGGAGAAGGGTGCTATGGCTAAAGCTTTCGCCCTTGAAGTTCAACTTGGCTTAGCTCGTGATAATAGCGTGGTTTGAATAGATATGATTATGAAGCTTGAGTCTGAGATCTTGAAGATAAAGGTCGAGGTTGTGGATTCCCGGGCTGAATCTGTAATAAGCCGAACTAAGGCTGACCAGAAAGTGGCAGTCTATTTGAAGGACGTTGTCGATACTCAAGCCAAGCTAAGAAATATCCTTGACCGCGAAGATTGGAGCAAATAATATGCTCGGTGTAAATCTTGGAGGAAAACCCTCAAGGAGATCCATGTTAGGGTTTTTGACCTCTCGGAGGAGTTGGCGCAGGCGAGGGCGGATGAGCGTGGTGCTCGGTTACTTCTATCTGACGCCAATGATAGCGAAGATGAGGTCGATGGGCCATAGTCCCCAGGGGTGTGTAGATTTTACTTTATGATTCTTTATATAGCATTTTCAAAGCACGTTTGTAAATGGAGCTTCTATTTTCCCGCATGTATGTATAAAGGGGAAACCTCGCGGTTTTGTTTCTCCTACATTTCTTTTTGCCTTGATTTTAGCCAGATGAACTGGTCTTTGAGTTAGAAGGAATCCTTAGATTCATAGTATGGCCTTGAGGCTCATTGGGCTGGCCCGTAGGCTCTTACGCGCTTGGTCGATGCGAGCCTTTAGAATAAGCCGGCGTTTGATCTCTTACGCTTTTGCTCTAAGGCATATTCAGTTAACTGTTTTGGGTTCAGTCTCCGAATCGGGTTTCGACTCAAGCTCATTCAACCCTCAAGTTTTTGAATTGCAAGCTGGCCCTTGGGCTCTTACGCATTGGGTCGGTGCGACCTTTTGTGTGGGCTAGCGACAATGGCTCTTATGCCTTAGGTCAATGCGGCCTTTTATATGGGCTGGCGATAATGGCTCTTACACCTTGGGTCGATGCAGCCTTTTATGTGAGCTGACGACAATGGCTCTTATGCCTTGGGTCGATGCTACCTTTTATATGGGTTGGCAACGATGGCTCTTATGCCTTAGGTCAATGTGAACTTTTATATAGGCTTTAATTTTCCCTCGTTAAGGACTTTTTGAAATAATGTTGGCCTGACTATTCAATGGCTTAATAAAAAACCTCGATTGTAAGTCATTATATGGCGATGATCTCGAGCACCTCTGGAGGTTTGGCTCGGAGGCTGAGTATCTCGAAGTCAATGTTTAGGAGCTGACGTGGTTGAAGCTCTTTTGCCTATGTCGAGGGTAGCCTATTTAGTCGGTTCTTTCCGAAGTATATTTGAAGTAATTGAAGGCCTGTGATTTTATAGCAACAGTCGGGTGTCCCCGAGTCGAGTTAGTTTGGCTGGTATAGCCTTGTGACCAAATTCATTTGTGTTTGGCCGGAGCCTTTAAGTCTCGAGTGAAGTAGTTTTGGTGTCTATATCGAGGGTATGCCTTTTTAGGGGTCTTACAAGTTTGATATATAGCCGAAACTTTGAGATCGAGTTTATGCCTTTAGTAAGGTCTTACAAGTTTTACATGCCTCTGAGGTCTTACAGTTTTGGATACTTGGTACAAATATAGTTCATGCCTTGCTTGAGGTCTTACAGATATTGATGTTGCCTTATATAGGTCTTACGAGACATAGGTTGCCCGCATGTGGTCTTATGGCCTCGAGTTTTAATTAAGTTGATGAAGATGGAGATTGATGGCAGTCCCCGAGTCATCAAGGTTTTCTTGGATCGAGAGCCATTACTTGTGAGCTTGGTATTGCCTCATTGAGGGCTTGTGATTTTAGAGTTTCCGACCCGGAGGTCGTGTAGCCTTGAGTTTTCGATGCCAGTTCCCGAGTGTTCGGGACGTTTTTGGCTCTAGAGCAACTTTGTGATCTTGATGTTGCCTCATTGAAGGCTTACGAGTTAGGAGCTCCGACCCGAGGGTCGCATTATTTTAAGTTGTTGACGTCAGTCCCTGATATTCGGGACATTTTTTGGCTCTGGGACATTTTTCAAAAATATCGAGCTTCCTTGAAATACAAAATGCTTTTGGGAAGTATTCTTTGATTACTTGGTACAAATATACATGCCTTTTCTGTTGCGGGCTCGGTTGTTCTATGCGGACACGGTTCGTTCGACCGTTTGGCCAGGTACATTATTTTCCTACCGAGACCCTTCTTGGTGTATCTTGGCTTCTCTGAGTTGGTGACCTTCCGGGGGGATGCCCCCAGTATTCGATGTTGATTGCAAAAGAAGCCTTGAATACTTATTGAATCTTCCTCAGGTAGCATATGGGTGTTGCCTTGTTAAAACCTCGCCGGTAAAACCCATTTTGGGATAAAAACTTGGTCGAAGGAAAAGAGTGCAACACATGCTTTTAAAACCTAAGGCCTTCAAGTTGGAGAGTGATTTAGCCGTTTCGATCAGAAACATGCACTTAGGTCAGTGTAGAATGTAATTGAAAGAGAAATTAGATGGTCATACCTTAGTGTAGAACGTGCCAACAATTTTTCGAGCCCTGGTATATTTCAGTCACTTGTGATGAGGATGTGGTATGGTACCCTACTTTGTTTAGTCAAGAATATCCAAGAGTGTAGCTTGTTATCGCTATTTTACTGTTGGCTTATCCTTCAGCTCTTTCGAAGGTGGAGGTGCCGGTGTCGGGGCCACATCGTGCACTGTGAACATTTCTCTCGCTGCATGTTGTTCCTCGTAGACGTTCTTAATCCTATCCTTTGTCGGAAATTTAATCATTTGATGGAGGGTGGAAGGTACTGCTCTCATGCAGTGTATCCATGGCCTTCCGAGCAAGGCGTTGTACCTCATATCTCCCTCGATAGCATGGAATTTGGCATTTTGTGTTGTGCCATCCACATTGATTGGGAGGGTGATTTTCCCTTTTGTTGTTTTGCTCGCCTTGTTGAATTCGTTGAGGACTCGAGAGGCGGGTACGATTTGGTCAAGCGGTTCGAGCTGCTCTACCACCCTCGACCTGATAATGTTGGGAGAGCTACCTGGATCCACAAGTACACGTTTAACTTGAAATGTATTTACAAGAAAAGAGATTACCAGTGCGTCGTTGTAAGGCTGAGAGAAGGTCTCGATGTCCTCGTCGCTGAAAGTGAGGGTATCCTCGGGTATGTAATCCCGGGTTCGCTTTTCTCTGGTGATGGATATTTTTGTTCTTCTCATCATAGGATCTTATGAGGCATCGATGTCTCCCAAGATCATGTGGATGACATGTTGTAGCTCATTCATTTCGTTCTTCTTGGCCGCCTCTCTTTCTCAGAACTGATTTTTGGCTCGATCTCTGAGGAACTCTCGGAGGTAACCTTCACTGAGTAGTCTGGCTACTTCCTCTCGGAGTTGGTGACAATCCTTGGTCCTGTGGCCGTGCGTGTTGTGAAATTCACACACTAAGTTATGATTTCTTTGCGAAGGATATGATTGCATAGGCCTGGGCCACCTGGCGTCTTTGATTTTACTGATGGCGAACACAATGTCTGATACATCGACATTGAAGTTGTATTTCGACAAGCGGGGTACCTCCGTTGGCCCCGTTTTCCTATCAAATTCGGCTCTATTGATGAATCCCCGAGAGTTCTGGCCTCGGTCCATCCTTCGGTCATTGCGAGGTATGTTACGCCTCGAGGCGTTTCTCCTGTCGTCGGTGTATGGTTGGTACCTTTCCTTGTTTGGCTTTGGCTCCTTCGCTAGAAGCCTACTTAGGTATACCGAACCCGAGGGGGCTCCTAGTTGGTTGTCCTTGACCCTATTTTTCGATTGATATCGATTGTGAACGTCTGACCAGGTCATGGCGGGATATTCGACCAGGTTCTATTTTAGCTGCTTGGAAGCCACCGAGCTTTGTTCATTCAGACCTTTAGTGAAGGCCTGTACTGCCCAGTTGTCGGAGACTGGTGGCAGTTCTATTCGTTCCATTTGAAAACGAGATACAAACTCTCGTAGCATCTCATTCTCCCTCTGCTTGATCTTGAAGACGTTGGATTTCCTCGTTGCTACTTTGATGGCACTGGCATGTGCCATTATGAAAGCGTCTGCCAGTATGGCAAATTAGTCTATAGAGTTAGGAGCTAGGTTGTGATACCACATCATGGCCCCTTTCGAGAGTGTTTCCCCGAACTTCTTTAGTAAGACGGACTTGATCTCATCGTCCTTTAGGTCATTGCCCTTCAATGCATAAGTGTAAGCAGTAACGTGCTCATTGGGGTCTGAGGTTCCATTGTATTTCGGAAGGTCTGGCATTCTGAACTTCTTTGGAATGGGTTTTGGAGCCGCTTGCTCTGGGAACTACCTTTGTATAAACTTATGCGAATCCACACCTTTCAGGATCAAGGGTGCGCCCGAAATTTGGTCGACCCTGGAGTTGTAGGTTTCGTCTCGCCCGATTCGATCCTCTTTGTGAGGTCCTCGAGCATCTTTGCAATGGCTGGGTCGGCTACTGACCCGTTGTTGCTAGATCTCTCCAGTACCTGCTCGGCTAGGGGATCCGTCCCCGGCGCTACTGTGCTGGGAGTTTTCTGGTGACTTTGCAGCTGAGCAATCGCTAGTTGTTGTGCCTGCAACATTTCAAAAATAATGTGAAGGCTAACCTCCCGTTCTTCCCTAGTCGGGGTTTTCTGAGCCTCTTGTTGGTCTCCTTGGTGCATGCTCATGTTAGTGTGGGAGATTACATCGACGTGTTGAGTATCGCGTGAGACCGCATCCACGGGAATAGGTTCTGGTGCGTTCTCAGGGTTTCGTAGTGGTACACCAACACCTGGAACATCCACACCATTTTCTCTGTGGTTCTCAAGATTTTTGTTCACTGAGTCAGACATTTTGGCATAAAAATCAAAGAAAAAGTGTGAAAGATAACTTGCGTTATGTAGTTAAACTAGCAAGAAAATAATCACTATTATTTTTAGCCCCACGGTTGGTGCCAAACTGTTTACCGTGAAAATGATAATAATAATTAAATTTGATTTAGTGGTTCTAAAAATACGTGATCTATTTTTATGCTAGTTGTTAGGTAGTTGATGCTATGCGAAAGATTTAGAAATGAGATAAGATCTTGAGAGTAAGGCGGTAACCAGATCGAACGATCAATAATCGGGGCCTCGAGCTAGCCTATTCGAGGGTTCGGGGTCGAGTCTAAAGCTCGGCTGTGAGCTATCAAGGGTGGTCGATGGAGACTAACAGTTATAAATAAATCAATGACGGCTCTTTATGGACAATAATAAGAAATAAATGAAGAACAATAAATACGAGTAATAAATGAAGTAATGAGATCAAGAGAATATGTTAGAGATCAGAGAGAATGTTCTTGTATATTTGATATGGAGCAACATATATTTACAAAATGACAAGGATCCCTTTTATATAAGAGGGGGAATCCCAACATAGTACAAGTACATTTATTACAAAGATATGGAGATGAGATAGCTAGTTAGTGCCATGATACGGGCTCAGACTTAGCCTGACAGACTTTGTCGGCTTTAGCTTCATGCCTTGGGAACTCCCCATTTTCTTACAGTAACCATCGGTCTCATACCGCCCCGAGGCCGAGCGTCGATAGCCCCCGAGGGATGAAACTTAACCGTGGTCTCGAGCCTTCGAGACGTGCCAACGAGGCATCGTAACAATGGAAAATCGGACCCTCCAATTTTACCGTATATAGAAAAGATCTTTTCTTGTAACTTTGTTGAGGTTGCGATAGTACATACACACCCTCCAATCGGTCACCGTTCTTGTAGAAATCAACTCATTTTTATCATTGGTAACCACAGTCATGCCCCCTTTTTTGGGACACATTGCTTAGGAGAAGTCCATGAACTATCGAAAATGGGGTAAACAACCCCAACATCCAACCACTTTATGATCTCCTTCTTGACCACCTCTTGCATTGCTTCATTTAGCCTACTTTGATGTTCAATGGAGGGTTTGGCACCCTCCTCCAAAATATTCTTGTGCATGCAAAAGGCGGGGATTATACCCCGGATATCCGCCAAGGTCCATCCGACTGCTCTTTTTCTCCTTTGTAGCACCTCCAATATAGACTCTACCTGCATGTTAGTCAAACAATAAGAAAGAATAACCGGTCAAGTAGATGAAGGGCCAAGGAATTCATACCTGAGATGTGGAGGCAAGGGCTTTAACTCCAAAGTGGGAGGCTCCTCGATTAAGGTCTTTGTTGGAGGAGTCTTCCGATTTTCAAGATCCAAATATAGCTTGTGGGGTTCATAAGTATACGACCTAATTCCTTACAATGCATTCACACACTCCACATAGCCTTCTTTCTCCTCATCATCATCAAGGTTGAGCAAAACGGCTTCCTAATTATCCTCAACATTCATTGTGGCACTAGCATCATCAATAATCACGTCGGTCACCAAATCTACGAACGAACAAACTTCATTGCTATTTAGTTGCCTCATAGATTTGCACACATGGAAGATGACCTTTTCATCAACCACCCGGAAGGTGTGCTCTCCGACTTCCTCATCAATAAGAACCTTCCCCGTAGCAAGGAAAGGTCTACCTAAAATAATCGGTACCTCATAGTCCACTTCACAATCAAGAATCACAAAGTCTGCCGGGAGGATGAACTTGTCAACACGAACCAACACATCATCAATAATACCCAATGGCCTCTTCATAGTATGATCCGCCATTTGCAATCTCATGGATGTGGGTCTTGGTTGCCCAATCCCCAAAGATTTGAATACTGAGTAGGGCATCAAGTTGATACTCGCCCCTAGATCACATAGAGATTTGGAAAATCGGCACTCCCAATAGTGCAAGGGATTGTGAAAGCACTCGGATCTTCCAATTTCGAAGCCATCGAGTGCACAATAGCACTCACTTGATGTGTCATCTTGATAGTTTTAAAATTCATCGATCTCTTCTTGGTGACCAAGTCCTTCATGAACTTTTCATGAACTTTACATCAATTGAAGTGGTCTCACTATTTTGTTTCGCAAGCCTTTGAGGGTATGGAGGAGGATGCCTTGGCATTGGTGCCTTAGCCTTTGGCACTACCGGTTCCGACATGTCAATCACGTGTTCCCTAGACGGGTTCACTTCTTCTTACGTCTCCTCCACATTTACATCAATATCAATTCTTACTTTGTCATTATCTTGAACCATATTGCTTGGAATTACATCTTCTTGAACCACAACATCATTATCCACAATTCGTCTTTGATTTGAGGTGGTTGCATCTATACCTTTTCCACTTCTCGTAGTCACGGCCATTGCATGTCCCCTATTATTCCCACCCTTTGGGTTCACCACCGTATTACTTGGTAGTGCCCCCTCAGGACAAGTGTTCAAAGCTTGTGAGATTTGGCCCAATTGAACCTCCAAATTGCGAATAGAGGTGTTGTGAGAGGCTAGTTGAGCATCAGAGTCGGCATTCTTCTCCATCATCTGTTTAAACATGTTCTCTATTCGTCCCATCTCAATATTAGAAGAGTCGGTCCTTGAGAAGGATAGGGAGGTAAATTGCTCGGCTGTTGGAACATCGGGGGCCTTTGAAAACCCGACCCCTAGTTGTTGTTGTTGTTCTACCCTCCTTGGTTGTTGCCTCCCCAATTGCTTTAATTGTTGCCACCCCAATTGCCTTGGTTACCTTGATTATTCCAATTTCCTTGATTAGGATTGCCACCACTCCAATTGCCTTGGTGGTTTTGGTTGTTCCAATTTCCTTAGTTTCCTTGTGATGTTACACCCCATGTTTTTGTACGTAAGAGTATGTCGTAAGTCAATTGATGTAAGCTCAGAAATGAAATCATCTTTGAAAAGTTTACAAAGTTGGTTAATCATGTTAACGTGGAGGTTACACATATTGAAGATTATGAACAACAAGTACAAAGAGGGTTGGAAGGTTCAGAAGCTAAAGGAATTGAAGAAAACAATGTTTCATCAAAAGACGACAAGTTGGGAATGTTATAATATATACTTTTGGGGTGATACTAGGGTGCTTAACATGATAAGGAGGTTATGTTATGAATTAGGTTAGTTTTACTGAAAATTTGGGTCAAATGTAACTACAATTTTCTCCCAATATACTTAGAGTTATGGGTGTTCCACCCATAACATTTAAGCTCTATGAGTTGACTTTCTAATGCATTAAACTGTTTGTCAATACGATATCGGAGTACAGAGATATAGGCGTTTGTGCAAGACTGCGCATGTTGCTAGGTGACTAGTAGGTGTGTCATCTACTTGCTTAAATGAGAGCCCAAATATGGGCCATTTTGAGTCGTCCAAAGAGGACTTTTAAGGCCTATTCTTCATATATTAGACTGAAAATAGGTCATATAAACCAGACATAAGCTTTGAAAAAATCCTCCCAAAAATTTCCTACAAATCCTAATTGATTTTCACTCCCTTTCAAGTTCTAATTGGAGGTAAAACCTATAGTTTGAAGAACCAAGATAGGAGCTGAGTTATCCAACAAATAAGGTGAGTTTACTGCTCTCTTTCATCCATGTTTTCTGCTGTAAATTTATGGTAAGTCGTTCTATACTTGTAAGAACTCATGGGGCGGTGATCGGAAGCCGTGAGTTCGAGTTATTCACTTGTAGCGGACCGTTTTATGGACTGTTTTATATTATTGTTGGGATGCGTGTTTTACTACTGTTTTGTTGAGTTTTGGAGTATTAAGGGTGTGGAGAAACACCATATAACTGTAGGGTGGTGGGCTGGTCATTCGTCGTAATATTTCTGGGTCGTTTGCCACTACTACGGTGGTCATTTTGTGTATGAAGAGATTGGGGTGTGTTGGGCTGTTTTATAGTATTTGATGGTGTATATAAGGATGGAAAATAATGTATATATGTTGTTATTGTTGTGTTCTTGTGTTGTTGGTGTTATCGTAAATTTGGAGGAAGTAAGGACTATAAGGGAGATGCTGCCCGTTTTAATACAAAATAAGCTTGTTGTTCGTTGTGCGATAGTTGTACCTTTCGTAACATAATGGTAGTATTATTATCTTTGTTGTAGATTAAGGTGCCAAGAGGCGAGTTCAACTTGGTGATTGGAAAGATTGTGACAAGGTATGTTAAGGCTAATCCTTTCTTTCATTTTGCATGATCCAGTAACTACATGTGTTTGACAACAAGACATAAAAAGAAGTTCATACTCCCGAATTTATATACACTATCCTGGTCTCATAAATTACAGTATTCTCCCTTATCGGGACTTCATATTCAGTTTAGTTTTGTCTTGTGTCAGACAAGAGAGCAAAGAGTGTATATATATATAATAGATGGGCAGGCCTCTATTGGGCAACCTCTGATCAGATGGTGAGTTATATACCGAGCCTATTGTGGCCGAACGCCTATGAACGAGTTTGGTATGGCTGAGCGCCTATGAGCGAGCCTACTACGACAGAGCAGTTGCATATACCGAGCCTTATAAGGCCGGACAACTATTTTACTTACTATATTGAGAGAGTTCTGTCAGTATCAGCAGGTAAGCATATCTTCAAATTATCTTTGACTCTCAGTTACTTTCAGTTATTATATTATCAGTTCAGTTTCAGCTTTCAGTTATTATGTTGCCTTACATACTTGGTACATTATTTTGTACTGATGTCCTTTTTGCTGAGGACGTTGCATTTCATGCCTGCAGGTCCTCATTGACAGTTGGACAGACCCTCGCAATAGATAGAGTCAAACATCAGCTTAGTTGGTAAGCTCCACTTCCTCAGAGTTGCCAGGTCTAGACCTTAGAGTCCATTATATATATACAAGTTTGATGGGTAGGTCAAGGTCCTGTCCCGATCATGGTACAGTTCAGTTATCTCTAGAGGCTTGTAAACAATCCTGTATAGTTTGTATATCAGTAGATGTTCATGGTCGCCTCGTCAGCCTCCACAGTTATATATATATATATATATATATATATATATATATATATATATATATGAGCTTTAGGGTATGTTTACCCCATAGATGAGAGAGATGTTATTTTCAGATGATTTAGAATATGGCTTCATCGGCCTAAGATAAAGGTTACCCCTTCAGAGTCCACAGTTCTAGAGTGGTACACTCGGGCCGAGTACGGCACCGGGTGCCGGCCATGCCTCCCCAGGTTCGGGGCATGATAAACTTGGTATCAGAGCAGTTCTATCCTAGGGAGTCTATAAGTCGTGTCTAGTAGAACCTTGTTTATAGATGTGTTGTGCACCACATTATATAAACAGGATGCTACAAGGCATTTAGGAGTCTGTTACCCTTCTTTCAAATCTAAATCGTGTTATAGAGCTAAGTCATAAGAGTTCGAGCCAGGACTTTTGTTTGCTAATGATATAGAGATACTTGCAATTAGATAAATTATAGCTAGCCAGAGAGCTACTACAGTAGCAGTAAGTGCATTAGTAGAGAGAATTCTTGACAATGTGGCCCGGTTTGAAGCCATATCAGATCGTGCATACCAGATATGCGAATTTCCTACTTAAGACCCTAAGACGGGAATATCTAATATACCCCGCGAATAGTAGGCCATGGGAGTATTATAAGGTAAAAATATAAGTTTCAACAGATAACAAAAGCAAGGTGAAGAAGGGTACGGGGTACCTAGTTAATGAAGATTATCTGAATTTTCACGTTAGGCAGAGAAATAAAAGGATTCTAAGTTACCTTCAAAGAAATAGAGGTGTGTACAATTGGCCACACCAATCTCAGTTATGCCCTACAGGAGCTAACATATATAATTTAAGAGAAAGATGGGATATTAGGATCCAGCTTGTGTTAGAGTAACCGAAATGGTGGATTGAGCCAGGGGAGCTAAAGGTGAAACAATCTTTTGTTGAAGTTTTCAGAAAAATGCAGATAGAAGTATTAGTAAGAGAATAAGAAGAGAGTAAATGAAGCATTATGAGTAAGGTATGATAAATAAGTGATAACGGTAAATCAAATTACAGTAGGATGACAAAGTCTATGGTCAAGTGAAAGAAAAGACAAGAGATGAAAGGTTTTGAGACTATAAAAGAGTATATGCCATAAAATCATATCCTTATTTCGAGAAATGAGTTGGTGACTCCAACATGAGTGACAGAAATCAGCATAGGCTAGTAAACAAGATAAATCAAACATGATTTAGGGACCGAAGGGTTCGATAATAGTCGGCATCGTGAGAATTTCAGAGATTGTGATCCAAAAAAAAATAGAATGGACAACAGAAGAATAACCTTCAAAGGTCATTCGGGAAGAAGCTTCCCTAAAGAAAGAACTGTGAGCAGAGTTAAGCTTAAGGAACTAAGGGGTCGCTTGGTTGGAATACGATTTATACCGGCATAAGCCGGTATAAGTTATATTGGGATAAGTTATGCTGGAATTAGTTATGCTGGAATTGTTGTTTATTCATTGTTTGGTATGTTGTATTAAGAATGACAATTGTATAATTTCTAAAAAGAAGGTATAAGTTATACCGATGCTAATTACCCCACCTTCTATAAGGTATAAGTTATCCCAGTGTTAAAATTAACACGGGGATAACTTATACCTAGTTTGCTAACCAAACAGAGTATTAAGATGGTATTAAATTTTTATACCACCCTTATACCTTCTTATACCTCATACCAAACGACCCCTAAGTGTGCTAGTTACACTAGGTGTCGCCCTCGCATGTAAGAAATTTAGTTATCCCTGGTATAGAAGGGCTACCGCGAGGCGAGTAAGAGTCACTGAAGACGTGAAAAGACGCCGAAGATGAAGATGTAAAATATTTGTAGGTGAATCTTCACAGCATTAAATGTTAATGCTCCTCTAAAGGTGGGAAGATGGGGTGATATGGTATTAAGTCGGAGTTAAGTGGTTCAGGTTACTACAGAATAGTAAAGGAAGATTGTGGTAAAAAGGCAAAAAGAGTAAGACTAAATTTATTCAGATCATACATATATAATATAACTCCAAGACATTATGCAAGCACGATGCCGGGGAGAGGTAGTAAGGGTTCCTGACCAGGATGTTATTGATAAATAAGTGGGAATGGGCAATTGATACATATGGATCCAGTACGAGAGGTAAGTTAAGGCAAAGAACATAACTCACGTGAGATTACATGGAATATAGATATGAGAATGGACCAACGAATAATTAGTAGTTGATTCAGGAAGAGTCTAGTTATGGCTAGACAAGAGGATACAAATAAATCAACAGATCGTGCAAGATAAAACGTAGTAAACATAGGGAATTCAATCTCACAGATATGATGACATCGTGACCCATGATAAATAATTCAGATAGGAGTTAGGGTAGTTAAAGGTACCGCATAAGTGTTACAAAAAAAAAAGAGTGCCACTGGGGAGACTATCAAAATTTGGGTTCAGAAGTAACCCGACAAGCACAAGGGCACGGAGGTAAGTGACTAAGGATAATTATAGGCGAGTAAGAACATCAAAAATTCTGTCAGGTATACTATGTAATAAGCCCGCAGCTTTACAAGAGTCAGAGAGTCTTCCCTAAGTACTGCAACGAAAGACTAGCAGAGAAAATAAGGAAGAAGGCTTCAAGCTAAGCATAGTGACCTAAATAAATACTAACAACAATCTTACTACAACATCGTATACACTCTATAAGAAAGTTGTACCTATTGTGACTAAGGAACGGGAAGTAAATCCAAAGTAATATTCGGGATCATATGAATTGCACAAAATTCCAATATATGTGGGCACTAAGATAAGCCAAGTACTCATGCCACAAGTTGCAGAACGACCATGAAAAGTAATTGCTTACTTTTAAAGAAAGCTGAGAAGGCACGAAAGGAATTATTTAATTAATGACCCAGAGTTAGTTACATTGTGAACGCACTTAAGATTTCAGAGTATTATCTATGTAGCATATATGTTGACAATGATACAGCTATAGGAAACTCCAATATAAGGTAAAAAAAGAATTAAGTCCACGTCACATATAAAAACTTTATTTGCTAGAAGGTTACATCATGGATATTCCATAACATCCACGAGAGGATAAAGTAATAACTAATATCCTGAGCCGCAGATCGGAAGATAGCTTAAGCCTACTCAAAGGCTGAGATAGAAAAGGAAACTAAAGAGTTACAGTAGCTAAGTGAATCATGAGTCCGATTATTAGACCCCAAAGAGTATAGAAATCGGGATTCAGAACATTGCGAAATCACTCTTAATATTAGAGGTGTAAGAGAGATAGTACAGTAGCCATATTCTATAATAGCTTTACGATAAAGCCAGGTAGAAGTGTACCAGCATCATAAGAAGTCAATATGAAAGCTCCTACTGGATCGTGTATGCACTAAAGGTGCAAGTACTATAATAGAGCTTCAAGTTGTGGATGTGAATTCCACCTATATGGAAGGGAGGTTATGAAATAGACAGAATATATGATGTGAGATTTAAAGGTAAGTAAGGTAAAGGTAACGAAGGTATGAGATACTCAATTGCAGAAGCTTGGTAATAGTCCAGACTTCAAATAGAGGGCTATAAGCATCGTGATTCAGTATCCATAAATGATAGTGGTGTCGTTACTAGCATATCTGTCACCCTATGGTTTTCAGGTACTGAGAGGTCTAGTTAAGAGAGTACATAAGAGATAGAGGTGGCGTGATGTTTCGCTGAGGTTCCAAAATCACATAAGGAAATGTATGGTGCTAGAAAGTTAAAGGAAGGCTGGGAGTACTATAAATAGATATGTGTAGGTCACAAGCTAAAGTATGGTAGAGCAACAAAGTTTTAGATGGACAGGAGTAAGGATAAGAAGAGGTGATTGAGAAGGTGAATAGAATTGGTAAAGCCTCAGGATTAAGCCCATCAAAACAAGAGAGCTGATGATTTCCGTAAGTATTAGAATCCTCTGTATAACATGAATGAACTTGGAGGAGTTTAAGACTATGAGAATTTAGAAGAGATGGAATGCTGCCCTAGTAGGAGAATAAGGGTGTAATTGTGATAAATGTTAAGAGGATGACATTTAGGCTTTCGATTGAGTAATTATTCAAAGAGAAGGGATTACATGAATTGTACAGGATTAAAATACCCCCATAAGGTGAATCACATTGGGATGCTATAAAATACGATTATTAAAGTATAGTATTGTCCCGAAGTGGATCGGGCAAATAACTCCAGATGTTCCCCGATGAGATGTGATCCCTAGTGAAAATATATTACATAAGAGGTTTCAAGTGATCAGTGGTACATTATAGATCAACATTAAGGTGAATCAAAAATAGATGGATGAATGTTCCAAAGTGTGAGATGGGATTAGGCTGTCATTCTTAAGATGAATAGTAATGAGGAAGCATTAGGGGACTTAAATTTATACATAGAGGATAAGCATCGAGAGAGTAACCTGGAGTTGGGTAGCAGACCTTGGTCATAATAAATGAAAGTAAGTGTTGTGGTATAGTATAAGCTACTTAGATATAGTAAAGCCATAAGCATAGCTAACAAGGTTATGAAACAAGATATAGCAATAGCCATAAGTTCGTTAAAGTACCGAGCGAAACACTTCAGTACACCTATAGATTTTCGGAGGGACAGCTTGTCATATTTCTGTATATGTTCACAAAGTGAGGCCTAGAGATTGGCTAAAATATGAAGGAAAAAGGAGAGAAGAGTCACATAGGCGCACATATAAGGACGTAGTCGTACAAGCTATAGGACATAAGGTAGCAACAATTATGAGATTGAAAAAATTCCGACCACAAGTCGTGGTGTATGAAAGAGGCCTAAGGGGGGGAATGCCCTGGCCTTTGGATTTATTCACCTATTAGTTGACTAGATGTAAAGGATAGTAGTAAAGTATTTTTAAGAGCTATAGGTTATGAGACTGATCAGCGCATCGGTCTTTATTTGAGGACGAATGTTCCAAAGGGGGAATGATGCTACCCCCATGTTTTCGTATGTAAGAGTACGTCGTAAGTTAATTGATGTAAGCTCAGAAATAAAATCATCTTTGAAAAGTTTACAAAGTTAGTTAATCATGTTAACGTGGAGGTTACACATATTGAAGATTATGAACAACAAGTAAAAAGAGGGTTGGAAGGTTCAGAAGCTAAAGGAATTGAAGAAAATAATGTTTCGTCAAAAGTCGACAAGTTGGGAATGTTATAACATGTACTTTTGGGGTGAGACTAGGGCGATTAATATTATAAGGAGGTTATGTTATGAATTAGGTTATTTGTGTGATAGTCGTGTGTTATTTTTTGAAGTCAAGCGAGTTGTGGAACAAAAGTCGATGAAAGTCATCACAAGTTACGTTCATAAGTTTTACTGAAAATTTAGGTCAAATATAACTACAATTTAATCCCAATATACTTAGAGTTATGGGGTGTTCCACCAATTAAATTGAAGCTCTATGAGTCTACTTTCTAAAGCATTAAACTGTTTGTCAATAAGATATCGTAGTGGAGAGATATGGGTGTTTTTGCGAGACTGCACAGGCTGCTAGGTGACAAGTAGGTGTGTCATCTACTTGCTTAAATGAGAGCCCAAAATGGGCCATTTCGGGTCGTCCAAATAGGCCTTTTAAAGGCATATTTTCTTCATATATTAGACTAAAAATAGGTCATATAAACCAGACATAAGCTCTGCAAAAATCCTCCCAAAAAGTTTCTACAAACCCTAATTGATTTTCAATCCCTTTCAAGTTCTAATTGGAGGTAAAACCTAGAGTTTGAAGAACCAAGATAGGAGATGAGTTATCCAACAAATAAGGTGAGTTTACTTCTCTCTTTCATCCATTTTTTCTACTGTAAATTCATGGTAAATCGTTCTATACTTGTAAGAACACACGGCACGGTGGTCGGAAGCCATGAGTTCGAGTTATTCACTTGTAGCGGACCGTTTTGTGGGCTGTTTTGTATTGCTGTTGGGCTATGTGTTTTACTAATATTTTGTGGAGTTTTGGAGGATTAAGGGTGTGGAGAAACACCATATAACTATAGGATGGTGGGCTGGTTGTTCGTCATAACATTTCCGGGTCGTTTGACACTACTACGGTGGTCATTTTGTGTATGAAGAGATTGGGGTGTGTTGGGATTTTTTGTAGTATTTGATGGTGTATATAAGGTTGTAATATATATATATATATATATATATATATATGTTGTTATTGTTGTGTTCTTATGTTGTTGGTGTTATCTTGAATTTGTGGGAAGTAAGGACTATAGGGGAGATGCTGTCCATTTTAATACAAAATAAGCTTGTCGTTTGTTGTGCGATAGTTGTACCTTTTGTAACATAATGATAGTATTATTATCATTGTTGTAGATTAAGGTGCGAAGAGGCGAATTCAACTTGATTATTGGAAAGATTGTGACAAGTTATGTTAAGACTAATCTTTTCTTTCATTTGGCATGATCTAGTAACTACATGTGTTTGACAACAAGACATAAAAAGAAGTTCATACTCCAGAATTTATATACACTATCCTAGTCTCATAAGTTACAGTATTCTACCTTATTGGGACTTCATATTCAGCTTAGTTTTATCTGGTGTCAGTCAAGAGAGCAGAGAGTATATATGTATATATATATACAGTATTACAATATTTTCACCACCATCGAGCTATAATCTATGGGCAAGCCCTTATTGTGCAACCTCTAATCAGATGGTGAGTTATATACCGAGCCTACTGTGGCCAAGCACCTATGAGCAAGCCTGGTATGGCCGAGTTATAGAGCCTAGTATGGCTAAGCGCCTATGAACGAACCTACTACGGCAGAGCAGTTTCACATACCGAGACTTATAAGGATGGACAACTATTTTACTTACTATATTGAGAGAGTTGAGTCAGTATCAGCAAGTAAGAATATCTTCAGATTATCTTTGACTCCCAGTTACTTTCAGTTATTATATTATCAATTCAGTTTCAGCTTTCAGTTATCCCTTTGCCTTACATACTCGGTACATTATTTTGTACTAACGTCCCTTTTGCCGGGGACGCTACATTTCATGTATGCAGGTCCTCATTAATAGTTGGACAGACCCTCCCAGTAGACAGAGTCAAACATCAGCTTAGTTGGTAAGCTCCACTTCTGCGGAGTTATCAGGTCTAGACCTTGGAGTCCATTGTATATATATAGGTTTGATGGGTAGGTCGAGGCCATGTCCCGACTATGGTACAGTTCAGTTATCTCTAGAGGCTTGTAGACAATCTTGAATAGTTTGTATATCAGTAGAAGTTCATGGTGGGCCTTGTCAGCCTCCATAGTTATATATATATATATATATATGAGCTTTTGGATATGTTTACCCCACATATGAGAGAGATGTTATTTTCAGATGATTCAGAATATGGACTCATCGGCCTAAGATAAGGGTTACTCCTCTAGAGTCCACAATTACAGAGTGCTACGCTCGAGCGGGGTACGACACCGGGTGCGACACCTCTTTGTTGATTTTGTCCTTGAGTATTGTTTCTTTGACCTTGATAATTATTGACATATTGTACTTCTTCTTCTTGCTCACTAAATGAATCACCTTGGTCATACTCACTATCATCTTGCATGAATTGTTCAGGTTGGTTTTGCATTTGTTGACCTCTCTTCCATCTCTTGTTCACCATCATACTCACACCTTCCATTGCATTCACTTGTTTTGGTGCTTGAACTTGCTGAAGTTGAGTTTTGGCCAATTGGTTCATTATAGTTGTCAACTCGGCTATAGCTTGCCCATGATCATGTAGTTCCTAGTGTAGGTGAATGACATTTGGGTCACCTTGAGGAACATTGGCTCTACTTTGCCATGCCGATGAAGTATCCGCCATCTCATCCAAAATTTCACAAGCTTCGGCATAACGCGTGATCATGAAGTTCCCACCAGCGAGTTGATTAACCACACATTCATTTGTTGTGTTTACCCCCCTATAGAAGGTTTGTTGGATCATGGCCTCGGTCATATCATTATTCAGGCATTCTTTAACCATGGTACGATATCTTTCCCAAATCTCGTGCAACGGATCATTTGGCTCTTGCTTGAATGCAAAAATCTCATCCCGTAGTGTCGCCATATGCCCCGGAGAGAAGAATTTGGAAATGAATTTCTCTGCCAACTCATCCCATGTATGGATGGAATGATTGGGCAGTCTCTCTAACTAGTCCAATGCCTTTCCCCGTAGAAAAAAGGGAAATAGCCTCAACCTCAGTGCGTCCTCGGAGACATTGGTTTGCTTGCTCCCCCAACAAGTATCGACGATCCCTTTGAGATGCTTGAAAACATTTTGCTCGAAGCCCCGGTGAAGTATCCCCGTTGCTCAAGTAGTGTAAGCATCACATTGTGATTTGGAAGTTGCTCGCCTTAATGCGGGGCGGGACTATAGCACTTGCATAATCCTCGTTCGGCAACACTCAGGCGCTGCCGCTCTTGGTGGAGGTGGGGAAGAGGGGGGGAACATTTTTCAAGAGGCTGTCGGCCTCGCCTATTTGCTTGAAGTTCGGTAAGAACCTCATCTCCTTGGTCATCGTCCACTTCCTCCCCCAATGGCACATTCCTAATGGGCTCATTGTTGAGAGCCATTCTCGCACCTATAATTAATTTAAAAACCAAGTTAGTGACTCGGAAGGAAAAGAAGATAAGTCACACAAAAAAATAGATATATGGCTAAATCCGTTTAACTCCCCGACAACGGTGCCAAAAATTGATATCACCCAAACTCACACCACAAATATAGGTAGTGAGGCAGTCGAAGCAATAATAAAAACCCAACGCAAGTCGGGATCGAATCCACAAGGAGTTAAAATTGGGATTAGGTATATATTTAGTGTAATTGTATGATATGCCTTAAATTACGCTTTCACATTCTTGATTGCAATTATAAAACTAGATGACAATATTTTTGGTTTTGGTTATTTTTCAAATGATAAAAGATCTAGGGTCATGACTTTCACCTAGGTGGTTACCTAATGGGTTGTAAACTCTAGGACAAGTTTGATTGGTCGGGGTGGTAATATAGCAAGGCAATTACCCACTCTATATCTCTCGGTAGTTTGAGTGATTTTGCCCAATTTGGATTTCTCAAGTCCAAATGGGTAGTGCACAAAACAAGTGATATATGCTCAAGTCGGGTCTTACTATCTCTAGATTTGACCCTTTAATTGGGGCTATCAATTTCTTGAGTTCACCCAAATTTCTTGCTAGCCAAGTTTTCCTAGACTTAGTCCCTCTTTTTCAAGTAGAGACTAAGTCAATTAAGCATGAATCAATGTTTGCAACTATTAATTCTAGAACTCAAGCAAGAACTAGGCTAAATATCACTATCCCAATCACAAACAAGCCCTAAATCAAATACCCATTAAGTACCCATACCAGGGTTAGGCCACAACCCTAGCTAGAAATTAGCTACTCATGAAGAATGAAGAAATTAAGATAGAATACATAATGATTGATTAGGGAAAGAAAATCTAATGTTTAGAAGCTAATCTAGTACAATATTACTCAAAACAATAAAGAAAAAAGGCTCAGGTGCTCTACACTGATACAACTTAACCTAAATATGACAAAAAGTTCTATTTATACTAAGCTAAAAATATCTGACAAAAATGCTCCTGCGGAGGTTGTGCGGCCGCACAACTATGTATGTGATCCACACAATGAGACTTGGCTTGACAGGTGTAGTTCTACGGCCACACAATTTTGGATTGCGGCGGCACTCCTTCAACTTCTATGGACCGTATATTTATGAGTGCGGCCACACTCTTACTTCTGCGACCGCACAATTATAGTGCGCTCCACACTCCTTGGTCTTGGCTTTGGCTGTGTGAGACTTCTGCGAACCACATAAAAATGAGTGTGGCCGCGCTCTTGATAATGCAGCTGCACAAAAATGGTGAGGTCCGCATTTCTTCTTGAACTTGAAATTCCACCTCTCTGATCTTTGTCTTCTGCGGTCGCACCAGAATTTTGCGGTTAACACTTTGCATACCATTTCTTATCAGAGGTCTTTTTCATGATATGCAGTCGCACTCAATATTCTACGGTCTACACAGTGCCCTTTTTGCCTTGTTTCTGTCTTTATCCAAAATTACTCCTTTTTAAGTTGATTTTCACTTCTTTGGCACATGTTCTAACACTCCTGCAAGCAAGCACATTTCATTAGTTTTTGGAAATACCTTTAAACAATTTTGAGCTAAAACAAAAGTAAAAGAGTGCAAATAAGTAGTCAAAATCCCTACTTATCAGTGAGCAAAGGGGTCATGGCCAAGTGTGTCAACCTTCAAGCGCAAGTGGCAACCCTGCGAATTGAGCTTGAGCAAAGCTCGATTAGAGTTGCCGGCCTGAGTTATGAGTTGATCGAAAAAGTGGCAGAGTTGGAGGGGACCGATGAGGCCAGGGTAGCAGCTTTGGCAAAGGTGGCGGCATTAGAGGACTCCATCCGTGTCCTCAGGTCTGAACGTGCAAATGATGTGGATACGACAGCGCTAAGGGAGGCACGACATGACAAGCGAATTGGTTGGCTTGAGATAGATGTCTCGAGCCTTAGCGATCAAGTTGCTGCTCTTGAGGCCGAGAAGGCGCGACTATTGGCTCGACCGTCCTCCTCTCATACTTTTGCTTTCCCCGATGTTCCTCGACATTTATATGAGATGTGGATCCAGGCTGAGGCTCAGCTGGACATATATAGGAATTTGATGACAACAGGGAAAGTTCCTGAGGCCGATTTTGAAGATGCCCGTGTTAAGGAGCGTGACGCTAGGATTGCCTATGATTATGACCCCACTACGACGGGGACTGATAATGGTGAAGAGGACTTAGACGGGCTTGCATCTGATGCTTGGTATGATGATGAGTATCCCGATGGCGGGGGCGATGATGGAGATAGCGCTGCTGGACCAGGCGGTGAAGGTGGCGGTGGCAAAGGCGGGGATGATGTAGTGTGATGCTTTTGTACTTAGTTTTTGTTTTCTTCTCTTTTTTTGTGGGGGCGTCTTTCTGGCCCTTTGTAAGATATTTTATTTTTTGGAATGGAATGATCATAACTTTTTGTTGTATGTTATTGGGTCCTTTTAATTTTCTTCGAATGTTTTTCTTCGGAAGAGTTGTGTTGGTACATGCTCTTTCGAACATAGTCGAGTATATCTTTGGTTGAATTTGGGTGAAGTCTCATGTTGTACTTAATTCAAACGAAGTTGTAAATCGAACTTAAGTTAGGTTGAGCATGAATTGAATTCGAGTGTGATCGAATATGAACTCGAACGAGGTCGAATGTTTAATTAATGCGAGCAAGGTCGAATGTGAGTTAACTCGAACGAGGTCGAATGTGAGTCGATTCGAGCAAGGTCGAATGTGAGTCAAGTCGAGCGATGTTGAATGTTGACTTTTAGTTGATTCGAACTAGGTCGAATGTGAGTCGATTCGAGGGAGGTCGAATGTTGACTCTTAGTTGATTCGAACTAGATCGAATGTGCGTAAAGTAGAAACTTGATTCTAACATCATGTGTTTGTATGCTTTGCTATATATATATATATATCAAAGTTTACATGCTTTTCGGGCTGGTATTCCAGTCTCAATCTATCTAGTCCCTTTATTGTCCGGCCTAGAGAAGTATTCGAGGGGTCGGACAATGAACTTGTCAACTTGCAATCTATTTTGCTTGAGCCTTAAACTTTGAGATGTCCCCCTTGTCTCCTCGTTAAAAACCTCCCTGAGAAAACCCAGTTAGTAGAAAACTCAGGCGAGGGAAAAAGAGTACGGCCCGGAGAACATCTTTTCTTAGAAGTTAAAGTACTTGAGGTGGGCGACGTTCCAATTGTTCGGCAATAAATTCCCATCCATTGTTTCTAGTTAGAATGACCCTTTGCTTGCTGCTGCCATAATTTTATATGGGCCATCCCAATTAGTCCCTAGTTTTCCTTCTCGTGGGTCCTTGCTCGCCTGTGTTTTGGATTGAGTACGTAGTCCCCTACTTTGAGTGGTATGACCGTGGCTTTTTTGTTGTATTATCGCTCTGCTTGTTGTTTTTGAGCGACCATCCTTATGTAAGTCATATCTCTTCACTCTCCGACCTCATCGAGGTCTTGCCTCCTACTTTCGTTGTTAACCGGTCCGCTCTCGTGTGCATATCTCAGGCTTGGTTCTCCGACCTCGACTGGTATTACTGCATCAGTCCCATAGACTATCGAATATGGTGCTTCTCCTGTGTTTGCTTTCAGTGTTGTGTAGTATGCCCCTAGCACTTCCGGTAGCAATTCCAGCCACAGTCCCTTGGCATTCTCAAGCTTTTTTTTCATGATGTTCAATATTGATTTGTTGGAGGACTCCGCCTGACTGTTGTTCACGGGGTGATATGGCGTGGAGAGTATTCTTTTGATGTGCCATTTTTCAAAGATCTCAGTGATCTTTTTCCCAGTGAACTGGGGCCCGTTGTCACAACTGATTTCTTTGGGGATGCCGAAGCGGCATATTATATTCCTCCATATGAATGTGATCACTTCTTGCTCGCGTATTTAGGCGAATGCACCTGCTTCTACCCACTTGGAAAAATAGTCAGTTAAAACTAAAAGAAATCGTATATCACCTCGTCCCGCTAGGAGGGGTCTGCCGATGTCTATTCCCCATTTGATGAAAGGCCAGGGCGAGGTGACTGAGTGGAGGTGCTCGCCCGCTTGGTGAATCATGGGAGCATATTTTTGGCATTGCTCGCATTTTCTTATGAAGTCGGAGGCCTCCTTTTTCATCGTGGGCTAATAGTAGCCCGCACGTATGAGGCATCTGACGAGAGATCGATTGCCGGTATAAGCTTCGCAGTGACCTTCGTGTACTTCTTCGAGGACACGCCGCATTTGATTTGGTCCTAAGAATTTTGCTAGGGGCCCGCCATACGTTCTTTTGTACAAGTCGTTATTGATGACGTTGTAATTGGCCACCTACATTCGAAGCTTCTAGGCTTCTCTTTTATCGGGTGGGAGCACCCCATCCTGTAAATCTGAGATAATACAATTGCACCAGTCCCAAGTCAAGTTTATAGTTCGTACCTCGATTTGATTGATCGATGAATGGAGGAGGGTGACCATGTTCCCTTCTCCGATTATGCTTTTGGTGGCCGCTGCCAATTTGGCAAAGCCGTCCGCTTCGATGTTCTCCGCTCGGGATATTTGATCAAGTTGGCATTTGTCGAACTCGGGTAATAGTTTACAAATTTCGGCCTGGTATTTCTGTAGTCATTGCTCCTTGATTTGGAAAGTCCCTGTGACTTGGTTGATGACGAGTTGCAAGTCGCATCGTAGGACTACTCACTGTGCTCCGTACTTGAGTGCCAATTTTAACCTTGCAGTCACGGCCTTATACTCAGCCTCATTGTTGTCATATCAGGACACCGTATGGACTGACAAACTATTTCTCCTGTTAGGACCTCGAGCACGAGTCCCGATCCAAATCATGACACGTTAGAAGTGCAATCGGTGTACAGAACCCATTGGTCGTGCATTTTGGTGGAAGTACTGGCGATTTCCCTTTCGACTTCGGGCATTATCTTCGCACTAAAGTTGGCGACGAAGTCGGCAAGTACTTGTGACTTTATCGTCATTCGCGGCTGATAGGTTATATCATGCTCGCTTAGCTCTATGGTCCACTTGGCCAATTTTCCCAACAACTCAGGTTTGTGCAGGATACTCCTTAGAGGAAAAGTCATGACCACCGAGATGGGTTGGCACTGGAAATAAGGTTTAAGCTTTCGTGAAGTTACGACCAAGGGCAGAGCTAGCTTCTCGAGGTGGGGGTACCTCGTTTCAGCGTCGACCAAAGTTTTGCTAATGTAGTAGATTGGAGACTGTGTACCTTTATTTTCCTGTACCAGGACTGCACTTACAGCAACATCGCACATGGCCAGGAAGAGAAGGAGACGCTCTCCGGGTTCTGCCTTAGCGAGTGGCAGGGGCGAATACAGGTAGGTCTTTAGTTCTTTTAAGGCATTGACACACTCAGAATTCCATTGGAGTCCATTATCTTTTTTTAGTATGGCGAAAAGTTTGTGGCACCTATCAGAGGACCGTGAGATAAATCTCGATAGAGCGGCTATATAGCCGGTCAGCTTCTGCACCTGTTTCTTGCTAGTTAAGTTTTCTGGGATTCCTTCTATGGACTTGATTTGGTCGGGGTTGACCTCGATGCCTCATTGCGATACCAAGAAGTCCAGGAACTTTTCAGAGGTTACGTCAAAGGCACATTTTTCGGGGTTCAATTTCATGCCATACCTTTTGAGTATGTCGAAGGCTTCCCTCAAGTGGTCAATATGGTCTCCCTTCCTTTTTGACTTGACCAACATGTCGTCTATATATACTTCCATGATCTTGCCGAGTTGATCTTTGAACATTTTGGTCACTAGCCTCTGATATGTTGCCCCTGCATTTTTCAACCCGAACGGCATAACCTTATAGTAGTATGTCCCCTGATGGGTGATGAAAGTGATTTTTTCCTGGTCTTCCTCCTCCATGAGGATTTGATTATAGCTCGAGTAGTTATCCAAAAAGCTTAGCAGTTCGTGTCCGGCTGTAGTGTCGATGAGTTGGTCAATATGGGGCAGTGGGAATAAGTCTTTTGGGTAGGCTTTGTTCAGATCTGTGAAGTCTACACACATCCGCCACTTCTCGTTCTTCTTTTTCACCATGACCATGTTGGCGACCCACTGAGGGTACTTTGATTCTCTGATAGAACCATTTTCTAACAATTTTTCAACCTCTTCGCGGACCGCGTCATTTATTACGGAGTTGAATTTTCGTCTAATTTGCCTTACTGAGGGGTAAAACGGGTCAACGTTCAACTTGTGAGTTGCTATCTCCTTCGAGATACCTGGCATGTTTGCATGGGAAAAAGCAAACAGGTCTACGTAACTTTTTATGAATTGGCAAAAATTACTTGGATCTTGGAGCTTATGGCCGAGAAAGCTTTCTTGCTGTGGTCGTTATCGTCTAGTTGGACGGGGTCGAGGTCATCTACGGTTGACCCTGTGGCTTCTATGATTTTGGGGTCTCTGACGACGTCTTCCCCCTTATTGGCACCTGACCCTGACTTCGTTAATTGCTATGCCTACTCAGGTTTTCCTTTTAGTTGTTAGGTGTATATGCAGTCTTGGGCGATGCGTTAGCATTCTCGAGCCATGCGTTGCTCTCCTCGGGTGCTGAATACTCCCCATGGGGTGGGAAATTTAAAGACATGATATAAGCTGGAGGGGACGACTTTCATGGCGTGTATCCAAGGTCGGCCTAGATGGCATTGTACGTCATATCCTGGTCTATGATGTGGAACGTGGTCTCCAAAGTAACGCCGCCGGCCAGGACGGGCAGCGTGATTTCTCCAGATGTCTGCTCAAATGCATTGTTAAAACTTGTTAGCGTGATGCAATGCAGCACGATCTTATCCTCGAGCTTCATTTGGGTAAGAACTCGAGGGTGGATGGTACACACACCTCTCCAGTCATCGACCATAATACATTTTACATCAGTAGCAAAGACGCGTAAAGTAATGATAAGAGCGTCATAGTGAGGAAGTACCAAACCATGGGTATCTGACTTATCGAAGATGATACTTTCTTCGAGTTCATCATACCGTTCGTGGGTGATAGACCGTTTGAGTTTGTGGGTGGTAGTGAACTTCACGTTGTTGATAGACACGGCGTCGCCTCCTCCGATGATCATTTGAATGGTCCTAGCTGGGAGCGGTGGTTGTTCCTGCCCTTGGACGAAGTTGGCTATTCCACAATCGCTCATCAGTTCTTTCAAGTGCCCTTGGTGAAGCATGTTCACAGCCTCCTATCTTAGGGCGATATAGTTCTTCATTTTATGGCCCCGCTCCTGGTGGAATTCGTAGAGAACATTTGACTTTCTGGTGCTAGGGTCAGATCTCATCTTTTGTGGCTACTTCACTTTAGGGCCAAGCTTATCCAGTGCGTAGACTATTTCTTAAGGGGAAATATAAAAATTGTGAGCAGATAATAAATGGGGCTTACCTTTGTCATTTCAGTGGATTCTCGTTCGCGGCTTAGATGGACCTTCATCGTGGTGTGGAGGTGGCATGAGGGTGCCTCTGACGTAAGGCTGATGTCTCTCTCAATTAGGTTGGGATCCCGCTAGATCTCTCATGTTGTCGTTTCTCTGGTCTTTCCTAGGCTCCATTTGGACCGAGGTCAAACGTTGGGTAGGTCCGTTGAGATCGTCTTCGTCGGCTCTTAACTCGGCACAATAGGCGTGTATCTCGTCTCAAGTAGTTGGAGGGTATTTCATGAGTCGGCTTAGCAACTTTTTGGTCGCCCTCGACCCGCTTCTGCTTAGCCCATTCTGGAAAGCGGCTACCACCATCCCCTAAAATACATTTGGAAGGGTCATTCTTAAATGGTTGAACCTAGCAAGGAAGTCCCTGAGTCCTTAGCCAGGCGATTGCTTAATGGCGAATATGTTGTTTACCCTCGCCTCTGCTTTCTTGGCTCCGGCATGGGCGGTGACGAACTTGTTTGCCATTTCCTCGAATGTTTCTATGGAACGCGCAGATAACTGTGAGTACCAAGTCAGGGCTCCCCCAGTTAGGATTTCTCCAAACTTCTTTAGCAATATGAATGATACTTGTTCTTTGGCGAGGTCATTGCCTTTTACTGCAATGACATAGTGGGTCACATGATCCTCCAGGTCCGTCTTGCCGTCATATATTTTAAGTACGACGACATTTTGAAGGTCTTTGGTATGGCGTGTGGTGCAGCCTCGTCGCTATATGGTTGCTCAACAAATCGATCGGCGTCCCTTTTCGGCAGAAATTTTGGGGCACCCTGTATTTTGTCTACCCTTTTTTGGTGCTCTTTCATTTGGCTACAGAGCATTTTGTTCTCGTTCTCCATCTTCTCCATTTTCCTGTAAATGACTGTGAGGGTGTCATTACCTGCATCACTAGTGTTGTGAGTAATACCTGTTGCAGGAATGGGGGAGGGGGGGGGGCGTGCTGCTCATCAGCTAGTGATGCGACACCGGCCCTTGTCTCTTCTCTACTCGACCTCCGAGCGGGCTTGTTGAGAAAGTCGGTTAGCGTGTTTGTCAACCAGGCCTCAAGTAGCTTTTTCATTGCTGGTGGTGCCTCTTCTGTTGTGGATGTAGAGGCACCCTTACAGTGCGAGGTCATGATGCTACCGAGAGGTGGAGGCGAGCTGTTTCGCCTGGGAGAGGTGTTTGGTGTTATGTCTTCGCCCTCCGTTTCGTCCACTTCGTTAATGGTATGGAGGAGGTTGGTGGTAAGGTCGGCTATCGCCTTCCTCTTTTCCTCTCCGTTGCCAGCCATGTTAGATTTGTGCCAATAAGGAAATACAGGGTTTTTGCAAAGTTTTGTGTTTTTTTAAGATCTAGAAGAAACTAAAATTTTAACTAGAAAAGCCCCACAGACGACGCCAAATTGTTTGACCAAAAAGTGTTAAGATTTTTTGTTAAACTAATTAAATAAAAAAATAATGGGTAAATCTTAGTTAAACATAATAAGTTCTAGATCTGAAATCGGTTGTGTGAACAGCGTATAATTGCACTTAAACCAATTTAATGCAAAAGGGTGTTTAATGGTATTGTTATGAATGTACGGGGGAGTAATGACAAGATATAAATATATTAAATGACAATAAATGTAAATAGAAAGAATGATTCACCCAAATATTCAATGAGGTGGATGATTCTCCTTCTGACAATGATGTAAGACAAACAAACATGGGAATATAGAAAGTTTTTTCGGATGTGATGCGAGGAAGTGTGGGATCAACAACAAATAGAATCTTTTTGTAAAGACAATGTTTGTAATTTACTTGAGAGTCAACTTTTCACGAGAGAACTTATCATTTAGAATATTACCTCCTTCTACTTCTCTCTCTATTCCCTCTTATATGGGACATATCCCTCACCTAACTGAAAGTACAAGTGCAGAAAATATTTTGTGGAATATTTCCCTAAAATATCTTACTACTAAAACTATTTATTTGGGCTGATCTGAGTACTCGACCTCGACCCTAGCTACTCTATTCGCCAATGGGTTCCTTCCATCTTGAGCATGGCCTTGACCTAATCGGCTCTTAGTAATCCTCTTTTAGGCAAGATTCTCTCGGTCAGATTTTGACCCGTACAATAATCCCTTCGAGCTCTCACATAATAATTTCTCATCTCTCTGTTACTGAAAGGTGAATATAGGACATTTCTTATCCTAATAGAAGAATTAAAATGAAAAAAAACAAAAGGAATCATTTCGGTTCATTGATTGGTTATCAAAACGAAAAACTATATCAAGTGGAATTATGAGGGACAGCTTTTACTTGGCAAATAAGAACATTTTCATTGTCCTTTTTTTTAATAGAAAATTGCTGTTAATGATGAGTTAAATGATGGTGAAACACATCTTGTATTCAGCAGAATGCATATTACAATATATTTATTGTTGGAAAACAATTGAAAGAAAAAAGAAAGAGAAAACGTTAGTATTTCAATAAAACAAGTCAATTTTTTTATTGTTTTAAGGAAAACATATTCAGGGGGCTTGGGGTATTATATACCATAAACTTTATCAGAATAATACGATATAGGTCGTGGCGAATAAGAGATGCTTCTCAAACTAGTTTTTGATTGAAGAAATTTTGATAGAAAATTTTATAAATATTGACCGTAAAGAAACTGTCAATTTATTTCTTTTTAGAACAATAAGTAAGGGTAATTTTGGCGTTTCAAAAAAAATGTGGATATATTAGATACTAATTAGAAGGAAATAATCACACGAAGGCAAAAAAAAAATATTTTATAGCTAGAACTTCACCTAACTAATACTTGGTAAATAAATATTCAACGAAATCATCAAAATATGCACAATTATCCATAGATACTGTAATTGACAATAAAAATACATTTTTCACAAAAAAAAAAAAAAACTTAATTAGTTTCGTAACAAATACACACTCTCAAGAAACACGATACCTAGAAAAAGAAAAAGAAAAGGGAAGTAAAACACACGCCACTCAGTTCCGTAGGAAGGGAAACTCTGCACGTGCATTTTCCACGTGTATCCCTATTTCAACGCTCTCTTTCACAATATCCATGGACCCCACTGGACACTCAAACTCTCCGCTAACCAAATCAACGGCTGTAAGAACTCCACGTCATCATCCTACTACCCCCCTTCTTTTTTCCTTTCACACCATCCCCGAATATTCGCAGCCACCCACCCTGAATATCTCGTTCTGTGAAAAAAACTATAAAAAACTTTCCAATTATTATTTGTGCTTAGATCTATAAATAGCAGAGGTTTTTTCTCCTAATACTTCTTTTTTTCTTTTCCTTGTAATCTTGTGTGAAATCTCTAGATCTTCTCCGTTTCTCAAAATTTCTTCCCAAAAAATTACTTTATGGATACATTGTTCTTCGATTCAATTAAGAAGTTTGATTTCTCTGTTTGTTCAACGCCTGCTTTGGTTTTTGATTTTCATCGTCAGAATTTTAGTCAACCTTGTATTTGCTTCTAACCTTTGTTACCTGGAGCTGTCACCATGGGTAGAAGTAAGTTTCTGCTTCGTTTATTTTACTTTTTTTGTGTGAAAAATAGAGACTATAGAATTCGATTGCTGTAATTTAACTTGCTTATTGTGAAATTGAATTGGGTTTCTGTTCTTTAACCTGTTTATTGTGAAAAAAATAGAGATTGTATTGAATTGGGTATCTGCTATTTTACTTGTTTATCGTGAAAAAATCGAGACTTTATTGAATTGGATTGCTGTTAATTACTAACTTGTTTATCCTGAAATTGGATTGGGGTTTCTGTTCTTCAACTTGTTTATTGTGAAAGTACTTTATTGAATCGGCTTGCTGTTATTTAACTTGTTTATCATGAAATTGAATTAGGTTTTTGTTCTGTAACTATTTTATTGTGAAAAAGTAGAGGCTTTATTGAATTGGGTTTCTGTCTTCGAAACGAATATAAAACTTTGGGTTCTTTAACTTCTCGCTACTTAAATATTCGTAGTTGTTTTTGCTTACAATAGGATCCAAATGGGTTAGGCATAAAAGGAAAACCTATCTTTTGTGGGGTTGGGTTAAAGTATGTTGCTTTGTGGGGAATTTTGGGAATTTCGAAATAAAATTGGGAATTAAAGTGTTTACTGGTGGATTTGTTTTTTCTATTAGGAAGTTCGCAACGTAGGAATGCTGCGATGCTAGATAGCGATGACACGGATAGCGTTAGTTCATCATCAACTACTCGATCGGATATGATGTTGTCTGGTTTAGAGGAGGTTCAATTTGATAAGGAGACTGTCCTTGATCAATGCTTGGACGCCTTATATGAGAAAAGGTTTGACTATACTTGAATGAGTTACTAGACATGATTACTTATATTTGAAGTTTCCATCTTTGATCATTAGCTCCACTTGAGGTTTTATTTCTGATGAAAAATGTAGCTAATTTTCTACTCGTTTTTGGCTATAGGGGCTCAACAAGAGAGAAGGCTTTGGCATCTATTATAGAAGCATTCAATAGCAACATTCAGCATGAATTTGTTGAAAAGAAGTAAGAGAATTTTTCTACTTTTATTAAGTTATTATTCTGATTCGTTGAATACATCAGAAATTTAATGTAGATTAAATGCATGCTTCTACGTCTTATTAATTGTGCTTTTTTATATTGTATTGTTCTGGACTTTTGTTTCATGGGGGGGGGGGGAGCTTGGCTAGCACTGGTAAATATCTTTTTTGATGAAGTAATAACATCTTTAGAAGATTTGCTGCCACTGTGATGGTATTCTATGGATTAGAGCCTTCCCCTTGGTTAGTCAGATTTTATAGCTCATTCAATAGTAGCTTAGAATGTTCCTTAAAACCTTCAGTTAGTTGCATAGGCAATATTAATATCATTGTAATGGTGATATAGTCATCATTTTGGTATTTATTTTAGTAAGGAATTTAATTTTATGCTCCGTAACTAGCAATGCATTATATTATATGCACATGTAATATGCTGCCATGTTTCATCCAAAAAAATAAATAAATAATATGCCGCCATGACTTTTATCTAATTGTGAATGAAATGTGAAACCTCTTGTCAAAAACTTCCACCAGACTTTCATTACATTCTTACTCCAGTCCAAGGAATTATTTTATTGCACTCTGTTATAGTAGGCATGTAGTCTATCATGTTTTGACTTTTAAGATGCTCTAGGTGCATGTTTCTCATCGTAATAAATTACTTTACTTTATCCGAGAAAAAAGAAGAAGCTCTAGGTGCATGTCTTGTTGTGTGCTTCTCACAATTATGTTCTATCCTCAGGTTTGCCACATTACTGCAACAATGTTTGAATTCCATTAAACGTGGTTCCTCCAAGGAGATAGCTTTGGCATCTCATGTTATTGGTTAGTCACCTGTGCATGTTCATTAACTATAGTCCTTTTAACTTGATCATTAGGCCAAATGTTTGAGTTTGAAAATTTTCAATTTTCTTTGTCGGGGTGATAGGGCTTCTTGCTTTAACTGCTGGCCCTGGGGACAAAGCACACGAGGTTCTGGAAGAATCAGTGTCTCCTATCTCAGAGGCTCTTAAATCTCGGTCTGATAATTCTAAAATATCCTCGGTACGTTCATAGATGGTGAAAAGCTCTTTTAAGATTGGTGTTATCTTGCTTGGAGCTAACTGCTGTTTGGTTTTTCTGGTTTTAGCTACTGGAATGTTTGGCCATTATCACCTTTATTGGTGGCGAAGAACCTGAGGAAACAGAAAAGTCAATGCAATTGATGTGGCAAGTCATTCACCCAAAACTGGGTCCTAATGTATGTTATTCGTGATCATCTTTTCGTTTTCTGAAATAGGTCATATAGTATCTTATTGCTTTATATGGATGTTTTCTGACAAATAAATTTTTGAATGCTTGATTCCTGTCAATCAAATCAGTTATTTCCTTAGACAATTATTAACTTGTCCGCAATTGCATCTGGTTGATGTATCAGGTTTCATCTGCTAAACCTTCACCAGCAATGATAACAGCAGTTGTATCTTCTTGGTCTTTCCTCCTTACTACCATGGATGGGTGGACCCTTAACCCAAAAAGTTGGCAAGGGTGAGTAACTCTCCTAAAATCCCCACTTGAACGTCTCCCTCCTCCACAACACCCCCCCCCTCCCCCCCCCCCAAAAAAAAAAAAAAAAAAAGAGAGACAAATTAGATGTTTGAGAATGATGAGCTGTTGTAAGGCTTGTGTTTGGTGACAGTGCTAGATGGTGAATCATTTGCTCATGATGCAGGTCAATCTCCTACTTCTCAACTCTTCTAGACAAGGAAGACCGATCTGTGCGCATTGCAGCAGGCGAAGCACTTGCTTTAGTTTTTGAAGTTGGGAGTCTGGAGAAGTTTTCTGGTGAAGCTAAAGGATCTAGTGACAGCTCCACAGTTGAAGCTAACAAATCTAGGGAATTATTACATATACAGGGATTAAGGGCAAAAGTCCTGAACCAGGTAAGAACCCTTTCAGCAGAGGCTGGAGGTAAAGGATCAGCCAAGAAGGATCTTAACAACCAAAGAAACACATTTCGAGATATATTGGAATTTCTCGAGGTAATTCACTAACTTCAAGTTGCTCCTTTAACATTCTTTCTTTTCCTTTTGCCGCATTTTCTAATTTCTTACAATTAACATCAGGATGGGTATAGCCCTGAGGCCTCGACCAAGATTGGTGGAGAACCGCTTAGCACAAGTACTTGGGCTCAACTTATACAGGTCACTTTTGTTTCTTTTTGGTTTTATAATATGGCTGGTTGCATATTTGCTGAAATCATTATTTTTTAACAGTTAAACTTCCTTAAGCACTTCCTTGGAGGAGGATTCGTGAAGCATATGCAGGTCTGTTTTCTAATTTAAAAGATCAAGTTTTGGGCTAGTGAAATCGTTTAATTGGTGGTCATTGGGTGTTTCCTCTCCAAATTATGCAGGAAAATGAGTTTCTTCATGATGTATTTGGTTTCACGCCGAAGAAGAAACTGCCCGGTGTTGAGCACCGTGTATCCGGCGCTGAAAAGGTAGCGTGATTAACTTCTATGAAACTTTATTTTTTACTACGTCCTTTCCATATTATTTGTCTTTTAAAGTTTTTGCACATCATCTGCCGTTTAATATTTTTAATCACAAGAGTAATTGTTTAAATTACCATTTATCTCTCTCGTAATCCTATGCGTCTCAATTAATTAACACACCACTAATTGGAGCATTAAGGGTGGATTTGAAGAAAAAAATAGTAATAAATTCTTTTCTCCTTTTTAAAATTTCAAATATTTTGCAACAAAATTTGGTTTGCCAAAACAACAAATAATATGGAGTGGAGATAGTAATTGTTATTACCGGAAGAAGTGCTCATCTCATAAATCTGATTCATATGAATTTGCTATAAAAATATATTTCTTCCCAATCGGGATTTAGCTTGCCAAAAAAAAAATGCTTTTTCCTTGTTTATTGAAAGATAACTACTGGTTGTTCCATCTGAAAAAGAAAGAAATACTGGTTGAATATGAGAAAAGCATTTATTTTGGGATGAGCTGTTTTGCAGAGATTGTTTAAGTCACCAAATTCAGAAAAAAACAAGGCCCGCACTCAATTTCTAAACAAGCAAAGGATGTTGTCCCAGGCAAGTTATTTTCTTTTGTGATCATGCTTCCACCCCTTTTTCTCTCTGTTTCTCCCACTTTCCTGATCTTGAAGAAGAATCTATTAGGCATCTGACACCGTGTATTTCATGTTTTTTTTTTCCAGGACAAGAATGTTGGCTACTATACGGTTGGTGATGTGTGAAATTTTCAGCCAAAGCCAACCTGGAACAATTGTCCGTGTCAAAAATATTCATTCATAGTTGCAGATTTGATGAACAAAATGATAAACAAAAGGATAGTTACTTGATCATTTTGTTGCCTACTTGGTAGTAGTCCTTTATTTTTCTTTTACAGTAAGTATGAATTAGATTGGACTTGGTGCCTCCACTTCATGTAGTGCATGAAAAAGGCCAGCCACTGTGCATTCTCTTATGTTTCTATTGAAACAGATTCTCTTAATAGATGATTCAGTGAGTGCTAGTTTTATTCTCGTTGTTGAATTTCTGAAGTAAGTCTTGCTTATGATTGTTTTTCTTCATTTTTGCATCTTAAAAGGAGCAACTTGTTTATCAGGAATATGTTATTTTTATATCTACCATCTTGGCGTCATATAACACTTGATCTGGAATTTAAGCGCCTGGTTGATTGATTGATTGATCTTCATTCACTACCCAACAATTATTTGCACTAAGCTAGTGAGGTTCAGTTATAGCCTTGTGATACAAGGAGCATTGATGTCTCATCTGTCGATTTCTGCAATCATAATAAGAGACCAAAATGCTGACATTTGCAAAGGGTTTTCCTCCAGAATAATCCGGATAAGAATGCAGCATGTGATGGTTAATTTAGCATCCGGAACAGGCTTCAGCCTTATGGCAGATATAAAAAAAAAAAAAAAAAAAAAAAGACTTGATAGACTTGAGAGTTTCGGCTGGTGTCTAGTGGGCATGATATTTAATTGAAGAAGGGTTAAGAGAAGTACTCGTTCTCTACCGAGTTTCAAATCATGCGACACTGTACCATTTATAAAATAAAAAAAATAAAAAAAATCCACTTAAAGTGGAGCAAAACGGTTGCTTCTGCCCGATGTGGATTTGCAACGTCGTGACTTTGAAACACGCTCTCATTTTCTCGCACTCGTGTTAATATATCTTGGTGGGAATTCTCTTAAGTTGGAACCGTGCCTTTCCAGTTCTGTTTGAAGTAAAGGGCAACAGAACCCTCAGGATCTGCTCTGATTTGGGGTCTGCTTGCCTGGATTTACATTGGCCTTAGACCATTGTTTACATAATCATTTATAATAAATCCTTCTCCCTTAAATATCTGCGGTTGTTAACATTTGATAAGCATTTTTATTACATCGGATATTCAACAAAACTCTGAGTCGTCATATATATGTACTGAAGTATGTTCAATGAACCAAAATCCAACTGAAGTTTCGAATCACCTATACAGTCGATTGGAAACTCTAAAGGTAGCTAAAAGATAATTTTATTTTGCTGTCGGCTTATCAACATTTTGTAAAGATAAAGAAAATTTCCATATCAATGGCCTGTCAAACCAGAAAAATGTTTTTTCATGGCTTGGTCCTTTCTGTAATGGTTTGATCTACCTCCCCCTCTCCTCCCTCCTCTCCCTCTGAAGAACCCACGACCTCCCTCACTTCCACCCATCTCATTTGTTTCCAGCTCATCATCTTTCTCCTCATTTGGCTCGGTTAGCCTTTTAACTGCACCCAAAGGAAGATTACCTCCTCGTCCCAATCCATGTATCATTTCCTTCTGAGCTTGATTTACCAAAGAAGCTTCATTATAATTAGCCGCTGCAACAGAGCCCTCAACTTTGTAACTGTAGTTCTTACCATCTTTGACGTAAAACTGTGGCTTTTTTCGTGATCCCCACTTAGAAGCGTTGGAAGCTGAGCTAGCGTTATCAGCTTCAGAAGTTCTCCCACGGCCGAAATTTGATTTTTCTTGGAGGTTCTCAGTTTCCTCAAATGCTGAATCACCAATACTTAATCCTAGGTCATCAAATGAATCATCGTACTCATCTTCATACTCAAGCTGTGATGAAATTGCAATAGTTTTTGCCAAATCCTTTGCCTCTCTAGAGTCAAGGGTCAAGGAAGCAGGTTCTTCAGTGGTGGTTTTCCTGATAAACCTTCCAACTGAAGTGGTAGATGAATTGGATGAGCCTTCAGCTTGGTATGGGGTTGCTGCAGGCATAATGTTTCTTGCGGGCATTGGCGCAGGTTCCACTAGTTTCCCTTTACCCTTATCATTTCTGGTCATGGATGGAACACCAGACTTGGGTTGTGGTATTTTCTCCAAGGAAATGTCCAAAGACAGCAAGTCCTCATGAAGTGTACCCTCAAGAATCCTCTGAATGACCTCTTCAGGATTCAGGTTATATACTTCGAGACAAGCAGCTAAGAAACCTTTTCCATAATCAGGGAAGAGGTCCTTTATTTGACTTATTTTTGATTCCATAATAGCATTGTCTTCATCAACAGGTGGTTGGTTATCCTTTTGGGAGACTGCCGGATGGGCTGCCTTTCCAAAACTATCTTCTACAGGGTGTACCATGATCCCCGAAAGAAACTTGAATTGATCGTCATCCATTGATATCCACCCTGCATGAGACAAAATCAGATTGGATTCCACCTTAAAACCGCAAACATGCATGAGTTCAAGGAAGAATAAGCAGAGACATGAGACGTCAGATAAGAGCTATATTTACCTGTTCATTGTGTATGATTTACGCTTTTTCCTAAGAGTAAGAAGCCGAGGAAGAAAGAAGAGGGGTTCAAGTTTCTCAAAAAGATTTAGAGAAGAAAGAAGAGAGACTTAAGCTTCATAACAAAAATATGTACAAGCTATAACAAAAGAGAAAACAAATGTAGACATGTAACAGATTTCTGGTAAAGCTTCAATCACAGAAAATGTTATTCACACTCCAAACCAAGTTTCATATGTTCCATTTTCTTTCTACCATGCATGCTTTAATTTGGAATACACGAAATAGCAAGATCTGTGAGCCACCTTAAATTCTGAGCAACAAGTCTAAGTCTAAGTCTAAGCTAATTACCTGTATTCCGTAGTAACTCAATTCTGCTCGTTATGTTGTGATTCTTGTCAATGATTTGGAGAAATGTGCCTTTGCTACGTCCCTCTAGAGCCTGCGAGTAATCTCCATTAATATCCCTCACTGACTGCACTAATATATCTGCTCTTATAGCAGGATCCTCCACATTGGTAGGGAACATCTTCATGGTTGCAGGAAGAGGAGAACTTTCAACAAAAGCCTCATCACTTAAATAGCACAAATTCAGCAGCTTCCAACCAAAATTAACTATCCTTGCGGATAACATTTTGAGACTGACAAAAACATTTGAGCGCATCTCATTAGATGATTCCATCAAACCTTTCTCTCTGGAGGTTAAAATAATGTGGAAACCCCGCCGCAAAGAGGGCAGCAATGAATCATGTAATCTTGCAAGGGTAGTAAGCACCTCCTCATTCCCATGACTGCATAGACAAAAGAAGCTAATGAATATGAACTTTGTTGTGCCTTCGTAAAATAGCACAAAAGCTCTTTATCCATAGGCAGGTAATGAGAATACAAATTACCAAACTGGCGATAATGAAAGTGCAACTCACAATGTTTAAGCATGCAAGGCATGAAAACTAACAAATAAATTGCAAATTATCAGAGACAGATACAAGGAGAGAAGTTGATGATGCTCTGCAACATAAGGAGGTCTGTGTTCTGGAGCAAGACATTGAGATTCTAGGTGCATCAACCTAGCCATCCTTTGGTAGTATATACACATTACACAAAACTGGTACAACAGAAGTCAACGAAAACGTCAGTACCTCATTTCAACAGGACAGCAGAAGTAGATGGATGCTTGCTTATACGCACTGACAAATGCATCCATAGATACCACAGCATCATTTAAGAAGTCCATCACCTGCAGGTGTAAGTATGAAGCTTCGTGCAATAAAAATAACAAATCCCATGCACGCTACTGGCAAGAAAGTTAAAGGAGAACACATTCAATAGAGACCTCAATTATTAACAGGCAGCCACACAGTGAAGCTTATCATTCTAAGAAACAAAAGTTTTTGGTGGATAATTTTACCCTAAAAAATCTTGGTGCGATCCTCTCAAAATTCGGTGGTCTCGGACATGAAGGAATGTTCTCATTTGTACTAATTTAGCATCCTTGTTCAAACAAAAGAAACCACACACATAGATATATACTCAAATTCGTGAACAATCTTACTGCTCAACAGAAATAAAATCAACTCACCTCTAGAAAGTCTGTTTGAAGACGACTGTGCCCATGATCTTGCAAGTGACCAGAGGAAAATAAAACCTGCAGCCAGCCATATAATAGTTAGTCCTGCATAACTTTGGATAACCCTTTGCAAGATCTTTTTTGCGGCTGCCAGCATCCTCATGGAAAACCCACATTTAACAGTATGTATATCAACTTACATCTAGATGGCTCAAGATATTCATACAACTAGAACCGTGGTAGTGAATGAAACACGTGTACTAAGCACAGACAACTGCATTTATCGTCCCTTATAGAAGTAGATCACTCAATACACATCCAAATACAACACATAAGCACTCTATTGAAATGTGACCATCTCATCTAAAATCTTATACTTCTAGAGAGAGCATACTTTTATTTACTTAATTATGTCTTAATAAAAAAAAAACTCAAACCAATAGCTTGTAGTAGACCACAGAGATATTGTCTATTCAAGAATATACTTTTTCCTACAAAGTAAAATGAAAATATTCCTTATCTTAAAAGTAAAACAAATGACATCTATTAGTCACAAAATTGGTGAACACATTATTTTGGCATTTGTATGACAAGTTGCTGAGATCTAAAACTGCCAAGCATATGAGTTCTGCAATCTTTCAACCTGTCACTGATATGTTAGCTAGAAGCGACCACAAGGAAAGCTTCTTTTGGACAAACAGTGAGATGCAAGTTTCTAGTTAACAAAAAAAGCTGGTACTCTAGGTTATATCTCCTCCTATGTTACCCTCTATACAAAAGCATCTTAGATATATGCAATTAGCAACCACTCTGGCAATGAGAGTACAGGAACATGCAAAGTAGGAAGTAAGGAAAAGCAGGGGAAAGTCAAATATTTCAAATCGCAACAAGAGAAATAAAGCACAAACCACTCTTGGATAATTCATCGATTCCTTAAATGAACAGAGAGTAACATCAAGACTTAAAGTTTAGTGGTATCAGAGGATTCTCTCACACAATAGGTGTGGGTTCGATTCCAACTATTCCATTTTCCCTTTCCCCTTCCCTGACCCCCTAAGTAATGGTTTCTTTTCTTTCTTTTTTTAAATTAAGAGTACAGGCCATTAAAGGAAGAATACCTCTAACGATGATGTACACCTCTGATACATAGTTTGCACGATGCTAAGAAAGTGCGAAATAACAGATGAAAGATCATCATGGATCCATGGCTGTGACTTTATGGCATTGACAACCTGAACAACATAGATACAGACATGAGTCAGCAACAGGGAATCTGAATATCCATTAGCATCCTTGATAAAAAAGAAGAAAACACCCAAATTAGGATGAAGGAGGAAAAGCAAACACAAAGCAGAAATGACAATAGGAAGCACTGTCTTATCAAAATGTATGTCGAAGGAAAGAAAACTGTTTCTTAATTTGGTTTCAACGAAATGCTTAAGAAAAGAAATCCAAACAGTTGTTTCTTTTTTTTATTTCCTCGAGAGAAATGGTAGGTGTATTATTAACATAGCACCATGCAAGTGCTGTAAAAAGTATTTTACAAATCATAAGCAAAAATAAGTCCCTTCTAATCTTAGAGGATCCTATCAAATCTTCACTATTCAAATCCTTTTTACACCCAAAAAGAAAAGAAGTAAACAGTTCATCAAGATCTCCTGAATGCAGTTCAATTTTGACACAGTTGTTTCTTGTAGTAAAAATTGGTGACAAGAGACCAATGAGGCCCCATTTCCTGCCATGTGCAGCACGACTACAGCGCACTTGTCAGATTTGAGGCCTAAAAGAATAGGCACCATGATGCAGTGGGTCGTGCACTTGATATTTAACGCAAGACAGAAATCTGAATTCTCTAGTAGGCTGTGCTTAAAACTCTCTACTACAACCTCTTCTTGGGTCAGGAGGCCAAGTCATGATCCCAATGTGTACAAAAATTAATATGAAAATAATCTGGACACCGTATCCACCAGGGAATATTTCAGAGATATGCAGAAGATCTACAAAGTACTGTCGATCTAATTATCAAAATTTAAACACCATCTAGGTATTTTTAATCCATACTTCAATATATCGTCATGCAAAGCATGTGCACAACTGAGATATGATTTCAAACCTAAACATCACAACACCGTTTTGATGTGGCTTATGGAGGAGTATTATGAAGAGGTGAGAAAGTTTCAGTGGACATATTTTTTTTAAGGTTGGGGATGGAAGTAAGCTTAGTTTTTGGGCACATAAGTGGTGTAGGGAGAATGAGCTGAGGGAAGCCTTCCCTGACACATATAGTATATCTTGTCAAATAGAGATGGCAATCCAACAAATTTGTAGGTCTCACGACGGTATAGTTCATTGGGACTTGAGATTCACGAGAGACCTACAGGATTGGGAATTGGGAGAGTATCACAACTTGTTTGAGATATTGTATGGGTTGGATACACCGAACAATATTATCAGATGTATGGAGATGGCATGAGAGTAGAGACGGATTATTCTCCGTCAAATCTCATTAAAAGAGGTTATTAGTGAGAGAGGAATGTATTTTCCCTCATTGTTCTATTTGGATTCCTAGAGCACCGAGAAAGGTGTGTTTCTTTGCACGGTTGGCGACGAAGGGAGTAATTTTGACAGCAGAAAATTTGAGAAAGAGGAGGGTTACCAATGTTAGTTGGTGTTTCATGTGCAAAAGCTCGGGCGAAGATGTGCATCATCTCCTATTGCATTGCCAATTGGCTAATCGTTTGTGGAGGGTGATCTTTAATTTGTTTGGGATGCATTGGGTAATGCCAGGAACAGTCAAGGAAGTGTTGCATAGTTGGGCTCATAGGAGGGAGAAGAGAAGTCAGAGGCCACGGAGTGTTACCCTCTTAGCACTCATGTGGGTTGTTTGGAAAGAGAGAAATAGAAGGGCTTTTGAAAGGTGGAACTAGAGTTTGTAAAGTTGCAAAGTAGCCTTTTTTCTCTAGTTTCTCTTTGGTGTACTTATAAGATCCCTATTTTGTGTAGACAACTGGGTCTCTTAGGTTGAGAACCATATTTTGGTGTAGGTTCTCTTTTTTGGCATATGGCTTGTATACGAGTGTTCCCCAATTGTTAATAAAAGTATCTACCTTATCAAAAAAAATTCATACATAAAACTTGTAAAAGCATCTAAACAACAACAACAACAACAATGCCTCAACTCCAAACAAGTTTGGTCAGCTATATGAATCCTTATTGACCATACTACTCCAATTAAACTCATCTCAGGCCAATATTATATAAAATAAAATAAAACTAAAAATAATAATAATAATCGTAAGTACTAGAAATTCTTTATATTTTCTACCGACATAAATCTCTGAGAGTAAACACCTAGATAGAAGTTTTACATGTAAAAGCATCTAAGCAAAAGTTTTACATTTTTACGTGGGCAGTTTCTAGATTTGCTCTTCATATATTAGCAGTTTTTGATTTCTTGGTGAAGCTATTCTTAGCTAGACAAGAGATAAAGCTGCCACATGACATGGATGTGCAGTAATTTTGATACTCTGTGTGTTCCCCACCCCATAGAACTTAGAAGGACAAGCAAACAACTACAGTAGTTATTTCCTCAGATGTTTATATCTTACAAAGCGTGCCTGAAATGTTCAAATTGAAACTCAAGGCCAATTCGCTGATGAACTTCGGAAGTTGAAAGTTGCTCCATTTGATCAATTTGCATGTGATACTCTCAATATTTCTTACTCGTTTTAGTTCTAGTGAAGGGAGGAAGAAGGATCCAAAGAAAGGGTAAATGCACAGAAGTGAAATACTATTTCTCATATTTCTTGTCCTCTAACAGGACAATTTTCCTGCCACAAGAAGCAGAATAATAGGTCAGAAATATTAGCTCATCATCAGGATTTGTATTATGAAACAAGATAAAACTGGAACCAAAGAACAATAAGCCACATCAGCAATCGTTTAGCGACAAGCCAGTTCAGTTAACAATACCAATATTCTTGTCAGATCTTCATTTTCATGACCATATATGGCACATATGTCTAACAACTTTGGTAAATCAAGCAACTTCTTTTCCTGCAAAAGGGCTACAAATGCAATTAGTGAACATTGTGCACTCGAATATAATTTCCAAAGAAAATTAGAGAAATATACACATCTTCAGGACTTTTAAAATGCAAATGAGTTCAATGGCCTTGCATAGATAACAACCATTACTTGTGAAAATGGCAAGTTTAATGTTCCAATTAAACCACAACAAGAATGGGTCTAGTATGTTGTTTTAGAGGGAGCTAGAATCAGATACATTACACGCTCAATTTTTCACAAGCATAATATTGCAATTGAACCTTGCCGATTCAAACTTGTTAGCCACTATCACACAGAGGTAATGGAAACTAAACTATGCTTCTATCTGACACTTCAAGGGTAGTATTTCCATTTTCTGAAATTCATGATCTTCCTGCTCATGATTGTGATAATAGTCGGCATAATATAAGGAAACGCGGTGAATAAAGCATTTTACTTGCATAAAGTTCATTACAAAAAACAAACGTGATACACCTGCACTGCCACTTGTATATAACTTTTAAAAATTGACCTCCCTAACAAGATTCCAATCAATCATAAAATTTGAAGTCAACAAAGGTCATAAATAATAACTGCAATGAGTCAGGGACACACACCTGCATGATCTTTCTGACTAAGACTATCGGCAGTCTTAGCTCCAGGGTCCCGATTTGACGATCTAGCATTTAATTTACATAAAAGAGCGTTTAGATCAAAAGGCACCACATATGAAATACTACTTGATGCATCAAATGCTTTGGAAATGGTGTAACTCACATGCGATATAAGACCATAAAGATACGCCGGCAAAGCTCAAACTCACCAACAATGACCCCAGCAACTATACCCCTGGCTCCTCGATATGGAAAATCATACCACCTACTCCTGAACTTCAGAAAGCTTTCAAGAAAAGAATGAAGGGAACTGTCGCTGGCCACTGGTAGACACAGAAATTGGGAGAGGTGGGTAAAAATTGTACAGTAACACGATATACAAACCAACAACAATTCAAATCAACAAACCAACAACAATTCAAATCTATCCCCCCCCCCACCCCCCTTCCAAAAAAAATGCTTTAACATGAATGAATTTGATCGAGATTCCTTAATCTTACAAGGAGCATAGCAAATGTAATCGCAACGATTAAACAATTAAAGTATACCCAAAAAGAGCATTAGGCAAATATAGTATTACAGAAGAGGAATATCCTAATTTATGCTTTACAGTGTATCAGGTAATGCTAGGGTCTATCGGAAACAAGCTCTCTACCTTCTCAAGGTAGGGGTAAGGCTGCGTACACTCTACCCTCCCCAGACACCGCTTTGTTGGGATTATACCGGGTTTGTTGTTGTAGTGTATCAGGTAATGTTCATATGGCACTGACTTGGCCAGCAACGTAGTACGCCTGACTATAACCCTGGCTCTAGTATGGAAAATTGTACCATCTCCCCTAAAAAGGCTTTTAAGAAAAGAGTGAAGAGAAATGCCGCTGACCACTAATAAAGACCGAAAGCAGGAGAGGAGAAAAGTGTAGAGCAACTCAACAATGTTATTAAACTAAGGGCGCTTAATCCACGATACTAGGTGCAGCATAAAATCATCTATACCTTAATTTACTAAAGCACGTGCTTTAATTTTCTTAAAGCTCATATAAACCTTGGACGTGTTCCTATGCATTGTGTCATTGACCAAGTCGTTACTCAATAAATAAGCAACAAACAATCCAAATTTACTACTATCTTCTTTGGGTGTTGGTTTTAAGCAGATCAAACGTATCAAACATTTCTCTAACGGAATTTTGCTGCTGATACAAGGATTATGCATAATGGTTGAAGAATTTTTTTCTTTTATTGTTTCTATAAGCACCGATTAAGATTCTGTTTCAGCCTGCCATGGCATTTTGGTGCCTAAGCATTAAATGTGGGATAGAGCTTTGAAGTCTTCTACAGGGAATGTGGATTAACGAAAAAAGGTGTTTTTACAGGAGCCCAACCATTTTCCTACACAGCATAAGCAGTCTGTTCAAATTATAAAGCTTTAAACATCATTAATCATTTCTTTTTTTTTTCTTCAATACAGAAAAAGAACAAGGCTGACATTAGCAATCTTCGTTCCTATAAACCTGATGCAAATTTATTCAAACCTGACCACTACAAATTAATCAAATGATACAAATAATACCTACGAATTCAAATATTAATCAAATCCTACAAATCATAACCAGATTTCACGAAGCAAGAGAACAATATCACCTTCTCGCCAGAAATCTCTTGCATTAATCTTGAGTAACCGACATAACTCCCTGTTCAAAACATCAACCACACGCTGCGACTCCACGGGATCCAATGCACCCTCATCGGCTCCAAGGCCAGCTGCTACTGCCTCATCCTGAGGCAAATAATCCACAAAATTTCCACTAGGAATAACGGTGGAAACCCAGGCGCCACTGTTTCCCATCTTAACCCTACTCCTGAGCTCGCCGGCAGCGGAGCCGGCGTTAGTGGAGTTAACGGCGGTAGCACCTCCATCGGATTGCTTAGAGATCGATTGCCTGAAGGAATTTGCTAGGGTTTGAGAATTGTGAGGTTCCTTCTTTGGAACAAACTTCTTCTGAGTTTTTTCGCTCCTGTTTTGGCTACTATAAGAGCGATTCGACATGTCTTCAGCTTTAATTTTAGATACTCAAAACTATATTATGTTAATGTATTGACTTTGTACACAGGCGAATAAAGGTTTTCTCTTTCAATGCCGCCGAACCGGATTGGAGCAACGTTTTGTGGCACTTGCTTGGATCCCCTACTTCAAGAAATTAACCTTCTTGTCCAAGTAATATTAAAGAAATATAATAGGCGTAATGGTTTCGTGGCCCCTCAACGTTGCAGGGCTTCTAAAAGCCAATACACGAACTTTAAATTTTTCCATTTGAATACTCAAATTTTACAAAATGTGTACTAATAAATACTTTTGACCGTTGATCATGTCTTGTGCAAGCACTACGGCTGACATGGCTAAATTGTGTGCAAATCACGCTGCTAAGGCGGGCGAATAGTATTGTTTTTACTTAAAAAGTAGAATTAGAATAAAATATAAAGAAAAAAGAAAAATGAAAAAAAAAAGACTTTTCCCTTTCCCCTTCTCTTTTTCCCTCCCCTTCCAATTCTTTCATCTTCCCAGCAAAACTCCCACTCAATTTTTTCATTCTCATCCTAATTTCTCTTCCCCCTCCCCTTTCTCTGTTTTTTTTTTCCTTCATCTTCCCCTTAAATAATTTTTTTTAATCTCCACCCACTATTTCCGTCCCAACATTCCTCAACAACCAGTGGTCGGAAGAAAGCTTGAGCTTTGTTGTTGTTCTATCATCGAATTCATTTTTGTCAAAATAGCAGAAAAAAGGCAAATTTGCAATGATATTGGGCAACCTCCACTTTAAAAATCATGAATTTCTGTCAATTCTTTTTTTGAAATTCCAAATTCTTTTTTTATTATGATCTAATCATGGCCATGACAATGTTGTGAATTTGATTTAGAAATAAGAGAGAAAGAATTATGAAGAAAAAGAGAAAGGAGAAAAAAGAAGAGTAAAGAAAGGAAGGGAGAAGGGTGAACGAAGAAGAAGGGGGCGGTTGAGTACAGATTAATATTGGGTATGTTTCAGACGTTTTTTTTCTTTTCCTTTTTTGTATTTGTAACTATTTAAAAATGGGACCCACAAATAACACGTGGCAAGTAATAAATAGCTTAGCATGGTGTGTTGTACATGTCAGCGCAATTGATATACACCCTCTGCTGGATGTGTTTATTAGTACCCATTTTGTCAAGTTGGAGTGTTCAAATGGGAAAATCTAAAGTTCGCGTATCGGCTTTCAAAAGCCCTACAAGTTTAAGTGGTCAGAAAGCCATTACGCCTAATATAATATCCATGATATTTAATTGTGTTAAGTACTATACTAGAAAATTAATATTCATGTCTAAGTGATGAATTGATCTTTACTTATGCTAATACTATGATATTATACTTTGTCCCAAGTCTATAATTGCTTTTTTATTAGTATAAAATAAAAACAATTCAGAGAAATATAAATAAAAAGAGACGTAAAGAAGGAAGAACTTTTTTCTTCTTTCACTTTGGTATGTTCTACATTACAATTTACCTAGCCTTTTATAGGCATAAAATGAGAAGACTTACTATTGTAAATAGTGAATGGGATGGACATAAAGTAAGAGATTTTATCCATAAGCGATTCACATACATGGGCATCCATATCTACAAACTATTTACAACACTCCCCCTTGGATGTCCATGTAAGATAATGTGCCTCGTTAGGAACTTACAAAAAAAATATTGGGATGTGCATTATAATATGATATGCATTGCTTGCTACCTCATTAAAAACCTTACCAGGAAAACCCAGTGGGACAAAATCTTGGTTAAGGAACAGAGTGCAGTGCATAGTTACTCCCCCTGATGAAAATATCACTTAATGTCTCGAAGACGACGCATTCCAATCTTGTATATTAGTTTTTCAAATGTTGAGGTTGGTAATGCCTTAGTGAACAGATCAGCTAAATTATCACTTGAACGAACTTGTTGAATATCTATTTCACCATTCTTTTGAAGATCATCACTAAAAGAGAATTTTGGTGAAATGTACTTTGTTCTATCTCCTTTGATGTATCCTTCTTTCAGTTCAGCTATGCATGCAACATTGTCTTCATACAATATTGTTGGAATATTTCCTTTCGAAGAGAGACCACATGTTTCCTGAATGTGTTGAGTTATTGATCTCAACTAAACGCATTCTCGACTTGCTTCGTGAATGGCTATTATTTCTGCATGATTTGAAGAAGTAGAAACCATAGTTTGTTTCGTTGAACGCTGTAACGATCCGACCGATTGTTTTGAGCTTTTGTACTTCGCTCGCCAGTTCTCAGACATGACTAGCCCCGTGTGATGTATTATGACTTATGTAAATCGTCGGTTTTGGTTTTCAGGGTAATCGGAATGAATTTGGAAGAACAGTTCTCAGTTTAAAGCTTAAAATTTGAAAGTTTTGACTTGTTAGTATATGATCTCGGATTGGAATTTTTATGATTTGGTTAGCTCTGTTAGGTGATTTGGGACTTATGAACGTGATCGGAATATGTTTTGGAGGTCCGGAGTAGATTTAGGTTTGAATTGGCGAAGTTGAAATTTTGGCGTTTCCCAGTTGATAGGTGAGATTTTGATATAGGGGTAGGAATGGAATTCCGGGAGTTGAAGTAGGTCCGTTGTGTCATTTGAGATGTGTGTGCAAAATTTTAGGTCATTCGGACGTGGTTTGATAGACTTTTTGATCGAAAGCGGAATTTGAAAGTTTTTGAAATTCTTAGGCTTGAATCCGATGCAAATTTGGTGTTTTGATGTTGTTTTGAGCGTTCCGAAGGTTGGAACAAGTTTGAATGATGTTATGGGATATATTGGAAAGTTTGGTTGAGGGCCTCGGGTGAGTTTCGGGTGGTTAAACGGATCATTTCAAGTTGAAAAAAAGATTGCAGAAATCTGTTGTAAGTGTTGCAGGCTTTTGACCTTCGCGTTCGCGAAGGGCTAGGATGAGAGGCAAGAGGTTTATCCTTCGCATTCGCGATGGGGAGTCCGCGTTCGCGAAGGGTTGGGTCAGTGTGCTTTGCGGTCGCGGCAGTGTGGTCGCGTTCGCGATGTGTTGGAAGGTTGAGGCTTCGCGTTCGCGCACAGGGTGTCGCGTTCACGAAGAAGGAAAAAATGGTCAATGCCAAGTTGTGCTCGCGAATGCGAGGCTTTGACCGCATTCGCGAAGAAGGATTTCAAATCGCTGGGCAGAATGTTTAAAAGGCCATTTTCGCGATTTTTTGTCTAAGTTCACCATTTTTACTCGGTTTTTGGAGCTTTTGAGAGAGATTGAAGTGGGAATCAAAGAGAACTTCTTGGAGGTAAGAATTATGTACTTAATACTCGATTCTATTGTGATTTCTACTTAATTAAACATGAAATTTGGGGGATTTGAGGCCTAAATTGTGGAGTTAGGGCTTGGGAACTTGAGACCTTAATCTAGGGATTTTAGGGGCCAATTGTGGTCGAATTTTGGTGTTCTTGGTATGTATTAACTCGTGGGAGGATAAGGATTTCGTTGATATGATTTTTATCGAATTTTGATACGTGGGCCCGGGGGCCGGGTTGGATCAATTTCAGGAATTGTGTTGTAATTTGATTATTTTCACATGGGCTTCGTTCCCTTAGCATATTCTAATGTTATGATTCTAATTTTGGGTAGATTCGGTGCGCGTTGAGGCCGAGGAGAGAGGCAAAGGCTGCAGAATAGTAATTCATCCGGTTTGAGGTAAGTAACCATTGTAAATCTGGAACTGAGGGTATAAAACCCCGGTATTTCATATTGTTTTGATAATGAGGTGACACACATGCTAGGTGACGAGAGTGTGGGCGTGCACCGGTAAGGATTGTGACTTGTTCCGTCCCATAGCGACTATTAAGCCGCATATGTGATTTGAAATCTTATGATATCCTGTATTTTAGAGATTGGTACTATATTTTGGGTTGTATGCCATGTTTGAGGCCTTGTGCCGACCTGTTTAGACCCTTAGGGGCATTTCTACTATTTTCCTCACTTTATTTGATTGAAAGCATATTCTCAGTCATGTTTTACCTGTTTATTTATTAAATCTGGTTTTATCACTCTACCTCTTAATATGTGAAAAATGTTTGGGCTGAGTTTCCCTGATTTTCACTATTATGCCCGAGTGGCTGTGAGGTTAATGACTGGGAGAGGTTGAGGACCTAATGGTGAGGATTATATATATATATATATATATATATATATATATATATATATATATATATATTATGGATCGGGCTTGTACGCCGCAACGATACTTATATGGATCGGGCAGCACGCCGCAGCGATATATATATTGGATCGGGTTGCACACCATAGCGATATATATATTGGACCAGGTTGCACGCCGCAGCGATATGACGTTTGGGATGTAGGAGCCCCTTCGGAGTCTGTACATCCCTAGTGAGCGTAGTCGTCTATAAACTAAGGATCGGGCTGCACGCCGCAACGATTATTATAATTATGACTATTATGAGATATTATTGAGCCAGAGGGTCGAGCGAGAGTACTGTGTGATGAGAGCTGAGTCACGAGTGACTGAGAAGCTTGCCCGAGAGGTTATATATATGGGTGATACCTTGCCCGAGAGGCCCATTTATGATATTTTTGCTGATTTCGCTCTTCTTTTTATAATAAGCCTCTGTTGAAAACTGCTAAGTAAATGATTTCAAAGTATTTCAACTGAAATTGAAGTTTTACGAAGAATTTGGCTTTTGAACTGTTGAGTTGATTTGATACTCTGTTGTATACTCTTACATATGATTTTTAACTGCTCGTCACTGCACTCAGTCCTTATTTACTTTAGTTACTTACTGAGTTGGCGTACTCACGTTACTCCCTGCACCTTGTGTGCAGATCCAGGTGCCCGAGCGGCAGAGTGAGGGTCCTCAGCATTATCAGAGTTTACCGGAGACTGCAAGGTATCTACATGGCGTTCGCAGCCCTGCTTTCCTTCTTCCTATCCTTGTTTTCTACATTTTTAGACTTGTTATGTATTAGACAGTCGGACGAGTTGTATTTAGAGGCTCTAGACTTGTGACACTAGATTGTTGGGCTGTGTTGGTTTGATGTTTTACTATTTTTCTCACATTTATGTGATTTAGATATTTCTTATGAAAAATTGAGACTTAATTAATGTTAGAAAAATATTTTTATTAAAAGAAATTTACTGTGGATACTTGATTGGGTTGGCTGGCTTAGTATTATGATAGGCACCATCACGACCGGGTATTTGGGGTCGTGACAAACGTCATGATATGGATGTACCTCCACTTGTAAATAAATAGCCTATCTGAGATCGACTTTTATATGGATAAGACAAATATCATGCATCTGCATAATCAATTAATGATGACTTGGATCCATTTGAATAAAATAAACTCATATCAATGGTCCCTTGGAGGTATCTGAATATATGTTTAATACCATTCCAGTGCCTTTGTGTTGGCGAAGAACTAAATCTTACCAATAAGCTTACTGAGAAAGCTATATCTGGTCGGAAATTATTGGCAGGATACATTAATACCCTAATTGCACAAAGATATGGTACTTCGACACCAAGAAGCTCTTTATCATTTTCATGAGGTCGGAATGGATCTTTCTTTATATCAAGTGATCTCACAACCATCGAGGTACTCAATGGATGTTATTTATCCATATTTTCGCTTTAAAATCTTTTCGGTGTATGTTGATTGATGGATAAATATTCCATCTTTCATATACTCAATTTGTAGACCAAGACAAAATCTTGTGTTTCCAAGATCTTTCATTTCAAATTCTTTCTTCAAATAGTCTACTACTTTTGGAAGTTCTCCAGGAGTTCCAATGATATTTAAATCATCAACATACACGGCGATTATAACAAATTCAGATCCAGACCTTTTTATAAAGACACAAGGACAAATTGAATCATTCTTGTACCCTCCTTTCAATAGGTATTCACTCAGGCGATTGTACCATATATGACCTGATTGTTTCAATCCGTATAAAGATTTCTGAAGCTTTATTGAACAAGTTTCACGAAAACTTTTATATGCTTCTGGCACTTTAAATCCCTCAGGTATTTTCATAAGAATTTCGTTATCTAATGATCCATACAAATAGGCCGTGACAACATCCATTAGACGCATATCAAGTTTTTCATGCACTGTCATATTTATGAGATACCTGAAGGTGATAGCATCCACTTCAAAAGAATATGTGTCCATATAATCAATGCTAGGCCTTTGCAAAAACCCTTGTGCCACAAGTCGCGCTTTATATCTAACGACTTCATTTTTTATCATTTTATTTTTGCACAAAAATCCATTTATACCTTACTGGCTTTATACCTTTAGGTGTTCGAACTATGGGTCCGAAAACTTCACGTTTTCCAAGTGAGGTTAGCTCTGATTGGATAGCGTCTTTCAATTTTGGCCAATCATTTATTTGTCTACGTTCATTGACAGATTTTGGTTCAAGATCCTCATCTTATTGCATTATTTCAATAACAACATTATAAGCAAAAATGTTATCCATAACAACATTATTTCGGATCCATTTTTTTCCCGTTGAGACGTTACTTATTGATATCTCTCCATTCTCATTATTTTTAGGTACTTGGACCTCCCCTAAGGTCTTATCATTTGTTACGTCTTGTGGCTCTTCTTGAGCCACTACCTCCGTGTTATGATCACTTTGATCATTTGCTCATTTTCTTCTTCGAGGATTTTTATCATTAGAACCGATTGGTCTACCATATTTCAAGCGTGGCTTAGACTCATTTTCTTTAATTGATTGTCCTACCGGGATATCAATTTGAATTGGAGCATTAGCAGTTAGAATATGTGACTTAGTCACCCTTGGTAGGTCAGTGAATGCATTTGGCAATTGATTTGCAATATTTTGCAAATGAATAATCTTTTGAACCTCTTGTTCACATTGATTTGTTCAAGGATCTAAATGAGACAGTGATAATGCATTCCAAACTATCTCCTTTTTCAGCTGCTTATTTTCTCCCCCTAATATTGGAAATACTGATTCATCAAAATGGTAATCAGAAAATCTTGCCATAAATAAATCTCCAGTCATCGGCTCTAGATATTTTTATAATAGAAGGAGATTCATATCCAACAGATATCCCCAACCTTCTTTGAGGATCCATTGTGCGTTGTGGTGGAGCAATTGGAACATATATCGCACAACCAAAGATTCTAAGATGGAAAATATTTGGATCCTGACCAAAAATCAATTGCAATGGGGAGACTTTATGATAACTTGTGGGCCTTATCCGCACAAGCACTGCTGCATGCAAAATAGCATGATCCCATATTGAAATAGGAACTTTTGTTCTCATAAGCATTAGTCTAACAATTAATTTGAGGCGGTTGATCAATGATTCCGCTAGACCATTTTGTGTATGAACGTGAGCAACTGGATGCTCAGTTATTATCCCATTTGATATAAACTAATCGTTAAAGGCTTGGGATGTAAACTCACCAGCATTATCAAGACAAATTATCTTAATTGCATAATCTGAAAATTGTGCTCTTAGCTTTATTATTTGAGCCAACAATCTCGCAAATGCCATATTGCGAGTTGATAGTAAGCACACATGTGACCATCTTATAGATGCATCTACCAAAACTATATAATATCTGAATGGTCCACATGGAGGGTGAGTGAGCCCACATATATCACCCTGTATACGTTCCAGAAATGCAGGGGATTCCATCCTAACTTTAATAGTTGATGGTCTAATAATTAATTTTCCTTGAGAACACGCAGCACAAGAGAATTCCTTAAATTGAAGAATCTTCTGATTCTTCATTGCATGTCCATGTGAATTCTCAATTATTTTACGCATCATATTAGAACCAGGATGGCCCAACCGGTCATGCCAAATAATAAAATTATCTTGATTAGTAAACTTCTCGTTTACTACGGCATGTGTTTCAATCCTGCTAATACTTGTGTAGTATAAGCCGGAGGAAAGAGCAGGTAATATTTCAAGCACATATTTCTTACCAGACATTATTGTAGTAATATAAAGATATTCAATCTTTTCATCATTTGTAGTCTCAATATGGTAGCCATTTTGGCGAATATCTTTGAAACTTAATAAGTTTCCTTGAGATTTACTACAATATAGTGCTTTATTAATAACCAAATTTGTTCCCCCTGGTAGTAATAAATTGGCTCTTCTAAAACCTTCAATTAATCTAGTACTACTAGATATTGTATTAACATTGGCTTCTTTCATTACCAAATAAGAGAAATATCTCTTATCTCTTAAAATAATGTGTTGTAACACTATCCAGAAGACATATATCACCTTTATTAATCTTGAGTCCAACTGAAGACTGGGAAATTTTTATTTTCTTCATAAAAAAAATCAAAAAGTACATCATAAGATATATGAAAGACAAATAGAATAAGAACATTAAGAAATACATTAGAAATGTAGAAACTAGCAATACATGATACATTAGAAAAATACACTCATGAAAAAATAAACTAGTTGTAGACATAAAAAATGATAATGTTTATTATAGCTTCATTCCCTAGTAAGATGATTAGTTTTTCAGTCAATATTCTCAAAGAAGTCTCCAGCTTCTAAATGAGTAATATTTGCTAGGCCTAAAAAATTATCATCTTTGTCTGCAAGATGTGCCTCAGAATCATATTTGTTTGAGGGACCTACTTCATCATCATTATTTTGAAAGGTCAAGTGTACCTCCACATTATTTTCTTTCTTTCTGAGGGAGGCTTGATAAAGTTTGACAAAATGACCCGACGTACGACAAATGCTTGCCCAATGACCTTTTATACCACATTGGTGATACATACTAATTTTACCTTTTGAAGGATTAATTTGAGAACCCTTATTGTTCTCCAGTTTATTTTCACCATAATGACGATAATTGTTTTGTCACCTGCCACGTCCACGTCTACGACCATGTCCACGATCACAGTAATTATTTTATTTTCTTTCAAACTTATCATTTGCTGCTACAACATTCACTTCTGGGAATGGAGCTGACCCAATGGGACGAGGTTCATGATTTTTCATTAATAGAGTATTATTCTGTTTTGCCACAAGTAGGCATATGATTAACTCATAATATTTCTTAAAACCTTTTTTACAGTATTGTTGTTGTAGCACCACATTTGAAGCGTGAAAAGTAGAAAATATTTTTTCTAATAAGTCCTTATCTGCGATAGTGTCTCCACGTAATTTTAATAGAGAACATACTTTAAAAATAACAGAATTATATTCACATACGCTTTTAAAGTCTTGTAACCTTAAATGTATCCACTTATATCGAACTTTCGGTAATACCATAAGTTTTAGGTGGTCATATCGATCCTTCAAATTAATCCATAATTCAAGGGGATCTTTTACGGTTAAATATTCAGTTTTTAACCCTTCATGTAGATGATGACGAAGGAAAATCATGGCCTTAGGTTTATCCTGATTCGATGCTTCATTTTTTTGTATATAGTATTTCTAAGACCTTTAGCGTCAAGGTGAATTTCAGCATCAAGGACCCATGATAAATAGTTCTTTCCAGTGATGTCAAGCACCACAAATTCAAGTTTTAATAAATTTGACATAGTGAAAACTATCATAAAAGATAAATAAGTTAGAGAAATAATTATATTAATAAACAATTAATGAAACAAAACGATTAAGGGAAAAATGAATGGAAATAGAGCTATATCATGTAAACAACCTACTATTTCATTTTATTCTTGCCATAAAGTGAAAAATACATACTGTTTTATTTCACTTTATATTATTGATATATGTGTTAATAGAATTGAACGTGACTAACATTATTTATATGTTCCAATCCAATAAATATAAAGTAATTAAACTAATATAAAATTATTACTTGTCAATTCATTTCTCACAGTTCTTCAAAATGCTTTAAAGATACGTTTTGATCCAGGAAGTCCATGAATATTATAAGCATGTCATTAGTGGGTAGCTGGTTTGATGACTTTGAGGTCATCTAAGAGTTGAGCACCGAAAAAAATAGTTATTTTATCACTCAATGTACTTAAACTATTTAAGATGCACAAGAGCACAAGTAATCTGCAAACAGTGAGCATATGATATATACTGCCATAAACAAAATGAATATAATAATATATACCTTAATAAAATATGACTCAACTTAGCGGGGGTTAAGGATAAAATTAGAGCTTTGTGCTAATAACATATTATAAAATAAAAGCAATTCAGTAAAATATTAATAAGAAGAGACAGAAAGAAGGAAGAACTCTTTTCTTCTTTCACTTTGGTGTGTTCTCCATTACAATTTACACAACCTTTTATAGGCATAAAATGAGAAGACTTACTATTGTAAATAGTGAATGGGATGGACATAAAGTAGGAGATTTCATCCGTAAGCTATTCACATACATGGACATCCATATCTACAAACTATTTACAACATTTCTTCTTCTTCTTCTTCTTCTTCTTCTTCTTCTTCTTCTTCTTCTTCTTTTTTCCCGTATCCTTGTATTTGTTTGGCTTCGTTACATTGATACTCTACCTTATGTGTTTTATGATATAAACTACATAGTATTACTTAGTACTTTTGTATAACAATATTGAAATAAAATATGTATATACTAAATAGATCTACTGCTAGAAATAATAATAAAGTATGCTTATTCATTGATAAGTTCTAGTTGTTTCATACAATTTATTATATTTATCTTCAGAGTCGAAATTGAAATAATGCTTATAGGGTCCTTTCCACTGACTACTATCTTAGTACACGAAGCAAGATTTTAGGTCATAATATATCTCAAGGAGATTTAGCATTAAGTGGTACCACAGAAAGTGATGTGGCCGAAGTTGACTAGTAAACACTGGGGGTCATAACTGGGCAACTAATAACGACCGGGGTCAAGTATCAAGGGCAGTATTAATGGCTAGTTTTTGTAATAGGATCTTTAGGAGAATATTTCATTGAATAATCACTGTACTTGTACTTTTAGGGTTGATTGTGGGTATATCTCATATAAATAGAATAAGAGATAAGGGGAAAGACATGTAAAATTCATTTTGATAAGAACACTTTTTGAGAAGAAGACTATGTCTCTGGAAAAGATACAAACATTGCCTTTTCATTAAGATTTTATTATCCATTATACAATACTTTTCCATCAGATCTGAGAGTATATCCAACATTCTAGGATTTGTCTGTCATTCAGCACTGTCAGAAAGAAGAATCATTCTCCTTATTCAATATTGGGTGAATCATTCTCCTTATTTACGTTAATGCTATTTATTATCATTTGTTACTTGACATTTATCTCTCATTACTCAAACCATTTGGAATATTAAATGAACACTGCATTTAATCCCCCACCAACACTGTTCTACATTATTTGTGTTAACCGATTATCAGTCTGGGGATATTATCATTAACTAGGTTTAATCCCTCATTATATAAAAATAATTAGTTTAGCCCAAGATTTACGCTTTTTGGTCAAACAATTTGGTGCCGTCTGTGGGGATTTCCTAGTTAAAATTTTAGTTTCTTCTAGATCTATAACTAGCACAGTTCACAAAAGAAAAGGGAAAAACTCATATTTCCTTATACACACAGATCTGATATGGCAGGTAATGGAGAAGAAAGAATGAAGGTAGTGGTAGATCTCACTACCAACCTCTTGAACACCATCAATGAGGTTTCTGAAGTAGAAGGCGAAGATATAAAGCTTAACGCCTCTCCCAGGCGAGGTGGGTCACCTATCCTTCATGGTAGCATCACAATGTCCCGCAGTAAAGGAGCTTCCACGTCCATGGCTGAAGAGGCGCCACCATCAGTGAAGAAACTACTTGAGGCTTGGCTAACAAACACACTGACCAGCATCCTCAACAAGCCCGCCCAAAAGGCAGCTAGAGAAAACGCAAGGACTTGCATTGCACCAACAACGGCCGAGCAGCACGACCCTCTCCCTTAAGTAACAGGTATCACTCACAATGTTAATAATGCAGGTGATGACACCCTCACAACCATTCTGAGGAAGATGAAAGAAATTGAAAATAAAAACAAAATGCTTCGGGACCAAATGAGAGAGCACCAAGAAAGAGTCGACAAAATACCGGGTGCCCCAAAACTCTTGCCAAAAAGAGATGTTGGTCGGTTCATTGAGCAACCCTATAGTGATGAAACTGCCCCCGCATTCCATACCCAAGACCTTCAAGATGTCGCCTTATCTGAAAATATATGACGGTACGACCGACCCTGAAGATCATGTGACTCACTATGTCACTGCGGTAAAGGGCAATGATCTCGCCAAAGAACAAGTATCCTCCATCTTGTTAAAAAAATTCGGCGAGACCCTCACCGAAGGAGCATTAACTTCGTATTCACAACTACCCGCGCGCTCTATCGAAACATTTGAAGAGGTGCCGACAAGTTTGTAATGGCCCATGTTGGGGCCAAAAAGGCGGAGGCAAGAGTGAACGAGATATTTGCCATCAAACACTCACCTGGAGAGAGATTGAGGGACTTTCTCGCTCGTTTCAACCGAGTAAGGATGACCTTACCAAATATATCAGAAGGCATGGTTGTAACGACTTTTCAAAATGGGATAAACAGGAACGGCTCGAGGGCGACCAAAAAATTATTAAGTTGGCATATGAAATATCCTCCAACCACTTGGGATGAAATACACAATGCCTACTGTGTTGAGGTCTGTGTTGACGAAGATGACCTTAATGGACCAAACCATAGGTTGACCTCGGTACACGCCGAATCCAGGAAAAATCGAAGAAACGATGCTAGGAGGGATCTTGCAGCTCCACAACCCAACCGAGAAAGGCATCAGCTGTATATAAGAAGCGCCATCATACCCGCTCTTGCCACAAAGAGGGCTCATCTAAACCAAAGATAGGGACTCGCCGGAACGAGATAGGTATGCCCCATTTATTATCCACTCACAATGTTTTTGTTGCCTTCCGAAATAATCTACGCATTGGAGAAGCTCGGACTAGAAGTGAAGTGGCCTCAAAAGATAAGGTCAGACCCAAGCACTAGAAAGTCAAACGCCCTCTGCGAGTTCCACCAAGAGCGAGGTCACAAAACTGAGGATTCCATCGCTCTAAGGCAGGAGGTTGTAAACATGTTTCACCAAGGACACCTCAAAGAATTGATGAGCGACCAAGGGACGACCAACTTGGCCAGAGGACGTGAACAACACCAGGGATCGTCGAAACTACCCTCACCGACTTGCACCATTCAAATGATCATCAGGGGCGGTGACGATGCGTCGATCAACATCGTAAAATTCACCATAACCCACAAGCTCAAACGATCGATCACTCATGAACGGTATGACGAACTCGAAGAAAGTATCATCTTTGATAAGTTAGATACCCACAATTTGGTTTTCCCTCACTATGATGCCCTGTTATCACTTTACAGATATTAGATACAGGTGTAAAATGCATTATGGTGGACGATGGGAGCGACACGTGCATTATCCACCCTCGAGTACTTGCACAAATGAAACTCGAGGATAAGATAGTGTCGCGCTGCATCACGCTAACATGTTTTAATAATGCAGTTGAACGAATGTCTAAAGAAATCGCACTCTCCGTTCTGGCCGGTGACATCACTCTAAAAACCACATTCCACATCATGGACCAGGATATGGCGTACAGCGCCGTAATAGGTCAACCCCGAATACACGCCATGAGGGACAACCCCTCTAGCTTGTACCAAGTTATCAAATTTCCAACCCCGTGGGAATATTCAGCATACAAGGAGAACAACGCACATCTCGAGAATGCTACCGCATCGCCCTGGATTGTACAACTACCCAACAAATAAAGGGCAAAGCAAAAGATGCATAGAAATTAATAGGGTCGAGGTCGAGCTGTGATGAAAGAGGGGACGTTATCAGAGATCCCAAAACAGTAAAGGCCAGGGGATCAACCGTAGAAACCTTGACCCCATCTAACTTGATGATAACGACCAAAGAAAGAAAGCTTACATCGGTTGCAAGCTTCAAGAACCAGGTAAGTTCCGTCAATTCTTAACTATTAACACAAACTTGTTTACTTTTTCCCATGCGGACATGCCAGGTATCTCGAAGGAGATCGCTACAGACAAGTTGAACATCAACCCATTCCACCCCCCGATAAGGCAGGTTAGGCGGAAGTTCAATTCCGCAATAAATGATGCAGTCCGCGAGGAGGTCAAAAAATTACTAGAAAATGGCTCCATTAGGGAATCAAAATACCCCCAACGGGTCGCCAATGTGGTCATGGTGAAAAAGAAGAACGAAAAGTGGCGGATGTGAGTGGATTTTATAGATTTAAACAAATCATGCCCCAAAGATTCATTCCCGCTACCTCATATCGACCAGCTCATTGACACAACGGCCGGGCATGAACTGCTGAGCTTCTTATATGCGGGCTACAATCAGATCCTCATGGAAGAGGAGGACCAGGAGAAAACTACCTTCATCACCCACCAAGGAACGTACTGCTACAGAGTTATGCCTTTCGGACTGAAAAATGCAGGGGCAACATACCAAAGGTTGGTGACCAAAATGTTCAAAGATCAACTCGGCAAGACCATGGAAGTCTATATAGACGATATGTTGGTCAAATACAAAAGGAAAGAAGATCACATTGACCACCTGAAAGAAGCCTTCGACATACTCAGGCGGTACAAAATGAAGCTAAATCCTGAAAAATGTGCATTCGGTGTGACCTTAGGAAAATTCTTGGGCTTCCTATTATCACAACGAGGTATCGAGGTCAATCTCGACCAAATCAAAGCCATAAAAGGATTACCAGAGCACTTAACTAGAAAAAAACAGGTTCAGAGGCTGACTTCACTGCCTTGTAAAGATTCATCTCGCGATCATTTGAAAGATGCCACAAGTTCTTCGGTGTACTTATGAAGGAAAACAGCCTCTAGTGGACTTCCGAGTGCGTCCAAGCCCTGAAGGAGTTAAAGACTTACCTGTCATCACCGTCGTTCCTTTCCAAAGCAGAACCTCACCTCCCCATCTACCTCACCGTATTTGAAGTGGCGGTGAGTGTTGTCCTGGTCCGAGAAGGTAAAGGTATGCAATATCCCATATATTAAATTAGCAAAACCTTAATCGATGCCGAGACGAGGTACCCCCACCTCGAAAAATTTGCCATGTTCTTGGTCATAACTTCACAAAAGCTTAGACCCCACTTTCAGTGCCACCCCATCTCGGTAGTCACAACTTTCCTCTTGAGAAGAATTTTACATAAGCCCGAGCTATCGGGTAGGTTAGCCAAGTGGGCCATAGAATTAAGTGAGCATGATATCATATATCAACCACGAATGGTGATAAAATCACAAGTTCTTGCCGACTTCATCATCGACTTTAGCACAACATAATGCCCGAAGTCAAAAAAGAAGCCTCACATGCTTCTCCACAAACACAAGATCTATGGATTTTGTACACCAATGGCACTTCTAATGCATTAGGGTCTGGACTGGGACTTATGCTCGAAGTCCCGATAGGAAAAGTGATCTGCCAGTCCATAAGGTGACCGGACATGACTAACAACAAGGTAGAGTATGAGGCCATGATTTCAAGATTAAGGCTAGTACTCAAGTACGGGGCGAGACGGCTCATCCTACGTTGCGACTCTCAACTCGTCATCAACCAAGTCACAAGGACTTTCCAGATAAAAGAGCAGAGGTTACAAAAATACCAGGTTGAGATTTGCAAACTACTGCCTGAGTTTGATGAATGCCAGTTTGACCAGATCCATTGAGCACAAAACATCGAAGCATACGGCCTCGCCAAATTAGCGGCAGCCACTAAAAACATAACCGGAGAAGGAAATGTGGTCACCCTCCTCCACTCATCGATAGATCCAATCGAGGTAAGGAGTATAAATCTACCTTAGGACTGGCGCAACCGTATTGTTACATACTTGCAGTATGGCGTACTCCTAGATGATAAAAAGGAAGCCAAGAAGCTTTGAATGCAAGCGGCCAGGTAAAGCATCATTCACAACAACCTATACAAGAGGACGTATGGCGGCCCCTAGCAAAAAATACTAAGGCCCGAATCAAATGCGGTACGTCCTAGAAAAAATCCACGAAGGCCACTGCGGGGCTTATTCAGGCAATCGAGCTCTGGTCAGATGTCTCATACATGCAGGTTACTATTGGCCTACTATGAAAAAAAAGACCGCATACATTGTGAAAAAATGCTAGCAATGCAAAAATATGCCCCAATGATCCATCAAGCGAGCGAATGATCTCGCCCAAACTCACACCACAAGTATAGGTAGTGAGGCGGTCGAAGCAATAATAAATCCCAACACGAGTTGGGGTCGAATCCTCAGGGAGTTAGAAATGAGATTAGGTATACACTTAGTGTAATTGTATAATGTGCCTCAATTTGCACTTCCACATTCTTGTTGGTGGTTTCTATTTCTACTTTAGCTATTGATTGCAAGTAATAAACTAGAAGACAATATTTTTGGTTTTGGTTGTTTTTCAAATGATAAAGGATCTAGGGTCGTGACTTCCATCTAGGTTGTTACCAAATGGGTTGTAAACTTTAGGGAAAGTTTGATTAGTCGGGGTCATAATATAGCATTCACACGCAATTACCCACTCTATACCTCTCGGTAGTTTGAGTGATTTTGCCCAATTTAGCTTTCTCAAGTCCAAATGGGTATTGCACAAATCAAGTGATATATGCTCAAGTCGGGTCTTACTATCTCTAGATTTGACCCTTTAATTGGGGCTATCGATTTCTTGAGTTTATCCCAATTCCTTGTTAGCCAAGTTTTTCTAGACTTAGTCTCTCTTTCTCAAGTAAAGACTAGGTCAAATAGGCATGAATCAATGTTTGCAACCATTAATTCTAGAATTCAAGCATAAACAAGGCTAAATATCACCAACCCAATCATAAATAAGCCCTAAATCAAATACACATTAAGTAACCACACTAGGGTTGGGCCAGAACTCTAGCTAAAGATTTAGCTACTCATAAAAAATAAGGAAATACAAGAAAAAATTAAGATAGAATGCATAATAATTGGTTAGACAAAGAAAATCTAATGCTTTGAAGTCAATCTAGTACAAAATTACTCAAACAAGTAAAGAAAATGGCTCAGGTACACCTCTGCAACTAAACTTAACCTAAAAATGACAAAAAGTACTACTTATACTAAGCTGAAAATATCTAACAAAAATGCCCCTGCGAAGGTTGTGCGACCGCATAATTCTGGTGCGGTCCGCACAATGGGCTTCTGCGACTGCACAATTATCGTGCGATCTGCATTCTTGGGAATTTGGGCTTGGAACTTCAGGGCTTCTGCAGTCCGCATAATAATAAGTGTGGCCACACTTCTGATTGTGCGACCGCACAAATGTGATGTGGTCCACACTCCCTGCTTTTGGACTTGAAACAACTCTCTGATTCTTTAATCCTGCGGACCGCATAATAATGACTGTGGCCGCACTTGAACTCTTGTAGCTACACAATTTTGGTGTGGTCTGCATGCCTTTAGCTGGCCCAAATGCTACTCTATAAATTTCCCCTCTGCAGCCGCACTAGAATTGTGCGTTCCGCACTGCTACCATTTTTGACCTGTTTTTGATCTTGTTCACTTTTGACTCCTTTATGAGTTGATTTTGATTTCTTTGGTTCGTTTCCCAATATTCCTACAAGAAAGCATATTTTATTAGTTTTCGAGAATGCATTTAAGCATTTTTGAGCTAAAACGCAAGTAAAGAGAGCAAATAAGCAGTCAAAATCCCTACTTATCAACTCCCCCAAACTTAAGTTTTTGCTTGTCCTCAGGCAAATAAGGCAATTCTCACCTTCACTAGAAAAATGGATATTTTAGCTAGCCTAAGGTGAATCAATTACACATCAATTGGGAACAACAATTACCCATAACACAAGTAAATTATCAACAATGCAATGATTTGACTTTTTATTACAATAGTTATAGTGTGACATTAGAGCATCAAGAGTTGACTCTATTCATCAAGGAAGCTCGCTCTTTCATGTAGATCATTGTGGATCCCAAAATCCTCCTCCTCTACTCTCCATTAGCAAATCTCACTTTAGAATGCAACACTCGAAGCAAGGATTGTGAAAACTTCGCTCATCTCTCTCAAAAGAACATCACAAGTCCGACTTTAAGTACCATAAGCTTGCCCCTTATGTAAATCACCACTAATGTAAGCTCACTCAACTTGAAATCATGCAGGGCTTTTGCGGGATGTAATGAAGGATTTTGGATCAAGGTAGGACTTGTTGGAATAGAATGGTTTCATGTATCCTTAAGAACTCCATTTTCTCTTTTTGGCTCATACTTTCTCGACTCTTTGAGTCATTTTCTTCTTCTTCGGGGGAACTAGAGAGACGTAACGTCACTCTTTCTTGATCATGATATTCATTTTTCTCCTTTTCTATTACTCCAGCCTTTCCTCCTTATTTTCTTTTGAATTACCTTCAACTCTTCACTTTATTCACTTTCTTTTTGGCATTTTTCTTTTGGTTCTTTCTTTATTTTCTTTGCCCTTCCTTTTCTTCATTTTTTTCTCTTCTTTGTACCTTTTATCACTTTCAAACTCCTAGTCTCTCCCCCAAACTTAGGTTTTTGCCAATTGTTTCTCAAGATTGCTAAGGAAAGATCGGGTGCCAAGAGAGGGTCATTACAAAACGAGTAAAGGCTTGTAACGTGGTTATTGAAAGAAAAAAGGATTAGGCTCAAATGGGTTGACTAGGGATATCACATTGGTAGGCTATGGAAGATTTCAAATTTCAATTCGGATCAAGGAGAGCCTACAATCATTTCTCAAGCCAAGCTACACTTAGAAGTTTACCTAGACAAACATTCGGGGCAAGTTCTAGACCATTAGCACGGGTACTTGGACTTGTAACTAAACATCTCACCTCTCACGCTTCTGGATTGCTAAAGAGAACAGAGTCGAGGGCCCACAACAACCCTAGCAAAGACTGAGAATCACAAATGGCTCGAATTGAACCACTCGATGACTGTTTAAGTCAACATAAGAGTCAAAAAGGGCACAACTAAAGCTATTTTGTGCCAACAACTTGTTTTTAACCATACGATCATAGGTAAATGTGTTGGTACCAAGCGAAGCATGCTTGAGACCCCTTTTATTCATTACTATTATATTTACCAAAACATAAAAGAAAATTGACTCAATCCGTTAAGAAGGTTTTCACGCCATCCATCGTTAGGAAGAGCCACCCAGTTCACATATAATCCACCTTTGGAAAAAACCATGGCATTAAGAAAATCAAAGGATTATTGTTCACTCAAAACGTAAAAATAAGCTACTGAAGTAAATAAGACGTTATACTACTAAGGAAAAGCAAAGTAAAGAAACTATGAAATAAACTACGGAAAGTGAGATAAATGAATATACAAACTGAAGTCAAATGAACATATACATAAGGGAAATGAATATCTACATCAAATGGGGAGAATATATACACACCAAAAGCAAAATAAAGATGAAAGGAAAATAGTATCAGAGTTATTACAGCCCAAATGTCAAATGTCAAAGTCAAATAACCAAAATAGACCACCCATTAAATGAAAATAAGCATTGTCCTCAATGCTTAACAGAAATAAGAACAGGGAAAGGGTAGAGAGTTAAGAGAACTCCCTATGTGGTCTTTGTATGCATGGGATCCTCAGCACCCTCTGTCTCTAACTGTATCTCACCATCTCCAGGATGAGGGACAACTGGGTTGCTGAGCATCTGGATCATCTCCTCAACAGTGTGGGAAGTGGCAACCAACTCCTCACACTGGCCGGCTATTGCCTCTAGTGCTGCCTGTGTTGCTGGGACTGAAGGCTCCATAAGCAGGTCCAATGGCAGATCTCCGGCAGATGCAATCTTGGCGACATCCTTTCTCAACTTGTCCACTGACCTCTTTGATGCTTGAGACTTCTTCATCTTTTTGACTTGCTTTCTCAAGTCCTCAATGACCTTCCCATGCGCCACTAGAGTATCTGTAATGGTCTTCTGGTTTTCTAGTATCTTTTTCAATGTTTTCTCCACTAACAGAGGTACCTGTGGCTCTGCTGGGCGAGGACTGTGCTGCAACAATACTGGATATAGCAGTTAGCTTTATAGTAGATGCCTGCATACAGTTGTTGAGATTCGCCAATATCTAGGAGACTCGCCACGCAGTATGAGGATATGTAGATGAAGCTGGAACTGGTAGTGGCATTGATAATCTAGCAGAAGCAGGTGGTTTGGAGGATGAAGGTGGCATGGTTGTTGTTCCAATGGAAGTATCGACTACTGTGGAAGGCTCAACAGCTGAATCAGTAACTACTACCACTGGCTCCTCAGACTAGAAAGTAGAGGTAGTAGCTTTACCCTTGAACTTTGGGTTGTCAGCACCATGGAGGTGGTACCATGAGAAAGGCTTCTTGGCCTTTACCTTGGTGTCATAATGCTTCGGCTCCACCCCTTAATCCTTGAAGTATTCTGTGAGGAAGTTCGGGTACGGATATGATCTCTCACTCTTTTGGACAGCTAAAGTGATGTTGGTGGACATGATGGCACCAATATTTATCGGATACCCATCCATAATCGAAGCCACCAAGACTGGACGTAGAAGTGGAAGCATGTTTTTATTGAGGAATGGGTAAATGCGGCTACACACGAATGTTTGCCACCCTTTTGCTTCAAAGTTTAGGGTGGCCCGGACAATTGGAACCCCTGCTGTGAGCCACTGAGGTGTTGACCCTGGGATTGCCAGAATCTCAGCTAGCCACATGCGAGCTGCATCACCCATAGCTAGCTTCTCCAAATACTGCACTGCCTCCACTTCTTCAAACCTCACATATGAATTCAGTGCACATGAATCAAAATGGATTTTCAGATTGCGGACTTTGGTCACCTTAGTTCCCTATTTGATGTGAGCAAAATTTGTGTAGAATTCCTTGACCAGGTACTCATTTACATCTAGGACATTATTGGTGAACAACTTCTATCCTTTCAGCTCCTGGAATTGCCTAAGGACATTAGGGTTGTGCTTGTTCAAATTTTTCATAAAAAATTGTCGCTCAAGAGTGAGCAACCTCTATGACCACCATTCCCTAAACTTTGCAAAGCAGTGGCACTGACAAATTTGTCCTCCCATATCTCTGGTCTCCTTGATCTTTCTAACCCTCCCACTGTAATATCGCCCCCTCTCCCGTCATCTGGGATATCATCATCATCATCATCTAAATTTATTGGAGCAGGGGGAGAATGTGAGGAAGAGGGCTCAGAGTCTTGGCTGCCCTCTTCCGAACCTTCCGAAGAATTGGCAGCTGATGGGGACTCATCCACCAAGTGAAATCTTCATAGGATTTATTGTGATTGGGCTTCCGGCGGTGCTTGCACAAAATTACCCTCAGAAGCTTCCCCAGATGGGACGTACTCACTGGTCTTCGAGGAATCAGGGGATTTATTGGCTGTTGCTTTCTTGCTTATAACCCTTTGAAGTGCTAGAGGTAGGCTGCTTTTACCTCGACCCCAGCCTCAGGAGGCTTCTGCCCTCCCTTTTGACATATCTCCTTTGCCACGTGATCGAACCATGGTATGCAACACATAAGAACTAGAAATTAGTTACAATTGAATCTCATAATGTATACATAAGCATGATTGGAGGTTGCAACAAAATATTCTCAGAAGGGGCGGTGCGGACCGCACAAAAGTGAGTATGGCCGTAGACTGCCCAATGCGGACCACACAAAAGTGAGTGTTGCCGCACAACCAAGAGTGAGGACCGCACAAAAGTGAGTGTGGCCGCACAACCAAGAGTGCGAACCGCACAATTTTGACTGCAGCCGCACAACCCTAGATTCAGACTACTGGGTTCTCTAATGTTTCATCAGTGTGAATCGCACAAAAATGAGTGCGGCCGCACAAGCCCACTGCGGGCTGCACAATTTTGATTGTGGCCACACAATTCATGCACATAATTTCCATAACTCAAAGGCCTGTGGACCACACAAAAGTGTGTGCGGCCGCATAGCCTCTAGTGCGGACCGCACAAAAGTGTGTGCGGACACATAATTCAAATTTCACGGGCATTGTTTTAGGATTTATGCAATTTTGTTCTCAAACCGACATGGTTTTAGCAATCAAACATCATTAGTTACTTTTCCAGACCCCAATTAACGTTCAAGATGCTATCCATGTGATTCTAAGCAAAAACAACTAAACATTGACATTTTGGGCATGGAAATAACCCTAAATCAAAGAACAAAACAAAACAAAAGATAAGAATCTATAGATGAAATTAACATACCAGTATTGAAGATGCATGTGACAATCTAGAAGATGAAATGCTTGAAATTTAGAGCTACTGGGGTGCACTGTAGTTGTTTAGGGCATTGGGAGTTTAGGGTTCGTAAAGTGTAAAAAGAAGATAAAGGCTTCTACTTATATTATTACCCGTCAGGCCCACGGTTTTACCTGAGTGCGGCCGTATAATTTTGATGCGGTCCGCACTCCTACCTACCCGTGTGAAGTCCTACTGCGGACCGCACAAAAATGAGTGCGGTCACAGCATTGGTGCGGACCGCAGAAAAATGAGTGCGGTCGCAATTTGTTAAGCATTTTTGATAGACCAACTTCAGAGACCATGTATTTTGACACTTAGCCAAATTTTTCATGCACAGTCCCTGCAATGCACACCCATTCTTGCATACACTTCAAAACTGATTAGCACAAAACAAAGCCTATCTAATCTAAAGAAGAAAAATAAGAGAAAGAAAAAGACACATGGTTTGCCTCCCAAGAAGCTCCTGATTTAACGTCATGGCACGACGCAGATTACCAATCACTTGAAATGAAGAACCGCCACAATGTGGCCATCATCAACCTTGCCAAGATAATGCTTAACCCTATGACCATTGACTCTAAACTCCTCATTGTTCTTATTTTTCAAATCTAGAGCACCAAAGGGGATTACATTCACTACTTCAAAGGGGCCACTCCATTTAGATTTCAACTTGCCCGGAAACATCCTTAACCGGGAATTGAACAATAGGACAAGATCTCCCCCTTTAAACTCCTTGTTGTGGATGTACTTGTCATGGAGGTACTTCATCTTCTCCTTGTAAAGGGACGAACTTGTGTAGGTATGATACCAGAATTCATCAAGCTCATTCAAATGTGCCACTCTTAGGTTTGCAGCGACATCCCACTCAAGGTTCAACTTCTTCAAAACTCACATGGCCTTATGTTCAAGTTCTACCGGAAGATGACACAGCTTCCCAAACACCAATCAATATGAAGATATCCTAATTTCTTGTAGGCCTTCCTATAATCCCAAAGAGCATCATCAGGTTTTCTTGACCAATCCATTCAGTTGGCATTCACAGTCTTTGACAAAATACTCTTGATCTCCCGGTTGGAGACTTCAACCTGTCCGCTTGCTTGAGGATGGTGGGGGTGGAGACTTTATGAGTGAAACCATACTTGGAGGGTAAGGTATCAAAAGCCCAATTGTAAAAATGTGAATCCCTTCACTAATAATGGCCCTCGGAGTACCAAACCTTGTGAAGATGTTCTTTTTCAAGAATGCCACCACACTTCGAGCTTCATTGTTGGGTAAAGCCACAACTTCAACCCATTTTGACACATAATCCACAGCTACCATAATGTAAGTGTTCCCACAAGAGCTCACGAACGGTCCCATGAAATCAACATCCCAAACATCAAAGATATCAATCTCTAAAATAGTGGTAAGGGGCATCTCATTCTTCTTAGAAATCCCACCGGCCCTTTGGCACTCATCACAACGCTTGACAATCTCACTAGCGTCCTTGTAGAGGGTAGGCCAATAGAATCCACAAGTCAAAACCTTTGTAGCCATCCTAGCTCCACTATGATGACCACTATATAGTGAAGAGTGTCAAGCCTCAAGAATTCCTATTTATTTTTCTTCCGGCACACATTACCGGATCAAACCATCGGTACATATCCGAAAAAGATGCGGCTCATCCTAATAATAGTCCAAGTAATCCTATTTGAGCTTCTTCCTTTGGTTTGAAGAGAACTCATTCGATACTATGCCGCTCACAAGATAATTGGCTAGATCGGCAAACCATGGCATACTGGTCATTGAAATGGCTAACAATTGCTCGTCGGGGAAGGAATCATTGATCTCAAGGCCATCATTTGGCCTCCCCTCCTCCTCCAAATAGGATAAGTGGTCTGCCACTTGATTTTCACTACTCTTTCGGTCTTGAATCTCTAGATCAAACTCTTGCAAAAAAGCACCCACCGTATCAACCTTGCCTTAGAATCTTTCTTGCTCATCACATATCGAAGCGCCGCATGGTCGGTATGGACAATCACCTTAGTACCCATCAAATACGACCGAAACTTCTCCATGGAAAAAATATTAGCAAGTAGCTCCTTTTGGGTCACTATGTAGTTGACTTGGGCATCATTCATGGTCTTGCTAGCATAGTAGACCGGATGGAAGATTTTGTTGATTCTTTGCCCTAACACTGCTCCAACCACAACATCACTAGCATCACACATGAGCTCAAAAGGCAAGCTCCAATCCAGTGCGGTGATAATAGGAGTAGTAGTCAACTTGAACTTAAGCAACTCGAATGCCTTCATACAATCTTCATTAAAATGGAATTTGACATCCTTCTCCAAAAGTTTGCATAATTGGTTCACCACCTTGGAAAAGTCCTTGATGAATGAGTGATAGAAACTCGCATGACCCAAGAAGCTCATCACTCCCTTCACGGATATAGGAGGAGGGAGTTTGGAGATCACCTCAATTTTAGCTTGGTCGACCTCAATACCATGTTTTGAAATTTTGTGGCCAAGGATAATGCCTTTCTCAACCAAGAAGTGACACTTCTCCCAATTCAACATCAAATTTGTCTCCTCACATCTGTCCAATACCCTATCCAAATTATTCAAATAATCTTCAAACGAATTCCCAACCACAGAAAAATCATCCATAAAGACCTCAAGAATATCCTCCACCATGTCGGTGAAAATAGCTATCATACACCGTTGAAAAGTCGCCGGTGCATTACACAAACCAAAAGGCATCCTCGAAAACGAGAAAGTACCATAAGGACATGTGAAAATGGTCTTATCTTGGTCCTCAGGAGCAATAAGAATTTGATTATAGCCGGAGTATCCATTAAGGAAGCAATAGAAAGCACGCCCGACCAACCTATCAAGCATTTGGTCAAGAAATGGAAGCGGGAAATGATTTTTCCGAGTGACTTTTGAGTTTCCTATAGTCCATGCACACTTCCACTCGGTAATGGTTCTTGTTCAGATCAATTCATTCTTTTCATTTGTTAACACAGTCATGCCCCCTTTCTTTGGGACACATTGCACCGGAGAGGTTCACGAGCTATCGAAAATGGGGTAAACAACCCCGACATCCAACCACTTGATTATCTCCTTCTTCACCACCTCTCGCATTGCTTCATTTAGTCTCCTTTGATGTTCAACGGAGGGTTTGGCACCCTCTTCCAAAATAATCTTGTGCATGCAAAAGGCGGGGCTTATGCCCCAGATATCTGCCAAAGTCCATCCGATTTCTCTTTTCCTCCTTTGTAGCACCTCCAATGTGGACTCTACCTGGATGTCAGTTAATCAAGAAGAAAGGATAACCGGTAAAGTAGAAGAAGGTCCAAGGAACTCATACCTGAGATGCGGGGGCAATGGCTTTAACTCCAAGGTAGGAGGATCCTCAATTGAGGGCTTTGTTGGAGGAGTCTTCCGGTTTTCAAGATCCAAAGATAGATTTTGGGTCTCATAAGTGCACAACCTCATGCCTTGAAATGAATTTACACACTCCACATAGCCATCACTCTCCTCCTCATCATCAAGGTTGAGCAAAACGACTTTCAATTTGTCTTCAACGTTCATTGTGGCACTAGCATCATCAACAATCATGTCCGTCACCAAATCCACGAATGAACAAACTTCATTACTATTCGGTTGCCTTATTGATTTGCACACATGGAAGGCTACCTTTTCTTCACCTACCCAGAAAGTGAGCTCACTGGCTTCCACATCAACAAGAGCCTTCCCCGTAGCAAGTAAAGGCCTGCCCAAAATGATAGGCACCTCATAGTCCACTTCATAATCAAGTATCACAAAGTCCACTGGGAGGATAAACTTGTTAACTCGAACCAATACATCATCAATAATACCCAAAGGCCTCTTCATTGTTCAATCTGCCATTTGCAACCTCATCAATGTGGGTATTGGTTGCCCAATTCCCAAAGTTTTGATCACCGAATAAGGCATCAAGTTGTTATTTGCCCCGAGATCACATAATGCTTTGGAAAAATTGGCGCTCCCAATAGTGCAAGGGATTGTGAAAGCGCCCGGATCTTCCAACTTTGGAGCCATTAAGTGCACAATATCACTCACTTGATGATTCATCTTGATGGTCTCACAATTCATTGATCTTTTCTTGGTTACCAAATCCTTAATGAATTTTGCATATCCCGGCATTTGTTCTAATGCCTCAACCAACAACACATTAATTGAAAAATTCTTCATCATATCAATACACTTCTTCAATTGGTTTTCACTGTTTTGCTTTGCAAGACTTTGATGGTATGGAGGAGGAGGCCTTGGCATTGGTGCCTTAGCCTTTTGCACCACCGGTTTCGGCATGTCAATCACGTGTTCCCTAGACGGGTTCACCTCTTCTTGCGTCTCCTCCACACTTTCATCTATATAAATTCTCACTTCTTCATTAGCTTGAACCACATTGCTTGGGATTTCATCCTCTTGAACCACAATATCTTCATCCACAATCCTTCTTTGATTTGAGATGGTTGCATCTCCACCTTTTCTGCTTCTAGTAGTCATGGCCATAGCATGTCCCATATTATTCCCACCCTTCAGGTTTACCACCTTATCACTAGGTAGTGCCCCCTTAGGACGAGTGTTCAAAGCTTGTGAGATTTAGCCTAATTGAACCTCTGAATTCCGAATAGAAGTGTTGTGCGAGGCTAATTGAGCGTCGGAGTCGGCATTCTTATCCATCATCTGTTTAAACATGTTTTCAATTCTACCCATCTCATTGGAAGAAGAGATCGGGCCTTGAGAAAGATAGGGAGGTGGATTGCTTGGTTTTTGGAACATCGGGGGCCTTTGAAAACCTGACCCCCAGTTGTTGTTGTTGTTCCACCCTCCTTGGTTATTTCCTCCCCAATTGCTTTGATTTTTGCCATCCCAATTGCCTTGATTTCCTTGATTGTTCCAATTGTCTGGATTAGGATTATCACCACTCCAATTGCCTTGGTAGTTTTGGTTGTTCCAATTACCTTGTTCCCTTGTGACCTCCATTGTTGTTGATTTTGTCCTTGCACATTGTTTCTTTGACCTTGATAATTGTTGACATATTGAACTTCTTCGTCTTGCTCATTGAATAAATTGTTCCGGACGGCTTTGCATTTGTTGACCTTGTTACCGTCTTTTGTTTACCATCATATTCACACCTTCCATTGCATGCACTTGTTTCGGCCCTTGAACTTGTTGAAGCTGAGCTTTGGCCAATTGGTTCATGGTAGTTGTCAACTCGGTAATAGCTTTCCATGGTCATGTAGCTCCTTATGTAAGTGAATAACATTAGGGTCACCTTGCGGAACATTGGCTCTACTTTTCCATGTCGAAGAGGTATCTGCCATCTCGTCAAGAATTTAGCAAGCTTCGACATATGTCGTGTTCATGAAGTTCCCCCCAGCAAGTTAGTTAACCACACATTGATTAGTTGTGTTGATCCCCCTATAGAAGGTCTGTTGGATCATGGCCTCAATCATATCATTGTTCGGGCACTCTTTAACCATGGTACGATATCTTTCCCAAATCTCGTGCAATGGCTCATTGGGTTCTTGATTGAAAGCAAGAATCTCATCCCGAAGTGTCGCCATATGTCCCGGAGAAAAGAATTTGGAAATGAACTTCTCTGCCAACTCATCCCAAGTGTGGATGGAATGATTGGGCAACCTCTCTAACTAGTCTATTTCCCCATATAGAAAAGGGAAATAGCCTCAACCTCAGCGCATCCTCAGAGACATTTGTTTGCTTGCTCCCCCAACAAGTATCGACGAACCCCTTGAGATGCTTGTAGGCATTTTGATTCGGAGCCCCGGTGAAAACTTCTCGTTGCTCAAGTATTGTAAGCATCACGTTGGTGATTTGGAAGTTGCCCACCCTAATGCGGAGAGGGACTATAGAACTTACATAGCCCTTGTTTAGTAATTGTCGGTGGGCTGCCGCTCTTGGTGGAGGTGGAGGAGGTTCAAGAAGAACCTCATCCATGGCATCATCGTCCACTTCTTCCCCCAATGGCATATTGCTGATGGGCTCATTGTTAAAAGCCATTTTCGTACCTAAAACCAATTCAAAAACAAAATTAGTGACTCGGAAGGAAAGAAAGACAAAACACACAAAAACCTAGATATATAGCTAAATCCGTTAACTCTCGGGCAACGACGCCAAAAATTGATCTCGCCCAAACTCACACCACAAATATAGGTAGTGAGGCGGTCGAAGCAATAATAAATCCCAACACGAGTTGGGGTCGAATCCTCAAGGAGTTATAAATGGGATTAGGTATACACCTAGTGTAATTGTATAATGTGCCTCAATTTGCACTTTCACATTTTTGTTGGTGGTTTTTATTTCTACTTTAGCTATTGATTACAAGTAATAAACTAGAAGACAATATTTTTGGTTTTAGTTATTTTTCAAATGATAAAGGATCTAGGGTCGTGACTTCCACCTAGGTGGTTACCTAATGGGTTGTAAACTCTAGGGCATGCTTGATTAGTCGGGGTCGTAATATAGCATTCACACGTAGTTACCCACTCTATACCTCTCGGTAGTTTGAGTGATTTTGCCCAATTTGGCTTTCTCAAGTCCAAATGGGTATTGCACAAATCAAATGATATATGCTCAAGTCAGGTCTTACTATCTCTAGATTTGACCCTTTGATTGGGGCTATCAATTTCTTGAGTTCACCCCAATTCCTTGTAAGCCAAGTTTTCCTAGACTTAGTCTCTCTCTCTTAAGTAAAGACTAGGTCAAAGCCATAAATCAATGTTTGCAACTATTAATTCTAGAATTCAAGCATAAACAAGGCTAAATATCACTAACCCAATCATAAACAAGCCCTAAATCAAATACCCATTAAGTACCCACACTAGGTATGGGTCACAACCCTAGCTAAAGATTTAGCTACTCATGAAAAATAAAGAAATACAAGAAGAAATTAAGATAGAATGGATAATAATTGATTAGACAAAGAAAATCTAATGCTTTGAAGTCAATCTAGTACAAAATTACTCAAAGAAGTAAAGAAAACGGCTCAGGTGCACCGCTACAAACTAAACTTAACCTAAAAATGACAAAAAGTACTATTTATACTAAGCTACAAATATCTAACAAAAATGCCCCTGCGAAGGTTGTGCGACCGCATAATTCCAGTGCGGTCCGCACAATGGGCTTCTGCGTCCACACAATTATCGTGCGGTCCTCATTCTTGGGAATTTGGTCTTGGAACTTCAGGGCTTCTACGGTCCGCATGAAAATGAAAGCGGCCGCACTTCTGATTGTGCGGGCGCACAAAAATGTTGCGGTTTACACTCCCTGCTTTTGGACTTGAAACACCTCGTTGATTCTTTAATCCTGCGGACCGCATAATAATGATTGTGGCCGCACTTGACCTCCTACGGCCTCATAATTTTGGTGCGGTTCGCATGCCTTTAGCTGGCCCAAATGCTACTCTCTGAATCTCCTCTCTACGACCGCACTAGAAATGTGTGGTCCGTACTACTGCCCTTTTTGACCTATTTTGGATCTTGTTCACTTTTGACTCCTTATTAGTTGATTTAGATTTCTTTGGCTCATTTCCCAATATTCATGCAAGCAAGAACATTTTGTTAGTTCCTGGAATGCATTTAAGCATATTTGAGCTAAAACACAAGTAAAAGAGAGAAAATAAGTGGTCAAAATCCCTACTTATCAGCGAGCACCTCCACTCGGTCACTTCCCCTTGGCCTTTCATTAAGTTGGGAATGGACATCGTTGGCCCCCTCCCTGTGCGACGAGGTAACGTACGATTTCTTTTGGTTTTAACTGACTATTTTTCTAAATGGATAGAAGCATGAGCATTCACCCAGGTATGCGAACAGGAAGTGATCGCCTTTATATGGAAAAACATTGTGTGCCGCTTCGGCCTCCCCAAAAAGATCAGTTGCGACAACGAACCCCAATTTACTGGAAAAAAGGCCGCCGAATTTTTTGAGAAGTAGCATATCAAAAGAATACTCTCCACACCATACTTTCAAACCCGGTCCATAGGGACCACGATGATATGAGTGGACCCTTCCAGCCTTACTTCCACCCGAGTGAATCCCTCGCTCCGCATTCGTACCTCATCGACATCAGTATCGAAGCCAATTTCGTAGTCGTCCTCGGCAATGCCCTTATCTCTCCCATCGGCAAACAAAGGAACGTTAGTAGGTCTTAAGGACGATGGCTCATCTTTTAGTACGGTACCCATAACTTCCACAGGCGGCCCGCCAACTCCAACCTTAGCGTCAGGCAAAGGTACACCTTCCACGATGCCCGCTAATAGCGGGACTTCAGACGGCGGGTCTGCATCACTTTAAAACATGGCAATCATCGGCTCACGATAGCCCCTTGTAGAATCGACTGCTCGGGTTGTTCCATCACCGATATCCATCGACATCCATAGACCTCCTTTTATGAGGGATCAAATCCTCCTTACTCGGTGATGACTCGCCTATTAAATGCAGCACGGGAAATGCCGGAGTTTTTGGTACTGAGGTCGTTGATGGTCGAGCAAATATAGCTGAAACCGGAGGCTGAACAAAAGTGGATGGTCGGGCACGCCTTGCCACAGTCATAGTAGGGGCAGACCTAGTTGTAGTGTTTCTCTGGCGGAATGCAAGAGTAGGAGCCCTCGGCCATCTCGAGGATCCCCGGGATGAGAAAAAAAAAGAGGAAAGAAAGATTAAGAGATCGATCCTCACAAAACAATAAAAACTCAAAGCAGACAAACTCACTGGCCATAGGATGTGCATGCCCGAACCTCTTGAGGAGGGTCGTCCATTCGTGAATCCTCGCTGTATAAGGGAGAACCTGGCTGACCCAACCGTAGATGTCCTCGACCAAAGGAGGGTGTGCGGCCTCGGCTACACAGAAAAGAGATGAGATATCAACATAATGGAAATTAGAGGTAACGCATAATACAAAAAAAAAAAGAGAAAGAGAGAGGCAGATACTTACGAGCGTAGTTCCAAACCTCGGGGAACCCGTCTGCATTGGCCACTACGTCCTCAGACTTGATGTAGAAGTAATTGAGCCAAAACTTGCGGTTTTCCTTGTCATACATCTTCACCACTAGGCATTTGCCTCCCCGATGGAGAAGATGCAGCATCGTCCCACGATGAAATCTAGGGGCGAAGAGGTGCATCAGGTGGAGAACGATGACTCAAACCCGGCTAACTCTGCGTACTTCGAAATTGTGCGGATGAGTTTGTAGATATAGGGGGAAAGTTGAGCCAGCAGACGCGGTAATAGTGGAAGAACTCCTCGACCAAAAGGGAGGATAGGGAAAGAGTAACCGATATGGAAGGGGTACACATAGAAAGCGCAGTACCCAGGGCGGTGTATCTGCACCACGTCGTGCCCTGAAGGAACCAGGTCTATATGAGCGGGAATCTTGAATCTATCCCTAAATTCAGCAAGGCCCACCTCATTCATCAACAACTCCGAGATCTCTGGGTCATCCTCGGACATCTTTGAGAAATCAAACGTAGCCTTCTCAGCATGGGGAATTATTTCCTCCACCGTAAGAAAATTGTCATCCTCAGCAACAGTATCAACCCAATCGTCATGGGAAGGCATGCGCACTGCCAAGGGAACAAGGTCAGGTACTCCCCCAAAACTGGAAGACACATTAACCATCTTTTGTTTATGAGTAAAGAATGTGTAAACACAGAAGAATCAAGAGCAATAAAAGTCACCAGAGTCAGTGAAAGCAAAACATAAAAGCGAAATTGAAAGGGCAGGAATTCTAAGTGAAGAAGGAAGAAGAAGGTATGAAGATACAAATGTTTAGGTTGCAAAGAATAAGGCAAAGGATTTTGTATCCCTATTTATAAGAGTTCAGGCATAAATATCGAGAAAGCAAACCGTCGTTTCCCAGCTCAGGCATCGAAACGGTAGAGGCACAGGAAACGATGCAAGGTATCGAAAAAACGTAATGACGTGTGATGGCATGACGTCATTCTAAAACGACGTGACCCTAGGTTGTGGCTCATGAAAGGAGATGTTTCTACCCCGTCTGAAACACCACTACTCGACTGCTCGCCTAAATTTCTCAACCATAACAGAGTCCGCTCATCGAGGTCGTCCAGGGTCGACCTCAATAAGCGGAGGGACTAACTGTATAGGTCAAAATCTGCCTCAAGGAGATTTAGCATGAAGTGGTATTACGAAAAGTGATGTGGCCGAGGTCGACTAGTAAACAGTGGGGGTCTTAGTCGGGCAGCCAATAACGGCCGAGGTCAAGTATCAAGGGCAGTATTAACGGCTAGTTTTTATAACACGATCTTTAGGAAAATATTCCATTGAATATTCTCTGTACTTGTACTTTTATGGTTGACTGGGGTATGTCCCATATAAATAGAAAAAGAGATAAGGAGAAAGGTATGTAAAATTTATTTTGATAAGAACACTTTTTGAGAAGAAGACTCTCTCTTTAGAAAAGATACAAGCATTGCCTTTTCATTAAGATTATATCATCAGTTATTCAATACTTTTCCATCAGATCCGAGAATATATCCAATATTCTAGGATTCGTCTATCATTCATCACTGTCAAAAAGAAGAATCATCCACCTCATTCAATATTGGGTGAATAATTCTCTTTATTTACGTTAATGCCATTTATTGTTATTTGCTACTTGACTTTTATCTCTCATTACTCAAATTGATTGGAATATTAAATGCACACTGCATTTAATCCCCCACCAACACTGTTCTATGTTATTTGTGTTAACCGATTATAAATCTAGGGATATTATTATTAACTAGGTTTAACCTCTCATTATATAAAAATAATTAGTTTAGCTCAAGATTTACGCTTTTAGGTCAAACAAGTTTTCCTTTCCAGTGATGATGGCTGCAAGCAACTTTCAGTGCCTACTATTGTTTGAGAGTGAAGGAGCCAATGATATACCCTTTCGTCTTGTAGAATGCATTAAAAAATATAATGCATGCATTAACTTTTGGTATTACTAATTCCTTGTTTGGTATACTCTTTCAACCTATGTATTACTAAGTCAAGTATTAATTATACAACCTATTTGGTATTATCATATGTGTAATTAATACATAGCAAACCATAGTATTAGCAATGCCAAGGCTATTAATACATGCATTAGCATGGTTAAAGACAAAATTGTAAGTCCTTTAAAACTAAAGCATATGGAGGGCATTTTTGTAAACAACTAATTTCAATTATGCAATGCATTTTAAGTTTTAGTACACCACACCAAACAGTAGATAAGAAATAATTTCTACATACCTTATGCTTGTATTACTAATCCCTGCATTATTAATACACCTTTTCCAGCACTATGCTTATATACCCTACCAAACGACCCCTTAGCGTGCTCAAGATTGATAATAACCTCAGCCGCCATTGAGGCTGCTAAACTGGACCGGAGACATGAGCAGCAACCGGACATTGTACAAGAGTCGACGTCAGCAAAGAGCTAACTCGACTACTACTCTACATCAGATTCAAACACAAAGTCGGACAACTATTTGATAATGTATAATAGAGTTGAATGATTTTATTTTCCTTTTAATCTCAATTTTGGTTTCCTTTGATAAGATTATAATCATACACTTCGATTTATCTTGGTCTGAACTCAAATTAAGCGGTAGCAAGGGAACATGGGTCTAACGGAAATAGAAAGAATTTTGCAACCCCATACATAGTACTTTACTCACATTGCGTACTACCAAAAATTAGAACGTCTTGCGGAGAGCGAGCTACATACCAGCAGTCCTGCCATCCTTAGCGAAGCCAGCACCAACTAGTTGACATTCGTGCAGCTAATTTTTACTTAACACTTTACATACAATCATATTCTACTATGCTTACATGGACATCAAAAAATGTCACTCCACTATGAACGGAGCTAAGAAAGAAAGAAGAAAAGGCTTAGCAGATTCTAAGTACAAAAGACTCCCCTACAAACAAGACAATTCTTTCCTGATGCTTTCCTCCAACTTCATGGCTACTACAGTATTACTTAACATCGAGTTGGCACCAACTTGGTGCAATATCAATGAAATGATCTTTGAGTTACCTACAATTTAAATTAAAATAACATTAACTTCTCAGTAACTATCTCACACTAGATGACAGCGGTTCAACAGAATGAGGAGTTGATCTATTGCCCAATAATGTATATCAGATTGATACTTGCCAGCAAATCACTATCAGCCCGTCCCACATTGCTGCAACTGCAAATCAGAACTGAATGCCCATCGGGAATATCTTTGTGATCCATGGGCGTTCCCCAAAGTTCTGGGAAATGCCATTATGAAAATCATGGAAAAAGCTGAAGAAAACCTGGCGAGCAGAGGCATTTGGCAATTAGCAGCACGTCCATCCTTTTCCCGATGCGGTATTGCCCACATATACTAACATCACACCCATTCAAAGTTTGTTTCTTTAGGCAACACCAGACCAATTAGACAAAGAGATGGATTAGGCACAACTGAGAGCATAGAGCAGGTATCAGATGACTGTGGAAGGATGAAGAGAAGCCTTGCCCACATTGATTTTATGGCTGGAATTTTAATTACACCAGCACATTCCCTCTGCTTCAGGTATGATATAAAATCTTGAAACTACAAAGCAAGTTACTACATTTTAGTCCTCTAAATTGCTTCCAGTTATAACAATTGAGCAATTGTTGCAAAAAAATGGAAGGAATTTGAAAAGTAAAAAGTAAATGCAGAAAAAATCTCCTTAAGGTCCATATCTGAACGCATATAGCAAGTCATGGTAAAACCGGTGGGAAAAGTTGGATAATGTTTTAGCAAACAGCTGAGGAAAAAGTCCAAGTTCCTATATCTAGATCCTCCTTCTAAAACGATTTTCTTTGGAAATTCTATTTAGTTCCCATTTTAGGCAAAAATACGCGCACAAATCAGGGTGATAACAACTAATTTGGAAGATACACAAAAACATTTCTCCATCTACCATCTAGCATACATCATGACTACATTCATCTGTAATGAAAACTGAAGGAGAGAATGATTAACTTACGCCCTTGTGATCCACTAGAGAAGAAGGTAGCAACCAGCATATCTCCTTCTGTGTCACATTAGTTTGAACAAGAAAGTAGAAATGTTAGAATAGGTAAAGATATGGCACAGATATACAAAGAGTGAAGCTGCCAAACATTATATGTTAGAGATGACAGTAGCAATTATCAAAAGGTGCTAACATGTGTTATATATCTGAATATATATATATATATATATGAGTGTGTGTGTGTGTGATATGCAGAGCGTTCCTTTTAATGTTCAAAGGACTCACTTTGTGGGGTGGTGTACTACAAAATGTTGATTTGACATGCCGAAAATCAGTGCGTTTGGTCATATCCAACTTAGCAGGCCATCTGCAAACATTTCCACTTTAAGAAACAGAATATTTACAGATCAATTATGAAAACATCAAAGGCACTGAAGTCCTTACTCTGTGGGCTCAGCATTGGCATTTGAATACCTGCAAACATCCGATTCTACTCTTTGTGCATAAATTGTACAGTAATGAACTCCACTTTTACTCAAGGAGCCCTGCCACTGATACTGCAAGTAGGGTTCAGAACTAACCAAATTTGAAGATTCCGATAATGGAGGTGGCGGGGGAGGCGGGGAACTAGGTGGAGGAGGAATATTAGGTGGGTCAGGATAAGGTGGTGGAGGCGGGGATGAAGGTAATGGAGGCTGCAAGACAGGTGGAGGTAATGGGGGTAATGAGTCAAGCTGAGGTGGTGGTGGTGGTAAAGACGTCACTGGTGGTCGAACAACAGGCACAGGAAACATATGATCAAATGGTGGCATGGAGGTGCCTTGCATCTGTGACAGTGGAGTCACAGAAGCAGGTACAAATGGTGGTGCAACTGAACAATGGTGAAGATTAGTAGGAAGTGCACCAGATGGAATTGGCTTTGGAGGCAAGTTATGGTTCAGACCACGTGAATCCCACCCAGTTGGGGGAAAGTACATTGGGTGCCCAAAGGGCGGCAGTTGTGATTGCTGTGGTGGTGCAATAGGAGGTCCTTGAATTGGCTGTGCTGCTGCAGGAGGAAGTGCTTGAACTGGCGGCGGCACGGTAGGAGGTCCTTGAATAGGCTGTAGTGGTCTAGTAGGCAATTGAGGAGGTGCAGGATTGCAGGCAACAATTGCCGGTCTAGAATGAAGCTCTGCTTCAGATTTCCTGTGCATCCACATGTCATTAACAACACCAGAGAATATATTATTACCTGCAGAAATCATCAGGAGAACCGTATGACAATGAGCATCAAACTGCTACTGGAAAGATCACAACTAGAGTAATGGACAAGTACCTCTAGGTGATGGAATCGGAACCAACATATCAGCTTTTCCAGTACCAACTTCGGGCATCCCTCTGCTTGCTATAGGTGCCCAGTTTGACTGAGGTGCATATCCACCATGAGGCATGCTACCTTGCTCTGGTTTTAGTCTGGGTGATGTGAGTTCCATAATACTACCTTCATTTTTTACAGGAACAGGAATATGATGCTGCCCAGTGTGACTGTTTGAACAACAGGAGAAGTTCAATTGTTAAGCTCAGATCATAGTGCAAGACCGTCATAAGCTTTTAACACAATGTAAAGCACTCTAGGTAAACAGGAACCAAAACAACGACTCAGTAGAATCCCACTAGTGGGGTCTGGGTATACAGGAACCAAAAGAGAAAAAGATAAGAAGAGTGTTAGAAATTCAAATGTGACAAATCATTCAAATGACTCCAGATCTTTTCACAAATTTCTAGGTTTGTTAAGAAGGAAAACACTAATTTTTTTATAACCACGGTGTCCGGGCCAGCTTGCGCGCACCAATTCCACGAGGTACTTGCTACCTCCCACAAGCATAGGTACCGAGTAGCTCTGTCCCATAAGACTTGGGCAGATGCAAAGAAACCACCTAGTATTTTTGTCACACACCCGTGGGTGCTAATTCAAGTGCATCACTTTTCACCATAGGTCTATGAAGGTTACAGAAAAGTTTCGGTAAGGTTTCCAGAAACATGCCTATTTCTGAATTCAATGCACGCAAGTGTATCACTCGTGATCAGAGCTGCAAGGGACTGCTAAGGGCAAATTTCAACATGGGAAAGATTGAAGGACATATTATCTGTGTACACTCAGGTTTTCAATAAATCTTGGTTGTTATCGGGAAAGGTAACTTCCATGATATATGTCATTAAAATTCTCCAACACTTTTTTTTCTTTTTTTATATGGAACATTCCCCAACACTCTTGAGGGGTATAGCTATGTGGTAAATCATATCTTAAATATAAGGAATATTAACAAGTAAGTTTTTGACGACTACACACTAAACAGAGACAAACTCGTCCAAAAACAAGAGGACTTGTTCCCAATCAGAGTGGGAAAGACTAAAAAAGTACAGAAATCAAACTGTCGCTTTAAACCTATAATAAACTATCAAATAGCGCTAGAACAAGGACGTTGAAAGATATCAGCGTCGAGTGAATTAAAACCTGACAAGCAGCTCGAAGCAATTACATACCTGAACTCTTCCCCCTTTTCCGTTTTGGGGCTTTGTGGGGGGTTTTTTTTTGGGGGGGGGGGGGAGAGGGGAGGATAAAATGTACATACCTGAATTCTATCTGGAAGAATAACCCAGGACAATCACGAAGGGTCTTCAGGAGAGTATTTGCAGAATCCATGCTGCTGCATTCAACTAGCCAACAAGAACCCATAGGCATATTTTCCCTCATTAACCTGATGATAGAACCTTTGTTGTCAATGGAAAGATTACAAATAGCCAAAAGCTCATCTTCTGTGATAAACAAGGAGCTACCATTTGGAATGCTAATCCGTACTGTATTTGTCTGCATTGTATCTCCTCCCGAGAATCCAGTTTCACAGTTCCCTGGCATGTGATGACTCTTATAGCCAGGATTGTATGTAACATTATATTTGGTTCTTAAATGCGAAAGCAAAGAAGATAGACGTGACATTCTTGGAACATGACTGTCAGAATGGTTCTCAAGCATGTTCTGGAAGTGATTTGGCCCAACAGTACTATTGGTACAAATATTGCTTCCAATACCAACATAAACAGAGGCAGAGCTAGGTCTTACACCTTCCGCATGCGCGGTGGCATTAGCTGGACCTAAGTTTAGGGGCTGGTTGCAGTTACTCCTTCCCTTACGCCAGTGCCTTAGCTGATTCATGGCAATTGTGGCCTCCTCAGGTGTGTCGAACTCCATCAGCAATGCACCTTCGCTGCCTAGATCAGTAACCATCCGAGGACCTTTTTGAAGTGCTTTTCTCAGCTCATGCATAACATTATCCTTCATCCAATGGTTCTGAACACTTCCAACATAAATACAGCAACTAGAACCAACAGCAACACCATTTATAGCCCCCTTGGTTCCTAATCCTATATCCAAAAACTTTATTCGAAGACCAGCACCCCAAGGAGAAGTTCCCTGCATGGTTTCCCTGACTCTCACCGCGTCCATAATGTTTTGGTACTCAACCAAAGCAAAACCTCTGAATGCAAAGAATGCAAATTGATACACTGGACCAAACATCTCAAACTTATGTCTGACAGCAGCTTCAGATGCATCAGGGCCTAAAGACCCCAACCATAGCTGATTTGAAGCGGGAAAGATATCTGCGGCAGCTGGGTCTCCATCAGTGTACCAAACAACTTGATTTGTGGAAGAATGAGGCAGTGGTAAACGCTGCATAGGTGACTCCATGGAACAACTCATGCCTCCAGCTGATGATCTTGAGGCTGGTAATGAACGGTCCATATTTGGATTTTGGTGGTTCTCCATCAGGCCACCATGGTGGCCTAAATCAGATGAACCACTTCTCAAGTTCGACGGTGTTCTAGCAATAGGTGAAAGAATCTGCTGGTTATAAACCTCTTTAGGCCTCGGTAAAACTCCAGACTCTTTAGAATCAAAAATCACCGGCCTATGCTCCCCACTATCAGTATTTGATTTCATACTGGAACGGTGATTTGCTCCCAGAGGGATTGCTAGGCTTCGAGAAACTTCATGAGTTTCTTTTTTAGCAGATAGCTCATGATCCGAGTACTCACTAGCATACTTTACGGTACCCAAACCATCCTCATCGCCATACTCATGCATTTTTTCTGCCTTCACTTCATCTAAGAAAGACTGCAATATTCCTTCAAGAACTGAGGAAATATCTGAAACAACTTGAGGGGATGCTGATTTACTTAATTTCTTAAACCTTGAGCAAATCCAACTCATCAGAGAATTATCTTTCTCTACGACCTGTATAAAGAGATGTAAAGACAATGCATCTTGAGCAAAAGCCTTAGAGACCAAAGAAATGAATCATAATAAGAGCGCACATCTTGAGCAAAAGCCTTGGAAACCAAATAAATCAATCATACTATCACCTTCACCACAGGAAAGATGGCAATACTTTATGGAAATTAAGTGTTTAACACTCTGAAAATTCCAGAGAAATCTTCGTGACAACATCGATTTTCTAGGGATAGTTACAACAACAACAAACCCAGCATAATCCCACAAAGTGGGGTCTGGGACAGTTCAAACATCAAAAAAAAACTTTTCCCCCCAGATGACTTCAAAACTGAAGGATTGACCATCAATAAAATATCATCAGACATTATTTTCCACCTCATAGCAATCGGGGTTTCAGATATTAATGGGAGACATAACTTCAGCGAGAAAGTTATGCCACTAGTTGAACAATTCAATTACAAAAACTGCCCTTAAGGTTTAAGTATGTATCCTTAACCTCCCTTATTTCTGTTGAACTATAACAAATCAGATCTTACAACAATTCATGAGAAACATAGGATATAGAGCTCAATTCACCCTTTTGATCAAGTGATGTTCATATTATAGAAGTTCTTTCACCTTTTCTTTTAAGCACTATATAACTTCATCAAATAGAATGCTCCTATGTTTCTATATAGATCTATGAGATAATTAACAAGTAAAAGAATTATTTAAATAAAAACATGGAGCACTCGGTGAAAATGAAGCAATGATCTCTAAGTTGTGATTGTACTGAATTTAGGTAAAACCTAAATATTTTTTTTCTTATAAGGTAAAATCTTATTGATATACAATAGTAAGGTAGTACTGCAGGGGAAATGCCTTAAATAAACTTTTGAAAGAATAGAAAGCCAATATTCAGATAATACGTTTGAAATGTATAATTCAACACACTTAATTTGTGATGGATTTAAGTAAAGAAAAAAGAGGAGCTTATATTGAATCTAGGGGTGGGCAATCGGTCGGTTCAGTTCGGTTTTTGAAATTTTGGTCGGTTATTTTGGTTTTTTGTTCGGTTTATCTATTTGGCCCTCGTTTTCTCATAAAACAATTTTGCAATGATGCCTGTCGTCTTCTTCAAGTGATTCCCCGAATCAGAAACTTTTCTACTGAAAAAGTAAAACTTTCTTCATAAGCTTGTCTCACTCGTGAAGTTTTGCGGAGAAGGGGGACTCCTATGACGTCCAGATGTTTCTTGTGTCAGAAGGAGGAAAAAACCAATAGCCATCTCTTTCTACATTGCAAGGTAACTGATACTCTGTGGCAGTTATTCCTTACCCTGGCAGGAATATAATGGATCCAAAGAATACCAAGGACCTTTTGTGGTGCTGGAATTATATTGAAACAAGGAAGAGTCAGAAGCTATGGTGGAGAATGGTGCCAGCATGTATATGGTGGACGGTGTGGACAGAAAGGAATTGTAGATGTTTTGAGGATAAAATTAGTTCCATACAAAGAATTAAGATGAATTGTTTTTGTCTTTTCAATTCTGGTGTAAAGAGAACTATACAGAGGATGCAGAACCACTTGTAGATTTCTTAGATTCTTGTACGATACAAGGCCCTCTGTAATTTGTACATTCTCTTTTTGGATACCAGTACCAAAAAATAGTAAAACTTTCTTCATAAGAAAGAAGAAGAAACCCAAGAAAGTTAGAACCTTTACATCAGTGTAGACGGTAAAAGGTACCTCAGACAACCGCCGTTAGACAGTCAATCTAAACTCATTTACCAAGAAAACTCTTAAGAGAAGGAAAACAACTAAATCAGAAGCACTTAAAGACGTAATGATACTATAGAACAGCCAAAATCTACTTCAATTTCCAATGGAAAAGGCATCCTGGCATGTTGTTATTGTTAAAGAGAGATCTAGTGTCCGTCGATTGGTTAGAACGACAAATCTCCGACTACGGCAAGTCCATCTTCCTTCCTCCCTCTACTCAGGGATCCTAAGTCCTAAATTTTTTTGTTTCTCCATGTAAGTGTCTCAAAACTAAATGATACGATGCAATAAGTATATTTAAGATCGTATATTCGATTTAATCGGTTTTTTCTTTGAAAAACCGAGCACCGAACCAAACTTCCAAAAATTCTAAACTGAAACCGACCAAAAAACAGAAGAAACCTAACCGAGAAAACCAAAAAAATTGGTTTGGCCGGTTTTTCCGCTTAAAACCGATGTATGCCCACCCCTAATATTGAATTCAAATTGAACAATCTCATGATGGACAAAAATTACTTAGTGAGCTGATGAGCTCGTAATCTGTGAAACCATATGGCAAGTAAGTCTCAGACCTAAACCTTGAGTTTAGGTTTCTGTCATCTGCCCTACTAGGAAACAAGGGGAAAAAAAGCACGATATACTGATTCCAGCTTCTCATGATGAGCTAACATGAAACGACACTACCTCTAAACAGAAAAAGGAAAAAGAAAATAACATGAAACAGATAAGCAGATGTACTGAAATAATAGCAGAAATAGACACAGAACAAGAGGTCCCATGTTTCAACCAATACAAAAGAACAAGGATTAGTCTCAGAGAATTGCTTTTAGATGAAAGGGGAAAACGGAAAAAGGAACAGTAACTGACTAGTTAATCAAAGGAAAAGTGTTAGATATGGTATTGTACCAGTCCTAATAAGCAGTTCTTCAAAACAATAGAGCTGTTGTCCGAGACTTGTTTGCTGCATGTTGCAAGGCCATCATCCACAAAACCCTTACATTTGCTACTTGTTTCTCTGGATGTTGCTGATGATGTCACTGCACTATTTCCGCCATTCCTAGGATGAGCAATAGCATCATCAAGCCTGTTTGTTAACTGACGAAGTAAGTAATATCCTTCTCGCTTAGCTTCCTCCGATCCAGTAGAGCCAAAGAGCTCAAAACAAGATGCAATTGAGTTTTTTGGGCAAGTAAAGAAAATTCTGAGGAAACTAAGTACACGGAACTCAGATAGCTTGAGCAATACCGATTTTTCCTTGTTTAAAATTTTTTGTTGGTACTCAGAGAACGAATGAGTATCTTGAATACCAAAAAGTTCCTCGTCGGCAATCTCAAGAATATCCTTCCCTTCAAAACTGGATATGAAGAAGGTGAGTGCGTCATGGAATACTGTGGAGCAAATTCCTTGAATAACTGATGATGTTGGCGCCTCAGCAGCAGCACTTTGACAGATATCAGCTAGACCAAAAATGCATGCCTTAGCAGTTTCAAACGCAACACCGTCTATATCATCTCCTTTACCAATCAAAGCTAACTTCCAATTGTGCATGTTAATAACAACTCTCACTGCAGCTTCAAGAGCAGTAGGACAATACGAAGCAAATCGAGGAATAAAATCAGCCACTAAACGTTGTACGCTTGTGCAGCCTGCACACCCAGAATCATAGATGAAAATTTAAATTAAAGCTTCATAGAACATGCAATATATTTCAGTACCAAAGAGGAATACTTTCAACAAATAGGAGTAAGTCCCTTTGGAAGTTCACAGGCTGCGTCAGTATAATGATTTTCTATCAGGAATATTGATGGCAATTCATTATACTGCAATTATTTACTACGATAATGAAAGCATGAAAAGAATTACTCGATAAGTAGCTAAGTGGAACTAAGTTAATGCAAAGTTGCACAAGATAGAACTAGAAGCATAAACATAGCAACTGCTGTTCATGCCAATTAGTCAATACGAGTGGGTCCCGCATAACATTTAGTGACACTTCAGAAAGAATGGAACGAAAGCGGTCTCGAAAAACAATTGGCACACTTGCATCACATTTGAGCATGAGTAGCAAGGGCATGGATGTCACAGAAAAACTGGCACATTTATGAGATTTTAGAAAGAACAGGACGGAACACCAATACACGTCACTAGGTAACCTGTCTTAGTTTCATATGTATAATCATTCAATGAATTGAGAAATAAACCATGTCACCCCCAGTGTAATCTATCTCTGCAATTTTCCTTCTCATTCTCCATTTGTTAAGTCCTCTTTCCCATTTTATGTGGCATACTTTTTTAGTCCGTCACGAAAAGAATGGCGCATTTCTATATTTAGAAACAATTGAACTTTAAAATTTTCATCTTACCCTTAATGAGATGATTTATAACCTCACAAATGTCTGTAGCTTGTTTGGGACAAACAAATTTCAAAACCTTCCTTTCTTTCTTAAACTTCGTACCTAGCCAAACACCACTCCATAAAATGGGATGAAGAGAGTTTCTTTTTGAGGGACTGGAGAGGACTGTCACAAGTAGGAGAGATTATTGCCACTCCATACAGGCAATCCAGAGCCCTTCATCCAAATGAAATAGGTGCACGCTGCAAAGGTATTGTTACGAAGATAGATACAACAACTTTCTTCTATGTCATTTTAAGTGCCTAGAATTTTAGTACTAATAGTCGCATCTACAAACCGTCTTATATAGAGTTCTGTGAATTGACATGATCAAACCATCTCTAACGACCTTCTCTGATTTTAAATGTCATAGAATATTATTTATTTAATTGTTTATTTGTAGGAAAATTGCTTACCTTTTAAAGTACAAAGAAAAATCATTCACTAGACTGTAAGTAACCTAAAATTTGGATGAAGTCCCTGGTATGTCAACTGTTCAGTCAAAAAATTTTCTTGTTATGATGACTTTACTAGTATATTTCAAGTGGCCGTTTTGATGGCACAATGTCTCCTTACTAGTGATCGTTCGTCGTTCCTTTTTTTGGGTAATTATTCAACTGGTATCACCTCTTTCAGGTTTCTCTTTTTTTTTGGGGGGGCTTTTTTGGACAGGTAACGTACGGATATTATTGATTTAAAAACTAGCATTAAGGGAATGCGGGAAAAGAGTACATCCAAAAAAAGAACTTTACAGTGTGTGTAAAGAACTGAGAAAATTGACCATGGCTCACGGACGTGATACATATTGTGCCAGTTGCACCAAAAAGTAAGCAGATGTATACATTTGAGTTTAAGGTTAACTGCATTATACTACTTGTCTTTGAAGCTCTAGTATTTTTTTCCTTCCATATAACCCGCCATAGCACAACTGGAATGGAAATCCAAGTATCCCTGGAAGATTTAAGCATGTCCAATTTGTGCCAGAAGGTTTAATGGCACAGATACTTTTTGATGAAATGGTCAACCATATGAGCAGTCCTAAAGGGGGCTGACAATTTCGGTCAAAAAAATACCCTAAACGACATCACCAATCAGATTAATAAGTGTTATTTTTTGGACACCAAGTATATAGAACAGAATAAGATGACTCAGACACTAGAGAAAGAAGAAAGAGTCATTGTGAAAAAGAAAAAAGAAGATGAAGAAAGAAGTAAAGAAGAGCAGACCTAAGAAAAGTAGTAGAATAAGTTTCTCGTAAGCTAAGAAAAAATGCAGATGATAGCAAAGAGGAGTGCTGATACTCAGATAGTAAAACACCATCCATCTTTTAAAGTTGTATTCGAAGAAGTGATCCTTCTCACTTGGATCGCTTAGCACCTCACTGCCCAAAACTCGTGCTTCTTAGCATCTATGTTTTGCTCGAATCCTCCAAAAATGTTGCATACCCGTGTCTGATCCTCCAAATATTATGCATTTTTTGGAGGTTCCAACATTGGTGCAGTGGCATTTTTTGAAAAATACAAGCAACATAGCTAAGCACCACTTCAACCATTGAGAAGCGGTGACCCGAAACACACTCTTCTTCAATCACTTCAACCATGAGAAGCTATAACCCTCACTTTGCATCACTCTGTCACTAATTCAAAATACAGTCTTCTTCGCATCACTTCAACCATGAAAAAGCTTTAACCCTTGCTCGCGTTACTCTCGTTGGTTTGTTTGGATAATAATGTAATTTACTCTTTATCCAACAGATGAAAGTAGTCGAGAATGCTGAGGTGGATGTGCAGGCATTCCAAGAGAGATATCATTAGGAATGAAGTTATTCGGGACAAGGTGGGAGTGGCCCCAGGAGGACAAGATATGTGAAGTAAGGTTAAGATGGTACGGGAATGTGAGAAGAAGAGTCGTTGATGCCCCCATGAGGAGTTGTGAGAGATTGATTGTGGTGAGCTTGAGGAGAGGTAGAGGTAGACCTAAGAAGTATTGAGGTGGGGTGATTAGGCAGGACATCACGAAACTTCAACTTACCGAGGACATGACCCTAAATAGGAGGGTGTGGAGGTTGAGGATTAGGGTACAAGGTTAGGGAATAGCTAAAGGTATTCCTTTGTCACCCTAGTGGCAGTAGTATTAGTCTTGTAGTCTTTTTTTCCTTTTTCCTGTTCATCGAGCTATATTCTTACCAGTTATTTCTTTATTATTTTACTATACCGTTGTTGTTTATATATCGATGTTGCTACCGCTTATTGCTAATGCTCCTTTTCATTTTGTCCTTGAGCTGAAGGTCTTCGGAAACAGGCTCTCTACCTCCACGAGGTAGGGGTAAGGTCCGCGTACACATTGCCCTCCCCAGATCCCACTTGTGGGATTATATAGTTGAAATTAAGTAAACAAGATATAGTTCTTCCTTTCAGTCTGGCAAGGGAAACAAACACTCCACATTTATTTGCACTCCTTGAACATCTCCTCTTTTTCACTCCAACTAGACGAAGCGGTAATTTCTAAAACCTAGGGTTCATGAATCATACAAGGGATGGGGAAAATCCCAGAAACGCTTAAAGACACCTACTTCATGTAATTGATCAGTCTCACAATATTATTAGCTCCTATTCTTCGAATAACAACGAAGAGAAAAACGAACTGTATAAACTTCATACATATGTTGACTCTGCAGCAAGCAACTGAACACAAATATCAATGAAAATACTCAATTTCACGATTTAGAAGAAAAGGGACAAAAGCGAAATTAGAGAGAGGAAAAAGTACTAAATACTGACCTCTTGAGGAAGTAATGAGAGAAAGGTAGGCTTGTTCGAGTTCGGATGAAAGACGATGATCGTTCTGTGAGATGCAGAATTTAATGCGTTTGTAACACTCGTAAACATTGCGAATCTCTTCTTGGTTCCTTCTCCGTCGGAGGATTTCATCCTGAGATATCGCCAGAGCAGCGACGCTCTGCTGTTGAGGCTGTGGTGGTGGTTGCGGAGGAGGAGGAGGCGGCGGTGACTGAGGCGGTGCTGGTGATGGTTTGTGTAGTTGTTCGTAAAGCTTCCGTTTCTTCAGTGGCTGCTCCGTCGTAGCCATGGCGGACGGACGGGGAAGAGGAGAAGAGGGGAGAAGTGGGAACACGCGCTCAGTCACGCTTTTTGGCTGTATTTTACTTCGGTGATTAAGAACGTAGGATCTTTCTTATATTCCGAAGTGTAATTACCGTCTAGTCCACACTCCTATACGCATGCGCCTAGTCAAGTTGAAAAGTGGCTCACTGTTAAAAATATACTCTATTTGATGAATTAAGCCAAACATATTTGCGCGTGAACCCTAATTTAATAAATATATAATTTTTAAAATTATTTAACTATAATACTGAACATTGTATTTATAATTTAATAAAAATTAAAGAGCGGAAGAAAGTAGCCTATGATTATAAATTAAAAGTTAGTAATATTTTTCTTTGGGTGTAATTGCCTCCTTCATTATTCTATAAAGATTTTTCTTTTTTGCTTTATTTTTATTTCAAATTAAAGGCGATTTGATAAATTACATGTAATTAAAATTTACTATTTTTGTGTTAAAATTAAGTGAAGATTCATAGACTATTGTGCAATACAATCTGATTAACTAAATAAAGCTACAATTTGTAGGTTAAAGCTATAATGTAAACTTTGAATAAATTGTTATTTAAGATTTTAAAATAAATCGTGTATTTGTCACTCCAATTCCAAATCATGCAAAAACAAGTAAGAATCCCTATTGTTGTTGGGAAAGCCTATTTATGGAAAGGAAAAGAAAACCTTCTGATAAGTGGTCATCATCGAAAACAATAATATATTAATTATCTATATTATAGATTAATTTTAATTTTTTAAATATTAAGACTTCGTGCATACAGTAATATTTTGTGAATAATTATAGTTGTTATATTCAACGTTAATTATAACTTACATACAACCAAAAATACTCTTATTATGATTTTTCTGTTGATTCAAATTGTTAATATTAGCTCATTATAAGTTTTAAATAAAAAAATAATTTAATATGCAATATGTTAGTTGAATTACATTGAATCACTCATTAGTGAGATTTGCTCAGTAATATAAATTACATAGAACCTCAATTTTACAATAAATTATTATAATCAGGATCAATCATTTTTTTTTCTCGTATTTGGACAACCAACTTTTTAAGGAAAGGATTTGTCATATACAAAATCTTGGTTGACTTAAAATTCTAAATATTAGGACTTCCTACTTTGTTGAATAACGAGATATTTAATAACTAAAAAATCTTAATTTATTTCGAGATCCTAAATATTAGGAAAGTAAACTTTTATAATTTTGTCCAATGTAATATTTATTTTTAAAGGGTAAAAAAGGCAAATGACATTTCACTAAGAGGCTTCGTGCTTTTTCAGATCTTGTTTTGTTGTAAATAATTTTTCACATCTCAATATAACCATTAAAAAGTGTAGCGTAAATTTTTGTTTCGTGTAAAAAATTTCACTTTAAGTTAATCTGATGGTTAAAACTATAATATAGAAAGACATGAAATAATTTATATTATTATTGATATAAAATAATAATTACCTCTTTGTCAACTAATGTCACAATTTTTCGGGTGCCTTGATTTGTTTTATTGTTGAACTCTTTTACTATTCCACTCCCAAACACTAACACTCGTATTACCTAATATGAATCAGATACTCTTAGACTATTTATTGCGACACATTGGTCTGACAATTCCTTTTCACTGGCCATTGCAGGTGTACCTAAAATAAAACATAAGAGTTTTATAAGTTATCAAAGTGACTAATTCAATAATTGATTGTTTTTATGATATAAGGAAGATTGTTTACCTGAACGAATGTAATTGTTCAAATCTGAGTGATTCAAGCATGGCAATTGCAAATAACGCAAATCATTAATATTACACAAATAACATGTATTAAAATTGTAAATTATTGTTGCATGGCAATTGCAAATAATGCAACAATAAAGATAAATTGTTAATGCAACAATAAAAACTGGTGCATGCAAATGTGCTTGCAAAATACGAAGTAGCAAAAAATGTTGATATTAGTAAAAAAAAAAAAAAAACCTGGAATTGCAGTGTTGGAATAGGGCAAAGTTTGGCAATTAATTTTTGACATTGTAGCTTCTTTTATAGAAGTATTTTGGTACACAATTTGACACATAAAACAAATTATATGCTCGTGGACAATCTAACTACAAAATTTTCTAGTGTACATGCGTATTTACTTTCCTTGTATGACAAATAAAGTCATTATTTAGAGTTGAACAAAGTAGTAAAAGTTTAGGAAAAAAGTTATTAACTATTCTGGTGTACAAAAAAATTATCAAATATTTATTACTCCAAAGAGTAGGGAATTTAATCAAAGTCAAATACATATACGGTCAGTTAATGAGATTGAACCAAATAGCTAAAGTGTAGGAAATTGTTTTTATTTACTTTCCTCATGTAAGAAACGTGAAGAAATTTTTTACCAAATAATTAATGCAAACAAAAGAAGTCATTTACAGTGGAGTCAAGGAAAGCCAAACTTTAGGGAAAAAAATTTATTAACTTTTTTTGTGTAAGAAACATGAAGAAAAATTATAACAAATAAGTAAAGCAAAATTTAATAACAAATAATTCTGGCAAAAATTTACCAAAATAATATCGTGAACATTCCAAAATTGTCTAATTTTTATTAAGTATTAATGAAATACTTAAATTACTATATTGTCCAATATGAACTCTATGTTTTAAAGGATAAAAAGGGTGAACGACATTTCACTAAGAGCATTCGTACTTTTAATATAATATAGACTAGTATGACTTAAGTATAGATACATCCCTTATATTTTTAAATCAGATACTTATATTCCTCGTATTTTTGCATAGTTTCTTACACCTTCCATCTCAATTTATGTGGCAGAGTTTGGATTTCGAGAATCAAATGAGTTTTTTTACTATAATTTTTTCATATGCCGTTTAGATATTTTAAATTGTTAATTATTGTGACTTAACTTTTTATGTAGTTTCTAAATATATAAATTTTGTTTCAAAAAATTTAAAAATTCTATGTTTGAATTCACACTTAAAATTAAAAAGTTTGACTGTTGAAATCCAAGCCCCGCCACATAAACTCGGACAGAAAGAGTGATAAGTTTAAGATAATATTCAAGATCTGAATGGTCCACATCTACACTCATTAAATGGTAAAATTTTTAAAATATGCAATTAATGATTGAGGTTTGAACTATTTAGCTCCCGTTTGGGCATAGATTTTGGCTTTATTTTTTTCAAAATAAATTTGAAAACATTGTTTGTTTATAAAATGAAAGGTGCTATTTGGCCACACTATTAATAGCCTAATGATGGCCACACCCGTGTAAAGAACTTAAAACCCTTGATTTCATATCTGCCTTAACATCCATTATTTCCCTCCAAAATATTTTCCTCCCAAACAAAATAATAACTAGTTGATTATCCCAAAATATTGATCCCATAAAATCAGCATTCTCTCATGGGAAGATCAAAAGCCTTCGTATGTATATATATACTATTATGTACTATTTTTTAAAAATAAAATTTATATGAATGCGAAGATCCAAAGCCTTCATACGTATACGTATATTGTTAAATAAAAATTTATACAATATATAAATTCGAGTAACCTTGTTATACCATACACATATGATAAGAGAGCTTTCATTAAACACATAATGCATCACCCTTCCATTAACCTAAACATGAATACTAACTAAGAAACTAGTTCATTAAACTTGAATAACAACCTAGAAACTAGGTCAGAACATCTAAGGAATGCATTACACATATCTCAGGGTTGAATTCAGATAACAGTTTAATGAATGAAGATGAGTGGGTCAACATTGATTCAGATGACAACTTCAATGATGGAGAAGATCATGTTGACGATGTTGATGATGATGGCGGCCATTATTCAGAGGAAGAGAGAGAAGGCGGAGAGGAAATGGAAATGTCTAATGAGTTTAATGAAGAAGATCTAGTAATAGATCCAATTAATGTAATGTGGTTCAGTAATAAGGATATTATGTTTGATTTTTACAAAGAACATGCAAGATTATCAGGGGTTTGTATTGTAAAAAGAACATCAAATAAAAAATATGGTGATATTGTAAGATATGTGCAATATGGTTGTGATAGGTCTAGGAAACTAAGGAATAAGCATGTTACTAAGAGGAGGAACTGTCGTGCCAGAATAAATAGAATTTTGGAGGAGAATGGTTCATGGCATATTTCAAAGGTGGTTAAAAAGCATAATCATCAATTAAAACCAGCACTATTGTGATTGATCGCTGGACACATGTCGCTTAATTCTCTTAAGAGAGCTCTTACAGCCAAAGATATTGATGGCTTAAGACCCTAAAAAAATATAAGAGTCATTGAAGTACTTGCTGGTAGCCTAAAAAATTGGGTTGTACACCAAAGGACTATATAAATTATATTTTGAAGAGTAGAAAGCTTCGATTGCAAGAAGGGGACACACATTTATTACTCAAGTTCTCCAGTGACATGTAACAAAAAGATAGAAAAATTTACTACTCCATAGATGTGGATAGTTTTAGTCGACTTCGTAATGTCATATGGGTTCATTCACACTTTAAGGTTGCATATGAGGAGTTTTATGATGTAATATGCCTTAATACCAAGTGAGGATGCGTCCTATGTCTAGTGAGGATATAACAAGTTACAAAATGGCGCTCTCTACATGGCTTGGGGATCTAAGAAATGTTCATCCATTAGCTATCATGACTAACCAATGTGATAGTATTAAGGCTTCTATCAATACATTGATACCATATACGACACATAGATACTGTATATGACACATATTCGCAAAGTTGCCTATGAAGTTAAACAGAGTTCTTGATAGTAGGATTGCAAAGGCAGAATTTAGGGCTTTAGTCCTTGATAATATTAACGTTGTTGAGTTTGAGAGAAGATGGACTAATAATATTGCAAAATATTGTTGATACCCAATTTTGCCCTCATATTTTTCAAAATATATATACATACTTTCAAAATAGCATTTTTGCATCATTATTTAGTTTACAACCTCTACAAGCATTTTCCATGATTTTCCATAATTTTTAGAGCTTTACATTAATATTTTTATATTTAAATTATATAAATATTTAGTAATTTTCCCTTTAAATTATTTTGTGATGACTTAGCTACTTAAAATTATTATTTTACACCTATAATACATTGACCTGATTCCTGTTTCAGCCCAGGATATGTAGGAAACCTCTGAAGCAAAGGTTCGGTCAAATCTTTTTCAAAAAATGCTTCACACGGAGTATTCGGACGGGCAAAAATCGCTCGCTTTATCTTTGCGCGAAAACCCTTCGTGTCTTCGTGCAAAGAGGGGCAGCTGTAAGCACGTGATTTTTGCTTCACGGACAATCGCTCCAAAAGAAAATAAAAATAGTGGCAAAAGGCTTCGCTGTACAATTTTTCGATCTTTCCGTGACATGTGTTGTTAGTCGTTTGTGAGTCTGTCCATTTTGCATCTAGTCATTATCAAACAAAAATACAAAAAATATATGTGGCGTTAAAAGAAAATTCAAAAAAAAAAAAATTTCAAAAAATATAAATATATGTGCATCGTCCGTTTTAGGTTGTGATTTAACTTACTTGGTATGATAATTATGTTGAAACGCCATATTGTTATTTGTTTTAATTTCATTTGTTTTATTAGTTATTTTTATTTTTTTATTATTTTTATTATTTTTCTTTAAATTGGAAAACAAAAGAAAGTTGAAATCAATTTGGGCCCAAAAATAAAACAAAAAAAAGGCCCAAACCAACGATCTGACCCGGTCCAGACCAGGCCTGCCCAGGAACCTCCTGAAACGACGTCGTTTCAGGCAAATCAATCTGAGCCGTCCGTCCTAGCCGATCCAACGGCTCAGGACCTCTTTCAGCAACCCGTTTTTGAACCCGACCCAATAACCGGTCTGACCCAACCCCTCATTTAAACCAAACGACCCCGTTTAACTACTGAACGACCCCGTCTTGTTTCTCACCCTCAGATCCAAGCCGTTGAGATCGTATGATCCAACGGCTCAGATCCGATCAACCTCACCATATATAAACCTTCCCTTACACCCCACGCCCCCTATCCGAACCCCACCCCTCACTCGTCTCCTTCCCTGAACCCTGAAACCCCCAAACCCTAGCAGCCGCCCTAGTCTCCTTCGCCATTAAAGCCGGCGGCACGAACGCCGGTGACCACCCCCTGAACACCCTAAGACCCCCTCACTCCCCTGAACACGAATCCACTAACCACGAACCTCGAATCACTTTCGTTCGTCTCGAATCTTCATTTGAAGATTTGAGTCGAACCCGGATCTATGCCAAACCATCCCATCTTCATACCAGACACTCCCCTGACCTTCCTCGTGACCAAACCAAACTTGGTTTGGTCCGAATCTACCCACAACTCCCAAAAATCCAGATCTGGAAATCCAGACTTTTGAAACACATGCACCTGGGGAACCCGGCCAGTTTTGACATGGGTTTGAGGTCTAATAGACCTTAATCAAGGTGCTCTCATGTGAGAACACCCTGATTAAAGTTTGTTCGGCCTCAAAAGTTCGAAGATGAATCAGATTTGGGTCTGTGTGATTTAAACATTTTCGGTACGTTTTCCTTTCTTCTGTTTAGTTTTTAATTAAGTGGTCAGCATGTTTCGTTGGTTTTGTTTGTTATTTTTGTTATTTTTCATCCAGATTTCTTTCATCTCTTTAAAGACCTTTTTCTTTGGTCGGTTAATTTTCTATGGGTGTATTCTGAATGTACTCTGTGATGAACATGTTCGATTAGATTGGTCGTCAAATGAATAAACTTATATAGGTTCCCAGTTTTGAACACAGAATTGTCCGATGCCCTTTAGGTCCCTAAACATATTGTTTATGTGAGCGATTGATTATTACCTGTTATAATTAGTATAGTCGACTCGATAAATATCGTCGATTAGCTTTCTATAACTAATAAATCGAATGAGCTAATAAGGTCGCATGATTAATTGAGCTTTGTCACTGACTGTATGCCCCAGCATTGTTTGAAATGGTTTGTTGGCACTATAAAACTGACTGAAAAGGTTCAGCCCAGGCAGTCTTGAGTTCGAACTTTCATCAGTTCAAAAAATGCCCCGATGTTGCAGTAGGCAGGGGCAGTAATAATCAAGGTTGACAGGGGTATTCTGGGGTGTTAAAAAAGAACAAAAGTAATTAGTTTAAGTGAACTGACAAATGGGGTACTAAATTAGGATTAAACTAATGCCAATGGGGGGACAAGACACAAGAGTATGGGTTTAAAAGGAATACTAAAATAAGCCCATAATCCTGGATTAAAGAATAAACCAGACGTGGGGAACAAAGGGGGCTGGCATCAAGAGATGCTCAAGCATGGGTTTAACAGGGTAAGGGCAGGCTGCAAGTTGCAGCATGGGGGCAGCTTAGCTGCACTTGGTCACTTTGGCTTATAAATAGGCCATTCGAGAACTGAAAAAGGGCTGGACTTTTAGTCTTCAGAAAAAAAAAAAGAGAGAAAAGGCTGGAATTTTTAGTTTGAAAGCTGAAACTTTTAGTCTAAAAAGTTTTACTGAGTTTTAAAAAAAAAAAAGCTGAATAACATAAGTTAGTTTTCAAATAGATTGTAACCAAACACTGCCTGAAAGTTGTATAAGAGTTCATATTGGTCAAGCTGCCTTGGCTAAGTTCTGTTGTTCGCATTGATTGATCTGTTTGTGGTTGTTGAACTGTTGGTGTTGCTGCATTGAATACTCTGTTACTGCTGCTTGTTTCATCACTCTTTCCTGGGATTGCTCATTTGGTGCTCGACTATTTGCTGGTTTTCCTTATTCTGGGAAATATTGTTGGTTGTCGTGGGCTGTGGAAAACACTTGGATTGTTGATTTGTTGCTGTGTTGTTGCTGTGTATCTGCTGTTGCTGTGTTTACTACATACTGCCCAGCTGATCATTCCTTTCTTCTTTGTCCTCTATACCAGGTACACAACCAATGCACTGTCAAAAATGTAATTGGGAAATTTGAGCATGAATACAAATGAAAGTCCTGAAGAATGTCTTTTATACATAGATTGTTACATTAAATATTCATGTAATGTGTAGTAGTTTGCATTCTTGTTTAGATACTGAAGGTAGCCTGTGTGCCCAGTAGATGTCAATATGTGGTGATTGAATGCTAGTTTGTATATGAAAGTTGATAGATAAAAGGGTCTCCAATGCAGTAGGTTGTATCTTAGGTTTTATATGGTTAGCATGTCCTTAAATACATAGAACTATCCATGTTAGTTAATTTCATGTCCTTTTGATAAACTGTCTCCTTACAATTGGCAAACCATTGCCTTAAAATAAACGGCGCAAGTCTGCACTCCTCAACCTCACGAAGGTCGAGCCCGAATCAAACGAACCCAGCAGGCTTTCATCAGAAAGGCATTGGCCCAGGTCCAGCCGATACTGTGTGGGCTGGGTTCGGGCCCACGATGCTCGATTAGCTGCCCATGGGCATGGCCATGTTTTCTTATTCTGCAAAGGCACTCAGAATTCCGTTATAATAACCTGCAAGCATGTAATTGAATAGGGTCATTTTTATTCTCAACTAGTAGAGACAAATGCGACAAGAAACGTAGTTGCTATAGGATCTCCTTTTAAAATAAAGACGAGATGAGCTTCGACAAACAAAAACGCACAAGATGCGGGGCCCTCGTTAAACGTATATTATCGAAGCATTTAGTTTCTAGGACGGGTCGTTTAGCAAATCTCACAACCCTCCTAAATTAACAATACGTTAGACTCTTTTAGGACGCGCTTTAGTAAATCTTACCTTCTTAAACTCGGGTGCACATTTATGTGACCCAAATCCAATTCTCAATGGAGTCGAAATGTGTTTCTAATCACGGGTACATTGATTGTGACGTGGTTCGAGATGCGTGTCCATGGCGTTGCAAATTCATTTTAAAATAAGAATGAGATGAGCCTCATCAAATAAAAATACAAATTGCGGGGCCCTCAGTAAATATCTGCTTTAAAAATTGTTTAGACTTCAGGATGAACCGTTTAGTAAAATTCCACGGTCCTACCCAAAATAAATACGCTAGTCGCTTTAGGCACGCCTCTAATAATTTAATTTCCTTAAACTCGGGTGCACATTGATGTGACCCAAATCCAAATCTCAACGGAGTCAAAGTGTGTCGACGACCACGGGTACATTGATTGTAACGTGGTTCGAGATACATTTTATAACGTTGTAATTCTTGATAAAAATAATAGTAAATGATAAAAGCGGTTGAAGGATAAAATTTGCACATAAGTTCATACTTGTATAAAATCAGATAATCAAGCCGAATATAACAGTTGAGCGACCGTGCTAGAACCACGGAACTCGGGAATGCCTAACACCTTCTCCCGGGTTAACAGAATTCCTTATCCGGATTTCTGGTACGCAGACCATAATATAGAGTCATTCTTTTCCTCGATTCGGGATTAAAATTGGTGACTTGGGACACCCTAAATCTCCCAAGTGGCGACTCTGAAATAATTAAACCAATCCCGTTTCGATTGTCCTTTAATTGGAAAAAACTCCTGCGCCCTCGCGGGTGCGTAAAAAGGAGGTGTGACAGCTCTGGCGACTCTGCTGGGGATTTAAAAACCCAGAACCACTGGTTCAGGGTTAAGAATTCGAGCTTAGAGTAATTATTATTATTTGGCTTTATTTATTATCTGATTATTACATGTTTTGAGCCTAATGTGCTAAATGCTGCCTTTACCGCTTTGATATTATTTGAACTGTATATAAACTGTGCCGAAACCTTTCTCTTCTTGCCTCCGGGGATGTGCTCACTGGTTGAGACTCCCTATTCTGTTAGTGTCATACCCTAAATAAAAGAGGCTCGGAAAGTTTCTAAGCCGGCTGGCCTTTTGGTTCCCGGAAAGGAGCTCCTTCCTCAACTCGAGTTGTCCGCTCGGGTACACTGTCTAGAACACCGACCCAGGTTTTGAACATAGAATAACGTGACTTCATGCCGGATCCCTAGTAGGAACGCTTATTTGCATCACGTTGCATTTGACTTAGGGGACTCAACACAGGGGTTGGGTCCGTCTAGGACTAGCAACCTGATATGAAAAGGCCATCCTGATGCATCCTATTTGTTTTCCGTGCATTTATTTGTCTCGTGCCCGCATGCTGACCGGTGTTTGAATATTATGAATATTGTGAAATTGAAAAAAAGGAAATAGCGGTTAGGGAATTGATTGTTTATTTTTGAAAAAACCCAATACCCAAATACTGTCAAAACTCTGCCGAAATTTTGGAAAGAAAAAAAAACGTCTTATTAGTTTGTTTTTTTTTATAATAAAAAAGAAAGTCTTGTGTTGTCTTTACTTTTATTATTTGTTACAAATATATGTATATATATATATATATATATATATATATATATATTATGAAAAATTCAAAAGTTTTGCTTTATTTCAAAATGTATATATCTTTATTTATGGCAAAAGTATTTATCTTGTTAAAGGTCTAGAAAAGTCCTTTCGGGCTCCCAGTCATTAAAAAAAAAAAAAAAAAAAAAATAAAATCCAAAATATTTTCCGTTATTGACTTCTTTAGAAAGTTTTTATATATATATGAAAATTCAAAATTCACAAAAATCGCATATATTTTTTAGCAGGATAAGTGTCGTTTGTTAAAATCTTATTAATAAATGTGCAGAATGAGCACGATTCCGAATGAACCCTTTTCAATCATGAATAAAATTCCCCTCCAATTGCGGCTCTGGTGGAATGATTTGGGCAAAGAGGGGCATGACGAAATCAAGAAGTATCTGAAAGGCCTCACGAGTTTGTTGGATATCAGGCCACGAGGAGATATCATAAGGGCACTAGTCCCCCACTGGGATCCTGCGCACAATGTCTTCCGCTTCTCAGATTTCGAACTTACCCCAACTTTAGAAGAAATAGCAGGGTATATCGGCAGCACTGAGACTCCTTTGAGGCACAAATATCTGATTGCTCCAAGAGCTGTAGCAGTACACCGGTTCCTGGACTCCTTAAAGATAGTCAGAACAGTTCATAACCCTGACTTGGCAAAAGGTTTTTGCAGCATGAGTTTCATATATCAAAGATATGGTCACATAGGAGGATTCGACAAGCCAGAAAACCAGTTGTGCAGCAAAGGTAATCGCCAGAAGTGGGAAGAACATAGACGAATTGCTTTCATGATAACTTTCTTAGGACTACTAGTATTCCCAAGAAAAGATGGGAATATTGACATAAAGATAGCAGGGGTCGTCAGTACGTTGCTCACACAGAGTGATAGTACGTTGGCGCCCATGATAGTATCTGATATATTCCGGGCACTCACTTCTTGCAAAGCCGGAGGAAGCTTTTTCGAGGGTTGCAATTTGTTGTTGCAAATGTGGATGATCGAACACCTATGTCACCGAGCCCAGTTTCTGAGCCATGGATCCGCTGGAAAGACCTGCATAGAGGAGTTCTATACCAGAGTTGATGAAACCTACCTACCAGAAGGAGTTGTAGCATGGACCTCATATTTCCAAACCCTCAACGCCAGTCAAATACAGTGGGCGCTAGGATGGTTACCGATCGACGAAGTCATATACATGCCAGCAGCCAGGCCCCATTTTCTTTTAATGGGACTTAAGAGCATTCAACCATACGCGCCGCATCGGGTTTTAAGGCAACTTGGGAGGTATCAGATAGTGCCGAAAGACGAGGATCTGAGCATCCAGGTAATCGAGATCAGTCCCGACGGCCAGTTTCCTGAAGCAAGGGTTCGTCAAATTTGGAGCCAATGTCAATACTTAGAAGCAAATACTTGTGTATTGAATCGAGCAAAAGGGGAAGTTTCGCCCGGGTATCAGGCCTGGTACAAAGGGGAGACATCATCTGGAAGACCGACCAAAAGACCTCACCTGCAAGAATTTGCCAAATCTTCACAAGAACAGTGGGGCTGGTTGGCCAAAGAGCAGGAATATCTTGTCAAAGCAGGCAAACTGAAGCAACAAGTTCAGGATATGAAGTTTGAGTGCCAATTACAGTCTGCTGCCCACAAGGGAGAAAAGAACAAGTTAATCAGAGAAGGCGAGATCCTCAAAACTCAGATCCGGAGAATGAAAAAAGAGGCTAATAGCCAGCTAGGAAGCCGGGCAGATAAAAGATTGATAGCAGGGTTAAAAGATCAGGTTGCGGAATGCCAGGAAGATTTGGAAAAAGCCAGGGCCAGCACAGCAAAATTGCGAACCAAGTGGGCAAAGGGTGCGATGGCTCGGAGGCAGCACCTGCAACAAGTCATAAGGGAGTATGAACTGAGCATCGGGACATTAAGGGAAACGAATGCCTCTCTTCGAGAAAGGATCCTCAAGCAAACACGAAATGCCCAAGACGACAGAAGGCATTATTACGATGCAATGACCAGAATGGAAAGGCAAATGGAGATGTTCCAGGATCAGCTTGCCAACAATGCGCAAACACTGGGATTGAAGAACCAACAGATAAGGCATTTGTTCGCAGAAAGGGACAACATCCGGGGAAGGATTGATGAAATAGGGCATTACATCTACATGAAATGCTTGGCATATGAGCGAACACCTCGGAAGACCCTCCTTGTTTCCATCATGGGTTGCGTCCGCCGGATTATGAACGAATTGAAGAGCTTGCAAAGAGACCTTACACCTAGAGCCGCAAAAAGGCCGGATGATGCCTCACGGCCCCTTAAATTGGAGAATTAGTTTTGGTCAAGTCCTGTTTATTTGGCTTGGGTTGTTTTTCCATATGTTGTTTTCTTTTTCGTTAAACCGAGTTTGAAACCGTCGAGTTTGTACTATTGCTATTCCTTGCTTGATGTAATTTGTAATAGCAAAATTTTGAGAATGAATTCAATGATTTCACAAAAATTGTGTGTTTTTACTTTAAGGCAGAACTACGCCTGGTCTGATTCACGCGGGGACGTGATACGTAGGCAATCCCCATAAGATTCGACCGCTTTTAATAAATAAAGAAAAGAAAATGTAAATAAAATAAGACGCGGGGTTTCGCAGAATACTCTAAAAAGAGACGAATGAACAAACCGGGATGACGCATGTGGTTTGAAGCAAAGCATGTAGAAACGGTTAACTGCCTAGGTGCATTGCATCCTCTATGTGTTATGATCAAATCTGTTAAGCTCTAACACTAACAAAGTTTGTTGTTGTCTGATAACCAGACAGTTAGTTGTTAAAGAATTCTGGCAACACATTCATACCAAACCAGATCCAAAGGACCGGTAGCAACAAGCATGACTACTTCAGAGAATAGTAATGAGGAAGAAAGGCCGATGAGCCAGTTGCTAAAAGAGGCAATGGAAAAGATTGAAAGGATGGGACTAGAGATGCATGCAATGCAGCTAGCCCTGGCCAAAACACAAAAGAGCCCTGAGACACTGGGACACATGCCGGAATACCCTCACTCTGGCCCCTCCACAAGCCGCCCAAATCCCCTCTATCATCAAGAAAGAAGCCCTCATGATTCCCAAGCTCCACCACCCCATCAACCTCTCCCAACACCCAATATTCCCATTTTTGTGGGACCTGCATCAGCCCCTTTGCAGCGAACGACCAGTGAGCCATTGTTTCAGGCTCACGATACACAATACTATCCCCCCTGAACCTACATTCCATGCACCCGAACCACAGGCTTACAATCCCCATTTGGAAGTCCCGGCAGAGGTTGAGAAGCCGGTTAAGGCCCCTGAACAGGATGAAGTGTTGAGAAAGTTCAAAAGCCTGGAGCAATCCTTCAGGAACTTACACGGGCTGGGCAATCAAGTCAGCATGGCATACAAAGATCTGTGCCCTTTCCCAGATGTCCAACTCCCGGCAGGGTTCAAGATGCCCAAGTTTGATTTATATGAAGGGCACGGTGATCCCATGGCACATTTGCGGGGATTCTGTAGCAAAATGAGAGGGGCAGGAGGCAAGGATGAGCTTTTGATAGCTTATTTCGGCCAAAGTCTGAGCGGATCTGCACTGGAATGGTATACCAGGCAGGATTTCAGCAGGTGGTACACGTGGGATGATCTGGCACAGGCTTTTGCAGGTCATTTCCAGTACAATCTAGAGATAGTCCCTGACCGTCTCACGTTATTGAGAACTGGGAAGAAACCCGGGGAAAGTTTTCGCGAGTTCGGATTCCGCTGGAGAGAACAAGCAGCTAGAGTCGATCCTCCCATGAGAGAGGGAGAAATGGTAGACTACTTTTTGCAGACATTGGATCCAACCTACTTTGGTCACTTGGTGACAACGGTTGGAAAATCTTTCAACGAGGTGGTCAAAATAGGGGTCATGATAGAAGAAGGTTTGAGGTCGGACAAGATCTTAAACTATTCGGCACTTAAGGCCACAACCCAGGCTATTCAAAGCGGCACGGGAGGTGCGCTAAGAAGAAAGAAAGAAGAGGTTGCCACGATCGAGGCAGGCAGTTGGCCCAGGGCTGGCAGGCCACACTACAACCAACCCAGGCCTCACAGGCCAAACTATCCATACAACCCACCACAAAATTTCTATCCACCTCGAGAACCGCATTGTTCCGTACACCAAGCCCAGATATACACTCAGCCCCCGGTTCGCCCACAATGGCGCGCACCGGCTCCCCAGAACATATATGCACCACCACAAAACACTTACCCTCCACCAAGGGCATATAGAAATCCTTCAGGGGCAGGTTTCCGGGGAAATCCAGATGCCAGAAATGACAGGTTGCGGAAGCAAAGAACCTTCACCGAACTGGGAGAAACCTACACCGCTGTGTTCCACAAGCTGCGGCAATTGGGTTTGGTTAGTCCCGTCCATACTCGGGAACCAAATCCCCCACCTCAGAATTTGGACCGTTCAATCAGTTGTGAATACTGTTCAGGGATGCTCGGGCACGATACCGAGAAGTGTTGGAAGTTAAGGCATGCCATACAGGATCTTATTGACACCAATAAGATCGAGGTCCAGACACCGGAGGCTCCTAACATCAACCAAAACCCGCTGCCAGCGCACCACGAAGCTCACATGATTGAGTTGGTGTGTGAGGGAGGTGAATTAAGAAAACCCTCACAAACAGTGATGATGATCCAAGCTGCCCCAAAAGAAGTCTTAACCAGGGGAGGAACAAATGTACAGTCGCAGGGAGAAGGTGTCAAGCCGGTAGTAATATGGGGGAAGAACCCGTCCGTCATAACAAGCAAACCCGAGCCAAGCAAATTGGTAATACCAGGGATCCTGCCCACACCGGCAGTCATGTTGAAAGGGGTATGTAGAGAACGGGTGACCATAAAGCCGGTGGTCCAACTGCCTGTGCTTGACAGCAGGGCTGTGCCCTGGAAATATGAAAAAGCAGTGGTAACGTACCAAGGAAAACAGGTGGAAGAAGTCAGTTGTGAAGCGCAAGGTTTGACTCGATCAGGTCGATGTTTTGCTCCGGCGGAGTTAAGAAAAACCAACCCAGTGGCAACCAAGAAGCCAGTGTCAGAAGAAGAGGCTGAAGACTTCCTGAGGAAGATGAAAGTACAAGACTATTCTGTGGTTGAGCAGCTGAGAAAAACACCTGCCCAGATCTCACTATTGTCATTACTCCTCCATTCCGAGGAACATCGTCGGGCCCTGTTAAAGATATTGAACGAGGCTCATGTACCCAGTGAGATTTCTGTAAACCACCTGGAAACCATTGCTAGCAAGATTTTCGAGGTGAACAGAGTGACATTCTCAGATGATGACCTGCCGGTGGAAGGTACGGAGCATAACAAAGCTCTATACCTAGCTGTCAAATGTGAAGACTCGGTGGTAACCCGAGTATTGGTGGATAACGGCTCAAGCGCCAATATTTGTCCATTGTCCACCCTGGACCAGTTAAAGATTGACCGTGGAAGAATCCGGGAGAATAGCATCTGTGTCCGAGGGTTTGACGGAAACGGAACAGCCACTGTGGGGGATGTTGTACTTGAACTAACCATTGGCCCGGTCCTGTTTACCATGGAATTCCAGGTATTGGACGCCACGGTATCTTACAACTTGCTGTTAGGACGACCCTGGATTCACGCAGCTAAAGCGGTGCCTTCCACCCTACATCAGACAGTGAAGTTCGAGTGGGAAAGACAAGAGGTCGTGTTGCACGGTGAGGATACAACATACACCATGGGCGGAATCATTGTGCCTTTCATAGAGACCAGTGATGACAAGGGTCCTTGGGTCTACCAGATTCTCGATACAGGGTCGGCCAACAAAATCTCTGAAGGAGAAATCATCCCGCACCCTAGGGTAGCTGCCGCAACAGTCATGATGGTATCGGAGATGCTGGGTAACGGATTTGTGCCGGGAAAAGGCCTGGGAGTTGAACTTCAAGGGATAGTCCAACCTGTTTCCCTTCCTAAGAATCTGGAAACCTTCGGGTTGGGGTTCAAACCAACCGCAGCAGACAGGAAGGAGGCGCGAAGAATGAAGAAGAAGGTCTGGTTTCTGCCTAAACCAGTGCCACGCCTCTCAAGGTCTTTTGTTAAAGCAAGTGCCAAGGGGTCAGCGATCCCAAAGATTCGAGGACCTTTGATCGGTGTAAATGAAGACCTGAATCAGAGTTTTGAGAGACTATTCGCAGATGTCAGTATGGTGGAAGCTGGAGAGGGTTCCAGCAGGGCAGAGATACAATTTGTGGGGCCTGAGGCCAAGACCAACAATTGGACGATTACTCCTCTCCCTGTCCGAGGGGAGTCTTGGTAGTAGGCTTTGATTAATGTTTTGTTTGTTTGTTTGTTTGATCGGATTATCCAAGGGTGTAATCCCAATTTTACTTTCGTTTTGTAAAAGTGTGAACCCTTTTTATCCTGCAAATTTAATAAAGTTCTTTTCTTTTGTCCCATTTTAATTTCTGGTTTTGTTTTCTTTCTGAACAGTTCTCTTTTTACTGGTCCTAATGACATGGCATGCACAACGGATCTTCGACCTAGTCTAATAAATCAATCTGAATCTGACTCAATGATGCAAGAGGTCGTTTGTGATAATGAATCCGAATGTGACGAAAGGGAAGCCTTCGAAGAAATAAATCGAGAACTATGCCAATTTGAAGAGAAACCCAAGCCTAACCTAAATGACACTGAGGCTGTGAACCTAGGAAACGCTGATAACATCCAAGAGACCAAAATTAGCATCCACATTGAGCCGAATGTCAAAGCAGAATTGATCGAAACTCTCAGGGAATTCAAAGATGTTTTTGCATGGTCATATGATGATATGCCTGGATTGAGCACCGATTTAGTGGTTCACAAATTGCCCACTGACCCGGCATACCCTCCGGTCAAGCAAAAACTAAGGAAATTTAAAACAGAAATGAGTGTAAAGATCAAAGAAGAGGTGATTAAGCAATTACAATCTAAGGTCATTCGGGTCACTCGGTATCCCGAGTGGCTGGCCAATGTGGTACCAGTCCCAAAGAAGGATGGAAAAATCAGGGTGTGCGTCGACTACCGCAATCTCAACAAAGCAAGTCCCAAGGACAATTTCCCGTTACCCAACATTCATATCCTGATCGATAATTGCGCTGGGCGCGAGATCGGATCCTTTGTGGATTGCTATGCGGGTTATCATCAGATCCTAATGGACGAAGAGGATGCTGAGAAGACAGCGTTTATTACGCCATGGGGAACCTACTGCTATCGGGTAATGCCGTTCGGGTTAAAGAACGCCGGGGCAACGTACATGCGAGCAATGACTGCGGTGTTTCATGACATGATACACAAGGAAATTGAGGTGTACGTCGATGATGTGATCATCAAATCTTGGCGTCAGGAGGACCATGTAGCAGACCTAAGGAGATTTTTCCAAAGACTCCGGAGGTATGATATCAAGCTTAACCCGGCCAAATGCGCATTCGGGGTTCCATCAGGGAAGTTGCTAGGATTCATCGTCAGTCGACGGGGGATTGAGTTGGACCCATCCAAAATTGAATCCATCCGAGATTTGCCACCGCCAAGGAACAAAACAGAGGTAATGAGCTTGCTGGGTAGACTCAATTATATCAGCAGGTTCATCGCTCAACTCACAGCAACTTGTGAGCCCATATTTCGGCTACTGAGAAAGGATGCTGCAGTAGGTTGGACGGCAGAGTGCCAGGAGGCTTTCGACCAAATCAAAGGGTATCTGTCTAATCCACCCGTATTGGTCCCGCCTAAGCCCGGGAAACCCCTAATCCTTTACCTGACGGTCTTGGAAAATTCATTTGGTTGTGTACTGGGGCAACATGATGACACAGGGAGGAAGGAGCAGGCCATCTACTATCTTAGCAAGAAATTCACAGTGCATGAGGTCAAGTACACTCAACTCGAGAAAACATGCTGCGCCCTGACTTGGGTAGCTCAGAAGTTGAAGCACTACCTGTCTTCATATACTACTTATCTCATATCCCGCTTGGACCCATTGAAGTATATCTTTCAGAAACCTATGCCCACGGGGAGGTTGGCAAAATGGCAAATTCTGCTCACAGAATTTGATATCATCTACGTGACAAGGACGGCCATGAAAGCCCAGGCACTGGCAGACCATTTGGCAGAAAATCCCGTTGATGAAAAATACGAGCCCTTAAGAACGTATTTTCCTGACGAAGAGGTGATGCATACGAATGAGTTGGAATTACCCGAGGAATCAGGTTGGAAGCTTTTCTTCGATGGAGCTGCAAACGCAAAAGGGGTTGGAATAGGGGCAGTACTCATTTCTGAAACAGGACGGCATTATCCTGTTACGGCCCAACTGCGCTTCTACTGCACTAACAATATGGCCGAATATGAGGCTTGCATTCTGGGTCTGCGCTTGGCTGCTGACATGGATGTCCAAGACGTCTTGGTCTTGGGAGACTCGGACCTCTTGGTACATCAAATTCAGGGGGAATGGGAAACACGAGATCTAAAGCTCATACCATACCGACAATGCTTGCATGATCTGAGCAAGCAATTTCGATCGGTGAAGTTCAAACACATCCCGAGAGTTCACAATGAGGTTGCAGATGCCTTAGCCACCTTAGCATCAATGCTGCACCACCCTGACAAAATGTATGTTGATCCTCTGCATATCCAAGTCCGTGATCAGCACGCCTACTGCAATACCATAGAAGAAGAAGCAGATGGCGAACCCTGGTTTCATGATATCAAGGAATACCTCAGAATGGGGATATATCCAGAACATGCCTCGGGAGACCAAAAAAGAGCCCTTCGGCGTTTATCGAATGGTTTCTTCCTCAGTGGAGGAGTATTGTACAAAAGAACCCCGGATTTGGGATTGTTGAGATGCGTAGATGCCAGTCAAGCAATGACGGTCATGGAAGAGGTACATGCGGGAGTTTGCGGACCACACATGAGCGGATATGTATTGGCGAGAAAGATCCTTCGAACAGGGTGTTATTGGCTCACCATGGAACGCGACTGTATCACTTTTGTGAGGAAATGCCATCAGTGCCAGATACATGGAGATTTGATTCATTCTCCGCCAACAGAGTTACATACGATGTCAGCACCTTGGCCGTTTGTGGCCTGGGGCATGGATGTCATCGGGCCCATCGAGCCAGCAGCATCCAACGGTCACAGGTTCATTCTAGTGACCATTGATTACTTCACCAAATGGGTTGAGGCTAAAACCTTCAAGTCGGTAACCAAGAAGGCAGTGGTGGACTTTATTCACTCCCATATCATCTGCAGATTTGGGATCCCAAAAGTGATCATCACGGATAACGGTGCGAATCTTAATAGCAGCTTGATGAGAGAGGTATGCCAACAATTCAAGATTACACACCGCAATTCCACCCCATATCGTCCTAAGGCAAATGGAGCAGTCGAAGCAGCCAATAAGAATATCAAGAAGATACTGCGAAAAATGGTGGAAGGGTCCAGACAGTGGCACGAGAAATTGCCCTTTGCTTTGTTGGGCTACCGCACTACCGTCCGGACTTCCATAGGCACAACTCCTTATTTGTTGGTGTATGGGACTGAGGCCGTGATACCAGCGGAGGTCGAAATTCCGTCCCTCCGAATTGTCGCTGAAGCCGGGATTGATGATGATGAATGGGTCAAAGCTCGATTGGAACAGTTGAGCCTGATAGATGAGAAAAGATTGGCAGCAGTGTGCCATGGTCAGCTGTACCAGAAGAGAATGGCAAGAACGTATAATAAAAAGGTGCGCCCCAGGAAGTTTGAAGTAGGGCAGCAGGTATTGAAGAAGATCCTCCCACATCAGGTCGAGGCGAAAGGCAAATTCGCCCCAAATTGGCAAGGGCCTTATATTGTGACCAGAGTCTTGGCCAATGGTGCCTTGTGTTTGACAGATGTCGAAGGTGGATGTGTCGACATGGCTATCAATTCAGATGCAGTCAAGAGATATTATGCGTAATTTCTTTAAATTATGGCAATTTTGGTTTATTTGTTTGTATTTGGCATTTGTTGAATAATGAGATGACGGAGGCAATTCTTTCTCCTATCCAAACACTTTTAACCTTCGCTTTCCCCTTTGAGCCTTGAGCAAATTCTTTCAATACCCCTCTTTTGGAATCACTAATGGGAAAGATATATAAAAAAAAAAAAAAAAAAAGAAAAGAAAGGAAAAGAAAAGAAAAAGAAAAAGAAAAGGAAAAGAAAATGAAAAGAAAGAAAAGAAAAATCAAGGAATATAAAACCGTGGGAACTACGTTTGACCTGATTCCTCAAAGAGGATACGTAGGCGCCTCACGGCTCGGTCATAGTATGCATCATAGCAAATATAGGATGCATAATGTACATAGTGTGCACAATATAGCACAATGTGCGTAACGCACGTAACTCAACATAAGCATAAAAAATAAAATTCTCCAAGCAAGAAAACTGGGGCAGAGGTTATGTTTTAAGTTCCAACAAAGGTTAGATTCCAAAAGTTGTAGCACATCACCCTTCAAATTGTTTTCATTTTTGTAGCCTTTCTTCAATCCCACACCAAAACCAACGTCAACATCCAAAAGACCTCCCGATCAATGTTCGAGAGATGCCAAATCCGGAAAATAAGGCCGAGAATAATACACCAAGCCCCAGCAAAGAAGAGGATCGTAAGATTGGGAACGAATTGATTAGTCAAAGGAATCTCCAGAAAAGAGGGTCGTATCTACAACACCCCGATTCCTCGAAAGAAATAAAATGAGAGAGTCTCATCGGTGAAAACCTTCGCAGGCACCGAGAGGCGATGTAAGATGAGGGATATAAAATGAGAGAGTCTTATTGGTGAAAACCTTCACAGGCACCATAAGGCGCCGGGAGATGAGAGAAAAGAGAGAGTCTCATTAGTGAAAACCCCTCGAAGGGCACTATGAGGCGACGAGACAGATCAGCGAAGCTACCACATTTGCAACAAGATGAACATCCATTTATCATCCCCAGCAAGTCAGACCGTCGGACAAATTGATTGATACAAATAGACTGGGTCGGGAATCTATGGTGCACGTCATGATCACGGGGACCAATTGTGTCCTCCAGATAAGTTCTTTGGATTGTCTCCTCCCACAAAAATATTGGTTCAGAAAGTTTTTCTTTTTTCCATATCTTTATTTCTTTTCCTAAAATGTGTCTTGAAAGGATTTTTCAAAGCTTACTACCAGAAACCAAAGGAGAATTCATCCAAATGCCGGATGATACAAACAGTCGTAAAGGCCGGTCCCAGGCAATGCAGGGATTGTGCCCGGAAATTTTGGAAGAAGTAAGCTCCAAAAGGGAGTGGTTTCGGGAGTTAGAAGCAGACCCCCACATCATGTGTTTAAAGAGAAAGAAGAAAAGGGGATAAATTGAAAACCGATCCCCAGCAGGCGAGAGACCCCCAACAGGCAACTTTGCCCGCCAACCAATTATGGGGACAAAGAGCAAGAAAAGGGGAAGAAAGGAAGACCATCCGCCAGAAAGGCACCCTCTACCACCACGATAAAAACTAATTAAATCCTTCTGTCTGCTGCAGGAAAGCAAAGGATTGACGAGAACAGCAACGCCAAGGGAGTCACCAAGTCCGGGGCAGAAAATTTTCTGCCGGTTGTCGAAATTTTCTCGGAAGAACGAGGAAGCAATTTTAATACTTTTAAGTTCTAGGTCGCCCACCAGTATAATGCGGGAATACATTTAAGTTCTAGGTCGCCCACCAGTATAATGCGGGAATACTTTTAAGTTCTAGGTCGCCCACCAGTATAATGCGGGAATACTTTTAAGTTCTAGGTCGCCCACCAGTATAATGCGGGAATACTTTTAAGTTCTAGGTCGCCCACCAGTATAATGCGGGAATACATTTAAGTTCTAGGTCGCCCACCAGTATAATGCGGGAATACTTTTAAGTTCTAGGTCGCCCACCAGTATAATGCGGGAATACTTTTAAGTTCTAGGTCGCCCACCAGTATAATGCGGGAATACTTTTAAGTTCTAGGTCGCCCACCAGTATAATGCGGGAATACTTTTAAGTTCTAGGTCGCCCACCAGTATAATGCGGGAATACTTTTAAGTTCTAGGTCGCCCACCAGTATAATGCGGGAATACTTTTAAGTTCTAGGTCGCCCACCAGTATAATGCGGGAATACTTTTAAGTTCTAGGTCGCCCACCAGTATAATGCGGGAATACATTTAAGTTCTAGGTCGCCCACCAGTATAATGCGGGAATACTTTTAAGTTCTAGGTCGCCCACCAGTATAATGCGGGAATACATTTAAGTTCTAGGTCGCCCACCAGTATAATGCGGGAATACTTTTAAGTTCTAGGTCGCCCACCAGTATAATGCGGGAATACTTTTAAGTTCTAGGTCGCCCACCAGTATAATGCGGGAATACTTTTAAGTTCTAGGTCGCCCACCAGTATAATGCGGGAATACTTTTAAGTTCTAGGTCGCCCACCAGTATAATGCGGGAATACTTTTAAGTTCTAGGTCGCCCACCAGTATAATGCGGGAATACTTTTAAGTTCTAGGTCGCCCACCAGTATAATGCGGGAATACTTTTAAGTTCTAGGTCGCCCACCAGTATAATGCGGGAATACATTTAAGTTCTAGGTCGCCCACCAGTATAATGCGGGAATACTTTTAAGTTCTAGGTCGCCCACCAGTATAATGCGGGAATACTTTTAAGTTCTAGGTCGCCCACCAGTATAATGCGGGAATACTTTTAAGTTCTAGGTCGCCCACCAGTATAATGCGGGAATACTTTTAAGTTCTAGGTCGCCCACCAGTATAATGCGGGAATACTTTTAAGTTCTAGGTCGCCCACCAGTATAATGCGGGAATACTTTTAAGTTCTAGGTCGCCCACCAGTATAATGCGGGAATACTTTTAAGTTCTAGGTCGCCCACCAGTATAATGCGGGAATACTTTTAAGTTCTAGGTCGCCCACCAGTATAATGCGGGAATACTTTTAAGTTCTAGGTCGCCCACCAGTATAATGCGGGAATACTTTTAAGTTCTAGGTCGCCCACCAGTATAATGCGGGAATACTTTTAAGTTCTAGGTCGCCCACCAGTATAATGCGGGAATACTTTTAAGTTCTAGGTCGCCCACCAGTATAATGCGGGAATACTCTTAAGTTCTAGGTCGCCCACCAGTATAATGCGGGAATACATTCAGCTCTAGATTTTGGAATCAGTCACCCCACCTGAAGACGGAAGGGTACAACAGAGATCCCCAAACGGGAAACAATGAAATCCCCAGCACCAAGAAGCAGACAACTGCAGAGGCAAGCGCGCAATTCAAAAGGAAAAAGGAACGCGTCTCAAAAGAAGTAGTTTGGGAACGTTGTAGCATGCCCAGTATAACAATTCCGATGAAAAGCCATGCCACTGAAGAAACCATTGGAAGATTTAAAGAAGAAAGTCGTATCCCCAGCAGATCAAGCAAAGTGATGAGAACTGACATTCAGAAAAGGTGAAGGACCGGCATCATCTCCAAGTTCACAAAATAAAGGCGTCAGAGGAAAGCGTTAGCCGACAAGAAAGCAAGGCAGCAAGAACAAGTTGAAGATGGATGAGATTTCAGGATCCTCAGTTTAGCTTAGCTTCTTGTTTTCCTTTTAGAGCAATGTAATAGGGAGATCGGTTGAGCAGTAGCATCCTACAGCAGCATACAGCAGCGCACAACAACAGCAAACACTACAGTCACACGGTAGTCCCAGCTACCAAAAATTTCCCGAACTACATTGACCTGATTCCTGTTTCAGCCCAGGATATGTAGGAAACCTCTGAAGCAAAGGTTCGGTCAAATCTTTTTCAAAAAATGCTTCACATGGAGTATTCGGACGGGCAAAAATCGCTCGCTTTATCTTTGCACGAAAACCCTTCGTGTCTTCGTGCAAAGAGGGGCAGCTGTAAGCACGTGATTTTTGCTTCACGGACAATCGCTCCAAAAGAAAATAAAAATAGTGGCAAAAGGCTTCGCTGTACAATTTTTCGATCTTTCCGTGACATGTGTTGTTAGTCGTTTGTGAGTCTGTCCATTTTGCATCTAGTCATTATCAAACAAAAATACAAAAAATATATGTGGCGTTAAAAGAAAATTCAAAAAAAAAAAAAATATAAATATATGTGCATCGTCCGTTTTAGGTTGTGATTTAACTTACTTGGTATGATAATTATGTTGAAACGCCATATTGTTATTTGTTTTAATTTCATTTGTTTTATTAGTTATTTTTATTTTTTTTATTATTTTTATTATTTTTCTTTAAATTGGAAAACAAAAGAAAGTTGAAATCAATTTGGGCCCAAAAATAAAACAAAAAAAAGGCCCAAACCAACGATCTGACCCGGTCCAGACCAGGCCTGCCCAGGAACCTCCTGAAACGACGTCGTTTCAGGCAAATCAATCTGAGCCGTCCGTCCTAGCCGATCCAACGGCTCAGGACCTCTTTCAGCAACCCGTTTTTGAACCCGACCCAATAACCGGTCTGACCCAACCCCTCATTTAAACCAAACGACCCCGTTTAACTACTGAACGACCCCGTCTTGTTTCTCACCCTCAGATCCAAGCCGTTGAGATCGTATGATCCAACGGCTCAGATCCGATCAACCTCACCATATATAAACCTTCCCTTACACCCCACGCCCCCTATCCGAACCCCACCCCTCACTCGTCTCCTTCCCTGAACCCTGAAACCCCCAAACCCTAGCAGCCGCCCTAGTCTCCTTCGCCATTAAAGCCGGCGGCACGAACGCCGGTGACCACCCCCTGAACACCCTAAGACCCCCTCACTCCCCTGAACACGAATCCACTAACCACGAACCTCGAATCACTTTCGTTCGTCTCGAATCTTCATTTGAAGATTTGAGTCGAACCCGGATCTATGCCAAACCATCCCATCTTCATACCAGACACTCCCCTGACCTTCCTCGTGACCAAACCAAACTTGGTTTGGTCCGAATCTACCCACAACTCCCAAAAATCCAGATCTGGAAATCCAGACTTTTGAAACACATGCACCTGGGGAACCCGGCCAGTTTTGACATGGGTTTGAGGTCTAATAGACCTTAATCAAGGTGCTCTCATGTGAGAACACCCTGATTAAAGTTTGTTCGGCCTCAAAAGTTCGAAGATGAATCAGATTTGGGTCTGTGTGATTTAAACATTTTCGGTACGTTTTCCTTTCTTCTGTTTAGTTTTTAATTAAGTGGTCAGCATGTTTCGTTGGTTTTGTTTGTTATTTTTGTTATTTTTCATCCAGATTTCTTTCATCTCTTTAAAGACCTTTTTCTTTGGTCGGTTAATTTTCTATGGGTGTATTCTGAATGTACTCTGTGATGAACATGTTCGATTAGATTGGTCGTCAAATGAATAAACTTATATAGGTTCCCAGTTTTGAACACAGAATTGTCCGATGCCCTTTAGGTCCCTAAACATATTGTTTATGTGAGCGATTGATTATTACCTGTTATAATTAGTATAGTCGACTCGATAAATATCGTCGATTAGCTTTCTATAACTAATAAATCGAATGAGCTAATAAGGTCGCATGATTAATTGAGCTTTGTCACTGACTGTATGCCCCAGCATTGTTTGAAATGGTTTGTTGGCACTATAAAACTGACTGAAAAGGTTCAGCCCAGGCAGTCTTGAGTTCGAACTTTCATCAGTTCAAAAAATGCCCCGATGTTGCAGTAGGCAGGGGCAGTAATAATCAAGGTTGACAGGGGTATTCTGGGGTGTTAAAAAAGAACAAAAGTAATTAGTTTAAGTGAACTGACAAATGGGGTACTAAATTAGGATTAAACTAATGCCAATGGGGGGACAAGACACAAGAGTATGGGTTTAAAAGGAATACTAAAATAAGCCCATAATCCTGGATTAAAGAATAAACCAGACGTGGGGAACAAAGGGGGCTGGCATCAAGAGATGCTCAAGCATGGGTTTAACAGGGTAAGGGCAGGCTGCAAGTTGCAGCATGGGGGCAGCTTAGCTGCACTTGGTCACTTTGGCTTATAAATAGGCCATTCGAGAACTGAAAAAGGGCTGGACTTTTAGTCTTCAGAAAAAAAAAAGAGAGAAAAGGCTGGAATTTTTAGTTTGAAAGCTGAAACTTTTAGTCTAAAAAGTTTTACTGAGTTTTAAAAAAAAAAAAAGCTGAATAACATAAGTTAGTTTTCAAATAGATTGTAACCAAACACTGCCTGAAAGTTGTATAAGAGTTCATATTGGTCAAGCTGCCTTGGCTAAGTTCTGTTGTTCGCATTGATTGATCTGTTTGTGGTTGTTGAACTGTTGGTGTTGCTGCATTGAATACTCTGTTACTGCTGCTTGTTTCATCACTCTTTCCTGGGATTGCTCATTTGGTGCTCGACTATTTGCTGGTTTTCCTTATTCTGGGAAATATTGTTGGTTGTCGTGGGCTGTGGAAAACACTTGGATTGTTGATTTGTTGCTGTGTTGTTGCTGTGTATCTGCTGTTGCTGTGTTTACTACATACTGCCCAGCTGATCATTCCTTTCTTCTTTGTCCTCTATACCAGGTACACAACCAATGCACTGTCAAAAATGTAATTGGGAAATTTGAGCATGAATACAAATGAAAGTCCTGAAGAATGTCTTTTATACATAGATTGTTACATTAAATATTCATGTAATGTGTAGTAGTTTGCATTCTTGTTTAGATACTGAAGGTAGCCTGTGTGCCCAGTAGATGTCAATATGTGGTGATTGAATGCTAGTTTGTATATGAAAGTTGATAGATAAAAGGGTCTCCAATGCAGTAGGTTGTATCTTAGGTTTTATATGGTTAGCATGTCCTTAAATACATAGAACTATCCATGTTAGTTAATTTCATGTCCTTTTGATAAACTGTCTCCTTACAATTGGCAAACCATTGCCTTAAAATAAACGGCGCAAGTCTGCACTCCTCAACCTCACGAAGGTCGAGCCCGAATCAAACGAACCCAGCAGGCTTTCATCAGAAAGGCATTGGCCCAGGTCCAGCCGATACTGTGTGGGCTGGGTTCGGGCCCACGATGCTCGATTAGCTGCCCATGGGCATGGCCATGTTTTCTTATTCTGCAAAGGCACTCAGAATTCCGTTATAATAACCTGCAAGCATGTAATTGAATAGGGTCATTTTTATTCTCAACTAGTAGAGACAAATGCGACAAGAAACGTAGTTGCTATAGGATCTCCTTTTAAAATAAAGACGAGATGAGCTTCGACAAACAAAAACGCACAAGATGCGGGGCCCTCGTTAAACGTATATTATCGAAGCATTTAGTTTCTAGGACGGGTCGTTTAGCAAATCTCACAACCCTCCTAAATTAACAATACGTTAGACTCTTTTAGGACGCGCTTTAGTAAATCTTACCTTCTTAAACTCGGGTGCACATTTATGTGACCCAAATCCAATTCTCAATGGAGTCGAAATGTGTTTCTAATCACGGGTACATTGATTGTGACGTGGTTCGAGATGCGTGTCCATGGCGTTGCAAATTCATTTTAAAATAAGAATGAGATGAGCCTCATCAAATAAAAATACAAATTGCGGGGCCCTCAGTAAATATCTGCTTTAAAAATTGTTTAGACTTCAGGATGAACCGTTTAGTAAAATTCCACGGTCCTACCCAAAATAAATACGCTAGTCGCTTTAGGCACGCCTCTAATAATTTAATTTCCTTAAACTCGGGTGCACATTGATGTGACCCAAATCCAAATCTCAACGGAGTCAAAGTGTGTCGACGACCACGGGTACATTGATTGTAACGTGGTTCGAGATACATTTTATAACGTTGTAATTCTTGATAAAAATAATAGTAAATGATAAAAGCGGTTGAAGGATAAAATTTGCACATAAGTTCATACTTGTATAAAATCAGATAATCAAGCCGAATATAACAGTTGAGCGACCGTGCTAGAACCACGGAACTCGGGAATGCCTAACACCTTCTCCCGGGTTAACAGAATTCCTTATCCGGATTTCTGGTACGCAGACCATAATATAGAGTCATTCTTTTCCTCGATTCGGGATTAAAATTGGTGACTTGGGACACCCTAAATCTCCCAAGTGGCGACTCTGAAATAATTAAACCAATCCCGTTTCGATTGTCCTTTAATTGGAAAAAACTCCTGCGCCCTCGCGGGTGCGTAAAAAGGAGGTGTGACAAATAATATCTTATTGTATTTACTAAGCATTTTATAAAGTATTTTGATAATTTTAAGGTATTTAAATAACAGCCCAATTTTAAACCTATTTTTCGGACCCAAAACTACCCAAACCTTAACCCAATTACCCCAAGCCCAAAACTAAACATCCCTTTTAAAGTACCCGGCCGACAACCTGCTCCAAATAACCCGCCCCATCCCCTTTACTATTCTGGCCGTTGATCTCGAGTGATCAATGGCTCACAATAACCCAACCCCCTTTAGTTACCCCCTTTCATCCAAAACTATAACTCATTTCCCCTTGCCCAGCCGCCTCATTACCCTTTTGTCTCTCCACCCGCCTCTATTAAACCCTAGCCGCCATAGCCCTAACCTTTTCCGATTTCAACTCAAACATGGAATCAATCCATGATCTACTTACCTATTTCGTGATACTCTACTATTACACGCATGTTTATGGAATTACTTAGTTCTTGCCCTATTTTTTGGCAAGAACTACTTCTCAAGAACGGGCCGATTTACTTTGGTTATGTGAAGATATGGACGATCTTTCGTCCATATACATTTTATATTGAATGATTCTTGCATTTTTGGTTCGATTCAAGTTGTCAGTCCCAACTAGGGTTTGAGATTTCCCCTTTTTCTTTACTGATTTTCTATTGATATTCTTCCCTTTCTTGTGTTTGACTAATATTTTTCTTATTTTTGTTTAACCCACTGTATTTCCCTATTTTTTAATTTTATTTGACTTAAAACTGACTCTAATTGATTTTTGTATGCTATTTTTCCTTATTCTCTGTTCAACCTAATGTCTTCCTTATTTTAAGTGTTATTTGCCTCTAACTGATTCTTGCATGCTATATTTTCCTTATTCTCTATTTAATTTACTGAACTTCCTTATTTTATGTGCTATTTGCCCTAAAACTGATTCTAATTGATTTTGGCATGTCATATTTTCCTTAGTCTGTGTTTAATTTAACTGTGATTCTATAGAATTTCTTCGTGTGTTGCTTTAGATATCACTATAATTCATAGAAATCACCCCCCCTCCAACCTTGAATGAATCCTTTTAAGCGATTTGTCTTGTGTCTGATTGACTGTCCTTTGTGTACTATATGGAATACTGTCTTAAAATTTGCTCTAAATATGTTTCCTTGCTGTCCTGATTTTTAAGATAAACCTTTTGTTCTTCTATAAACTATGACCTTACTTTCTATGCTAATGTGTTTCCCCAGTATGCTTTGGTTCATTTGCTACCTTGTCCTTTCAGTGATTATCACAATGTGTGTTCCCTTATCATGTCTATATGCTGATTAACATGGTACTATGATGTATTCAACTTAATTTGGATCTTTAGGTCCCAATTAGTTTAATTTCATTTATGCTTGTAAACCTATTTCTTTTCCTAATTCCTTCAATATAAGGTTGCCTATGTGGTACTTTATTATGTATACTATGCTGAACCTATTGATCTGTCTGACTAATTGTCATGTATGCTCAATTTGGTGTATTACTTGATTCCCATTACTCTATCACTATCCACTCTCCTTGCTTGCTACTCTACTATTCTGAATTCTCATTTTTAGCCGGCTGAAAGCCAAAGCTATTTAGGTTCTATTGTTGGCCTCCCTAGTGTGAGCACTGCTCGGGGTCCAATTGAGGCCTTTGTAAACTCTAACACACTAGGGTTTGGTCCTAGTCACTCCCTCAACCTCTAAAATTGTTCCTACTATCCTACTTCTCTGTCATGTATTGCGTACTTGTATTGGTTGTTCTGAGTGGTGCAACACTTGGTGCTATGGTTAAGCAATTGGTTTGGACTCTTCTATAAACCTTTGGGTCATGTATTGAACGTGGTTTTTGTTGAAGGTCCGGATGTGCTATGTGAGAGACATTGAAGGCCCAACAATGCTGGGTATTTAATTATTTTATTTGGGCCTACTATAGGCCTGTTCACTGTTATGTAATATTGCTACCTTACTCATTATTGGGCCTGTAATAATCTTTGTATGAACAATTGGGGTTGTTAGTAAAAGGGAATGGGTAGAATTTAATACCTACATGCAATGAGTAGATAACATGCCTATAGAACTTGGTAATATGTTTGCTATATGTGTTATTCACTCTCTATGCATACTATAGAAATCATGCCATTAGGGAAAGTACACACTCACACTACTTGTCTACAAGCAAAACATGAGCTCAAATGTTTCAAATATTCTTGGTGCTACGTGTTATTAGAAAACCTGTTCATAGGAACAAATGTCACTAAACTTTCCTTCAATTCGCTTCAGCATGTTTGTTAGATATTATGCCTATAGGATTTTGATCACCTCATTTGCTATTATCTCGTACTATACACTAGAAACCAAGCTTATAGGTTTTTAATCATCTCATTTATTACTGCATCACACTGTTCACCTGAAAAACATGTCTATAGGGTTAAGTATAATAATAAAATCAGCTTCATTAGAGATCCTGGCTATAGGATATCACTGTTCGTCTTAATAAGGGTCAATGTTGCATCTCTCAATATGATTTACTGTGCACTTAGGCCATTGTATGTCTTGATGCTTTATCACATAGAAATCATGTCTATAGGATTTGGGTTATTAATTCTGAATGGCTTAACACAGAATTTGTCTTGCGTGCATTTGTTGCTTAAGTGTGGAGGCGAATTTGAGTCTTAACTGCCTATATATGAAGTCCTATGTGTTTTTGTATGTCGCCTAGTTTTGACATTTCTGAGAGCCTAAGTAAGGTCTAGAACTATCCAAATAGAGGTCCAATACCTCTTGGACCATAGGTATGAGACGGGTATGCATGCATAGGGTATAACCTATAATTGAATTAGAATGCTTTTAGGTAACAACTTTAACATAATAATCGGGTAGCAGGAGATGATAGTTTATGACTGCTGAATAATATGAGTAACACCCCATTTTGCGGGAGTTACAAAGTATTATTTATGTTGCACAGGGTGATCCTTTAGGCTAAAAAACTTAGGACTCCCATCTTATTTCTCCTCTGTTTGAATCAAGTCGATGTATTCATCTATTCAAAATCTTTTGTAATAAATTCCCAAACATTGTGCTCTCTCTCTCCCTCTTCGTTTATTTGACTAATCCATATAATTCAAGTTCGGTCGTGACCTACAGTTGTGGACATCGAAGAGCGTCTAACACATTCGCTTTGAGGTAATTTGAGCCCTTACCCGATCTTTGGTGGTGTTGACTATTTGAAATAGAGTCATTTGCAAATAGGTGCCCTAATGCACCTTAAAAATTATTAGGTGGTGAATCTTCTCTTTTAACCCTTCATTTAAAAGAGTTATCATATGTCGAAGTCCGCTTTCGCGAGAAAATGGGCATGATAGCATGACGACTCTGCTGGGGATTTACACTTAGGTTCTTACCATAATGAACTTGGCTTATGTGGATTATTTTTTTTCTTTGCTATAAAACGCACATTCCTTTTCCATCTTTATTTGTTAAATTTTGCTATCACATGCGCACCCCTTTCCCTATTCACCTTATTCGTTATAACATGCACATCTCTTTCCTATTCACCCTTATTTGCTATAACTGCTCTTCATTTGTTTAAAGACTGCTATATATCATGCCGATCCCATCCCTACTCCCTTGTTTGCTTTATTACATTCTCGCATATATTCCACAAACTAACTTTTTCCTTTGTCTTTCTTTTATGTTTTTCATGTTTTACCTTAATACTGTATTTACTGCTTTCTACCTATTTATCATGCAAATACTTGGTAATGTGTTATTATCTCTGCATAAAGCATGCTCCACATCATATTCCACTCATGCCAATTATCAACATAGTGGCATTTGATGAGTGTCTGTGCTCTTCCAAAATTACCCTTTTAAAATCGAAAAGGCTTATTTGCTGTAGACTAGTCGATCAGCGGTGCAGTCGACGGTCCCGTGCCTTTCCCTCTCAAGTTGTCCATTTGAGAGTACCGGTCCAGGACACTCTAGAAACCCTACTCTAACACCAAATGTACATGCATCATGTTAAACCTAGTACGGGTTATAACATTTTCAACGTGATATCCCTTGAGATAAGCCTTGTCCAAAGTCCAACGGGATTCCCACAATCCCAATGGACACCATCACGTTATGTGCATTACTTGGAGAAAATATGCCAATATGTTGATCATTAGTGTGTAAATAGTCGAATCTGGAGGGGGAAAGGACTAACTCTATGTGTTTGCAGAAAATGAAACATGAAGTTCCCAGGTTCGGCATGGTCCAAAACATCCCACCTATGCTGCTGGATTGGTGGAAAAATCTTGCGCCTTGTGACAAGAATCATGTGAGAAGGGTCCTTGGTAATTTGCCATCTCTATTAGACATCTGACCAAATAGGGCATTGATTGAGGCTGCCACTATGTTTTGGGATGAGAAGAGGGTTATCTTCCGCTTCGGTGACATAGAGATGATTCCTCTCTTGGAGGAAATAGGAGGTTTCGCTAATCTGCCATGGGATAGTCCTAGATTATTGGTACCAGAGAATCGCACACCTCACGATTTTCTAAAAATGCTAGGTTTCAAGAAAACTGATGAATTGCTTTGTTTGAAGAAGTCATACATCTCATTCGAATTCCTTTATGAACATTATGGGCACAGAAAGCCATACCACCTTCATCATGATGAACTCGACATTACTTTTTTGGGTTGGACACACCGTCGAGTCTACATGTTCATTGTCTGCTTCTTGAGGTTGCTGATATTCCGATGAAAGGGGGAAATATACACACTCGTCTAGCCATGGTCGCCAAGATAATGGAAGGCATTGAGGGACAAACCAACACTATCATCCCCATGATCTTGGCTGAAATGTACCGCGCTCTATATCGGTGCAAGTAGGGATTCGGGCACTTCGAGGGTTGTAATCTGCTACTGCAAGTTTGGTTACTAGAATATTTTCAAAGAGGAGAGTATCGCCAAAAGCTCCTGCGTCGACCATTGAATGACCACATAGCTTACCATCACCCAAAGAGAATGACATTTATCCCAGACAAGTTTGCACAACCTGGGAATGTTGTGAGCTGGGTGCGCTTCTTCAGCAATCTGATAGACGAGCAGGTACATTGGATGTTCGAATAGTTTCCTAGCAGTGAGGTCATCATCAGGTCAAGAGAGACTACTCATCTAGTGCTAATCGGGTTGACGGAATTTATCCTTATGCTCCTATAAGGGTAATGAGACAAGTGGGAAGAAAATAGGTTATACCTCAGGTTTCCAACATGGTCCAGTACAAAGCATATTTTAAAGGGGACATTATACCATTCAAGTTCGAGGCACATCATATGTGGAATTAGAAAGTCATTGTGGAAAAGGATACTATTGAGCCAGACAGATATTATGCCGGTCATGTGTACTTCTATCCATCATGGCTAGTGGATGGCATAGCATGAGACGTCAAGCCGGGAATTAATCTGAAAAGCAGGATCATAGATGACGTTGCTGAAGCACAAGTAAAGTATAAGATGTTACGCAAGAGGGTCTTTGAATACGAAGCTATGCATCTAGAGCAACACAAATTGAATATGGAAGCAATCAATAAATGGAGGGAAATTGCCACCAAGTCAACAGAAAGATTGGAATATCTGGAGCAAGGGTTGATGGAACTTGAACGGAAAATGAGAAAGAGGATTGCAGGCTGTCAAAACATGGATGTAAATGAAGGAGGGCTCCTAGTAAAGGCTTATCTATTGCTGGATATGCACGACTTGGGGAATCTGATCGATGGAGTCAAAAGAGCCAAGCATGGGGAAGGTCCTTCTGAGATAGAGTAGATTAGGGGAATACTTTTTTATTGCTTTCTAGTTTGGTTTAGATTTTGATTGTAATAAGGCACATGTCTTTAGTAACTTTCTTATTATTGTCGTTTAGATGAAATTATTGGCATTAATTTTCTCTAAGTCTATGTGTCTCTAGGCCTACCTCGGGCACAACGAGGTCCCCCAATTAGGACGCGAATTTATTTTGCGAAGCATGTTTAATATTGCAAGCATTCTTTCAATACCCCTTGCTGACTTGGTTGCCTTTGTTTTTCTTTTCTTTTGTTTATTCCTATTCCCCAAGGTTGGTTCGTGCATCTGGCATCGTCCATATACATACTAGATCCAGAGGTCCTCCACCTCCTCCCCCGCCAAGTGATCCTAAAGGCAAAAGCAAAGGGAAAGGAAAGATGGATGATTTAAGTGGTATTAGAAAAGACCATGCAGAAAACGTTGAAACTTTGGACCTCGGAGTACTCCAGCATAGAATGAGTTGGTCCTGCGCCTGGAACAAAAAATATTGGAGTTACAATGAGAGCTTGAGTAGGTCTGGAACTTGGCAAACCTTTCTCTCACCCTGAATGTTCCCGACATTAACCAACAAAATGCCCAAAACCTGGCACCTCCTCGAAACACACGGAATCAAAACCCACCACCGAATCCTCCCACACCACATAAATACTCCACACCTCCTTAGAACCAAAACCCTCCACTGGTACCTACTCCTCAATAACACCATCACCATCCGACTCAATACCCACTAACGACCACATACCACACTCCCTAGAATGCATCACAACCTACTCCAGATCCATATAAAACTCAACCAATTACCACAATTACGACCAGATTCCCGGAGTCCACCAAAGAAATCCCATATACGTGGAAACTTTACCCTATTCCCCATAACAGACCCTATACATACCTGAATCCATGGAGAAGGGCCTGCTCATCAAGAACATGGCGGAGGAACTCAAGAAGCTTACTGGTAGAGTTCAAAGCCTTGAAGGTGGTAAAGGTATTGAGGGTTTGAATTATGAGGATTTGTGTATTCAGCCTGATGTAGAACTGTTGGAGGGTTAAACACCTCCTAAGTTTGAAATGCTTGACGGAACAAGTGATCCAAAGGTGCATTTGAGAACGTATTGTGACAAGCTTGTAGGGGTTGGCAAGGACGAACGAATCCGTATGAAGTTGTTCATAAGAAGCCTCACTGGAGACGCCTTGTCTTGGTACATCAGTCAGAACCCAAATAAGTGGGTTAATTGGGTAAGCATGGCGTCCGACTTCATGGACCGATTTAGGTTCAACACAGAAAATGCACTAGACGTTTTCTACATTCAGAATCTCAGAAAGAAGCCAACAAAAAATTTCCGCGAGTATGCTACTTGGTGGAGGTCTGAAACCGCAAAGGTAAGGCCATCACTAGAAGAAGAACAGATGAATAAGTTCTTTGTCAGAGCTCAGGATCTGCGGTACTATGAAAGGTTGATGGTTATTGAAAACCATAAGTTCTCTGATATCATCAAACTAGGAGAAAAAATAGAAGAAGGAATTAAGAGTGGAATGGTGACGAATTTCGAAGCACTCCAAGCCACAATAAAGCTTTGCAGTCGGGAGGTATATCTAAGAAGAAAAAAGTTGGTGCAGTAATGGTAGCCCAAGGTCTGAAGTCTCCTCTCACATACCAAACACCTCTACCCTACATATCAGCCTCCACCTCCTAGATACCAACAACCTACAGCTGCTTACCATACTTATAACACTCAACCAGCATACTATCACTCACCACTAGCCCGCTAAAATTACCAAAAAACCAAGACCAAATTTTGACTGCAGACCACCCAGACAATACACTCCGATTGCTGAACCCATAGACCAACTTTATGAGAGATTAAAGGTTGCCGGTTATGTCACTCCCATCACTGTTGTTGCTATGGAAAACTCTTCCCAGTGGATTAACCCAAAACAAGACATGTGCCTATCTCAGGCATGAAGGGTCACACCATTGATGAATGTCGCACTCTGAAGGACAAGATCCAGGCATTAATTGATACTAAAGTCATACAGGAAAAAGAAATTGCACCTAATCTTCGTAACAATCCTCTCCCAGATCATAGAGGTGAGGGAATAAATATGATAGAGACTGATGACAAGTAGGATCCGGAAGGGGCAACTGGACTTATTCGGGAGGGAGATGGTCCTAAAATATCTACAGTCACCCTCACACCCGTTGTACTGCAAACTCAGGCACCAATTGAAGTTGAGGTAGCCGCACCAACTCCATTTGAGGTTGAAGTAACAACACCATTCACCGTGATGGTAGCACCCACACCGTCTTATAAGTCTAATGTTATACCATGGGATTATGTTGCAGGCAAAAGGAAAGGAAAGGTAAAAATGGAAGAAACAGGTGCAGCACAAGGCATGACCAGAACCGGTAGGGTTTATACACCTGAGCATTTAGGAGGAACAAGCAAAGAAGATGCCTCTAAACCGCCTGTCATTAAGACTGGACTGGATGACCTTTGGAGAAAGTTTCAAGCGAGAGAATATTCTATGGTTGATCATCTGAACAAAACCCCCGCTCAAATATCCATTTTATCACTACTTCTAAACTCTGAGGCACATAGGAATACCCTGATAAAGGTACTGAATGAAGCCTATGTACCCAATAACATCACCAGTGGAGAAATGGACAACATGGTAGGACAACTGTTGGAAAGCCACAAGATCACTTTTCACGAAGATGAGCTGCCACCGGAAGGACTAAGTCACAACAGGGCACTACATATCACAGTGCAATTTGAGGATAAATTCATCGCCAGGGTCTTGATAGATGGGGGTTCAAATCTCAACATATGTCCGTTGACTACTCTGAAGAGGTTGGGTAAGGGTATGCATGAGATACGAGTAAGGATTATGAATGTGAAAGCATTTTATGGGTCTCAAAGGGCCACAATTGGAGAGATTAACCTCATCCTATAGATGGCCCCGACCTGGTTTGATGTCGAGTTTCAAGTGTTGGATATATCTGTAACCTACAATCTACTATTAGGATGACCCTGGATATATGTCGTTGGGGCCATAGTTTCTACTCTACATCAGGCTGTGAAGTATAATGGAATCATCATGAAGTGATCATCCATGGAGACGAGAGTAATCCTATTTATACCAATCAGACTGTTCAGGTCGTCGAGAATAGAAGGAAGTTGGGTGGAGAAATATACTATCACATCGAGCACATCAACGCAATTGAGAAAGACAAATGGTGGAGCAACAAGATAGAAAACACATTGTTATGGATAGGGTATGAGCCTGGCAAAGGTCTCAGCAAGAATCTCCAAGGGATCACCAAGTCGGTACAGTTGAAGCGTCATGGTACGATTTTGGGGCTTGGGTATGAATACACTTGGCAAGAGTATCAGGATTTGTCGCCACCATGGCATGGTCCTTATTATCTGCTAGAACAACCAGTACCGCATTTGCACCAGACATTTCAACAAGCTGACATGATATGGTGGTCCAAAGAAGATGAAGTTTTAACTGGCATAAGGAATCTATTTCTGGATGATGAAGACATGCACTGCAGTGTGATAGTTGAGGAGGAGGAGGAAGAGGAAGACCTTACTATTCAGACCATGGAAAAAGGAACTATTCTTAAGAATTGGACTGTTGCACCATCACGGGCCCGTCGAGTTCCTGGGTAGCCTGGCAATTAGCACAATTTATTTTTATAAGCAATTTTGAGAATTTAAGGAATTTTTAGTAATTTGTTTTGAACGTATTTTGTTTTGAAATAATTGTTCGAGTCATCGAGCTGTACTTGTTTTGATGTTTTCAAGATTTATTTAATGAATTGCTATTTTTAGTATTTATTATTATCCTTTACGTGTTTCTCTACATCGTTATTATTATTTATCCCGATGAACCTATGAATGTGACATGTAATGAGACAACGCAACATAAGTATAGTGATTCAGAGGATCTGGAAGACGATGTAATACCTGAGGAAATTGTCAGAGAGGTGGAAAATTTTGAAAACAAGCCTAAGTCAAGGAAACACGTATAAGTATTCACCTATCGACATCAGAGAAGGAAGAGTACATCCGGTTCCTGAAGGAGTACGAAGACATCTTTGTATGGTTTTATGATGATATGGCTGGCTTGAGCACATCCAAAGTGTCTCACAAGCTTAACTACAAACAACGGTATGAAAAGCTACCATTCGCTTTGCTTGGATATCGTACCACAGGTCACGCATCAACTGGGGCAACTTCTTATTTGCTGGTCTATGGTACTGACGCCGTCATTCCCGCCGAAGTAGAAATTCCTTCTTTGAGAATCATACAAGAGGCCGAACTAAGTGATGCAGAATGGATACAAAGTCGTTATGAACAACTGGATCTCATTGATAGAAAAAGAATGAATGCGGTATGTCATGGTCAACTTTACCAGAACCGAATATCTAGAGCTTTCAACAAAAAGGTCAGGCCTAGACAATTCACACCAGGGCAGTTGGTGCTAAAGCAGATCTTCCCGCATCAAGACGAAGCCAAAGGAAAATTTTCACCCAATTGGTAAGGGCCCTACATGGTTCACATAGTACTAATAGGAAGAGCACTCATATTTGCAGAAATGGACGGAGAGATTTGGCCAAAACCTATCAACTCAGACGCAGTCAAAAGATACTATGTTTAGATTATTTACATTTCTTCATTTGATGTAACTGAACTACGCTTGACTTGATTCCCGTTTAAGAGGGGATACATAGGCAACCCTGTGGGTTCGGTCATATCTTAATAAAATTTTCATTTTTCCACGGTCAGAAACTAGGGCAGAATTTTGAGGAGCGAGTCCAGCAAATTTCATCATACATAGAGTAGTCAGAAAATTGCTTTCAAACTGGGGCAGAATTTTGAGGAGGATCCTCAAAATTCTAAAGCAAAGAGGTCGCGATGTTTCTAAAATATGTCACATTCACTGGTTCATCTAACTTACTTGATAGCGCATATTACAATGTTTTAAAAGACAACTATATTTATCAAAGGCATGCATATTTTTCGAAAACTTCATTTCTATTCAGCCAGATGTTACCCAGGATAACTCAAGCAGGATCTCAAGATAGGAGCACAGGCAAGGCAGAAGACAAAAGCGCGAACCAACCTCCCCCACAGAACTCACAATTTTTCTTTGAATGCAGGTACAATAAGACAATGATACTCGCAGTGTGATGACCCAAAAGGTCATCACTTATTTTACAAGTTGATTCTATGTTCTGAGGTCTTAAAAATCTCTTTTTGTCTCACCTCGATTTGCATACGCAGTCCGGGCGCGTTTCCGGAAAGCTTTTATGTGAAAATTAAGTAAAATAATGAAATTGGCTTTTAAAGTTGAATAAGGTTGACTTGGGTCAACATTCTTGTTAAACGGATCCAAACCCATGATTTGACGGTCTCGTAGGGTCCGTAGTAAATTTCGGGACTTGGGCATATGCCCAGAATCGAATTCCGAGGTCCCAAGCTCGAGAAATAAATTTTTAAAGAAAATTGTTTTTCGGAAAATATAAAGGTTTTTAGAAGTGAATTGATGCATTTTCTTGATGGTATCGGGCCCGTATCTTGGTTTCGGATCTCGATACAAATTTGAAATAATAATTAAGATGAATCTGTAAAATTTGGTAAAGATCGGAGTTGGTTTGGTATAAAACAGACCTATAGTTGAAAAAATAGTAATTTTGATATTCTAGAGTGATTTCATGAATTTGAGGTTTAATTCATAGTTGTTGATGTTATTTTGATGATTTGATCGCTCGGTCAAGTCCGTATGATATTTTTTAGGTTAGTGTGTATGTTTGGTTTGGAGCCCCGAGGGCTCGGGTGAGTTTTTGATAGGCCACGGAGAGAAATTGGACTTAGAAAAGGTTGCTGGTATCTAGTATTTTTACTCAAGCCTCTGATCTCGCAATTGCAAGATCAGGCTTCATAATTGCGAAGTTCACAGGCATGGGAATTGCGACCTAGGTGTCGCAAATACGATCCTAGCCTGGGCAGGCCATGGTCGCAAATGCGACCATTTCTCGCAATTGCGGTGTCGCAAATGCGAAGGTGACATGATTTTTCCATGGTTGCAAATGCGATAGGTTCTTTGCATTTGCGAATACAGCAGGTCCTGAAGGGCTTCGCACGCAATTGCGACATCTGTGACCAGTGAATTAGGACCTAGACGCATTTTTCTTCATTTTTCAAACTCTGTCAAACCCTAAGCTCTCTTGGGCGATTTTCAAAAGAATAGTTCTTCTCCAAATCAATTGTAAGTTGTTTCTAACTTATTTTCTTTAATCTATAACATCTTTTCACATGATTTCAATCCAAAATCAAGGGTTTTCATGGGGGAAATTGGGTATTTTGGGTAGAACTTAGGATTTTTAAATTTTGGGGATTTGTACCTCGATTTGAGGTCCAATTTCAAAATAAATTATATATTTGAGTTCGTGGGTAAATGGTTAATTGAGTTTTGGTTCGAACCTCTGGTTTTGACCATGTGGGCCCGGGGTCGATTTTTGAATTTTTGGGGAAATCATTGGAAAACCTATTTTCATGCATTAGAATTGATCCATTTGGCATTTATTGATATCGTTAAGTAAATTGTGGCTAGATACAAGGGAATTGGTGGTGGAAATAAGAGGTAAAGCGATAATTGAGGCGTGAATTGTGTTCGTGGCATTAAGGTAAGTGTTTGATCTAACCTTAGCTTGAGGGATTACGAGTTGTGTCTTATTAGCTATGTGTTAATTGTTTAGTATGATGTATAGGCATGGTGACGAGTATCTATATGTTAGTGTCAAGCATGCCCGTGAGTCTTATACTATGATTAATGTGATTCCGTTTCGTATTATTCATGCTTTATATGATGATTTCTATTGTTAAACAAGGCTCTTAGAAGTATTATTGGTAATTGAACATTGTCGAGCGTTGGATCAAGTTGAGAATTGAGTTGTGAAGTAAATGTGGAAAAGAGAAGAGGTTTATGATATTTTCTCCCTTGACAGGATGTTATTGCTTTTGATATTATCTCCCTTGCCAGGATGTTATTACTCATGATATTGTCTCCCTTGCCGGGATATTGTTGTTATGCTATTGTTCCCTTGCCGAGATTTTTTTGTGATATTATTGATTCCCTTGCCCAAATTGCTTTGTGATTGTTGCTTGGGTTAGGAAGAGTGTAAATCATGAAGGGTGATGCCGTGCATGATTTTGAGAGTGTTAATGCATGAAGGGTGACGCCATGCCAATATTGTGAGGTAAATGCACGAAGGGTGATGCCGTGCCACACGATGTACAATGACGTTCCATGATATGAGTGATAATGCACGAAAGATAATTTCGTGCCATGATTATGTGAGGTAAAAGCACGAAGGGTGATGTCATGCCGATTATATTGATTCTTATGGTGAGGACGATAGTAAAAGCACAAAGGGTGATGCCGTGCACTATCCTTAACTGTAATTTCTGCCTTTACTTTTACTCTGTATATGATTTAACCGCACAACTTTATTTGGTAGTCTTGTCCTAGCCTCGTCACTACTTCATCGAGGTTAGGCTAGGCACTTACTAGCACATGGGGTCGGTTGTGCTGATACTACACTCTGCACAGTATGTAGATCCTGGTGCTGTAGCTTTTAGACCACAGTGAGGTTGCTGCCTTCAGTCCATCAGGCGACCCGAGGGAGTTCTGCAAGCGTCGCAGGCCTTGGCGTCTCCTTCTATCTTTCCATACTGTTTCATCTATATATTTCTGAAACAACTTGTATTTATCTTTCGGACCCCTATTTTTAGTATTCTTAGAGAGTGTGTGAAATTGTGACACCAGATTTGGGTAGTTTTTGTTTATGGATTTGTATCTGTATTAATATTAGATTGTTACATTTCATTCTTCCGCTTTATTATTTCCACTGTTTATACAATGCTAATTCACAACTGCTAAAGAATTAAAAATGGAAAAAGCTAAATAATTGTAATGGTTGGCTTGCCTAGCTTTCACTAGAATGCGCCATCACGACTCCCGAGGGTGGGAAATCCGTATCGTGAAAAGTTGGTATCAGAGCTCTAGGTTACTTAGGTCTCACAATTCACAGACAAGCTTAGTAGAGTCTGAGGGATCGGTACTAAGACGTTTGTATTTATCCCAGAGGCTACAGAGTTAGGAAAAACTTCACATATATTCTTTCATGTCGTGCGACTTGATTTCTCAATGCTAATTGAACTTCCACTCTGTTCTTTCACAGATGGTGAGAACACGTATCGCTTCATCAGCTGACCAGCAGCCCGAGCCCCCAGAAGCAGCTCATATGAGGGGTAGAGGTCGAGGCCGTGCTAGTGCCCGAGGCAGAGGTAGGGCTCAGGCCAGAGATCGAGCAGCAGCACCAGCGATAGAGCCTCAGGTTGAGTTTGACGATGAGGTTCCAGCCCAGACAGTTCCAACAGGACCATCTCAGGTCCCAGAGGGGTTCATCTCCACCCATGTACTTCAGGATGCTCTAGTCCGTCTAGTGGGCTTTATGGAGAGTGTCGCCTAAGTAGGCTTGCTTCCTGTAGCACCAGCCGTCTCTCTAGCTGGAGGAGGAGCCCAGACTCCTGCTACTCGCACTCCGAAGCAGATGGCTCCCCAGTTTCAGACTCCAGCAGCTCAGCCAGTTGGGGTAGCTCAGCCTGGTGTTGTGGCACAGACCGGAGAGGGGTCAGCTATGTCTGCTGATGCCTTGTGGAGATTGGATAGGTTCACCAAGCTTTTTACTACTACTTTTGGTGGTACATCTGAACATCCCCAGGATTATTTGGACAGCTGTCTGAGGTTCTTCGGAACATGGGGATAATGGAGACTAATGGGGTCGACTTTGCTGCTTTTCCTTTGTCTAGATCTGCCAAGACTTGGTGGAGATATTATTGTTTAGCTAGACCAGCTGGGTCACCGACTTTGACTTGGGATCAGTTCTCTCAGCTATTTCTGGAGAATTTTCTTCCTATCACTTAGAGGGAGAACTATCGGAGGCAGTTTGAGCGTCTCCACCAGGGTTCTAGGACTGTTACTCAGTATGAGACCAGATTTATTGACTTGACCCATCATGCTCTTCTTATACTTCCCAGAGAGAGAGAGAGAGAGAGAGAGAGATAGAGAGATAGGAGGTTCACTAAGGGACTCATTCAGCCTATTCGATTGTAGATGGCTAAGGAGACGGGGAACGAGATTTTCTTTTCAGGATGCGACCAATGTGGCCAGGAGAGTTGAGATCGTCATGCTCTTCTTATACTTACCAGAGAGAGAGAGAGAGAGAGAGGAGGTTCATTGAGGGACTCATTCAGCCTATTCGATTGCAGATGGCTAAGGAGACAGGGGAATGAGATTTTCTTTTCAGGATGCGGCCAATATGGCCAGGAGAGTTGAGATGGTTCTATCACATGGGAGTAGTCAGGGGTCTGACAAGAAGCCTCGTCATTCGGGCAGGTTCAGTGGTGCCTCATTTGGAGGTAGGGATTCTTTTGGTATGGGCCATTCTTCCAAGCCATTTTATTCAGCACTTCAGGCTTCTCACAGTGCTCCAGGTGGCCGTGGTTCTCATCTGCAGTATTCAGATCAGTTGCCCTACAGTGCACCGCCAGTCCTATTAATGTACCTCCGCTCCAGAGTTTTCAGAGTGGTTATTTAGGCCGTTAGGGTCAGTAGTCTCAGTAGCTGAGGGCTTGTTATACTTGTGGCGATACGAGGCATATTGCTAGATTTTTCCCTCGAGCACCAAGCAACTCTCAACATCAGGGTTCCCATGCCATGGTTCAGGCACCGAGTGTTCCACCGCTCGCTCAACTAGCTAGAGGGGGAGGTAGAGGTTCTAGAGGTGGAGATATAGGTATTAAAGGTGGAGGTCAGACTGCTAAAGGTGGAGGCCAGCTAGCAGGAGGCCGTCCTAGAGATGTAGTTTAGAGTGGTGGGGCCCAACCCTGATGTTATGCTCTTCCAGCCAAGCCTGAGGCTGAGGCGTCTGATATAGTTATCATAGGTACTGTTCTGGTTTGTAGTAGAGATGCTTCAGTTCTATTTGATCCAGGATCTATGTACTCCTATGTGTCATCTTATTTTGCACCATATCTAGTTATGCCTAGTAATTCTTTGAGTGCTCCTATATATGTGTCTACACCGGTGGGTGATTCTATTGTGGTAAATCGTGTCCATCGTTCATGTATAGTTGTTATTGGGGGTCTTGAGACTCGAGTAGATTTGTTACTTTTGGACATGGTTGATTTTGATGTCATATTGGGGATGGACTAGTTATCACCTTACCACGTTATCTTGGACTGTCATGCCAAGCCTATGACCTTAGCCTTGCTGGGTTTACCTCGTTTAGAGTGGAGAGGGACTCCTAGTCATTCTACCCGTAAGGTTATCTCATATATAAAGGCTCGGCGTATGGTCGAGAAGAGGTGTTTGGCCTATTTAGCATATGTTTATGATTCTAGTGCTGAGGTTCCTTCTATGGATTCTGTGCCTGTTGTTCGTGAGTTTCCTGATGTATTTCCTTCAGACCTGCTGGGTATGCCACCCGACAGGGATATTGACTTCTGCATTGATTTGGCTCCGAGCACTTAGCCCATTTCTATTCCGCCGTATCGTATGGATCCGCCTGAGTTGAAAGAATTAAAGGAGCAGTTACAAGACTTGCTTGATAAAGGCTTTATTAGACCTAGTATCTTGCCTTGGGGTGCATCGGTGTTGTTTGTTAAGAAGAAGGATGGGTCGATGGGTATGTGTATATATTATCGGTAGTTGAACAAGGTTACAATAAAGAATAAGTATCTATTGACAAGGATTGCTGATTTGTTTGATAAACTTCAGGGTGCCAAGGTATTTTCAAAGATTAACTTGAGATCTAGCTACTATCAGTTGAGGATTATGGCATCCGATATCCCTAAGACAACTTTCCGCACTCGGTACGGGCATTATGAGTTCTTGGTGATGTCATTCGGATTGACAAATGCGCCAGCAACTTTTATGGATTTGATGAACCGGGTGTTCAAGCCTTACGTGGATTCGTTTGTGATAGTCTTCATTGATGATATTTTGATTTATTCCTGCAGCCAAGAGGAGCATGAACAACATCTGAGAGTTGTTCTTCAGACTTTGAGAGATAGTCAGTTGTATGCTAAGTTTTCGAAGTGTGAGTTCTGGTTGAGTTCGGTTGCATTCTTGGGTCACGTGGTTTTAGTAGAGGGTATTCAGGTGGATCCGAAGAAGATAGAGGCAGTCAAGAACTATTCTAGACCCGCGTCAGCTACAAAGATCTGGAGTTTCTTGGGTTTGGCAGACTATTACCATCGGTTTGTGGAGGGGTTTTCATCCATTGCAGCCCCGATGACCAGGTCGACCTAGAAGGGTGCCCAGTTCAGGTGGTCGGACGAGTGTGAGGCGAGCTTTCAAAAGCTCAAGACAGCTTTGACTACGACATCGGTGTTGGTTTTGCCCACAGGTTCAGGGCCATATACAGTTTATTGTGATGCATCTCGTATTGGACTTGGTGCGGTGTTGATGTAGGATGGCAAGGTCATTGCTTATGCTTTACGACAATTGAAGATTCATGAGAAGAATTATCCAGTTCATGATTTGGAGTTAACAACCATTGTTCACGCGTTGAAGATTTGGAGGCATTATTTGTATGGCGTGTCATGTGAGGTGTTCACGGATCACAAGAGTATGCAGTATTTGTTCAAGCAGAAGGAGCTAAATTTGAGGTAGAGAAGGTGGTTGGAGATATTGAAAGACTATGATATCACCATCTTATATCATCCAAGAAATGCCAATGTGGTGACCGATGTTTTAAGTAGGAAGTCAGCTAGTATGGGCAGTCTTGCATATATTTCGGTCGGTGGGAGACCTCTTGCTTTGGATGTTCAGGCTTTGGCCAACCAGTTCGTGAGGTTGGATATTTCTGAGCCCAGTCGTGTGTTAGCTTTCACAGTCTCTAATTCATCATTATTTGAGCGTATCCGAGATCGGCAGTTTGATGATCCTCATTTGTGTGTCCTTAGGGACACGATGCAGCACGGAGGTGCCAAGCATGTTACATTAGGAGATGATGGAGTTTTGAGGATGCAGGGTCGAGTTTTTGTGCCTCATATGGATGGCTTTAAGAGTTGATCATAGATGAGGTCCATAGTTCCCAGTACTCTATTCATCCGAGCGTCGCTAAGATGTATCAGGATTTGCGGCAACATTATTGGTGGAGAAGGATGAAGAAGGATATTGTTGTATATGTGGCTCGGTGTTTTAATTGTCAGCAGGTAAAGTACGAGCATCAGAGACCTGGTGGTTTGTTCGAAAAGATTGAGATTCCTGAGTGGAAGTGGGAGCGTATCACTATGGACTTCGTGGTTGGACTCCCACGAACTCAGAGGAAGTTTGATGTAGTGTGGGTTATTTTTGATAGGCTGGCCAAGTCAGCACATTTCATTCCTGTGGCAGTCTCCTATTCTTCCGAAAGGTTAGCTAAGATTTATATCTGGGAGATTGTTCGTCTTCATGGTGTGCCCGTGTCTATCATTTCGGACCGAGGTACGCAATTTACCTCACATTTCTGGAGAGCAGTTCAGTGTGAGTTGGGCACACGGGTCGAGTTAAGCACACCATTTCATCCTTAGATGGATGGACAGTCCGAGCGCACTATTCAGATTTTGGAGGATATACTCTGAGCTTGTGTCATCGACTTTGGAGGCTCGTGGGATCAGTTCTTGCCTTTAGCAGAGTTTGCCTATAACAACAGCTACCAGTCGAGCATCCAGATGGCTCCTTATGAGGCTTTAAATGGTAGGCAGTGTTGGTCGCCGGTTGGATGGTTTGAGCCGGGAGAGGCTCGGTTGTTGGGTACGGATCTAGTACAAGATGCCTTGGACAAGGCCATGATCATTCAGGATAGGCTTCGTACAGCTCAGTCCAGGAAAAAGAGTTATGCCGACTGTAAGGTTCGTGATGTGGCATTCATGGTCGGCGAGTGGGTGTTGCTTCGGGTGTCGCCTATGAAGGGCGTGATGAGATTTGGGAAGAGGGGCAAACTTAGCTCTAGATTCATTGGCCCGTTTGAGATTCTTGATCGATTGGGAGAGGTGGCTTACAGACTTGCATTTCTGCCGAGTTTATCAGCCGTGCATCCAGTGTTTTATGTGTCCATGCTTCAGAAGTATCACGACGATCCATCCCACGTGTTAGATTTCAGCACTATCTAGTTGGACAAGGATTTGTCCTATGAAGAGGAGCCGGTAGCTATTCTGGACCGGCAGGTTCATCAGCTGAGATCGAAGAGTTTCCTTTCTGTTAGTATTTAGTGGAGAGGTTAGCCTGTTGAGGCAGCGACTTGGGATTCCGAGTCCGATATGCGGAGCCGATATCCCCATCTTTTCTCCGACTCAGGTACTTCTTTTCTATGTCTGTTCAAGGACGAACTGTTATTTTAGAGGTGGAGAATGTGATGACCCAAAAGGTCATCACTTGTTTTACAAGTCGATTCTGTGTTCCGAGGCCTTAAACCTTTATTTATCTCACCTCGATTTGCATACGCAGTCTGGGTGCGTTTTCGGAAAGCTTTTATGTGAAAACTAAGTAAAATGAGGAAATTGGCTTTCAAAGTTGAATAAGGTTGACTTGGGTTAACATTCTTAGTAAACGAACCGGACCCGTGATCCGACGGTCATAGGGTCCATAGTAAAATTCGGGACTTGGGCATATGCCCAGAATCGAATTCCGAGGTCCCAAGCTCGAGAAATAAATTATTAAAGAAAATTATTTTCTAAAAAATATAAAGGTTTTTAGAAGTGAATTGATGCATTTTCTTGATGGTATCGGGCCCGTATCTTGGTTTCGGAGCCCGGTACAGGTTTGAAATAATAATTAAGATGAATCTGTAAAATTTGGTAAATATCGGAGTTGGTTTGGTATAAAACGGACCTATAGTTGAGAAAATAGTAATTTTGATGTTCTTGAGTGATTTCATGAATTTGAGATTTAATTCATAGTTGTTGATGTTATTTTGACGATTTGATCGCTCGATCAAGTCCGTATAATGTTTTTAGGTTAGTGTGCATGTTTAGTTTGGAGCCCCGAGAGCTCGGGTGAGTTTTGGATAGGCCACGGAGTGAAATTGGACTTAGGAAAGGTTGCTGGTATATGGTATTTTTTGCTCATGCCTCTGATCTCGCAATTGCGAGATCAGGCTTCGCAATAGCGAGATCAGGCTTCGCAATTGCGAGATCAGGCTTCGCAATTGCGAAGTACTGAGGCATGGGAATTGTGACCCAGGTGTCGCAAATATGATCCTAGCCTGGGCAGGCCATGGTCGCAAATGCGACCATTTCTCGCAATTGCGATGTCGCAAATGTGACTAGTCCCTAGCAAATGCGAAGGTGACCGAATTTTTCCTTGGTCGCAAATGCGACAGATTCTTCGCATTTGCAAAGATAGCAGGTCTTGAAAGGGTTCACAATTGCTAACCCTGGTCGCAATTACGACATCTGCGATCAGTGAATTAGGACCTAGAAGCATTTTTCTTCATTTTTCAAACTCTCTCAAACCCTAAGCTCTCTTGGGCAATTTTCTAAAGAATAGTTCTTCTCCAAATCAATTGTAAGTTGTTTCTAACTCATTTTCTTTAATCTATAACATCTTTTCACATGATTTCGATCCAAAATCAGGGGTTTTAATGGGGAAAATTTGGTGTTTTGGGTAGAACTTAAGAATTTCAAATTTTGAGGATTTGGACCTCGATTGAGGTATGATTTCAAAACAAATTATATATTTGAGTTCGTAGGTGAATGGGTAACCAGATTTTGGTTTGAACCTCGGGTTTTGACCATGTGGGCTTGGGGTTGATTTTTGACTTTTTGGGGAAATCATTGGAAAACCTATTTTCATGCATTAGAATTGATTCATTTAGAATTTATTGATATCATTAAGTAAGCTGTGTCTAGATACAAGCGAATTGGTGGTGGAAACAAGAGGTAAAGTGATAGTTGAGGCGTAAATTGTGTTCGTGGCATTGAGATAAGTGTTTGGTCTAACCTTAGCTTGAGGGATTAGGAGTTGTGTCTTATTTGCTATGTGTTAATTGTTGAGTATGACATATAGGCATGGTGACGAGTATCTATACGTTGGTGCCAAGCATGCCCGTGAGTCTTATACTATGATTAATGTGACTTCGTTTTGTATTGTTCATACTTTATATGATGATTTCTATTGTTGAACAAGGCTTGTGGAAGTATTACTGGTAATTGAACATTGTCGAGCGTTGGCTCAAGTTGAGAATTGAGTTGTGAAGTAAATATGGAAAAGAGAAGAGGTTTATGATATTGTCTCCTTTGCCGGGATGTTATTGCTTTTGATATTATCTCCTTTTTCGGGATGTTATTACTCATGATATTGTCTCCCTTTCCGGGATATTGTTGTTATGCTATTGTTCCCTTGTCAGGATTGTTTTGTGATATTATTAATTCCCTTGCCCAAATTGCTTTGTTATTGTTGCTTGGGTGAGGAAGAGTGTAAATCACGAAGGGTGATGCCATGCATGATTTTGAGAGTGTTAATGTACGAAGGGTGATGCCGTGCCAATATTGTGAGGTAAAAGCACCAATGGTGATGCCGTGCTGCACGATTTACAATTCTGTGCCATGATATGAGTGATAATGCATGAAGGATAATTCCGTGCCATGATTATGTGAGGTAAAAGCACGAAGGGTGATGTCGTGCCGATTATATTGATTCTTATGGTGAGGACGATAGTAAAAACACAAAGGGTGATGCAGTGCACTTGTCTTTGATTTCTGATTCTTGTTGATAATTGAATTATAGTGTTCTTTACATTTATCTACTATTTTTCTATGGTTACTTGTTGTTCCCCGCAACATGTTTCCCCCTCCTATTCTTAACTGTAAATTTCTGCCTTTACTTTTACGTTGTACATGATTTAACCGTACAAGTTTATTTGGTAGTCTTGTCCTAACCTCATCACTACTTCGCTGAGGTTAAGTTAGGCACTTACCAGCACATGGGGTCGGTTATGCTGATACTACACTCTGTACTGTGTGTAGATCCTGGTTCTACAGCCTTTGGACCATAGTGAGGTTGTTGCCTTCAGTCCATCAGGCGATCCGAGGTAGTCCTGCAGGCGTCCGTAGGCCTTAGCGTCTCCTTCTATCTTTCCATACTGTTTCTTCTATGTATTTCTGAAACAGCTTGTATTTATCTTTCGGAACCCTATTTGTAGTATTCTAGATAGTCTGTGAAATTGTGACTCAAGATCTGGGTAGCTTTTATTTATGGATTTGTATCGGTATTAACATTAGATTGTTACATTTCATTCTTCTACTTTATTATTTCCGATGTTTATACAATGTTAATTCATAACTGCTAAAGGATTAAAAATGGAAAAAGGTAAATAATTGTAATGGTTGGCTTGCCTAGCTTTCACTAGTAGGCACCATCACGACTCTCGAGGGTGGAAAATCCGGGTCGTGACACGCAGATACATCAAGACACTGTCTTCAAGACAAAAAGTTATCTAGCACGAACATCTTCAGCTAAGAAATACTTTACTTTTCCATTTGTCTTCTATTCTTTGCATGAGGCTAAACATTGCCTCCCCAATTGCATAAGGCTAAGTACTGCCTTCTCCCCACATGAGACTAAGCATTGTCTCCTCTTTACATGAGACTAAGCATGAGGCTAAGCATTTCTTCCCTAATTGCATAAGCCTAAGCACTGCCTTTCCCCGCATGAGAGTAAGCATTGTCTCCTCTTCGCATGAGATTAAGAATTGTCTCTTCCTTGCATGTGGCTAAGAATTGCCTCCCTAATTGCATAAGGCTAAGCACTGCCTTTCCCTGCATGAGACTAAGCATTGTCTCCTCCTCCTGCATGAGGCTAAGCATTGCCTCCCCAATTGAATAAGGCTAAGCGCTGCCTTTCCCTGCATGAGACTAAGCATTGTCTCCTCCTCCTGCATGAGGCTAAGCATTGCCTCCCCAATTGCATAAGGCTAATCATTGCCTTTCCTTGCATCGAAACTAAGCATTGTCTCCTCTTCCCGCATGAGACTAAGCATTTTCTCCCTAATTGTATAAGGCTAAGTACTGCCTTTACTTGCATCGAGACTAAGCATTGTCTCCTCTTTCGGCATGAGGCTAAGCACTGCATCCCTTATTTGCATGAGACTAAGCACCATCTCCTCTTCTTGTATGAGGCTAAGCACTGCCTTTTCCCGCATAAGACCAAATGTTATCTCCATGATGTTATTCAAGACTTACCACTATCCTCTATTCACATGGGGCTAAACACTCCCTTAATCTTGTATCGCATAGGACCAAGCATCATATTCTTGCATTTAAGAGGCTGAAACATCGCCATTTTTATCCAAAGGCGTCATAGTCCGAAGGCATCATCCTCATAGCCGGAAAACAATATTCCATGGCCTGAGGATCTCTCAATATTACACATCATTATTCAAAGGCGTCATGGTTCAGAGGCACCATTATCATAGCCCGAGGACATCATTTCATGGCCTGTGAATCCCTTATCTCGCGATTCATGGCCCAGGACGTCATGGTCTAAGGACATCATCCTCACCATCCAAAGACAATCTTCATGATCCAAAGGAAACTTGCATCATGTTTAAATTCTCGCCATAGTCCATATATATTTGCATGCATCGTGTTTTAAGTTTTGCAGGTAATCTAGGAAGTAACCGTTCTTCAAACGGGAGCAATCTTCATTCCGGTTTTCGTTCATAATGTTCACATCCTGCAATTGTTTCAAACGTAACCGACCACCAATAATTTCCCACCTTTTAATCTATGACCGTTCAGATATTTGCCTGTGATATATCCATAATGTCTCAAATTCACATTCATGACTTCACATAAATTCATCCGATACTATCCTTCCCAAAAGAACACTTTCCAAACGTACAACCATTCCTACAACAACTCCATCGATTTCGCTCACCGTTGGATCTAGAACTACACACGGCCTAATTCCCCTAACACCAGGAATATGTAGGCAACTCAGGAACCAGGGTTTCCCCCCATTTTTTCAAAATTACATCCTCCCTCTCTCAACTCGGCCAAAATTGGTCATTATTTCTTTACCCGGCAACTCTTTCATCATTTCTAGGTAAAGAGGGGCAGCTGTTGATACCAAATTTTGTCCTCATATTTTTCAAAAAATATATATACTTTCAAAATAGAATTATTGCATCAGTATTTAGTTTATAAACCTATACAAGCATTTTCCATAATTTTTCATAATTTTTAGAGCTTTAAATTAATATTCTTACATTTAAATTATATAAATATTTAGTAATTATCCCTTTAAATTATTTTATGATGACTTAGTTACTTAAAATTATTATTTTCCACCTATAATGTATGTTTCAAATATTTTATTTTATTTCATACAATTACATTAGCATTTTTAAGCTATTTATCTAATTTTGCAATAATGGCCTATATTCATATATAAAAGCTCTTCATTTTATATTATTTGTGTCAAAATAGCATTTTTTTGTATTTTTATAATATAAAATTATTAATTTAACTATTTCAGTGTATAAATAATATCTTATTATATTTATTAAGCATTTTTATAAAGTATTTTAACAATTTTAGGGTATTTAAATAACAAAATAATTTTTAACCTATTTGTCAGACCCTAAACAACCCAAACCTTAGCCCAATTACCCTTAGGCTAAAACCACACCCCTTTTAAAATACCCGGCCGACAACCTACTCCAAATAACCCACCCCATCCCCTTACTATCCTGGTTGTTGATCTTATCCTGGCCGTTGATCTCAAGTGATCAACAGCCCACAATAACCCAGCCCCTTTTAATTACACCCTTCATCCAAAACCATAACCCATTTCCCCTTGACCAGCCGCCTCATTACCCTCTCGTCTCTCTCCCCGCCTCTGTTAAACCCTAGCTGCCATAGACCTAACCGTTTTCGATTCCAACTCAAACATGGAATCAATCTATGATCTACTTACCTATTTTGTGATACTCTAGTATTACATGCATGTTTATGGTATTACTTAGTTCTTGCCCTATTTTTGGCAAGAACTACTTCTCAAGAACGTGCCAATTTACTTTGGTTCTATGAAGATTTGGACGAACTTTCATCCATATACATGTTATATTGAACGATTCTTGAATTTTTGGTTCGATTCAAGTCGTCAGTCCCAACTAGGGTTTGAGATTTTCCCTTTTTCTTTACTGATTTTCGATTGATATTCTTCCCTTTCTTGTGTTTGACTGATATTTTTTTTATTTTGGTTTAACCCACTGTATTTCCCTATTTTTAAATTTTATTTGCCTTAAAACTGACTCTAATTGATTTTCGTATGCTATTTTTCCTTGTCCTCTGTTCAACCTACTGTATTCCTTATTTAAAGTGTTATTTGCCTCTAATTAATTTTTGCATGCTATATTTTCCTTATTCTCTGTTTAACTTACTGAACTTCCTTATTCTATGTGCCATTTGCCCTAAAACTGATTCTAATTGATTCTGGCATGTCATATTTTCCTTATTCTATATTTAATTTTACTGTGTTTCCCTATTTTATGTATTAGATTTGCTACTATATAAATCCCCCCCCTAAAACCCTTAAAACAAGACTTTGGAATTGCCTAATTACTGCTATTGTTCTCACTACTATCCTCTCTCACTCACTGTTACACTCGAGCACACTGCATTGGATTCTGGGCCGACTGAAAGCTAAGGCCGTTGAATGACCTCCTCTGGTGCAAGCACTGCTCAAAGCCCATTCTCGAGGCTCTTGTGAACTCTGAAGCATCGGAGACCTGGGTTTTTGCTGTTACGCTCTTTACTCTTTTGATTCTACTACTGGTTAGTGTTTTAAACCTTTGCAAAAGCCTTCGTATGTATATGTATACTATTATAGAAATCAGCATTCTCTCATGGGAAGATCAAAAGCCTTCGTATGTATATGTATACTATTATGTACTATTTTTTAAAAATAAAATTTATATGAATGCGAAGATCCAAAGCCTTCATACGTATACGTATATTGTTAAATAAAAATTTATACAATATATAAATTCGAGTAACCTTGTTATACCATACACATATGATAAGAGAGCTTTCATTAAACACATAATGCATCACCCTTCCATTAACCTAAACATGAATACTAACTAAGAAACTAGTTCATTAAACTAAAATAACAATCTAGAAACTAGGTCAGAACATCTAAGGAATGCATTACACATATCTTAGGGTTGAATTCAGATAACAGTTTAATGAATGAAGATGAGTGGGTCAACATTGATTCAGACGACAACTTCAATGATGGAGAAGATCATGTTGACGATGTTGATGATGATGGCGACCATTATTTAGAGGAAGAGAGAGAAGGCGGAGAGGAAATGGAAATGTCTAATGAGTTTAATGAAGAAGATCTAGTAATAGGTCCAATTAATGTAATGTGGTTCAGTAATAAGGATATTATGTTTGATTTTTACAAAGAACATGCAAGATTATCAGGGGTTTGTATTGTCAAAAGAACATCAAATAAAAAATGTGGTGATATTGTAAGATATGTGCAATATGGTTGTAATAGGTCTAGGAAACTAAGGAATAAGCATGTTACTAAGAGGAGGAACTGTCGTGCCAGAATAAATAGAATTTTGGAGGAGAATGGTTCATGGCATGTTTCAAAGGTGGTTAAAAAGCATAATCATCAATTAAAACCAGCACTATTGTGATTGATCGCTGGACACATGTCGCTTAATTCTCTTAAGAGAGCTCTTACAGTCAAAGATATTGATGGCTTAAGACCCTAAAAAAATATAAGAGTCATTGAAGTACTTGCCGGTAGCCTAAAAAATTGGGTTGTACACCAAAGGACTATATAAATTATATTTTGAAGAGTAGAAAGCTTCGATTGCAAGAAGGGGACACACATTTATTACTCAAGTTCTCCAGTGACATGTAACAAAAAGATAGGAAATTTTACTACTCCGTAGATGTGGATATTTTTAGTCGACTTCGTAATGTCATATGGGTTCATTCACACTTTAAGGTTGCATATGAGGAGTTTTATGATGTAATATGCCTTAATACCAAGTGAGGATGCGTCCTATGTCTAGTGAGGATATAACAAGTTACAAAATGGCGCTCTCTACATGGCTTGGGGATCTAAGAAATGTTCATCCATTAGCTATCATGACTAACCAATGTGATAGTATTAAGGCTTCTATCAATACATTGATGCCATATACGGCACATAGATACTGTATATGGCACATATTCGCAAAGTTGCCTATGAAGTTAAACAGAGTTCTTGATAGTAGGATTGCAAAGGCAGAATTTAGGGCTTTAGTCCTTGATAATATTAACGTTGTTGAGTTTGAGAGAAGATGGACTAATAATATTGCAAAATATTGTTGATACCCAATTTTGCCCTCATATTTTTCAAAATATATATACATACTTTCAAAATAGCATTTTTGCATCATTATTTAGTTTACAACCTCTACAAGCATTTTCCATAATTTTTAGAGCTTTAAATTAATATTTTTATATTTAAATTATATAAATATTTAGTAATTTTCCCTTTAAATTATTTTGTGATGACTTAGCTACTTAAAATTATTATTTTACACCTATAATATATGTTTCAAATATTTTATTTCATTTCATATAATTACATTAGCATTTTTAAGCTATTTATCTAATTTTGCAATAACGGCTTATATTCATACATAAAAGCTCTTCATTTTATATTATTTGTGTCAAAATAATATTTTTTATATTTTTATAATACAAAATTATTATTTTAAGTACTTCAGTGTATAAATAATATCTTATTGTATTTACTAAGCATTTTTATAAAGTATTTTGATAATTTTAAGGTATTTAAATAACAACCCAATTTTTAACCTATTTTTCGGACCCAAAACTACCCAAACCTTAACCCAATTACCCCAAGTCCAAAACCAAACATCCCTTTTAAAGTACCCGACCGACAACCTGATCCAAATAACCCGCCCCATCCCCTTTACTATTCTGGCCGTTGATCTCGAGTGATCAATGGCTCACAATAACCCAACCCCTTTTAGTTACCCCCTTCATCCAAAACTATAACTCATTTCCCCTTGCCCAGCCGCCTCATTACCCTTTTGTCTCTCTACCCGCCTCTGTTAAACCCTAGCCGCCATAGCCCTAACCTTTTCCGATTCCAACTCAAACATGGAATCAATCCATGATCTACTTACCTATTTCGTGATACTCTACTATTACACGTATGTTTATGGAATTACTTAGTTCTTGCCCTATTTTTTGGCAAGAACTACTTCTCAAGAACGGGCCGATTTACTTTGGTTATGTGAAGATCTGGACGATCTTTCGTCCATATACATTTTATATTGAATGATTCTTGATTTTTGGTTCGATTCAAGTTGTCAGTCCCAACTAGGGTTTGAGATTTCCCCTTTTTCTTTACTGATTTTCTATTGATATTTTCCCTTTCTTGTGTTTGACTGATATTTTTCTTATTTTGGTTTAACCCACTGTATTTCCCTATTTTTAAATTTTATTTGCCTTAAAACTGACTCTAATTGATTTTCGTATGCTATTTTTCCTTGTCCTCTGTTCAACCTACTGTATTCCTTATTTAAAGTGTTATTTGCCTCTAATTAATTTTTGCATGCTATATTTTCCTTATTCTCTGTTTAACTTACTGAACTTCCTTATTCTATGTGCCATTTGCCCTAAAACTGATTCTAATTGATTCTGGCATGTCATATTTTCCTTATTCTATATTTAATTTTACTGTGTTTCCCTATTTTATGTAGTAGATTTGCTACTATATAAATCCCTCCCCTAAAACCCTTAAAACAAGACTTTGGAATTGCCTAATTACTGCTATTGTTCTCACTACTATCCTCTCTCACTCACGGTTACACTCGAGCACATTGCATTGGATTCTGGGCCGACTGAAAGCTAAGGCCATTGAATGACCTCCTCTGGTACAAGCACTGCACAAAGCCCATTCTCGAGGCTCTTGTGAACTCTGAAGCATCGGAGACCTGGGTTTTTGCTGTTACGCTCTTTACTCTTTTGATTCTACTACTGGTTAGTGTTTTAAATCTTTGCAATGCTCAATTTCCTTCTTTCTTTTTGAAGTGTTTGAATTACTTGAGTATGATTTAACTTTGATAATGCTCAATAATCTTTGTCATTCTGTGATAATTGAACGCATGAGATAGTTTACTGTTTGACTTGCGCTTCTGTGATTCTTTGCTTTCTAAAATGAGTTCTATACCTCTAGCATCGGAGTATGTTTTGTTTTGGGCTTCAATGCAAGTCTATTTAGATATGAATCTGACTACTGTGACTATATGTTGTTAGTTATAAAATTTCTTCATGTGTTGCTTTAGATATCACTATAATTCATAAAAATCACCCCCCACCTTGAATGAATCCTTTAAGTGATGGGTCTAGTGTCTGATTGACTATCCTTTGTGTACTATATGGAATACTATCTTAAAATTTGCTCTAAGCATGTTTCCTTGTTGTCCTGATTTTTAAGATAAACCCTTTGTTCTTTTATCAACTATGTCTTTACTTTTTATGCTAATGTGTTTTCACAGTATGCGTTGGTTCATTTGCTACCTTGTCCTTTCAGTGATTATCACAATGTGTGTTCCCTTGTCATGTCTATATGCTTATTAACATGGTACTAGGATGTACTCAACTTAATTTGGATTTTTAGGTCCCAATTAGTTTATTTCATGTATGCTTGTAAACCTATTTCTTTTCCTAATTCCTTCAATATAAGGTTGTCTATGTGGTACTTTGTTATGTATACTTTGCTGAACCTATTGACCTGCCTGACTAGTTTCCCTGTATTCTCAATTTGGTATATTACTTGATTCCCATTCCTCTATCACTATCCACTCTCTTTGCTTGCTACTCTGCAATTCTGAATTTTCATTCTTAGCCGGCTGAAAGCCAAGGCTATCTAGGTTTTATTGTTGGCCTCCCTAGTGTGAGCACTGCTCGGAGTTCAATTGAGGCCCTTGTGAACTCTCACACACTAGGGCTTGGTCCTAGTCACTCCCTCAACCTCCAGAAGTGTTCATACTATCCTACTTCTCTGTTGTGTATTGTGTACCTGTATTGGTTGTTTTGAGTGGTGCAACACTTGGTAATATGGTTAAGCAATTGGTTTGGACTCTTTTATGAACCTTTGGGTCATGTATTGATTGTGGTTTTTGTTAAAGGATCGGGTGTGCTATGTGAGAGACTTTGAAGGTCCAACAATGCTGGGTATTTAGTTATTTTATTTGGACCTACTATAGGCCTGTTCACTGTTATGTAATATTGCTACCTTACTCATTATTGGGCCTGTAATAATCTTTGTATGAATAATTGGGGTTGTTAGTAAAAGGGAATGGGAAGAATTTAATACCTACATGCAATGGGTAGATAATATGTCTATAGAACTTGGTAATATGTTTGCTATATGTGTCATTCACTCTCTATGCACACTATAGAAATCATGCCATTAGGGAAAGCACACACTCACACTACTTGTCTACAAGCAAAACATGAGCTCAAATGTTTCAATTATTCTTGTTGCTACGTGTTATTAGAAAAATTGCTCATAGGAACAAATGTCACTGAACTTTCCTTCAATTCGCTTCAACATATTCGTTAGATATTATGCCTATAGGATTTTGATCACCTCATTTGCTATTATCTCATACTGTCAACCAGAAACCAAGCTTATAGGATTTTAATCATCTCATTTATTATTGCATCACACTGTTCACCTGGAAAACATGTCTATAGGGTTAAGTATAATAATAAAATTAGCTTCAAGTGTTAATCATTAGAGATCCTGGCTATAGGATATCACTGTTCGTCTTAATAAGGGTCAATGTTGCATATCTCAATATGATTTATTGTGCACTTAGGACATTATCAATGCGTAAATAATTATGGCCCCTTCTCAATAGTTTTTCATTATCCCTTACTACACGAGTCATCTAGACATAACATGAAACCTATAATCTCAATAATCAGCGTATATAACCCTGTCTGTGAGCAGCGTCCAACCTTTGAAATAGTTGTATGTCTTGATGCTTTATCACATAGAAATTATGTCTATAGGATTTGAGTTACTAATTCCGAACGGCTTAACACAAAATTTGTCTTGCGTGCATTTGTTGCTTAAGTGTGGAGGCGAATTTGAGCCTTAATTGCATATATGTGAAGTCTTATGTGTTTTTATATCTCGCCTAATTTTGACATTTCTAAAAGCCTAATTAAGGTCTAGAACCATCCAAAGAGAGGTCCAATACCTCCTAGACCATAGCTATGGGATAGGTAGTGCACGCATAAGGTACAACCTATAATTGAATTAGAATGCATTTAGGTAACAACTTTAAAATAGTAATCGGGTAGCAGGAGATGATAGTCTATGCCCGCTGAATAATATGAGTAACACCCCATCTTAAGGGAGTTACAAAGTATTATTTATATTGCACGGGTTGATCCTTTAGGCTAAAAAACTCATGAACCCCCATCTTATTTCTTCTCCGTTTGAATCAAGTCGATGTATTCATCTAATCAAAATCTTTTATAATAAAATTCTCAAACTTTGTGCTCTCTTGCTCTTCATTTAATTGACTAATCCATAAAATTCAAGTTCGGCCGGGACCCAAAGTTGTAGACCTCGAGATTGCCTAATACCTTCTCTTTTAGGTAATTTGAGCCCTTACCTGATCTTTGGTGGCGTTGATTAGTTGAAATAGAGTCATTTGAAAATAGATGTCCTAACGTACCTTAAAAATTGTTAGGTGACGACTCTTATTTTTTAACCCTTCTTTTAAAAGAATTGTCACACGTCGACGCCCTCTTTCGCGAGAAAATGGGGCGCGACAAATATAACTTAGATAAAAGGGATTGGTTTTAAAAGCTTTATTTGGAGAAAGAAAAAAAGGGTTCTTGTATATCTAAATAACCACTTTTGGGCTGGGATATTGTCCACATAAAAAAGTGAAGGAATGCATGCTTTCTTTGATGGATTTATCACCTGTCAAAACACTTTGAAGCTGTTTGTTTAGCAATATGAGTTAGCCATAAGACCTAAGTTTGAGAAAAAATTGGAAACTAAATATAGGTCAAGGTGCTTTGAACGAAAATATTTTTCTGAATTAGCATGGGAGGAACAACTTCAAGCATGTTATACTTGTGAAGTATTTGAATTTTTTCAAGTACAGTTAAGGAAACTGTACCATTGTGAAATCAGCACCCTTGAAGATCATCAAGAAAACCCTGGAGTTTTAACACTAGAGATCCATTTGTCTTCATGGTTGAATATACACCTATTGGAGAATATCTAAGTTGCAGCTACAAGTGGTTTGAAATAAGAGGTATTCTATGTTGCGATATACTTAACGTGATGTCTCATAAGAGGATTGAAAACGTTAATGAGATGTATATATTGAGAAGGTGGAGAAGAGATATTATTCGTCCACACTTGAAACGTTTCTTTCTAGGAGGTTACCCACGTATGACTTCTAAATACACGATGTACAAGTAACTATTGAAGCATTTTGAATAGTTTTGTAATATTGCATTGGACAATAAAGTGTTGAGGCAATATATTAAGTATGCTTTGAACATATTGGAGCATGACATTTTGAATTGGGATGATGATATGATAGTTCTAAACTGGAAATTGGAAGATATACATGATGGTGTGGGTGAAGGTGGGGGTGAGGATGAGGGTGAGAGTGAGGGTGAGGGTGATGGAAGATATATAAGAGAACCTAGATATGTAGCTTCTCGTGGACGTCCAAGGTTGAATAGATATAGAGGGCGAATTGATTCATACTTTAGAAGTTCACAAACAGGTGGTGGAAGTGGAGTTAGAGGTAATAGGAGGGGTAGAAGTAGTGGTAGAAGTGGTGGTAGAAGTGGTGATAGAGGTGGTGGTAGAGGTTGAGGTAGAGGTCGTGATAGAAGTGGTGAAACTCCTCGGCTAGCGGAAGGAATTGAGGTAAAGTATAACAAATTTGATTAATTTTTTTTACATAAATACATTGCTTATGATTATTAGTCTTCTTTACTCTAATTATAGCAAGATGATGCAACAGTACCACCATAGAGTAGCTTGCCTGATCTAAACAATAAAGCAAATTGGAAAGTGGAAGCCTTGACCATTTAATTTGTGATGATTTAAGTTTGGAACTTATTTAATTTTATTTGAGATAGATTCATTTTGAAGTTATTGACTTTGTTTTGTAATGAGTTTAAACGTGGGATATTATAATTGTCATTGTTAAATTCTTCATTTTATTATCACTTGCTTTGAATTTAGAGTACTAAACTAACAAAATGTGACTAGTTACAACTAGTACAAAAGTGAAAGACTTGACAAGATTAAAATCAGTACAAAACTATGAACTAAAATACTCACATATTGACATTACTAAAAACGAAAAAAAATTTAGTTTGCAACATAAAACCCTACATTCAAACCCTACATTCTACCACTTTTTTTTTCCGGAAAATATAGTTGCCCAGTTGTACTGGGTTGTGTTGTATTAACCAACATTCAACCACTATCTTGTAACCCTACCTTCAACCCCTATCTTCAGCCCTACCCTAGGTATTTATGTATTTTGAATTAGTTCTCAACATTGCACTTCATCCAGCGTTGCTCTCTTAATTGTTCTACCTGCAACTCTTCTTCTTCCCAGTAGATATGGACGCATTGATTTACCTGCGACTCTTCTTCTTCACAGTAGAAGAGGATACATTAACTGTTGCTCTTCTTCTTCCCAATCATTATATATGCATTGTATTGAATTTGTCACGACCTCGGTTCGCCCTCCGTGAACTATCGTGACGGCACCTAGTCTCTACGACTAGGTAAACCTAAATTGCGGAAGATAATCAAACTTGCGGAAGTAAAACAATTTAAAAGCAGAAATAAGGCAATAACAGTGTTTAAATGTGCTACTTGGCATGCACCATATATAAATCTCAAAACCAATATCCAAATCCAAGACCCGGTAACCCACGAATCACAAGCTAAGAAAAAGAAATACTACATAGCTCTAACTCCGGAATTTGTCTAATAAGAACAGAAAGTATAGAAGGGCTAAATACTAAAAGGGCAGGAATAGAAAGGGACTCCTCGGTCTGCGGACATGGCAGATGTACCTCGAAGTCTCTAAGTAGTCGCCTCCCTCAAGGATGGTAGGCCTGAGTACAAGTACCTAGATTTGCACGTGAAAAACATGCGCAGAAGGGGCATGAGTACACCACAACAGTACTCAGTAAGTGCCAAACCTAACCTCGGTCGGGTAGTGACAAGGAAGGTCAGGGCCCTACTGAGGTTAAATACAATATAAGGGTTAACAATATGGAATAAAATAGTATAAATAAGTGCAACAATAAGAAATAACATAGAATTGACAGAACAATAACAACTAGAACATAGGCAAAACAAGCCACGAAAAGAAATACAGCTCAACAAAGAGATAACAACCGGGGCACCTTCCAGGATACCATCCTATAGTCCCAATTACAACTGTCCAGTGAATCTCCCGGGATACCGTCCCGTAGTCTATTATATATATGTCCGAAAGATCTCCTGGGATCCCGTCCCGTAGTCCAACTATCAATGCGCGGGGATCTACCAGAATCCCGATCCATAGTCCCAAATGTAAAACCTAGTATTGGGGGAATCTACCGGGTGCATTCCCATAGTTCCATATAACTGTGCAGGGGGGTCTATCGGGAATCTAACCCGCAGTCCCAAAGTAAATGTGTAGGGAGGATCTATCGGGAATCTAACCCGTAGTCCCAAAGTAAGCAGACAAGGGGGAGCTAACGGAATCCCACATCCGTAGTCCCAATGTAAATACACAGCAGCAACAAGAAAATATTCAGAGAAGGGAAATTTCATATTAAGGCAACAAATAATTCTAGCCTATCATGCTGCACAGAGTTCAGGTAAATAGATTGAACAATTAAAGCAATTAAATCACTTAGACATGCTTTTCTAAGCTAATAACGAGCTTAATAGTACAAGTAATAAAAGACGGAGAAGGAACATACCGATAAGTACTTAAAGAAAATCGGATTTCCAACAGTTTGCACAAGTACGCACTTGTCACCTCATGTACAAGACATTTCAATTACCAAATATATCAATCCTAAGGGGAAGATCCCCCCCACAAGGTTAGACAAGCCACTTACCTCGAACCGACTCAAAATCAACCCGACACCACGTCTTTGCCACGAGTACTCAACTCCAAATGATCCAAATCTATTCAATTCATTTGCATAATGTAAATAACACTTCAAGTAACTAATTCTACAATTAAATTCTAAGCTAATACGCAAAATTGTATAAAATGACCAAAACACCCTTCGGGCCCACGTCTCAGAATCAGGTAAAATTTACATTTTCAGAAACCTCGTACTCTCACGAGTCTATACATAACAAGAACATTGAAAATCAGAGTCCAAATGACCCATCAAATCCTCATTTAAAGGCCTCTTAAACTCAAACCCTAATTATCCATTTCCCCCCCAAATTTCACACCACTAATTAGGTCTTTAATCACATAAAAATGAGTTATGAAGTCAAAAATGTTACCTCTAAGTGATTCCCCTTGAATCTCTCTTCAACCCTCTTCAAAAAGATTCAAAATCGCCTAATAATGGAGGAACCTAGGCTAAAATTCGCGAAATAAACCTTTTAAAACATTCTGCCCTGACATTTAATTCCTTCTTCGTGAAAGCTATCAAAGCCTCGCATTCGCGAAGCACAAAAATGACATTGACCAAAAGTTCTCTTACGCGAATGCGACAAGGCCCTCACGAACGCAATGCTTTACCCATCTAACCTTCGCGAACACGTTCCTCTCATCGCGAACACGATGAGTAAATTCTACTGGGCCAAATTTCCTCCTTCGCGAACGCGAAGCCTAGTCGCGAACACGGTTCAGAAGTATCCATACCTTCACGAAGGATCTCTCATCGCGAACACGAAGGATTAATATTTGCCTTCCTCAAATGACTCTTCGCGAACGCGAAGGGTAAAATTCCTCTGCAACAGCTGAACAAAATCTGCAACTTTTTAACAAGTTAAAATGATCCGTTGAGCATACGAAACACACCCAAGGTCCCCGGGAACTCAACCAAAGGCACTAACATATCCTAAAACCTTATTCAAACTTGTACGAATCTTCAAAATACCTCAAACAACATCAATTCAACCAAAACACATCGGATTCAAGCCTAAGTCTTCCAAAATCTTCCGAATCACGCTTTTGATTAAAAACCCAACCAAACCACCTCCGAATGACCTAAAATTTTGCACACATCCCAAATGACATTACAGAACTATTACAACTCTCGGAATTCCATTCCGACCCTCGGATCAAAATCTCACAATCGAACCGGAATTAGTTCTCAATATTGCACTTCATCCAGTGTTGCTCTCTTAATTGTTCTACTTGCAACTCTTCTTCTTCCCAGTAGATGTGGACGCATTGATTTAACTGCGACTCTTCTTCTTCACAGTAGAAGAGGACACATTAACTGTTGCTCTTCTTCTTCCCAATCATTATGTATGCATTGTATTGAATTTGTCACGACCCCGGTTTGCCCTCCATGAACCATCATGATGGCACCTAGTCTCTACGCCTAGGTAAGCCTAAATTGCGGAAGATAACCAAAACTTACGGAAGTAAAACAATTTAAAAGCAGAAATAAGGCAATAACAGTGTTTAAATATGCCACTCGGCATGCACCATATATAAATCTCAAAACCAATATCCAAATCCAAGACCCGGAAACCCACGAATCACAAGCTAAGAAAAAGAAATACTACATAGCTCTAACTCCGGAGTTTGTCTAACAAGAACAGAAAGTACAGAAGGGCTAAATACTAAAAGGGCAGGAATAGAAAGGGACTCCTCGGTCTGCGGACGCGGCAGATGTACCTCAAAGTCTCTAAGTATTCGCCTCCCTCAAGGATGGTGGGCCTGAATAGAATTACCTGGATCTGCACATGAAAAACATGTGCAAAAGGGGCATGAGTACACCACAACGATACTCAGTAAGTGCCAAGCCTAACCTCACTCGGGTAGTGACGAGGAAGGTCAGGGCCTTACTGAGGTTAAATACAATATAAGGGTTAACAGTGTGGAATAAAATAGTATAAATAAGTGAAACAGTAAGAAATAACATAGAATTGACAGAACAACAACAACTAGAACATAGGCAAAACAAGCCACGAAAAGAAATACAGCTCAACACAGAGATAACAACCGGGGCACCTTCTAGGATACCGTCCTGTAGTCCCAATTACAACTGTCCAGTGGATCTCCCGGGATACCGTCCCTTAGTCCATCATATATATGTCCGAAGGATCTCTCGGGATCCCATCTCGTAGTCCAACTATCAATGCGCGGGGATCTACTGGAATACCGATTTGTAGTCCCAAATATAAATACCCAGTACTGGGGGAATCTACCGGGTGCATTCCCGTAGTTCCATATAACTGTGTAGGGGGATCTATCAGGAATCTAACCCGCAGTCCCAAAGTAAATGTGCAGGGGGGATATATCTAGAATCTAACCCACAATCCCAAAGTAAACAAAAAAGGGGGAGCTACCGGAATCCCACATCCGTAGTCCCAATGTAAATACATAGTAGCAGCAAGAAAATATTCAGAGAAGGGAAATTTCTTATCAAGGCAATAAATAATTCTAGCCTCAAGCTCCACAGAGTTCAGGTAAACAGATTGAACAATTAAAGCAATTAAATCACTTAGACATGCTTTCCTAAGCTAATAACGGGCTTAATAGTACAAGTAATAAAAGCAGGAGAAGGAACATACTGATAAGTACTTAAAGAAAATCGGATTTCCAATAGTTTGCACAAGTACGCACTCGCCACCTCACGTACAAGGCATTTCAATTACCAAATATATCAATCCTAAGGGAAGATCCCCCACACAAGGTTAGACAAGCCACTTACCTCGAACCGGCTCAAAATCAACCCGACACCACGCCTTTGCCACGAGTACTCGACTCCAAATGGACCAAATCTATTCAATTCATTTGCATAATGTAAATAACACTTCAAGTAATTGATTCTACAATTAAATTCTAAGCTAACACGCGAAATTATGTAAAATGACCAAAATACCCTTCGGGCTAACGTCTCGGAAATTAGGTGAAATTTACATTTTCAGAAACCTCGTACTCTCACGAGTTTATACAAAACAAGAACACTAAAATCGGAGTCCAAGTGACCCCTCAAATCTTCATTTAAAGGCCTATTAAACTCAAACCGTAATTACCCATTTTCCCCCAAATTTCACACCATTAATTAGGTCTTTAATCACATAATAATGAGTTATGAAGTCAAAAATATTAACTCCAAGTGATTCCTCTTGAATCCCTCTTCAACCCTTTTCAAAAAGCTTCAAAATCGCCTAATAATAGAGGAACCTAGGCTAAAATTCGCGAAATAAACCTTTTAAACCATTCTGCCCAAGTATTTAATTCCTTCTTCGCGAACGCGGTCAAAGCCTCGCATTCGCGAAGCACAAAAATGACGTTGACCAGAAGTTCTCTTACGCGAACATGATAAGGCCCTCGCGAACGCAATGCTTTACCCGTCTAACCTTCATGAACGCGTTCCTCTCATCGCGAACACGATGAGTAAATTCTACTGGGCCAATTTCCTCCTTCACGAACGCAAAGCCTAGTCGCGAATGCGGTTCACAAGTATCCAGCCCTTCGCGAACGCGGATCTCCTGTCGCGAATGCGAAGGCTTAATATTTGCCTTCCTCAAATGACTCTTTGCGAACGTGAGGTTCCACTCACGAACACGAAGGGTAAAATTCCTCTGCAACAGCTGAACAAAATTTGCAACTTTTTAACAACTTAAAATGATCCGTTGAGCATCTAAAACACATCCGAGGCCCTCTGGACCTCAACCAAAGGCACCAACGTATCCTAAAACCTTATTCAAACTTGTATGAATCTTCAAAACACCTCAAACAACATCAGTTCAACCAAAACACATCAGATTCAAGCCTAAGTCTTCCAAAATCTTCCGAATCATGCTTTTGATAAAATACCCAACCAAACCACCTCCGAATGACCTGAAATTTTGCACACACATTCCAAATGACATAACAGAACTATTTCAACTCTCGAAATTCCATTCCGACCCTCGGATCAAAATCTCACTATCGAACCGAAAACTTCAAAAATTCAACTTTCGGCATTCTAAGCCTAAATTAGCTACGGACCTCCAAAACACAATCTGAACACGCCCCTAAGCCCGAAATAACCTAACGGAGCTAACAGAGCCATCAAATTTCCATTTTGAGGCTGTCTTCATATTGTTCCGACTACGGTTAACTTTCCAACACTTAATCTCTCATTCAGGGACTAAATGTCCCAAAACTCTCCGAAACTTAAAACCGAACATCCCCACAAATCAAAATAGCAGAAATAAACTTGGGGAAAGAAGTTAGTAGGGGATCGGGGCATTAATTCTTAAGACGACTGGCCGGGTCGTTACAGAATTGTATTTAATTGCTTGCTTCGATTTTCAAGTTATATTGATGTTAGTTGCATTGTATTTAATGGTTTCAGATATCAAAGTTTTTTTAATAAATACAATATCTATTTTTCGGAACTGGCATCAATATAAAATTTTTGAAGCTACTGGCGTATATCTTAGGGTTACCACCCTTCATATCCACTGTTTACCACCATTCAATCCATAACTCCCTATTTACCATTACAATAATGACATACCAACCATTTAACTTTCTTATGAAGCATTTACTCTTCCTAAGAGATCATTGTTCGTTCCATTTTGGTTTTTAAATGATAATTTTTAAAAACTATTATAGCAAAGAAGACCAATGTGATGAAGATTGAAATTTGATAACATTAATATTTCAACAGAAAATCAAAGCACAACTACCATAACTAAATCAACATGAAAATAAAAGATAATAAAAGGTTAAATCAACACAAACACATCATAGAAACGAATCAATTTTAACCGGATTATCAGAAGTTCCTTCTCCCTTTAATTGAACTTTGAAGACAACAAACAGTGGTGCAACATCAACCAACTCAAATTTGACGAAAAAACTTCGCTTGACATAATTGTCCAAAACAAAAAGTTTTTAGCCTACTTTGAACCTTCTTCGTTCACCAACACTCAAAGATACAAATCACTCTTTTCTACGATAGTGAAGAAGCACAGTTTCTACTGTTGGAAGAAGATGTTTGTAGATTTTTCTTGGAATATAATGAAAAAAGAAAGGGAAAATATAAAACAATATGAAACTGAAACAAGAAAAAATATATATACACTATGATGCATATATTTTTCTGGAGTTAAGGTATCAAAAACAAAAGTATTTGATGTAAAAAAAAATTCAATTAGGATTTAAGTCAAAAAGTTAGTGTAAAATTCAAAGAAATAAGTTTAGAGGACATAATAATTTACCAGATCGCCGTATTGATGTATGAATCAGTCATAACCACTTCAAATGTTGGATTATTCTCTTCTTCATTATCATCAGTAGAAGAGTAAAATAAGGCTCGATTGGCAGAGGGAGAGGCGTTCATAGTTAGGATTTGTGTAGGTGAGTGTGTTTTAGGTCTTTAGGGTTTGAGTATATGAGACTACATATATGGGCCAACCCAATCCAAAAATATTTCAGACACCCTCCTCTAAAATTTTGAATGCTAATTTTCCCTCTTAAGTTTTTTCATCATTCAATTTTGACATATTTGAATCCCATCGTTTGAATGCTAATTACATTGTTTTTAATGCTGATTTCATCATTTTTTCATCCTAAATTTGAATCCTAATTAGCTGTTTTGATTATCAAATATTAATGAATTAAGTTATGTATTTTGCATATTTAGTCCCCTTGTAATAGTCAGTAGTTAATGACTAAGGTTGTAGTCATATGGCCTATGTTAATTACATCGTTGCAATATATAGTTATATTGACCGTTTATATAATAGCCAATATATAATTCCATTCATTAAGTTCATATGTATGTCACGACCCAAAACTCAACATGTCATGATGGCGCCTATTATGGTACTAGCCAAGCCGACATCTCAAACATTTACCAACACTTTCAAATATTAACGTATACTAAATAAGTTTAAACAAGTAAAACTCTCATAAAACTGGATAAAAATATCAAAACTCAATGCAGAACCTTCCCAAAACTAGGGTGTCACTAAGTACATGAGTATCTATATAATGACATAGTTTGATACGCTGTCTAGAAAGTAGAACTAAATAAATAAAACTGAAAGATAGGGGAGGAGAGTCAAGGTCTGCGGATGCCAAAGCAACTACCTCGATGATCTCCGAATAGATAAGAACTCCACGATCAAAAACCACCATGCCTGGAACTTCCTGGATCTGCACACGAGGTGCAGTGTGTAGTGTGAGTACAACCAACCCAATGTACTCAATAAGTAACAAGACTAACCTTGGGTTGAAATCAATGACAAGCTCAAAAAGGTACAGTCCAAAATCAGATTACAACATTATAGATATGACAGGAAATATGACAGTAATATCTTAGAGAAACTCATAACTAGATGGTACATAATACAAGAATGTAGACATGCTTTCAAATTTAACAATTTAAGCTCAACACAAATGAAATATGTCAAATACGATTGATATGAGAAATGTTACATCTCTATATCTACATGTCAAATGTGCATGTCACATGTAATACATCACAACGATAACTTCATGTACTCCCACTCTCAGAGTACTCAATCTAACTGGCTCAACCCTCACTCATCACACTCAGTCACTCAGCATTGTATGGTACCTGCACTCACTGCTGGTATGTCAGACTCTGGAGGGGCGGATCTTGCCAAAGCGCTAATATAAAGCCAATCTGGCCTGCTGCGGCGTGCAGGCCAGTCCCATAAATAAAGCCTATAAGGCCTGAAAAACTGAGCAGCCCGATCCATATAATAATAATATATATAATGCCAAGAAGGCCTGCTGCAGCGTGTAGCCCGATCCACAACCTCTCTCACAATATGGCTCTTAGGGCCTAACTCAGTCATCAATCTCTCCAGATTCTCGGGCTCACAAATCTCATGCCAATCAGCCTAAACAATGATATATAGTACACCAATAAATAGTAAAAAAGACTGAGATATGATATGCAAATGATGGATGTGACTGATTATAAAATTTCCATTTAAGCAACTAGGTCAATAGTAGAATTGACCTCAGTAGGTCTCAACAGAATAAGAATATAGCCTAAACATGATTTCTAATAAGGATTGCCGCTCAACTACTCTAACACATAGGGATTACATGAATAGAAACAAGGTTTGATGACTGCGCAGTACCATGGAATCGACCGTGTCATAATTACCACGGTGCACGCTTACATGCCCATCACCTAGGATGTGCATCACCTCAACACCAACCACATAACACATATTTCAGGGATTCATACTCTCAGAACCAAGTTTAGAAGTGTTACTTAAGTCAAACCGCGCAAATCTCTACTCTAACAAGCCCTTGCCTGATGAATCGGCCTCCGAACGACTCGAATCTAGCCACAAACAACTTAATATAATCAACACAATCTATAGGAATCAATTCCATATGATAAAGCTAAGTTCTTTAACAAAGTCAAAAAATCAACTCAAAAAGTCAACCCCCGTACCCATATCTCGGAATCCGAAAAAATTAACAAAATCTGAACACCCGTTCAACCACGAATTCAACCATACCAAAATTACAAAATTCTGACACCAAATCATCACTCAAATCTCCAATTATTACTCTCCAATACATGGGTCAAAAATCCCTAATTTTCACCTCACAAACACCAATCTATGCGGGAAATTCAATGGGTATTCAACATTAATGGATATAAACGACCAAAATTTGCTTAACTCTAAAAATCTAGTGAAAATACCTTCAAATATTACCTTAATCCGAGTTCCCAAAGTCCAAGAATAAAGAAATCACGAAACCCTTCGAATTTAAGACACTCCAGTGGTTCCGCTACTGCGGTCCATTTAGTCGCTTATGCGGTTAAAAATTTGCACTTGTGGAATTACACTCAACCCCCAACCTGCCGCTTCTGTGGCCAAAGTCTCACGTTAGAGAGTCCGCACCTGCGGCCCCGCGTTTGCACCTGCGCACCCAGAGCCAATTTCGAATTTCCGCACCTGCGACCAACTTTCTGCTTTTGCAGACTTGCATATGCGCTCCTCTCTCTGTGCCTGTGATACTCCCTTAGCCATACCAACCCTGCTTCTACATCACTCAATCCACATCTGCGGCATCGCACCTGCGACCAATCCCCTCGTAGGTGCGATAATACCAGGAGGTCCACCATCTCAGCAATGCTTCAAGTCCTATTTTTGATCCGTTAACCACCTGAAATCCACCAAAGGCCTCGGGGACCTCAACTAAATATACCAACAAGTCCTAAAACACAATACAAATTTAGTTGAGCCCTCAAATCGCATCAAACAACATCAAAAACATGAATCGCACCTTAATTCAAGCCTAATGAAATTAATAAATTTCCAACTTCTACAATCGATGCCGAACCTATCAAACTAACTTCGGTTGACCACAAATTTTGCACACAAGTCATAAATGACACAATGTACCTATTTCAACTTTTGGAACCAAAATCCGAGCCCGATAATCACAAAGTCAACTCTCGGTCAAACTTCTCAATTCTCCAAACTTCAACTTTCGCCAATTCAAGCCAAAATTATCTACGGACCTCCAAATCGATATCCCGACACACTCCTAAGTGAAAAATTACTAATGGATCTATCGAAACCATCAAAACTCTATTTTGGAGTCATTTACACATAAGTCAATATCCGATCAACTCTTTCAATTTAGGTTTCGAACCTTGGGTCTATATGTTCCAACTCATTTTGAAACATCCCCGGAACCAAACCAACTACCCTAGCAAGACACATAATAACAAATGAACACAGATTAAGCAATAAATGGGGGAACGAGACTATAATACTCAAAATGACCGGCAGGGCCATCACAGTTTTAGTCATATGGCATATGTTAATTACATCATTGTGATTCATAGTTATATTGATCGTTTGTGTAATAGCCAATATATAATTTCATTCATTAAGGTCATACTTATCGGCCACTAGTTATTTAACAATCATATAAGTCCACTGACTAAGGTTTTAGTCATATGGCCTATGTTAATTACATCATTGTGATTCATAGTTATATTGACTATTTATATAATAACCAACATATAATTTAATTCATTAAGGTCATACGTATCAGTGACTAGTTATTCGTAGCAACCATATAAGACCATTGCCTAAGGTTTTAGTCATATGGCCTATGCTAATTATATCATTGTGATTCATAGTTATATTGACTGTTTATTTAATAGCCAATATATAATTTCATTCATTAAGGTCATATGTATCGGCCACTAGTTATTAAAAGCAACCATATAGGTCCATTGACTTAGGTTGTAGTCATATGACATATATTAATTACATCGTTATGATTCATAGTTATATTGTCCGTTTATATAATAGCCAATATATAATTTCATTCGTTAAGGTCATACGTATCAACCACTAGTTATTCATAGCAACCATATAAGTCTATTGACTAAGGGTGGATTCACTTGGCATATGCTAATTACATCGTTGTGATTCATAGTTATATTGACCGTTTATATAATAGCCAATATATAATTTTGTTCATTAAGGTCAGACGTGTAACTACCCGACCGATCATTTTACTTTCTAGAACCTTGTTCCCCTAAATAAGATTTACTATACTTGATTTTACTAATTTATGACTTGCGGGGATGGTTGGTTCGGGATTTGGAAGAGTTTGGGTTGAAATCAGAACACTTGGTTCCTTAAGGTTGGCTTAAAAGGCCAAGTTTGACTTCAGTCAACATTTTGAGTAAACGACCTCAAAATCAGAATTTGACGGTTCCAATAAGTTGGTATGATGATTTCAGACATGGGAATATGTTCAAATCGGGTTTTGGATGACCCGGGAGCATTTCGGCGCCTAATAGTGAAAATTGGTTCTTGAAGACCTTTGAAGTTCTTTAAATTTGGTTTGGGGTGGGTTTTGGTGATATTGAGGTTCGAATTTCGAGACTAGGAATAGTTCTGTGATGTCATTTAAGACTTGCACGAAAAATTTGGTGTCATTCCGAGTAGTATAAGTACATTTCGGCACATTGGAAGTAAATTTAAGAACTTGAAGTTCAAAGTTTGATTCAATTTGGTTTTGGGGTATGATTATTGGTTTTGTTGTTCTTTTTCGCCTTTCGAGAATGCGATCAAGTCTATATTATGATTATAGACCTGTTAGTGCCTTTGGACGGGGACCCGAATGGCTCGGGTAAGTTTCGGACCCCTCAGAGCAATATGGAAGAAACCAAAAATGCCTAGTTCTAGTTTCCTTCTTCGCGAACGCGAAGGGATCATCGTGTTCGCGTAGAAGGAGTTGGGGCTGGGGGGAAAATGTGCTATGCATTTGCGATAGCTAGTCCACATTTGTGAAGGTCTAGGCCAGTGACCTTCGTGTTCACGTGAGGCGACTCACGTTCACTAGAGTAGCTGGGCTGGGGGCTACTTTGTTTTCGTGTTCGCGAAGCAACCCTCGCATTCGTGAAGGGTAGGCCAAGCCAGCCTCCGCGTTCGCGAGACCTTAGTCACATTCGTGATAAAGGGTCTTCAGAGAGCCTGGGTCAATTGCCTTCGCGAATGCGAGGCCACTTTCGCATTCGCGAAAAAGGGGGGCAGCTGGGCAGTGAGTTTAAAATTGACACTTAGGCATATTTGGGATCATTTATTACACTCTTGGGCAATTTGAAAGCTCTTAAGGAGAGGATTTCGACCTAGTTTTGTGAGGTAAGTAATTTCTACCTAATGTGAGTTTAATACATAGTTTATGGGTAGATTATAACATGTAAATTAGTAAAAATCATAGGTTTAGAGGAAAATCTAGTTTTTTTGATAAAAATAGACTTTTACCACTGAAATGGTTATGGAACTTAATGAAAATCATATATTTATGTTCCTAAGTTTATGGGTAACAACTTTCTTCGAAAATTTCTGGAATTTGGGCACGTGCCGGGGGGTGAATTTTAGGAATCTTGCAATTAGAGTTGGGAACTTACTTAAATAGTTGGGATATGAGCTTTTAAGCCTATATTGATTAGTTTTTACACTATTTGGATAGTTTTGCATTGTTCGGCACCAAATTGAGGGTTTGGGCATAAGCTTGGACCGGAAAGTAGACCTTGAAGTGAGGTAAGTCTCTTTTCTAACCTTGTAAGAGGGAAATTTCCCTATAGGTGAACTAAATTAATATATGATTATTTGTGGGGGTTATGTACGCATGAAGTGATGAGAGTCCGTACGTAGCTATTATTCTTGTTATGTCCGAGTAGTTCTAGGCTTACATCATGCTTTGTGGGTACCGTTATCTGAACATACTTGTGATTTGCATTGAATGGAACTAAGTTGAGGGTTTTCAATATTTCAAAGGTTTCAAGTAAATTATTATTTTGAAAAGAATTGAGAAGAATTTCGTTATATTTATATTTAACCACGTCGCAAGTATATTTCGCGAGCGGGGTGACTATTTCCACTACTATCATGGGAGCGGGCTGTTTGGCTCGGTAGGTTAATAGATGCATCTATGGTTCACGCCATTCGACCCTCGGCAGTGCAGAATTTACATTTTTATTTTGGATCGGGCCGAACGTCCTCGGTGGAATTTATGTGTGATAATAGAATTGGAAGTCCCTTTTTATAATTGGTATAAATTTACTGCTTTAGAGATCATTTGTTTTAAATGAAGGAAGTGTTTTGGGATCTTAAATATGATGGAAGAACTGTTTAGTTATTTCTTGTTCTGAGTGTATTGTTAGTTCTGTATATCATACTTGTGTAGAATCACACATTATCATATTGTTGGCCCTAGTAAGTGTCGAAGTCGACCCCTCGTCACTACTTCTTTGAGTTTAGAATAGATACTTACTGGGTACATATTTTTATGTACTCATGCTACACTTCTGTACTTGATTGTACAAGATTTGAGGCAAGTGCATCTGGCCACCAGTCCATCGCATAGACTTGATTCCCTAGCTTGAGACTTCCCGGTGAGCTGCCCCTTTTAAGCCGTTCTGCAGCAGCTGGAGTCTCTCTTATTTTATTATTTTCTATGTATTTCCTTTCAGATAGTAGGCTAGTATGGTTTTGTATATTCTACTAGATTGCCCACATACTTGTGACACCAGGTCTTGGCACACACACTAGTAGACTTATGATTTTGGTTTACTTACAAGATTACAATTTGTACTTATTGCTTCCATTTATTTATGTTATAACTTCAAACTCCTAAATCTTTTAGCAAATAAGAATAAACTATCACTTATTGATTTATTTAAAATGGGAATTCACTAGTTGATCAGTGTTGGCTTGCCTAACAATGGTGTTGGGCGCCATCACGGCCTATAATGGAATTTGGGTCGTGACAAGACGTATCAGCCACTAGTTATTCATAGCAACTATATAAGTCCATTGACTAAGGTTTTAGTAATATAGCCTATGTTAATTACATCGTTGTGATTCGTAGTTATATTGATCGTTTATATAATAACCAATATATAATTTCATTCATTAAGGTCATACGTATCGGTCACTAGTTATTCACAACAACCATATGTAACGACCCGACCAGTCATTTTAAGAATTTAATGCCCCAATCTCCTATTAACTGCTTTCCCCGTATTTGTTTCTGCTATTTTGATTCGCCGGGATGTTTGGTTTTGAGTTTCGGAGTATTTTGAGACACTTAGTCCCTAAATGAGAGCTTAAGCTTTAGAATTTGGACCGTAGTTGGAGCAGTGTAGAGACGGCCTCGGAATGGAATTTCGTCGGTTCCGTTAGCTCCGTTGGGTGATTTTGGGCTTAGGGGCATGTTCAGATTGTGTTTTGGAGGTCCGTAACTTAATTAGGCTTGAAATGCCGAAAATCGAATTTTTGAAGTTTCCGGTTCGATAGTAAGATTTTGATATCGAGGTCGGAATGAGATTCCAGAAGCTGGAGTAGCTCCGTAGTGTTGAATTTGACGTGTTTGCAAAATTTCAGATCATTCGGACGAGGTTTGATAGACTTTTTGATCGAAAGCGTAATTTGAGAGTTTTTGGAGTTCTTAGGCTTGAATCCGTTGTTTAATTGGTGTTTTGATGTTATTTTCAGCGTTTCGAAGATTGGAACAAGTTTGAAGGATGTTTTAGTATTGGTTGGCATGTTTGGTTGAGGTCCTGGGGTCTCAGGTGTGTTTCGGATGCTCAACGGGTCATTTTTGGAATTTAGAAATTGCAGAAAAATGTTGCAGCAGTCAGTTCTGGTTTCCTTCTTCGCGTTCGCAAGTGGGGTCTCGCGTTTGCGAAGAGGAGCTGGGTCTGGTGAGGAATTAATGCTTCGCGTTCGCGAAGGGGCTCCCGCGTTCGCGAGGCTGTGGGACCTTATGCCTACGCATTCGCGAAGGCAGTCTCGCGTTCGCGTAGGAGAAGAGAAATGATCATTGCGTTCGCGAAGAGGGAGACTGGCCAGTGCATTGCATTCGCGACAGTTTTCTCGCATTCACAAAGAAGAACGCGCCTGGGCAGAATGTTTAAGTTCAAAATCGAGGGTTTAGCCATTTTTGTGAAAACTAGAGCTTGGGAGCTCGGATTGAGCGAAGTTTTGAGGGATTTTCAGAGATATCGATTGGGTAACAATTCTTAACTCTTGTTTGCTTGTAACCCATTAATCTAAACATGAATTCATCATTTAATTTCAGAATTTGTATGAAAATTGGGGGAAAGTTCTTAGACCAAAAATTCGAGTTTTGATTGGGGATTTGACCTTGGATTTGGATAATTTTGGTATGGTTAGACTCCTAAAAGTATGAGGATTCTGAAAATATTAATTTTACCCGATTTCGAGACGTGTGCCTGAGGGGCATTTTGGTCATTTTACCTAATTTTGCATATTAGCTTAGAATTTGTTTGTAGAATCAGTTACTTGAAGTGTTATTTATATTATGCAATTGAATTGAATAGATTTGGGCCATTTAGAGTCGAGTACTCATGGTAAGAACGTGGTTTCAGATTGATTTTGAGTCGGTTCGAGGTAGGTGGCTTGTCTAACCTTGTGTGGGGGAAATCCCCTTAGGATTTGGTATTATTGTTATTTGAAATGCCTTGTATGTGTGGTGACGAGTGCGTACTTGTGCTAATTGTTGAAAAATCCGATTTTTCTTTAAGTAATTTTAATTGTGTTTCTTTTTCCTGTTTATACTACTTGCAATTTAAGCATGTTGTTAGCCTAGGAAAACATGTCTAATTGACTTAATTACTTTACTTGCTCAAATTGCCTTATTTGGATTACGTGCAGCATGTTAGGCTAGAAATACCTGTTTTACCTTGGTATAGAATTTGAATTGAATTGTGTATTTTTCTTGTTGTTGTTGTTGTGTGTTTACTTTGAGACTACGGGGCGGTATACCGGGAGATCCCCCTGTATGTTTACTTTGGAACTATGGAACGGTATTTCGGGAGATCCCCCTGCACATTTACATTGGAACTACGGGACTGCATCCGGTAGATTCCCCCTGTACTAAGTATTTACATTTGGGACTACGGATCGGTATTCTAGGAGACCCCCTAGCATTATGAGTTGGACTACAGGACGGTATCCCGGGAGATCTACTGGATATTTATATTGGGACTACAGGACGATATCCTGGGAAATCCCCGGTTGTTATTTCTGTGTTGAGCTGTATTTCCCTCTATGTTTACTTTGCCTCTGTAGTAGTAGTTGTTGTTCTTTCTATTATGTGTTACTCCTTACTGTTGCACTTATTATACTGTCTTATTTTTTTACACTGTTATACCTTGTATTTCATTTAACCTCAATAGGGCCCTAACTTTCCTCGTCACTACCCGACCGAGGTTAGGCTTGGCACTTACTGAGTACCACTGTGGTGTACTCATGCCCTTTCTGCGCATGTTTTTCATGTGCAGATCCAGGTACTTCCACTTAGTCTTATCATCCTTGAGGCGAGGCACTTCTGTAGAGACTTCGAGGTATATCTGCCGCGTCCGCAGACCGAGGAGTCCCTTTCTATCTTTCTGTAATAGTATAGCCCTTCAGTATTTTTCCTTTTTGTTAGACATTTCTGGAGTTAGAGCTTCTTATGTATCTCTTAGCTTGTGATTCATGGGGTTCCAGATTTTGGGAAGTGTTAGGTTGAGATTCTTGTACTGTTATGTGCCAGGCGGCATCTTAAACATTATTTCATTTTGTTATTTTGGTTTTATATTATTTTCTTTTTGCAAATTGTTTCTTTTCCGCATTTGTTAAGCTTACCTAGTCATAGAGACTAGGTGCCGTCACGATAATTCACGGGGGAGGGGGGGGGGCGAACTGGGGTCGTGACAAGTTTGTATCAAAGCTCTAGGTACATAGGAGTCACGAATCACAAGCCGGTTTATTAGAGTCTCACGGATCGGTGCGGAGACATCTGTACTTATCTACAAGAGGCTATATAACTGTTGGAAAAATTCCACTTCATTTGATTTCCTTGTCGTGCGTGATTTTGATGTCTCAACTCTAAACTTCTATCTTATATTCTCTCATAGATGGTGAGGACACGTGCTATCCGAGATGATCAGGCACCCGCGCCCCCTACTACAGCCGCCAGAGGCCGGGGCCGGGGTAAAGGTCGAGGACGTGCACGTGGTGCAGTTAGAGCACCCGTGCGAGCTGCCACTAAGGTACTACCAGCAGTTCTAGCCGGAGTCCAAGCACCTGATACGCCTACTGCTACTACTACTCCAGCTTTTTAGGAGACTCTTGCATAGTTCATGAGCATGTACACCACTCTGGCTCAGGCAGGGTTGATTCCCCTTGCTGCAGCCACATCTCAGGTCGGGGGAGGAGCATAGACTCCCGCCGCCTGCACTCTTGAGCATCGAGTGCATGTTGATTAGGTCCTAGAGATTATTCCTGTACCGCTTGCAGTCCCAGCTCAGCCCAAGGTTAGGGAAGCGGCTTTAGAGGTTGAGGAGCGGTGGCTTGATAGGTTCAAGAAGTATGACCCTCCTGTATTCAGTGGGTTAGCATAAAATGATGCCTTAGGATTTCTAGAGGAGTGTCACCGTATCCTCTGCACTATGGGTATATCTAGATCGAGTGGGGTATCTTTCACTGCCTTCCAGCTTCCAGGAGCTGCCAATGAGTGGTAGCGTACCTATGAGTTAGGCATTCCAGATGAGGCAGCTTCACTGACTTGGACTCAGTTTTTAGATATGTTGCTGAGAGAGTTTGTTCCTTAGAGCCTTAGGGATGCATGGCGCGCAGAGTTTGAGCATTTGCGCTTGGGTAATATAACTATCTCGAAGAATGTTGTCTGTTACACCAGCTTAGCTAGACATGCCCCAGCCTTGGTTTCTACAGTTCGCGAGAGGGTTCGCCGATTTATTGAGGGACTCATTCCCAGCATCAGGTCTAGCATGTCTCATGAGTTAGAGATAGATATTTCTTATTAGCAGGTGGTGAGCATTGCGAGGAGGATAAAGGGTATGCATGCTAGGGAGAGAGAGGAGAGGGAGGCCAAGTGGTCTCGAGAGTCAGGCCATTATTCTGGTGCCCGTGCCCCAGCTGCAGGTCGTCATGGTAGGGGTTATATGGGTCACCCTGTTCATTCAGCTCTACCAGCAGCCAGTGGTATTCCAGCTCCTCCTAGGCCTCAGAAGCCTTATTATGCATTTCCAGTATCTAGTGTGCCTCCTACACGAGGTGCTTTTAGTGGTCAGTCTAGCAGACCTGTCCCGAGCCAGTCACAGCCACCACGTCCTCCCAGAGCTTGTTTTGAGTATGGTGACACACGCCATATGGTGAGGGATTTCCGCAGACTTAGGAGGGGTGCGCCTCCACAGACTTCTCAGCCACAACATGCCCCGCAGAGTTCTCATGCTATGATTACAACACCATTTGCTACCCCACCTGCTCAACCAGCTAGAGGTGGAGGTCGGGGAGATAGAGGTCGCCCTAGAGGGGGAGGCTAGGCCAGATATTATGCTCTTCATACCCGTACTGAGGCTGTTGCCTCCGATTCTGTCATCACATGTATTGTCATAGTTTGTCATAGAGATGCATCGGTTTTATTCGATCCAGGCTCCACCTATTCTTATGTGTCTTCATATTTTGCCCCGCATTTGGGTGTACCTCGGGATTCTTTGAGTACCCTTGTTTATGTTTCTACTCCTGTGGGAGATTCTCTTGTTGTGGACCGCATTTATGGGTCATGTTTGGTTGCTCTTAGTGGTTTTAAGACCAGAGCCGATTTGTTATTGCTCAGCATGGTAGATTTCGATGTTATCTTGGGCATGGACTGGTTGTTTCCCCATTATTCTATTCTTGATTGTCACACCAAAACCGTGACACCGGCTATGCCGGGTGTTTCGAGAGTTGAGTGGAGGGGTACCTTAGATCACACTCCCAGTAGAGTTATTTCTTTCCTTAAAGCTCAGCGAATGGTTGAGAAGGTGTGTGACGCATATCTAGTTTATGTGAGGGATATTAGTGTTTATATCCATATAGTTGATTCGGTCCCAGTAGTACGAGATTTTCCTGATGTGTTTCTAGCTGATCTTCCAAGCATGCCGCTCGATAGAGATATTGATTTTGGCATTGATCTGTTGCCGGGCACTCAGCCCATTTCTATCCCTCTGTATCATATGGCCCCTCCTAAGTTGAAGGAGTTGAAGGATCAGTTACAGGAATTGCTTGATAGGGGTTTTATTCGGCCTAGTGTATCACCTTGGGGTGCTCCTGTCTTATTTGTGAAGAAAAAGGATGGGTCTATGCGTATGTGTATTGAATATCGCCAGTTGAACAAAGTTACAGTGAAGAACCGTTATCCTTTGCCTCGTATTGATGATCTATTTGACCAGCTTCAGGGCGTACGAGTGTTTTCTAAGATTGACTTGCGCTTAGGTTACCATCAGTTGAAGATTCAGGAGCCAGATATTCTGAAGACTGCTTTCACGACTCGATATAGTCATTACGAGTTCCTTTTTGTGTCATTTGGACTGACCAATGCCCCAACAGCCTTTATGCATTTGATGCATAGTGTGTTTCGGCCATATCTTGACTCATTCATCATTGTCTTTATCGATGATATTCTGGTGTATTCCCGGAGTCAGGAAGATCATGATTAGTACCTAAGGACAGTGCTCCAAACTCTGAGGGAAAAGAAGTTATATGCTATGTTCTCGAAATGTGAGTTTTGGTTGGATTCCGTGGTATTCTTAGGCCACATGGTATCGAGTGAGGGTATTCAGGTGGATCTGAAGAAAGTGGAAGCAATGCAGAGTTGGCCCAGACCATCTTCAGCTATAGAGATCCACAATTTTCTTGGCTTGGCGGGTTATTATCGTCGTTTTATTGAGGGGTTTTCATCGATTGCAGCCCCTATGACCAGGCTGACCTAAAAGGGTGCTACGTTTTAGTGGACAGAGGAGTGTGAGCAAGCTTTCAGAAGCTCAAGACAGCTTTGACAACAGCCCCAGTTTTGATATTGCCTACATGCTCGGGGTCTTATACTGTTTATTGTGATACCTTGAGGATTGGAGGTGGAGTAGTTTTGGTGTAGGACGGTAGGGTGATTGCTTACGCATCCAGACAGTTGAAGGTACATGAGAAGAATTTTCCTGTCCATGATCTTGAGTTAGCTGCCATTGTTCACACCCTGAAGATCTGGCGTCATTATTTGTACGGCGTTCCTTGTGAGATTTATAATGATCATTAGAGCTTGCAGCACTTGTTCAAGCAAAAGGATCTAAATTTGCGCTAGAGATGGTGGTTAGAGTTGCTGAAGGACTATGATATCATTATTTTGTATCACCCGGGCAAGGCTAATATGGTGGCCGATGCTTTGAGTCGCCGGACAGAGAGTTTGGGGAGTTTGGCTTATTTACTAGCATCGGAGAGGCATGTGGCGATAGATGTTCTGGCCTTAGCCAGCCAGTTTGTGAGATTGGATCTTTCGGAGCCCAGTCGGGTTCTAGCTTGCGTGGTTTCTTAGTCTTTATTATATGATCGTATCAGAGAGCGTCAGTTTGATGACCCCCATTTGCATGTCCTCAAGGACAAGGTTCAACATGATGATCCAAGAGATGAGACTTTTGGTGATGACGGGGTATTGAGGATGCAAGGTCGGTTTTGTGTACCCAATATTGATGGGCTTCGGGAGTTGATTCTAGAGGAGGCCCATATTTCGCAGTATTCCATTCATCCGGGTGAAAAAAAGATGTACCATGATTTGAGGTAGCACTATTGGTAGAGGCATATAAAGAAAGAGATAGTTGGGTTTGTAGCTCGGTGCCTCAATTGTCAGTAGGTGAAGTATGAGCACTAGAGACCGGGTGGGTTTCTTCAGCAGATAGAGATTCCGGAGTGGAAGTGGGAGCGGATCACCATGGACTTTGTGTTGGGCTCCCACAGACTTTGAGAAAGTTCGATGCCATTTGGGTGATTGTGGATTGGCTGACCAATTCCGCACATTTCATTCATGTGTGTACTACCTATTCTTCGGAGCATCTAGCAGAGATTTATATCTGGGAGATTGTTTGTCTGCATGATATTCCAATTTCCATCATTTCAGATAGAGGTACTCAGTTCACATCACGGTTCTGGAGGGCCATACAACATAAGTTGGGTACTCGGCTGGAGTTGAGTACAGCATTTTACCCTCAGACGGACGGATAGTCCGAGTGCACTATTCAGATTCTTGAGGATAAGCTCCGTGAGTGTGTGATTGAGTTTGGAGGGTCTTGGGATCAGTTCTTGCCATTGGCAGAGTTTTCCTACAACAACAGCTATCAGTCCAGCATTCAGATGGCACCGTACGAGGCTTTATATGGTAGGCAGTGTAGATCCCCAGTGGGTTGTTTTGAACCAGGTGAGGCTAGATTATTGGGCACAGACTTGGTTCAGGATGCTTTGGAGAAGGTTAAGATGATTCAGGATATACCCGTATAGCCCAGTCCAGATAGAAGAGTTACGCGGACCGGAAGGTTCATGATGTTTCCTATATGGTTGGAGAGCGGGTTCTGCTTTGGGTTTCGCTTATGAAGGGCGTTATGAGATTTGGGAAGAAAGATAAGTTGAGTCCGAGGTTTATTGGCCCCTTTGAGATATTGAGGCGTGTTGGGGGTGTTGCTTATGAGCTCGCCTTACCTCCCAGCTTGGCAGGGGTTCATCCGGTATTTTATGTTTCGATGCTCCGGAGGTATCACAGTGATCCGTCGCACATGTTGAATTTCAGTTCAGTTCAGTTGGACAAGGATCTATCTTATATTGAGGAGCCAGTGACAATATTGGACAGGTAGGTTCGAAAGCTGAGATCAAAGAACATTGTATCAGTGAATGTTTAGTATTGGTGTCAAGCAGTCGAAGAGGCAACCTGGGAGAACGAGCAGGATATGCGCAGCCGTTACCCTCATCTTTTCACTACTTCAGTTGTGTCTCTATGCTCGTTCGGGGATGAACGAATGTTTAAGTGTGGGAGGATGTAACGACCCGTCTGGTCGTTTTAAGAATTTAACGCATTGATCCCCTATTAACTGCTTTCCCCGTGTTTGTTTCTGCTATTTTGATTTGCCGAGATGTTTGGTTTTGAGTTTCGGAGTGTTTTGGGACACTTAGTCCATAAATGAAAGCTTAAGCTTTAAAATTTGGACCATAGTCGGAGCAGTGTAAAGACGACCTCGGAATGGAATTTCGTCGGTTCCGTTATCTCTGTTGGGTGATTTCAGACTTAGGGGCGTGTTCAGATTGTGTTTTGGAAGTCCGTAGTTTATTTAGGCTTGAAATGCCGAAAGTCAAATTTTTGAAGTTTCCTGTTCGATAGCGAGATTTTGATATCGGGGTCGGAATGGGATTCCAGAAGTTGGAGTAGCTCCGTAGTGTTGAATTTGACGTGCTTGCAAAATTTCAGGTCATTCGGACGAGGTTTGATAGACTTTTTGATCGAAAGCGTAATTTGAGAGTTTTTGGAGTTCTTAGGCTTGAATCCGTTATTTAATTGGTGTTTTGATGTTGTTTTAAGCGTTCCGAAGATTGGAACAAGGTTGAATGATGTTTCAGTATTGGTTGGCATGTTTGGTTGAGGTCCCTGGGGCCTCGGGTGTGTTTCGGATGCTCAACAGGTCATTTTTGGAACTTAGAAATTGCAAAAAAATGTTGCAGCAGTCAGTTCTGGTTTCCTTCTTTGCATTCGCGAGTGGGGTCTCGCGTTTGCGAGAGGAGCTGGGGCTAGTGAGGAATTAATGCTTCGCGTTCGCGAAGGTGCTCCCGCATTCACGAGGCTGTGGGACCTTGTGCCTACGCGTTCGCGAAGGAGGTCTCGCGTTCGCGTAGGAGAAGAGAAATGATCATCGCGTTCGCGACCAGTGCATTGAGTTTGCGACCGTTTTCTTGCGTTCGCGAAGAAGAACGCGCCTGGGCAGAATGTTTAAGTTCAAAATCGAGGGTTTAGCCATTTTTGTGAAAACTTGAGCTTGGGAGCTCGGATTGAGCGAGGTTTTGAGGGATTTTAAGAGATATAGATTGGGTAACAATTCTTAACTCCTTTTTGCTTGTAACCCATTAATCTAAACATGAATTCATCATTTAATTTCGGAATTTGTATGAAAATTGAGGGAAAGTTCTTAGACAAAAAATTCGAGTTTTGATTGGGGATTTGACCATAGATTTGGATAAATTTGGTATGGTTAGACTCGTGAGAGTATGAGGATTCTGAAAATATAAATGTTACCCGATTTCGAGACGCGGGGCCCGAGGGGCATTTTGGTTATTTTACCTAATTTCGCGTATTAGCTTAGAATTTATTTGTAGAATCAGTTATTTGAAGTGTTATTTACATTATGAAATTGAATTGAATAGATTTGGTCCATTTAGAGTTGAGTACTCGTGGCAAGAACGTGGTTTCGGATTGATTTTGAGCCGGTTCGAGGTAAGTGGCTTACCTAACCTTGTGTGGGGGAACTCCCCTTAGGATATTTGAAATGCCTTGTACGTGAGGTGACGAGTGTGTACTTGTGCTATGTCACACCTCCTTTTTTACACACTCGAAGGTATATAAGGGAGTTTTTCCAATTAAAGTGACATTATTCGAAATTGAATTATTTATTTAATTCTTTAGAGTCGCCACTTCAGATATTTTAATTGGTGTCCCAAGTCACCGGTTTATTTTAAAATCCCAAATCGAGGAAAATCGGCTTTCATTTTTGAAGTCTGCAAACCAGAAATTCTAAGTAAGGAATTCTGTTAACCCGAGAGAAGGTGTTAGGCATTCCCAGGTTCCGTGGTTCTAACACGGTCGCCTAAACTATTATAATTGGCCTATTATCCGATTTGTTATATGTTTTAGCCTATGGTGCTTTTTAACTTATTAACCGCTTTTAATAAAATACATCATGAACCACGCCACATGAAATGCACCTGAGGTCCACGACACGTTTTATGTAACATTGTCGAGAATTGGAATAGGGTCACATGAAATGCACACCTGAGTTTAATAAATAAGGAAATCAATTTAAATAGCGCGCCTAAAGCAACTACGAAAGTTCAAGTTAATAACAAAGTTTGTGAGGGCCATAGAAAATTCAATTGATGGCACACCCCGATTTTAAAGAGTTAGTATCAATTACATGAGGGCCATGAGTTATTTAATGAAAATGGCACACCTTAAATTTTCTATAAAAGCTAGCTAATTTTGTGAGGGCCATGGGCTTAAGGATTTCATTTATTTCAAAATGGCTTTATTATTCGAAGTTTTTATAATCGGGTCACATGAAATGCACCCCAAAATTTGGAAATTAGGCATCATGACTATGTCACGGGAACCGCACCCATAATCACGATGGCTTTATTATAAACTCACCTAAAGCAAACTACGATATGTGGGTTGTTTTTTTGGAAAATTGTCCTATACATTAGATTTAAGGGGAAAAAAGCTGGGCCAACTAAATTCAACCCAAATACATGGGCTAGATGATTAAAATGACAAAAAAGAAATGAACACCTCAAAATTAATGACATGGTGCGCATGCTTAAAATCTACTGCGCCTATTCCATATTTATTTTGAAATTCATTTTTTTTAAGAAATCCAGAACCTCAATAAATTGCAACCAACAATCACATGGCCATTCTACACTTTCTAGATAGTCTAAATTTCAAGTTTAAGAAGCACAATTTAATACATTAACTCAATGATGATAGAGGCGTAAGCACACAAATAAAGAAAATAAAATTAAAATAACTAACATGATCATGCTTAGAAATTTCATTCTCATTTGCAACACAAAAGAACAATGAAAATAATATATTTACCAAATACAGAGTTAGAGAATGGACCTCAATAAACCTTCCAACAAAGATAAAGACCAGCTAACGAAAAACCTTAGACGACAACGACCTCGAGCGACGAAACTTCAACTTGAAAAATGTGGCTTGATTTCTTTCGCTGATTCAAGTGATGGTAGTACATATTCCAATGGTAGACTTACGAAACAAGCAACAAAGCACAGGAACAGCAAAAAGGTCTGAAGAATTTTAAATTGGGTTTCGCTAGCTAGAGGGTGTCTTTATAAATAAGATGTTTGGTTGTGTGTGTGTTAATGTGTGGGATTTAGAATTGGGTTTAAGGTTTGGGGGAGCTGGCAGATGTGGAGTGTTTGGATGGTTTTAGCATGAGGAATGAAATGGATGAATTGCCATGGCCTTTTTTTGAAATTCAGAGGCAGTGACAATGGAGTCTTCAAGAATTCTATGGGTGTTGCGGCTGACTACTTCCCCCTTAAGTGTAGGGGTTTAGGTCTCTTTTTATAGTCATATTCTAGGGTTTTAGGGGTATTGAGCTTGGGTTATTATGGGCTAGGTCAGAAAATTAGGCCTAAAAATGAGTTGTTTAAGCCCAAAGTTATTCTTTCTCGGTGAACGAGACTAAAAACACGACCTCATTTACTAATTAATCTTACTTAAGTAAAATAACTATTAAAATAAGACTGACTGTTAAAATAAAACTATTTTTGGTATTTTTTCAAGATTAAAAATGACTACAAAACATTAATGAAACTATTTTTTTCTAATTTTTATTTTGTTGTAATAAAATAAAGTAGAAGAGTCAAAATTAGTTGAAATAGCGCTATTAAGCCTAAATTAAATATTTACATGCTAAAATATAAACAATCTTGGGGAGGGTAAAAAATCACATGTCTACAGATGCCCCTCTTTGATTGGAAACGCGAAGAGTTTTCAGACAAAGAACGACTAGACCAATTTTTTGACCCGACCCTTATTTGGAGAGACCAAAAACTAAAAAAAAGGAGAATGTGACCGAGCCCTGGTATCTGAGATGCCTACATATCCTTAGCTATAAAGGAATCAGGCCACATGTAGTTTAGAAGTGAATGAGGTGATAGAGTACCGAGGTGAAGAGCCGATCGAGGTGCCATTTCGTCGAGGTTCCGATCCGCGATCCTGTTATTACATCAAAATCAAAACATGAAAAAGACTAGCTAAGCCTGTCAACTATGAGTTACAAGATTCCTATCTATAAGTCTTCTGAAGCTTGGTCTTGAGTCTTGAAGGGCTCTTTATATGGACTTTAGATTTGAATTTTGACGCTTGCTAGCTGCAGGTGCTAGTTCATTCTTCTTCGGATCAAGATCGGACATGCAATGCTCGTGATTTCAACCATGTTTTGAGCAGTTCACATCTTTCTCTACTTCTGCATTTGGATTTACTTTCCCCTTTTTTTTCTTTTCTTTCTTGTTTCTTGGATTGAGACTTCTTCTTTGGTCATCTCAAACTGTTGACTCACATTCTTGCCGCGAGCTTCTACTACTTCTAACTTGGATTGAACTCTGAAATGACTTCCCTTATTCTCCAGGTGGGCGCCTGATTGCTAAAACTTGAACTTGACTTCCTTTGAAACTTGTACTGCTTTCCCTTGAAACTCGAACTGTTTTCCCTTGAAACTCGAATTGTTTTCCTTGAAACTGCTTTTTCTTGAAGCTTGAACTGTCTTCACTTGTTCTTCAGGTGGGCGCCTGATTGCTGAACTTGACTTGTCTTCCTTCGAAGCTTGAACCGTTTTCCCTTGTTCTCCAGATGGGCGCCTGATTGCTGAACTTGACATGTCCTCCTTTGAAACTACTTTCCCTTGAAACTTGAATTGTCTTCCTCTGAAACATGAGCTGCTTTCCCTTGTTCTCCAGGTGGGCGCCTGATACCACAACAAAACAGACAAAACAAAACAAAATTTTCTGCCCCAGTTTGGTACCGGGCACATCTGTGAGTGTTAATCGAATCCTGTTATCCAAAAGAGTTCTATAAAATTAAAAAAACTAAATCCCATTATCTAGGAAGGTTCTGAAAAACTTTAAAATTAACTCTCATTATCCAAGAGGATCCTGATTTCAAGACAACTAAAGATTGATAACTTAAGAAAACTAAAATTGACCCCTTCTTTTTTCTTTTTTCTTTTTTTTTTGTTTTTTTTGTTTTTTTAAATCCAGGCTTCCCCTTTTTTAAAATTATTATCCTAGGAGAAAATTCATCGGACTAGGTTTTCTATCTTAGGAGAAATATTCATCAGACTAAGATTTTAATCCTAGGAGAAAGTTCATCAGACTAGGTCTCTTTTCTACTTCTTTTGGTATCTTAGGAGAAAGATTCATCAGACTAAGATTTCTATCCTAGGAGAAAGTTCATCAGACTAGGTCTTCTATCTTAGGAGAAAAATTCATCAAACTAAGATTGCGATCCTAGGAGAAGATTCGTCAGACTAGGTTCCCATTTTTTTGTTATCTTAGGAGAAAGATTCATCAGACTAAGATTTTTATCCTATGACAAAATTCATCAGACTAGGTTTTCTATCTTAGGAGAAAAATTCATCAGACTAAGACATTTATCCTAGGAGAAAGATTCATCAGACCAAAGTTTTATTTGTTATCTTAGGAGAAAGATTCATCAGACTAAGATTTCTATCCTAGGAGAAAGTTCATCAGACTAGGTCTTCTATCTTATGAGAAAAATTCATCAGACTAAGATTGCGATCCTAGGAGAAGATTCATTAGACTAGGTTCCCTTTTTTCGGTATCTTAGGAGAAAGATTCATCAGACTAAGATTTCTATCCTAGGAGAAAATTCGTCAGACTAGGTTTTCTATCTTAGGAGAAAGATTCATCAGACTAACATTTCGATCCTAGGAGAAAGTTCATCAGACTAGGTCTCATTTTTTTCAGTATCTTAGGAGAAAGATTCATTAGACTAAGATTTCCACCCTAGGAGAAGATTCATCAGACTAGGTTTCCTATCTTAGGAGAAAAATTCATCAGACTAAAATTTCGATCCTAGGAGAAAGTTCATCAAACTAGGTCTCTTTTTTTCAGTATCTTAGGAGAAAGATTCATCAGACTAAGATTTCTGTCCTAGGAGAAAATTCATCAGACTAGGTTTTTTATCTTAGGAGAAAGATTCATCAGACTAAGATGTTTATCCTAGGAGAAAATTCATCAGACTAGGTCTTCTATCTTAGGAGAAAGATTCATCAGACTAAGATTTTCTAATTTTTTATCTTAGGAGAATGATTCATCCGACTAAGATTTTGATCCTAGAAGAAGGTTCATCACACTAGGTCCATTTTTGTTATCTTAGGAGAAAGATTCATCAGACTAAGATTTCTATTGGGAGGGAAATCCATCAGACTAGGACTTTTTATCCTAGGAGGAAAAATGTGAAAATCAATGGCAAGATTTTATACACTATTGCAAGACAAATAAAGGCAAAGATTTGAAAAACTTTCCTTTGTCGGTTCTTCTCTTCTTCTCTTTTTCTTCTCTTTTTTGTTTTTTTTCTTCCTTTTTTTTTCTTTTTCTCTCTTTTTTTGAACCACTTTCCTTGCACTGCTTTGTTCCTGTTCATACAAAGAAAAATTTGTCAGTTTTGAAAATGGTGGTCGGTTTGTGGCCTTGAGTTTTGGGCAGCTTGGCTTTTGCTCAATCAACTTGAGTTGGTCTCAAGAGACTTTTGCTCTGTATTAACCCTGATTGTTTCACACCCGGTACCATTTGTATTTATGGCTCAATCAGCCTTATCCCAACTGAAGATCCTTTCTTAGATGACTTTTTCTGATATCTTGAATGACTTCCTGCTTTTGAGCAATTTATCTGTCAAAGAGAATCACTAGTTATCTTTGTTTGCGCCAAGCAGGCTGACAAGAGTCTTTTGGGAAGCCTTTGCATGAATCCTCAAGGCATGTTGACATTAACAACTGAGTGTGCTGGCCAAATTTACTTTGTACAACTGAAAAGCTGGTAGCAGATTTTGAAATGTTTCTTACTTGTTTTGACAAGGACTGACTCAGAGTGAAGGACACAATGATGCAAAAAAATGAATATTAACAAGAAATACCCCCTGTCGGAAGGACTGAAGGAAGAGTTTTTTTTCGTTTTCTTTTTTCAATAACTAGCCTTAATGTTCATGACATGCATTCTGGACTTAACAACGAGATCTATCAAACTAATCCAATCTTCCCTTTTGCCATTCTTATGACCTTTGAAGTCGGGCTTGTTCGTGCCAATTCTTCGCATCAGCTTGATGACTCACTTTCGACTAGTGGTGCCCCAAGAGATTTTCACCAACAAGCCTCTCTCATTTATTTATCTCTGCATACCGGCGCCTTACAGTGCCCGTGAGGTTTTCACTAGTAAGACTCTCTCATTTTTTCTCTCCTTTTTTTTGTTGCTTTGCTTCCTTGTGTGAGCAACTAATAGTGTTCTATGTCGTGTGACAACCATTGCTTATTGCATGCTTCTCTTGGCATTCTTGAAGGCATATCAGGAGGTCTTATTTGGAAGGTTTTCGAATAGGGTTGGAAAAAAGAGTCGGCATGAAGGCTCAAAGTAGACTTAATATAATGGGATGTACACTTACAACTCTTGGAATCAACTCTTTCAAAAAACTAAAACAAGCTCATGCCCCAGTTTCAGCTATTGGGGATTTTTTTTATTTTATTTTTTTGGGATTTCTTTTTGAATTCTTTTTTTGGTTGGACCGAACCGTGAGGCTGCCTACGTATCCTTTTTTAAGGAATCAGGTCGAACATAGTTCAAACATCTGACCTAACTATTTTTTTTCTTTCTGTTCCTCCATCTTTTTTCTTTCCTTTTCTTCTTTTTCTCTTTTTTTTACTTTTCTTTTTCTTTTTTTTTGTTTGCCCCAACTTCTATTTTTTAGGGCATAGACCTTTGAAAATTCTTTTTTTTTTTTCACTTAGAACTTTCTAAAAGATACCCCAGTTCGTACTCTTGGGGCATGAACTTTTATTGTTATTTTATTTTTTTCATTTTTTTTGATTTTTGACTCTAAACTTGATTCCAAAAGAGGGTGGTCAAATAAAATAACACAGACTCAAAGGGGTGACAAAGGTATAAAGTGTTTGGGTAGTAGAAAAAGGGCCTCCGAGCCTCGAGAATACCAATCATGTTATCTTTTCGCGATCACAGCATTGGTGAACATGTTTAACTTCTTGGTGTGTCGTGGTCGAAAGACACTCTCCATCCATTAATGTCAAACTTTCGACCAAGCTTCAACTGATTCAATATCCTCAAGCCCGATCTTCACAATGATTTGACGGTGAATTTTACTAGACCTTAATTCCAAAGTATTTCAACTCTTTATTCATCCTCAAAAGTGTCTTTTTCTCAGTTATCCAATTCAAGCTTAAATCAATTTTCTAAGATCTGGCCAAAAATTCCGCATGCATTCCACGTCATTAGAACTAGTGGGAAAAGAACTGAGCATGAAATGACACAAAAGGAAAAACTCTATTTTATTGAGTAAACAACAAGACAAACAACCTAAAATCCGAGTTACAGCCCTAAGACAACTTGACAAATGAAAATAGCAACAAAAACATGCAAACAAAACTCACACGAACAAAATAGAAGGATAGAGGGGTTTGACTCAATAAAATAAATAAAATATGGATCACAACCCCGAAATAACCCAGATAATAGAAAAAATATCAAAACAAACTACCAAGATTCCTTCCCAGTGAGGAAAGAGTGACTTTTCAATTGCTAAGCTTGACATTTAGCTACAAAATTGCTCATCAGAGTCACCATGGCCTTCTCCAATTTCAATCAGCAAGTTCCCAAGAGGATTCTCATACTCAATATCACCAGACATCATCCCCACAAAGTATGCATAATCATGCGCAGGTAAAGGAATCTACGTGATATTCTGGGTGTCACTATCTTGGATCACAATCAGCTTTTCTTGGATCATCCTTTCTAGTTCTCTTTTCAAATCCTGACAGCTTTCAACATTGTGCCCCTGGGCATTGGAATGGTATTCACACCTTTTAGAAGGGTCAAAGCTTCTTGCACGAGGGTCTACATGATTTGAAGGAATGGTTGCAATCATGTCATGATGCTTTAACTTCTCAAATAAGGTTGCATAGGACTCTCCTATTGGCGTAAAATTATCTTTCAACCTTTGTTACCCTATATACCCCTGGTTTGGATGTGGGTAATAGGGCACTTGGAAATTTTGTGGAGGCTGCTGGAGGTTTTAGGTGTTGCTGCTCGCCTTCTGGGGTGTTTTGTTGGCTGGACAACATACTGAGGTGGATCGACAGAGTATTGCGGGTTCTGAGGTGGATAGTAGTGCGCATGAGCATCATCGAAAAACAGACGAGGCTAATCATACCTTCGAGACGTTCTCCTAGGACCTCTTCTCGACCCTGACATCATCATGATTTCTTCGTCCTTCTCATTCGTGTCACTAAAATTATCAGATTCAATCCGGACAGCCTGAGTTGTGGCTTTGAGAACTGCTTTACTTATAATTTTGCCTGTCTTAAGACCATTCTCAACCATTTCCCCCATTTTGATTGCTTCCGAGAAAGATTTACCCACTACAGACATCATGTTTTGGAAATAATCTGGCTCTTGAGTCTGAAGAAAGACAGTGATTAGCTCGTGGTCGTCCATGGGTGTCTTAACTCTAGCGGCTTGCTCTCTCCATTTAATAGCATATTTCCTGAAATTTTCAGTTGGTTTCTTTTTCAGGTTTGAAAGGGAATTGCGGTCTGGGGCGATGTCGATGTTGTATTGGAACTGTTTGACAAAGGCCTGTGCCATGCCATCCCAGACGTACTAGCGAGATGTGTCTTGATCCAAAAACCATTCGGATGCTACTCACGTAAGGCTTTCCCCAAAATAAGCTATTAACAATTCTTCATTTCTTCCCGTACCTCTTAGTTAATTGCAATACCTTTTCAGGTGGGCTATGGGGTCTCCATGTCCATCATACTTTTCAAAATTGGGAGTCTTGAAACCAGGCAGCAAGTGGACATCGGGGAACATACATAGATCCTTGAAGGCAATTCTCTTCTGACCTACCAACCCTTTCATATTTTTCAACTGTCGTTCTAAGCTTTTCACTCTTTGGGTCATTTCTTCCTGTGCCATCTTTCGGGCAAGCTTCTCAATCTTTGCAAGAAGATCAAATAGGTATGAGTGGTACTCAGGATAGTGGGATTATTATTGCTGGGTAGAAAACTGTGACTCATGAGTTTTCCTCTGCACCATTGTCGGTTGTGGGACAGTGAAGACAGGCATAACAGTAGTGGTTATCTGATTGATTGTCAATGGAACAATTTGGAGGCGCGCAATAGAAGTTCCAACTGTAGCCGCACAGTTGGGATAAAGACTGAACCCAGGTGGATGGGATTGATCAGACAATGAGACCTGAGTGGTAGTAGTCGAGATGGGTGTGAACTCTAGGTAACCATGAGAATAAAAGGGTGGTCCTTGGCCATTGGCCCATGCTTGACACATTTCAGTCATTTGCTGTTTTAGTATTCTATTTTCGTCAACCATAGCAGACTCTTGTTGAACCCTCTGACCCTGAGTCTCTTGAGCATTTGTAACGGCTTCGATGTCAGTTGTCAATGACATTTTTCCCTTGGATCTTTGTTGTCAACTTACCACAAATCGACCATCTCAATTTTCTTCACAATTCAAAAAACAAACATGTTAGAATGGACTCGGTCGGTACTTATTATTATCATTCTTCCACTCTCTTTTCTTTCCTTCTTTTCTTTCTTTTTTTTTCAAAATCATTTGATCGAACCTGATGTGGGTTTCCTACGTATCATGTGGGAACATGAATCAAATCTTGCGTAGTTCGGGAAGATTAAGAATAAAGAAAATAAACTAACTCTTTTTTTTGGATTTTGAATTTGAATTTTTTTTGTTTTAAATTTTCGAAAGAAAGACTTATAAAGAAAAAGGAGAATATTTTTGGATTATGATTTTGATTTTTTTTTCAGAATTTTTGAAAAGAAAGACTTCTAAAGAAGAAAGATTTTTTTTTTGAATTTTAACTTTTTTTTTGGAATTTTGAAAGAAAACTTCTAAAGAAGAAAGAAAATATTTTTTGATTATTTTTTGGAATTTTATTTTGAATTTATGAAAGAAATGCTTCTAAAGAAAAAGAAATTATTTTTGAATCTTGAATTTTCTTTTTAATTTTTGAAAGAAGAGTGAAAGTATTTTTGGATTTTGAGAACAAATAAAAAAAAATTGTATTTTTTTTAAAAATTGGGGTCTAAAAGAAAGACTTTCTAAAAAAAGAAGTAAAGGAAAATATTTTTTGGATTTTTGAAAATTGGGGGCCGGAATCGATGAGGTTTATCTACGTATCTCACATCCGGTGAGAATCAGACCCGCGTAGTTCGGTTAGTTTTGACGAAACGGGGAAACATAACTTTTTGAAAACATTGCCTTATTTCTTTTCTTTTTTTTTTCAAAATTTCGACAGAGTTTCGGATTTCAAATACCTACCTCTCACTCTTGATTTTTTTTCATTTTCTTTTTCTGATTTCCTTATTCTAGAAGCCAGTCAACATGCAAGCCGAAACAGACAAATACGCAAGTAGCACGTAAGATGCATAAGGATGGTCTTTTAATTTTGGTACACCTGTCCTAGATGGACCCATCTCCTGTGTGAGTCCCTAAAGTCAAATGCATGTGATGCAAACAAGCGTTCCTACTAGGGATCCGACATGAGGCTATGTTATTCTAGGTTTAAAAACCTAGGTATTGTTCTAGACCTGGGTTACCCGAGCGGACAACTCGAGCCGAGAGGGGCAACGTACCGGGAATACAGAAGCTTAACTGGCTTTGCAACTTGTCCGAACCTCGTTCTAAAATTGGAATATGACTCTAATAGAAGAGAAGTCGAAGTGCACACTTCCCAGATGATTCGGATGACTCAAAGAGAAGAGGATTTCGTAATAATTCATATACAGTTCAACAATATCAAAGCGGTAAAAAGCGGCACTTAGCACATTAGGTTCAAACATGTAAAAATCAGATAACAAATAAAGCCAATTATAACAGTTATTCTAAGCTCGAATTCTTGAACCCTGAACCAAAAGTTCTGGGTTTTTTTCTCCAGCGGAGTCGCTAGAGCTGTCACACCTCCTTTTTTACACACCCAAAGGTATATAATAGAGTTTTTTCAATTAAAGTGACATTATTCGAAATGGGATTATTTATTTAATTCTTCAGAGTCGCCACTTAGAATATTTTAATTGGTGTCCCAAGTCACCGGTTTATTTTAAAATCCCAAATCGAGGAAAATCGACTTTCAATTTTGAAGTCTGCGAACCAGAAATTCTAAGTAAGGAATTCTGTTAACCCGGGAGAAGGTGTTAGGCATTCCCGAGTTCTGTGGTTCTAGCACGGTCGCTTAAACTATTATAATTAGCCTATTATCCAATTTATTACATGTTTTAGCCTATGGTGCATTTTAACTTATTAACCACTTTTAATTAATTTTAGAAAGATTCAACGTTATCTAAAACACATCATGAACCACGCCACATGAAATGCACCTGCGGTCCACGACACATTTTATTTAACATTGTCAAGAATTGGAATAGGGTCACATGAAATACACACCCGGGTTTAATAAATAAGGAAATCAATTTAAATAGCACGCCTAAAGCAACTACGAAAGTTCAAGTTAATAACAAAGTTTACGAGGGCCATGGAAAATTCAATTGATGGCACACCCCGATTTTAAAGAGTTAGCATCAATTACATAAGGTTCTTGAGTTATTTAATGAAAATGGTACACCTCAAATTTTCTATAAAAGCTAGCTAGTTTTGTGAGGGCCATGAGCTTAAAGATTTCATTTAGCAGAGAACGCCTCAATTTATTTAAAACGGGCTTTATTATTTGAAATTTTTATAATCGAGTCACATGAAATGCACTCCCGAATTTGGAAATTAGGCATCATGACTATGTCACGGGAACCACACCCATAATCACGATGATTTTATTATAAACACACCTAAAGCAAACTACGATATGTGGGTTATTCTATTGAAAATTGTCCTATACATTAGATTTAAGATAAAAAAGCTGGGCCAACTAAATTCAACCCAAATACATGGCCTAGATGATTAAAATTACAAAAAAGAAATGAACACCTCAAAATTAATGACATGGTGCGCATGCTTAAAATCTACTGCGCCTATTCCAGCATTTACTTTGAAATTTGTTTTTTTAAGAAATACAAAACCTCAATAAATTGCAGCCAACAATCACATGGCCATTCTATACTTTCTAGATAGTCTAAATTTCAAGTTTAAGAAGCACAATTTAATACACTAACTCAATGATGATAGAGGCGTAAGCACACAAATAAAGAAAATAAAATTAAAATAACTAACATGCTCATGCTTAGAAACTTCATTCTCATTTGCAACACAAAAGAACAATGAAAATAATATATTCACCAAATATAGAGTTAGAGAATGGATCTCAATAAACCTTCCAACAAAGATAAAGACCAGCTAACGAAAAACCTTGGACGACGACGACCTCGAGCGACGAAACTTCAACGTGAAAAATGTGGCTTGATTTCTTTCACTGATTCAAGTGGTGGTAGTACATATTCCAATGGTAGACTTACGAAATAAGCAACAAAGCACAAGAACAACAAAAGGGTCTGAAGAATTTTGAATTGGGTTTCGCTAGCTGGAGGTGTCTTTATATATAAGATGTTTGGTTGTGTGTGTGTGTTAATGTGTGAGATTTAGAATTGGGTTTAAGGTTTGGGGGAGCTGGCAGATGTGGAGTTTTTGGATGGTTTTAGCATGAAGAATGAAATGGAAGAATTGCCATGGCTTTTTTTTTTTTTGAAATTCAGAGATAGTGACGATGGAGTCTTTAAGAATTCTATGGGTGTTGCGGCTTACTGCTTCCCCCTTGAGTGTAGGGGTCTAGGTCTCTTTTTATAATCAAAGTCTAGGGTTTTAGGGGTATTGGGCTTGAGTTATTATGGGCTAGGTCCGAAAATTAGGCCTAAAAATGGATTGTTTAAGCCCAAATTTGTTCTTTCTTGGTGAACAAGACTAAAAATACGACCTCATTAACTAATAAATCTTACTTAAGTAAAATAACTATTAAAATAAGACTGACTATTAAAACAAAACTATTTTTGGTATTTTTTCAAGATTAAAAATGACTACAAAACATTAATGAAACTATTTTTTTTGTAATTTTCATTTTCTTGTAATAAAATAAAGTAGAAGAGTCAAAATTAGTTGAAATAGCGATATTAAGCCTAATTAAATATTTACAAGATAAAATGTAAAAAAATCTTGGGAAGGATCAAAAATCACATGTCTACATGCTTATTGTTGAAAAATCCGGTTTTTTTAATCAATTTTAATTGTGTTTCTTTTCCCTCTTTATACTACTTGCAATTTAAGCCTGTTGTTAGCCTAGGGAAGCATGTCTAATTGGCTTAATTGATTTACTTGCCCAAACTGCCTTATATGGATTACGTGCAGCATGCTAGGCTAGAAATACATGTTTTACCTTGGTATAGAATTTGAATCGAACTGTGTATTCTTCTTGTTGTTGTTGTGTGTTTACTTTGGGACTATGAGACGATATCCCGGGAGATCACCCTTTATGTTTACTTTGGGACTACGGAACGGTATTCCGGGAGATCCCCCTGCACATTTACATTGGAACTACGGGACTGCACCCGGTAGATTCCCCCTGTACTAAGTATTTACATTTGGGACTACAAATCGGTATTCTGGGAGATCCCCTAGCATTATGAGTTGGACTACGGCACGTTATCCCGGGAGATCTACTTGATATTTATATTTGGGACTACAGGACGATATCCTGGAAAATCTCCGGTTGTTATTTCTGTGTTGAGCTGTATTTACCTCTATGTTTACTTTGCCTCTATAGTAGTAGTTTTTGTTCTTTATATTCTGTGTTACTCCTTACTATTGCACTTATTATACTGTCTTATTTTTTTACACTGTTATACCTTGTATTTCATGTAACCTCAGTAGGGCCCTGACTTTCCTCGTCACTATCCGACCGAGATTAGGCTTGGCACTTACTGAGTACCGCTGTAGTGTACGCATGACCTTTCTGCACATGTTTTTCATGTGAAAATCTAGGTACTTCCACTCAGTCTTATCATCCTTGAGACGAGGCGCTTTTGTAAAGACTTCAAGGTATATCTGCCACGTTCGCAGACTGAGAAGTCCTTTTCTATCTTTCTGTAATAGTATAGCCCTTCAGTATTTTCCTTTTTGTTAGACATTTCTGGAGTTAGAGGTTCTTATGTATCTCTTAGCTTGTGATTCATAGGGTTCCAAATTTTGGGAAGTGTTAGGTTGAGATTCTTGTACTGTTATGTTCCACGCGGCAACTTAAAAACTATTTCATTTTGTTATTTCAGTTTTATATTATTTTCTTTCCGTGAATTGTTTCTTATCCACATTTGTTAGGCTTACCTAGTCGTAGAGACTAGGTGCCGTCACAATGGGGGGGAGGGGCGAACTGGGATCGTGACAAGTTTGTATCAGAGCTCTAGGTCTATAGGGGTCATGAATCACAAGCCGGTTTATTAGAGTCTTACGGATCGGTACATAACGTCTGTACTTATCTGCAAGAGGCTATATAACTATTAGGAAAATTCCACTTCATTTGATTTCCTTGTCATGCGAGATTTTGATGTCACACCTCTAAACTTCTATCTTATATTCTCTCATAGATGGTGAGGACACGTGCTACCTGAGATGATCAGGCACCCGCGCCTCCTACTGCAGCCTCCATAGGTCGGGGTCGGGGTAGAGGCCGAGGACGCACACGTGGTGCAATTAGATCACCTGCGCGAGCTTACACCGAGGTACCACCACCAGTTCTAGCCAGAGTCCAGGCACCTAATACGCCTACTGCTACTACTACTCCAGCTTTTTAGGAGACTCTTGCGCAGTTCATAAGCATGTACACCACTCTGGCTCAAGCAGGGTTTCTTCCCCTTGCTGCAACCATATCTAAGGCCGGGGGAGGAGCACAGACTCCCGTCGCCCACACTTCTGAGCAGCGAGTGCATGTTGATCAAGTCCTAGAGATTATTCCTGTACCGCCTGCAGTCCCAGCTCAGTCCGAGGCCAGGGCAGTAGCTTCAGAGGATAAGCAGCGGAGGCTTGAGAGGTTCAAGAAGTATGATCCTCCTTTATTCAGTGGGTTAGCATCAGATGATGCCTTAGGATTTCTGGAGGAGTGTCACCATATCCTCCGCACTATAGGTATATCTGGATCGAGTGGGGTTTCATTCACTGCCCTCCAGCTTCGAGGAGCCGCCTATGAGTGGTGGCGTACCTATGAGTTAGACAGTCCGGATGAGGCAGCTTCACTGACTTGGACTCAGTTTTCAGATATGTTCCTCAGAGAGTTTGTTCCTTAAAGCCTCAAGGACACATGGCGCATAGAGTTTGAGCATTTGCACCAGCGTACTATGACTGTCTCGGACTGTACTGTCCCATACACCAGCTTAGCTAGACATGCCCCAGCCTTGGTTTCTACTGGTCGCGAGGGGGTTCGCCGATTTATTGAGGGACTCATTCCCAGCATTAGGTCTAGCATGGCTCGTGAGGTACATATGGATATTTCTTATCAGTAGGTGGTGAGCATTGCTAGGAGGATAGAGGGTATGCATGCTAGGGAGATAGAGGAGAGGGAGGCCAAGTGGTCTCGAGAGTCGGGTCATTATTCTGGTGCTCGTGCCCTAACTGCAGGTCATCATGGTAGGGGTTATATGGGTCGCCCTGTTCATTCAGCTCTACCAGCAGCCAGTGGTATTCTAGCTCCTCCTAGGCCTTAGGAGCCCTATTATGCACCTCTAGTATCTAGTGCGCCTCCTGCGCGAGGTGGTTTCAGTAGTCAGTCCCGCAGACCTGGCATGAGCCAGTCACAGCTACCACGTCCTCCTAGAGGTTGTTTTGAATGTGGTGACACACGCCATATGGTGAGAGATTGCCCCAGACTTAGGAGGGGTGCACCTCCACAGACTTCTCAGCCACAACGTGCCCCACAGAGTTCTCAGGCTATGATTACATCACCATTTGCTACCCCACCTGCTCAGCCAGATAGAGGTAGAGGTCGGGGAGGTAGAGGTCACCCTAGAGGGGGAGGCCAGGCCAGATATTATGCCCTTCCTGTCCGTACCGAGGCTGTTGCCTCCGATTCTGTCATCACAGGTATTGTCATAGTTTGTCATAGAGATGCATCGATTTTATTCGATCCAGGCTCCACATATTCTTATGTGTCTTCCTATTTTGCCCCGCATTTGGGTGTGCCTCGGGATTCTTTGAGTACCCTTGTTTATGTTTCTACTCGTGTGGGATATTCTCTTGTTATGGATCGCGTTTATCAGTCATGTTTGATTGCTCTTAGTGGTTTTGAGACCAGAGCCGATTTGTTATTGCTCAGCATGGTAGATTTTGATGTTATCTTGTGCATGGAATGGTTGTCCCCCCATTATGCTATTCATGATTGTCACGCCAAAATCGTGACACTGGCTATGTCGGGTGTTCCGAGAGTTGAGTGGAGGGGTACCTTAGATTACACTCCCAGTAAAGTTATTTCTTTCCTTAAAGCTTAGTAAATGATTGAGAAGGGGTTTGACGCGTATCTAGTTTATGTGAGGGATGTTAGTGTTGATACCCCTACAGTTGATTCAGTCCCAGTAGTATGAGATATTCCTGATGTGTTTCCAGCTGATCTTCCAGGCATGCCGCCCGATAGAGATATTGATTTTGTCATTGATCTGTTTCCAGGCACTCAGCCCATTTCTATCCCTCCGTATCGTATGGCCCCTCCTAAGTTGAAGGATCAGTTACAAGAATTGCTTGATAAGGGTTTTATTCGGCCCAGTAATATTCTAGTGTATTCCCGAAGTTGGGAAGATCATGATCAGCACCTGAGGACGGTGCTCCTGACTCTGAGGGACAAGGAGTTATATGCTAAGTTCTCGAATTGTGAGCTTTGGTTGGATTCCATGGCATTCCTAGGCCACGTGGTATCTAGTGAGGGTATTCATGTGGATCTGAAGAAAGTAGAAGCAGTGCAGAGTTGGACCATACCATCTTCAACTACAGAGATCCACACTTTTCTTAGCTTGGCGGGTTATTACCGTCATTTTGTTGAGGGGTTTTCATCGACTACATCCCCTATGACCAGGCTGGCCTAGAAGGGTGCTCCGTTCCAGTGGACGGAGGAGTGTGAGGCGAGCTTTTAGAAGCTCAAGACAACTTTGACTACATCCCCAATTTTGATATTGCCTACAGGCTCGGGGTTTTATACTGTCAATTGTGATGCCTCGAGGATTGGCCTTGGAGCGGTTTTGATATAGGACGGTAAGGTGATTGCCTACACATCCAGACAGTTAAAGGTACAAGAGAAGAATTATCCTGTCCATGATCTCGAGTTAGCTGCCATTGTTCATGCCCTGAAGATCTGGCGTCATTATTTGTATGGTGTTCCTTGTGAGATTTATACTGATCATCGGAGCTTGCAACACCTCTTTAAGCAAAAGGATCTAAATTTGCGCTAAAGGAGGTGGTTAGAGTTGCTTAATAACTATGATATCACTATTTTGTATCACCCTGGCAAGGCTAATATGGTGGCCGATGCTTTAAGTCGTCGGGTAGAGAGTTTGGGAGTTTGGCTTATTTACTAGCATCGAAGAGGCCTATGGTGATGGATGTTCAGGCCTTAGCCAGCCAATTTGTGAGATTGGATCTTTGAAGCCTAGTCAGGTTCTAGCTTGCATGGTTTCTCGGTCTTCATTATTTGATCGTATCAGGGAGCGTCAGTTTAATGACCCCCATTTGCTTGTCCTAAAGGACAAGGTTCAACATGGTGATGCCAGAGATGTGACTATTGGTGATGACAGGGTATTGAGGATGTAAGGTCGGTTTTGTGTACCCAATGTTGATGGGCTTGGGGAGTTGATTCTAGAGGAGGCCCATAGTTCGCGATATTCCATTAATCCGGGTCCCGCAAAGATGTACCAAGATTTGAGGCAACAATATTCGTAGAGGCAGATGAAGAATGATATAGTTGGGTTTGTAGCTCGGTACCTCAATTATCAGCAGGTGAAGTATGAGTACCAGAGACCGGGTGGGGTTCTTCAGCAGATAGAGATTCCGGAGTAAAAGTGGGAGCGAATCACCATGGACTTTGTAGTTGGGCTCCCACAGACTTTGAGGAAGTTCGATTCCATTTGGGTGATTGTGGATCGGCTGACCAAGTCCGCGCATTTCATTCCTGTGTGTACTACCCATTCTTCAGAGCGTCTAGAGGAGATTTATATCCGGGAGATTGTTCATCTGCATTGTATTACAGTTTCCATCATTTCAGATAGAGGTACTCAGTTCACATCATGGTTCTGGAGGGCCATACAGCATGAGTTGGGTACTCGAGTGGAGTTTTGTACAACATTTCATCCTCAGATGGACGGATAGTCTGAGCGCACTATTCAGATTCTTGAGGATATGCTTTGTGCGTGTGTGATTGAGTTTGGAGGGCCATTGGCGGAGTTTGCCTACAATAACAACTATCAGTATAGCATTCAGATGGCATCGTATGAGGCTTTATATGGTAGGCAGTGTAGATCCCCGGTGGGTTGGTTTGAGCCGGGTGAGGCTTGATTATTGGGCACAGACTTGGTTCAGGATGCTTTGGATAAGGTTAAGGTGATTCAGGATAGACTCCATACATCCCAGTCCATATAGAAGAGTTACGTGGACCAGAAGGTTCATGATGTTTCCTATATGGTTGGAGAGCGGGTTCTGCTTCGGGTTTTGTTTATAAAGGGCGTTATGAGATATGGGAAGAAAGGGAAGTTGAGTTCGAGGTTTACTGGCCTCTTCGAGATATTGAGGCGTGTTGGGGAGGTTGCTTATGAGCTCGCCTTACCTCCCAGCTTGATAGGAGTTCATCCGGTATTTCATGTTTCGATGCTCTGGAGGTATCACGGTGATCCGTCGCACGTGTTGGATTTCAGTTCAGTTCAGTTGGACAAGGATCTATCTTATGTTGAGGAGCCAGTGATAATATTGGATAGGCAGGTTTGAAAGCTGAGATCAAAGAACATTGTATCAGTGAAGGTTCAGTGGCGGGGTCAGCCAGTCGAGGAGGCGACCTAGGAGACCGAGCAGGATATGTGCAGCCGTTACCCTCATCTTTTCACTACTTTAGTTATGTCTCTATACTCATTCGAGGACGAACAAATGTTTAAGTGTGGGGGGATGTAATGACCCGTCCGGCCGTTTTAAGAATTTAACACCCCGATCCTCTATTAACTGCTTTCCCCGTGTTTGTTTCTGCAATTTTGATTCGCCGGGATGTTTGGCTTTGAGTTTTAGAGTGTTTTGGGACACTTAGTCCCTAAATGAGAGCTTAAGCTTTAGAATTTAGACCGTAGTCGGAACATTATGGAGGCGGCCTCAGAATGGAATTATGTCGGTTCCATTAGCTTCGTTAGCTGATTTCGGGCTTAGGGGCATGTTCGGATTGTGTTTTGGAGGTCCGTAGCTTATTTAGGCATGAAATGCCGAAAGTCGAATTTTTGAAGTTACCGGTTCGATAGTGAGATTTTGATATCAGGGTCGGACTAGGATTCCAGAAGTTGGAGTAGCTCCATAGTGTTGAATGTGACATGCTTGCAAAATTTCAGGTCATTCAGACGAGGTTTGATAGACCTTTTGATCGAAAGCTTAATTTGAGAGTTTTTGGAGTTCTTAGGCTTGAATCTGTTGTTTAATTGGTGTTTTGTTGTTGTTTTAAGCGTTCCGAAGATTGGAACAAGTTTGAATGATGTTTTAGGATTGGTTGGCATGTTTGGTTGAGGTCCCGGGGGCCTCGGGTGTGTTTCGGATGCTCTACGGGTCATTTTTGGAACTTAGAAATCGTAGAAAAATGTTGCAGCCGTCAGTTCTGGTTTCCTTCTTCGCATTCGCAAGTGCGGTCTCGCATTCACGAAGAGGAGCTAGGGCTGGTGAGGAATTAATGTTTCGCGTTCGCAAAGGGGCTATCACGTTCGCGAGGCTGTGGGGCCTTGTGCCTACACGTTTGCGAAGGCAATCTCGCGTTCGCAAAGGAGAAGACAAAGGATCATTGTGTTCGCGGATCTGACATCACGTTCGCAAAGAGGGAGACTGGCCAGTGCATTGCATTCGCGACCGTTGTCTCGCGTTCGCGAAGAAGAACGCGCCTGGGTAGAATGTTTAAGTTCAAAATCGAGGGTTTAGCCATTTTTGTGAAAACTAGAGCTTGGGAGCTCGGATTCGAGCGAGGTTTTGAGGGATTTTCAGAGATATCGATTGGGTAACGATTCTTAACTCCTTTTTGCTTGTAACCCATTAATCTAAACATGAATTCTTCATTTAATTTCGGAATATGTAGGAAAATTGGAGGAAAGTTCTTAAACCAAAAATTCGAGTTTTGACTGGGGATTTGACCTTGAATTTGGATAATTTTGGTATGGTTAGACTCGTGAGAGTATGAGGATTCTGAAAATTTAAATTTTACCTGATTCCGAGATGTGGGCCCGAGGGGCGTTTTGGTCATTTTCCCTAATTTCGCATATTAGCTTAGAATTTATTTGTAGAATCAGTTACTTGAAGTGTTATTTACATTGTGCAATTGAATTGAATAGATTTGTAGGGAAGCATGTCTAATTGACTTAATTGTTTTACTTGCTCAAATTGCCTTATTTGGATTACGTGCCGCATGCTAGGCTAGAAATACCTGTTTTACCTTGGTATGAAATTTGAATTGAATTGTGTATTCTTCTTGTTGTTGTTGTGTGTTTACTTTGGGACTACGGGAGCGTATCCCGGGAGATCCTCCTATATGTTTACTTTGGGACTACGGAACGGTATTCCAGGAGATCCCCCTACACATTTACATTGGAACTACGGGATTGCACCTGGTAGATTCCCCCTATACTGAGTATTTACATTTGGGACTACGGATCGGTATTTTGGGAGATCCCCTCGCATTATGAGTTGGACTACTGGACGGTATCCCGGGAGATCTACTGGATATTTATATTTGGGACTACATGACGATATCCTGGGAGATACCCGATTGTTATTTCTATGTTGAGCTGTATTTCCCTCTGTGTTTACTTTACCTCTATAGTAGTTGTTGTTGTTCTTTCTATTCTGTGTTACTTCTTACTGTTTCACTTATTATACTGTCTTACTTATTATACTGTCTTATTTTTTTACACTGTTATACCTTGTATTTCAATTAACCTCAGTACGGCCCTAACTTTCCTCGTCACTACCTGACCGAGGTTAGGCTTGACACTTACTGAGTACCGCTGTACTATACTCAAGCCCTTTCTGCGCATGTTTTTCATGTGCAGATCCAGGTACTTCTACTAAGTCTTATCATCCATGAGGCGAGCCGCTTCTGTAGAGACTTCGAGGTATATCTACCGTGTCCGCAGACCGAGGAGTTCCATTCTATCTTTCTGTAATAGTATATCCCTTTAGTATTTTTCCTTTTTGTTAGACATTTCTGGAGTTAGAGCTTCTTATGTATCTCTTAGCTTATGATTCATGGGGTTCTGGATTTTGGGAAGTGTTAGGTTGAGATTCTTGTACTGTTATGTGCCAGGCGGCATCTTAAACACTATTTCATTTTGTTATTTTGGTTTTATATTATTTTCTTTCCACGTATTGTTTCTTTTCCGCATATGTTAGGCTTACCTAGTCATAGAGACTAGGTGTCGTCACGATAGTTCAGGGGGGGAGGGGGACTGGGGTCGTGACACCATATAAATCCACTGACTAAGGTTTTATTCATATGGCCTATGTTAATTACATCGTTGTAATTCTTAGTTATAATGACCGTTTATATAATAGACAATATATAATTTCATTCAATAAGGCCATACGTATCGACCATTAGTTCCTCATAGCAACCATATAACTTCATTGACTAGCATTGGAGTCATATGGCCTATGTTAATTACATCATTGTGATTCATAGTTATATTGACCATTATATAATAGCCAATATATAATTCTATATATTTTTATTGGTTAATCTTAATTATAATAAAAGGGAAAACATGATTAAATTTTAGGACTAAAATGTATTCTAGCTTCTTTTATTAAAAGGGAAAACAAGATTAAATTCTAAAATGTGAAACAAAATTTTTGGAGGGAAACAAAGGGAAAATTAAAAATACGATTGGAGGAAAATTAAAAGTTTTTGACTCTCTATATATCTCCTAAATATAAGTTAAACAACATTTCCCACTCTCCAAACAAAATAGATACTCTAAACAATGCTAATAGATGGATTGAAGATGATTTCTCTCTATAGTTTAGGATGGACATGCCCAGATTGTACATTAAGCGTCATGATCTAGAAACTTTGCTTTTTTTCTTTAAAATTTTCATGATATGATTTCTTACCCTCTATGATCCGATAACTATTGATTATCCCACTTAGCAATGGACCCTGAACCCTATCTTGCAAGGGGAGAGCTTATGCCCGGCTAATTGAATGGAGTTCCCGGCTTTAAAACACTATGTTTTTGCAGTTTCTTCCAAAGAGCAAATGTGGCTATCTTCCTCCTGTTTCGATTAAAACAATTCTTCTATGGAATGTGAAGGAGTGGACTGTAACTCTCATAGGCTGTGTTCGAAGAAGACTCGTTAAGGGGTGAAAACAATTTGTTATTGATAATAATCTGAAGAAAGGGAGTGTTCTTCTCTTTGAACTTGTTGAGGTGTAACGACCCGGCCGGTCGTTTCATGAGTTACCGCTCTATCTTTCCCATTTTTGCTTCTTTATGTCTTGTTCAACGGTATTAGATGGTATCATGTTGGTTGGTTCGGGTTCGGAGTGGTTTTGTAGAGGAATGTGACACTTAGTCTCTTAAGTTGGCCATTTAGTTGGAAAAGTCAACCGGAAGTTGACTTGTGAGTAAACGATCTCGGAATTTGGTTTTTATGATTCGGATAGCTTCGTGAGATGATTTGGGACTTAGGAGCGTGTTTGTAATGTAATTTGGAGGTCCGTGGTAGATTTAGGCTTGAATTGGCGAAATTGAAATTTTGGCGCTTTCCGATTGGTAGTGGAAATTTTGATATCGGTGTTGGAATGGAATTCTGAAAGTTGGAGTAGGTCCGTTGTGTCATTTGGGACATGTGTGCAAAATTTTAGGTCATTCAGATGAGGTTTGATAGACTTTTTGATCGAATTCGGAGTTCGAAAGTTTTGGAATCCTTAGGCTTGAATTCGAGAGTGATTTGATGTTTTGATGTTGTTTTGAGCATTTCGAAGGTTGGAATAAGTTTGAATGATGCTATGGGATGAGTTGGAATGTTTGGTTAATGTCCCGAGGGCCTCAGGTGAGTTTCAGGTGGTTAATGGACCAATTCTTGGTGTTAGAGAGTTGCAGATTTGCTGGTTCTGTTGCAGAGGGATTTTGTTCTTCGCATTCGCGAGAGAACCCTAGCGTTCGTGAAGGGATGTTGAGAGGGGCAGGTGAGTTACTCTTCGCGTTTGCGAAATACGTCCCGCATTTGCGAAGAGGAAGGGCAGTTGGGACCCCCAGGAATTTGTGCATCGCGTTCGCGAAGGCCTTGTCAGCTGAAGTGTCGCGTTCGCGTAAGAGAAATTATTGGGCAGTATTTTTTGTGCTTTGCGAATGCGAGGTAGTGACCGTGTTCGCGAAGAAGGAAGCATCTGGGCAGAAACTTTAAGTTCAAAACAAGGGTTTAGTCCATATTTTTAAAAAAGTCATTTGAGAGCTCGGGAGAATGTGAATTTGGAGAGGATTTTCAAGGGATTAACTAGGGTAAATGTTCTTTACTTGTTTTGGGTTGAATTCCATAATCTAGTCTTGATTCTTATCATTTAATTTGAGAATTTGGGGTAAAAATTGGGGGAAATGGAACAAACTTGGAGAATGGATTTTTGAGGATTTGGAGGGCCATTTGACGTCGCATTTTGATGAATTTGATATGGATAGACTCGTGAGTGAATGAGCTTTATATTGATGTGATTTTTATCGGATTCCAAGGCATGGGCCAATTTCAGGATTTTTGATGTAATTGGATTATTTTCGCGTGAGCTTTGTTCCCTTAGCATATATTGATGTTATGGTTCTGATTTTGGTTAGATTCGGGGCATTTGGAGGCCGAATCGAGAGGCAAGGGCGTCGCGGATAGAGTTTGTCTTGTCTTGAGGTAAGTAACGCTTCCAAACTTAGTTCTGAGGGTTCGAAACCCCGAACTACGTATTCTATGATTACTGTTGAGGTGACGCAAATGCCAAGTGACGGGCGTGCACCGTGAGAATTGCGGCATGGGTCATTCCATGGCATCGCTTAGTGACTTTTTCATGTTGATATCTGTGTTGTAATTATGTGATTAATTTAATGAGCTGCAGATCATGCTAATTATCATTTTAAGGCTTCACGCCAACACTGTTGAGATCCGAGAGGTCATTTCTTGTTGTCGTGTCATTAGCTTTATTAATATTCTGTACTCAATCATGTTCATGCATATTATATCATGCCTCAATCTCGATTATTTCTATTTGACATATCATATCATTGTTCGGGCTAGTATCATGACATTTTTGAGCTCGTGTGTGTGAGACTAGAGAGTAATGATTGAGTGAGGTCGAGAGCTTGATATTGAGTGACAGTATGGGATCGGACTGCACGCCTCAACGAGATATTGATTATGCCTTCGTTGGCTTGATATAGCGCTTGGGCTAAGAGAAGCCCCTCCGGAGTTTTTACACCCCCGGTGAGCGCAATTGATGATATTGAGGGATGGATCTTGCCCGATGTATTGATACCTGGAGATGGATCTTCTCCATAGGGATGGAATGGCCTTCCTCGGTACTGGATGACTGCGGTCAGTGATATGCATATATTCCAGGATGGATCTTCCCTGGGCTGGATAGCCATATACAGTACCGAGTGGTTGAGCACTTGTGAGTGGAGGTATATGTAACATTGATTATGCTATCTGTGCATTGGTACTTAGAGGTTCCTGAGCTTTATACTCCGTACTATTCATACTGTATTTAGTTACTGCTGAGAATTTACTTGAACTGCAAGCATGTCTACGTTTCTGCACAATTAAATATTTCTACCTGTTGAGGTTTCGTACGTCACTACCTGTCAGTCCATAGTTTGGACTTGTTACTTACTGAGTTGGTGTACTAACGTTACCCCCCACACCTTGTGTGTAGATCCAGGTATCTCGGGTCAAGGTAGCGGCTGCTGAATCAGTTGGAGACCTTTTCCTTGGAGATTGCGAGGTAGCTGCCTGGCGATCGTAGTTCCACCATCTCCTTCCTTATCCTCCTTGTAGTACTTTTTGTTGGATATTCTCAGACTATGTAGTCTTGTTTATTTTGAACAGTTGTAGTAATTTGCTCATGACTTAGTGACACCCGAGGTCGATCTTGTACTTTCTTTCTGCTTGCTTTGATTTCTACTTTTACCTTTTATCGGATTTTTGTTAAAAATATTGCTTTTCTTAAGTTTTAAATGAAATATAGAGTATTTGAAAAACAGTTGGCTGGCCTAGTTTCACAATAGGTGCCATCACGACTGGGTCGGTTTTTGGGTCGTGACATGAGGCTACATCACGGACCGTGTTCTTCTTTGTTGAAGTGCAAGGAACTCTAATACTTAGCTCGTCAGATATGCTTTTAATGACATGTAGTGATTGTGTTCTATCCCTTTTCATTCAAATGCATCAAAGTAGTATTGTAAGAACATGTTTCTGGATTAATATGAATTTTTTATAATATTGTCTGTGTATTTTGCTTAGATTATTGTTATATTTATTTATTTAAGAAGACTACTCAATTGCAAAAAAGCCTATTTAAACTGGAAATCATTTTATACATTTACTGTAAAAATGACTAAATTGGAACTACACAATTTTTAAATAATTTTAGGCCAAGTCCCCCTCTTCTTTTCTATCCTTTTGGATATAGACAACCAAGACCAAGACTGAGAAGCTTATCTTAAAAAGAACGGCTGAAAATCAACATTAATTTGCTCATAGAGAAATGAAAAAATCAACACGAATAACCAAAAATTGTATTTACCAATACAAAACTTTAGAGACCGAATTATTAATTAGAATTTAACCACCAAAACGTAAAACTAAACGAACCTAAACCTAAATCTAAACAAAGGGTCAAATAAGTATCCTTTACATGGCCTACTCAAGTCTGATTAATGAAATCTAATGTTAAGACTAAAAAATCTATGAAGGGTACTGCCACTATATGGCAGAAGATAAAAAAAGTATTCAAAATTTGTATAGGCAGATGGATTCTCTTAATGTGTATGGCTGGATAAAGACATGCTTAGATGATTAATGATAGTCATGGAGGAGAGTAATGATTGCACGAAGGAGTATAATGGTTGCATGGAGGGGTGAAATTGACAACTAGAAAGTGTAATGGTTGCATGGAGGAGTGGAAGGGGCTACTGGGAACTGTAATTAATGCATGGAGGAGTGGAAGTGGCAACTAGAAAGTGTAATATCCGCATGGAGGAGTGAAAGTGGCTACTTGGAAGTGTAATGGATGCATAGTATCTCTACAAAGAGACTTTAAATCCTATTGGAAAGCGGAATAGCTATTATAACTCTCCCTATATATTTTTCTCGCATGCTAACCCTATATAAAACAAACAAAGTGAAATTACTACCACATCTAAGCATAGAGAATGATGGATAGGACTCCGATCAAGAAAGTTATTGAACAGCCACTCCATCATTAACCCGTTAGTCATAATATTTTGCATCAAGATCTTAAGTGTGAGTTTACTAAGCTTAAGCGTGAGGTTAATGAATTGTTTGAGAGGCTGGATCGTGACTCAAGTATTAATTACCTAAAAAGTGTCATGTTGGAGGAGCATCCGATAACTTCAATTTATATCATGCTTGATGATATGCCCACACCATATGTCCAGAATGGTGCCAAGAGCCATTCTATTATTTTTATCACTAGTAACACTGAATCCACTTCCAAGACCATCAAATCTCTCTCCGTGACTCAGAATATTGAGTATTCCATGCATTATGAATGTAAGCATGTGATTTTTGCCCTATATGAGAATTACTCCCAAAAAATTCAAAATCAAATGATTTTTCCTTGGTGTGCAATTTTGAGTATTTTTGTGATATTTTTGGATAATTATTTTTCTGTGTTTGCTTATTTGCTAAATTAATAAAAAATACAAAAAAAAAATATGTTGCATTTTGCATGTAGGATTTAATTCTACAATTGTTAGTAATTAAATTTGTTTTACAAAAATTAAAAAATTACAAAAATAGGCATCGTTTGCATTTTTAGCATTTAATGTCCAAATATACAATTTTATGCTTAATTATTACTTAATTGTGCGTTAATTGTTATTGGGAGTTAATTTGCGCTTTTATAACTTAATTTAATTCTTAATAATAGTTTAAGTATTTTTATAATTTAGTTTTAGAGAAATAAAAGAAGAAAAAAGAGCGAAAATATAAAGAAAGTCGGAATTGGGCCTCTTCTTCAATTTCAAGCCACAGGCCCAAAAAATGGCCCAATCTTCCCTACGACCCAGTCCATTTCGAACTGGGTCGACCCAGTCCATAACCCAAAAGACCCAAACCCCTTTGTCTTACATTTTACAAAAACAAAACAAAAACTAAAAGAAGAAAACCCTAAAATCTAAACCATCCGCCCCCCCCCCTCTCCTATCTTCTTCTTCTTCCTCCAAAGCTCCAACCAAGCATCCATGGCTGCCCTTTACCTTCTTCTTCGACACACCCTCATCGTCCAAACAGCTGTTGCCCAAGCACTTCATCTTCATCGTCCACCATTGTTGCTCTAGTTCGTCGTCGTTTGGTCGAGCTTCATCTTCTCCGGCAAAACAATCCGTCGTCGCCACCAGTTGCTTCTGCTTGTGCGTCGACCAGCCCGTTGTTTGTTCCTTCTGTTGTTCGAAGCCCCGTCGCTACTGCTTTTGTCTCAACCAAACAACCAAACGAACACAGCCATGGACGAGCTTCGACGTCGACCATGTCGTCGTCCATGGTTGTCCGCGCCGCTGCTGCCTGTCGCCGCCGCTGCTGCTGTCTCGATGTCGTGCTGCTGCTGCTCGTTGCAGCAGGTGTTGGACGGACTGCTGCTGCTGCTCGTCGCGGCAGTAGCTACGGGCTGCTTCATCTTCTCTTCGTCTTCGTCGTCATTTGTTCAAGCTTTGGTCGAGGCTCGGACAGATTTGTTTACAATCAAAGTTCTTCGTTGATTCATCTCCGGTTAGTTGTTTTTGAGTTTTATTTTGTCCATATTTCATTTTTATATTTCTAAAAGTTAAAATCGTTAAATATTTGATTCTTGTTTTGTTCGTTGTTTATCGTTGAAATCATTTTTCTAGTTTGTTCATGTTCATGTGCTTTGTTAAAATTAATTTTCAGATTTCAAAATAGAAGTTTAATTAGTTGTTTTCATGTTTATTTCATGTTTGTATTATTGTTTAAATGAATATTTGTTAGTTTAATATTAGTTAGATACAAATTGAAGTTTAATTAATTGTTTCTTCAATTTGTTTCATGTATTTTATGTATTTTCCGGAAATTGTTAATATTGTTAAGTTCAAGCTTAAGTTCATAATTGTTTCTTCTTAGGTTTTTGTTTTGTCATTTGCCTAAAAGAATTTAGTTGTAATAAGGGAAGTATGTTGGTTTTAATCATTTGAATCCATCGTTTTTATTTTTAGATTTAATTCATGTTCATATTATGTTTGTTTGATCTTGAATCCGAAATGTGTATAGTTTGATTTTTTGTTTATCATTTATGATTATTTCTTGAATTTGTCTCATAATCTTGTTTATAGGAATTGTTTGTTGTAATGTTGTTAGAGTAGTTGATTTTAAGTTCAATATTATTGAATTTAGAAATCTAAATATACTTGTTTGTTGTTGTTGTTGAATCCGAAAATAGGATTGTTTGTTGCTAAAATATTGTTCAATCAAATTTTAGTTGTTCTTTGTTGTTCAATTTGTGTTCATGTGATTTGTTGTTGAAATGTTGTTGAAATCATGTTCATGTGCTTTGTTGTTGAAATGTTGAAGAAATCATGTTCATGAAATTTGTTGTTTGAACATTGTTAGAAATTAATCATATTGTCTATATTTTGGTTATGTTTGATTAAATGATGTGTTATAGCTGATGGGTAGTTTGGTAATTTGTAGTACGTTCAGGGGTAGTTTGGTAATTTCAGTAAGGTCGTGAGGGGTAGTTTAGGAATTGTACATTTTGAAATTGTTTATTTGAAGCATGGGGGACAAAATGAAATGGGGTGGGTTGTGATATAGTTGTTTAATATAAAGGGGGGACAAGATTTAATTTAAAGGGGGAATCTTGCATTATTTTAAATGAAGCATGGGGGACAAAATATAATGGGGTGGTGTGATATGTTTATTTAATGTAATGGGGATGAGTGGAAAGATAATGGGTTGGGTAGAGAAAAAGTATGGATTTTAATTAATTGAAAGGTTTATGGGATGAGTTATAAGAAGAAGTCTTGAACACAAGACATGGAATAAAAAAAAAAAAGAGATATACGAAAAAAAAATACACACACAGATAGAGAGAAAAAACGGACAGAGAATAGAAGAGAGAAAAATTCCGAAAAACATTTAAGCTTTCAAAATAAAAATAAAAACTAAAAAAAATCTACTGCTTTCTTTCTTTGTTTGAAATTAGTATTGATGGTTGTTATTTCATTTAAAGCTTAAGGCTTTTGTTTTTGGGATTACTACTCCACCGGTCTGTTACTGGGTTGTTACTGTTGCTGGGCAGTTGTTGCTGTTGTACTGTTATTACTGCTGCTGATTCTCATCTTCATTTTCTTTTGCTTCCAATATCAGGTACATATCTGTAAATTCATGTCACGAAAAGCTTCAACATGACAAATTAATGAAGTTCGGGAATTATAATTCTGTTTTTCATTCGTTCAAGTTCATTAGTTAAAAATTTGGTTTTTGTTTCAGTTGATTAATATAATAGTACGTTTGGCGTAATGAATATAAGATAATTGTTACCTCTTAAAATTCGTTTAAGTGTTGTAATAATATCATCTATTTCGGAATTTTCATTAAGTGAAGTCATGATTGAAATATCAAGGTAGGGAACATGGCATAAAATGGGCCATTAATTACATCCCGTAATATTGTTAGCTAAATGTAAAGTAGAATGGAAGTATCAAGAAATTACATTATTAGTATATCTTGTAAAAAATCTGATTTTGGTTTAGATTGATATAAGTTGTATGTTCATATATGGCATGATGATGAGTATATATATAATCATATGTGGAAGGTGAGTTGATACAATATTAGGAATGGTTCAAACGTACAACTATATTGCATGTGATGAAATTTTATTGAATCAATTTGTATAATAGTTCTCTTTCTTATCAACTTGACTCTTGTCTTCCATTGCAAACATTAACCAAACCATTGCAACTTTGGACTAAAACAAATACATGAGAAGGACATAGGATTTATAAACGAATCGTGGCATTTTATGTAAAAGATATATAGAAGAAGAGTTCGCCTTAAATGAAACAATGAAGATTCTGCGGAAACTATTAATTTGTTTACCATTTTAAGTTCTTTCCCAATTTTACACACGATTCGATTTATGGACATCCAAATGTTGTATCCACGAAAAAATGTTAGTTTTAGATACGTATTGTCTGTTTTCTTTTTCACGTCATTAATTCTTTAAAATTTGAGGTATATGATTCATATGTGTAAAACAAGACTCGCGGTCAACACATAATAACAATTTGTAGAGAACCTTATCAAGAATATTTTTGTGATTAGGGATACGTTCGCGTAACCTGATTATATTTCTAAAAGCAATTCGGATTATGCGTTCGCGCAACTTCGATCGAATATTTAATAAAAGGGATTCCTCGGAGAATATCATTATTAATTTCATAAAAACCCGAGATGTGAGGTTCACTACTTAATTATACAAAAGGGGCGAATGTTCTTGATTTTATTAAAGCATAATTTCGAAAATAATTATAATAATTATTATATTATCAATATCATTGTGTATACGTACGCGTAACACGATTTTTCACGTTAAAATATAATTTATAACACGAATATACGTACGCGTGATTCGATTCAAAGAAGGGTCTTTAAATCTAAATAGAAGCGGTAACAATAAAATCATGCAATAAAAATGTATTTAACAAATCAAAATAATCAAGCCGAATATAACAGTTGAGCGACCGTGCTAGAACCACGGAACTCGGGAATGCCTAACACCTTCTCCCGGGTTAACAGAATTCCTTATCCAGATTTCTGGTGCGCAGACTGTTAAATAGACAGAGTCATATTCTCCTCGATTCAGGGATAAAAATTGGTGACTTGGGACGCCTTAAAATTCCCAAGTGGCGACTCTGAAACAAACAAACAAATCCCGTTTCGACTGTCCTTTAATTGGAGAAAACTCCCCTGTACCCTCGCGGGCGCGGAAAAAGGAGGTGCGACAATGAAGTTTTCTCTCAAGTTGTCTTTTGCTTATGATAATATTTTCTAATAGTCTATGAAGTTGTCTACCCCTTATGGTGATGTTTTTTTTGACCTTATTACGTTTTGGTGATGTTATGAAATCGCATATAATGAAACTATATTATTATGTCTTTGAATCTTTTTTTTACTTAAAGTATAGTTTGATGCATGTTAACAAAACAGTCCAATTGTCTTCAAAAGTGCAATTGTTCGTTTGATTCCTAATGCAATAAAAGAACTACGAAAGCATTTGTATATATTAATTAAGTCCTCTAAAAGCGGTTAATGTTTTATCAAATTAAGAAAGCACATTGAACTTTTGACACTAACTGGTTCTTAGAAATATGTAAAAAAAAAAAACTTAAAGATAGTTGAGAAGAGAAGAAGTACTTATGAAGCAAACTTCCCAAGTTCTTGTCAAAAGAAGGAATTTTTAAGAGATGAATCAAACAGTGTCCAAAATATGACATTGCTACATTTGTCCAAAATCAAACAAATGTGGAAAGTTCACCTAACATTTTAGAAAGTATCTAAAATCTGATGAATTTTAGGGATCAATGTAGTAAGGTTTAAAACAGGCGCAAAATGAATCTAACACTTATAACTACTTAACATCTAGTCAATAGATGATAACACTTTGACACTTAGAGCTAAACGTTTTGTTCACGACCCGAAAATCCCACCCTCGGGACCGTGATGGTGCCTAACATTTCACTTGTTAGGCAAGCCAACGTTAGAATAATTTATTCTTTTTTAATAAATCAAATTAAAAAATAATGAAGAAACTGAAATAAATTCTGAAGTAAAGAGCGAAAAACATAACAACTAAAATCTCTAATACAGCTCGAATCTGGTGTCACAAGTGCACAAGCTACTAGAATACTACAGATAAAGGTCTGAATAAAAGTAAAGTTGTCTAAAAGAAAAATACAAAGCTAAGAGAAAATGGGAGGGGACTTCAGGGCTACGAGTGCCAAGCAGATGTACCTTAAGTCTCCACACTGATAGTCAATGCGAGCATGCTAAAGATCACCGTTGGTGCCAATTCCAAAATCTGCACAAGAAGTGCAGAGTGTAGAATGAGTACAACCAACCCCATGTACTCTATAAATTCCGAGTCTATCCTTGACAAAGTAGTGATAAGGCTAAGGCGGGTCACTTACAATATAACATGTACGCAATATAAAATAATGACAGGAAAGAAGAATACGGAAGCGAAATAAGGTAGTTAACTTAAGAAAATAACTCAATCCTTAAAGAAAACCGGTGAATGCCAGAAATACCAATCCTTAGAGTCTCGTATGAAAGTATCAAAGTCAAAACAACAAAATAAGTAATAGAAATACATAGACTATTGCGGCGTGCAGCCCTATCCCACCATACAACATGTTTCTCCCTTATTCTACCATAATAATATTAATAATAATAAATAGATATATGTTGCGGCACGCAACCCGATCCCACTATATAATCAGAATCAATATCATAATTCACCCTTATTTTATCATATCAATCCACCCTTATTTCAGTTGTTGTGACACATAACCCAAACCTACCATATCAATATAAATTTATCCATATTTAGCCATATCAATCCATCCGCATTTCACTTGTTGTGGCGTGCAATCCGATCCCACTATATAGTATGAATAAATCAATAAGTGCAACTAATTTAACACTTAAATCACTAGAGTCCTCTACGATTGTTGGATACAGAACAAAACTAGAAAGGTAACCTCTTTTCAAATTAAGAATACACTATAATGAATACTAAACAGCAAGACAATTCAAATAAATGACAACTAAGGGTACAAGTACGTCATTTAAGGCAAGTAGCAGTAAATCATGAAGCATGGGAGAATCTAACATATTTAACACGAGAATAATAAGTGAAGAGTAGCAAATAAAGGCATGGGAAGCATTTAGTACATAACAATTAAGACATAGAAGGAAATAATTAATGAAGTGCGAAAAAAATAGGGAAACAAGTATTTTGGCGCCGTGTATACACTCGTCACCTCGAATATACTGTGCAACACATGAATTTCACATAGTACATAGCTCAAAGATTCCTAATTCCCTCAAATCAAAGTTAAACCCAACACATACCTCACTCCGCAGTCCACTCAAAATTCAATCACGGTCTTGCCCTTTGAAAAAGCTACCAAACCAACCAAATCTAGCAAATTATTAACCAAACGATTCAAATTAAGATTTAGAAACTACTCATGAATGAAAGTGGTTAAATATAGGCCATTATTAAAAAAGTCAATCCCCGGACCTTCTTGGTCAAAACCCGAGGTTTAGACCAAAACTCGATCATCCATTCACTCCCGATCCCGGTTATGCAATTTCTTTCGAAATCTGACCTCAATTCGAGGTCTAAATTCCAATTTTATAAAAATCTCTAATCCTACCCAAATTCCCAATTTCTACCGTGGAAATCCTAGATTTAAGGTTGAAATATTATGAATTGTAGTGGGTAATTGAAAGAAAGTAGGTTAGAGTCACTTAGCAATGAATTGAGGAAGAAGAGCTCTTGGAAAAATCGCCTCTAGGGGGTTTAGGGTTGAAAATTTGAAAGAATGAGCTAAAATCCCGTCTATCTCAGCTTTTGACTAGCGCATATGTCGCAATTGCGAACCCTGAAAATGCGAAAAATCCTTCGCAAATGCGAAGCCTTCCCACCTCTGCTGTTGTAAATGCGAGAAACCAGCCCCCAGCTTCTACTCGCAGATGCGAAGTCTTCTTCGCATATGCGAGGCTCGTATTTGCGAGCCAGACCTTGCATTTGCAAAGTCTGCAGTACAGCAATGGAACACACATACAACAGCTATTTTCTAAGTCCAAAACCACTCCGAAACCTATCCAAAACATACCCGAACCCTCAGGGCTCCAAACTAAACATGCACACAAGTCCAAAAGCAACATATGAACTTGCTCTCATGATAAAAGCACCAAAATAACACCTAGAGCTACGAATCAGACACCAAAACGAATGAATTTTTCAAAGAAACTTAAGAACTTTCATTTTAACAATCGGACGTCTGAATCACGTCAAATCAACTCCATTTTGCATCAAATTTTGCAGACTAGTCATAAATATAGTAATAAACTTATACCAATTTCCAGAATCTGAATCCGGGCCTGGTAGCAACCAAGTCACGCCACTGTCAAACTTGAAATTTCTTTAAACCTTTGAACTTCAAATTTTTAACAAATTACGATAATTTATGCTAGGGACTTCCGAATTTGTTACCGGGCATATGTCTAAGTCCCAAATCATGATATGGACCCACCGGGACAGTTAGAATACCTATCTGGGTCTGTTTGCTCAAAACATTGACTGAAGTCAACTTAGATGAGTTTTAAGGCACGATTTAAAGTTTTTATCAATTGTTTTCACATAAAAACCTTTCAAAACAAGATACGGATTGCGCATGCAAATTGAGGAAGGCTAAATGGAGCTATTTGAGGTTTCGAAACACAGAATTAAGGGTTTAAACTCTAGATGACCTATCGGGTCATCACATTCTCCACCTCTAAACAAATGTTAGTCCTCGAACAGACATAGTAAAGTACCTGGATTGGTGAAAAGGTGTGAATATCTACTCCGCATATCTGATTCAGACTCCCAAGTAGCTGCCTTGATCGGCTGACCACTCCACTGCACTCGTACTGAAGGATAACTATTAGACCTCAACTGTCGGACCTGCCGAGCTAGAATAGCTATCGGCTCCTCCTCATAAGTCAAATACTTGTCCAATTAGATTGAGCTAAAATCTAACATATGGGACAGATCATCGTGATACTTCTAGAGCATAGACACATGGAACACCTGATGAACTGCTGATAAACTAGGTGGCAATGCGAGCTTGTAGGCCACCTAACCCATTCTCTCAAGAATCTCAAAGGGTCAGATATACCTAGGGATCAACTTGCCCTTCTATCCTAACCCCATCACACCCTTCATGGGTGAAACCCAGAGCAACACCCTCTCTCCGACCATGAATGTAACATCACAAACTCTACGATCGGTATAACTCTTCTGTCTAGACTGAGCTGTGCGAAGTCGATCCTGAATAATCTTGACCTTATCCAAGGCATCCAGTACCTAATCTGTACCCAACAATCGAGCCTCCCCTGAATCAAACTATCCAACTGGCGATCGACACTGCCTCCTATATAATGCCTCATAGAGGGCCATTTGAATGCTCGACTAGTAGTTGTTGTTGTAGGCAAACTCCGCAAGTGGCAAGAACTAATCTCAAATACCCCCGAAATTCATAACACAAGCGCGAAGCATATCCTCCAATATCTGAATAGTACGCCCGGGCTGCCCATCCGTTTGGGGATGAAATGCGATGCTCAACTTAATCTGTGTGCCCAACTCATGTTGTACTGCCCTCTAGAAGTGCAACATAAACGCATACCTCAATAAGAAATGATAGACACGGGCACACTGTGAAGATGGACGATCTCGCGGATGTAGATCTCAGCCAACCGCTCTGAATAATAGGTAACTGCCACAGAAATGAAGTGTGCTGACTTGGTCAACCTGTCCACAATGACCCATACCGCGTCGAACTTTCTCTAAGTCTGTCGTAGTCCAACAACAAAATCCATAGTGATACGCTCCCAATTCCACTCAGGAATCTCTAACTTTTGAAGCAAACCACCAGGTCTCTGATGCTCGTACTTTACTTGCTGATAATTTAGACACCGTGCTACATATGCAACTATATCCATATTCATTCTTCTCCACCAATAATGCTGCCGCAAGTCCTGATACATCTTGGTGGCACCCGGATGAATAGAATACCGGGAACTATGGGCCTCTTCAAGAATCAACTCATAAAGTCCATCTACGTTGGGCACACAAATATGATCCTGCATCCTCAAAACTCCATCAGCTACAACAGTAACCTACTTGGCACCATTGTACCGCACCGTGTCCATAAGGACAAGCAAATAAGGATCATCATACTGATGCTCCCTGATGTACTTATACAAGGAAGACCGAGCGACTGTGCAAGCTAGAACACGACTGGGCTCTGAAATATCTAGCCTCATGAATTGATTAGCCAAAGCTTGAAGAACTGTTGCAAGCGGTCTATCACCAACTAGGATATACACAAGGCTGTCCATACTCGTGGCCTTTCTACTCAAGGCATCGGCCGCCACATTGGCCTTGCTGGGGTGATACAAAATGGTGATATCATAATCTTTCAATAGCTCCAACCACCTCCTCTACCTCAAGTTGAGATCCTTTTGTTTGACAAATACTGTACACTCCGATGATACTTGAATACCTTGCACAACACGCCGTAAAGATAGTGCCTCCAAATCTTCAGTGCTGAAAAATGGCTGCAACTCTAATTAATGAACAGGGTAATTCTTCTTATGAACCTTCAACTGCCGCGACATATATGCAATCACCCTGCCATCCTACATCAATACTGCTCCGAGCCCAATATGAGATGCATCATGGTACACCTTGTAAGATCATGAATCGGTAGGCAACACTAACACTAGAGCCATAGTCAAAGCAGTCTTGAGCTTCTAAAAGCTCAACTCGCACTCATCCGACCATCTGAACGGGGCACCCTTCTGGGTCAATCTGGTCAATGGGGCTGCTATGGATGAAAACCCCTCTACGAATTGGCAGTAATAATCCACCAAACCTAGGAAACTCAAGATCTCTATAGTTGAAGTAGGTCTAGCTCAATTCTAAACTGCCTCAATCTTCTTAGGATCCACCTTTATGCCCTCTGTCGATACAACGTGTCCCAAAAAGGCAATTGAGTCTAACCAAAACTCACACTTTGAAAACTTGGCGTATAACTAGCTATCTCTTAGAGTCTGAAGTACAATCCGAAGATGCTGCTCATGCTCATCTCGACTGCAGGAGTAGATCAAGATATCATCAATGAATATAGTCACAAAAGAATCCAAGTAGGGTTTGAACACCCGATTCATCAAATCCATAAATGTTGTAGGGGAATTTGTCAACCCAAATGACATCAGTAAGAACTCATAATGCCTATATCGAGTCCAAAAAGCCGTCTTAGGGACATTAGATTCCCTATCCTTAACTGATGGTAGCTAGACCTCAAATCAATCTTTGAAAATACTTTGGCACCCTGAAGCTGATCAAATAAGTCATCAATCCTCGACAACGGATACTTGTTCTTGATAGTGACTTTGTTCAACTGTCGATAATTTATACACATCCTCATCGACCCATCCTTCTTCACGAACAAAACGGGCGCACCCCAGGGCGAGACACTAGGTCTTATAAAGCCATTATCAAGCAAATCTTGCAACTGCTCCTTCAACTGCAGTAGGGCCATACAATATGGCATAATAGAAATGGGTTGAGTTCCCAAAGCCAAATCAATATCCTTGTCGGGCGGCATCCCTGGCAGGTCTACAGGAAACACCTCTATAAACTCACGAACAACTGGCACTGAATCCATAGAAGCGACCTCTATATTAGAATTATGCACATAGGCCAAATAACCTAGACATCCATTCTCAACCATACGTCAAGCCTTCACATACAAAATAGCTCTATTGGTAGAGTGGCCAGAAGTCCCTCTCCACTCTAATCGAGGCAACCCCGATATGGCTAAGGTCACCGTCTTAGCGTGACAGTCCAGTATAGCATCATAATGAGACAACCAATCCATACCCAAGATAACATTGAAATCTACCATATCCAGAAGTAGAAGATCTACACTAGTATCAAGACTCCCAATGATGACCACACACGAGCAATAAACACAATCCACAATAATATAATCTCCCACATACATAGATACGTACACAGGAGCACTCAAAGAATCACGGGGCACAACCAGATATGCAGCAAAATAGGATGACACATAGGAGTAAGTAGATCCCAGATCAAACAGAATTGAAGCGTCTTTATGGAAAACAGGAACAATACATGTGATAACGACGTTAGATGACTCAGCTCAGGCCTAGCTAGAAAAGCATAGCATCGGGGCTGGGCCCCACCATTCTGAGCCACATCTCTAGGACGGTCTCTAGATGGATGGCCTCCAACTCTAACGTCCTGATCTCTACCTCTAACGGCCTAACCCCCACCTCTGGTTGCCTAAACCCTGCCTTTTGCTAGTTGAGTGGGCGGTGGAGCAACCGGTGTCGGAACCATGGCACGATAACTCTATTGTGGCATATCGCCTAATAACCTCGAGCAAGACCTCTTGATGTTCCCTATACCACCACACTCAAAACACCCATCCTATTGTGGGCCAGATAACCATGGTGATAGCTCTGAATTGAAGGCGCACTGATAGAAGCTGATGGTGCACTATAGGCTGGCTGTCCAGAATAAGGCACATAAAGACCACAACTCCCTGAAACACTATAAGATGCTTAAAGCATTGAATGAAATGGTCTAGGAGGATGGCCTCCACCAAAAGCACCCTTGCCTCCAGATGAGGCACCACTGAAACTACCAGAATGACGAGGCCTCTTATTCGACTCATGCCCCCTCTCTTCAGCATGAACCATCTCGATCTGTCTAGTAATATTTACAGCTGTCTGGAAGGAAATATCACTCCGGGTTTCCTTGGCCATCTGTAGCTTGATAGTATAAGTGAGTCTATCAATAAATCTCCTCACCATCTACCTCTCAGTAGGAAGCAACATAATGGCATGGCTAGTTAGGTCTACAAAATGGGTCTCGTACTGAGTGACAGTCATACTCTCCTACTAAAGATGCTCAAATTGTCTGCGGTACTACTCTCTTAGGGTGATCGGGATGAACTTCTCCAGAAATAGCTGTAAGAACTAATCCTAAGTAAGTGCAGGCGACCCAACTGGTCTGGTCAACATAAAATCTCTCCACCATCTCTTGACGGAACCCCTTATCTGAAGCATAGCTAAATCAACCCCATTAATCTCAACTATACCCATGTTCTGGAGCACCTTATGGCAACAGTCAAGATAGTCCCATGGGTCATCAAAAGTTGCACCACTGAAGTGAACTGGAAAGAGCTTAGTAAACTTGTCCAATCTCAATAAAGCCTTAGAAGACATGGTGGGCATATCATCGACTTGTGCCGCAATAACCGGCTGAGCTACCCCAACTGGGGGGCTGCAAGAGTCTGATACTAGGGAGCCTCTACTCCAGGGTGTGAGTAGCGAGAGTATGTGCTCCTCTCCCAGCCTGAGAGATGGCTGGTGCCACCGGAAAGGTACCAGTCCGGGCCACACTCTCCATAAGGCCCGCCAAATGGACTAGATCAGCCTAAAGTACTAGAGTGGCTATAAAACCCTCTAGGACCTGAGCTGGTCCAACATGTATAGTCTAAGCTGGAACCTCCTCATCCAAATCTACTTGAGGCTTCAGTGCTAGTGCTGCTGATCGAGCTCTAGGATGAGCTCTGCCTCTGCCTTTGTCTCTGCCTCGGCCTTGACCTCGACCTCTGGCCCTAGTTGTAACTACCATAGAGGGCTCCATCTCATGTCCGAAGTTAGATGCAGTGTGTGTTCTCACAATCTGCGAGAGAACAAGAATTGAAGGGTTCAATCATCAATGATAGAATAAATTCGCACGACAGAGTAAGAAAGAAGTGACATTTTTCCTAAACTCCATAGCCTCAGAAAGATAAGTACAGACATCTCTGTACCGATCCTCCAGACTCTACTAAGCCTGCTCGTGACTCGTAAGGCCTAAGTAACCTAGTGCTCCGACACCAACTTGTCACGACACGCAAATACCACCCTCGGGATCGTGATAACGCCTATTATTTCACTTGCTAGAAAAGCCATCATTAGAATAATTTATCCATTTTTAACAGTTTAAATTAAATAATAATGAAAAAACCAAAATAACTAAAATAAATGCTAAAGTAAAGAGTGAAAAACATAACAATTGAAATCTCTAATACAGCCCGAATCTGGTGTTACAAGTGCACAAGATACTAGAATACGACATATAATGGTTTGAATAAAAGTAAAGTTGTCTGAAAGAAAAATAAACAGCTAAGACAAAGTAGGAAGGGACATCAGGGTTGCGAACGCCGAGCAGCTGTACCTCAAGTCTCCACATTGATAGTCAACGTGAGCACGCTACTGACTGCCACTGGTGCCGACTTCAAAATCTACACAAAACGTGCATAGTGTAGTATGAGTACAACCGACCCTATGTACTCTGTAAGTGCCGAGCCTAACCTCGACGAAGTAGTGACGAGGGTAAGGCAGGTCACTTACAATATAACATGTATGCAGTATAAAATAATGACAGGAAACGAGAATAAGAAAACAAAATACGGCAGTTAACTTAAGAAAATAACTCAATCCTCAAAGAAAGCCAGTGAATGCCAGAAATATCAATCCTTAGAGTCTCGTATGAAAATATTGAAGCCAACACAACAAAATAAGGAATAGGACTGTTGCAATGTGCAATCCGATCCTACCGTACAACACATCTCTCCCGTATTCCACCATAATAATATCAACAATAATAAATAGGTTTGTTGCGGCATGCAACCTGATCCCATCATATAATTAGAATCAATATCATAATTCACCCTTATTTCACCATATCAATTCACCCTTATTTCACCTGTTGTGACACGCACCCTGATCCCATCATATCAATATAAATTCACCCTTATTTTTCCATATCAATCCATCCTTATTTCATCCGTTGCGGCGCAAAATCCAATCCCACCGTTAGTGTGAATAAATCAATAAGTGCAATTAATTTAACACTTAAATCACTAGAGTCCTCTATGATTAATGGATATGGAACAGAACTAGAAATGAAACCTCTTCTCAAATTAAGAATCCATTATAATGAATACTAAATAGCAAGATAATTCAAATAAATGACAACTAAGGGTACAAGTACGTCATTTAAGGCAAGTAGTAGTAAATCATGGAAGCATTGGAGAATCTAACATTTTTAATGCGAGAATAATAAGTGACGAGTAGCAAATAAAGGCATGGGAAGCATTTAAATCACGTAACAGTTAAGGCGTGGAAGGAAATTTAATGAAATGCGGAAAAATAGGGAAACAAGTATATTTGGCACATAGCTCGCATATGCGACGCAACACATGAATTTTACATAGCACATAGCTCAAAGGTTCCTAATTCCCTTAAATCAAAGTTAAACCCAACACTTACCTCACTCTACAATCCACTAAAAATTCAATCACGTCTTTGCACTTTGAACAAGCCTCCAAACCAACCAAATCTAGTAAATTATAAACCAAACGATTCAAATTTAGCTTAGAAACTACTCACGATTGAAAAAGGTTCACTTTAGGCCAATTGAAAAGGTCAACAAAAGTCAACCCCCAGGCCCTCCAGGTCAAAACTCAAGGTTCAGACCAAAATCCAATCACTCATTCACCCCCGAGTCCAGTTATGCAATTTGTTTCGAAATCCGATCTAAATTCGATGTCTAAATTCTAATTTTACAAAAATCCCTAATTCTACCCAAATTTTCAATTTCTACCATGGAAATCCTACATTTAAGGTTGAAATCTTATGAAATGTAGTGGGTAATTGAAAAAAGTAGGTTAGACTCACTTATCAATGAATTGAGGAACAAAAGCTCTTGGAAAAGTCGCCTCTAGGGTGTTTAGGGTTTAAAATTTGAAAGAATGAGCTAAAATCCCGTTTATCTCAGCTTTTGGCCAGGCGCAGATGTCGCAACTGCGACCTGGGGTTTGCAATTTCAAAACCCGCAAATGCGAAAAAGCATTCACACCTCTGTTGCCTTCGCAAATGCGAACAATATGTTCACAAATGCGAAACTGAAAAGATCGCAATTGCGACCCAAATCTCGCAAATGCGAGAAACCAGCCCCCAACCCATACTTGTAAATGCGAAGTCTTCTTCGCAAATGTGAGGCTTATATTTGCGAGCAATGCCTTGCATTTGCGAAGTCTGCAATCCAGCACCAGAACACATATGCACCACCTATTTTCTAAGTTTAAAACTATCATACGAACTCGCTCGCATGATCAAACATCAAAATAACACCTAGAGCTACGAACAGGACACTAAAACGAATAAATTTTTCAAAGAAACTTAAGAACTTTCATTTTAACAACCGGACGTACGAATCACATCAAATCAACTCCATTTTACATCAAGTTTTACAGACTAGTCATAAATACGATAATGAACTTATACCAAGTCCTAGAACCCGAGTCCAGACCCGGCAGTGTCACGACCCTAAACCCGGACCCGATCGTGATGGCGCCTCTCGTGAAGACAAGGCCAGCCGACGCTTCCCATATTTCCAATTATTAACAATTAAGCATTTAGAAACAGTCTAAACATGAATAAGTAAACCAAAGTTTAAGGGTTAATAACACAAATCGCGAAAAATACCCAACACAGCCCGTAACCGAGGTGTCACTAGTCATGAGCATCTATAAAACCTAATACAAGTCTAAAAAAAATCCACAACTATTACAAATGCCTGATAAGAGATAGAAATGATAAAGAGGGAGAAACAGGGGACTGCAGACGTCAAGCAGCTACCTCGTGGACTCTGATATCTACCGGGAGCTCTCAACTCGCATTGGTAAGATCCGCAACGCTTGAATCTGCACACAGGGGTGCAGGGAGTAAAGTGAGTACTCCAACTCAGTGAGTAACAAATGTAAATAAAGACTGAAAGTAAGAAATCACGTAAGGTACAAAGCATTCTATAATGAAGCAGTAAAATCATTTAAATCAGTAAATCAGTGAAAGATAGGTAAAATTATTTAACTCAAATGTAAATTCATGAAAAACCTTTTTCAATAATTAAGCAGGTAATTGACAGTCAATTATGAAAAGTAAACACATAAAGGCTCGCCCTTCGGGCACAGTATCAACAAATCCGCCCCTCGGGCAACATCTCAGAATAGTAAGCCCCTCGGGCAATCACATAGAACAATACCAGCCCCTCGGGCTCAATCTCACATCACAATGGGTACCCGCGCTCACCTGGGGTGTACAGACTCCTGGAGGGGCCCCTTACGACCCAAACGCAATATCAAGTCACCTCGTGGCATCATCACTAGGCCCTCGGCCTCATATCAATCAATCCACCTCATGGCGTACATATCTCAGACTCTCGACCTCATAATCAGTATCAAATGTTTCCTCACAACATAGGCCCTTAGCCTTACTCAATCAAAAATCCTCACAAGCCACTCGGGCAGTAGTAAAACATGTTTCTCCGCCCAAAATAACATTTAAAAGATCATGTAAGTGTTAAAACAGAGTAAACATGGTTGAGTACGAAAAACAGTGAAATATAACATGACTAAGTTCAAGTATAAAGTCAAAACAGTGAGGAAGTACCAGTAAAAATCCCCGAAGGATTCACATATGTGGCACAAGGCCCAAATAAGGCATCCAGCCCAAATCATGATGATAGCAAATAGATTTCAGTCATAACGAGGTAAAATAGTCATTCGGGGTGGACTAAGTCACAATCCCCAACAGTGCACGACCCCACACTCGTCATTAAGCGTGTGCATCACTTCAATATAGCACTACGATGTGCAAATCTGGGGTTTCGAACCCTGAGAACATCATTTACAATCATTACTCACCTCGAACCGGTCAAATCTCTAGCTCGCGGCACCTTTGCCCTTCAAATCGGCCTCCACTCGTATCGAATCTATCAAAAATCAGAATGAGGATGTCAAAATATGCTAAGAGAACGAAGCCTAAGCGAAAGTAATCAAAATACGACACAAATCCCGAAATTACCAAAATCCGACCCCAGGTCCCACGTCTCGAAATTCGATAATTTTTACATCAATAGATTCCTTATCTCTCCACGAGTTCATACATATCAAAAGTTCTGAAATCCAACCTCAAATGGTCCTTCAAATCCTTAAGCAAAGGTCTAAGTTCCCAAGCCCTAGTTTCCCCAATTTTCACCCTTAATTTCCATGATTTCTAGCTCTAATCCGTGAAATAATAGTATAGGAACGAGTTTTAGGTCCAAATTCCTTACCTCGATGAAGTTCCCTTGAAATCCCTCGTTCAAATCGTCAAAAAAGCTCCAAAGCCGAAGTCAAAAATGGTGAAATAGCTCAAATTTCGCGAAGGACACAATTTATACCTTCTGCCCAGTCATTTTCGCATCTGCGGCCAAATTACCGCTTCTGCGGTACCACATATGCGGCCAAATAACCGCTTCTACAGTTCCTCACTTAACGGCTAAAACCACTTCTACGGTCAACCTTCCGCATCTGCGACATCGCAGATGTGGTCACCCTAACCTCTTCTGCGGTCGCTGCTCATCAGGCCATTTTTCGCTTCTGCGGCCGATCTCCCGCACATGCGGCGTCGCACCTGCGTTCCCCAATCTGCAGGTGCAAAAATACCAGAAGCAGCTTTAGCAGCTGCAAACATTCCTCAAACTCCCTTTCAACCATTCGAAATCATCCCGACGCCCCCGGGATCTCAACCAAAAACACAAACATATTCTAATACCTTATTCAAATTTGTACCAATCTTCAAAACACCTCAACCAACATCAAATCAACCAAAACACATCGGATTCAAGCCAAACTTTCTAAAATCTTCCGAATTCTGCTTTTGATCAAAAACCCAACCAAACCACGTCTGAATGACCTGATATTTTGCACACACATCCCAAATGACACAATGGAACTACTGAAACTCTCAGAATTCCATTCCGACCCCTATATCAAAATCTCGCCTATCAACCGGAAATCGCCAAAATATCAACTTCGCCAATTCAAACCTATATCTACTACGAACCTCCAAAACTCATTCCTATCACACTCCTAAGTCACAAATCACCTCACGAAGCTAACCGAACCATCGGAACTCACATCCAAGCCCTCTAACACATAAGTCAACATCCAGTTAACTTTTCCAACTTAAACTCACTCTAAAGAGACTAAGTGTCTCAAACCTTACCAAATCCTTTCCAAACTCGATTCGACCAACCCGATACCATATAACACGGATAATAAAAGCATAAAGAAGCATAAATAGGGAAAATAGAGCGGTAATTCATGAGCCGACTGGCCGGGTCATCACATCCTCCCCAACTTAAACAAACGTTCGTCCACGAACGAATCAAGAAACATACCTGAAGCCTCAAACAGGTGAGGATATCTGCTCCGCATCTCCCACTCGGTTTCCTAGGTAGCCTCCTCCACGGGCCAACCTGTCCACTGCACTTTCACTGATGCTATATCCTTTGACATCAACTTTCGAACCTGATTACCCTAAATAGCTACTGGCTCCACATCATAAGTCAAATCATCATCCAACTTAACCATGCTGAAATCCAAAATATGAGACGGATCCCCAATATACTTCCGGAGCATAAAAACCTGAAATACCGGATGCACACTCGACAAGCTGGGTGGCAAAGCAAGCTCATAAGCCACCTCCCCAATCCTCTGAAGCACCTCAAAAGGCCCAATGAACCGAGGACTCAATTTACTTTTCTTTCCAAATCTCATAAAACCCTTCATGGGCGAAACCTTCAACAGAACCTTTTCACCAACCATGTAGGACACATCTCGAACCTTCCTGTCAGCATAACTCTTTTGCCTCGAATGCGCTGTACGAAGCCTCTCCTGAATCACCTTCACCTTTTCTAAGGCATCTTGTACCAAGTCTGTCCACAATAGCCTAGCCTCGCCGGGCTTGATCCAACCAACTGGAGATCTACATCGCCTCCCATACAAAACCTCATATGGAGCCATCTGAATACTCGACTGGTAGCTGTTGTTATAAGCAAACTCTGCAAGCGGTAGAAACAGATCCTATGACCCTCCGAAATCAATAACACAGGCATGCAATATGTCCTCGAATATCTAAATAGTGCGCTCGGACTGCCCGTCTGTCTGAGGGTGAAAAGCTGTGCTCAACTCAACCTGAGTACCCAACTCTCGCTTCACCGACCTCCAAAACTGCGATGTAAACTGAGTGCCCCTATCTGAAATGATGGAAACTGGGACACCATGCAAATGAACAATCTCCCGGATATAGATCTCTGCCAACCGCTCTGAAGAATAAGTAGTACACATAGGAATGAAGTGCACGGACTTGGTCAGCCGATCCACAATCACGCAAATAGCATCGAACTTTCTCAAAGTCTGTGGAAGTCCAACTACAAAGTCCATAGTGATCCTCTCCCACTTACACTATGGAATATCTATCCGCTAAAGCAAGCCACCCGGTCTCTGATGCTCATATTTCACCTGCTGACAATTGAGACACCGAGCTACAAATGCCACAATGCCTTTCTTCATTCTCCTCCACCAATAGTGTTGCCTCAAATCCTAATACATCTTCGTGGAATGGAATGCCGTGAGCTATGGGCCTCCTCCAAAATCAACTCCCGAAGCCCATCCACATTGGGCACACAAATCCGGCCCTGCATCTTCAACACCCCATCATCACCTATAGTCACGTCTCTGGCATCATCGTGCTGAACTCTATCCTTAAGGACAAGCAAATGCGGATCATCATATTGGCGCTCTCTGATGCGATCATATAAGGAAGACCGAGAAACCACACAAGCCAATAACCGACTGGGCTCCGAAATATCCAACCTCACGAACCAATTGGCCAAGGCCGGAACGTCAACTGCAAGAGGTCTCTCCCCAACTGGAATATATGTCAAACTCCCCATACTCATTGCCTTTCGGCTCAAAGCATCGGCCACCACATTGGCCTTTCCCGGATGGTACAGTACAGTGATATCATAATCCTTAAGCAACTCCAACCACCCCTGCTGCCTCAAATTGAGATTCTTCTATTTGAACAAGTGCTAGAGGCTACGATGAGCAGTAAACACCTCACAAGACACACCATACAAGTAATGTCTCCAAATCTTCAACGCGTGAACTATGGCAGCTAACTCTAAATTGTGAATGTGGTAGTTCTTCTCATGGGGCTTCAACTGACGAGAAGCATAAGCAATAACTCTACCATTCTGCTTCAAAACACAACCAATGACAACTCTCAAAGCATCGCAATACACGGTATATGAACCTGAAGCTGATGGCAAAACTAACACTAGAGCTGTGGTCAAAGCTGTCTTGAGCTTCTGAAAGCTCTCCTCACACTCGTCCAACCATACAAATAAAGCACCCTTCTGAGTCAACTTGGTCAAGGGCGATGCAATAGATGAGAATCCCTTAACAAAACGACGATAATAACCCGCCAAACCAAGAAAGTTGCGAATCTCTATGGATAAAGATAGTCTGGGCCAACTCTGTACCGTTTTTCTCTTCTTCGGATCAACCTGAATACCCTCGCTGGACACCACGTGCCGTAAGAAAGTCACTGAACTGAGCCAAAACTCACACTTGGAGAATTTTGCATAAAGCTTTTCCTCTCTCAATATCTGCAACACACCTCTCAAATGCTCCGCGTGCTCCTCTTGACTATGCGAATATACCAGAATATCATCAATGAAGATTATGACAAACAAGTCAAGATAAGGCCGGAACATGTTGTTCATCAACTGCATGAATGCTGGTGGGGCATTGGTCAGCCCAAAAGACATCACCAAGAAGTCATAATGACTGTATCGGGTCCTGAAAGCCATCTTAAGAATATCCGAGTCCCTGATCTTCAACTGGTGATAACTTGAACAGAGATCAATCTTGGAGAATATTCTCGCTCCCAGAAGCTGGTCGAAATCAATGCACATTCTCATCTTAAGGCAAATGATACTTGTTCTTAATTGTTACTTTGTTCAATTGCTTATAATCAATGCACATTCTCATAGTGCCATCCTTCTTTTTCACAAATAGAACCGGCGCACCCCAAGGTGACACACTAGGCCGAATGAACCCTTTATCAAGGAGTTCCTGAAGCTGCTCCTTTAATTCCTTCAACTCCGCTGGTGCCATACAATACGCGGAATAGAAATGGGCTGAGTGCCCGACACCAAGTCAATACCAAAATCAATATTCATATCCGGTGGCATGCCCGACAGGTCTGCAGGAAACACATTAGGAAAATCCCTCACAACTAGAACAGAATCAATACTGGGAGTCTCAGTACCGACATCCCTCACAAAGGATAGATACGAAAGACAACTCTTCCCAACCATACGCTGGGCTTTCAAGAATGAGATAACTCTACTGGAAACATAATCAGTCACACCTCGTCACTCAATCTATGGCACACCCGGTATAGCCAACGTGACTATCTTAGCATGACAGTCTAGAATAGCACGACACAGATATAGCCAATCCATGCCCAAAATGACATCGAAATACACCATACATAATAATAAAAGATCCACACGGGTCTTCAGACCCCCAATAGTTACCATACACGACTGGTACACATGGTCTACAACAACAGTATTGCCCACCAGGATAGATACATGAACAAGTGAAGCAAGAAACTCACGGGGCATATCCAAATAACGAGCAAAGCATGATGACACATATGAAAAAGTGGAACTGGGATCAAATAATACAGAGGCATCTATGTGGCAGACTGAAACAATACCTGTAATAACAGTATCTGAAGCAATAACATCGGGTCTGCCTGGAAGTGCATAGAAATGGGCCTGCCCGCCACCTGATCAACCTCCCCCTCTAGGGCGACCCCTAGTTGACTGACCTCCACCCCTAGCTGGCTGGGCGGGTGGTGGTGAAGTAACTAGCGCTGAAGTCGATGACTGACCCCTCTGCTGAGATGAACTAACAAAATGACGAGGACACTGCCTCCACATGTGACCCATCTCTCCACACTCATAACAACTCCCAGGTGCTGGAGAAGGGGACTGAAGGGAACCCCTCGCACCGAAGTGACTAGCAGATGCACTCGACATAGAAGAGCCCTGAACTGATGGAGCACGGGACGAACTCTAAGCTGGAAGGGCACTTGGTGATGACTGGACCTGATGATAACTGTGAGAACCATGACCTGATGATTCTGCAGCCTCTCGAGGATAAATACAGACGTCTCTGTACCAATCCGCAAGACTCTACTAAACCTGCTTATGACTCGTGAGACTATGTAACCTAGGCTCTGATACCAACTTGTCACGACCCTAAACCCGGACCCGGTCGTGATGGCGCTTCTTGTGAAGACAAGTCTAGCAAACATTTCCCATATTTCCAATTATTAACAATTAAGCATTTAAAAATTGTCTAAACATGAATAAGTAAACCAAAGTTTAAGCGGTTAATAGCATAAACAGCGGAAACTACCCAACACAGCCCGTAACCGGGGTGTCACTAGTCATGAGCATCTATAAAATCTAATACAAGTCTAAAAAAAATCCACAACTATTACAAATGTATGATAAGAGATAGAAATGATAAAGAGAGAGAAACACGGGACTGCGGACGTCTAGAAGCTACCTCGTGGACTCCGATATCTGCCGGGAGCTCTCAACTCGCACTGGCAGGATCCGCAACGCCTGAATCTGCGCACATGGGTGCAGGGAGTAAAGTGAGTACTCCAACACAGTAAATAACAAATGTAAATAAATACTGAAAGCAAGAAATCACGTAAGGCACAAAACATTCTATAATGAAGCAGTAAAACCATTTAAAAGCAGTAAATCAGTGAAAGATAGGTAAAATTCTTTAACTCAAATGTAGTTACATGAAAAGCCTTTTTCAATAATTAAGCAGGTAATTGACAGTCAATTATGAAAAGTAAACACATAAAGGCTCGCCCCTCAGGCACAGTATCAACAAATCTGTCCCTCGGGCAACATCTCAGAACAGCACCAGCCCCTCGGGCAATCACATAGAACAACACCAGCCCCTCGGGCTCAATCTCACATCACAATGGGTACCTGCGCTCACTAGGGGTGTATAGACTCCTGGAGGGGACCATTAAGGACCAAGCGCAATATCAAGCCACCTCGTGGCATCATCACTAGGCCCTCGGCCTCATATCAATCAACCAACCTCGTGGCGTACATATCTTAGGCCCTCGGCCTCATAATCAGTAACAAATGTTTCCTCACAATATAGGCCCTCAGCCTTACTCAGTCAAAAATCCTCACAAGCCACTCGGGCAGTAGTAAAACATGTTTCTCAGCCCAAAATAACATTCAAAAGATCATGTAAGTGTCAAAACAGAGTAAACATGGCTGAATACGAAAAACAATTAAATATAACATGACTAAGTTCAAGTATAAAGTCAAAACAGTGAGAAAATACCAATAAAAATCCCCGAAGGGTTCAAATAGTTAGCACAAGGCCCAAATATGACATTCAGCCCAAATCATGATGATAACAAATAGATTTCAGTTAAATACGTGGTAAAATAGTCATTCGGGACTGACTAAGTCACAATCCCCAACAGTGCATGACCCCACGCTCGTCATCAAGCGTGTGCATCAAAAATCAGAACGAGGACATCAAAATATGCTAAGGGAACAAAGCCCAAGTGAAAGTAATATAAAATACGACACAAATCCCGAAATTACCAAAATCCGGCCCCCGATCTCACATCTCGTAATTTGACAATTTTTACATCAATAGATTCCTTATCTCTCCACGAGTTCATACATATCAAAAGTTCTAAAATCCGACCTCAAATGGTCCTTCAAATCATCAAGCAAAGGTCTAAGTTTCCAAGCCCTAGTTTTCCCAATTTTTACCCTTAATTTCCATGATTTCTAGCTCTAATCCGTGAAATAATAGCATAGGAACGAGTTTTAGATCCAAATTCCTTACCTCAATGAAGTTCCCTTGAAATCCCTCTTTCAAATCGTCCAAAAAGCTCCAAAGCCGAAGTCAAAAATAGTGAAATAGCTCAAATTTCGTGAAGGCCACAATTTATACCTTCTGCCTAGTCATTTTCGCATCTGCAGCCAAATTACCGCTTCTGCGGTACCGCATATGCGGCCAAATAACTGCTTTGTGGTTCCTCACTTAACGGCTAAAACCGCTTCTGCAGTCAACCATCCGCATCTGCGACGTCGCAGATGCGGTCACCCTAACCGCTTCTACGGTCGCTGCTCATCAAGCCCTTTTTCACTTCTGCGGCCGATCTCCTGCACCTGCGGTCCCCAATCCGCAGGTGCGAAATACCAGAAGCAGTAAAAGTTTAGCAGCTGCAAACATTCCTCAAACTCCCTGTCAACCATCCGAAATCATCTTGAGGCCCCCGGGACCTCAACCAAAAACACAAACATATCCTAATACCTTATTCAAACTTGTATCAATCTTCAAAACACCTCAAACAATATCAAATCAACCAAAACATATTGGATTCAAGCCAACTTTCTAAAATCTTTCGAATTCCACTATTGATCAAAAACTCAACCAAACCATGTCCGAATGGCCTGAGATTTTGTACACACATCCCAAATGACACAACGGAACTACTGAAACTCTTGGAATTCCATTCTGGCCCCTATATCATAATCTCGCCTATCAACCGGAAATCGCCAAAATATCAACTTCGCCAATTCAAGCCTAAATCTACTGCGAACATCCAAAACTCATTCCGATCACACTCCTAAGTCACAAATCACCTCCCGAAACTAACCAAACCATTGGAACTCACATCCGAGCCCTCTAACACATAAGTCAATATCCAGTTGACTTTTCCAACTTAAACTCACTCTAAAGAGACTAAGTGTCTCAAACCTTACCAAATCCTTTCCGAACTCGATCCGACCAACCTGATACCACATAACACGGATAAACAAAGCATAAAGAAGCAGAAATAGGGAAAATGGAACGGTAATTCATGAGACGACTGGCCGGGTCATCACAAGTAGCAACCAAATCATATTACGGTCAAACTTGAAATTTCTTTAAACCTTTAAACTTCAACTTTTCAACAAATTACAATAATGCATGCTACGTCTTCCGAATTCAATTCCGGGCATACGCCCAAGTCCCAAATCACGATATGAACTCACCGGGACCGTTAAAATATTGATCCGGGTCTGTTTGGGTCTATTTTTTTAAAACGTTGATCGAAGTCAACTCAGATGAGTTTTAAGGCACGATTTTACATTTTTATCAATATTTTTCACATAAAAACCTTCCGGAAAAAGACACGGATTGCACAAGCAAATCGAGGAAGGCTAAATGGATCTATTTGAGGTTTTGAAACATAAAATTAAGGGTTTAAACTCTAGATGACCTATCGGGTCATCACACTTTTCAATTAACATCCAATAATATAAACAAGATATTCAGTTCATAAAGGGATAAATAGTTTTATTAATAATCAAACAGAACAATTTTCTGATATTTTCATCTCTACAAACATTTCAGCTAACAATACAGATGGAATAACACTTGCTCTATTGTCATCTTCAACCCCTACACCACTTTCATCTATAAACGAACTTGAAGATTGTTCTTCACTGTCACCATTTTCTTCTTGGAATTCATTGAATGTTGTTTTGGCTTCATCATAAGATTTTGAAACACTGGAAGATGCTTCATTTGAAACCAATAACCATAGGAGCAAACTCACACCAAGAGTTGTATAATCCGGGCCTCTTACCACAAAATACCACATACACCTTCGATACCGATATATTCTCAGCTTGACAACTTTTTTTGAACTCATTGAATGTTGCTATGGCTTCATCATACGATATGAAATCCTTGAAGATGCTACCCTTGACACCAGTAACCATAGGAGCACACTGACGCCAAGAGTTTTATAATCTAGGCCTCTTATCATGAAATACAATATAGACTTTCAAAGCATTATTCCTCTCCCCGTCTCTCATTCCTTAGTCTAACCCTTAACACTAAAATAAAAATAAGAGATGAAGAAGGAGAAAATAAATATAGAAAAGAAATGGGGGATGGAAAAGCTTCTTAGGTGCAACACTATATATTTAAGAGTTTAGGGTTACAAAATGCCAATGCAAGATGAGTATAGTAGTTTAAATATATACGTATTTCCTCTGGTATACTATGTGTATATTTCAATGTATTTCATTTGGTATAGTATGTGTATATGTGCTAAAGGGTAGAGATGGAAAAAGTAAATGCTCAATTATCCATTATGCCCTCAAAAGCCGTGCGAAGTTACCACAATGCCCCCATTTGGGACATTTGGGCCATTATTAGTGTGGCCAACTATATTTTTCGTTATGAAATATGATCATCTTTTGGGGGGGGGGGAAATTCAAAAATTTCCTAGTTCCTAAATGAAATTTTTTCTTCCACTCACAATATTTTAAGTTTTTTCCAAATAAAATGTATGTCCAAACACAACTTCAACTTCCAAAAATTATTTTCAACATAACTTTTAAAAGTCGTTTTTAAATTTTCAATTAAGTCTATGTCCATACGCTAGCTTAGATTGAGGGCGGTAAGTGGGTCGGCCCTCAAATAGACCAAACAGGCCGGTCTCGCAGGCGCGGGTCCAGGGCAGGCCCAATCTCTAAATAAACGGTTCAAATGGTCCTAGGCTAAACGTACTTTTTGTAGGAACTAGTCTGGGTCAGAACCCACTAACTCATGGTCCCGGGCTAAACGGGTCGGGCCCACAGTCCAAACGGGCTAAGTGGGCCCAACGGCTATGCAGTAATTTTTTTTAAATTAAATACAACTTATAGACAAAAAGATGTTAAAAACATCTAAGGAAATGCCTTATAATTTTATTATAGAATTGTAACCTAATTTTTTAATTCAAATTTAAAAACAAAATATTGTAAAAAAAATATTCAAAGTAATACCTTGTAATTTTATTATAACAACAAAAATATGGCAACATCTTTTTTAGTCTTCCTCTCCCCTATGGAATGAGCACAACAAGGGGCTAATACCACCATTGTGAAAAAAATGGAACTAATCAAAAAGTACCAAAAATACAAGTTACATACTAATTTTTGTTCATACAAGGTACATGCTATCTCTTACAAACTTCATAAATCCTTCAAGGTTTAGAGGAAGTTCCGTTAGTGGTGGCGGAAAAGTAGCTTGTTCATCGTCGCATCTATTGTCGAACAAAGCAGCATCCTCAGCAAGTTCAGCTAGCATTTCTTCATAAGCTTCGTCTGTCTCTGGTTGTGATTAAGCAAGTCCAAAAATTCTTCATTCTGAACGGATCCAATCTCTAAAAAGTACTGATTATTTCCAAGTTATCGCTCATAGATTGTCTATGATCACCGATTTGAAGTCTTGCTTGACTAAAAACGCTCTCTGATGCCACTGTTGAAGCTTGAATAGTTAAAATGTCTCGGGCGATTTTTGAAAGAACCGAAAAGTATTTTTCTTTGTCCTTCCACCATTGCAAAATATCAAAGGTGCTGTCAGGTTTCACTTTCTCAAGTTGTTACGACAAATAAACTTCAAGCTCATTTAGTTGTGAAAAATCATTACTACTAGAACTAAAAGAACCCCTAAACCCCTCTTAAACACTAAGCCTTCTTACTCCCGCAGTTCTTTTAGAAGATTGAGAATCAGAAGAAGAAGGAGTTGGAACCTTTGGTCTAGCATGATTTAATGCAACTTGATATGCATTAAAAATAATTTTAGTATCTGTTCTAATTGAGGCTATTGCTTCCGGAAGTTTAGGCTCCTCATCGTCTTCAAGTGCTAAACCTTATAAATAGTTTCATACCAAAATTGAGGACCTCCTAATTTCATCCAAGGATTTAACAAATTAGCAACACCATAAATAGGTGGAATAGAGAAAAAATATTTCTTAAACTTTGTTCTCATAGAATCAATAGCAAGTTGATAAATTTTTCCATCTTGTGAAAAATGAGCATATAAATTTGCAAGTTTTGCAATATAAAATAAACAGTTAGAAATAGTTGGATAATATTGCCCCGACAATTCTTTTGTAGCAATATGAAATTTTTCTTAAAAAATCAACAAGCATTTTAACATTAGTCCAATCCCCATTCGTAAGGTAATCGTCACCATTACTTACATGTGCATTGAACGTTGAGCTTATGGGGTTTTTATATTCATATGCAACAATCAAACTTTCCTATATATAATTCCATCTAATTGGACAAGGTTTAGGAAACTTTCTTTCTCTTAGGCCACAATCATCCCAGCTTTTAAAATGTTCTCTAAGTTAAGAGCCATTTTAACCTTTTCATTTTGAATATTTAAAATTCTCATACTATCACCCACAATTAAATGGTAAATATGAAAAATACATCTAACATGAAAAATATTACTAAATGCAGAATTTAGCATGGTGATAACCAAGTCTACAATATTTGTGTTATTAGAAGCATTATCTATTGAAACTGACATTATTTTATCACTAATGCAAAAATATCTACAAATATCTGTAGCTGTGCTAGTAATAAATTGTCCTATGTGCCGTGAAGCAATTATTCTATAATCAATTATGCACTTTTGCATTATTTAATCCTCATCAATCTAATGACATGTAACAGTAAGGTAATCACAGTCGTTGTTACTTCTACCAATATCAGTTGTAATAACAACACAATAATTTATATGAGTAAATAAGTAGTGCAAATATTGTTCATATTTTCTAAATGAATTTATGTACATTCATAGTTGAGTTGTAATCTTGTTATTTGTTCGTCATTGTAATTCCTGGTTTGCTTTCTTAGAAGCACTGTCTTAGGAACAAATCAAATTCGTAAACTTCTGAGTTTATGTTGTGACTAGGGATAGTCATAAGTTTAAACCCTTTGTAACTAAGAGAGTTATAGAGTGGTTTGTGGTAGTTGCATCACAAGTTAGTTTGAAGTCTTTGCAATAGGGTGTTTGCAAAATGGCTTGTAATAGGTAGATTACAAGTTAGTATAGTTAAAAGCCTACAAGAGTAGGTCGTGGTTTTTTCATCCCCTTGTGTGGGTTTTTTCCACGTAGAAAATCTCTTGCCTTCTTTACATTCAGTCTTTACTGCATTCTATGTATCATCTCATAGAGGACCAGGTACTCTATAGTTTGGAGGACTCATATAAAACTAACAATATATTTATAAATATTGCTCTTTATGGTTGTGCGAGGAAAACCTTTATAAATAGGAATATAAATTTTTCTAATGTAATGCACAAACAGAGGGTCAGAAGGAAAACTATAGGGTAAGCACATAACAGTTACCAATTTTTCCAATTCTGTCCGATATTTTCTTGGATCATAAAATAAAATACCACCGGTACCAGTATTAATTCCCGGTTAAAATTGATTTGAACCGGTAATAGGGTCAATCTAACTAGAACTAGGTGCACTTTTCTCCTCGGCCAGAGCTTTCTTACGAAGATATTTGACGTTATCATTAGGGTGCTTAGCTATGTGATCCTGTCCCCCGATTGCGTTAGTGCATATTTAAAAGTTAACTCTAGACCACAAGTTTTACACTTAGCCTTAATTTTTTCAACTAGTTGAGTAAAAAATGGCCAAACAGGAGTTGTTTTCGTCCGTTTGGCAGGTTCTCTAGAAAAAGTATGGGCAGTAACGGGAGTATCAGTTGGGTCATCATTAGTATTAGCATCGTTATCACTAATTGGGTCAACATTAGGAGCATGACTAGTGGTTGTATTTGAGTTTCATCAAAGTCAATTTTCTCATCATCATTTTCATTAATAGTATGATAATTATTAGTCTAGAGAGCATTCATTAATTCATGGTCTAAAAAATCACCGGATGCAATATTATGACAAAATTCAGTGTCGGTAAATTATAATAAACTATTATTGGTATCAAGAATAGCAAGTGTAGGACATCTAAGAAGTTTGGATCGAGGAGCCCGGGGCAGAGGAGGAGGAACAATACCAGTAGATTCGCCAGTTTTAGATTTTTCCTTATTCTTACTTTTATCAAAAATATTTCTTAAGGAAGACATCTTAATTAATCAAGTAATAGCAACTAAATAAAACAAACAAAACTATAATATTAAGTCTTAAGAATTGGAACGAGTTTACCGAATTGACGAACAACTTGTTGAAAATTGATTATCTTTGAAAACTTGAAGACTCCAATTCACCAGCTTCACAATTTTTTCGCAAATTCTAACAACCTTAATATTATTTGACTATTTTTTTGAATAAAGTAAGCAATAGTAGCAACCTCATAATTTTTTTACTATTTTTTAATAAAGTAAACAATTGTAGTAAGTATTGAAGAAAATTGGAGAGAGATTTTGGTAGATTGATATTGATTTTTTTTAAGAAAAATGAAAGAATGAGAGGTATTTATAGTAAAAAAATAGAAAAAAAGTGTAATAATAAAAAGTTTGGGGTTAAAAATTAGTTGGGAGTGGGAGGGGGAGAGTTAAATGTCTATTTATTGAAGAGCCAATGGCTAATTTTTTTTTTAAAGCCAGTGGCTCATTTTTTTAAAAAAAAATCATTGGGATCGTTTGACCTGCCAAGGGACCGGTCCGGTTCCTTAGCGGGCCAAACAGTCGCGTTCCACACGGTCCCAACGACAAAAACCTGCCCGCGAGACCGGCACGAGCCCAATTGCATGCCAAACAGTCCCAGCCCGTTTAGCCCGCGGTCCCGGGCCGCTCCCGGTACTGGCCCCGCCCAATTACCAAGCTGGCTTAGATTGAAATGTCCATTAAATGCAAATAAGTGAAGCTTTAGATAATTTTATGCTAGAGCTTTTATAAAGACTCTGATGGCCCGTTGTGTATGATAAGGTGCTCCATAAGCGTCAAAAGATGAGCGCTATTATCATAATACGTGTGAAAAGTCGATAGCATACACAATGACCGGAGGATTTATCCACTTACTACTTACATTTGAGCCTTTTTGCCGATCGATCTTGTATTTTAATACATTGAACACTAGTCTAATTTTTAATCTTGGAAGTTGAGCTTTTTTTATTAAAGCAAATCTACTGGTAATTTCTCATATTATCGCTTTTAAGATTGGTAATGCATTGATGTATATTCGTTGCAAACTGCACACTAATTGCATGCCTTAACGTTCTTCCCTTCTTGCCAATGTGGCTTGGTCCAAATAAGTAGGTTCAAGTTCTTTTCAGCCAAATAGCCAATAAATTAAACAAGGATAATAATATTTGATTTATTTTGATATTTCAAATTGTTTATACGTAATCCTATTGTCTATCAGTTCTCAATAGAAGAAGGTAGAAACAAAAGAGAAAAGAAATCCTCTTCTTTCATTTTCTTGATTTACATACGCTTTTATTCGGAAAAACTTGCCCATACCCAATGTTTACATTAATCTAATAAAGACATAATATCGGTCTTTACATACACTATTATCACTAAATCATAGTCGACAAATATCCTCACCTCAATTCATTAAATGATGGTTACTTTATAAAACATGAGAGTTACTCCTCATGATCAAGAAGAAATGATAGATGAATTTTTACATAGTCAATATACTTTAGGGTATTTCTGTTGGATCTGTTATTTTAAGGTAACAACTAATAAAAAATTGCAAGGCGATGTTGCTTCCAAAGTTATTACAAACTTGGCATCATATTTTGATAGAGACCAATATCCATTCCATGGTAAGCAATTGGTGCATACATCCAGAGTTCGTCCGAGCTCAGTAACTGCAGCAAGAAATGAAATATATATTAAATTATGTTATTTTCCTTCCGATATTCAATCAATCAAATTTATGAAATTAAAGCACATAATAATGTGAAGGCTTTGTTGTTTACCTTAATTTGAAGCTGCAAAAACTTCACATAAGTAACTGCTTCTTCAAGCATTGTGCTAATGTCAACCTGATTTATATAGCAAATAGAAAACTACTCAATAAGAGGATTCTTGAATTTCTTCATTCCTTTAGATGAATTCACAGGCGTTTGGACATAAAAAATATTTATAATTTTTTTAAAAAATATTATTTGGAGTTAAGTTGAAAAATAGTATTTGGAATTTAAAATTATGTTTGGACATGCATTTCAATTGAAAAAATATTGCAATTTTGCGGGGTTGAAAAATTGGTGTCGAAAAATCTCCAAAACTTGCAAAGTTTCATGGACAAAACACGTTTTTGAAAAAAATAATTCGAAAAATAGAAAAAAAAAATCTATGGACAAACGCGCAAGTATTATAATAAAAAGCATTATTACCTTAGTGCCATTGGGAACAAGGTTCTGCAAGATTCTCAATCTTTCATTGATCTTTTCTCTTCTTCTCTGCAATTGTTGCAAATAAAAATCTTAGTTTATTGACATTTTGAATCTCTAAACAAGTTAATGAACAATAAGTGAATGAAATGAAGCTGGTGTTAATTATTACCCTTGCATAAAGGCTTTGTGGATCTGTAGCAGCTCCTCTACTTGCTCTTGATTTCCCTTTAGATTTTGAAGATATTGCACCTCCATTTAGTTCCTGAGAAGCATTAGAATCATCCTCAGAGCTACAGCAACTTGAGCTTTGTCCATTTTGAATAGCTGCATTATTAGTTCCTTGATCTTCTCCTTCTTCATTGTTAATTTGAGTTATCTTCTGATTCTTTTTCCCTTTTGGCTGTGCCTTTTTCTTATTTTTCTGCACCTGCATTGAGTAAATGACATAACCCCATTAGATATTCATGTACAAAGATAATATTAATCAATCTCTTTTATTAAAGTTCTTAATTTAAACTCACATCTTGTGCTGACCCCCGCGATTTCTTCTTCGGATTCTCAGGTAATTCTTCCTTGAGTTTTTGTTCCTTTGAACTTGATTGAAGTGCAATTTTGTCAAACTTCCTCTTCAGCTGCATTTCCTTGTTTGAAACAGGGGAAATTCCAACATTGTCCAATTGGTCACATACCATCTCTTCTTTAGATAAGGGTGAGTCCATGTCATTAGTATCATCAGGAAAATTAATAGACAAATTTTCAAGATTATTTTTGTTGTCCATAACAAAGAAATCAATGGACTGATCATCAGTTTGGTTGCTAATTGCTAGGAGCTGATTATTAACATCATGATCAATGTCGCGGCTCGGATTGTTTGGAAAAAACATGCCATCACTTCCACAGCTAGTAATGCTACTTTCATGAGAAAAATACTGAAAGTTAGTGTTAGCTTCATGTTGTTCATCACCTATTTGATAGAATGCTGATTGTGGTCGACCATTCTCATAGCTCGAGCCAGCATTTTCGTGAGCATTAATCGCGAACAAGTTGCCTTGATCGCCATGCAATTGAAGCATGAAATCTGCAGTTTCAGTACTTGAAAATAACTTGGTTAATGACTCCCATTCTTCATCAAAAAAAGCTCCAATTTGCTCCATTCTTTTTTTTTTTGGTTAGAAGTGTAAAGGGAGTTAGGCCAAAGAGAAATAGAGGTGGCTTTACTAAATACTATTGTCAACTGATATACTGACAAAATAAGGTTTTGAGGATGATCTCACACTTGGAATGAACGAAAAGTTGGGGACATTTATACGAGAAAAGGTTACAAAGGAATTGAAAGAATGTTTAGTTGAAGATTTACTTGATTTTTTTAATTGAATTCCATAATTCCAAATGATTAATTTACAAAGGTTTTTTTTTTCCAATGTGGGGCCAACCAACAGGCAAAGTACAACTAAGAAGAGGGGCCAAGTTCATGCAATAATGAAATAAAATATGTTAGCCTTTCAATTGGATTAATGCAATCTTGGACTTAGCTTATTATGTCATTATGAGTCATTGAAGCTAACTGTCTTAATCTAATCATTGGGTCATGACAATTAACCACACTGATTGATAAAAATTAATGGAAAGTGAACAGTAATTAACAGAAGAGATGTTAGAACGTGGTAAGCTTTTCTTGAATATACTATGAGTTCTGTTGGAATGAAGAGGACGTGGGAGATGAGTGTGCAATCTTTTAAACTACTAGCGAAATCCGACACTGTAACCGCAAAGTTCGTTTCTTGTCTCTTTGTTTTGAGAATTTTTGGTTCTCAAACCTAACCATTGTTACCCTAGTTGTACTTGAAATACAATATAATATCGTTACATAAGAATATCAGTTCATGTATTTCCCCTCTTCCTCTTTTTATTTCGTCAAAAGGAAAATACTCCATTTGTGCCCCCCAAAAAAACGACAAGGTTTAAAGTACAAGGGTTATGAAAAGGTCTAAAACACAAAGTATCAACACATGTAATCGCATAGTATTTCGCAAAACCTCTAAATCAACTTATTTTGCAAAGTGTTTTTTTGGGTAATTTTTGAACTACCCGGGTTTCCGATCCTAACAAATTGGTATCAGAGCAATTTGTTAGGATTGGGAACTCGGGTAGTGCGAAAGTTAACCAAACAACAGTATAATGAATGACCCTTTCTCTCTCTTCAATTTTCTCTCTCCCCGCTAGTGCACTCCCCTCTGCTTTCTGATTTCCCGACGCCGGCAACCTCAGGTAAGTCATCCTCTCTCTCTCCTGCTCTTCTCCCTCCTTCCTCTCTCCTCCCCCCTCATCTCTCTTCTCCCTCCTTCCTCTCTCCTCCCCCCTCATCTCTCTTCTCCACCCCTTTTCTCTTTTTTCTCCACCCTTTCTCTCTCCTTTCTCTGTTTCATCGCCGAAATTTCTGGCCGGCAACCTCCAAGCGCCTCTCCTCTGTCTTCCTTCTCTTCACCTCACTCCCTTCTTCTCTCTTACCCCCATAAACCCGTCTCTCTCTCCCTTTAATGGCCATATTGGGTCGGCTGCTGGTAGTTATGGCGAGGTGCATGGTGGCTTTAGCCTTGGGGATAGGAACGGAGGAGGTACTTCGCTGTTAGACTTCGCTAAGGCTTTCGACCTGGTGATTGTGAATTCGACTTTTTCGAAGAGGGGGGAGCATCTGGTTACTTTCCAAAATTCGGCAGTGAAGACTCAGATTGATTACCCTCTCCTCAAAAGGTGTGATAGAGGGTTGTGCAAGGATTGCAAGGTTATCCCAGGAGAGACCCTCCCGACTCAGCACAGGCTCTTAGTGATGGACATCGACATTATAATGAAGAGGAAGAAGAGGTATGCTCGTGGCCGACCGAGGATTAGATGGGGAGCTTTAACCAAGGATAAAGCACAGGAGTTGAATGGAAGGTTATCCACTATGAGAGCTTGGAGAAGTAGTGGAGACGCGAGTACTATGTGGTCAACGACGGCGAACTACGTGAGAGAGGAAGCGAGAGAGGTGCTAGGGACATTAAAGGGTTTGTTTGGTAGGCACCAAGGCGACTGGTGGTGGAATGACATAGTCCAAGGTAAAGTGGAGGCGAAGAAGGTAGCGTATGTGAAGTTGGTAGGGAGCACAAGCGAGGAGGAGAGGAGAGCAAATAGAGAGAGGTACAAGGTGGTGAGGAAAGAGGCAAAGCTGGCGGTCACGGAGGCTAAGAATGCAGTGTTTGGTCATCTATACGAGGAATTGGGGGAGAAAGGCGGGGACAGGAAGTTATTTCGGCTGGCTAAAGCGAGGGAGAGGAAGGCCCGGGATCTGGACCAAGTACATCAAAGACGAGGATGGTAGAGTATTGATGGGAGAGCCCTAGATTAAGCAGAGATGGCAGACGTATTCCTAAATGAGGAAGGGGACCGGGATATAGCGCTAGAGGATTTGGGGCATTCGGAGAGTCTTTGAGATTTAGGTATTGCATGCGCATTAAGGTGGAGGAGGTCGTGAGGGCTTTGCGTAAGATGATTAGGGTAGAGCGACTAGGCCAGATGAAATTCCGGTTGAGTTTTGGAAGTGTGTGGGTAGAGCAGGATTGGAGTGGCTGACAGGATTGTTCAATGTTATTTTTAGGACGGAGAGGATACCGGAGGAGTGGAGGTCGAGTACAGTGGTACCGTTGTTCAAGAACAAATGTGATATCCAGTGTTGTAACAATTATAGGGGTATCAAGTTACTTATCCATACCATGAAAGTCTGGGAGAGGGTGGTGGAGGCGAGGGTGAGGAAGACAACGTCTATATCCGACAACCAGTTTGGGTTCATACCGGGTCGCTCCACTACGGAAGCTATACACCTTATTAGGAGGTTGGTGGAACAGTACAGGGATAAGAAGAAGGATCTGCACATGGTGTTTATTGACTTGGAGAAAGCATATGACAAGGTCCCTAGGGAGGTGCTCTGGAGATGTCTTGAGGCAAAAGGCGTGCTGATAGCCTACATAAGAGCGATCAAGGACATGTATGATGGAGCTAAGACTAAAGTTAGGACTGTGGGAGGTGACTTGGAGCATTTTCCGGTTGTTATGGGATTACACCAAGGCCTGCGCTTAGCCCGTTCTTATTTGCCTTGGTGATGGATGCACCGACACACCATATTCAAGGGGATGTGCCATGGTTTATGTTATTTGTTGATGACATAGTCCTAATTGATGAGATGAGGGTCAGTGTTAACGAGAGGTTGGAGGTTTGGAGACAGACCCTCGAGTCTAAGGGTTTCAAATTGAGCAAGTCTAAGACGGAGTACCTGTAGTGCAAGTTTAGCGCTGAGTCGAGGGAAGTAGGCAGGGACATGATGCTTGGATCACAGGTCATCCCCAAGAGAGATAGCTTCAAGTACCCTTGGTCGATGATTTAGGGGGACGGAGAGATCGACGAGGATGTCACTCGCCGTATAGGAGCGGGCTGGAGGAAATGGAGGCTTGCATCTGGAGTCTTGTGTGACAATAAAGTGCAACCGATACTCAAAGGTAAGTTTTATATAGGTGTGGTTAGACCGTCCATGTTGTATGGGGTAGAGTGTTGGCCAGCTAAGAACTCCCATATCCAGAGGATGAAGGTAGCAGAGATGAGAATGGTGAGGTGGATGTTCGGGCACACTAGTATAAACAAGATTAGGAATGAAGATATTCGAAAAAAGGTAGGCGTGGCACCTGTGGATAACAAGATGCGGGAAGCGAAGCTCAGATGGTTCGGGCAAGTGCGGAGGAGAAGCCTTGATGCTCCGGTGAGGAGGTGTGAGCAGTTGGCTATGGTGGGTACGAGAAGAGGTAGAGAGAGGCCTAAGAAGTATTGGAGAGAGGTGATTAGGCAGGACATGGTACGCCTGCAAATTTTCGAGGACATGACCCTTGATAGGAAGGTCTGGAAGTCAAGCATTAGATTTGTAGGTTAAGGGTAGTAGAGCTTTCCTTACTTCATACCCGGGGTGAGGCGGGGTTGGATTAGGGTTGATCTTAGATGGCTTGCAGTTTATGTTGAGTTCATACTATCCTTGCTCTTTTTCTTAGCCCCGAGCCTTGGATGCTGGTTACTGTTATTGCATGTCATTTATCTTTTGGTTGTTATGCTTCTATTACTATTACGGTTTCTACTGGAGTTACTAATGAATTATCTTTTCTTGTTTTTATTGTCGTCTTTCTGAGTCGAGGGTCTATCGGAAACAGCTTCTCTGCCCTATCTGGGTAGGGGTAAGGTCTGCGTACACATTACCCCCTCAGACCCCACTTTGTGGGATTTTACTGGGTAGTTGTTGTTGTTGTTGTTTTTCAAAAGGTGAATTTCAGAAGAAAAAAAAAATATGGTGAAAAGTAGTTTGTGTTTGACTAATTAATTTAAAAAGCACTTTTGAACAGTAATTAGTATTTTAGCCAAACTTTTAAAAAGTATTTTTATGTATATTTTTCTCAAAATTGGTTTTCGAAAAAGTGCTTTTAGGGACAACATATTTTTTTTCTACTCAAAAGCATTGTTTTTCTTTCTAAAAGTTTGGCCAAACAACTTAACTTTTGAAGAAAAACAATTTGTCAAAAGAAGCTTGGACAAACAAGCTATTAACTCTCTCTATATATATATACAGACAAAGTTTAATAAATCAAAGTAAGATACTATAATTCACAAATATTTATAGTTAAAAATATTTTTTAAGATGTTTTGAAAAGATGTAAGAGAAAAAATCATTTAATTCTCCAACTAACAAAGTGCAATTCTTTTTTATGAGACGACGAAAGTAAGTTGTAATATCTCAAATGTGATGGTAATTAACAAGGACAAAAACTTAATGTTGTTTATACCAATAAAATGAATACATGATACGTGTTTTTATATATAGAGGATGTTTGGCTAAGCTTATAAGCTGGTCAAACTAGCTTATAGGCACTTTTTAGCTTATCTGTGTATTTGGTAAAGTTAAAAGTGCTTATAAGTCAAAAATAAGCCAAAAGCCAAAAGCCATAAGTCGGTCACCCTCAACTTATGAATTTTTAGCTTATAAGCACTTTAAATTTGACCAAGATTTTTACTATTTTATCCTTAAAATATTTCTTTTTAGAAAAAAATTCCTACATCGATACTCACTACCTCAAGTATTTTAAGATAAGCAAATTCTCTATTCCTTTGCATATTTGTAACTATGTGATTGTATATTAATCTTTGAACTGTATGTAACAATGAGGACATATCAAATTTTTGGTGTATTGCTTTAGTGTTGTGGTGATGAAAACAGTGTTTGTTTCTCTTCAAATATTTTGTTCTATTTATGTTTATTTTTTACTGAGAAACTTTTTTCAATTTATTAATTATTATAACTTATGGTTATCATAAAATAAATTATATTATCATAAAATTATCTTATCTAAGCACATTTGTATTTAAAATAAAATGACAAATAGAATATTTTATATTTGAATAGATTTGCAATCTAAAATTTTGAAGAGTTATAAGGTTATTTAAGTTATTTTAACAGAAAAAGAGCTTATCATCACTTTTTTATCAAATACTGCAGCAACTTATTATCAATTTCAGCACTTGAGCCAAACACGTGCTTATTTATTAAATCAGTTTCAACACTTAAAAGTGTTTTTCAGTACCTAATGCTTATCAGCTACTTCAAATCAGCTAATCCAAACGTGTTCATAGTCTTAAAGTTGTTTCGAAAGGATTATCGTAGTTTGACTTGAAACAAAACAAACTTCAATAAAAGAGGAAAGACTTTTGAGATATCATATATGTGGTCTTAAATAAACCATAACATTTGTGTGACCGTAAAACAATTGAAACTTGTGGTCTGAAACCTGTCATAACATTCTTATTAAGGAAATATTGAAAGGTACCAATTTTTTGAAACAGAGTAATAAAAAAATAGTGCCAATCTTTTTAAAATTAAACAGAGGGAGTATTATGATTAAACATAGTTATTTAGTATGATTTTGGTATAAACATATTGGATGTGAATAAATACGGATTAAGAAACTCGTCTTAGAATCAATTTTTTTGAAGATAAATGAGTTGTGAGTGTAGAGTTCAAATCTTATCAACCACTTCTTTTGTTTCTTCTCTCTCCTTTTCATATTCATATCCTTCCCCCAAAAGAATTAAAGAGAAAAAAATTAATTAGGATAGTGATATAACTTAGCTGTGATATCTTAGTTTTAAGATAAGAAAAAGGGACTCTGAAAAAACACTCAGATACAGGAATGAAATCAAAGGGGTAACTGATTCAGATAACCTGAACTTAGCCATTCCTTACCCTTTGCCCTTTGATTCCGCCGTTTCTTTCGCCAATCTCATACGCGTCGGAAAAAGACTCCTTTCATACTATTTATTTGTTTATGTTTACCAAAATAACATAAAACTATTAGTTTCATTAATATTAAATATATGTCTTGTAGGAAGCTTCTGTATGGGTTGCCTTATTACTTTTCAAGGTAGTTTGAAGGCCACACCGTCCATTGCACGATCTCAAGAGATAAAAAAAGACCTAACAAACTACTTAGCATTAATCGCGGAGCCAAAATTTTCACCATTGAGTGTCAAAATATAAAAAAATAAATATATCAAAAAGTTTAGGGAGTCAACATATAATAAATATACATAAAATAATTTTTTTTATCTTAGCAATACAATGTAAATTTCCGGCGAAGGAATATCGATTAACATACTTTGGTTGAATGTAACTCCGCTGCTGCTTAGCATTTATTAAAAATGAAAAGGCAAAATGTGGAAAATTAAGCAACCACAAATGAGGGGAATAAAATCTACTTTTTTGTTGAGGAGTAAAGAGATTCGAACAAACTCCAAAAACTAAGATTTTGTTCCATTGAGCAGACGGACGGCTGTGCACGACGTATTGTTTTTTATTTATTAAAATATCTGCCATCCTAATTTCTCTAACAAGATGTAAAGTTGAAAACTAGTTTTTTTGTCTTATCAAACTACCAACTCAAGCGTAACCCTTGGCGGAGTCATTTGTAACTATGGAGTCATATTCCGAATTATGGAGTCATATTTTGAATCCAACCCTGTTATTGCTACCAACATTACATGGAAGAAGATACCAACAACCGCATGTTCGAGATTTTAATTCTTTTAAGGTATTGAATTTTGAATTAATAACTTATTCATATTCAATGAATTTGTAAAAACAAAAATATACTATTTTGGATCAAAGTTATATCGTACGATCGAACTCACAACCAGAGCTCTAGCTCCGCCACTCGATACAACATATAAATTGTTAGGACCGTAAAAATCAGATGTCATACGGAAGCTAGCTAAACAAACATTGAGCGACGATAAATCATACAACAAAGGAGAAATATACCAAAAGAGACACAAACAATTAACGTGGTTCGGTCAACTGACCTACGTCCACCGCGGAGATGAGCAATCCACTATATAAAAAAAGAGTACAAAATATCGAGAGAACAACCTCACGAAGAGGCAAACACAAGTGACACACTAACACTTGTCCCGTAAAGTTCTCCCCCTAAATACTACTCTCAAGCCCCTATGGCTACATTGTGGATGCTGCTGAATGAGAAGGACGGATCCTCAATTTATAGAACTCCAAACTTTTTCCTACAAGAAAAAGGACTAGCCAAGTATAGGAGAATTATAATTTCCTTCTACAAAAAGGAAAACCCAATTAAGGTAATTATATTGCCCTTTCCTCAACAAATAGGAAAACCAAATATGTTAAGAAAATTATGGCAAACACCTAACATAAATAACGGGTTTGCATATTGTTTATGCAAATGAAATTTAACAATAAAAAATATTAAAATTTGAACACATAAGATTAACAATATATTGGATTGTTATAAGAACCTAACTATTGAACTCATCAAAATTTAAATCTTGCATTTGCCATAATACAACAATATATATATGTATATATGTATGTATGTATGTATGTATGTATGTATGTATGTATATATGTATGTATGTATGTATATGTATGTATGTGTATATATATATATATATATATATATATATATATATATATATATATATATATATATATATATATATATATATATGTATGTATTTGCCTTGTTTAACAATCTTAAGCGGTCGTTTGTTTTGGAAAACAAGTTATCACATGATTAATTATTCCAGAATTAGTTATCCTGGGATTAGTTATCACACTCTCTCATATATAGGGATAAAAAATACTACAATCCTAGGATAACTAATTCCGAGATTAGTTATACCACGATTTTATTTCTGTTGGGATTTCATGTATTTAAGTATATTAAATACTTAAAAGAGGGTGAATGAGAAATGGAGGGAAATGAAATTTTTGAGTGAAATGTTATGTTTCCCCCTTGGCAAAGGGACATTGTCCCATATTGGAAGAGGATGAGGGTTTTTATGGGTATATAAGCAATTGCTCTTCTTTAGCTCTTAAAGAGTTGAGAAGAAGGCAAGCCTCGCGTCGTCGTCGTCGCTCGCTCGGCTTCGGCTTTGGTCAAATGATTGATTGATTAATTTTTTGGACCAAATTTATTTGTTAATAGTAAACTATTAACAAAAATGTTATTAAATATCTATATATTATTAAAAGGAAGGAAGTCTAGCCTAAGATTATGCCAAGTGGCAGCGTAAGAGAATGCCATGTGTTCATTTTTAGGACAAAACTTAGTTAATTAGTTATTAGTTTTAAATTTTAAATTAAAATATTTAAATATCTATTATTTGAAGAAGGAGTAGTTATTTATTCAATTCAAATAAGTAATTAATAATTAAGAAGTTACTATTAGAAATAAAACTTCCCATGGTTTCGTAAGAACCTAAAATTAAGGAACATATCCCACGAACTCCCACCCCCCAAAATATAACCTGCATCCCCTCCTTTTTTTTTATCCCTGAAATTTCTTTAATAAATTAACTATGTATCATTCTTAAAGATATTACAGATTATTTACATTAACATTTTAAATTTAAAAATAAATTTTAGTTATGCTTTTAAATTAAAGACAGTTACAACTTCTATTTATGTTTTAGATTATCTAATATATCTCCCAACCTAAACTCAAATTTAACCACTATTATTGTTATCTAATTATCTTTGTTCCTCAAATGTCTAAAAGAAAAGAAAGATGCTTAAGATGCAAAAACATGCTTTTTACCTTTATACGTAAGTAATTTTTGCTTATATATATTAAGTTGTTTATTTTATGCATTGAACTAGAAGTTTTAAAACTGCATGTAATTTTGTCGGTTGTTTGAGAAGATGATACTTCAGCTTCTGGATACTTTTTCCCAGTTTATTTGTTAATGCGTCGGTGTTTAAGTAGATTCAGGGTGAAATAAGTTGCAGTCTATTGGAACATTTGGACTTTATTTTTGCAGTCTATAGATTTAGTATTTTTAATTATGATATTTGAATCATATGAATTTGTTTTTGCAGATGATCTATTACGTATCAAAGATCAAGAACACCATCTTCTATACTTGAAAAAAATTATACGCTTCTTTCTTATGTTTCTATATAAGAGCATTTATCAAAAAAATTTAGCAACATAAGGTTAGATGTTCTTCTCTAAAAGAATCTCTTAATTAATCTTTGTTATTCTTCTATCATCATGTTTAATTTTATAATTTAATTTGAAAATATTGTCCAGTATGCTTAATACCATGATATTTAATTTTTGGCTGCAGGAAAAATAAACTTACAACCAAAAGATATCCTTGGTAAGTTGGTAGGTGTAACGACCCGACCGGTCGCTTTGAGCTTTTGCATTTCGCCAGCCAGTTCTCGGGCATGACTTGCCCCGTGTGGTGTATTATGACTTATGTAAATCGTTTATGTTGGGTTTCAGGTTAATCAGAATGAATTTGGAAGAACAGTCTCAGTTGAAAGCTTAAAATTTGAAAGAGTTGACCAAAATTTGACTTATGTGTATTTGATCTCGGGTGAAAATTTTTATGATTTGGTTAGCTCCTTTAGGTGATTTGGGACTTAGGAGCGTGATCGGAATGCATTTTAGAAGTCCGTGGAAGATTTAGGCTTGGATTGGCGAAATTGAGAATTCGGCGCTTTCCGGTCGATAGGTGAGATTTTGATATAGGGGTCGGAATGAAATTCCGAGAGTTTCAGTAGTTTCGTTGTATCATTTGGGACGTTTGTGCAAAATTTGGGGTCAATCGGACTTGATTTGATAGGTTTCAGCATTGTTTGAAGAATTTAAAATTTCTAAGTTCTTAAGCTTGAATCCGAAGTTGATTTAGTGTTTTGATGTTATTTTGAGTGATTCGAAAGCTTGACAAGGTGTTAATGATGTTATGGGAGGTGTTGGTATATTTGGGTTGAGGTTTGAGGGCCTCGGGTGTGTTTCGGGTGAGTTTTGAGCGAGTCCGGATATTTCGGAACTTAGAAAATGGATGGGGGCAGAATTGTTAGCGCTGGCTGCGGTAGAATTAGTGCAGGGCGCGCTGGCTTAGTGTTGGGTGCGTAAAAGTGACCGCGGCCGCGGTCATGAAGATCTGCAGATCATCGGTCCAACTTCGGAAGCTCATATCTTTTGATCCACAAGGAATTGTGAGATGATTCAAAAATGAAAGTTGTAGCCCTTCGTGTCTAGTTTGTTTTAATAACAGAATATTAATATTAAAATAAATATTAATATTAAATCCTACAATCCGTTTTTCAGTTGTGTAACTGAAAATTAAACTACCCTATTCAATTTTCCCTCTTTATTGTTGAGTAAATAGCCATTTATATTATGTCATTTATATTGTGGCCGTTTTGCATAAACAGTCATTCTGAAAAGTTGCACCTCTTCAGATTTCAGCCCAACTTTGGCTATAAGTACAAGTCTATTCTGCTCAGAATTTTCATACGATTTTCTGAGTTTCTCCTCCTTCTTCTGCATACTTTTAACATCAAAGAAAGCAACAGTAAGTGTGATTTGCTACCGAACTTTGTGTTCGCTGAAACACTAGGGTTTGAAGTACCACTACACTAGTGTGTAATTCGTTCTATCCTGGGAGGAAATAATCTGTAACCTAGGGTACTAGGAGGGGATTAAATTCCTTAAGGAAACACTGTGAATTTAGTGGACTCGGATTAAAATTCTGTTTCTGTTTTTCATTTCTGTTTATGTTCATTTATAATTTCCAGAATTATTTTACAAATACAGTTTACTAACAATTTCAACTAAATATAGAATAAACTCATCTCAAATTTAATCTTGAGATTATAAATTATTCATTATCTCTCGTACTAAACGAGCCCTTGATGTATCATCGCCCTTTAATATTGAGCAACGTGTCCCATTTAAGTGACCATGCATTTCAGTTTGCGGAAAATAATAAAAATCGTTTAAAAATGTTTGAATTTCAGTTTCGTGTATGGAAATTCTCAAAGTGGTTGGAGACAAGTTGGGCGCACGAGCACTAGCAAAGGAGAGCAACCTGGACGAGCATCAGCAAAGGACGGTGGGAAGCATTGCGTGAGCTTGCAAGTATATCGAGGGCTGCAAATCAACACAGGTTTAGTTCTCGGGAATTGGTACCTCCCGTTCTACTGTTTTCCTTTTGGTGTTAGCTAAATTGATGTTACTTTAGTTCACAATAGTTAAATCATTCAATAGGTGTACAGGTAGTCACTTCTTTCCTTCTAGTTTGATTCGTTGTCCGTGGTGCACTAGCGAGTCTTTTGTAGATCTGTCGTAGGTGTAGTGGCGGCAGTCTGGGATGATAGATTAAAGGCATGTCCTCAGGTGGGGCAGAGGGGGGGGCAAAGAGTGGGCTCGGGGTCAGGGGGTGGGTCGGGAGGCAGGGGAGGTAGAGTGGGCAAGGGAGCCTATAGGTTGAGAATCGGGTCATGGAACATAGGTTCGCTAACGAGTAAGTCTATAGAGTTGGCGAAGATCCTTCAGAAGAGGAAGATTAATATAGGCGTGTGTCCAGGAGACTAGGTGGGTCGGATCGAGGGCGAGAAACGCGGATGGGTATAAGTTGTGGTACTCCGGAGTCGTGAGGGGTAAGAATGGAGTGGGTATCCTAGTAGATAGCCATCTTAGGGAGTCGGTGGTAGAGGTCAGGCGTGTGAATGATAGACTAATGACTATTAAATTGGTGGTGGGTGAGTGTACTTTAAACGTCGTTAGCGCGTACGCACCGCAAGTAGGTTGTGATGAGGAGATTAAAAGGCATTTTTGGGAAGGGTTGGATGACATTGTTCGTAGTATTCCGCCTTCCGAGAGGTTATTCATAGGAGGGGATTTCAATGGTCATATTGGGTCGTCTGCAGGTGGTTATACTGAGGTGCATGGCGGCTTTGGTTTCGGGGAACGGAACGGAGGGGCATCTCACTGCTGGATTTTGCCAAGGCATTCGATCTAGTGATTGCAAACTCGAGTTTTCCGAAGCGAGAGGAGCATTTGGTTACTTACCAAAGTTCGGTGGCGAAGACTCAAATTGACTATCTCCTCCTCAGGAGATGCGACAGAAGGTTGTGCGAGGATTGCAAAGTTATCCCAGGTGAGACCCTTGCAACGCAACATAGGCTCTTGGTGATGGACGTTAGTATTATGATAAGAAGGAAACAGAGGTCAGTACGAGGCCGCCCGAGGATTAGGTGGGGCGCCTTGACTAAGGTTAAAGCCCAGGAGTTGGAAGGAAGGTTGTCGGCAATGGGAGCTTGGAGAAGTAGTGGGGACGCAAACACTATGTGGTCGACGACGGCGGACTATATAAAGAAGGCGGCAAGAGAGGTGTTAGGGGTATCTTCAGGCCGCACTTGTGGCCACAAAGGAGACTGGTGGTGGAATGCAGTTGTACAAGGTAAAGTGGAAGCGAAGAAGGTGTCTTACATGCGGTTAGTGGGGAGCACTGGAGAGGAGGAGAAGAGAGCGAACATTGCGAGATATAAGGTAGCTAGGAAGGAGGAAAAGATGGCAGTGACGGAGGCAAAGACGGCATCTTTTGCTCGTTTGTATGAGGAACTAGGGAACAAAGGCGGGGAGAAGAAGTTACTCCGACTCGCTAAGGTGAGAGAGAGGACGGCTCGGGATTTGGACCAATTGAGGTGCATAAAAGATGAGGACGGCAAAGTTTTGTTGGGGGATGACCAGATAAAAAGGAGATGGCAGACCTACTTTCATAAACTTCTAAATGAGGAAGGGGATCAGGATATTGTACTAGGTGAATTGAGGAACGCCGACAGCCCCCATGAACTAAGTGATTGTCGGGACATTGAGGTCGATGAGGTCATGGAGGCAATGCGTAAGATGAGAAGGGGCAGAGCTACCGGACCAGATGAAATTCCGGTTGAGCTTTGGAGGTGTGTGGGTAGAGCAGGCTTGGAATGGCTTACTAAGTTGCTTAATGTTATATCCAAGACTAATAGGATGCCCGAAGAGTGGAGGTGGAGTACAATGGTCCCGTTGTATAAGAACAAAGGCGATATCCAGATCTGTAACAACTATAGGGGTATTAAATTACTAAGTCATACCATGAAAGTCTGGGAGAGAGTGGTAGAAATGAGAGTGCGAAGGACGGTGTCTATTTCAGACAACCAGTTCGGGTTCATGCCGGGGCGATCTACCACAGAAGCTATCCACCTTATTAGGAGGACGGTGGAACAATACAGGGATAAGAAGAAGGATCTCCACATGGTGTTTATCGATCTAGAGAAAGCGTACGACAGGGTTCCTAGGGAGGTCTTATGGAGATGCTTAGAGGCTAAAGGGGTCCCGGTTGCCTACATTAGGGCGATTAAGGACATGTATGATGGAGCTAAGACTCGGGTTAGGACAGCAGGAGGCGATTCAAATTATTTTCCGGTTATTACGGGATTGCATCAAGGGTCTGCGTTCAGCCCTTTCCTATTTGCCCTGGTGATGGATGCTATAACGCATCATATTCAGGGGGAGGTGCCATGGTGCATGCTATTTGCTGATGATATAGTCCTAATCGACGAGACACGACGCGGCGTCAGCGAGAGGTTAGAGGTTTGGAGACACACCCTTGAGTCCAAAGGTTTCAGGTTGAGCAGGACGAAGACGGAATACCTTGAGTGCAAATTTGGGGCAGAGTCGACGGAAGCGGGAGTGGAAGTGAGGCTTGATTCTCAAGTCATCCCTAAGAGGGGTAGTTTCAAGTACCTGGGGTCGTTTATTCAGGGGTCCGGGGAGATCGACGAGGATGTCACACACCGTATAGGGGTGGGGTGGATGAAATGGAGGTTAGCGACGGGAGTCCTGTGTGACAAGAAAGTGCCACTGTTACTGAAAGGTAAATTTTATAGGGCAGTGGTTAGGCCTGCTATGTTGTATGGGACCGAGTGTTGGCCGGTGAAGATCTCACACATCCAGAGGATGAAAGTTGCAGAGATGAGGATGTTGAGGTGGATGTGCGGGCATACAAGGAAGGATAAGATTAGAAATGAAGATATTCGAGAGAAGGTGGGTGTGGCCCCCATGGAGGACAAGATGCGGGAAGCAAGACTCAGATGGTTCGGGCACATTCAGAGGAGGAACACTGATGCACCGGTGAGAAGGTGTGAACGACTGGCGGTGGTGGGTACGAGGAGAGGTAGGGGGAGACCTAAGAAGTATTGGGGAGAGGTGATCAGGCAGGATATGGCGCGACTTAGGGTTACTGAGGACATGACCCTAAACAGGGAATTGTGGAGATCGAACATTAATGTGGTAGGTTAGGGGAAATTGTGATGTCTTTTTTACAGCGCACTAGAGTGAGACTAGCCAGTTAGGAATTAGTCTTAGGATGCTATTGATCAACTACTGATGATGGGCTTTATCTTCTGTGTATTAATACCTTACATCTTTCTCGTATTTCCTATATCTCTTATATTGCTGTTACTTTGTTTTTTATGGTATTTATGTTATGTTATGGATTTTATGGTACTTTATGTTGTTTTATTATGAGTCTATTGATAGTACTAATATAGTGTCTCTTGTTGCCTCTTTGAGCCGAGGGTCTCCTGGAAACAGTCTCTCTGCCCCTCGGGGTAGAGGTAAGGTCTGCGTACATATTACCCTCCCCAGACCCCACTTGTGGGATTACACTGGGTTGTTGTTGTTGTTGTTGTTGTTGTTGCTGTTGTTGTTTGAATGTCAAGTGGAGAAAAGACAACGGGGTGTCTGTCTGTTTTTTTTCTTTTTTCAAAAGAGGATTAAATGCTTTCCATAATCTCGATGAGGAATTTCTGCAACGGCAATAGTAAAAATGTTTGGATCGTGACTGAGAGAAGAAATATTAAAAGCCATCGAAGCCTTTGTGCTCTTTTGTCTTTACTGAATACAATTTCCATTATTATTTTCTTAAGAAAATGAACTAAATTTTTCTCTATTTCAAACCTACTCTTCATCTAATAAACTTAATTTTCTGCTTCGATTCCATTTTTCAGCTTGTTGAATCATTTTTATTTTCGAAGAAAAGAATTAGGATCAGTTTATGTGTACACCCTAGAATACTCTACATGTCGGGAATATTAGAGAATGTACTTTGTCTCCTACTAGTGAATTTGCAGTGAAATTTATTCTAGCCATGAACTACTCTATTCATTATATTTAAAATTTTGAACTGAATATAAAAAAAAATTAACATTATTAAACATGCTATTTGGGTATCGTTCATACTTCCGTTATTGTCTTTGTATGTATAAGCATATGGAATCAGAGCGGACGCACATTATAGGGGTCATCGTCTCATCGACATCGGAAAACTGAGGCGGACGCACATTATAGGGGTCATCGTCTCATCGACACCGGAAAAATTAGGCAAAAATTCCATATATACTTATAAATGACTTCAAGAAATAGCCAAATATTAGCATGGATTCCTTGTACTAATCTTTATGAGCAGTTATAAATTTCTATAAAATATGTTACAACGGAATCTATGTATGCTTTAATAGAACTAGAAGGACTGTGACATATATAAATTGAACGATTTTGGAAATCTTAGGCTCCTAAAGGAAGTCGAAGGCCTCGAAGCTATTGCTTCAAGCAACTATATGAACTCATGACTTGATCTATTCACTATTCTCATTAGAAAGGAGAAAATATAGTGTTTGGTAATGCAAAAACTTTGTTCTAAAGATGGTAATGTTTTTTAGTGTTTAAATATATTAAAATCTAGAAAATTAATTTTTTCACACAGAAACTGAGAAATGACTGGCTTTCACTTAGTGGAGAAAACATTGTCATACATAAATCATAACTCTTACTATTTAATACCTTATTCAGAACACCTAGGATGGTCAACCTTTATTATATCAGAAACGTTATTTTCGTGCCCTATCTTATATCTTTGCTCTAGCTATTTCAATATGTAACTTATACCAACTAAGTATGAAAAGTATAAATGATCCATAAATTGATTTTCTTAGAGATAAATGATAATTCATTCTTACGAACGCCACAATTAAAGGCTCTCCCCCCCCCCCCCCTCTTTTTTTTTCTCCTTACTGTTTCTCTCCTTTTGCTTTTTAGAAACAAAATAGAGTGGTTTCAGCGTATTTGATCACTTATGATACAAAATTTTACCTTATAATAAAAAACCACACTTGCAAATTAACAACATACACGTGGACATTTTTTTATAGTCGTCACAAGTCATTATTAACCGAAAGGAATCAAAAACGGATACTTTAAATTTTTAGTTTACCAACTATCTCTTAGAACATAAGTGATTAATTAAGTCTGTACAAAACTCTCTTAAATAATTCCTTCAACAAAACAATTACTCTAAAGAAAGAAAAATCTATTACAAAAAAACTGAACATAGAGTTCTAGAGGGACGCAAAAGACAAAAAATAAAAAAAGAAAGAAAGAAGGAAACGCCATGCTTCTCGCACTTAAGTTAATAAAAATGGGTTTTTGCCTTTTTACAAATGAACCAACTAATGATTATCAATGATTAATTCCAGTGGATAAGGAAATTCTTAGTCTCTAATGGCTTCTCTTCTAAAGTTTGACTATCGAATAAGTTCTTAATCGAATTTGTTTAATAAGTTTGTATTTTTTAAAATAAAAGATGTTTAAAGTATATTTGTAAATATATAAATATAGATTTTTTTGTATATGTGTCTAATGGTATGCATAAAAATATCCAAAAGAATTTTTGGAAGGTGGCATATGGAGGCATTTCTCATGCCTTTTCTAATTTTTAAGAGGCATATCCTTGTGGTCCTAAAGAGCATATAAAGCAATAGAAAAATTATTAATCACCTTATTTGAGATTAAGAGATAGGATTATCGTAATAAACTAATCCTTCATAATAGACTAGACCCACATATAGAAATTATAGAATATTAATTCGTCTTCTTTATATGATTAAACAGATAAAAGAAAAAAAATATAAAGGTTGGTAGTGGGAACAATATTTAAATTCCACGTCGGTCATGGGGATGGTATAAATTTTAGTGTATGGTTTCTGTTGGTTGACTTATTGAACTCAGAGGTCAAAGCTTCTATCTTAAAGTTCCATTTAAATTACATAATTATACTCTACCATAATAAAATATTTTTAACTCCCCAGAATTCTAGTTGTTATTAATAAAATAGAGTTAATTAGAAGTACAGCTCCATTTGTACTGGTATGCAATACGTACGTACTTCTAGATTTAATAACTAGGTGACTAATTAACAGCACAAATTAAACTTTTATTGATGTATTAAGACAATATAAATTTTTGACCTAATACCTTACACGCATAAGAGTTTTTATACGAAGAGAAATACGTGAACCCTTTCTTTTTCTTTATTTATCTTTTAGTTTTTTGGTTTCAAGGTTTAATTTATTTACAGATATAGGAATCAAAAGGTTATAGTATGATCGTTAAAAACTCAAATGAAATGGTAAAACAGTGATAGTCCATGCAAAGTTATTGTTAGAAATTATTGTTTAAATATAATTAATTTTTTAATAGTTTTTAAAAGGTTGAATGAAGGCCAAATACATAAACAACCCATTTAACTTGGCCTCATTTTTCATTTTGGCACTCTATCTCAACCTTATTCCATTTTGGCCCTCCAACCCTATTTCTTATGTTTCACTTTAACACAAAGCTGAAACCAATGCAAAAAAATATAGCTCGTGTGTATACACAAATCTGAGATGTAATAAATATCCAATTAAATGTTGTCACATGATTTTTTCATCCATATCAAATAGGTCAATACTAAAATACCCGAACTCGACCGTATTTGAGTAAAATTAAGGACGCTTCTTATTTACACAAGAAAATGACAACACTGAAAATGAAATCCAAAAATGGTTCACTTAGTTTGTCAAATTTACACCCAAAAAGCGACGACCTGGATTTCTTGGTGTCCATGATACTTTTAATTCAACTTGAAATCCATAAGAATAAATATTCATTCCATTATGAAAAACTAAGTTTCTTTGAGACATGGATTCACTTTAAACTTCAAGCTTAGATGAAATAAACCCACAAAAAAAATTAATCAGAATAATTAATAAACGAATGATAAAATTGCAAAAGTTTGAAGCTTTTTGGATGGCCAGGTATGAAATCGGTAGATGAAAGCTTTGAAGCTTTGAGAATGAAGATGGGGGCAACAGTAAATGAGGAAGGAAATGATGAAGACGAAATATATGGGGAAGGAAGTTGGGGGATTAAATATGGGGCCAACAGTTATCTTATTACTGTTGGAGAAGGAATTTTGCCAAAACAAATCGGCCTCACGCGCCTACCAGGTGAGGCAACCCACACTATGTGAATAATCAACTTTCGTGAAACATAAGAAATAGGGTTGGAAGGTCAAAATGGAACAAGATTGAGATACAGTGCCAAAACGAAAAATTGTGCCAAGTTGAATGAGTTGTGATGTATTTGTATGCCTTTACTTGAATGGATATGTCCGTTTCATTTGTAACTACTTTTGTCTATATAAAGAAACAGCCCTTCTTGCAAACTCAATTTTTCTAACATTCTTTAAAGAAAGAATTCTTTTATACTAAGAATTCTTCTTAATTTTATCCCGAAATGGTGTTTTTATTGGAATAGGCTATTCTACTGATGGAATGGTCAGATTGTTTGTAACTGATAATTTTATTATTAATAATAAGAATGATGCTTGTGTTTATATGTTGGATTCAATTTCTTTATGGCATTATAGATTAGCACGTATTGGCCTAAGTACTATGAAAAAAATGATTAAAAGTGGACTGATTTAGTGCGACTTAAAAGAATTTAATAAATGTGAAGTGTGTGTTACATCTAAATTGACTAAGAAACCTTTTAAAAGTGTTGAAAGAAACACTAACTTGTTATTAACACATTCTGATATATGTGAGTTAAATGGCATGCTAACTAGAGGCGGCAATAGATATTTTATAACTTTTATTAACGATAGTTTTAGATATACCTATGTATATTTATTGAGACATAAAGATGAAGCCTTTAATATTTTTAAGAATTATAAGGCTGAATTGAAAAATCAATTAGGAAAAAGAATTAAAGTTTTAAGAAGTGATAGAGGAGGAGAATATTTTCCTAAAGGATTTAATACTTTTTGTGAAGAAAATGGCATTATTCATGAATCTTCTGCCACTCGCACTCCTCAACAGAACGATTTAGCAGAAAAAAGAAATAGAACCTATTTAGAAATGGTTAATACTTTGTTGTTACATGCTAAATTGCCATTTAATTTGTGGGGAGAAGCACTTCTTGCTACATGTCATATATTTAATCGGATTCTTATGAAGAAAAATCAAATTACTCCATATGAATTATGGAAGGGAAGAAAGTCTAATATAGGATAATGATCCAAATCGGATCAAGTTGGGTCCTAGAGGCATCAAGTGTGCATTTATAGGTTATACCTCGAATAGCAAAGCTTATCGACTTCTTAATTTAGAATCGAATGTCATTATTGAATCCAGAGATGTAGAATTTTTTGAATATCTTTTAACCTCGGGTAGAAGGAGTCAATCTTCATCAATTTATATAACATTAGAAAAAATATCTCAAAGGATTGTTGAGCAATCTAGTTCATAGGAGGTTAATGATCAACTTTGTGAACAAAGGAGAAGCATTAGAGTTCGATAGGCTAAAATTACTTGGATCAGATTAGTTTGACTCTCAACATATTTCTTTTAATCTTGTTGAAGGTAATAGAGATACAATTGTGAGAACAACTCCAATTATTCTTCAAGTGAAAGATGATCCTAAATCTAATAAAGAAGCTATGGCTTTTAGAGATGCAGTTTTTTGGAAAGATGCTATTAAAAATGAAATGGATTCAATAATATCAAACCACACTTGGGAACTTATTAATTTGCCTCCAACTTCTAAACCTATCGGTTGTAAGTAGATAATTCAGAGAAAGTATTATACTGATGGAACTTTACATTCTTACAAAGTTAGGTTAGTCGCTAAGAGCTTTTGACAAAAAAAAGGAATTGATTATCTTAATACATATGCACCGGTAGCAAGAATTACTTCAATTAGAATTTTAATTGCTTTAGCGTCTATTTATGACCTACATATTCATCAAATGGATGTCAAAATGACATTCTTAAATGGTGATCTTGAAGAGGAGGTCCCTATGGAACAACCTAAAGGTTTCGTTCTACTAAAAAATGAACATAAGATTTGTAAGCTTGTCAAATCTTTGTATGGACTGAAACGAGCCCCTAAACAATGACACGGAAAATTTGATAAAGCAATTTTATCATTTGGCTTTAGATATAATATAGCTGATAAGTGTGTTTACTAAAGTATGTAGTAATTATTTTGTGTTTGTTTATATGTTGATGACATGTTAATTGCAAGCAATAATATGAATAGAATTATAGAAATGAAGAGGTTTCTATCCTCCTCGTTCGAGATGAAGGATCTTGGACTAGTTGATATCATATTGGGTATCAAGATTAAAAGAAATAGTGGGGTATACGTATTAATTCAATCTCATTACATTGAAAAAGTGATAAATAAATTTAGACACTTAAACATAAAAGAGGTTAATACCCCATTTGATCGAAGCATCAAGTTAATCAATAATGAAGGAAGAGTTGTGGCTCAACTTGAGTATGCAAGCGCTATTAGAAGTCTGATGTATGTTACACAATGCACAAGACGAGACACAACATTTGCAATTAATAAGTTAAGCAGATTTACTAGCAATCAGAATATTGATCATTGAAAAGCCATTGAGCGAGTTCTTGATTTTCTTAAGAAATATAAAGATTTGTGTATTTGATACTCAAAACTTCCTACTATTTTAGAAGGATATACTGATGCAAGTTAGATATCTAATTTAGGAGACAACAAATCTACAATTGGTTGGGTGTTTACCTTGGAAGGAGGTGCAATTTCTTGGAAATCCAAGAAAGAAACTTGTATAACACATTCAACCATGAAGTCAGAATTTGTTGCATTAGCAGAAGCACGAAAAGAAGATGAGTGGTTGAGGGATTTTCTTTTAGAAATTCGATTAATCTTACAAAGTATGAGCTCAATTTTAATTTATTGTGATAGTCAAGCCACTCTAACTCGAACATATAGCAATATATATAATGAAAAGTCAAGACACATAAGTCTTCGACATGATTGCGTGAGAAAATTAATTAGAGATGGAATTATCACTCTTATTTTGTGAAGTCAAAAAGTAATTTGACTGGTCCGTTTACTAAACCTCTTACAAGAAAAATCAATGAAAACGACTTCGAGTTTGATTGGGTTAAAACTCCTTAAGTCTATCAATAATGACAACCCTACCTAACACAATGAAATGAATATTTAACTAGTTATTGATAAGTGGATGTTGCAATACTTAAGTAAGTAATATACTAGTATTGGTTGTCACAGATAACAGTGATAAATTATAATACTCTCAATGAGGTTCAATTAAAGGAATAAGTATCTTAAATGTGACAAAGATACTGCAAGAACTTCATCTATATGAACATCGAAGTGGTGCCACTTCAATTGGGAGTTGGAGTTACTCTCATAAATGTTTAAGAACTTGGATAACACATAGCCATAAAAGTGCTAAGCGTTTTTGAGTGGAAAACAAGAACAAAGATGTTTATGTGTCTAGTGTCACCGATGTTATCACAAGGAATAACATATTCAAAGCTATTATGCTACATGGGATTTTGATTTCATCTTTGATATTATACTAAGGTATCGTTCAAATCGAAAGATACATTACTCTATGCATAAACATAACTTGATTTTGAGTTTTTATTTATATTTAAACAAGTGGGAGATTATTAGAAATTATTGTTTAAATATAATTAAATTTTTCATAGTTTTTAAAAGTGTAAATGAAAGGGTATGCCTTTACTTGAATGGTGTAGACAATAAATTGCATCAAGAAAATAATCGAGACCAAAAATATTGTAACAATTGTAGTATTTGATTTCAAATATGTGAGTGTTACCATCTCTATGGTTCCTCTGATTCTATTTTTTTTCTAATATAAATTCAATGGCCTTTGAGCTTGATCTTGAGTTTGAATTTAATGTATTCGTCGCGAACGCTTTGATTGTTGCCATGAATTTTGTCACGAACAAGTAGCCTTGATCTTGAACACTTTGTATTTGATTTGATTTCGTTCTTGATCTTGAATACTTAAAATTTGTGCTGAGGTGCATGAATGCTTGAACACTTGTAGTTTGTAGAGAATTGTGGCCTTCGATTCGCGAGCTCCCTTGTGTCTTCTTGTTATAACTTCTGGCCAATCAATTGCAGCCTTGTCACTCTGCAATCTGATTGGTCGGAAAGAGTTTGTTCTTATCACAATTCTTTGTGGCGCGATTTCATTGACACTTTAATTTGACTTGGTATGCCTTGTCATTTTGATACGTGGCATGATCCCATTGACCCTTCCGTTTGACTTGGCATACCACGTCATTTCACATGGGCACCGAACTGAGCCTCTAGAAAGATGGCAGCTTGAGCTTATTAAAGTGGGCTCATCACTTTTAGCCCAATTAAATGGGTTTGCCTAATAGATTAAGACTTATTTATTTAACCCATATATATTAGATTTATATAATCAATTCCATTATATCAGCCCATTATATTTATTTGGACCAATAAAATTTAAATAGTTTTTTGAATTTAATTTTAATAAAATTCATATGACTACAAATGTCCCCTACTTAAAAACTTGTGTTAGTGGGAACTTGTGAAATATCGCACGTCGGACTTGAAGTACGTAAGGATAATATACACATTTACTTGTATCCGGCACTATGAGACATGAATAAACTATTTTTTAAATTGGAACATGATTCCACGTGATTGATGGCTTGTATGGACAAAACCATCAATTCCTTATAAACATATGAACTTCATTTACTGGAATTGTATATTTGAATTGCAATTATATTGGAATCCTTATGTCTATTGGCATATTAATTTCACCAGTAGCTTCAACTGTGATGCCACGCACCCTCCTTTTCTTTAAAGTTTACACTTTGACAAGTCTTGAAGTATTAAAAAAATAATTCGTATTTTTCCATTTCCAAATGCTTTCACGGATTTACTCATGCATGCATCTTTCACATGTAACTTAAAGTAACTCATTCTATCCAATTAAGAAAAGAACTTATGAATGGACCATAAGTATTTGCTATCACTTTAGAAGTAGCACCTTGAATAAAATAATTTAATTGCAATGATCCTTTTTGCTCATTGAATCTAATGACCAAACGTAACTACCTTCTCTGCTTTTGAAATTCTCACGTATTAATTCCTTTGAAGAATCACACGTAAGCATTATTCTCTAGCCAATTTGTACAGACTTTATCACATAGTTTGATATTGATTTTTTTCCAATTCCAACTCGGCATCAAACTGCTTCAGTTGCCTTCTGTTTGGATGCGGGAAAGTCAAGCTAGCAAGTCCATATTGGAAACAGATAGAAGTTGCCGCCTTTAACTTGATCCCACATCGAAAGACACCTTCTCAGCACTCTCTTTGGGATCTCTATAAATAGATGCATGTTCTTCAATTTGTAGGCATTGATTTGCTGGGACTTTTGACAATCATAGAGCAAGAGCACAGTGAAGGTAAGTCCCTTTTTTTTTCTTTTGTGTTTTTCTTTGTTTTTTTCTTCCTTTTTTTAGGCCAAGAAAAGAAAGTTGTAGAGTGTCAAGCTGACGGACAACTCCATGACCTCCCATAGAAGGACAAATCCATAATGGCATATAGATGAACAAATTCATAGAAGGACAAATCCATGATGGCATATAGATGAACAAATCCACAACATATAGAAGGACAAATCCCCCTCAACATATAGAAGGACAAATATATCATAATACATAGATGGCAAATCTATATCACCATATAGACGGATAAATCCACATCACCATATAGATGGAAAAATTCACAACACCATATAGACACATAAATCTATAGCAACGTATAAAAAGACAAGTTCTCAACAGCATATAGAAGGATCAACCTGCAATAAGACTGGCTTAAGGTGCAAGGGGACTTAAATGTCCACCTTAAGATTGAAAAATACAGATCCTTTTAAGGGCAACCCACAAAGAGGCCAACTTAAGGTGCAAAATGACTTAAATGTCTACCTTAAGTTTGAAAAATTATAGTTCCTTTTAAGGACAAACCTACAAAGAGACCAACTTACGGTACAAAGGGGGTTAAACGTCCACCTTAAGATTGAAAAATTAGAAAGCTTCAACTTGAAAGCTTTGTGGACTTGACAGCTTCAACTTGAACACTTGGAAAACTTTGAAGAGTTGGAGGACTTTTAAACTTCAACTTGAAAAATTAGCAGCCTTGAAAAATTCAATCTGAAGATTTGGAGGGCTTAAATAATTTAACTTAAAGACCGATGAATTTGAGGACTTCAACTTGAAGACCGATAGATTTGAAGACTTCAACTTGAAGACTATACCTTGAAGGCGTAGAGGACTTAAATACTTCTACTTGAAGACTTTGAATGCTTGAATACATCAAATTGAAGACCAGAGGATTTGTAAACTTCAACTTGAAAATTTGACGGACTTGAAGACTTCAACTTGAATACTTGGTGGGCTTAAACATTTTAACTTAAAGATCGGTGAGCTTGAAAACCAACAGTCTTGAAGACTTCAACTTGAAGACTTAGAGGATTTGAATACTTCAAACTGAAGGCGTAGCAGCCAAGATGAATTCAACTTGACTTGGCATTAAAGACTTCAACTTGAAGATTTGGTCTTCTACTAAAAGACTATATCCATCCATCAGAGATGCCAATTAATAGAGGCTTGCCCCCGTTGTACCATCAATCTTTGATAAGGCACAAAGTTCAATGAAAGAATACATGTAAGCCTCATTTTTATTAAGTTCTAATTAAGTGGATTCTATTCTATCATGATTCACTCGAACAATATTTGGGTGATATATTTTTTTGAACTCATGCGACTAAACTTAGAATGAAATTCTAAGCTGCTTACGTACCTCAGTGAAGAGGATCAAGTCATACCGTAGTTCAGAATGGATGATTTTTTTTATGTCCTAACTTTTTGCTAGGCCACCTCTTTTGAGGTTTTCAACCTAGCAGACCCTTTTTTGGGCTGTACACAGTTTATATTCTCATGGGTCAGGAGTAACATGCAGTTTATGCTCTTGCATTAAGGACGTAAAGACTTGCAATTTAAGCTCGTATTTTGATGAGCCTTGCAACTTGGAGATTTTTCTCAAATTTGAAGAGCTTCATGACATACAATTTAGGTTCATACGTCCAAGAGCATTGTAATTTGAAGATTTAGCTTACAATTCGAAATGCTTCGCAACTTGAAGACTTGTTCAATTTTGAAGAGCTTTGTAACTTGAAGTTCCACTCCAATTTGAAAAGCTTCGTGACTTGAAGATTTAGCTCAAAGTTGAAGAGCTTTGCAACTTAAACACTTTGCTCGAATTTGAAGAGCTTTACAACTTGAAGCTTTTAATCGAATTTGGAGAGTTTTACGTCTTGAAGTTTGGCTCGAATTTAAAAAACTTGCAATTTCAAGTCCTTGCTCGACTTTGAAGATCTTTCGACTTGAGTCTTTGCTTGTATTTGAAGAGCTTTGCGACTTAAACACTTTTCTCAAATTTAAAGAGCTTTACAAATTGAAGACTTTGCTTGAATTTGAAAAGTTTTACGCCTTAAAGATTTAGTTCAAAATTGGGGAGCTTCATGACGTACAATATATACTCATGGAAGCATTATGATTTGTAGCTTAGGCTTGTGCGTTGAGGAGCATTATAACTTGAAGTTTAGGCTCGTGCATTAAGAAGCATTATGACTTGTAGTTTAGGCTCGTGCATTGAGGAGCATTACAACTTGCATGGACTCTGCAGTTTCATCTTCGGATGAATACTTGCCCCCATTCTCAAGATCGTCTGCTTCTGTTTCATCATGAGGCTCAAAGTCAGGAAACCTTTGATCTCCACTTAGAGCCATACTCAATTCCATATCATGTGCACGAGTTGCTAGTTCTTAAAATATTTTGGGTTTTATGCCTTGGAAGATATAGCGAGGACTCCAATGCATGCCTTGAATGTACATTTTGATGCCAGAAGTTTCGCTAAGGCGATATTTGTAGTTGAGGCTTAAGATCCTCCAGCGATTGATGAAGTTAATAACTGGCTCATATTTTCCTTGATGAGCATTTATAAGTTCGATCATACTTACGACACATCTTTTGATATAAAAACAATTGAGAAACTCTTGTTCCAACTGCTCCCAACTATCGATGGAACCAGATCTGAGATCCATGTACCAATCAAATGCACTACCTTTGAGCGATCGAACAAACTGTTTGACAAGATAATCGTTGTACGTTCCAGCATTATTGCGATTTTCAACAAAATGCGGTATACGTTGTTTCGCATTTCCCTTGCCATCGAATTATTGCAATTTAGGAGGTAGATAACCAACATGCATCTTCAAGTTATCAATTCTTTGTGTATACGGCTTTGCATATGTGAGATATAATTTGGACGACGACTTAGACATGTTGCTTATCTTTGATAGCCTCCATAATGAAGTCCTTCAATTTCTCAACGGGGATCAGACCTTCAGCAGTGACTTGGATCTTCTTGGTTGTCGTTGCTTGCTTTCCGAAAGAGTCTCCTTTCTCTTGTGACCTTTGAAGATTTAAATGTGTTTCTACGGTCTCTCCTTATACTATACTATCCAATTTATTTGTTAACTTGAAAAGTTTAGCATCTTGATCTTGCACGCACTTTGACAAGCCTTCAATTGCATTCGTCAAATTTGCAAGTTGTTTTTTTAAGTAGAAACTTCAATAACCGTTGTTTGCATGATCGCCATAGAGGATGGAGAACAATATGGATCATTTTTGGAATAGAGCTTAGAGGTCGCACTAATGGAGACTAGAGGAAATCCAATGCTCAAATCATCATCATAAGCGTTCATGAAAGGTTTCTTGGACTTCGATAAACTAAGTTAAGCAAGAACTTCTTCGATCCTTTCAGCGACATCGTTCCTTTTTTGGGTCGCGCTTGTAGAGGATCTTGTTCTTTTTGAGGATGAAGATCCGACAATAGGGCTTGATGCGGACAACACTTGAAGTGTTTGTTGTCCTAAAGAGCTTAATTTGCTTCTGACTAGCTCAAAGCTTCCAAAGATAATATTGAGGATGTTTTTCACATCAACATAGAACTTGAAATTAGCAATTTTAGTAGAAGTTGATCTGGAGTTGATTTTCTTTAAAGCTATTTTGACGTTATTGAACTTTGATGACTGAAAAGTTGAAATGAGAGGTAGAGATTGTCCCACTAGGTGTGCCAGAATTTGTAGGCAATAAATTGCGTCAAGAAAATAATCGAAACCGAAAATATTGCAATAATTGTATTATTTATTTTAAATATTTGAGTGTTACAATGTCTATGATTCCTCTAATTCTACTTTTCCAATATAAATTCAAGGGCCTTTGAGCTTGATCTTGAATTTGAATTTAATTTATTTGTCGTGAACGCTTTGATTGTTGCCGCGAATTTTGTCACGAACAAGTAGCCTTGATCTTGAACGATTTATATTTGATTTGACTTCGTTTTTTATCTTGAATACTTGAAATATGTGTTGAGGTGCTTGAATGCTTGAACACTTGCAATTTGTAGAGAATTGTGGCCTTCGATCCACGAGCTCCCTTGTGTTTTCTTGTTATAACTTCTAATTTTTTTTTAGTTATGAAGACCACTATTTATAGTTGTGGGAGGGAAGAGTTGTGATGAGAATAAATTGTAACGACCCGACTGATTGTTTTGAGCAATTACGTCCGGTTTGATAGTTTGAGGTCACGAGTAGCTTCACACGGTGCATTATGACTTGCGTGTGTCATTATTTCAGGTTTTTGAGAAGTTTGAAAAGGAATTTTAGAAGTGGCTTTCATTTGAGAAGCTTGAAGTTGAAAGAATTGACCAAGATTTGAATTTTGAGTATTTGAACTCGGATTGGAGTTTTGATGGTTCCGATAGGATCGGGTGGTGATTTTGAACTTAGGCGTACGTCCGGATTTGGAGGTCCGTAGGGTAATTTGAAGCATTTTGGCGAAAATTAGAAAGTTGAAGTTTTGGAAGATTGAAAGGTTTGACTGATAGTTGACTTTGGTAATATCGAGGTCGGAATGCAATTTCGAGAGTTGAAACAGCTCTGTTATGTCATTTGGAACTTGCTTGCAACATTTGATGTCGTGTGGAGTTGATTTGATATGGTTCGGACGCATGGTTGCGATTCTGGAAGTTCATGGTGATTTTTCATGTGTTTTCGCATCCGATTCGGTGTTCTAAAGGTTATTTGGGTGTTTTGATCGCGCGAGCGAGTTCATGTTAAGTTTTCAGACTTGTGTGAGTGTTTGGCATGGAGCAACGAGGGCTCGAATGAGTTTCGTACGCGTTTAAGAGTGTTGGAAGAAGGTTCAGCTGTGCTGGTGTCTCTGTTCTTGCATTTGCGGGGATTTAATCGCAAATGAGATGACTGCATGTGTGAGATCATTCTAGAATTTGCAAAACTGGGCTGGGGCAGGGGAGTTCGCAATTGGGAACAACTTCATCGCATTTGCGACTAGGCAACTCCACATTTGTAACGCAACTATCGCTTTTGCGAACATCTCAGAGCTCGCATTTGTGAGTCTTGTGTCGCTTTTGCGACATGACTAGAGCTGGCTAGCCTTCGCATTTGCGATATTTATGTTCCATTTGCGAGAATTGCATTTGCAATCCTGATGGCGCAAATGCGACACCTGAGGCTGGTATTAAGACTCACATTTCGGGACTTAGCTCCATTTTATCATATTTTGAACCCTAGGTCTGAGAGTGGGCGATTTTGAGAGAAGATTTCATACCAAATCATTGGGTAGTGCCTCTAATCAATTTTCAACTATATTTTGTGATTATATCTTAGATTTAACATCAAGTTCATGTGAATCTAAAGGAAAGTTTGAAGGAAAATATTAAAATCTTTCAAAAGAAATAATGATGATTTTAAGGACGAATTGATGTCGGAATTTGATAATTTTTTATGGTTGAACTAGTATCGAAATGGGTGTTCGGGTTTTGTGAATTTTGTCGGGTTCTGAGGTATGGGCCCGGGGAGTTGAATTTTGTTGACTTTTTGTAAATTGTGTAAGGATCATAACTTTGTTAATTGAAATTATTTTCTCTTGCACTGTTTGATGTATTTAAGTCACCTTTGGATAGATTGGGCCGAGCGATAGTGAATTTGTAAAGAAAAAGCTAAATTGAGTATTGAGTTGGCCGAATTGAAGTAAGTATCTTGTCTAACTTTGTGTGAGGGAAACCACCCCTTAGGGATTGAGTCAATTGTGTTATCTTGATATGTGAAAGCCGTGTACGCAAGGTGACGAGTGGGTACACAGTTTATATGTGGTGTTGACCGGTTAGATTGTCTAGTCTTTTTCCATGCCTTTGATCAAATTATCATAATATGTGGTATCTTGTTGTTAGGCTACACTTACATGCTCTATATGATGTTGTTAGCATTTATTCACCTCTTGCTCGTTGTTTGGCCTTATTTTCCTTATTTGAAGTTATTGCCCTCATTGTGGTTTTGTTACTTCTTAATTGTGAGTTCTTCTATGACTCTGTGCGTATATGTTACATGTCCAAATTGTTGTGATTGCCTACGTAGTTATCACGTGCCTTACATGTCTTGTTGTTTTGTAAAGATTGTTGTATTCCTTTGATTTTTATGTGGTTCTCTTGTTGTCATGTACTCACACTCTTAGTTGTAAAAATTCTTGTAATTGAGTTATTGAATGATTGTTGTTGATTTAAATTATTGTACGAGGGATCGGGTTGCACGCCGCAATAGGTGAAATAAGAGAGGTGGTGGAATAAGGGAGGATATTTATATTGTGATATTATTATTATGCGGTGGGAGCGGGTTGCATGCCGCAACAGTTGAAATAAGGATGAATGTTTATGTGGAAATAAGGGTGAATTATGATATTGATATTATATGGCGGGATCGGATTGTGCAACACAACATATTATGTTTATATTTATGATATTGATATTGTACGGTGGGATCAGGTTGCATGCCGCAGTAGGTGAAATAAGGATGAATTGATGTGGTAGAATAAAGGTGACTTGTGATATTGATATTATATGGTGGGATCGGGTGGCGCGTGTCTTGTATTTTGGTATCCCATGTTTTACTGTATTGACTTTAGTTCCTTTGTATGAGACTTGGATAATCTGTATTTCTGGTTTTCACTGAGCTTTGAGGATCGAGTTATTGTCATTGATTTATTGCCTTGCCGTCATTTCCTGAGCTCTTTTCCTAATACTATTATTCTGGTGAATTGATTTTCAAAGTAAACTTACTACGTTGAGTCATTTCCTCCTTTCCTGCTGAGTCATTAGTAATATCGTGATTTAAAATGAAATATGTAATATCATGCTACCTTGAGTGACTTTAAGTTAGAACTTGCCGTATATTTCAATCTACTATTTCTAATAATTGTTATATTTTATTTCAATTGATTTCCCCAGTTTAATCTTATTAACCTATCTGAGGTTTTTATTTTACTTAAAAAGGAATTGTTATTTAACTTAATAAATTCTAGATTAAATGCAATAGCTAGTCGATGTTAAATTTTACTTGAAAACATTATTTTCTTCGTTCAAATAATTTATAAAATAAAACTCATCTTTCTCGCTGATTTCCTATTTGGTTTAGAAATTGTAAATTTACTTTATGATATATAAATGGAATCTCTTGAACATCTTAATTAGTAATTGACACGGATATTATGTGCCAAGTAGCACGTGAATTTCGCTGTATAAAGTGAGATGTAAAGATGTGAGCACAAGGTGTTGTGTGTGTTAAAGGGTTGAAAGTTGTGGTTTATGGTATGCGATTATGAGAAATAGAACTATTGGGATCGTGTATTAGACACAATTTGTTCGGTTGAGTTGACATCGTTTTCCCTACTTGAGCACATTTACACTTATTTGTATCCCAACTATGTTGTTGTTTAATTACTTGATTATTTCTCATTGCCATTCGTGTTTTCCCCTTATCGTCACTACTATTTTATAATTTGAATTCTTCTTGTTATTAGCATTACTTGATATCCCTATCTTGTTAGGTTTATGTCATATTATGTTCAGGTTATTAGATCAGTAGGTGTCTTGACTGTTCCTCGTCACTACTCCACCGAGGTTAGTCTTCATACTTACTGGGCACCACTGTGGTGTGCTCATTCTACACTTATGTACATTTTTTGTACAAATCTAGGTATTCAATCGTCAGTAGCTATGCGGATCATTACTGTGGAGACTTAAGGTAAACCTAACGCTCTGTTTGCAGGCCTCGAAGTCATCTTCTATTGTATTTATTTCCATTGTTTCCTTTTGTTCCGGAACAATGATGTATTCTTTATGTACAACTACTCCAGAAAGACTTATGACTTGTACTACTGATTTTGGGATTGTAAATTTTTCGGAGTTTTCTATTTCGAAATTGTTCGATGTTAGCCAATATTGTTGTTATTTCTGTTAATGTTAGGCTTACCTAATTTTAGATACTAGGTGTCATCACGACTCCTTCGGAGGGATTTTGGGTCGTGACAAGTTGGTATCAGAGCTCTAGGTTCATAGGTGTTACGAGTCATAAGCAGGTTTAGTAGAGCCTTGCGGATCGGTACGGAGACGTCTGTAGTTATATTCGAGGGGCTACGGAAACTATTAGGAAATTCCACTTCTTTCATTCCTTGTCGTGCGACATTGATTCATCTTGAAACATATATCTTTTGTTCCTTTACATCCACTCGTGTATGATATTCCGTTCTCAGTATCCGCTATGCGCCAGTGGTTCGTGATGTGGTGGATGGGCTATGAGGGATCTAGATATGCTCAAATATTATCTCAACGTGTCGCCCAAACTGAAGATACAAAGGTATTGGGAGACGATTCAATTATTCACATGGGGGTGCAGCGGGATTCTGGCATCTGGGTGATAAGTACGAGCTTGGGAAGGTTTAATTGATTGACTAGTCGTCGAGATCATGGTGGGGTCACGAGGTGGATGTTGATTGAGGATAGTTGGTGGTATTGGAGACTATGGGGTTTTTATGGAATTTCTACTTAGTGAAAGGTACATGTTATCATTCAAGGCGTTGAAGGAAGCGAGTTGGATTGTCACGATAATGGATGTGCGCTTAGTAGATGACTTGGAGTACATTGTGATTTGTGTTGTACGAGCTGTGAAGGTTAGTTTTGCGGATCATCAGATGTTGTTTTCCCTGGTTTCGCGCCAAGTGGGGGAGTCCGCTAGCTGCACGCAGATTGCTGAGTCAAGTGTTATGTTAGTTTTGGCCTGAGATGTGTATATATGGTATTGGAAGGTTCCCCAAAATTTATATATGATTAAGATCTGAGATCTTGCATGGAATTATGTCAGGGTTTATGATATTTCTGCGTCATTAATGCATATACATTTCAGTATCAAGGGGATCAGAGAAACAACTTCAGATTCACAGACGATCTATTCAGCGTGTGCATCTTGGTTGCGACATTACGGGGTGCTTTAGAGTAAATGCGGTGGTTTATGAGCTTATGTGCTATGTGGTTCGTGCTAGGATTATCTGCATTGGAGATTTGATTAAGATCATTGCATATCGACTATCTGAAGAAATGGGTCAGCTCTGTGGTGTTGGGTCAACACATCAATGGAAGTAATTGGTCCTTTTGAATAGGAATGCTCTATTGGCATTTGTGGCAGTACCCTTGGATTGGACGGTTTGTGTGACCCGGTTGAGTTGAGGAAATGTGGTCCTAATGGTTTAGTTGCGTGTGGGTGGATCTCAGAGAGTTCTCGATGGCTTCTGCAACGACTTGAGTCGGTTGGCTGCTATAGGCATAAGGAATATGTTGTACATTATGGTTTTCTCTTTGATGGATATCAGAAGTTGATAGAAGGTTGGTATTATTGGATATCATATGTGAAGAAAATGTCTTTTAGGAAAGAACCTTGAGTTTTGGTTTGCGAGTGCGTGGCTAGTAGCATGGTGATTACTGGGTTTTGAGGTTCAGGTTTTGTTACGCGGATGAAAAACCTATATCAGTGCTTTAGCAAGATGACGGGGTGTGAGTGATGTATCAGCCATTTGATTTGCGTAGCTGAGTTCGGGTATGGAAATTTTGGTATTCCTGAGGTTTTGGGGCTAGATATCCCCATATGCGGGCTATTTCTTGTTTGCCGATTGTGAAGGCATGTTGAGAATGGGATAACTGATAGCATATATTATCGATAGGTTGATATGGACTTTTAGAAGGATATTTACCTATTTGGGAATGATCAAGATTTGGGTTGGGGGCTATCTGAAAGCTCAACGAGAATATGTATTTTATATCAGGTCAACGTTGGGTGCTCTTATGAGATTGTTATCACAGTTATGTTACTGGGCATAATGGATATTATTTGTGCCCCTGGTCTATGTTATGTGCTGCTCTCTTATGCTATGATGGGTTGTGAGGTTGAATGATTATTCTTCATGCATGTTGTAATTTCGTTCAGGCCTTATGGTGATGCGGGCAAGATGGCCCTTGTGATGTTGATTTGCTTATTGCACCTTATTTGTGCTTGCTTTCTTCCATGTTTTATTATCTCTATTCATTTTCCACAGTTATACTTGTGCACTCTGTTGTACTTGATATCATTATTCATGTGATCAGTGAACCCCAAGCACTTTGGCTTGATGAGTATTTGGGAGCAGGTTGCACGTCGCAGCGAATGTTATGTGGGATACCCTTTCCTTGTGTTTATTTGGTGTTTTGTTTTCCCTCCATGGGATGATTTAATGAGACTGTACTTTTGTTGTTACACATGTTGTACTTGTTAGATAATCCTCATACCTTGCTTTCCTTCTATTTGTACTGCACAATTGAGTTATTGTTGGGTTGGTGTACGAGTTGTGTGGTGTGAGAATCCATGTGGTTCTATGATGAGTTGTTAGTTGGGATGCTTGTTTTGGCTGAGGTAAGGTTCTTAAACCTGAGATGCGCACTGTAGACATGTAGTTTTTGACCCCCCCCCCAAGATTTTTTATATTTTAGCATGTAAATACTTAGTTTAGGTCTAATATAGTTATTTCAATTAATTTTGACTCTTTTACTATATTTTGTCGCAAAAAAATAAAAATTAAAAAAAAAGTTAGGTTAAGCATCTTTCATGAATTTAAATAAAGAATATACAAAAATAGTACCTTATTTTATTTTTATATATAATCTTGAAAATACAAAAATAGTTTCATGTTTTAATATAGTTTAGATCAATTAATTAAAATTAGTTTTATGTTTTTATATTATAATTATATATAATTTTAGAAGGAGGAATTAATTTTGGGTTGGTTTATTCCGTCTTTATTAATCTTGTAGTCTATTTTTTTTAGTCTTTGGCCCAATTTCCTAGCCCATAATTCCTAGGCCCATACCCCTTAACCTAAAAAACCCTACAAAAACCTAGATCCCTACCCTCTATAAAAGCCAACCTAAAACGCCTACTACCTGAACTCTATTAAACACTGATCCACCGTTTCTGAAAATGGCAATACACATTGACGCCTAAAAACACTCTACAAAAAATTGAGGATCTGCAGTTTTCTTTCATATGAGAAGAGACAAAAATCAAAAGGTCATTCCCAGCAGCTTTCTTCTTCATGAAAAGGCAACAACCAAACGTATAAACAGACCCCACCTTCAACGTTGGATCGTGCTTTTCAGCTGCAGAAGACCAAAAATCGGATCTCCCTTCTTCACTTCTTCAACTCTCATCATGTAGCAACAACCCTAGAGACCTAGGAACTTCAGCCGCTCCCATGAAAAGGGTGAAGCTTCTTCATCTTCCTTGAGCTACCTGAAAATGCTAGATGTCGCTGCTCCTTCTTCTTCTACCTAAAACTCGCCGGAGAAACGAGCTCCAGCAAGCTCGTCGGATTAACGAGCTCCAGCCATGACAAACAGAATCAATCAACCCCGCACCAGATCTCCATAGCCAACACTCCACACCCCTCTAAAATCGGCAGCCACACACACGTTCAGTCCAAAATCGAGTGAATGTTAGCTTCGAGCTTGAGTGTCGAGTTTCTCGATATCGTTTCGAGCTTCCATCTAGCGTCGATGGTTCATGCTTCAGCTGTCCCATTTGTTGTAACAGTTTTTGCATCCAAACATAAAACTGTAAAGTTGGGAAATTCTCGTTAATATGCAACACTCTATTTGGAGGTCCGTTTCTTTCCTCCTCTTTGATTATCTGTGTGATGGTTTACTAAGAGAAGATGCTATTTTGTTCATAAATGGGTTAAGATTTTTGATCGTTGTATTGATAAATCTGAAATGTTGTTTGGATATAGCTGAGATAATATTTGAGAATATTTGCTTGGATTGCTTTCATTCTCATTTAAAATGTCAAGTTTAATTTGATCTAATTAATTGGGCAACGGAAGGCATGAGATATATGGAACTAAGTATATTTAATTGGTTTGGAAGAAAACCTCAATTGTCATTCTACTGAGATTTCATTTTTTTTCTAAATATCAATTTGAGATGCTACTGCGTGCTAAACTTTGTGCTTTTCCTCAGAGTAATCCATCCATGATGTCAACTTTGTTAGATATGCTTCTAAATTTGTCATATAATCCTTCATGGAAATTTCAAAAGAAAACTTGATTCACGCCTTGGCATTCCTTTACTCACAATAAAATGTTCCATAATTCTTGAACCTTCACATTTGATCTCAAACTTAGAAATAAATAATTCATGAACATTGTGGCTTGCTTTAGACACGATTAATAAATAAATCATCGTGATTATAGGTACAGTTCCCATGACATAATCATGATGCCTAATTCCCAAATTCGGGGTGCATTTGATGTAACCCGATTATAACAACTTCGAATAATAAATCCTTTTGAAATAATTTGAGGTGTGCCATGCCAAATAAAATCTCAAAACCCGTGGCTCTCACTTAATTAATTTTAATCCATTAGAAATCGAGGTGTGCCATTTAGTTGAATTTTCCATGGCCCTCGCAAACTTGAAAGTGCGTAGTTGCTTTAGGCGCACTATTTAAATTAATTTCCTTAAACTCGGGTGTGCATTTCATGTGACCCAACTCCAATTCTCAACAACGTTAGATAGAATGTGTCGTGGATCATGGGTGCATTTGATGTGGCATGCTTCAAGGCGTGTTTTAAATAACGTTGAAGCTTCCTAAAATAATTAAAAGCGGTTAAATAAGTTAAAATATACCATAGGCTAAAACATGTATTAAAATCAGATAATAGGCCAATTATAATGGTTTAAGCGACCGTGCTAGAACCACGGAATCCGGGGATGCCTAACACCTTCCCTCGGGTTAACAGAATTCCTTATTCAGAATTTCTGGTTCGCAGACTTCAAAAGGAAGGTCGAATTATCCTCGATTTGGGATTTAGAATAAAACCGGTGACTTGGGACACCAATAAAATATTCCAAGTGGCGTCTCTGATAATTAAATAATTACATTTCGAATTATGTCACTTAAATTGGAAAAACTCCCTATATATACCTTCGGGTGTGTAAAAAGGAGGTGTGACAGCTCTGGCGACTCTGCTGGGGAACAAGAACCCAGAACTTTTGGTTCAGGGTTCAGAATTCGAGCTTAGAATAGCTGTTATATTCGCTTTTATTTGTTATCTGATTTTTACATGTTTGAGCCTAATGTGCTAAATGCCGCTTTTTATCGCTTTGATTCTGCTTGAACTGTATATAAATTGTTACAAAACCCTTCTTCTCTCTGAGTCTTCTAAATCATCTGGGAAGTGTGCGCTTCGTGTGACTTCTTTTCTGTTAGAGTCATATCCCAATTTTAGAACGAGGTTCGGACAAGTTGCAAAGCCGGTGAAGCTTCTATATTCCCGGTACGCTGCCCCCCCTCGACTCGAGCTGTCCACTCAGGTAAGCCTTGTCTAGAACAATACACCCAGGTTTTAAACCTAGAATAACATAGCCTCATACCGTATCCCTAGTAGGAACGCTTGTTTGCATCACGTGCATTTGACTTTGGGGACTCAACACAAGAGTTGGGTCCGTCTAGGACAAGTGTACCCAAATTAAAAGACCATCCTGATGTATCTTACGTGCTACTTGCGTATCTGTCTGCTTCGGCTGGCATGTTAACTGGCTTCTAGAATAGGGAAAGAAATGAAAAAAAAGAGAAAAAATCAAAATAAAAAAAAAAGAAGAAAAAAGAAAAGAGAGTGAGATGTAGGTATTTGAAATATCCTGAAACTCTGCCAAAATTTTGAAAAATAGAAAAAGAAAAGTCATTTCAAAATAAGTCATATTTTTCCTGTTGCATTAGAACTGGCGAACTACGCAGGTCTGATTCTCACCGGATGTGAGATACGTAGGCAAACCTCATCGGTTCCGGCCCACAATTTTTAAAGAAAAATCCAAAAATATTTTCCATTACTTGCTTCTTTAGAAAGCCTTTCTTTTAGACCCCAATTTTTAAAAAACAATATACAAAAATATTTTCTTTTAATTTCTTCCAAAAGTCCAAAAATATGTTCATTCTTCTTTCAAAAATTGAAAAGAAAATTCAAGATTCAAAAAATATTTTCTTTTTTTTAGAAACATTTCTTTCATAAATTCAAAATAAAATTCCAAAAAATCCAAAAAAATATTTTCTTTCTTCTTTAGAAGTTTTTCTTTCGAAATTCCAGAAAAAAGTCAAAATTCAAAAAAAAAAGGGAAAAAAATCTTTCTTTGCAAAAATGCCGAAGAAAAATCAAAATCCAAAAATATTCTCTTATTTCTTTGTAAGTCTTTCTTTCGAAAAATAAAATAAATTCAAAATTCAAAAAAAAAGAAGAGTTAGTTTATTTACTTTTTCCTGATCTTCCCGAACTACGCAAGATCTGATTTATGTTCCCACATGATGCGTAGGCAACCCACATCAGGTTCGATCAACCAAAAAAAAGTGAAAAATGAAAAAAAGAAAAAAAATGAAAAATGATGATAATAATAAGGACTGACTGAGTCCATTCTAACATGTCTTTTGTTTTGAATTGTGAAGAAAGTTTGAAGTGGTCGATTTATGGTAAGCGGACAACACAAGATCCAAGGAAAAATGATAACTGACATCGAAGCTGTTACAAGTGCTCAAGAGACTCAGGGTCAGAGGGTTCAACAAGAGTCTACTGTGGTTGAGGAAAATTGAATACTGAAACAACAAATGACCAAAATGTGCCAAGCATGGGCCAATGGCCAAGGACAACCTTGTCATGAGTCACAATTTGATACCTAGCAAGAGCAGTACCACTCTCCTGAGTACCACTCGTACTTGTTTGATCTCCCTGCAAACATTGAGAAGCCTGCCCGAAAGATGGCATAGGAAGAAATGACCCAAAGAGTGAAAAGCTTAGAACAACGGTTGAAAAACATGCAAGGATTGGCAGGTCAGAAGTGTATTGCCTTTAAGGATCTATATATGTTCCCCGATGTCCACTTGCTGCCTGGTTTCAAGACTCCCAAATTTAAAAAGTATGATGGACATGGAGACCCCGTAGCCCACCTGAAAAGGTATTGCAATCAACTAAGAGGTGCAGGAAGAAATGAAGAATTGCTAATAGCTCATTTTGGGGAAAGCCTTACAAGTGTAGCCTCCGAATGGTTTTGTTGCGACCCGAATCAGAGGGCCGCGACGGGCACCCGGTGCTTTACTCAATCGAGTACCAACGTAACATATCTTTCTTATCATACTATCATGAGTAAATGAGCCAGAAAACCGATCATGAGATAACAAGAATAAAACATAAGGGAATACTCAACATATGAAGACCCAAAATGATATACAAACTTATATATGTGACATACGGGCCTATAAGGCCGACATGACCATTTGTAAACTCAAAACATAGGCCGACAAGGCCATACAAGTGTCCCTACACCTGACATATGTCTACAAGCCTCTAAGAGTACATAAAATCATAAAGATCAGGACAGGGCCCCGCCATACCAATCAATACATATCCAAAGCATACTGACCAACTAGGCAACTCCGGAGCAAGTGGAGTGTACCAACATCTTCGCTGAGTTGATAGCCTACTAAGAGGACTGTCAACCTATCAATCGGGACCTGCGGGCATGACACGCAGCATCCCCAGGAAAAAGGGATGTCAGTACGAATAAAGTACCGAGTATGTAAAGCAGGAAAGCATAAACAAGAATAGTAATGTAAAGAGAGATAGAGGAGATACAACCTGTAACATCTGAGTGCCTCTAGGGGCTACTGACATGAAATGCATAATACATATATATACATGAACTTTTTAAATACATTCGCCTCTGAGGGCATCATCATCATCATATCATACCCGGTCTCAAAGAGGACTCTGTAAAAACGTACCCGGCCATCATAAGGCTCGGTAGAATCGTACCCTGCCACGTGGAGCTCGGTAAACCCAACTGATCAGTGGTTGCACAATAGGTTCCATACCTGGCCGACTATAGCGCGGCTCAGTAGAGTAAAATAGATACATATATATAATGCATGCTCGACTCATGGAATCACGTTCTAACCCTTTCGGAGTGATGTAAGGTCATCGCACCTTCGATTAACATTATGGACATCCCTACCATCAATATGAACCTTAGTGGGATTTAAGGATCATGCACACTTGGTTAGAATAACTTTATAAGGAAAGAACAACATGGGCAACCTTAGTTTCTAGGAGTAGATCCGTTATGAATTAGCGTACCGTTTATGTTCATGTCACTTTAGATCATGACAAAAGAAAGAAGTAAGTGCCTTAACATACCTTGTATATTCTTCCCAACCTCAAGCTATGCAATTTCACGGCTCCTTAGTCTACAATAAGAGAAATGACACTCTCGTTATCGTTTAAGCGTCGTAACTATTATGTATCGACCACAACCTATTTTACAATGAAACGGACAGAACCTCCCCTATATATATGACTTCACACTAGTCAAAACAATCACAAACAGCCCAACATACCCCTATCACTTCATACACAACACGACAACCATAATAGTGTCAACCAACCCGAAAATGTTACGACGAACGACCAACAAACAACCTTGCCATTATATGGTGTTTCTCCACAACCTTCCTCCTCTAAACTCCATAAAAATAGTAGTAAAAGAGACAACCCAATACCAACACGAAACAGCCCAAAAATATTCCCACAAGTTCATCAACTCAAAAATAATTTTTCAGTTTACTTAAACACGTTTCGACTTGTCTTTTCTTTCAAATTGGGAAATACAACCAAAAGTACATCATTATACCTCTTATCCAATAAACCAGCCATGAATTCAACTTAAAAATAAGTTATAACCAGCCAACCATTATACAAGAACAAACAACATACCATTCTTTAGAAACTAGCTAGGTCTATTCTTTACGATTGAGTTACAACTCGCAAACGCATAGATAATGGAAGGAGAAGCATAAACTTACCTTGTAATGAGTATAACCCACGAAACCTGGTCCTTTTTCATCAAAAATAAGTTCCTCAACACGGCTACAGGAAGGAGAAAGAGAAGCTAGCAAGCTGTCCGAACTTTTCAGCACTAGAATCGCGTTGTAACACCCGGAATACCCTAGGGTTTGTGTGGGATTTTTGGGGAGGAGTTGCAGGGGTTAAATTAGGTTTTCTTGGTCTGAAAGATAGGTGAAATAGCTGAGTTTATAATCCTTTAAAATTCCCCTCTTTACCGATTTATTTGAGGCCTCTCTTTTTGGCAAGTGGGTGATGCACCTACTTGTCACCTACTAGCTGTGCGGTCTCGCGAAAATTCGAGTATATCTATACGCCGAGATCGTATTGATAAACGGTTTAATGAGTTGAAAACTAGAATTATAGATCTTCAATTTCATATATAGATCATCCCTTGATTCAAAGTATGTTGGGATAAAAGCTCATCTACATTTAACCTAAGTTTCAACTCATTTTTGAATGTAACTTGTGATGACCTTTTCCAACTTTTGTTCCACAAATTGCTTGACTTAAAAACATAACACACGACTATCATACGACTAAACTAACTCATAACATAACCTTATCATCATGTTAATCACCCTTGTCTCACCCCAAAAGTATAGGTTATAACATTCCAAACTTGTCGACATTCGACGAAACTTATTTTCTGTAATTCATTTAGCGCCTAAGCTTTCCAACCCTTTTGGTACTCGTTATTCATGATCATAAAGATTTGTAACCTCCATTATAAAAGTATTAACTTACTTTATGTACTTTCAAAGTTGATCTCATTTCTGAGCTTACATCAATTGACTTACGGATACTCTAACATACGAAAACATAAGGTGTGACATCATTCCCCCCTTTGGAACATTCGTCCTTGAATGTTGACTGATCCACTTATCATTTTCATAACCCATAGCTCTTGTGAACACTTTAATACTCTTCTAGCCATGTAGGCAACTATTCTTTGAATAAATCCAAAGTCTAGGGTATTCCCCCTTTAGTCCTTCTTCTCACACCACGACTTGTGGTCGGACCCCTTCCAATCTCGTAACTGTTGCTCCTTTTTGTCATGCATCCTGTACGACTTTTTCCTTGTATGTGCACCTATGCGACTTTTTTTTTTCTCCAGCTTTTATCCAATCTCTAGGTATCACGTTGTAAACATATACAAAGCTTGATATGTTGTCCATCTGGGCATCTATGGGTATACTGAAGTTCTTCACTCGACACTTTGTTAAACTTATGACTTTTGCTATATCTTGTTTCATAGCCTCAATTATCTATGCTTATGGCTTTAATACAACTAGGTAGGTCATATTATACAATAACTCTTACTTCGGTTTACTATTACCGAGGTCTGCCACCCAACTCCAGGTTACTCTCTCACCGCTTATCCTATATGTATAATCCTTATTACTGTTCATCTAAAGAATGACATCATAATCTCCTCTCATACTTTGGAATCTTTATCCATCTATTATTGATTTACCTTAATGTTAATCTATAATCCACCACTGATAACTTGAAACCTCTTACGTAATACATTGCCACAAGTCTCACGTCTCATCGGGGAACATTTGAAGTGGTTTTCCTAATCCACCTAGGGACAATACTATACTTCAATAACCGTATTTCATAGCATCCCAATGTGATTCGTCTTATGGGGGTATCCTAGTCCCGTGCCATCCATGAAATCTCTTCTCTTTGAATCATTACTCAAATGAAGCCCTATATATCATCCTTTTATAATTTACCACTATTACACCCTTATATTACGACTGGAGGAGCATTCCATCTCTTCTAAATGCTCCTAGTCTTGGACTCCTCCGTGTTAATTCAAGCTATACTGAGCCTTTTATAACATATATAAACCATCAGCTCTCTTGTTTGATGGGCTTAATACCGAGGTCTTACCTATTCTTATCAGCTTCTAACTCACCTTTTCTCACCCTTACTCACATCTACCCAAAATCTTTTCACCCTACTATACTTTCGCTTGTGGTACACATATTTATTTATTCTACTCAGAACCTTCCTTTAACTTGCTAGCACCTTAGATTCCCTTTTGCGCATTCTCAGCTGTCTTTAAATGTAAATAATTACTTTTTCTGGTCGTTCTGCCACTTGCTACATGGATACTTGGCTTATCATAGTGCCCACGAATACTGGAATTCCCTGTAACTCGTATGCTCTCAAGTATCACCTTTGATGTTTTTTTCCCTTTTTTCTGTTCATTAGCCATGATAGGTGCCACTTTCTTATGGAGTGCATGCAATATTATAGTGAGACTGTTGTTATAAGATCAAAGATCATTTCCTTTTTAGGTCACTATGCTTAGGTGGAAACCTTCTTCCTTATTTCCTCAGCTAGTCTTTCGTGGTAGTACTTAGGAGACCTTTTGGATCTTGTAAAGTTGTGATCTTGTTATACTGTATACTCGAAGGAATTTTTGATATTCTTACTCGCCTACAAACATCCTTACTTACATACCTCCATGCCGTTGTGCTCGTAGGATTACTTGTAAAATCAGATTTTGATTATCTCCTTAGTGGCACCCTCCATTATTCCCGTAATACTTATACAATACCTTTAAATACCCCAACTCCTATCTGAGCATTTTTCAAGGTTTATGATGTCATATTTGCGAGATTGAATTCACTATATTAGGATTCACTACGTTTATCTTGCATGATCTTTTGACTCGTCTATAACCTCCTGTTTAGCCATAACTGGGCTCTTCCTTAATCAAATCCCAAATACTCGTTGGCCTATCCTCACATCAATTTTCTGCGTAATCTTTCTTGGGTTATTTCCTTTGTTTTAACTTACCTCATGCACTGGCCTCTGATCTATCAATGACATTTTGGGCAGGAACCCTTACTTCCTTTCTTTGACGTCGTGTTTGTATAATGCACAGATATCGTAGCATATCTGTAGGCTTTGAATAAGTACAATCTCATCCCTTTTTCACATTACCGCATTATTCTTTTACCACTCCATGATTAGTAGAACCACTAAATTCTGACTTCATGCCACATCACTCCATATTCCCCCCTTTAGAGGAGTAATAAGAGCTGGAGCTACGACGATCTACCTATAGATATTTTACCTCTATATATTTGACGTCTTTTCACATCATCGATTACCCTTACTCGCCTTGTGGTAATGCTTTTTGTACCAAGGATAATAAAATTCCTTGCTCGCGAGGATGACACTTAGTGTAACTGGCGCATATAGTCCCTTAAGCTTAACTTTGCTCATATTGCTTGCTTTAGGGAAGCGACTTCCTGAATGACCATTAAAGGGCATTCTTTTGTCATCCATTCTATTATCGCCGGACGCAACCTCTGAAATTCTCATGATGCCGACTATTATCATATCATTTAGTCCCTAGTTCACGTTTAGTTTATCTTGTTTACCAGCCCATACTGATTTCTACTACTCTGGGGGTATATCTTTTACTGCTGGTAATCGCGTTAGAGTTGCAAACTTATTTCTCGAAAAGAAGATATGACTTTATGGCCTATACTCCTTTGTTGTTTCAAGGCCTGTCACCTCTTATCTTTTTCCTTCACTTAACTATAGACTCTATAATTCTGTCATTTTCATCATCATTTTTTTTCTACCGTTGTCATCCATGTGGAAATCTTACTCATAATTCTTCATTAACTCTATTATTATTTTCCTACTAACATTTATGTCTATCACTTTATTATGAAAACATCAACAAGACATTCTTTTGCTTTTAGCTCCCCTTGCTTCATCTCACTGGCTCTTCGGAATGCCTAAAATTCTCTCTCCTAGGGACACGAGCCATGTTAAGGTAATATTTATCCCTTCAAGGCTTCTAGTGGCTATCTTTATAGTACTCATATCTAGATGTACTATTTTAGAGTGCGCCATCTGGGTATCTCATAAGGAGATTTATTAGCACATTTGCATTATCCTTCAGAAATTGTCAACTAACACAAACAATCAATTCACCATTATGGGTTATCCTAACCCCAACCGGATCCTGATATCTCGTCCTTTCCTTAATCTACACATGTTAGCCCCCAATAGGGTATAACTGAGATGGGCATGGTCAATTATACATACCTCTGTTACTGTTGAGGGTAACTTACGATGCTTATATTTCTCTGTCGAAGATTAAAATACCGATAAACTTTATTAACTAGGTGCCTTGTACCCTTCCCATCTTACTCCTTTTACTTGTTGAAGCTTGTATCTATATTTTGAATCTTTCATTGCCTTTAGGGGTGAATAAATATTCTTTGCCTTAAGGTTCCTTATCGAGAAGCTTACACTTCTTAGTACACATATGATCTACTAAAGACCTTATATTTACCCATCATATGCATCATGCAAAATCCAGCTCCTCTAACTCAACTCTTTCACAGCCACATACAATATTTTACCAACCATCTTTTTAAATGTAGGTATCATTGTATTACGACTAAAGTCGAATTTAGGAGTTTGAATTCTTACAACAGAGCTCTACCACACGATCTAGAATAAGAAGAAAGAGTGACAGTCCTAAATGCCCTGTAGCCTCCTGCTTATAAGTGTGGTGCACTACACACCCATAAACAAGACTCTACTAGACACGGCTTGTAGAATCTCTAGGACAGAACTGCTCTGATACCACTTTTGTCACGACCCGAATCAGAGGGCCGCGACGGGCACCCGGTGCTTTACTCAACCGAGTACCAACATAACATATCTTTCTTATCATACTATCATGAGTAAATGAGCCAGAAAACCGGTCATGAGATAACAAGAATAAAACATAAGGGAATACTCAACATATGAAGACCCAAAATGATATACAAACTTATATATGTGACATACGGGCCTATAAGGCCGACATGACCATTTGTAAACTCAAAACATAGGTCGATAAGGCCATACAAGTGTCCCTACACCTGACATCTATCTACAAGCCTCTAAGAGTACATAAAATCATAAAGATCGGGATAGGGCCCCTCCATACCAATCAATACATATCCAAAGCATACTGACCAACTAGGCAACTCCGGAGCAAGTGGAGTGCACCAACACCTTTGCTGAGCTGATAGCCTACTAAGAGGACTGTCAACCTATCAATCGGGACCTGCGGGCATAACACACAGCATCCCCAAGCAAAAGGGATGTTAGTACGAATAAAGTACCGAGTATGTAAGGCAGGAAAGCATAAACAAGAACAGTAATGTAAAGAGAGATAGAAGAGATACAACCTGTAATATTTGAGTGCCTCTGGGGGCTACTGACATGAAATGCATAATACATATATATACATGAACCTTTTAAAAACATTCGCCTCTGTGGGCATCATCATCATCATATCGTACCCGGCCTCAAAGAGGACTCGGTAAAAACGTACCCGGCCATCATAAGGCTCGGTAGAATCGTACCCGGCCACGTGGAGCTCGGTAAACCCAACTGATCAGTGGTTGCACAATAGGTGCCATACCCGACCGACTATAGCGCGGCTCAGTAGAGTAAAATAGATACATATATATAATGCATGCTCGACTCATGGAATCACGTTCTGACCTTTCGGAGTGATGTAAGGTCATTGCACTTTCGATTAACATTATGGACATCCCTACCATCAATATGAACCTTAGTGGTATTTAAGGATCATGCACACTTGTCTAGAATAACTTTATAAGGAAAGAACAACATGGACAACCTTAGTTTCTAGGAGTAGATCCGTTATGAATTAGCGTACCGTTTATGTTCATGTAACTTTAGATCATGACAAAAGAAAGAAGTAAGTTCCTTAACATACCTTGTATATTCTTCCCAACCTCAAGCTATGCAATTTCACGGCTCCTTAGTCTACAATAAGAGAAATGACACTTTCGTTATCGTTTAAGCGTCGTAACTATTATGTATCGACCACAACCTATTTTACAATGAAACGGACAGAACCTCCCCTATATATATGAATTCACACTAGTCAAAACAATCACAAACATCCCAACATACCCCTATCACTTCATACACAACACGACAACTATAATAGTGTCAACCAACCCGAAAATGTTACGACGAACGACCAACAAACAACCTTGCCATTATGTGGTGTTTCTCCACAACCTTCATCCTCTCAACTCCATAAAAATAGTAATAAAAGAGACAACCCAATACCAATATGAAACAGCCCAAAAAAATTCCCACAAGTTCATCAACTCAAAAATAATTTTTCAGTTTACTTAAACACGTTTCGACTTGTCTTTTCTTTCAAATTGGGAAATACAACCAAAAGTACATCATTATACCTCTTATCCAATAAACCAGCCATGAATTCAACTTAAAAATAAGTTTACAACCAGCCAACCATTACACAAGAACAAACAACATACCATTCTTTCGAAACTAGCTAGGTCTATTCTTTACGATCGAGTTACAACTCGCAAACGCATAGATAATGGAAGGAGAAGCATAAACTTACCTTGTACTGAGTATAACCCACGAAACCTGGTCCTTTTTCATCAAAAATAAGTTCCTCAACACGGCTACAAGAAGGAGAAAGAGAAACTAGCAAGCTGTCCAGACTTTTCAGCACTAGAATCGCGTCGTAACACCCGAAATACCCTAGGGTTTGTGTGGGATTTTTGGGGAGGAGTTGTAGGGATTCAATTAGGTTTTCTTGGTCTGAAATATAGGTAAAATAACTGAGTTTATAATCCCTTAAAAGTTCCCTCTTGACCGACTTTGTTGAGGCCTCTCATTTTGGAAAGTAGGTGATGCACCTACTTGTCACCTCTGTCTCGCGAAAATGCGAATATCTCTATACGCCGAGATCGTATTGATAAACGGTTTAATGAGTTGAAAACTAGAATTATATATCTTCAATTTCATATGTAGGTCATCCCTTGATTCAAAGTATGTTGGGAGAAAAGCTCATCTATATTTAACCTAAGTTTCAACTCATTTTTGAATGTAACTTGTGATGACCTTTTCCAACTTTTTTCCACAACTTGCTTGACTTAAAAACATAACACACGACTATCATACGACTAAACTAACTCATAACATAACCTCATCATCATGTTAATCACCCTTGTCTCAACCCAAAAGTATAGGTTATAACATTTCAAACTTGTCGACATTCGACGAAACTTATTTTCTTTAATTCATTTAGTGCCTAAGCTTTCCAACCCTTTTGGTACTCGTTATTCATGATCATAAAGATTTGTAACCTCTATTATAAAAGTATTAACTTACTTTACGTACTTTCAAAGTTGATCTTATTTCTGAGCTTACATCAATTGACTTACGGATACTCTAACATATGAAAACATAGGGTGTAACAGGTTTATGGATCAAGACACATCCCGCTGGTATGTCTAGGACTACATGGCAGAGGCCTTTGTCAAACAGTTCCAATACAACATCGATATCGCCCCAGACCGCAATTTCCTTTCAAACCTGACAAAGAAACCAAATGAAAGTTTCAAGGAATATGCCATTAAATGGAGAGAGCAAACAGCTAGAGTTAAGCCACACATGGATGACTATGAGCTAATCGCTGTCTTTATTCAGACTCAAGAGCCAGATTAATTTCAAAACATGATGTCCGCAGTGGGTAAAACCTTCTCGAAAGCAATCAAAATGGGGGAAATGGTTGAGAATGGTCTTAAGATAGGTAGAATTATAAGTCAAGCATTTCTTAAAGCCACAACTCAGGCTGTCCAGTTTGAATCTGATAATTTTAGTGACACGAATGAGAAAGACGAAGAAATCATGATGACATCAGGGTCGAGAAGAGGTCCTAGGAGAGCATCTCGAAGGTATGGCCAGCCTTGTCTGTTATCTGTTAACTCCCCTAAGCATTACTATCCTCAGAACACACAATACTTCGTTGCTCCACCTCAGTATGTTGCCCATCATCCAAAACACCCTAGAAGGCGAGCACAAGCACCGCAAAATCTCCACCAGCCTCCACAAAATTTTTAAGTGCCCTATAACCCACATCCAAGCCAGGAGTATAAGGGGGAACAAAGGTTGAAAGATAATTTTACACCAATAGGAGAGTCCTATGCAAGCTTATTTGAGAAATTAAAGCATTATGATATGATTGCACCTATTCCTCCAAATCATGTGGACCCACGTGTGAGAAGCTTTGACCCTTATAAAAGGTGTGAATACCATTCCAATGCCTAGGGGCACAATGTTGAAAGCTGTCAGGATTTGAAAAGAGAAATAGAAAGGATGATCCAGGAAAACCTGATTGTAATCCAAGACAATGCACCCAGAATATCACGCAGAATCCTTTACCTACACATGATGATGCACACTTTGTGGGGATGATGCCTGGTGACATGGAGTATGAGAATCCTCTCGGGAACTTGCCGATTGAAATTGGAGAAGGCCATGGTGATTCTGATGAGCAAATTTGTGGCTAAATGTCAAGCTTAGCAATTGAAAAGTCATTCCCTCCTCACTAGGAAAGAATCTTGGTAGTTTGTTTTGATGTTTTTTCTGTTATCTGGGTTATTTCAGGGTTGTGATCCAAATTTATTTGTTTTATTGAGTCAAACCCTTCTATCGTTCTTTTATGTTTGTATGAGTCATGTTTGTCTGTTCTGTTGCTATTTTCATTAGCCGGGTTATTTTAGGGTTGTACTCGGATTTTAGGTTGCTTGTTTAGTTGTCAAACCCTTCCATCCTTATTCAATAAAATACAATTTGTCCTTTTGTGTCATTCTATTTCTAATTCTTTTCTTGCTAGTTCTAATGACATGACATGCATGCGGAAATTTTGGCCAGATCTTAGAAACTGATTTAATTTGGAATTGAATAACAAAAAAAAGAAAAAGAAAAAAAAAGAAAAAAGAGAAACATAAAGAAAGATGAAAAATAGTTTAGGTCAGATGTTTGAACTACGTTAGACCTGATTTCTATTAAAAAAGGATACGTAGGCAGCCTCACGGTTCGGTCCGACCAAATAAGAATTCAAACAAAAATCAAAAAAAAAAAATCTAAAAAATCCCCAATAGCTGAAACTGGGGTAGAGATTTTATTTCACTTTTGAAAAAGTCGATTCCAAGAGTTGTAAGTGTACAACCCCTAATTTTGAGTCTACTTTGAGCCTTCATGCCGACCCTTCTTTCCAACCCTGTCCAAAAACCTTCCAAGTAAAGACCTCCTGATCAGCCTTCAAGAATGGCAAGGGACGCATGCACTGAGCAACGACAGTCACGCGATGTAGAATAGTATCTAGTTGCTCGCGCAAGAAAGCAAAAGAAAAATAAAAGAAAATGATAGAGTCTTACTAGTGAAAACCCTCACGGGCACTGTAAGGCGATGGTAAGAAGAGATAAATAAATGAGAGAAACTTGTTGGTGAAAACCTCTCGAGGCACCACTAGTCGAATGTGAGTCGTGAAGTTGATGCAAAGGATTGGCACGAACAAGCCCAACTTCAAAGGTCATAAGAATGGTAAAAGTGAAGATTGGATCAGTTTTGATAGATCAGGCCGTTAAGTCCAAAATGCATGTCATGATCATTAAGACTAGTTATTGAAAAAAAAAAACCTTCTTTCTATCCTTCCTGACAGGGGCATTTCTTGTTAATACTTGTTTTTTTGTATTATTCTGTCCTTCTCTCTGAGTTAGTACTTGTCAAAACAAGCAAGAAAAGATTTCAAAATCTGCTACCAGCTTTTCAGTTGCACAAAGTAAATTTGGCCAGCACACTCAGTTGTTACTGTCAACATGCGTTGAGGATTCATGCAAAAGTTTCCCCAAAAAGACTCTTGTCAGCCTACTTGGCGCAAGAAAGATAATTAGTGATTCTCTCTGACAGATAAATTGTTCAAAAAGCAGGAAGTCATTCAAGATATCGGAAAAGGTCACCTAAGCAAAGATCTCCAATTGGGATAAGGCTGATTGAGCCGCAAATACAAATTGTAATGGGTGTAAAACAATCAAAGTTGGTGCAGAACAAAAGGTTTTTGAGACCGACTCAAGATGATTGAGCAGAAGCCAAGCTGCCCAAGACTCAAGGCCACAAACCGACCACCATTTTCAAAGCTGACAAATTTTTCTTTGTGTGAAATAGGAACAAAGCAGTGCAAGAAAAATGGTTCAAAAAAAAGAAAAAAAACAAAAACAAAAACAAAAAAAAGAAGAAAAAGAAAAGAAGAGAAGAGCCGACAAAGGGAAGCTTCTCAAATCTTTTATTTGTCTTGCTATTGTGCATAAAAACTTGTCATTGATCTTCACATTTTTTCCTCCTAGGATAAAAAGTCCTAGTCTGATGGAGTTTCCTCCCAATAAAAATCTTAGTCTGATGAATCTTTCTCCTAAGATAGAAGACCTAGTCTGACGAATCTTCTCCTAGGATCGCAATCTTAGTATGATGAATTTTTCTCCTAAGATAGAAGACCTAGTCTGATGAACTTTCTCCTAGGATAAAAATCTTAGTCTGATGAATCTTTCTCCTAAGATAACAAATAAAATCCTAGTCTGACAAATATTCTCCTAGGATAAATGTCTTAGTCTGATGAATTTTTCTCCTAAGATAGAAAACCTAGTCTGATGAATTCTCCTAGAATAAAAATCTTAGTCTGATGAATCTTTCTCCTAAGATAACAAAAAAAGGGAACCTAGTCTAACAAATCTTCTCCTAGGATCACAATCTTAGTCTGATGAATTTTTCTCCTAAGATAAAAGACCTAATCTGATGAACTTTCTCCTAGGATCGAAATCTTAGTGTGATGAATCTTGATCCAAAGATAAGAAACCCAGTCTGATGAATTTTCTCCTAGGATAGAAGTCTTAGTCTGATGAATTTCTCTCCTAAGATAACAAAAAAAAAAGATCGAAATCTTAGTCTAATGAATCTTTCCCCTAAGATAGAAAACCTAGTCTGATGAACTTTTCTCCTAGGATCAAAATCTTAGTCTGATGAATTTTTCTCCTAAGATAGAAGACCTAGTCTGATGAATTTTCTCCTAGGCTCAAATCATAGTCTAATGAACCTTTCTCCTAAGATAACAAAAAGGACCTAGTCTGATGAATTTTCTCCTAGGATAAAAATCTTAGACTGATGAATTTTTCTTCTAAGATAGAAAACCTAGTCTGATGAACTTTCTCTTAGGATAAAAATCTTAGTCTGAAGAATCTTTCTCCTAATATAGAAAACCTAGTCTGACGAATTTTCTCCTTGGGTAATTTGAAAACAAGGATGTCTCGATTAAAAAAAAAGAGGCGTTGGGGCAATTTGTTTAAAAGAATGATTTTCTCAAAAGAAAAGAAAATGTTGATTTTTCTAAAAAAAAAAAAAAATCCTTCTTGGTTCATTTTAGTATAGGTGCACAAGTCAGTAGTCTCACTTCCAACATAGGGTCTCACTCACTAGTTGATTCCAACATAACCTGGTAATCTTGCCAACATAGGGTTTCCACTCTATAGTTGATTTTATTTTAGACATAGGGTCTCCACTCCCTAGTCGTTTTTCCAACATAAGGTCTCCACTCCCTAGTTGATTTTATTTTAGGCATAGGGTTTCCACTCCCTAGTCTGTTTTTTTTCAATATAGGGTCTCCACTCCCTAGTCTGCTTTTTTTCAATATAGGGTCTCTACTCCCTAGTTGATTTTAGTTTAGATATAGGGTCCCCAGTCCCTAGTCTGTTTTTCCAACATAGGGTTTCCACTCCCTAGTTGATTTTATTTTAGACATAGGGTCTTCACTCCCTAGTCACTCTTCCAATATATGGTCTCCACTCCCTATTTGATTTCATTATAAATATAGGGCTACACTCCCTATTCTCTTTTTTCCAGGGATACACAATCCCGAACTTTTATTGCTTTCAATAAAAAAGTAGTTTAGAATTTTGTTACAATAACTCACGAAATTTTTCTAGTGAAAACTGGGGCAGAAAAATTTCGTTTGTTTGTTTGCTTTGGTACCTGAACAGGTTTTTACCATGAGGCACAAGGTTTGAGATGACCAAAAGAAGAAGTCTCGACCCAAATAAAAGAAAAGAAGAAACAAGAAAAGAAGTTCAACTCTAAGTATAGAAGCGGAAAAAGATGCAAACTGCCCAAGATAAGATTGAAGTCACAAGCTTTGTATGTACCGCCTTGATCCGAAGAGCTGAAGAAAATGAACCAGCATTCGGAGCTAATGAGCATCAAGATTCAGATCAGAGTCTGCAGGAAGAACCAGCCAAGACTTAAGATCAAGCATCAGAAGATTTATAGATAGGAATCTTGTAACTCGTAGCTGATAGGTTTAGTTAGTCTTTTCAATTTTTGATTTTGATGTAATAACGGGACCACAGACCGGAACCTCGACGGCACCTCGCTCGGCTCTCCACCTTGGTATACTCCATCATCTCACTCACCTTTGAACAACATGTGGCCTGATTCCTTTATAACCAAGGATATGTAGGCAGCTTAGATACCAAGGCTCGGTCACATTCTCCTTTCTTCTAGTTTTTGGTCACTCCAAATAAGGGTCGAGTCAAAAAACCTGTCTAATCGTTCTTTGTCTGAAAACTTTTCGCGTTTCCAATCAAAGAGGGGCAGCTGTAGACATGTGATTTTTGACCCTCCCCAAGAGTTTTTATATTTTAGCATGTAAATACTTAGTTTAGGTCTAATATAGTTATTTCAACTAATTTTGACTCTTTTACTATATTTCGTCACAAAAAAAATGAAAATTACAAAAAAAATAAAATAATTTACACATCTTTCATAAATTTAAATAAAAAATATACAAAAATAGTACCTTATTTTATTTTTATATATAATCTTGAAAATACAAAAATAGTTTCATGTTTTAATATAGTTTAGTTCAATTAATTAAAATTGTTTTATATTTTTATATTATAATTGTATATAATTTTAGAAGGAGGAATTAATTTTGGGTTGGTTATCCCGTCTTTATGAATCTTGTAATCCATTTTTTTTAGTCTTTGGCCCAATTCCCTAACTCATACTTCTCAAGCCCATAATTCCTAGGCCCAGACCCCTTAACCTAAAAAACCCTACAAAAACCTAGATCCCTACCCTCTATAAAGCCAACCTAAAACGCCTACAACCTGACACTCTATTAAACACTGATCCGCCATTTCTAAAAATGGCAATTCACATTGACGCCTACAAACACTCTACAAAAAATTGAGGATTCACAGTTTTCTTTCATATGAGAAGAGACAAAAATCAAAAGATCGTTCCCAACAGCTTTCTTCTTCACGAAAAGGCAACAACCAAACGTAAAAACAGACCCACCTTCAACGTTGGATCGTGCTTTTCAGCTGCAGAAGACCAAAAATCGGATCTCCCTTCTTCACTTCTTCAACTCTCATCGTGTAGCAGCAACCCTAGAGACCTAGGAACTTCAGCCGCTCCTATGAAAGGGTGAAGCTTCTTCATCTTCCTTGAGCTGCCTGAAAATGCTAGACGCCGTTGCTCCTTCTTCTTCTGCCTGAAACTCGCCGGAGAAACGAGCTCCCACAAGCTCGTCGGATTAACGAGCTCCAGCCATGACAAACAGAACCAAACAACCCCGAACCAGATCTCCATAGCCATAGCCAACACTCGGCACCTCTCTAAAATCGGCAACCACACACACGTTCAGTCCAAAATCGAGTGAATGTTAGCTTCGAGCTTTAGTGTCGAGTTTCTCGATATCGTTTCGAGCTTCCGTCTAGCATCCGTGGTTCATGCTTCAGCTGTCCCATTTGCTGTAACAGTTTTTGCATCCAAACATAAAATTGTAAAGTTGGGAAATTCTCGTTAATATGCAACACTCTATTTGGAGGTCCGTTTCGTTCCTCCTCTTTGATTATATGTGTGATGGTTTACTAAGAGAAGATGCTATTTTGTTCATAAATGGGTTAAGATTTTTGATCGTTGTATTGATAAATCTGAAATGTTGTTTGGATATAGCTAAGATGATATTTGGGAATATTTGCTTTGGTTGCTTTCATTCTCATTTAAAATGTCAAGTTTAATTTGATCTAATTAATTGGGCAACGGAAGGCGTGAGATATATGGAACTGAGTATATTTAATTGGTTTGGAAGAAAACCTTAATTGTCATTCTACTGATATTTCGTTTTTTTTCTAAATATCAATTGAGATGCTATTGTTTGCTAAACTTTGTGACATAGTCATGATGCCTAATTCCCAAATTCGGGGGTGCGTTTCATGTAACCCGATTATAACAATTTCGAATAATAAACCCTTTTGAAATAATTTGAAGTGTGCCATGCCAAATAAAATCTCAAAACCCATGGACCTCACTTAATTAATTTTAATCCTTTAGAAATCAAGGTGTGCCACTTAGTTGAATTTTCCATGGCCCTCGCAAAATTAAAAGTGCGTAATTGCTTTAGGCGTGCTATTTAAATTAATTTCCTTAAACTCGGGTGTGTATTTCATGTGACCCAACTCCAATTCTCAACAACGTTAGATAGAATGTGTCGTGGATCACGGGTGCATTTCATGTGGTGTGGTTCAAGGCGTGTTTTAAATAATGTTGAAGCTTCCTAAAATAATTAAAAGCTGTTAAATAAGTTAAAATATACCATAGGATAAAACATGTATTAAAATCAGATAATAGGCCAATTATAATGGTTTAAGAGACTGTGCTAGAACCACAGAATCCGGGGATGCCTAACACCTTCCCCCGGGTTAACAGAATTCCTTATTCAGAATTTCTGGTTCATAGACTTCAAAAGGAAGGTCGAATTTTCCTCGATTTGGGATTTAGAATAAAACCGGTCTTGGGACACCAATAAAATATTCTAAGTGGCGACTCTGATAATTAAATAATCTCATTTCGAATAATGTCACTTAAATTGGAAAAACTCCCTACATATACCTTCGGGTGTGTAAAAAGGAGGTGTGACACGCACTATCGTATTGGGGTGAGGAGTGTTTGGAAGTATGATGTTGTTTCTGCTAAGATTTGGGTAATAGCCCTTGAAGGACGAGAGAGCTTCTTGACTTGTTGACTTCGTGGGTGGTTATTAGTTCCCGCATGTTTCTTTATCATGGGCAGTGTTGGGGAGGTCCGGAATGAGGTTCTATTTAATGTGAAGTGTATTGCCGACATCCAGAGTGTTATTTGGGCAGCCATGGTGGTCAGACGTTATTGCTACAGGCATTTGAGTTGTGTAGAACATCGTGTGATTGTACCCTGTGTTGGAATTATGGCTAGATTCGGCTTGTTCAGGTTTATACAGTGTGATGATGTGAGGTTCGGGTCCTACGATAAATTTCAAATGTTGAGATTTGGGTTCTATCATAAGATCATGGGTTAAGGATGAAGTGAATTAAGGTTCAAATCCTGTCATCCCTACCTATTACTGCTCAAAGCGTTGTCAGTCCTACATAGGTTGGGTGATGGAGAATCACCCTCGGGTGTATGCATGGTGAGCTCATGCAATGGTTTGATGGCTTTCGAATGACTCCGGGACGAATGTATGTTTAAGTTGGGGAGGATGTAATGACCCGACTGGTCGTTTTAAGAAATTTCGCCCAGTTCGATAGTTTGAGGTGACAAGTAGCATCACATAGTGTATTTTGACTTGCGTGCGTCATCGGTTAGGGTTTTTGAGAAGTTCGGAAAGGATTTTTAGAAGTGACTTTCATTGGAGAAGCTTGAAGTTGAAAGAATTGACCAAGATTTGACTTTTGAGTATTTGACCTTGGATTGGAGTTTTTATGGTTCCGATAGGCTCAGGTGATGATTTTGGACTTAGGCGTACGTCCGGATTTGGATTTGGAGATCCGTAAGGTAATTTGAAGCATTTTGGCGAAAATTGGAAAGTTGGAGTTTTGTAAGATTGAAAGGTTTGATCGAGAGTTGACTTTGGTCATATCGGGTTCGGAATACGATTCGGAGAGTTGGAACAACTCTGTTATGTCATTTGGGACTTGCCTGCAAAATTTGGTGTCGTTTGGAGTTGATTTGATATGGTTTGGACGCTTGGTTGCGATTCTAGAAGTTCTTGAAGTTCATGGTGATTTTGCATGTGTTTTGGCATCCTATTTGTGATTCTAGAGGTTATTTTGGTATTCTAATCATGCGAGCGAGTTTGTGTTATGTTTTCAGACTTGTATGGGTGTTTGGCATGGAGCACCGGGGGCTCAGATGAGTTTCGTACGCATTTCAGAGTGTTGGAAAAAGGTTCAGTTGTGTTGGTGTCTCTGTTCTCGCATTTGCGAGGATTTCATCGCAAATGCGATGACCGCATTTGCGAGATCATTCTCGCATTTGCGACATTGGGTTGGGGCAAGGGAGTTCACAATTGCCAACAATTTCATCGCATTTGCGACTAGGGAGCTCCGCATTTACGACGTAACTGTCATTTTTACGAACATCTCAGAGCTCAGAGCTGGCCAGCCTTCACAATTGCGATACTTTTATTGCATTTGCGATCCTGATGTCGCAAATGCTAATTCAAATGTTGGTATTAAGAGTCGCATTTCGGGACTTAGCTCCATTTTATCATATTTTGAACCCTAGGTCCGAGAGTGGGCAATTTTGAGAGAAGATTTTCTTACCAAATTATTGGGTAAGTGGCTCTAATTAATTTCTAACTATATTTTGTGATTATATCTTAGATTTAACATCAAATCCATGAGAATCTAAAGGAAAATTTGGGAAAATTTGTAAAATCTTTCAAAAATGAAAAATGATGATTGGAAGGACGAATTGACTTTGGAACTTGATAATTTTTGTATGGTTGAACTCATATCGGAATGGATGTTCATGTTTTGTGAATTTTGTCGGGTTCTGAGGTGCGGGCCTAGGGAGTTGACTATTTGTAAATTGTGTACGGATCATAACTTTGTTAATTGAAATTATTTTCTCTTGCATTGTTTGATGTATTTAAGTTATCTTTGGCTAGATTTGGCCGAGCGATGGTGAATTGGTAAATGAAAAGCTAAATTGAGTATTAAGTTGGTCGAATTGAGGTTAGTATCTTGTCTAACCTTGTGGGGGGGGGGGAAACCGTCCCTTAGGAATTGAGTCAATTGTGCTATCTTGATATGTGAAAGCCGTGTACGCAAGGTGACGAGTGGGTGCACAGTTTATATGTGGTGTTGACCGGTTAGATTGTCTAATCTTTTTTCATGCCTTTGATCAAATTGTCATAATATGTGGTATCTTCTTAGGCTACACGTACATGCTCTATATGATATTATTAGCATTTATTTACCTCTTGCTCGTTGTTTTGGCCTTATTTGCCTTATTTAAAGTTATTGCCTTCCTTGTGATTTTGTTACTTCCTTAATTGTGAGTTCCTTTATGACTCTGTGCATATATGCTACATGTCCAAATTGTTGTGATTGCCTGTGTAGTTATCATGTGCCTTACATGTCTTGTTGTTTTGTAAAGGTTGTTGTATTCTTTTGATTTTTATGTGGTTCTCTTGTTGCCGTGTACTCACACTCTTGGTTGTAGAAATTCTTGTAATTGAGTTGTTGAATGATTGTTGTTGATTCAAATTATTGTACGGGGATCAGGTTGCACGCTGCAACAGGTGAAATAAGGGAGGTAGTGGAATTAGGGAGGATATTTATATTGTGATATTGTTATTATACGGTGGGATCGGGTTGCACGCCGCAACGGGTGAAATAAGGGTGAATTGTTATGTGGAAATAAGGGTGAATTTTGATATTGAAATTATATGGTGGGATCGGGTTGTGCGCTGCAATATATTATGTTTATATTTATAATATTGATACTGTACGGTAGGATCGGGTTGCACCCCGCAACAGGTGAAATAAGGGTGAATTTATATGGTGGAATAAGGGTGACTTATGATATTGATATTATATGGTGGGATCTGGTTATACGTCGCAACATGTCTTGTATTTTGGTATCCCATGTTTTACTGTATTGACTGTAGTGCCTTCGTGCAAGGCTTGGATAATCTATATTTCTGGTTTTACTAAGCTTTTAGGATCGAGTAATTGTTATTGACTTATTGCCTTGCCATCGTTTCCTGAGCTGTCACAATCCTAAAACCAATCCAGTCGTGATGGCGCCTATCGAAAAACTAGGCTAGCCGACACAACTCCCGAATTAACCATTTAGTCAATAACAATCATTTTTAAGCCTTTAATTAATCAGATATCTCATATAAAAGTCTAAATGAATAGTGCGGAATAAATACACAAGCCCGACATCGGGGTGTCACAAGTCACAAGCATCTACTAAGGTCTGAGTACAACGAAGAGTCTAAAAATGTACTAAATATAGTATAAGGAAGACAAGATGGAGGAAAGCAGTGCCGCGAACGTCGGGCAGCTATCTTGCTAACTCCGATGACTCTGCAACTGAGCAATCAACACCCGCTACTAGATTCAGACACACCTAAATCTGCACACAAAGTGCAGGGAGTAATGTGAGTATGCCAACTCAGTAAGTAATAAAAGTAAATGAAAGTTGAGCTGTAAGAAAACACGTAAACCACGTCAAATCGCTACAACAAATGCAGGATATTTCCAACACAGTACAGAAATCGTTTACTTCAAAAATCATGCTCAGTTTTTGTTAAACCTTTTAAAACAACTTTCAATAGTTTCAAACGAGTGATAAAACAGTTAGTAAAAATGATAGCAAACGTAAACAGCCCCTCGGGCAAAACATGTACCATAAACCGCCCCTCGGGCGTAATATCAACAGAACCGGCCCCTTGGGCTACCTCACAATCACTCGTAATTAGCCCCTCAGGCAACAATATGCATCAACAATAGCCCATCGGGCTACATCACATCACTCACACTGGGTACTCGCGCTCATTGGGGAAGTACAGAGCCCTCTTATGGCCCAAGAGAATGATAAGCCATCTCGTGGCATAATCAAACAAGCTCTCGGCCTCATATAAAGCCACCTCGTGGTGTAACAACTCAGGCCCTCGACCTCATAATCATGAATCAGTACAATACCGTTGCAGCACGCAGCCCGATCCCATAATATCCTTACAACACAGGCCCTCGGCCTCACTCAGACAGTAATCTCTCATGCCACTCGGGCAGCAGTAAAACATGATGCTCAGCCCAAAATATCATTTAAAATGCCAAAAAGGAGTAAATATGGCTAAGTTATGAAAATAGTAGAATACAACATGACTGAGTATAAATATGAAGTCAAAACAGTGATGAATAGTAGTAAAAATCCCCTAAGGGTCCAAAACAGTTGGCACGAAGCCCAAATATGGCATTCAGCCCAAAATATGGTAATAATTTCCAAAACACAATGACATCAAATAGTTTTCAATCAAATACGCGACTTAACAGTCATACAAGACGGACTAAGTCACGATTCCCAACGGTGCACGATTCCACGCTCGTCATCTAGCATGTGCTCACCTCAAAGTAGCACAACGATGTGAAATTCGGGGTTTCATACCTCAGAACAAACATTTACAATCATTACTTACATCTATCCGGTCCAAACTCTAGCCCGCGATGCCCTTGTCTCTCGACTCGGTCTCCAAATGCTCCAAATCTAACCAGATACAGATTTATACCATCAAAATATGTTAAGGGAACAAAGCCTACTCGAAAATAACCAATTTACATCAAAAATCCCAAAATTGGCCAAACCCAACCCTCGGGCCCACATCTCAAAATCCAATAAAAATCACATCAATAGAATCCTTATCCTCTCATGAGTTTATACATACTAAAATCATCAAAATCCGACATCAAATGGCCATTCAAATTCCCAAAAGAATTCTCAAACTTTTCTTCCATTTTTCCCAATTTTCACTCTAATTTCTCGAATTAAATAATGAAATTCAAGACTAAATCATGGACTTAAACCAAATATGAGTGAAGAATACTTAACTCAATTGCTCCACTGAAAATCTCCTCAAATTTCACCTTCTCCCGAGCTCTCTAATAGTTTTTGTGATATTGGACTTAAACCCTCGATTTTGAACTTAAACATTCTGCCCAGTCATTTCCTTCATCGCGATTAGGGGTGGGCATATTTCGATCGGAACCGAATAAACCGACCGAACCAAAAAAAAAATTATTTCGGTTTCAGTTATTCGGTTTGTTCGGTTGGTTTCATTTTAAAATTTCAGTTTATCGGTTTTCGGTTATTAAGTTTTTAGTTTGGTTAACCGAAAAAACAAATTATTAGCATATATGTTCTTTAAGTTATATATAGGCTAAGCCCATAGGTAATAAATTAATACTATTAGGTCCAATCTATCAAAGACTCAACCCAATTAAGTAAGTCCATCAACTTTCCAATCTTAAAGACTTTCAGTCTATTAATACTTCCATAGCATGTGATAGATACCAGGAGAATTTCACATAGAATTGTAATTTACACTATGTTTGAATTTTATGATCCATAATAGTGTGCAAAGTTTAGTCTTTTTTTTTCCTATAAACACAATATTTCCAACAATTTCGAAGTTTTGGAAAAAATCAACAAATTCGCCGGTCGTATAATTACATAGAACGAGTCCAATATGATAATATTCAAACCGAAAACCGAACCGAAATTAGAAAAATCAAACTGAACCGAACTTATTTCATTTCGGTTTCGGTTACTACTTTTAAAAAATCGAAAATCGAATAACCGAACCGAATTTCTTTAAACCGAACCGATCGAATGCCCACCCCTAATCGCGATCGCGAAAATAGCCTCTCGATCGCGAAGCACAAAAAGGACTGCCCCTCATATCAACCTTACACGATCGTAGAAACACACACGCGATCGCAGACAATAAATTCATCAAACATCACGAACGCGACCCTCACTACGCGATCGCGTAGAGAAATTCCTTCACCTCATGACCGCTCCAAATCCTTCTTCGTGAACACAACCTCCATCATGCATTCGCGATAGCCAACTCGACAGACCAACCCTCGCGATCGCAAACCCTAGTTGGCAATCGCATAAGACAAATTTCCCGGCTGCCTTCAACAAACCTAAGCAATCACGGACCCTTCTACGCGATCGCAGAGAACAAAAGTCTACAACAAAACTGAAGCCAAATCTGCAATTTCTCAAACATGCAATTGGTCCGTTTAACCACCTGAAACTCCCCCGAGGCCCTCGGGACCTCAACCAAATACGCCAAAATAACCCATAACATCATTCAAACTTGTTCCAACCTTCGGAATGCTCAAAACAACATCAAAACATCAAATTTACATCGGATTCAAGCCTAAGAATTCCAAAAACTTCCAAATTTTGCTTTCGATCAAAAAGTCAATCAAACCTCGTCCGAATGACCTGAAATTTTGCACACACAACACAAATAACACAACAGACCTACTCCAACTTTCGAAATTCAATTCTGACCCCTATATCAAAATCTCACCTATCAACCGGAAAATGCCACAATTCCAATTTCGCCAACACAAGCCTAAACCTTCCACGGACCTCCAAAATACATTTCGATCACACTCTTAAGTCCCAATTCACCTAACGGAGCTAACCAAATCATAAAACTTCCAATTCGAGATCATAAACTAACAAATCAAAACTTGGTCAAATCTTTCAAATTTTAAGCTTCAAACTGAGAATTGTTCTTCCAAATACATTCTGATTACGTTGAAAACCAAAACCGACGATTTACATAAGTCATAATACATCATACGGGGCTAGTCATGCCCGAGAATTGGTGAGCAAAGTGCAAAAGCTCAAAACGACCGGACGGGTCGTTACATCCTCCCCCACCTAAACATGCCTTTCGTCCTCTAACATGCCCAAAGTTGTTCCGAAAGCCATCAAATCGTTGTGAAACCTTACCATGCACATACCCAGGGGTAATCCCACATCACCCTACCTCATATAGGTCCGATAACACGATGTAACTGAAATTTCGCAATCCAACCTAGCCCATAAACCTTAGAACCACATTTCCACTTCTGAAATCATCTACAATAATAGAATCTCACATTTATACTCTAAATAAGCTTGAAAAAGCTGTAATAACCTCTACCTGCAACCTCCGGTGCAATTACAAAACATACCGCATAACTCAGACACTTGTACCGATAACTTCCAATCACGACAGTTGCACACAACAACTGAATACCGATAATAAACCTCTTATCAATTAAAGTCTCATTCCAACACTTTCATATACTGCCAATGATGAAAGAAACACACAGATTCGTAATCATTTCTCAGATCAACCATTCATGAAGCTCCTTCTCCTTTGGCAAGAACCAAGTAAATTTCTAAGCCGAACCTCGATATTATCCTTCTAACATGCTAAAACTGAATCCGTTTGTATTCATTCAAGATCCCAACAATCTCATCTAATCCAACATAGCTACTCTGGTGACATGACAAATCAATACCATCTAAAGCCACAACTCGTGCAATCCGCACACTAAATAGCAACAATCCTGGCATACCCAAATCATGAAAATGACTCAAATGAGTGAGTTGTACTGCAAGCTCACCAGTATCACCACACACAATGCTGAGAACCCATCACACATTGTGGAACCAGAACACACGAATCTAACCCGAAGGATCATACCTCCACATAACTTGCTGCAATGCGCGACCCTATCTAAACACTAGTCAACATGAAATACCTCAAGTCACTGTGCTTAAAATCGACAACCACGTGCAATTTGATGTCTAGAACCAAAACAAATCATCATAACCACGGCAAAGCAATTGACATAATGTTACACAAACCCGAAAGGACACAATCGATACGACATCCACCGAGCAATGCCTAGTACTCTTTCCGCTCGAATTCTACTGAGAGACCCCAATAAAACCGCACAACATGTGCCTATAACCAACAAATCCTAATGCCTCGCAACACGAAAAGGTAACTCATAGATCTCCCCAGATCACTAATAAGCTCAATAACAATCGAATCAACACATCCCTCAACAATAACAACTCGGAGTCAACCAAGCAGACTCGATGCAGAACACACATCCATATTAGCCTACCAATGAATCCCTTTATCAAGGAGTTCCTGAAGCTGCTCCTTCAACTCCTTTAACTCCGCCGGTGCCATACGATATGGTGTCCGGCACTAAATCAATACCGAAATCGACAACCATGTCCGACGACATACCCGGCAGCAGGAAACATATACGGAAAATCCCTCACCATTGGAACTAAATCAATGGTAGGAGTCTCTGCACTTCCATCCATCACGAAGACCAAATAAGCAAGACAACCTTTCCCAACCATCCGCTGGGTCTTCAAACAAGAAATCACCCTATTGGGCACTTAACCCGTCGAACCTCATTCCGTGGTATTCCCGGCATAGCCAACGTCTCCGTCCCAGCGCAATAGCCCAAAATAACACAACACTGAGACAACTAGTCTATACCCAATATCACATCCAAAATCTAACATACCAAGCAACAAAGATCCACTCGGGTCTCCAAACCTCCAATAGTTACCACACAATACCGATATACGCGGTCCACAACCACGGCCTAACCTGTTTATGAGAACTCCCAGTCTCTAAATCCATAAAGCACACGAATCACCATATCCAATCTTAATTCCACCGTCTGAATATACAACACACCTCTAATACCCAATCATCCCACAAGAGGTACTCCTATAATTCTTTTGTGCCACCAAGCAAACTCGAATATCAGCAGTCGATCCAACAAGAGAGTGTCGCAATACTAATGAAGTATCATCAACTCAATCACATTGCCCTTGCTAAAATGTATACCCTCATCAAGCCACGCCAATCGGTGATTGTCCATGCTACCTAAATATTTGTGACCTTTCTTTCAGAACTGAACTGTGACCTTACACATGCAAATCTCAATCCTACACAACACAACGCATGTACCATACCATCCTAGGATAAACATGAGAACTTCATATCCCTTCCGATCCATAAACAACTACGTCCTCACTAGCCATGAACTTTCCATTGATCCCATCTAGAAGAAAATCACTACACATCCCACGCTCCTCACGCTCGTAGAAAATGTACATCTCTAACCGTGGTAGAAACCATCAAGAACTCTCTGAATTCCATTTTCACAAAACTAAACCATTAGGAATGAATCCTTCTAACTCAACCAAGCTACGCAGGCCACTAAAACCCAAGAGAATTACCTCGAAACACCTGTAGAAACTCATTACCTTGTAAGATCCCAAAGAACTGGCTATATCCTTACCATGTCGATCCTTCCTACTACCAAGCTATCCTATCTATCCAAGTTCCTTCTGATTTACCTTTAACTTGATACTTCTTCTTGCTATAACACCATAATTCCTCAACCTAGACTCACCACACGAGACCCAAGCATAAAACCACACCATCTAAGGCTCATAAGCCGTTAGATACTCTCTTAAATATTCCCAAATGCACCACATTCAAAATACCTACCCTGAAGTGACTCCCTGCAAACCCCAAAGCCATTACCTTCACCTTCTTGATGTTGATATATAGAATCCCATAATGATATAGAAATACCACGAGTTTTGACACCCTCCAATGCAAACCTCGGTTTCTAGCCAAATATAAAACCTAAAAATCTCCAATTATTACATGTAAAATCTTGAATCCATTAGAACCATTCTCGAGAATCATCCACTCTACTCAAACCTCAATTAGACCGATCAAACGGATCGGACGACCTATGCTCCATTAGCACTCTGACACCGCAGAATGTAACCTCACCTTAATGCAACCAAGAAACTTCATGTTCTATGCACCATACATCTTTTACCAATAACAACTCAAGTCATTCTGTGATTCTCATACACCTATTAAGCATAACACAACCTTTATTGAAATTTCCTTTACTCGAGCCATCCTCGGTCTCAACCTCCGTAAGCCATAACTAATTCACCAGTTCGCCTCAAACTGGAACCAACATAGCACATAACCATGCAATCAACTAATCAATATAAGACTCCCCACTTGTCTCAAAGCCATAGATCAAAACACACAATAACTCATAATACATGAACTCTATTACTGCCATAATATTATAGTGAGATTAAACTCAATCCTTCATAAAGCTCGTGCAACACAGACCATCTAGTACTTTAAATCTTCTGCAAATCTCGCGTTCACCCTCGTAACAGTCAAGCCCACTCTCTTAAGCGACCCAAATTTAAATTGCAACACATATATTTCACTGGTAATGGGGGTCTTCCAACAACAACATAAGGATCGCACAAACTTTAGAACACTCCGCAGGAGATAACCCACCTGCTTCGCCTCAAACTAACATCTCTTTATACCTTTCCACTGTCATAAACATTATGCAGTCACTTAATCTTCCTAAGTATGAACTTATATCACAACATGAAATCTACTTCACTTCCTAACTAGGCAACATGAAAAGGTCCTTCAACACGCCCACAACTCGGGCTATACATCAAATCACGATGGAAATCAAGCACCAGATAATTATTACTACCCCCAAGTAGACCCTTCTTGTCTCATTCAAATCATATGTACACATCTTGCAGTCACATCATACTCATCACATAGCTATCCAGTCATCACTCCCACTAATATAGGCACTATCGGACATACAAATCCAAAAGCACGTGCTCACACAATCAACGCCTTAGTGCTCAAGCTATAGGAAGAACCCGACCTCAAGTCCTCCAGACTTGCCCAACATCAACACACAGAGATCACATCTCGCCCCTCGATCAGGGAATCACGAGCCATCGATGCACATCTGATACTGAGTGCTCATGCATGCATACGAATGCGTGGAAGGAATTCAAAGAGTTACATTTCAAGCTGAATCAAGGACGCACAATAAGAATTCAAGAATGTGAAGTTTTTCCTAAAGGTTTTGCAACCTCCCGAGGATAAGTACAGACGTCTCCGTACCGATCCGCGAGAATCTACTAATCCTGCTTATGACTCGTGAGACCTATGTAACCTAGGCTTTGATACCAACTTGTCACGACCCTAAAACCATCCGATCATGATGATGCCAATCGTGAAACTAATGCAGCCAACAGAACTCCCGAATTAATTATTTAATCAATAACAATCATTTTTAAGCCTTTAATTAATCAGATATCTCATAATGTAAGTCTAAATGAATAGTGCGGAATAAATACACAAGCCCGACATCGGGGTGTCACAAGTCACGAGCATCTACTAAGGTCTGAATACAACGAATATTTTTAAAATGTACTAAATACAGTCTAAGGAAGACAAGAGGGAGAAAACTAGTGCCGCGAACGTCGGACAGCTACCTTGCTAACTCCGATGACTCTGCCATTGAGCAATCAACACCCGCTACCGGATTTAGAAACACCTAAATCTGCACACAAAGTGCAGGGAGTAATGTGAGTACGCCAACTCACTAAGTAATAAAAGTAAATGAAAGCTGAGAAGTAAGAAAATACGTAAACCACGTCAAATTGCTACAACAAATCCAGGATATTTCCAACACATTACAGAAATCGTTTTCTTCGAAAATCATGCTCAGTTTCGGTAAACCTTTTAAAACAACTTGCAATAGTTTCAAATGAGTGATAAAATAGTGAGTAAAATGATAGCAAACATAAACAGCCCATCGGGCAAAACATGTACCATAAACTGCCCATCGGGCGTAATATCAACAGAACCAGCCCCTCGGGATATCTCACAATCACTCGTAATCAGCCCCTCAGGCATAACGTGAATCAAGAACCGCCCCTCGAGCAACAATATGAATCAACAACAGCTTCTCGAGCTACATCACATCACTCACATTAGGTATCCGCGCTCACTAGGGGTGTACAGACTCCGGGAGGGGCCCCTTACGCCCAAACGCAATAATAAGCCATCTCGCGGCATAATCAAACAGGATATCAGCCTCATATCAAGCCACCTCGTGGCGTAACAACTCAGGCCCTCGGCTTCATAATCATGAATCAGTACAATACCACTGCGGCGCGCAGGTCGATCCTATAATATCCTCACAACACAGGCCCTCGGCCTCACTCAGTCAGAAATCTCTCATGCCACTCGGGCAACATTAAAACATGATGTTCAGCCCAAAATATCATTTAAAATGTCAAAACGAAGTAAATATGGCTGAGTTATAAAAACAGTAGAATACAGCATGACTGAGTACAAATATGAAGTCAAAATAGTGAGGAATAGTAATAAAAATCCCCTAAGGGTCCAAAACAGTTGGCACGAATCCCAAATATGGCATTCAACCCAAAACACGGTAATAATTTCCAAAACACAATGATATCAAATATTTTTCAATCAAATACGCGACTTAATAGTCATACGGGACGGACTAAGTCAGAATTCCCAACGGTGCACGACCTCATGCTCGTCATTTAGCGTGTGTGTCACCTCAAAGTAGCACAACAATGTGAAATTCAGGGTTTCATACCTGATCGAAGCCAATGCTACACCACTACAAAGTGGCAAAAGCGGTCGATGCAGCTTTTACCCGAGATGGTCGAGATCGAATCCACAGGAAGCTGGAATTGGGATTTGGATTCCTATCTAAACTAGCAGTGCGTAGTGCTCTTAATTACACTTCCAATTATAATTGTTGTTTGTTACTTCTAATTTTATGCTAATAAGATGCTAAATTAAACTAGGAGTAAATGCTTGTAAGGTTTTCCAAATAGTTAAAGAGGCACTAGGGAAGTGACTTTCTCCTAGGTGAATACTTGACGGGATCTAAAGCCTAAGGCAAAGTTGTTATGTTGGGGATTGCGTTATAGCCAATGTATGGAACTACTCACTCTATACCTCTCGGTAGTTTGAGTGACTTTGCCCTAATTGTCTTTCTCAAGACCAATTGGGTGTCAAACTTGTGCAAGAAATATACGCTCAAGTCAGGTATTACTATCTCTAGGTTTAACCCTTTAATTGGGGCTATCAATCTCTTGATTACACCCCAAATTCCTTGTTGGAATGATTTTCCTAGACTCAAGCTCTCTTTATCAAGAAGAACCCAAGTCAAATAGGCACAAATTAGTGTTTGCAACCACCAATTCAACATGGAGAACACAAATCAGTCCAAATATCAACTACCCACAAACATCTAAGCCTTAGATCAAAAGACCAATCAAATACCCATACTAGGGTTGAGCCACAACCCTAGCTAATGGGTCTAGCTACTCATAATAATGGAAGAAATCATAAAAATAGATGAAGAATAACCCATATAATTTGATTACAAACTAAGAAATTGAAGATTCAGTGTTAAACTAGCTACAAATTACTCAAAATGGAACAAAACCGTCGTTCACGTGCTCTGGATTCTAACAGATACCCTAAAAATGTGAAAAGAAAGTATTTATACAAGGCCGAATTTTCTGGAGAAAAATACCCCTGAAAATGCACCGCGACCGTGATGAGGCTTTTTGGCTTGGCTTTTCACTCTCTGAATCTGGCCACCGCGGGCCGCATAAAATGCTCCACGGTCGCGGTGGCTTCACTACGGTCTGCATAAAATGCTCCGAGGACCGCGCTAGCTTCAATCGTCCAAACTCCTAACTCTCTGAATCCCCTCTCCGCGGACCGCATAAATGGATTGCGGCCGCGAAGAGGCTACTACGGCCACGAGGAATCCTCTGCGGACCGCACCGCTTTAAGCTCCAAAAGTGCACCTCTCTGAACTCATCCACCGCGGACCGCACAAAATGGTCTACGGCCGCGGTGGGTCTGTTGCAACTATAATGGATTTTATGTTGCAGCAGTGCCTTGACTTGTTCTTGGTACTTGTACAGGTTTTACTCCTTTTTGAGCTAGTTTTGACTACTTTTCACTTTTTTTACCAAACCTTGCAAACAAGTATAACGTGTAAGCCTTTGGGACTATTTGTATACATTTTTAATCCAAAACTCAAGTAAAAAGGAGTGTAAAATGAACTAGAATCCCTAGTTATCAACTCTCCCAAACTTAAGCTTTTGCTTTTCCTCAAGCAAACAAAGTAAGTCCCACCTCCTTAAGAATACAACCAAGAAAATTTAGCTGAGCTAAAGTGACCTCATCTAGCATCAATTGGGACTAACAATTTCCCTCAAATAAAATGAATCATTAACAACATTCAACCTTTCAAGCACCATGGTTTTAGTGCGACATAAGAGCATCAAGAGTTGACTCAACCCATCAAGGAAACTCTTTCTGCTACTTTGGTCATTGTGGAACCCAAACTCATACTTCTCACTCTCCTTTAAGCAAAACTCACTTTTGGATTGTAGCACTCAGAACGAGGATCGTGAAAGCACACTCATCTCTCTCAAAGAAAGGTCACAAGTCCGGCTCTAAGTGCCATAAGTTTGCCCCTTATGTGAGTCACCACTAATGTAAGCTTCATTCAACTCAAGATCATATACGGCTTTTGTGGAGATATAGTAAAGGCTTTTGGTTCAGGGCAGGTAATATTTGGTCTAAGTAGGTTCCATCTTCCCTTAAGCACTTCATTTGCTTCATTTTGGCACACATTCTCTTGACTTTTTGAGTCATATACTTCTTTCTTAGGGGTTAGAGAGACACACTGTCACTCTTTCTTGTTCATTTCAAAACTTTTTCTCCTTTCTAAACTTTCCACACCTTTCATCTTTTTACTTTTATTGAATCCCTTCATTTCTTCTACATTGTTCATTCTTTTTGACTTTTTGATTTTCTTTCTTTTTAATTGCCTTTCCTTTTCTTTATTTTGTACCTTTTACCACTTTGTTACATTCCTCGTCCCCCCCGCCCCAAAAAAAAAACTTATGCTTTTGCCTTGTGCTAAGAAAAGATCAGGTGCCAAGAGAGGGTCTTTTTAGAACTGGTAAAGGCTTGTATCATGGTCTTTGAAAGAAAAAGGATTATGGCTCAAAAGGGTTGACTAGGGATATTATCATTGGTAGACTATGGAAGTTTTCAAGATATCATTCGGATCAAGCAAAGCCTATAATCACTTCTCAAGTCAAACTACACTTAGGATTTTGCTTAGACAAACATTCAGGGCAACTTCTATACTAATGGCACGGGACTTGGACTTGCAATTCAAATTCTCACCACACAAGCTATAGGATTGCTAAAGAGACAGAGTCGGGGGACCATAACAATCTTAGCTAAGATTTGAGCAACACGAATGGTCCCGAAAAACCACTTGATGATTATCGTCCAACACAAGAGTCTCAAAGTCACAACTTTCACCATCCTATACACAACAATTTGTTTTTGACTATAAGATCAAAGGAAAATGTGTTAGTCCCAAGTGAAGCTTTGCTCGAGGCACTATTACTCATTAGCTACTAATTACATAAAAAAACAAAAAAGAAAACAGACTCAAACCCTTAAGAAGGTTGTCATGCCATCCATCATGGGGAAGAGCCACCTAGTTCACACAAATTCCACCTTTGGAAAGAACCGTGACATTAAGAAAACCAAAGGCTTATTGCACGTAAAACTCAAAACAAGAAACTACGAAAATGAAGTAAGAAGCTATGAAAGAAAATGTGGAAAGTAAAATAAATATGTACAATAAGGGATTTAGACGAATATACATAAGGGGGAATGAATATACACATCAAAAAGTAACTTTATATACAGACCAAGGTTGCAAAGTACGAAAAATGAAATAGACTAGTAAAATTATATACATACCAAAAGTAAAAAAGAAAGCATAATAAAAAGAAAGTAGTATGATATTTACAACCCAATGTCATCAAAATAGGGCTACCCCCTTAAATAAGATCTAGCATTGTCCTCAATTCTAACTAACCAAAAATAGCTCAATAAAAGATAGAGAGTAAAGAGAAACTCCTTATTGGCCCTCCGTCTGCATGGGGTCATGAGCCTGGGTCCCTGAGTCCTGTGACTGCTCGGAAACCTGTGACTGGATCCCGGTATCATGTGCCTGTACTAGGACCTGATGCTGCTCTGGGGCCTAAGGCTGGCTAGAGGAACCTCCGTGCGGGTCCTCCAACTCTATCACTGCATCATCAGCTCGGAGGATTACCCTCTTCCTATTTGGTGTCCTCTCCAACTCCTGCTCCAGCTCAGGCTGGGCTACTGGAGTCGGGTCATGCAATAGCAGCTCCAATGGCAAGTGATCAACCTTCATTTTCTCCACTTCGACCCTCAACTCCTTCACAGACTCCTTTGATGCTCGAGTCTTTCTCAACTTCTTTGTCTCCTTTGCCAGCTCCTTCAATGTTTTTCCATGAGTACCAACAACATCCACTATCAACTTTTGGTTCTTTGGGAGCTTTTTTTAGTTGTCCAGAAGCTCCTTGAGAGTCTCCTCCATTGAGGCTTGAACCTGTGGCTATGGAAGTGTGGACTGGGCTGCCACCAAGCTAGAAAGCACAGACAACTTAGAAGTAGTTGTCTGCATCCAGGTGTTAATACTGAAAAGGGTGTCAAAGGGTAGGCTATGGATGAGGGAATATCTAGAACTGTGGAAGTAGAGGGTCTTGGGGCAATGTCTGGTGTAGCTAAGGGAGGCTGAGAAGAAGCTACTACTACTACTGGCTCTTTAGACTGGCCAGTAGAAGTAGTGGCTTTGCCTTTAGTATCTTTGGGGTTGTCATCACCCTTGAGGTTGTACCAGGAAAAGGGGGCCTTTAGTTTCACCTTCACATCGAAATTCCTTTTCTCCATATTTTGATCCTCAAAGTACATGGTCAGGAAATTTGGGAAGGGGTAGGATCTATCACCTTCATTCACCACCCTTGTAATCACCCTGGACATAAAATTCCCGATGTTGATCGGGTACCCCGCCATGATAGAAGCCACCAATATAGCCCAGGAGATAGGAAGAGAGTTCTCATGAGTGGTAGGGTCTAGCCTACTACAAACAAAGGTCTTCCACCCTTTTGCGTCGAAGTTCAGGGTTCTCCTCAAAATTTGGACTCCTGATGTCAACCATGATGGGGTGGTACCTGGAAGTGCCAAGTACTCTTCTACCCATGGACGGGCAGCCTCACCAAATGCTACCTTTTCTAAGTATAATGTTTCATCCTCCTCAAAAAAGCCCAGGTAGTCATTGATTGTCTTGCCATCAAACTTTACTGTCAAGTTCCACACTTTAGTAACTTTTGTGCCCTTTTTGATGTGGGCAACATTAGCGTAGAATTCCTTGACTAGGTGCTCATTTGCCTCCTTAACTTTGCTTGTAAAATAGTCTCAGCCTGGTTTCCCTCTGAATTGCCTCTGCACGTTAGGGTTGTGAGGCAGAAAATCCTTGTCAATGAATCTCCGTTCAAGTATCAACTTCCTCTCGGGCCACCACTCTCAGAATTTGTGGTAAGCAATCTCACTGACAAATCTTCTTTTCCACACCTCAGGGTTTCTAGTTCTCTCCACACCCTTAGGTTGTGGCACACCCCCTCCCTTTGAATGTGAGTGTGATTTCAAAAGACTAAGAGTGTTCCTGTGTCTGTGTCAATGAAAGAGCATGGTATTTATAGTTTAAAAATAGGCAGAGAATAAGGCAAGAAAATAACCATGTACCAATTAAAATCAATCAGTAGAAGAACTTCCTTTAATTAAGGAGTTCAAACTTAAATGATAATGAACAGAAATCATTTAAGGAAAGAGATCAAATAAGCATCTTGTGCAAAGTAGACAATTAGGGGTAAATACATAGGAGTTTAATTAAGGGAAGGATCTTTGAAATACACGGTTAAACAAATAAGGTAAGAATCAATCAGTACATAGTAAATCAAGGAGTCAGAGATTCGAAATTACTGGCTCATGAATAAACCAAGTCAGAAAGGCTAAGGAAAGTTTTCAAATCAAACCAAGAAACAGGGAAATTAGTAAAACAAGGAAAGAATCAATCAGACATACAAAAGGAGGTCTGAAATCAGTCAAAAATTGAAAGTCATTTTAGAGAAGAAGCTCAGCATATATAAAGAGCACACAAGTATTAGGCATGCGAGGTTGAATTTAGGACAAAGAAAAGTGTCATGCAATTGCAAAATCAGTAAGTAGTGGACTATAGGAACATGGTAGTCACATAGGTCAGTTTCAGTAACTCACCAATGGAGAAGGGAGAGAGTATCAAATAACATGCAAAGGGTCTAGTAGAAAGACCTTAGAAGAGTTTAGCAGGGATTTAGAATCATATAAAGAAACAAAATATTTTGAAATTCAGTCGAGCAACAGATGAAATAACTTCAGAAACTCAAATAGGTCCAAAGAAATTAGGGTTTTGAAACTAAACAAGTTCAGAGATGAGGAACAAACAAGTCATATAGCAAATAATATCAGAACTCGAATGAACCCCAAATCTTAGGGTTTTTGCCATCAATCGGGTGTAGAGATGAAAGACAAGAGAATCAGGCAAAAATATCAACAAAGAAAATAAAATCAGAAACCTTAAGAAAGAACTTAAGACTTTAAAACACAGTAGAAGAATCAACATAAGAAACATAATAGAAGAACAACATAAGAAACACAGTAGAACATGCTAAAGATCAGAGAAACTTCTAAATAATTTGCCAAAACCCTAAATCGGAAAAGATAAAGGTTTTGAAAGCAGAGTTTTGAAAGAAACTTTGAGAAAGCGTTTGAAAGTTTAGGGAAAACACGAATCTAGAACAGATCTAAAGAAATCAGAAGAACCTCAAAAGTTAGGATTTTAGAAGAACCCCGATGGTGAGAAAGGCTTGGAAAGTCATTGATCTAAGTAGGAGAAGTCGAGATCATGCTCGAATAGCCATGGCTGGCCGTAGCAAGGTTAGAGACGGCCATAGAACTTGAATCGAACAAAGTCTGGGCCAAGCTTCTTCAGGGTCAGGCCTTGAAACTATAGTAACCAGGCGTGTAGGAGTTATAGGAGGACGGTATAGGACTTCAATGGCCTTGGAATCCATGGATTCCAGTAATTTTAGGGTGGAAGCGGAGGGACGCGGCTAGGGTTTGAGTGGAGCTTGAGAGAGAACTGGGAGAAATGGGGGATTCAAGGGCGGCTACAGAAGGGAAATAATTAGGTTTAGGGGTTAGGTCGGGTTAAAAAAGGAATGGGTTAAGGGTGGCCATTGATCATTTTGATCAACGGCCTGGATTGAAGGGGAATCCGGGTGGGTTATTTTAAAGGGTCATGGGTCGGGTAGATTTAGGATTTGGGCTGGATAATTGGATTTGAAATTGGGTTTAATTGGGGTGTCAAATATGGCTAAAATTGAAATGCAAATGGGCTAACATTTAAATAGCCATTTTTCCCTTATTTATTTTATAAAAAATAGTAAAATAATTTCTGAAAATAAATTAAAGGTACTAAAATGATTAATAAGACATAATTATCAAACTAAAAATACTGGAATCGATTTTATAAATAAAATTATAATTAAATCTTGAAAGAGGCCAATATTGCAATTATATGCAAGTTAGCTTTAAAAATACTAAATAAATTTTTAAAAATATGCAAAAATTATGATAACTGTATTTTTATATAAATATAAGTATCCAATAAATGAATCACCCAAAATGATAATTTTGGGGATAATTATTGGGGTTTTCTTGATAAAATAAGGCAATAAATTGATTTAAAAATCTTTAAAAATTAAGAAAAAAATAATAAAACCTTAGGAAATACTTATATTTGCACATACATGCTATTTTGAGAGTATTTTGCTTATTAAAAATATACAAGAAAAAATTGGGTATCAACAGCTGCCCCTCTTTACTCGGGAAGGATGAAAAAGTTGTCGGGTAAAGATATGATGGCCAATTTTGACCGAACGAAACGGTTCGAGGAGACTTAGGCCATAATCTGGTTTCTGATATTCCTACATATACCTGGTTTTTCAGGAATCAGGCCGTATGTTGTTCGGGATCCATCAGCGGAATATGCTGATGAAGACTTTTCGAGAACGGGTGCAATATTCAGGTTGGATGAATGGTTGTAAACCTGACAGGGCTGTGTGAACTAGAGCGGGATCACTCCTGATAAGGTAGCCATTGCTCGCTGGTTTACCTGCAAGTAAGTGATACAAGCAATATTGTGCGTAAATTTAAACATGATGCAAATTTCCATTGGACCATAAAAGTTGTCTTTGGACGGTTAGGATGACGTCCTTAGACCATGACGTTCTAGGCCATGAAGCGTATAATAAAGGATTCACATGCCATGAAATGATGCTCTAGGGCTATGAGAATGATGCCTCAGAACTATGATACCTTTGAATAATGATATGCAAAAGATAAAAGGGGTTCTCAAGCCATGAAATGGTGTTCTCGGGCTATGAGAATGGTGCCTTCGAATGATGAAGCCTTCGGATAATTTGGCGATCATTCAGCCCATGAGATGCAGTGTCTGGCGATCTTTCAGCCTATGCAATGCAGTAGGTGGCGATCTTTTAGCCAATGCAAATGTAAATAAGGTGGCGATCTTTCAGCCGTGCAAGTGTAAATAAGGTGGCGATCTTTCAGCCATGCAAATATAAATAAGGTGGCGATCTTTCAGCCAATGCAAATGTAAATAAGGTGGCGATCTTTCAGCCATGCAAACGTAAATAAGGTGGCGATCTTTCAGCCGATGCAAATGTAAATAAGGTGGCGATCTTTCAGCCGATGCGAATGTAAATAAGGTGGCGATCTTTCAGCCGATGCAAATGGAGGTAGAGCTTAACCTTGGAAGGCAGAATGGTAGCCTTATGCAATACAGAAATTCAGATGGAAGTAGAGCTTAACCTCGGAAGGCAGAATGGTAGCCTTATGCAATGCAAGAATACAGATGGAGATAGAGCTTAGTCTCAAAAGGCAGAATGGTAGCCTTATGCAATGCAAGAATGCATATGGAGATAGAGCTTAGTCTCGGAAGGCAGAATGGTAGCCTTATGCAATGCAAGAAATGCGGATGGAGGTAGAGCTTAACCTCAGAAGGCAGAATGGTAGCCTTATGCAATGCAAAAATGCAGATGGAGGTAGAGGTTAACCTCGGAAGGCAGAATGGTAGCCTTATGCAAGAAGTAAAAGGGAAAATGATAATAGAATTTTCTTAGCTGATAGCGGATTGTGACATTGCGACTGTTGGGGATACTGTGTCTGTTGGGGACAATACGTGCGGATAGCAGCTGTGAGTAAGTGTAACGGTTCTGAGAGTTGTATTTCTGAGCAATGTGAGTCTCGTGAGTGTATAGTATATATGATGATTTTGCAACTCAAGTGCCTGCATCCAAAGAAAAATCGTGAGTTTTGTAAAGGGGGAGGTTAGTTCGTATCCCCGCTGGCTCTTCTTGACCTGCTCGGCTTTGATCTGGTGATACTGTACATATCATTGGGGTAGCGTTGCTAAAGAAGGCAATGTTGGCAATAAACATGCATGATTTAGTAAAGGCATACATAAATACATAATTAAGAATAGTTTTCTTTAGATGAACCAACGATTGTGACGTGGTTCAAGATGTTGCAACCCTTCTTGTTACGGAATTTTGAGGGTCCTCCTCAAAATTCTGCCCCAGTTTAATGGATTGATGTTTTTGACTGCTGCTAGCGATGATTGGCTGAAATTAACTTCGGAATTTTGAGGGTCCTCTTCAAAATTCTACCTCAGTTTCCAATTGCGGGGAAAAATAAAAGTTTTATTGAATTATGACCGAACCCATAGGGCTGCCTACGTATCCCCACTTAAACGGGAATCAGGTCAGGCATAGTTCAAATTACATCATATGAGGAAAGCATAAAGATTACACATAGTAACTCTTGACTGCATCTGAATTGATCGGCTTCGGCCAGACTTCTCCGTCCATTTCTGCGAGCATGAGGGCTCCTCCTGTCAGAACCCAGTGAACCATGTATGGACCCTACCAGTTGGGAGAGAATTTCCCCTTGGCTTCATCTTGATGCGGAAAAATTTTCTTTAACACTAACTGCCCCGGTGTGAACTGTCTCGGCTTGACTCTTTTGTTGAAGGCTATGGACATTCTATTTTGATAAAGTTGACAATGGCAAACTGCATTCATTCTCTTTTCATCGATAAGAGCCAGGTGCTCGTAACGAGTCCACACCCACTCTGCATCGTCGAGCTCAGCTTCCTATATGATCCTTAGGGCAGGAATTTCCACTTTGGCGGGAATGACTGCCTCTGTACCGTAAACCAGCATATAGGGGGTTGCCCCAGTTGATGTATGGACTATGGTGCAATATCCCAGTAAAGTAAACGATAATTTCTCGTGCCACTGTTTATGCTTTTCTATCATTTTTCTCAATATCTTCTTGATATTCTTATTGGCGGCTTCTACTGCTCTGTTCATCTGAGGTCTGTAGGCTGTAGAATTCTTGTGTATGATCTTGAAGGTTTCACACATGGCTTTCATCAAGTCACTATTGAGGTTGGAGCCATTATCGGTAATGATTGACTCTGGAATCCCGAATCAGCAAACGATGCGGTTGTGGACAAAGTCTGCCACGACCTTCTTGGTTACTGTTCTGTAAGATGCTGCTTCAACCCATTTGGTGAAATAGTCAATTGCTACCAAGATAAACCTGTGCCCGTTAGAAGCAGCGGGTTCGATTGGTCCAATAACATCCATCCCCCAGGCGGCAAAAGGCCATGGTGAGCTCGTTGCATTAAGCTCATTTGGAGGTACCTTTATCATGTCTGCATATATTTGGCAACAGTGGCATTTCTTGAATAGCTTTGACCTTTGATAGATCCAATTCTATTCATCGGCGACTCACAATAAACCCAAGTAGTTTTCTGGTAGGAACCCCAAATGCACACTTCGCGGGATTCAGTTTCAGGTTGTACCTCCGTAATCTGTTGAATAACTTTCTCAAATCTTCCATGTGGTCAGTGGCTTTCTTGGACTTGATAATAACATCATCTACGTACACCTCTATCTCCTTGTGTATCATATCGTGGAAGATGGTAGTCATGGCCCTCATGTAGGTGGCCCCTGCATTCTTCAGGCCAAACGGCATCATCTTGTAATAGTACATTCCCCACGGCGTAATGAAAACCGTTTTCTCAGCATCTTCTTCATCCATCCAGATCTGATGATACCCAACAAAACAATCACAAATGACTGCAATTCATTCTTGGCGCAATTGTCGATCAGGATATGTATGTTTGGCAAGGGGAAGTCGTCTTTCGGATTGGCCCGATTGAGATCCCGGTAGTTGACACAGACTTTGACCTTTCCGTCCTAATTTGGTACTGGCACAATGTTGGCTAACCATGTTGGGTATTCTACTACCCTGAGAACCTTGGCTTTGACTTGCTTAGTGACTTCTTCCTTGATTTTCAGACTCATGTCAGGCTTAAACTTTCTGAGCTTTTGCTTTACCGGTGGACATGTTGGATCGGTTGGCAGTTTATGAGCCATAATAGATGTACTCAGACCAGTCATGTCATCATACGACCAAGCGAATATGTCTTCATATTCCTTTAGAAATTCTATGTATTCCTTCTTTTCTGGTGGCGATAAGTGGACACTGATTCTCGTTTCTTTGACGTTCTCTGCATCTCCCAGGTTAACAATCTCGGTCTCATCCAGGTTGGACTTAGGTATGTTCTCAAAATTTTCAACTTCCTTAAAAACCTCTTCTGGTATTTCATATTCATCTGAATCTGTGTCTGTTTGTTGCATTGTCTCGTTGCATGTCATAGTTATTGGTTCATCAAGATAAGTAATAGTAATGCTGTATAAGTAAAGTAATGAGAGAAAACAATAGAAATAAGTGTTGATTCATAAGAAAAGTCAGAATGCTTTGATAAATTGCATAATTGTTTTGAACATTGAAGATCTTATTGCTGGAATTGAAAACATGTGAGAGAAAAAATAACAATCTTTTAGTAAATCAAAACAGTGCTTGCTTTAGCCTTGCTACCCCGAGGCTTGTCGGGCTCCGGTTGTCCTGATGGTCCAGTTATTGAGGCGGGCCCCTCTGCTTATGGCTTGTATGGAAGGGCCTTCCTCCCCCTCCTCCTCGAGAATGACACAACAGTCCATATCAATATTTTCTAAGAACAAATTCTTCACTATTGCCAATGCTTCCTCTTCTTCTGGCCCATAAATAATATCGGCTAGTTGGAAAGTCCGCTCCAAATGTGGTGTAGGCTGCTCCAGCGGATAGTAAGGACCACGCCATGGTGGAGACCAGCTGTTGAATTCCTCCCAGGTGTACTCATATCCCAGACCGAAAGTGGTGCCATGTTTCTTGAGTTTTATAGGCTTAGTGATTCCTTGGAGATTCTTGCCAAGCCCTTTGCCAGGTTCGTACCAACACCAGTTCAGTATACTCTTGATCTTGTTGTCCCACTATTTGTCTTTGTCAACAACATTCACTCGTTCAATATGATGGTAAGTCTCTCCACCTAGCTTCTTTCTCCCTTCGATTGACGGAATGGTCTGGCGACTATATATGGGGTTGCTACCGTCGCCGTGAATGATCACTTTCTGGTGGTTCCATTCAAACTTTACTGCCTGATGCAGTGTTGATGCTACAGCCCCAGCAGCATGGATTTATGTCCATCCCAATAGTAGATTGTAAGATGTCGGCACGTCTATCACTTGGAAATCGACATCGAACCAAGTTGGCCCCATTTGCAAACACAAACTAATTTCCCCAATAGTGGACCTTTGGGAACCGTCGAAGGCTTTCACGTTGATGGCTCCATCCTTTATCTCGTGCAATCCCTTACCCAACTTCTTGAGCGTTACTAGCGGACAAATGTTGAGGCTGGAACCCCCATCAATCAGGATCTTAGTGATAAAGTAATCCTCGCATTGCACAGTGATTTGCAGTGCTTTGTTGTGCCCCAACCCTTTAGGCGGTAGCTCATCCTCATGAAAAGTAATTTTGTGACTCTCCAATACCTATCCGACCATGTTAGCCATTTCTCTGCCAGTAATGTTGCTTGGTACGTATGCTTCACTTAGCACCCTCAATAAAGCATTCTTGTGTGCCTCAGAATTTTGTAGCAAAGCAAGTATTGAGATTTGCACCGGTGTTTTGTTCAACTGGTTGATGACCGAGTATTCTTTAGCCTGTATCTTTCTCCAAAGATCGTTGGGACATGTTTCAATGATGGGCAATCGATTGGAATCCTACTTGCTTGACTCAGCTAGGTGTTCCATGGTATAGACCCTGCCGGTCCTCGTCACACCCTGTGCGGCAAAAGTTTCCTCGAACCTAACCTTGCCCTTCCTCCTTGCCTCAGCTGTATAGTCCCATGGTATAGCCTTGGTATGGAATGGTGTACGGCCAACATCACCACTGTGATCGGCGTGGACATCTTCACTCCGAACGGAGCATGTGCTTTGGGAGGTAAAACTGCAACTTCAAATGGTGGAGGTGCATTTGATGGAGTCACGAATTCGAACTTAATTGGTGTTGGTGTCTTTGCAGTTGCTTCGAACTCAAGTGGCACAGACATTTTTACCTCAGCGTCCCTAGATGGCTGAATCTGGACTATGATTAGATTAAGAGTAACTATTGGTTTCTTTGGATCATCACCTTCTGTGATCAACCCAATCGACCCCTCGGGATTCCAATCATCCTCTATTTCGATCATGTGAACGCCTTCACCTTTATGGTCTGTCAGAGGGTTATTGCGTACATTTGGAGCAGGTTCCTTTGCCACAATAATTTTGTTGTCAATCAAATCCTGGATCTTGTCTTTCAAAGAATGACATTCGTCGATGGTGTGTCCCTTCATGCTAGAATGGTATGCACAGGATTTGTTTGGATTGACACATTGAGAAGGGTTCTCAGGGATTATGGCAGGGATAGGGGTGACATAACCAGCGGCTTTGAGTCTCTCGTATAACTGGTCAATGGGTTCGGCAATGGCTGTATACTATTTAGGAGGTCTGCGGTCAAAATTTGGTCGAGGTCTAGGGAAGTTTTGGTGTGTATGGGGTGATTGATAGTGCGATGGTTGAGCATTGTAGGCTGATATGTGGGAGCTGGAGGTGATTGATAAGTGGGTGGTAGAGTTTGGTAAGAGGGTGAGAGTGGTTGGAAATTTGGTGTAGGCTGATATGTGAGTGGAGGCATCAGATAGGTTTGGTATTTGATGGGAGATTTGATTCTCAGTGCAACCATTACGGCCCCTACGTCCCTTTTCTTAGATGCACCACCAGATTGTAAGGCCTTGTTTGTAGCCTGCAAGGCCTCAAAGTTCGTGACCATACCGCTTTTGATGCCCTCTTCTATCCTCCCACCCAGCTTGATTATGTCAGAAAATTGATGGCTTTCAATCAACTTTAGTCGCTCGTAATACTGCGGGTCCTGAGCCCGGATGAAGAATTTGTTCATTTGTTCTTCCTCTAAGGCAGGTCTGACTTTAGCAGCTTCAGATCTCCAGCTAGTAGCATACTCGCGGAATGTTTCTGTGGGCTTCTTCTTTAGGTTCTGAATGTAGAACACATCTGGCGCATTTCTATGTTGAACCTGAACCTGTCCATGAAATCGGATGCCATACTCACCCAGTTTGACCATTTCTTCGGGTCTTCGCTAATGTACCAAGACAGAGCATCTCCTTTCAGACTCCTCATGAAAAGCTTCATGCGGATCCTTTCGTCTTTCCCTACTCCGACTAGCTTGTCATAGTATGTTCTCAAATGGACCCTCGGATCACCTGTACCATCAAAAATCTCAAACTTCGGAGGTTTATACCCCTCCGGCAGCTCAACATCTAGTTGTATGCAGAGATCTTCATAGTTTAAACCCTCAATCCCCTTGCTTCCTTCGATGCCTTGAATTCGGCTAGTTAATTTCTTAAGTTCTTCATCCAGGTTCCTGGTGAGCAAGTCTTTATCATTAGACTCGGGTGTGCTTGAGATGGGTTGGGTGGAGTGTGGCAGGGTCTCCACATAGATGGGGGTATTGTGATGGGTGTGGAAGTGGTCATTTGTGGAGTTCAAGGGTTCTGGGACGAGCAGCAGAGTATTGTTGGAAGTATGGCAGGTGTTGTAATACTGGTGAGGAGCAGGATGGTTTTGTGGCTTTGGGATATTTTGTGGAGGTGTGGGGTTCTGAGCATCTGGTAAATTGACATCAGTGGTGAAGGAAAATGACAGATTTGCCAGATTCCGAACCTGATCAAGTTCTTTTTGGAATTTCAGCACCTTTTGTTCAAGCTAGGATGCACTTTCCTTAGAAACCAGAGTACCATGACCATGAGCGACTTCTACCCGTTCAGTTGAGTTTTCCTTTTTGGAGTTGTTCACATCTTCCATCTTTCCTTTGTTCTTGTTTTTGACAGCACTAAGAGAAGGAGTGGGTGGAGGGTTCCTGGATCTCGCGGAATAAGATGATGTTGCAAGAGTGCACGAACTAAACTTTGGGGAAGGGGAATAAATAAACAAAAAGTAAAAACAAAAAGGTAACAAGTTAGTGAGGATTATAAGAAAATATTGCAATATTAAACACATAGTGCAAGAATGTAAATCGTGTCCTATTTGGGAACCACCTTGTGCCCGAGGTAGGACTAACAACAAGTTGATTTGGAGAACTTAGAACACTAAATGCCTCATTTTATTGATAAAAAATAGACGAATCCCAAATCGACACTAAATAACAGAAAATAAAATGTCACTAGTGGCCATCGGCCTTATTACATTTCTTAAAGCAAAAGAAAAACTCCTATCTATTTGGTCCCAGAAGGACCTTTCTCAGGTTGAATGCTCTCGTTGATCAAATCATCTAGTTCACATAGGTTCACCAGTAAAAATGCCTTTGCCAGGTGTTCTCCTTCGTTTCCCTCAGCGTTCTGGCAGTCGGTGACTCTCTTCCTCACTTTTCCTTCTAACTTCAGCAGACTGTATTCCAGATATTCCAACTTTTTGCTAGCTTTGGCGGCCCTCTCTTTCCACTCATTGATTTGGTCATCTGATGGAAGACTCCCCCACCAGTCTAGCAAGTGTGGGGGCGTGCTAACCATACCGAAACTAGGGACCTCGTTCTTCATTTTCTGCAAAACAGAAAAGGGTTAGGCTCTTACCCCCACTGGACTCGACTATTTAACGTCAACAATTGGAATAAAATAATTTAGTTCTCCAAATTAATGCATAGAACGTGGTAGTGTCCATTTGGGTTTTGGGGAAACCCAGTGGACTTTGGACAAGGCTATCTTAAAGAGTCATTATGCGGACAGCATAACTGACTCAGCTAGGTTTGACCATGATGCATGCACAGTTTAAACAGAGTAAGGTTTCTATGGGATTTTAGACTGGTACCCTTGAGTAGACAACTCAAGGGGGAAAGGCACGGAACCGTCGACTACACCGTTGATCGACTGGCTTTACCGCAAACATACCTTTTTCGGATTTAGGGGTGATAATATCGGAAGAGCGCAACCACTCATTATAAGTGTTGCTATGGTATTTTATCTGGCACGAGTAGAATATGATGTTGAGCATGATTATGCATCAATTAAAGCAGGTTGTCACGTATTTGCACGTTAGGAAAGCAGTAAATACAACAGTTTTTCATAATTTAAAGTTGTAGTAAAGGAAAGTAATAAAGAAAAGAAACAAAAAGACAAGTCAGTTTTGCAATCGAAAAGAAAATTGAATGCTTGAAAGAAATAAACAGATAATTGCGCATAAAGAAGCATAAATTCACAATAATAGTCTGAAATGGTAAAAGCCTAAAAATCCCCAGCAGAGTCTCTATGCTATCGCGCCCCCTTTTTCTAGAGCGAAATCGGGTTTATGACATTTGGAGGGACAACTCATTCCTTTTGGGAATTGGGTTTGTGTTTGAAGAGTCGCCACCTAATGATTAGGGTGCATTAGGACACCAAAAGAGTTTGATTTTGAATAACCAGAGATTAGGGTAAGGGCTTAAAACTATTCCAAGGGAATGGTGTTAGGCACCCCTCAGAATCCACTAGTGTGGTTCCCGGCCAGACAATTATGAATTTGGGGTGCAATTAACATGTAGACAAATAAGGCTCAAATAAGAGGGGGTTTCATATAATGGTATGCAAACAAACAAAGTTTGAAAGAGCAAAGAAAACTGATTTTTTAAAGAAGGAGTTGAAATGATAAAAGAAATAAAGAAATAAGGGAAAGGAGGTCCTAGGTTTATTAACAATATGGATCACCCCACACAATGCCCGGTAATCACTCCTCAATGAGGGGATACACGAGACATTATCGCGTGGTCATCATATCCATATCTACCTTTCCTACCCTGTTAAGGTATTTAAAGCATGGATTGGTCTCGTTTACTTATTGCATGCTATTACCCGTCCCAATCCTATCAGTCCCGGAGGCATTAGGACTACTAATCCTAAAAGGGACGGATATTAGGCTTATTTGTAGCTTCAAAGGAAAAAAACTCTAAGGTGACATACAAAACATGTATTGCAAATTGGGGAAAGCATATAACAAGCAGAGGCTCAGATATACCTCCTTAAACAAAGAAGCACATAATTAGCATGACTTACACATACTGTTTAGGTCTGATTTAAAAGGTATTAAAGATGAGTGAGAGGAAATTGTTGAGACAATTTCAACTTATCACATAGCTCAAATAAGAAGTCCGAATCAGGCCTGCCTGCTGGTTGTAATTATTAACAAAAGCAGATTCAGTTTATATTTATTACCCTAGGGCTTGCCTAAGTGTTGGACAAGGATCCTATAAGCATGGTATCTACTGGATTCACACAGCAATGAAATAGTAAGGCTCGAAATGAACTATTTGAATGCATACTCGTTAAACTTGCTAAGTGAGGGACTCAGATTATTGAAAGAGAGAGGCAGAATTTAAACGAATTGATTACAAGTTCTGCAAACGATAACAGCCATTACTACTGGTTTTATATCTAACACTAAGTGAGGCGAATCAATTTTTTTATTAGAAACTCTTATAGGCATGCTTTCTAGGCGTTACTGATTTTAAGACCTTGTAGACGTAGCATCGAAATGCAGAAGCCTTATAGACATGATTTCTAAGTGAAGTTTGAATATGCAAAATCCTATAGACATGATTTCTAAGTGAAGTTAAATATGCAGAATCCTATAGGCATGATTTATAAGTGAAGTTAAATATGCAGAACCCTATAGACATGATTTCTAAGTGAAGTTTAATATGCAGAATACTATAGACATGATTTCTAAGTGAAGTTAAATATGCAGAATCCTATAGACATGATTTCTAAGTGAAGTTAAATATGCAGAATCCTATAGACATGATTTCTAAGTGAAGTTAAATATGCAGGAATATAGTAGTCATGATTTATACCCTTTGCATACATAGTTACCTACTCTTTTTCACTAACCAGCCCCAAATATTTATTACAAATTATTACAAAGCAGAATAAATAAAATTACATCAGGAAAAGTAAAAAAAGTACAACTAGAGGAAGCCTGATTCTGACTTCCTCTCGGAGTTACATGATAGATCCAACTCAAAGACCATTGATCCAAAGCCTTTCTCCAATCTGAGTGTGTCAAAGTTCCCTAAGAGCCTCAATGGGACTTCGGACAATGCTCACACCCAAATTGCATTATCAGAATGGGGATAAGTGCGGTGTGGAAGGGTCAGCCCTCAAGTGTCCAAGTTCAGAGGGAGCTCAAGGGGTCCCAAGGCAAGGCTCACAAGAGGGGGCAGAACTTAAAGTCTAAGAGAGAGTGCAAGTGAGGAGCATAGTTCTGGGGAATAAAGGAGAGGGAAACAACTACAAACTGTGAGCACGTGATTTTTGCCCTATATGAGAATTACTCCCAAAAATTCAAAATAAAATGATTTTCCTTGGTGTGCAATTTTGAGAATTTTGTGACATTTTTGGATAATTATTTGTATTTGTTTGTGCATGTTTATTTGTTAAATTAATTTAAAAGAAATACAAAAAATATGTCGCATTTGCATTTAGGATTTGGTCCTACAATTGTTAGTAATTAAGTTTGTTTTACAAAAATTGAAAAATTACAAAAATAGGCATCTTTTGCATTTTTAGCATTTAATGTCCAAATATACAATTTTATGCTTAATTGCTACTTAATTATGCGTTAATTGTTATTGGGAATTAATTTGCGCTTTTATAACTTAACTTAGTTCTTAATAATAATTTAAGTATTTTATAATTTAGTTCTAGAAAAAATAAAAGAAGAAAGAGAGCAAAAATACAAAGAAAAATCGGATTGGGCCATTTCTTCAAATTTCAACCCCAAGCCCAAACAATTGTCCAATCTTCCCCGCGACCCGGTCCATTTCAAACCGGGTCAACCCGGTCCATAACCCAACAACCTATTATCTTGCATTTCAAAAAATAAAACAAAATAAAAAAAAAAAAAATGAAAAAACCCTAAAAACTATACTAACTACCCGCACCCCCCCCCCTTCTCTATCTCTCTTCTTCTTCTTCCTCAAGCAAAATACCCAAGACCCAACCATGGCCTCCCCTCCATCCTCACCTCCAAACAGACCCCTCCAGCCCTTCCCCCTCACCCCGTCACTCTCACGACACACACACACACTGTTGCGTCGTCTTCCTCCTTCAACCAAGCAACCTTCGACGAATTGCGTCATTGTTGCGTCGTCTTCTTCTCCATGTCGCTGCTGCTTCCCTTCCTCCTTCCAGCTTCTTCGTCGCTGCTACAGTTGAGCAGCGTGGTCAGCTCCTCCGTCGATGCTGCCGGCGTTTCTGCTTCACGCCGCTTCTTCTTCAGCCCACGTCGTCGCGGCTTCCCCTCCTCCTTCCGGCTGCGTCATCTTCTTCGTTCTCGTCAAGGATTCGTTTGGTTTTCGTTTGAGTTTGTTGTGTGTTGTTTTGAGTTCAAGAGGAAGGGGAGTTTATCGTTGAAGGCAAGATCCGTTAGGGCATTGGTAGTCTTGGTACGATAATCATTTTTCGGACAGATTTGTTTCATTCAAGATCTTCGTCGTTGGTCATTTACGGTTAGTTGGTTTAAGTTTTATTTCGTCCGTATTTTGTTTGATATTTTCAGATTTGGAATTAGCATAAGTTTGCTTTATTTTTTTTTATTTTTTTATTTATTTTTAGATAAACGTTGTTAGTTTAATTATATTATTGTTAGATTTAAGTTGAAGATTCAATTTAATTATTTTCAGTTTGTTTTATTAATTTTAAGAGGATTTAGTTTTAATATAGAAAGGTATTAGTTTAAATCATTTAAAATCCGTTTGTTTGTTGTTAATATAGACTTAATTCGTATTCATTTTTGAAGTTGGTTTTAATTAAGTGATTTAATGTGAAGTTATGTTTTGGTTTTTAATTTTTGGATCATGTATCTTTGTTATAATTTTTGTTGGATTTAGTTAAGAAAAATTAATTGGTTATTTGAAGATTAGTGATTTGAATATATTTATTTGTTTGTTTAAGTTTAATTTGAAGTTTGAATAAAGTTTGTTTGTTATTGTTATTGAATATTTTCATTCATGTTCATACTTTGTTTGGTTGATCTTGAATCCGAAATTTGTATAGTTTGATTTCTTGTTTATCATTTATGATTATTTCTTGAATTTGTCTCATAATCTTGTTTAAGTTTAATATAGGAATTGTTGGTTGTAATGTTGTTAGATTTAATTTTAAGTTTAAATGATCATTGAATTTAGAAATCTGAATATATTTGTTTGTTGTTGTTATGGTTATTGAATCTGAAAGTAGGTTTGTTTGTTGCTAAAATATTGTTCAATCAAATTTTAGTTGTTCTTTGTTGTTCAATTTGTGTTCATGTGATTTGTTGTTGAAATGTTGAAGAAGTCATGTTCATGTGATTTGTTGTTGAAATATTGAAGAAATCATGTTCATGTGATTTGTTGTTTGAACATTGTTAGAAATTGATCATATTATCTATATTTTGGTTAAGTTTGATTAATTGATTGTTATAGCTGATGGGGTAGTTTGGTAATTTGTAGTACGTTCAGGGGTAAAATGGTAATTGTAATAAGGTCGGAGAGGTAGTTTGGTAATTGAAAATTTTGTAATTCTTTATGTTAAGCATGGGGGACAAAATGTAATGGGGTAGGTTTGTGATATAGTTGTTTAATATAAAGGGGGGACAAGACAAAATTTAGTGGGGAGGAATCTTGTATTTGTTTAGTGAAAGCATGGGGGACAAAATATAATGGGGTGGGGTTGATATATTTATTTAATGTAATGGGGATGAGTGGGAAGATAATGGGTTTGGTAGGAGAAAATGGGTTAATTTTAATTGATTAAAAGATTGATGGGAAGGGATATAAGTAGAAGTCTTGAAATCAGAAGAGATAGACAGAGAAGAGAATAACAGAGAGGAACGAATCTGAAGAAAAAAAAAGAACAGATAGACAGAACAGAAAAACACAAACAGAGAAAAAAAAGAGCTGAATATTTAAGAGAGAGAAAAATTCCGAAAAATATTCAAACCTTCAAATAAAAAAAAATATTCTGCTTTCTTTCATTGTTTGAAATCAACATTAATTGTTGTTGTTTCATAAAAGTTGGAAGCATTTGTTTTGGGATTACTACTCCATCGGTCTGTTACTGGGTTGTTACTGTTGCTGGGCTGTTGTTGCTGTGTTGTACTGTTATTACTGCTGCTGATTTCATCTTCATTTTCTTTTGCTTCCAATATCAGGTACACAACTGAAAAGCTGGTTATTGTAATCCGAATATGAAGCATGAATACGAAAAATGAAGAGTTGAAATTCTGAATTAGCTTTAATTATATTCTGATTTTTATTTGTATGTACAAATTATTTAGCTTGCAAAAAATCAGAATCATGTAGCTATTTAATACACATAGTGGAACATTCGACGATAGCTTCACAGTTGAACTATCTGCATATATTGCCTAAATAAATAAATGGTGTAGTAACTCCGCCTAGTCAAAAAAGTGAAACGAATAGGCCATTTAGGAACTCGGTAGGAATATTGTTTAGTTAAATAATATTGGTTAATTTTAGCATGTAAATGGTCTATGATTAAAATTAGATTGCTAAGTTTTTTTTTAATTTGACAAACTGAGAACATACCTAGTATAATGTAACTAGGTAGTAGCATGTAAATAAATTAAGACATTTTCTCTTTTATTTTGTAGAGACAAATTTAATAAGAGAAAAATGTAGGAATTTTAGGACTTTCCTTTAAAAAATAAAATGAGATGAGTCTCGCCCAATAAAATGCACCAATTGCGGGGCCCTCAATAAATGTTTAATTGAATATTTAGAATTCGGGATGGACTGTTTAGTGAATTCCATGGTCTTACCCAAAGTAAATGATACGCTAGTCGCTTTAGGCGTGCCTTTAATAATTTAATTTTCTTAAACTCGGGTGCACATTTATGTGACCCAAATCCAAATCTCAACAGAGTTGAAATATGCCCACAACCACGGGTGCATTGATGTGACGTGGTTCGAGATGTGTTTCCACGATGTTGCAATTCTTGATAAAAATAACAGTAAATGATAAAAGCGGTTAAAAGTTAAATTTTGCACATAGGTTCAACATGTATTAAATCAGATAATCAAGCCGAATATGACAGTTGAGCGACCGTGCTAGAACCACGGAACTCGGGAATGCCTAACACCTTCTCCCGGGTTAACAGAATTCCTTATCCGGATTTCTGGTACGCAGACTATAATATGAAGTCATTCTTTTCCTCGATTCGGGATTAAAATTGGTGACTTGGGACACCCTAAAATCTCCCAAGTGGCGACTCTGAAATAAATAAATAAATCCCGTTTCGATTGTCCTTTAATTGGAAAAAACTCCTATGCCCCCCGCGGGGGCGGAAAAAGGAGGTGTGACAGCTCTGGCGACTCTGCTGGGGACTCTACCCAGAACCACTGGTTCAGGGTTAGAAATTCGAGCTTAGATAAATTGTTATATTTGGCTTTATCTGATTTTTACATGTTTTGAGCCTAATGTGCTAAATGCTGCTTTTACCGCTTTGATATTATCTGAACTGTATATAAATTGTGCCGAAACCTTTCTCTTCTTACCTCCGGGGATGTGCTCACTGGTTGAGACTCCCTATTCTGTTAGTGTCATACCCTAAATAAAAGAGGCTCGGAAAGTTTCTAAGCCGGCTGGCCTTTTGGTTCCCGGAAAGGAGCTCCTTCCTCAACTCGAGTTGTCCGCTCGGGTACACTGTCTAGAACACCGACCCAGGTTTTGAACATAGAATAACGTGACTTCATGCCGGATCCCTAGTAGGAACGCTTATTTGCATCACGTTGCATTTGACTTAGGGGACTCAACACAGGGGTTGGGTCCGTCTAGGACTAGCAACCTGATATGAAAAGACCATCCTGATGCATCCTACTTGCTATGTACATATATTTGTTTCGAACCTGCATGTTGACCGGTTTCTGAATCTCGGGAATGTTGAAAAAAAAAAAAGAAAGAGAAAACAAAAAGAGAAATAACAGTTAAGGCGTTAATTGATTATTTTAGAAAATGAAAAAACAATAGGAAAAAAAGTCTTTTATTTTTGGAAAGTCGTTTGTTGAAAAAGAAAATGAAAAAGAGTCTTTATTTTAGTTTGGAAAAATAGGTTGTTTTATTTTTGTTGAAAATGAAAAAAAAAGTCGTTATTTTGTCTTGTTTTCAAAAATAGAAAAGGAAAATGGTTTATCTTGCAATGAAAAATGAAAATCAAAAAGAGACTTGTTTTAAAATGGTTCGGTTAATTGGCCCGAACTACGCGGGTTTGATTCTCACCGGATGTGAGATATGTAGGCAACCCTCATCGGGTCCAACCCCCCTTTTGCTAAAAAAGCCAAAAACAAATTAAAAAAAAAACATGTCAAGATTTTTAATTTTGTCATAAATAAGTCGGGTGATGTCAACTTCCCCTTTTACAAAAAAAAAATAATAGCAAAATATATATGTCAAATTTCTAAGAAGTCGGGTGATGCTGTTTTATCAAGACATAGCCGAATGTTCCCGAAGGAGACGCCGGAAGGCTGACTTTGCATAAACAGCCACTTTTGGGTCATATTTAAGATTTGGTCCAGTTGACCCACACAGCCTTAAAAATCTTCATCCCCGAGACGTTGAAAGACCGTGTTTGCAATACCAGGTTTTTATTGTAATTTGAAAAGAAAAAAAAAAGAGTCAGCGGTCAGGTGAATACTGTTTGGATTTTTAGTCAAAATAAGCCGAGCCAGCTTCGGCAGTGTCTTAAACCGTTCTTGCCGAAATAGCCTTAGAGTATCTTTCAGTTGTCGAAAGGCTATTTTCGTAAAAGAATGGACAAGTTTGTAAAGTATCATAAAATAATCCTCCCGACCTCAAAATTCATGTGAAAGTTGGAAGGGGCCACGTTTGCAAAAACAACCATTTGGTTAAAATTAGCAAACGGAGGAAGGAAGCTGGCCTTTTTGTTTTGAGGTTATAAATCTTTTGACTAGAATATGTGGGTTGTTTGATTTTTGAGTTTGTTGGTCATCTTTCAAACCCTTAAACCCAGTTTGTTTTAACATGAAAATTGAAAAAAAAATGTTTAGTATTGTTTATATTTTATTGGTCCGAACTACGCAAGGTCTGATTCATGCGGGGTCATGATACGTAGGCAATCTCCCTAAGATTCGACCACAACAAAAAAAATGAGAAAAACATCGAAAAAATGAAAAATCGAAAAAAAAAGAAAAAAAAAGAAAAAAAAAAGAAAAAAGAAAATGAAAAAAAAAGGAAAAGATGTTGTTAATAATGGGGACCGACTGAGTCCATTCTAACCTGTTTTGTTTTGAATCGCAAAGAAAGAAGGTGGTTGGTTTGTGGTAAGCCGGAAATACAAGACCCAGAAGCACACTTTGCGGGGATCATGCCTGATAACAGAAGCACTCGAATCCTATTGGGAATTGTTGACTAAGGATTGTCACACCTCCTTTTTACATACCCGTGAGGGTACGAGGGGAGTTTTTTCCAATTAAAGGACAATCGAAACGGGATTTATTTATTAATTTCAGAGTCGCCACTTGGGAGATTTAGGGTGTCCCAAGTCACCAATTTTAATCCCGAATCGAGGAAAATAATGACTCTATATTATAGTCTGCGTACCAGAAATCCGGATAAGGAATTCTGTTAACCCGGGAGAAGGTGTTAGGCATTCCCGAGTTCCGTGGTTCTAGCACGGTCGCTCAATTGTTATATTCGGCTTATTTATCTGATTTTATACAAGTGTGAACTTATGTGCAAAATTTAACTTTTAACCGCTTTTATCATTTAACTGTTTTTATCAAGAATTTGCAACGTTGTGAAAATGTATCTCGAACCACGTTACAATCAATGTACCCGTGGTCGTCGACATACTTTGACTCCGTTGAGATTTGGATTTGGGTCACATCGATGCGCACCCGAGTTTAAGGAAATTGAATTATTAAAGGCGTGCCTAACGCAACTAGCGTATTGTCATTTTGGGGAAGGCCGTAAAATTCGCTAACCGGCCTGTCCCGAATTCTAAGTGTTTTAATATATATACATTTAGAGGGCCCCGCAACTTTGTATTTTTTATTTGTCGAGGCTCATCTCATTTTATTTTTTATTAGAATTTGCAACGTCATGGGAATGCATCTCAGACCACGTCACAGTCAATGTACCCGTGATTAGAGACACATTTCGATTCCGTTGAGATTTGGATTTGGGTCACATAAATGTGCACCCGAGTTTAGGGAGATAACATTATTAAAGGCGCGCCTAAAGCAACTAGCGCATTATTATTTTGGGCTAGGGCCGTGAAATTTGTTAAACGGCACGTCCCGGAATCTAAGTATTTAATGCATATATTTTGTGAGGGCCCCGCAATCTGTCCCTTTATTTGGCGAGGCTAGTCTCATTTTATTTATTTTTTTATTATTATTATTATTATTTTTTATTTATTATTATTTTTTTATATTTTTAAAGGGATGCCATTTTTACGCCTTTAACCATACTAAACCTTACAGCCTCTTTACAAATACGATCTCATAACTTGTCAAGATTTAATAAAAGAAGTTAAGCGAATGAGTGTTTCAGGCGTAGTAACAACAGGTACTAATACTAATTTTGTCTAAATAAACTAAGACAATGAAGGGCCGAGCGAATCGACGTCAAACTGTGTCTTAGGACTACTAATACAACTAAATCAAATGACATCAAGTAAACAATAATAACATAACGCAAAATGAGCAAAAATGCGTACGATGAAAACATAAGCAGAAAATTATCATACCAATTTCTATATTGCATTTTTTGAACATTCCGTAACATTTCCTCGTCTAATGCTTGAAGTTTACTAACCTGGACAGACAGAGACAGATAGAGCCATGGACCAAACCTCAACATCGACTTCAACGAATAACCGCGACCGGGAAACCATAGAAAAGGTTATCAAAGCTCGGACGGAATAGCTCGCGCCAGAGACTCGAACACGAACGGACTAACAATGAGTCATGGCTACAACTGACTTTTCCAGGCGGTCATTTGGGCGTGGGGGAGCTGAACGGAACAGCAGCGAGGGCCGGATTCAATGGAGGATCGTCGGACTAGTTTTTTTTTTGGTTACGACGAAGGATAAGAAATGGCCGTGGGCTGGTGGTTTGGATGTAGCGTCGACGGGCAGTGATGAACCCGAACCACAGCAGCAGTGGCTGCTGCTCGAACAGCGCAACAATGGTGACAGCAGTAGGGTCGACGAGCAGTAGAGCTTGTTGGTTGAGGAGGAGAGGTTGTTTGACGATGAGGGAGTGAAGCTGGGGGCAGTGACGACGAAGGCGAAGCAGCAGTACTCGCCGGATTTAATGGAGGATGGAAGCGATGGTCGTTCGGACATGAGGGAGTGGCGTCGCGACTGGTTTTTGGGTTGCGACGGGTGTGATGGAGCTGGGCGTCGTTGGTGGTGGTGTTGAACTGGTTTTTGGACGTGAGGGCGACTGGTTTGGTCGTTTTCTGGACCGGGGATGCGACGCGGGGAAGTAGGGTTCTTGTTTGGTGCTGCTGGAGGGTCGTTTGGGTGGTTTAACGGAGGGGTCGTGACGGGGAGTGTTCGAGCGTGGGGAGGGGGGTCCGGTGGTTGAAGGGCTTCTCCTTTTGTCCGGTTTTTTGCTCTTTCCTCCTTTTTAAGAAGAAAGAGGAACAGTACTCTTTTTCCCAAATTTTCGACAGTCTCCTCTTGGTCCCATGTGTTTGTCCGTGTTTTTGTAATACAATGCCCATGAAAATGAGCCCCACGCGTGGTGGGGTTCGAGGCATATGTCCCCCACGCGTGGTGGGGTTCCCCACGTGTCCTGGACACGGTTTATTATGGGTTAGGTCCGAAATTAGGCCTAAAACCGGGTAGTTTGAACCCGAATATTATTCTTTTGCCCGGACCCGAGAAATAGGAAAACGTTGCTTAACTAGTCCTATGTAAACAAAATAACTACCAAAAATAAGACTAGTATTTAAGCAAAACTATATCTTTTTAAATATTTTTCAAGATTTAAAATAGCTACAAAATATTAATAAAACTATTTTTGTAATTTTCGTTTTTTTAAATATTAAGATAAAATATGAAGTAATATTTTTTGCATTTTTCAAAGTTAAAATGACTATAGAATATTAATAAAACTATTTTTTTGTAATTTTCGTTCTTTAATAAAGACAAAAATATGAAGTAATATTTTTTGTATTTTTTCAAAATTATAATGACTGCAAACATTAATAGAACTATATTTTTTTGTAATTTTCGAATTTATATAAAGTACCAAAATAATGTACAATTTTTGTATTTTTCAAGTTTATGAGAGATACATAAACTAAAATTTATATATATATTTTTGAAATTTTCTTTTTTGCAACGAAATAAAGTAAAAATAGTTAAAATAGCTATATTAGACCCAATTTTACATATTCACGCTAAAAATGTGAAAATTCTCGGGGAGGGTCAAAAATCACTTGCTTACAGCTGCCCCTCTTTGACTGGAAACACGAAGAGTTTTCCGACAAAGAATGACTAGACGTGTTTTTGACCCGACCATTACTTGGACGGACTACACTTAAGGAAAGGGAGGGAATGTGACCGAGCCCTGGTATCTGAGCTGCCTACATATCCTTGGTTATACAGGAATCAGGTCACGTGTAGTTCGGGAATGAGAGAGATAGTGAAGTGTACCGAGGTGAAGAGCCGATCGAGGTGCCGTTCCGTTGAGGTTCTGGTCCGCGGTCCTGTCATTACATCAAAAATGATAACTGAAAAAGACTAACTAAACCTATCAGCTGCTAGTTACAAGAATTCCTATCTCTAAGTCTTCTGAAACTTGATCTTGAGTCTTGAATGGTGCTTCATACAGACTTTTGGATTTAAACCTTGATACTTGCTAGTTGTAGGCGCTAGTTCTTGAGCAGACCACATCTGTTCTCCACATCCGTGCTTCGGATTCATTCATTTTTTCTTTTTCTTCTCTTTTTTTTTTGTGACTAGCTTTTGTTGACCCTCTCAGACTGTTGACTCGCATTCTTGGGGCGAGCTTCTTGTTGCTTCTATCTTGGATTGAGTGCTGGGGACTTCTATCGTAGCCTTCTGCCTTCCATTTTCTCCGGTGCCTCGGGACATCTTTTTCTTTTTCTTCTTAGATTCCGAACTGGGACTCATCTCGTGGGTCGTTTCGATCCATGTGGCTCGAGGTTAGACCTGCGGGAGAAAACAAACGAACGAAATTTTCTGCCCCAGTTTCCACTAGGAAAATTTCGTTAATTACTCGCCAGGAAGTTCATAAGATTGATGAAAGAGGATATGCATGCTCAGTTCAGGGTTGGAGCCCTAATACCGACTAGCTGGGGAAAGGTTCAGTTTAGGGTTTAAAACTCTAACGCCGAAAAAAGGAAAAATTCAGTTTAGGGTGTAAATCCCTAATGCTGACTAAAGAAAGATTCAGTTTAGGGTTTAAAACTCTAATGCTGAAAAAAGGAAAACTCAGTTTAGGGTTTAAAACCCTAATGCTGATCACATGGGAATGCTCAGTTTAGGGTAAAACCCTAATGCTGGCTGAAAGGAAAAAGTTCAGTTTAGGGTTTAAAACCCTAATGCTGACTAAAAGGAAAATTCAGTTTAGGGTTTAAAACCCTAATGTTGATTGCATGGAAAAGCTCAGTTTAGGGTTTAAAACCCTAATGCTGGCTGAAAAGGAAAAAGTTCAGTTTAGGGTTTAAAACCCTAATGCTGACTAAATGAAAAAGCTCAGTTTAGGGTTTAAAACCCTAATGCTGGCTGAAAGGAAAAGTTCAGTTTAGGGTTTAAAACCCTAATACTGACTAAAAGGAAAATTCAGTTTAGGGTTTAAAACCCTAATGCTGATTGCATGGAAAAGCTCAGTTTAGAGTTTAAAACCCTAATGCTGGCTGAAAAGGAAAAAGTTCAGTTTAGGGTTTAAAACCCTAATGCTGACTAAAGGAAAATTTAGTTTAGGGTTTAAAACCCTAATGCTGATCGCATGGAAAAGCTCAGTTTAGAGTTTAAAACCCTAATGCTGGCTGAAAAGGAAAAAGTTCAGTTTAGGGTTTAAAACCCTAATGCTGACTAAAGGAAAATTCAGTTTAGGGTTTAAAACCCTAATGCTGATTGCATGGAAAAGCTCAGTTTAGAGTTTAAAACCCTAATGCTGGCTGAAAAGGAAAAAGTTCAGTTTAGGGTTTAAAACCTTAATGCTGACTAAAGGAAAATTCAGTTTAGGGTTTAAAACCCTAATGCTGATCGCATGGAAAAGCTCAGTTTAGAGTTTTAAACCCTAATGCTGGCTGAAAAGGAAAAAGTTCAGTTTAGGGTTTAAAACCCTAATGCTGACTAAAAAGAAAATTCAGTTTAGGGTTTAAAACCCTAATACTGATTGCATGGAAAAGCTCAGTTTAGGGTTTAAAACCCTAATGCTGGATGAAAGGAAAAAGTTCAGTTTAGGGTTTAAAACCCTAATGCTGACTGCATGGAAAAAGCTCAGTTTAGGGTTTAAAACCCTAATGTTGGCTGAAAGGAAAAAGTTCAGTTTAGGGTTTAAAACCCTAATGCTGATAAAAGAGAAAATTCAGTTTAGGGTTTAAAACCCTAATGCTGATGGCATGGAAAAGCTCAGTTTAGGGTTTAAAACCCTAATGCTGGCTGAAAGGAAAAATTCAGTTTAGGGTTTAAAACCCTAATGCTGACTAAAGGAAAAATTCAGTTCAGGGTTTAAAACCCTAATGCTGATTGCATGGGAAAGCTCAGTTTAGGGTTTAAAACCCTAATGCTGGCTGAAAGGAAAAATTCAGTTTAGGGTTTAAAACCCTAATGCTGACTAAAGGAAAAATTCAGTTCAGGGTTTAAAACCCTAATGCTGATTGCATGGGAAAGCTAAGTTTAGGGTTTAAAACTCTAATGCTGGCTGAAAGGAAAAAAGTTCAGTTTAGGGTTTAAAACCCTAATGCTGATTAAAGGAAAAAAGTTCAGTTTAGGGTTTAAAACCCTAATGCTGACTGCATGGAAAGCTCAGTTTAGGGTTTAAAACCCTAATGCTGGCTGAAAGGAAAAAAGTTCAGTTTAGGGTTTAAAACCCTAATGCTGATTAAAGGAAAAAAGTTCAGTTTAGGGTTTAAAACCCTAATGCTGACTGGCTGGGGACAAAGTTCGAGAATACTAAACGATCTCTTTTTTTTTGAATTTTCTTGTTTTAGTAGAAGATAAAAGGGAGTTTCGTGGAAACTTACCTTTCGAGTGAATTCATCATTGCCAAAGTATTTCTTGTACCCGTGTACCTTCTTCTTTGGGTGACACCTGCTTCTTGCACGGTTGTCTTGGATTATACCTGTTTCAACTTTTCAGACAAAGAACAATTGTTAGTTCGGAAATGACGGTCGGTTTGGTGACCTTGATCGTTCATGTTGCTTTGTTGCGTCCTTATTTCTGTCGCGAAGTCCTGTCGTTGATTGGATTCAAATGGCGAAACTCTTTTGTCTGCTCAGGCTTTGTATTTCCAGATTTTGTGATGATTTGCCTCGCAAGGCTCTCTTTTTTTTTTTTTTTTTTTGGTTCCCATCTTGCTTGGAGATTCTCAACGGGGATTTTATTGGGGATACTGTGTGGGGATTTGTACAAAAGGAAGCTCTGTGGGGGGGGGAATATTCACAAAGTGGATTCATTGTGTGGATTTTTGTACAACGGGGCATGCTGGGGATTTGTTTCAAAGCGGTTTTTCTAGGATTTGTTGGGGTAAGATCTTTGGGGAATTTTTACAAAGGGACTCGCTGGGGATGTGCTGGGGAGGTTCCAATTTTTTTTTTTTAATATTTGGGAGACTTTGTGGGGGATTGCACAAGGGGAGACTCTGTGGGGATTTGTACAGAACGGACTTGCTGGGGATTTGTTGGGGCAAGCTTGCTGGAGAATTTTTACAAGGAACTCGCTGGGGATGTGATCTTAGGATTTTTGGCATCTTAGGAGAAAGATTCATCAGACTAAGATTTCGATCCTACGAGAAGGTTCATCAGACTAGGTCTCTATCTTAGGAGAAAAATTCGTCGGACTAAGATTTTGATCCTAGGAGAAGGTTCGTCAGACTAGGTCTTTTTTTTTTTTTTGGTATCCTAGGAGAAAGATTCGTCAGACTAGGTCTTTTCTTTTTTGGTATCTTAGGAGAAAGATTCATCGGACTAAGATTTTGATCCTAGGAGAAGGTTCATCAGACTAGGTCTCTATCTTAGGAGAAAAATTCGTCAGACTAAGATTTTGATCCTAGGAGAAGGTTCGTCAGACTAGGTCATTTTTTGTTTTTGGCATCTTAGGAGAAAGATTCATCAGACTAAGATTTTGATCCTAGGAGAAGGTTCATCAGACTAGGTCTCTATCTTAGGAGAAAGATTCGTCGGACTAAGATTTTGATCCTAGGAGAAGGTTCATCAGACTAGGTCTTTTATTTTTTTTTTGGTTATCTTAGGAGAAAGATTCATCAGACTAAGATTTTGATCCTAGGAGAAGGTTCGTCAGACTAGGTCTCTATCTTAGGAGAAAAATTCATCGGACTAAGATTTTGATCCTAGGAGAAGGTTCGTCAGACTAGGTCATTTTTTGTTTTTGGTATCTTAGGAGAAAGATTCATCAGACTAAGATTTTGATCCTAGGAGAAGGTTCATCAGACTAGGTCTCTATCTTAGGAGAAAGATTCGTCGGACTAAGATTTTGATCCTAGGAGAAGGTTCATCAGACTAGGTCTTGTTTTTTTTTTATTCTTTTATTATCTTTTTATTCTTCTCTTTTTTTTGCATAGCTTCTTCCTTCGAAGACTACCTCCCTTGAGAGTCGTTTTGCCTTTCCCCGAAAGGAACCGCTGAGGATACCGACTTTCCAACCTTGTGTTGGACTCCTCGCAACTGCTAGGGATAACACTATTGGGGAATTATTTACTTACATGTTGGGGGTACCTGACTTCCAGAAAATTTTCTAAATGGAAGGAAAATTTTCTGCCCCAGTTTGATAATATCCCTGTGCATGCATTTCTGGCATCAATGCCATTTCCCTTACCTGTTTCAAATCAGACAAAATTTGTTAGTTTAAAACATGGTGGTTGGTTGTGATACTCCCACTGGGATGGTTTTCCCTTTCTCCTTCCTTGCTCTACGCTCCACAGCTTGTTGGGGATGATATTATGTGCTGGGGATAATCCCTTTCTGCTGGGGATATCCCTCTTCTTTTGCGACATAGCTCGGAAACTGGCATTTCCCCGACCTTTTAGTCTAGTATGAATTTACCAAATCATGCTCACTGCTCTCCCTGCTCTGTTCATGGGCCTTGGCCTTGAGGTTTATAACTTTTGATAAAGGCAATGGTATCCCTCTTGACACTTGTCAACCCTTCTGTCAATTCCCTTTTTGCTAGGGATATCTTTTTGACACTGGCCTCGCGTTTGTTCCCTGTTGACTATACCACTTGGATGTACTAGTCAGATCTCATTTTGGAAAGCTGATGGCCTATTTTGAAGTCAATTCACACTTGTTCTGACCAAACAGACTCTATTGGGGATTTTTTTTTTTTTATGAAAAACAAAAGATAAAAGGGAACAGAATAAAGGACGAAAGGAAACGATGACTCTTTTACAAAAGAAACTATAAATAAAAATCTATCAAACGCAGATACCGACTCTAATGGCCATGACATGCGTATGTGGCCTATCCTCTACCGTCAATCATCTTTCAAGATCTTCAATTGGCGATTCCCCATCTGATTCTCAATCTTATTCGACTTGTAGTGCCCGAAGGGTTTTCACTATCAGGTCTCTCTCATTTTTGGTTCTTCTCTCAGCTTTCATCGCCTTATGGTGCCTGTGAAGGTTTTCACCAATAAGACTCTCTCGTTTTATATCTCTCTCCAGCTGGGGATTTGGAGTGTTGCCGGTATGACTCTTTCTGTTGGAGATTAGAGTCCTCTCTGCTGTGGAACAGAATGTTATGTGCGCCGGTAAGACTCTACATTTGTCTGGCTTGGCATCTTTTGAAGACTGATCAGAAGGTCTTTCTTTGGACCGTAGTGTGGGTTCTGGATAGGCTAGAAAGAAAAGGTATAAAAGGCTCAAAAATACATTAATTTTTGGGTTATTAGTTACAACCTTCGGAATTAGATTTATTTACAACAAACGCAACCTTTGCCCCGGTTTCTTGCCTGGGGATATTTTAATTGATTTTTTTTCATTTTTCAAAACTATGACCGAGCCGTGAAGCGCCTACGTATCATCTTTGAGGAATCAAGTCAAACGTAGTTCCCAATTCCTCGTCTTTCAGTTGACTTTCTTTCTCTGTTATCATTTTTCTTTTCTTTTTTCTTTTCTTTTTTTTCGTTTTGTTGTTTTCTTTCTTTTTTCTTTTTCTTCGTTGCTACTGATTCCGAACGAGGGGTATGAAAGAAAGTAAATAAGGCTCAAAAGGGGTAACGAAGGATAAAGTGTTTAGGTAGCAGAGCAAAATGCCTTCGTCATTCCAGTCTTCAAAACATGCCAAGTGCAAACAACACAATTGAGCATAGATTTATAGTCTCTTCCGATGGTGCTGAACTTGACAATTATGTTAAACATTTATTTTTCCTTTGTCATTTCTAAGCACCGTTGGGCGACACTCTCATTATCATGACCGACCCTCATGCCAATTTGGCGAATCTTGCTTTTAACGGTTTTCTTTGTGCTTAACTTGCCCCAGTTCCACATGACTCGAGCTCTGAATAATCTCAAACCGTCCTTATTTTCTTTAAATGGTCTGATCGCCTTTCCAGGGTTTTAAGATTAACTTTAAAGACTAGGCCCAAAGTGTGTGTGCATGTCATGTCCCTAGAATCGGCATTGAATGAAATGATAAAAGGACTAAACAAAAGACGACTGGAACTAACAAAAGACCGACTTTGTATTAGACTACCGGCGAAATGGTTTGAATAATAAAACAAACAAAACAACCAGAATAAAATCCTAACACAAACTGGACAAAATTTAAACAAACTGCTATGACAAAATGGAAAGATAAGAAGGTTTGACACAGGACAAAATCCAAATTACAACCTTAATAATCCGGACAACAGAAATGACAACAAAATAAGCCACTACAAGCTTCTCTCTTGCTAACCAAGGAACGGAGCGTCCTCCCACTTTATCAAACTTGGCATCTTAGCCACTGAGCTTTGCATTAGTATTGTCAAGACCATTGCCAACTTCAATATCATTACCCTTAGTCAACAAGTTCCCAATAGGACTGGAATGCTTCTATCATCAGGCCTGATCCCCGCAGAGTGTGCATCATGAGGTGCAAGTAAAGGATTCCGGGTGTCATTGTCCGGCTTACCACAAACCAACCACCTTAACTTTGTGATTCAAAACGAAACAGGTTAAAATGGACTCAGTCCGTCCCCATTATTAACAACATTTTTTTTTCTTTTTCTTTTTCAATGTTTTTCTTTTTTTTTTCTTCTTTTTTTTTCTTTTTCTTTTTCATTCTTTTTTTCATTTCTTTTTTTTCATTTCTTTTTTCATTTCTTTTTTTGTTGTGGTCGAATCTTATGGAGATTGCCTACGTATCATGACCCCGCATGAATCAGACATTGCATAGTTCGGACCAATAAAAGATAAACTATCAAATTTAAACACATTTTTCAACTTTCAAATTAAAACAAACTTGGTTGCAAAAGTTTAAAAACTAACCATACTAACAGACTTTTGAATCAAAGAATTACAAACTCAAAAACGAACATTCGGCTATTTATGACAAAACAGCATCACCTGACTTATTTATGACTCTTTTTATCGTTTTTCAAATTAGAAAACTCAATATTGCCAACACGGCCTTTCAACGCCTCGGTGACGAAGATTTTAAGGCTGTGTGGGTCAACTGGACCAAACCTTAAAAAATGACCCAAAGGTGGCTGTTTATGCAAAGTCAGCCTTCCGGCGTCCCTTTCGGGAACATTCGGCTATTTATGACAAAACAGCATCACCTGACTTATTTATGACTCTTTTTATCGTTTTTCAAATTAGAAAACTCAATATTGCCAACACGGCCTTTCAACGCCTCGGTGACGAAGATTTTAAGGCTGTGTGGGTCAACTGGACCAAACCTTAAAAAATGACCCAAAGGTGGCTGTTTATGCAAAGTCAGCCTTCCGGCGTCCCTTTCGGGAACATTCGGCTATTTATGACAAAACAGCATCACCTGACTTATTTATGACTCTTTTTATCGTTTTTCAAATTAGAAAACTCAATATTGCCAACACGGCCTTTCAACGCCTCGGTGACGAAGATTTTAAGGCTGTGTGGGTCAACTGGACCAAACCTTAAAAAATGACCCAAAGGTGGCTGTTTATGCAAAGTCAGCCTTCCGGCGTCCCTTTCGGGAACATTCGGCTATTTATGACAAAACAACATCACCTGACTTATTTATGACTCCTTTTTTTTCATCGTTTTTTTTTTCAAATTAGAAAAATCAATATTGCAAACACGGCCTTTCAACGTCTCGGGGACGAAGATTTTTAGGCTGTGGGGGTCAACTGGACCAAGTCTTAAAAAGTGACCCAAAGGTGGCTGTTTATGCAAAGTCAGCCTTCTGGCGTCCCTTTCGGGAACATTCGGCTATGTCTTGATAAAACAGCGTCACCTGACTTCTTTATGACAAAATTGAAATTTTGACATGTTTTTTTTATTATTATTATTATTTGTTTTTGGCTTTTTAGCAAAAAGGGGGGTTGGACCCGATGAGGGTTGCCTACGTATCTCACATCCGGTGAGAATCAAACCCGCGTAGTTCGGGCAAATAAACTATTTTTGAGAAGACCCTTTTCCATTTTCTATTTTTATTATTATTCTTTTTTTTCAAAACAATCAAATAGACTATTATTTTTCACTCATAACAAACAAACAAATTAACGAAAAACATAAAACATTCCTTCTTTTTTGAGAAGGCGGGGTTGGACCCGATGAGGGTTGCCTACGTATCTCACATCCGGTGAGAATCAAACCCGCGTAGTTCGGGCCAATAAAGAATAAGTAGGCAAATAATAATAAGCAGATGAACTAACCCCTTTTTTTGAATTGTCGTTTAAAAGAACTTCTTTAAAAGAAGCGAGGAAATATTATTTTTTGATTGATTTTCTTTTTAAAAGAAAGACTAATATTTTTTTTGAATTTTCGTTTTTTTTATTCTAAAGAAAAGAAGAAAATATCTTCGGAATTTTACCTTTAATATAAGAAATGCTTCTGAAAATGTTTTTTTTTTTTGAATTTTGAATTTTCTAAAGAAGAATCAAAATATTTTCGGATTTTTTTTATTTATCTATTTTATCTTTTGAATTTTGAACTTTCTTTTGAAATTTTTTTTTGGATTATATATATACTTATTTTTGGAACAAATAATAAAATCACATTCAACGCTGGACTCTTTTTATTTTTGTTTCTGGTATTTTCGTAGACAAACAAAATAAAAATAAAAATATTTTTTTTAAAAAAAAAACTAGACTCTTTTTCATTTTCATTTAATGGCAAAACAAACTATTTTCTTTAATATTTTAAAAAACACCAGACAGAACAATGATGATTTTTTTTTCTTTTATCCTTTGCTTTTAATATAACAAGACATTTTTTCATTTTCAAAATTTCGGCAGAGTTTCGACTCTACTCGGACTTCTATGCTGTTATTTTCTCCTTTTTTCACGATTTTCCTATATGTGGAAAATGATGACAACATACAAAATCTTTTTGAATTTTCATGCTTTGTTTTTATTTGTATTTTTTTTTATATTTATTATTTCTTTCAAAAATGTGGCATGGGAGACATAACGATTTCCAAGACTTCTTGGATTCCGCAAATGCTCCCCATGCGCTTTTCCCAACATATGAAGCGTGGGGGACATATGGGAATTCCAAGACTTCTTGGATTCCACAAATGTTCCCCATGTGCTTTCCCAAAAAGCAAGCGTGGGGGACATAGGGAATTCCAAGGCTTCTTGGATTCCACAAATGTTCCCCATGCTTTGATTAAAATAACATCATGCTGGAAATGACCAAATGACCCATACGCCCTTGACTAAATACAACATGTGGAAAAACGTGCGGCCTTCTTATTAAACGTGATCAACATAACAATTCACCCTTGAATAAGTACAACATGTAGCACATAGGATGCCAAAAGATGGTCTATTATTTTCAGGTTGCTTGTCCTAGACGGACCCAACCCCTGTGTTGAGTCCCCTAAGTCAAATGCACATGATGCAAATAAACGCTCCTACTAGGGATCCGGCATGAAGTTGAGTTATTCTAGGTTCAAAACCTGGGTATTTGTTCTAGACAGTGTACCCGAGCGGACAACTCGAGTCGAGGAGGGGGCTACGTACCGGGGACCCGCGGGATCGTCCGGCTTTGTAACTTGTCCGACCTCTTTCTTATTTCAGGTATTGATACTAACAGAATAGGGAGTCTCGGCCAGCGAGCTTCTCCCCGGAGGTAAGAAGTGAATGGTTTCGGCACAGTTTATATGTACAGTTCAAATAATATCAAAGCGGTAAAAGCAGCATTTAGCACATTAGGCTCAAAACATGTAATAAAATCAGATAATAAATAAAGCCAAATAATAACAATTATTCTAAGCTCGAATTCTTAACCCTGAACCAGTGGTTCTGGGTCTTATTCCCCAGCAGAGTCGCCAGAGCTGTCACACCTCCTTTTTACATACCCGTGAGGGGGCGCAGGGGAGTTTTTTCCAATTAAAGGACAATCGAAACGGGATTGGTTTAATTATTTCAGAGTCGCCACTTGGGAGATTTAGGGTGTCCCAAGTCACCAATTTTAATCCCGAATCGAGGAAAATAATGACTCTATATTATAGTCTGCGTACCAGAAATCCGGATAAGGAATTCTGTTAACCCGGGAGAAGGTGTTAGGCATTCCCGAGTTCCGTGGTTCTAGCACGGTCGCTCAATTGTTATATTCGGCTTATTTATCTGATTTTATACAAGTGTGAACTTATGTGCAAAATTTAACTTTTAACCGCTTTTATCATTTAACTGTTTTTATCAAGAATTTGCAACGTTGTGAAAATGTATCTCGAACCACGTTACAATCAATGTACCCGTGGTCGTCGACATACTTTGACTCCGTTGAGATTTGGATTTGGGTCACATCGATGCGCACCCGAGTTTAAGGAAATTGAATTATTAAAGGCGTGCCTAACGCAACTAGCGTATTGTCATTTTGGGGAAGGCCGTAAAATTCGCTAACCGGCCTGTCCCGAATTCTAAGTGTTTTAATATATATACATTTAGAGGGCCCCGCAACTTTGTATTTTTTATTTGTCGAGGCTCATCTCATTTTATTTTTTATTAGAATTTGCAACGTCATGGGAATGCATCTCAGACCACGTCACAGTCAATGTACCCGTGATTAGAGACACATTTCGATTCCGTTGAGATTTGGATTTGGGTCACATAAATGTGCACCCGAGTTTAGGGAGATAACATTATTAAAGGCGCGCCTAAAGCAACTAGCGCATTATTATTTTGGGCTAGGGCCGTGAAATTTGTTAAACGGCCCGTCCCGGAATCTAAGTATTTAATGCATATATTTTGTGAGGGCCCCGCAATCTGTCCCTTTATTTGGCGAGGCTTGTCTCATTTTATTTATTTTTTTATTATTATTATTATTATTTTTTATTTATTATTATTTTTTTATATTTTTAAAGGGATGCCATTTTTACGCCTTTAACCATACTAAACCTTACAACCTCTTTACAAATACGATCTCATAACTTGTCAAGATTTAATAAAAGAAGTTAAGCGAATGAGTGTTTCAGGCGTAGTAACAACAGGTACTAATACTAATTTTGTCTAAATAAACTAAGACAATGAAGGGCCGAGCGAATCGACGTCAAACTGTGTCTTAGGACTACTAATACAACTAAATCAAATGACATCAAGTAAACAATAATAACATAACGCAAAATGAGCAAAAATGCGTACGATGAAAACATAAGCAGAAAATTATCATACCAATTTATATATTGCATTTTTTGAACATTCCGTAACATTTCCTCGTCTAATGCTTAAAGTTTACTAACCTGGACAGACAGAGACAGATAGAGCCATGGACCAAACCTCAACATCGACTTCAACGAATAACCGCGACCGGGAAACCATAGAAAAGGTTATCAAAGCTCGGACGGAATAGCTCGCGCCAGAGACTCGAACACGAACGGACTAACAATGAGTCATGGCTACAACTGACTTTTCCAGGCGGTCATTTGGGCGTGGGGGAGCTGAACGGAAGAGCAGCGAGGGCCGGATTCAATGGAGGATCGTCGGACTAGTTTTTTTTTTTGGTTACGACGAAGGATAAGAAATGTCCGTGGGCTGGTGGTTTGGATGTAGCGTCGACGGGCAGTGATGAACCCGAACCACAGCAGCAGTGGCTGCTGCTCGAACAACGCAACAATGGTGACAGCAGTAGGGTCGACGAGCAGTAGAGCTTGTTGGCTGAGGAGGAGAGGTTGTTTGACGATGAGGGAGTGAAGCTGGGGGCAGTGACGACGAAGGCGAAGCAGCAGTACTCGCCGGATTTAATGGAGGATGGAAGCGATGGTCGTTCGGACGTGAGGGAGTGGCGTCGCGACTGGTTTTTGGGTTGCGACGGGTGTGATGGAGCTGGGCGTCGTTGGTGGTGGTGTTGAACTGGTTTTTGGACGTGAGGGCGACTAGTTTGGTCGTTTTCTGGACCGGGGATGCGACGCGGGGAAGTAGGGTTCTTGTTTGGTGCTGCTGGAGGGTCGTTTGGGTGGTTTAACGGAGGGGTCGTGACGGGGAGTGTTCGAGCGTGGGGAGGGGGGTCCGGTGGTTGAAGGGCTTCTCCTTTTGTCCGGTTTTTTGCTCTTTCCTCCTTTTTTAAGAAGAAAGAGGAACAGTACTCTTTTTCCCAAATTTTCGACAGTCTCCTCTTGGTCCCATGTGTTTGTCCGTGTTTTTGTAATACAATGCCCATGAAAATGAGCCCCACGCGTGGTGGGGTTCGAGGCATATGTCCCCCACGCGTGGTGGGGTTCCCCACGTGTCCTGGACACGGTTTATTATGGGCTAGGTCCGAAAATTAGGCCTAAAACCGGGTAGTTTGAACCCGAATATTATTCTTTTGCCCGGACCCGAGAAATAGGAAAACGTTGCTTAACTAGTCCTATGTAAACAAAATAACTACCAAAAATAAGACTAGTATTTAAGCAAAACTATATCTTTTTAAATATTTTTCAAGATTTAAAATAGCTACAAAATATTAATAAAACTATTTTTGTAATTTTCGTTTTTTTAAATATTAAGATAAAATATGAAGTAATATTTTTTGTATTTTTCAAAGTTAAAATGACTATAGAATATTAATAAAACTATTTTTTTTGTAATTTTCGTTCTTTAATAAAGACAAAAATATGAAGTAATATTTTTTGTATTTTTTCAAAATTATAATGACTGCAAACATTAATAGAACTATATTTTTTTGTAATTTTCGAATTTATATAAAGTACCAAAATAAAGTACAATTTTTGTATTTTTCAAGTTTATGAGAGATACATAAACTAAAATTTATATATATTTTTTTGAAATTTTCTTTTTTGCAACGAAATAAAGTAAAAATAGTTAAAATAGCTATACTAGACCCAATTTCACATATTCACGCTAAAAATGTGAAAATTCTCGGGGAGGGTCAAAAATCACGTGCTTACAAGGATGATGATATCGAAGTTGAAAATGGTTTGGACAATACTGCAAAGCTCAGTGGCTAAAGATGCCAACTTTGATAAAATGGGAGGACGCTCCGTTCCTTGGTTAGCAAGAGAGAAGCTTGTGGTGGCTTATTTTGTTGTCATTTCTGTTGTCCGGATTATTCTTAGGGTTGTAATCCGAATATTGTCTTGTGTCAAACCTTCTTATCTTTCCATTTTGTCATATCAGTTTGTTTAAGTTTTGTCAAGGCTGTGTTAGGATTTTATTCTGCTTGTTTTGTTTGTTTTATTATTCAAACCATTTCGCCAGTAGTCTAATACAAAAGCCGGTCTTTTATTATTTCCAGTTTTCTTTTGATTAGTCCTTTTATCATTTTTATTCAAACGCCGATTCTAGTGACATGACATGCGCACACAGTTTGGGCCTAATCTTAAAAGTTAATCATTAAACCCTGGGAAGGGGATCAAAGCATTTAAAGGAAATAAAACGGTTTGAGATTATTTGAAGCCCGAGTCATGTGGAACTGGGGCAAGTAAAACATAAAGAAAACCGTTAAATGCAAGATTCGCCAAATTGGCATGAGGGTCGTGCATGAGAGTGAGAGTGTCGCCCAGCAGTGCTTTAGAAATGACAAATGAAAAAGCAAGTGTTTAACATAATTGTCAAGTCCAGCACCATCGGAAGAGACTATAAATCTATGTTCAATTGTGTTGTTTGCACTTGGCATGTTTTGAAGACTGGAATGACGAAGGCATTTTGTTCTGCTACCTAAACACTTTATCTTTTGTTACCCCTTTTGAGCTTTATTTGTTTTTCTTTCGTACCCCTCATTCGGAATCAATAGCAACGACTAGGAAATATGAGCCTGGAAGGTAAAAAAAAATCAACAAAAAACGAAAAAAAGAAAAAAGAAAAATGATAACAAAAAAAAGGTCAGATGAAAAAAGAGGAATTGGGAACTATGATTGACCTGATTCCTCAAAGAGGATACGTAGGCGCTTCACGGCTCAGTCATAGTTTTGAAAAATAAAAAAAATCAATTAAAATATCCCCAAGCAAGAAACTGGGGCAAAGGTCGCGTTCATTGTAAATAAATCTAGTTCCGAAGGTTGTAACTTTGAACCCAAAATTGATTTTTATTTTTTTGAGCCTTTAATACCCTTTCTTTCTAGCCCTATCCAAAAAACTCACATTACGGTCCAAAGAAAGACCTTCTGATAAGTCTTCAAAAGATGCCAAGTCAGACGAATGAGAGTCTTACCGGCGAACATAACATTCTGTTCCACAACAGAAAGGAGTCTAATCTCCAGCAGAGAGAGTCATACCGGCAACACTCCAAATCCCCAGCTGGAAAGTGATACAAATGAGAGAGTCTTATCGGTGAAAATCTGCACGGACACCATAAGGCGATGAAAGCTGAGAGAAAAACCAAAATAAGAGAGACTTGATAGTGAAAACCCTTCGGGCACTACAAGTCGAATAAGATTGAGAATCAAATGGGGAATTGCCAATTGAAGATCTTGAAAGATGATTGACAGCGGAGGATAGGCCATATGTGCATGTCATGACCATTAGAGTCGGTATCTGCGTTTGATAGGTTTTTATTTATAGTTTCTTTTGTTAAAGAGTCATCTTTTCCTTTGTCTTTTTATTCTATTCCCTTTTATCTTTTCCTTTCATAGAAAAATTCTCCAGTTGAGTCTGTTTGGTTAGAACAAGTGAGAAATGACTTCAAAATAGGCCATCAGCTTTCCAAGATGAGATCTGACTAATACATCCAAGTGGTATAGTCAGCAAGGAACAAGCGCGAGGCCAGTGACAAGAAAGATATCTCCAGCAAAAGGAAATTGACAAAAGGACTGACGAGTGTCAAGAGGGATATCCTTGCCAAAAACCAAAGGTCATAAACCTCAAGGCCGAGACCCGTGGACAAAGCAAGGAGAGCAATGAACATGATTTGGGAAATTCATGCGAGACTAAAAGGTCGGGAAAATGCAAGTTTCCGAGCCATGCCACGAAAGAAGAGGGATATCCCCAGCAGAAAGGGATTGTCCCCAGCAAATAATATCATCCCCAACAAGTTGTGGAACACACAGCAAGGAAGGAGAAAGGGAAAACCATCCACGTAGGAGTATCACAACCAACCACCACGTTTTAAACTAACAATTTTTGTTTGATTTGAAACAGGTAAAGAAAATGGCATTGATGCCAGAAATGCATGCCACAAGGGATATCATCAAAACTGGGGCAGAAAATTTTCCTTCCATTTAGAAAATTTTCTGGAAGTCAGGTACCCATTTGGGGAAGAATAAATATAACACCAGTTTCAAGGGAAGTGGTCTCTGAACTAGTATTGCCCCCAACATAATAAGTTTCAATGGAGGAAGTTGTTCCCCAGCAGACAGAACAAAGGGATGAATCTTGTGCTCAGAAAAGCAAAAGGCCAGTATCATTCCCAACAGCCTTTCGAAGAGTGAAGCACTAGTTCTGAAAGAATCAGAATCTCCCAGCAGTGTTATCCTCGACAGTGTTATCCACAGCTGATAACATTTTATCCCTCAACAGGTAAGTAAATAATTCCCCAACAGTGTTATCCCCAACAGTCTCGAGGAGTCCAACACAAGTTTAGTAAAAATAGGTATCCTCGGCGGTTCCTTTCGGGGAAAGGCAAAACGAGTCGTAAGGGAGGTAGTATTCGAAGGAAGAAGCTATGTAAAAAAAAGAAAGAAAAAAAAGAAAAAAAAAAGAAAAGAAAGAGAAAAAAGAAAAAGGGGGAAGTAGCTTGCAGAGGAATGAAACATCCTACTCAAAAGGAAGTAATTTTGGAAGGAGTAAGATAACATATTTACTCAACAGAGTTATCCACAGCAGTGTTATCCCCAGTGGATCATCGAGATGTAGAAGCATCCTCGACAGAGTTTCGGGCAACCCAGAGTGGGTAAGGAAGAAAAGGAAAAGTCATCCCCATCAAAATAATCCCCAGCAGTTTCGAGGGAAGACAACACAGGTAAGTAAATAATTCAGGAAGAAGGAAATGGTTCACGCATAGGAGATGCATTTCCTCCTAAGTTTAGTTTCACCCATAGGAGATGCATTTCCTCCTAAGTTTGTTTTAGTTTCACCCATAGGAGATGCATTTCCTCCTAAGTTTAGTTTCACCCGTAGGAGAGGCATTTCCTCCTTAATTTTTTTTTACCCATAGGAGAGGCATTCCCTCCTAAGTTTGAAATCAGGAGTCCGCCTGGAGAATAGAGACATTCAATTTCAAATTTAGCAATCAGGAGTCCGCCTGGAGAACAGAGACATATTTTTCAAGTTTGACGTCAGGAGTCCGCCTGAAGAACGGAGACATACAGTTTAAATTTCAAAAGTTAGGAGTCCGCCTGGAGAATAGAGACATTCAATTTCAAATTTAGCAATCAGGAGTCCGCCTGGAGAACAGAGACGTACTTTTCAAGTTTGACGTCAGGAGTCCGTCTGAAGAACGGAGACATACAACTTAAATTTTAAAAGTCAGAAGTCCGCCTGGAGAATAGAGACATTCAATTTCAAATTTAGCAATCAGGAGTCCGCCTGGAGAACAGAGACGTACTTTTCAAGTTTGACGTCAGGAGTCCGCCTGAAGAACGGAGACATACAGCTTAAATTTTAAAAGTCAAGAGTCCGCCTGGAGAATAGAGACATTCAATTTCAAATTTAGCAGTCAGGAGTCCGCCTGGAGAACAGAGACATACTTTTCAAGTTTGATGTCAGGAGTCCGCCTGGAGAACAGAGACATACAATTTCAAATTTAGCAATCAGGAGTCCGCCTGGAGAACAGAGACATACTTTTCAAGTTTGACGTCAGGAGTCCGCCTGAAGAACGGAGACATACAGCTTAAATTTTAAAAGTCAGGAGTCCGCCTGGAGAATAGAGACATTCAATTTCAAATTTAGCAGTCAGGAGTCCGCCTGGAGAACAGAGACATACTTTTCAAGTTTGATGTCGGGAGTCCGCCTAGAGAACAGAGACATACAGTTTAAATTTCAAAAGTCAGGAGTCCGCCTGGAGAACAGAGACATACTTTTCAAGTTTGATGTCAGGAGTCCGCCTGAAGAACAGAGACATACAATTTAAATTTCAAAAGTCAGGAGTCTGGTTGGAGAATAGAGACATTCAATTTCAAATTTAGCAATCAGGAGTCCGCCTGGAGAACAGAGACATACTTTTCAAGTTTGACGTCAGGAGTCTGCCTAAAGAACGGAGACATACAGTTTAAATTTCAAAAGTCAGGAGTCCGCCTGGAGAATAGAGACATTCAATTTTAAATTTAGCAATCAGGAGTCCGCCTAAAGAAAGGAAAGGCATTTTGTTTTAAAAGTTGTTGTTGAAGTTGGGAGCCCGCCCAGATAACAGAGGCATACATTTCAGTCTTTACATTTCAAGTATCGAAGTTGGGAGCCCGCCCATAGAACAAAGGCATACATTTTTCAAGTGTTGAAGTTGGGAGCCCGCCCATAAAACAGAGGCATACATTTCAAGTGTTGAAGTTGGGAGCCCGCCCATAAAACAGAGGCATACATTTTTCAAGTGTTGAAGTTGGGAGCCCGCCCATAGAACAGAGGCATACATTTCAGTCTTTTCATTTCAAATGTTGAAGTTGGGAGCCCGCCCATATAACAGAGGAATACATTTCAGTCTTTTCATCTCAAGTGTTGAAGTTGGGAGCCCGCCCACATAACAGAGGAATACATTTCAAGATCAAGTCAGAGGACAATAAAACAGAGGGTTACAACAGGAATCACCAGCAGGAAACAATAAAAATCCCCAGCACCAGGAAGCAAAATGTTGCAACAAGAGGTCCCAGCACAAACTCAAGTGCATGTGTACAAAGGAAGAAAATCATCGGAAGAAAAGCACCGTAAGAAATGCAAGCAGACAAGAAAGCAAGGCAACAAGAACCAATTGCAGTCTAGCCTAGCTTCTTGTTTTCTTTTAAGCATGGTGTAACAAGGAGATCGGTAAGCAATGGTAATAGCATGCAACAACAATAACATTGCAGTCCCACGGTAGTCCCAGCTACCAAAACCTCCCGAACTACATTGACCTGATTCCTGTTAAGCCCAGGATATGTAGGAAACCTCTGAAGCAAAGGTTCGGTCAAAATCTTTCAAAAAATGCTTCACACGGAGTACTCGAACGGGCAAAAATCGCTCGTATTCGCTCACTTCATCTTTGCACGAAAACCCTTCGTGTTTTCGGACAAAGAGGGGCAGCTGTGAGCACGTGATTTTTGCCCTATATGAGAATTACTCCCAAAAATTCAAAATAAAATAATTTTACTTGGTGTGCAATTTTGAGAATTTTGTGACATTTTTGGATAATTATTTGTATTTGTTTGTGCATGTTTATTTGTTAAATTAATATAAAAAAAATACAAAAAATATGTCGCATTTGCATTTAGGATTTGGTCCTACAATTGTTAGTAATTAAGTTTGTCTTACAAAAATTGAAAAATTGCAAAAATAGGCATTTTTTGCATTTTTAGCATTTAATGTCCAAATATACAATTTTATGCTTAATTGCTACTTAATTATGCGTTAATTGTTATTAGGAATTAATTTGCGCTTTTATAACTTAACTTAGTTCTTAATAATAATTTAAGTATTTTATAATTTAGTTCTAGAAAAAATAAAAGAAGAAAGAGAGCAAAAATACAAAGAAAAATCGGATTGGGCCATTTCTTCAAATTTCAACCCCAAGTCCAAACAATTGTCCAATCTTCCCCACGACCCGGTCCATTTCAAACCGGGTCAACCCGGTCCATAACCCAACAACCTATTATCTTGCATTTCAAAAAATAAAACAAAATAAAAAATAAAAAAAATGAAAAAACCCTAAAAACTATACTAACTACCCGCACCCCCCCCCCCTTCTCTATCTCTCTTCTTCTTCTTCCTCAAGCAAAATACCCAAGACCCAACCATGGCCTCCCCTCCATCCTCACCTCCAAACAGACCCCTCCAGCCCTTCCCCCTCACCCCGTCACTCTCACGACACACACACACATTGTTGCGTCGTCTTCCTCCTTCAACCAAGCAACCTTCGACGAATTGCGTCATTGTTACGTCGTCTTCTTCTCCATGTCGCTGCTGCTTCCCTTCCTCCTTCCAGCTTCTTCGTCGCTGCTACAGTAGTGCTGCTGCTACAGTTGAGCAGCGTGGTCAGCTCCTCCGTCGATGCTGCCGGCGTTTCTGCTTCACGCCGCTTCTTCTTCAGCCCACGTCGCCGCGGCTTCCCCTCCTCCTTCCGGCTGCGTCATCTTCTTCGTTCTCGTCAAGGATTCGTTTGGTTTTCGTTTGAGTTTGTTGTGTGTTGTTTTGAGTTCAAGAGGAAGGGGAGTTTATCGTTGAAGGCAAGATCCGTTAGGGCATTGGTAGTCTTGGTACGATAATCATTTTTCGGACAGATTTGTTTCATTCAAGATCTTCGTCGTTGGTCATTTACGGTTAGTTGGTTTAAGTTTTATTTCGTCCGTATTTTGTTTGATATTTTCAGATTTGGAATTAGCATAAGTTTGCTTTATTTTTTTTTATTTTTTTACTTATTTTTAGATAAACGTTGTTAGTTTAATTATATTATTGTTAGATTTAAGTTGAAGATTCAATTTAATTATTTTCAGTTTGTTTTATTAATTTTAAGAGGATTTAGTTTTAATATAGAAAGGTATTAGTTTAAATCATTTAAAATCCGTTTGTTTGTTGTTAATATAGACTTAATTCGTATTCATTTTTGAAGTTGGTTTTAATTAAGTGATTTAATGTGAAGTTATGTTTTGGTTTTTAATTTTTGGATCATGTATCTTTGTTATAATTTTTGTTGGATTTAGTTAAGAAAAATTAATTGGTTATTTGAAGATTAGTGATTTGAATATATTTATTTGTTTGTTTAAGTTTAATTCGAAGTTTGAACAAAGTTTGTTTGTTATTGTTATTGAATATTTTCATTCATGTTCATACTTTGTTTGGTTGATCTTGAATCCGAAATTTGTATAGTTTGATTTCTTGTTTATCATTTATGATTATTTCTTGAATTTGTCTCATAATCTTGTTTAAGTTTAATATAGGAATTGTTGGTTGTAATGTTGTTAGATTTAATTTTAAGTTTAAATGATCATTGAATTTAGAAATCTGAATATATTTGTTTGTTGTTGTTATGGTTATTGAATCTGAAAGTAGGTTTGTTTGTTGCTAAAATATTATTCAATCAAATTTTAGTTGTTCTTTGTTGTTCAATTTGTGTTCATGTGATTTGTTGTTGAAATGTTGAAGAAGTCATGTTCATGTGATTTGTTGTTGAAATATTGAAGAAATCATGTTCATGTGATTTGTTGTTTGAACATTGTTAGAAATTGATCATATTGTCTATATTTTGGTTAAGTTTGATTAATTGATTGTTATAGCTGATGGGGTAGTTTGGTAATTTGTAGTACGTTCAGGGGTAAAATGGTAATTGTAATAAGGTCGGAGGGGTAGTTTGGTAATTGAAAATTTTGTAATTCTTTATATTAAGCATGGGGGACAAAATGTAATGGGGTAGGTTTGTGATATAGTTGTTTAATATAAAGGGGGGGCAAGACAAAATTTAGTGGGGAGGAATCTTGTATTTGTTTAGTGAAAGCATGGGGGACAAAATATAATGGGGTGGGGTTGATATATTTATTTAATGTAATGGGGATGAGTGGGAAGATAATGGGTTTGGTAGGAGAAAATGGGTTAATTTTAATTGATTAAAAGATTGATGGGAAGGGATATAAGTAGAAGTCTTGAAATCAGAAGAGATAGACAAAGAAGAGAATAACAGAGAGGAACGAATCTGAAGAAAAAAAAAAGAACAGATAGACAGAACAGAAAAACACAAACAGAGAAAAAAAAGAGCTGAATAATTAAGAGAGAAAAATTCCGAAAAATATTCAAACCTTCAAATAAAAAAAAACAAAAAAAATATTCTGCTTTCTTTCATTGTTTGAAATCAGCATTAATTGTTGTTGTTTCATAAAAGTTGGAAGCATTTGTTTTGGGATTACTACTCCACCGGTCTGTTACTGGGTTGTTACTGTTGCTGGGCTGTTGTTGCTGTGTTGTACTGTTATTACTGCTGCTGATTCTCATCTTCATTTTCTTTTGCTTCCAATATCAGGTACACAACTGAAAAGCTGGTTATTGTAATCCGAATATGAAGCATGAATACGAAAAATGAAGAGTTGAAATTCTGAATTAGCTTTAATTATATTCTGATTTTTATTTGTATGTACAAATTATTTAGCTTGCAAAAAATCAGAATCATGTAGCTATTTAATACACATAGTGGAACATTCGACGATAGCTTCACAGTTGAACTATCTGCATATATTGCCTAAATAAATAAATGGTGTAGTAACTCCGCCTAGTCAAAAAAGTAAAACGAATAGGCCATTTAGGAACTCGGTAGGAATATTGTTTAGTTAAATAATATTGGTTAATTTTAGCATGTAAATGGTCTATGATTAAAATTAGATTGCTAAGTTTTTTTTTAATTTGACAAACTGAGAACATACCTAGTATAATGTAACTAGGTAGTAGCATGTAAATAAATTAAGACATTTTCTCTTTTATTTTGTAGAGACAAATTTAATAAGAGAAAAATGTAGGCATTTTAGGACTGTCCTTTAAAAAATAAAATGAGATGAGCCTCGCCCAATAAAATGCACCAATTGCGGGGCCCTCAATAAATGTTTAATTGAATATTTAGAATTCGGGATGGACTGTTTAGTGAATTCCATGGTCTTACCCAAAGTAAATGATACGCTAGTCGCTTTAGGCGCGCCTTTAATAATTTAATTTTCTTAAACTCGGGTGCACATTTATGTGACCCAAATCCAAATCTCAACAGAGTTGAAATATGCCCACAACCACGGGTGCATTGATGTGACGTGGTTCGAGATGTGTTTCCACGATGTTGCAATTCTTGATAAAAATAACAATAAATGATAAAAGCGGTTAAAAGTTAAATTTTGCACATAGGTTCAACATGTATTAAATCAGATAATCAAGCCGAATATGACAGTTGAGCGACCGTGCTAGAACCACGGAACTCGGGAATACCTAACACCTTCTCCCGGGTTAACAGAATTCCTTATCCGGATTTCTGGTACGCAGACTGTAATATGAAGTCATTCTTTTCCTCGATTCGGGATTAAAATTGGTGACTTAGGACACCCTAAAATCTCCCAAGTGGCGACTCTGAAATAAATAAATAAATCCCGTTTCGATTGTCCTTTAATTGGAAAAAACTCCTATGCCCTCCGCGGGGGCGGAAAAAGGAGGTGTGACACAAACAAGTACACAAAAGGGGTTCAGGGGAATAGGGATGTTGCAAAGAGCCTATGTGCTTAGGCATTTAGCTAATTCTAGGCATGCACAGCAATAGAGAGTGTTGTTATACTTACAAATAAACAAGAATACACAACATATGATAGTGACATAGTGGGTTATGATTCCAAGGGAATCAAGTTTGAGCCATAGACAATAATACTTAATAATGTCATGCCTCAAACAAACCATTAGCATCAAACACATTGGGGTAGGGGGTTTGGGATGAATAATAGGAAGAAAATTACAGCATGCTAAAGTAAATTCTGAACTAAACACAAGCAATAGGCAGACATGCAAGTGAAGGTATTAAATAAACACATTGTTGTGGTTGCTGAAAACCTTAATCAGGACATACTAGTTTCAAAGAAGCAAAATACAATAGTAGTAGTACTTGAAAGAAAGCAGGCCACAGTACAAGTAACAAGAGAGAGTGCTTTTTGAATGTGAGTGTGAGTTCAGAAGACTAAGAGTGTTCGTGTGTCTGTGTCAATAAAAGAGCATGGTATTTATAGTTTGAAAACAGGCAGAGAATAAGGCAAGAAAATAACCATGTACCAATTAAAATCAATCAGTAGAAGAACTTCCTTTAATTAAGGAGTTCAAACTTAAACGGTAATGAACAAAAATCATTTAAGGAAAGAAATCAAATAAGCATCTTGTGCAAAGTAAACAATTAGGGGTAAATACATAGGAGTTTAATTAAGGGAAGGATCTTTGAAATACACAGTTAAACACATAAGGTAAAAATCAACCAGTACATAGTAAATCAAGGAGTCAGAGATTCAAATTTACTGGTTCATGAATAAACCAAGTCAGAAAGGCTAAGGAAAGTTTTCAAATCAAACCAAGAAACAGGAAAATTAGTAAAACAAGGAAAGAATCAATCAGACTTACACAAGGAGGTCTGAAATCAGTCAAAAATTGAAAGTCATTTTAGAGGAGAAGCTCACCATATATAAAGAGCACACAAGTATTAGGCATGCGAGATTGAATTTAGGACAAAGAAAAGTGTCATGCAATTGCAAAATCAGTAAGTAGTGGACTATAGGAACATAGTAGTCACATATGCCAATTTCAATAACTCAGCAACGGAGAAGGGAGAGAGTATCAAATAGCATGCAAAGGGTCTAGTAGAAAGACCTTAGAAGAGTTTAGCAGGGATTCAGAATCATATAAAGAAACAAAAGATTTTGATATTCAGTCGAGCAACAGATGAAGCAACTTCAGAAACTCAAATAGGTCCAAAGAAATTAGGGTTTTGAAACCAAACAAGTTCAGAGATGAGGGACAAACAAGTCACATAGCAAATAATTTCAGAACTCGAATGAACCCCAAATCTTAGGGTTTTTGCCATCAATTGGGTGTAGAGATGAAAGACAAGAGAATCAGGCAAAAATATCAACAAAGAAAATAAAATCAGAAACCGTAAGAAAGAACTTAAGACTTTAAAACACAGTAGAAGAATCAACATAAGAAACATAGTAGAAGAACAACATAAGAAACACTGTAGAACATGCTAAAGATCAGAGAAACTTCTAAATAACTTGCCAAAACCCTAAATCGGAAAAGATAAAGGTTTTGAAAGCAGAGTTTTGAAAGAAACTTTGAGAAAGCGTTTGAAAGTTTAGGGAAACATGGATCTAGAACAGATCTAAAGAAATCAGAAGAACCTCAAAAGTTAGGGTTTCAGAAGAACCCCGATGGTGAGAAAGGCTTGGAAAGTCATTGATCTAAGAAGGAGAAGTCGAGATCAGGCTCGAATAGCCATGGCTGGCCTGTGCAAGGTCGGAGACGGCCATAGAACTCGAATCGAACAAAGTCTAGGCCAAGCTTCTTCAGGGTCAGGCCTTGAAACTATAGTAAACAGGCGTGTAGGAGTTATAGGAGGCCGGTATAGGACTTCAATGGCCTTGGAAGCCATGGATTCCGGTGATTTTAGGGTGGAAGCAGAGGAATGCGGCTAGGGTTTGAGGGGAGCTTGAGAGAGAACTGGGAGAAAGGGGGGATTCAAGGGCGGCTACAAAAGGGAAATGATTAGGTTTAGGGGTTAGGTCGGGTTAAAAAAGGAAACGGTTAAGGGTGGTCGTTGATCATTTTGATCAACGGTCTAGATTGAAGGGGAATCCAGGCGGGTTATTTTAAAGGGTCGTGGGTCGGGTAGATTTAGGATTTTGGCTGGATAATTGGATTTGAAATTGGGTTTAATTAGGGTGTCAAATCTGGCTAAAATTGAAATGCAAATGGGCTAACGTTTAAATAGCCATTTTTCCTTTATTTATTTTATAAAAAATAGTAAAATAATTTTTGGAAATAAATTAAAGGTACTAAAATGATTAATAATACATAATTATCAAATTAAAAATACTGGAGTTGATTTTATAAATATAATTACAATTAAATCTTGAAAGAGGCCAATATTGCAATTATATACAATTTAGCTTTAAAAATACTAAATAAATTTGTAAAAATATGCAAAAATTATGCTAGCTATATTTTAATATAAATATGAGAATTCAATAAATGAATCATCCAAAATGATAATTTTGGAGATAATTATTGGATTTTTCTTGATAAAATAGGGCAATAAATTGATTTAAAATTTTTTAAAAATTAAGAGAAAAATAATAAAACCTTGGGACATACTTATATAGGCACATACATGCTATTTTGAGAGTATTTTTCATATTAAAAATATACAGGGAAAAATTAGGTATCAACAATGAGTTGTTTCCCAAGAAGCACCTGATTTAACGTCGTGGCACGACGTATGTTACCATCAAATCACTTTAAATGGAGCAGTGCCACCACGTGGCTGTCATCAATATTTCCAAGGTAGTGCTTGAATCTATGCCCATTAACTCTTAAGACTTCCCCATTTTTATTTTCAAGTCAAGTGCACCAAACGCAGTCACAAACACCACTTTAAAAGGTCCACTCCATTTCGACTTAAGCTTTCCCGAAAACAGACGTAATCGTGAATTGAACAAGAGAACCAAACCACCCACTTTAAACTCCTTTCCACGAACATACTTATCATGAAGGTACTTCATCTTGTCCTTATACAAGGATGAACTAGAGTAGGCATGGAATCGGAATTCATCAAGTTCATTAAGCTGCTCCACACGAAGATTTGCTGCCACAACCCATTCAAGATTCAACTTCCTGAAAGCCCACATGGCCTTGTGCTCTAACTCAACCGGTAGATGGCAAGCTTTCCAAAATACCAACTGATACGGAGACATACCAATCGGAGTTTTGTAAGCAGTCCTATAAGCCCATAGAGCATTATCCAATTTCTTTGACCAATCGATTCTATTTGCATTGACCGTTTTTGACAATATACTCTTGATTTCCCTATTTGAGACTTCAACTTGGCCACTCGCCTGAGGATGATAAGGAGTAGAAACTTTGTGATTGACACCATACTTTGCAAGCAAAGTGTCAAAAGCTCGATTACAAAAATGAGACCCCCTCCCCATCACTTATGATTGCTCGAGGAGTGCCAAACCTAGTAAAAATGTTCTTCTTGAGGAATGCAACAACACTTCGGGCCTCATTGTTGGGCAAAGCGACGGCTTCAACCCACTTTGAAACATAATCAACTGCCACTAGAATGTATGTGTTCCCACACGAACTAACAAATGGGCCCATGAAATCAATGTCCACACATCAAAAATATCAACTTCAAGAATGGTATTGATAGGCATCTCATCTATCTTCAAAATTCCACCCGCTCTTTGACATTCGTCGCATCTCTTCACAAGTTCACTTGCATCTTTGTACAAGGTTGGCCAATAAAACCCACAACTAAGAACCTTTGAAGCGATCATCGCCCCACCGTGATGACCACCATAGGGGGAGGAATGACAAGCCTCTAAGATACTCAACTGCTCCTCCTCCAGGACACACCTTCGGATCACACATCCGTGCAGATCTTGAACAAGTACGGCTCATCCCAATAAAAGTCCAAACTATCTCATTTGAGCTTCTTCCTTTGGTTAGAAGAGAGCTCACACGGGATTATACCAGTCACAAGGAAATTAGCAACATCCGCAAACCATGGCATGCCATTCACCGACACAGAAAGAAGTTGCTCATCGGGAAATGAATCATTGATCTCTAGGCCATCATGAGGCCTCCCCTCCTCCTTCAAGCGGTACAAGTGGTCCACCACTTGGTTTTCACTACCCTTCCGGTCTGCAATCTCCAAATCAAACTCTTAAAGTAACAAAACCCATCACATCAGCCTAGCTTTGGAATCCTTCTTCGTCATCAAGTACCGGAGTGCGGCATGATCGGTATGAACTATGATCTTGGCACCTATGACATACGGCTGAAATTTCTCCATTGCGAACACAATAGCCAAAAGTTCTTTCTCAGTCACCGTGTAGTTCACTTGAGCATCATTCATTGTCTTGCTCGCATAATACACCAGATGAAACATTTTGTTCACTCTTTGACCCAAGACCGCCCCAACTACAACATCACTCACGTCACACATAAGCTCGAAAGGCAAGCTCCAATTGGGTGCGGTAATAATAGGACTGGTGGTCAACTTGTGCTTGAGAAGTTCACAAGCTTGCATACATCTCTCATTGAACACGAACTTGGCATCTTTTTTCAATAACTTGCACAAGGGATTAACTACCTTCGAAAAGTCCTTGATAAATCTCCGGTAGAACCCCGCAAGCCCAAGAAAACTTCTAACTCCCTTGACAGAAGTAGGGGAAGGAGCCTTGAAATCATTTCAATTTTTTCTTTGTCCACCTCTATACCATGTTGTGAAATTTTATGGCCAAGGACTATTCCCTCTTCAACCATGAAATGACATTTCTCCCAATTAAGCACAAGATTGGTTTCTTCACAACGGGCCAACACCCTATCAAGATTGTTCAAACATTCATCAAACGAGTCACCCACAACACTGAAGTCGTCCATGAACACCTCCAAAATGTCCTCCACCATGTCGGTAAATATGGCCATCATACACCGCGGGAATGTAGCCGGTACATTACACAACCCAAATGGCATCCTAGAAAAGGAAAAGGTACCATACGGACAAGTAAAGGTGGTCTTCTCCTGATCTTTTGGAGCAATCAAAATTTGGTTGTACCCAGAATACCCATCCATGAAACAGTAGAAGGCACACACAACAAGTCTGTCTAGCATCTGATCAAGAAAAGGCAATGGAAAGTGATCCTTGCGGGTCACTTTATTCAACTTGTGGTAATCCCTGCACACTCTCCACCCGGTGACAGTTCTGGTAGGAATCAACTCATTTTGCGCATTGGTAACCACGGTCATGCCACCCTTCTTCGGCACACATTGCACTGGTGAAGTCCAAGAGCTATTAGAGATGGGGTACACAACCCCAGCATCCAACCACTTGATCACCTCCTTTTTCACAACTTCTTGTATTGCCTCGTTCAACCTCCTTTGATGTTCCAAGGAGGGCTTTGCATCATCTTCAAGAATAATCTTATGCATACAAAAGGCAGGGCTTATCCCCCGAATATCAGCTAAGGTCCATAAAATTGCCTTCTTCCGCTTTTGGAGCACTGCCAATATGGCATCTACATGCATGTTAGTAAGACAAGAAGAAAGAATAACTGACAAAGTTGAACTAGGGCCTAAGAATTCATACCTGAGGTGTGGAGGCAACGACATCAACTCCAACACCAGAGGTTCCTTGATTGAGGGCTTTGTTGGTGGAGTCTTCCTATTTTCAAGATCCAAAGAGAGTTTCCGAGGCTCATAAGAGTAAGAGCTCATTCCATGTAAAGCATTGACACACTCTACTCGGCATTCATCCTCATTTATATCAAGATTCAACAATACCGCCTCAAGAGGGTCCTCCACATTGATCAATGCACTAGTATCATCAACTATCACTACCGTGACAAGATCCACAAAAGAGCACACTTCAGAATTGTTGGACTGCTTCATTGACTTGTATACATGAAAGACCACTTTCGCATCACCCACCCGGAAGGTGAGTTCCCATGCTTCCACATCAACTAAAGCCTTCCTAGTTGCAAGAAAAGGTCTTCCCAATATAATCGGAACCTCATAATCTACCTCACAATCCAAGATCATAAAATCAGTCGGTAAGATAAATTTGTCCACCCGGACAAGAACATCATCAATTATACCCAATTGTCTCTTCATTGTTCTATCCGCCATTTGCAATCTCATGGAAGTCGGCCTCGGTTGCCCAATACCCAAAGTCTTGAAAACTGAGTAGGGCATCAAGTTGATACTTGCCCCCAAATCACATAGAGCTTTTGCAAAGTCTGCACTCCCAATGGTGCAAGGAATGGTGAAAGCACCGGGATCTTCTAGCTTCAGAGCCATTGAGTGCACTATTGCACTAACTTGGTGGGTCATATTGATATTTTCACGATCCATGGATATTTTCTTTGTCATCAAATCTTTCATGAATTTAGCATAACCCGACATTTGCTCTAGAGCCTCCACCAAAGGCACATTGATGGATAAGCTCTTCATCATGTCAATAAACTTCTTAAATTGGTTCTCATTTTTCTGCTTCACGAGCCTTTGAGGATAAGGTGGAGGTGGCCTTGGCAAAGGAGCCTTAGCTTTAGGCACAACTATTTCCGGCATGCCTATTACGTGTTCCCTAGACGGGTTTACGTTATTCTAAGTTTCCACCTCGGCATCATGTATATCAATCATCATTTCCTCATTCACGTTCTCATCAATCACATTCTCAACCACCAAAGGGATCTCATCCTCTTGCAACTCAACTTCATCACTCAAAATTTCTTTTTGTTTGGAGGCATTCACATCATCGCCTCGTCCACTTCTTGTACTTACCGCCATTACATGCCTGGAATTGTTTTCACCCTTCGGGTAACTACCGTATCACTAGGTAGAGCCCCATTTGGGAGTGTATTCAAGGATTGTGAGATTTGGCCTAATTGAACCTCCAAGTTTTTGATTGAAGTATTGTGGGATGCCAACTGGGCATCAAAGTCAACATTCTTTTTCATCATCTGTTCAAACATCATTTCAATTCTCCCCATTTCATTGTTAGAAGAACTAGGACCTTGGGATGGGAATGGGGGTGGATTGTTCAGTTGTTGATACATTGGGGGCCTTTGAAAGTCTTGCCCCCGATTTCCTTGATTGTCATTGTTCCAACCACCCTGATTGTTGTTTCCACCCCAGTTGTTGTTGTTGTCATTCCAATTACCCTGATTGTTCTGATTGCCCCAATTTGCATTTTGGTTGTTGTTCCCCCAATTACTATTCCCTTGTTGTTGATTTCCCTAATTGCCTTGGGGTCTCCATTGTTGTTGGTTGGAAGAATTGCCCCTTTGGCCTTGATAATTGTTTACATATTGCACTTCTTCATTCTGCTCATCATAACTATCATCTTGGAAACCACCACTATCTTGGTCATATTGTTCCTAACTCCCTTAGTTCTATTGACCTCTTTGTCTTCTTTTATTCACTAACATCTTGATACCCTCCATAGCATTTACTTGGCTTGGATTTTGAACATGTTGTAATTGTGCCTTTGCTAGCTGGTTCATTGTTGTTGTCAGCTCTGCTATTTACTATCCATGATCATGGAGCTTTTTGTGCAAGTGAATGACCGTGAGGTCACCCTGTGGCACATTGGCTCCACTTTGCCAAGCGGAGGACGTGTCAGCCATCTCATCAAAAATGTCACAAGACTCAGCATAAGGCAGCTTCATGAAATTAACCCCTGCTAACTGGTTCACCACACATTGGTTGGTCATGTTTATACCCCGATAAAATATCTGTTGAATCATCACCTCAGTCATATCATTGTTGGGGCATTCTTTGACTATAGTTCTATATCAATCCCAGATTTCGTGAAATGGCTCATTTGGTTCCTATTTGAAAGCTAAGATTGCATCCCTCAAAGCTGCTATATGTCCCGGTGAGAAAAACTTTGCTATGAACTTATTGGCCAACTCATCCCATGTAGTGATAGAATGGTTGGGAAGCCTCTCGAGCCAATCCAATGCCTTCCCTCTAAGTGAAAAAGGGAATAATCTCAACCGAAACGCATCCTCTAACACATTTATTTGCTTGCTTCCCCAACACATATCCACAAAACCCTTGAGATGTTTATATGCATTTTGATGGGAAGCACCTGTGAAATACCCTCAATGCTCCAACAAAGTCAGCATCACATTTGTAATTTGGAAATTACTCGCTCGGATCCGGGGTGGGACAATTGCACTAGCATATCCTTTGTTTGGAAGCACCCGAGGAGCCACTCTTGGAGGTGGCGGGGGAGGGTCTGGAACATTGTCATCGGCCTGGCGGCCTCTCCTTTGAGCTTGAGGTACTATAGGATCCTCATCATCAATATTGTCATCTACCTCTTCCCCCGACGGAAGATCTCCAAGAGGTGCATTGTTTGCTGCCATTTGTACTTGAATTAGCGGCACAAATTAGTAACACAGAAGGAAAGAAAAACAATACACAAAACTATTTAGATAGATAGCCAAAATTGTTAGCTCTCCGGCAACGGCGCCAAAAAGTGATCGGAGCCAACCCTACACCACTACAAAATGGCAAGAGCGGTAGATCCAGCTTTTACCCGATATGGTTGGGATCGAATCCACAGGGAGCTAGAATTGGGATTTGGATTCCTATCTAAACTAGCAGTGCGTAGTGCTCTTAATTACACTTCCAAACATAATTGTTGTTTGTTACTTCTAATTTTTGCTAATAAGATGCTAAATTAAACTAAGAGTAAATGCTTGTAAGATTTTCTAAATAGTTAAAGAGGCACTAGGGAAGTGACTTTCTCCTAGGTGAATACTTGACGGGATCTAAAGCCTAAGGCAAAGTTGTTATGTTGGGGATTGCGATATAGCCAATGCACAGAACTACTCACTCTATGCATCTCGGTAGCTTGAGTGACTTTGCCCTAATTGACTTTCTCAAGACCAATTGGGTGTCAAACTTGTGCAAGCAATATAGGCTCAATTCGGGTATTACAATCTCTAGGTTTAACCCTTTAATTGGGGCTATCAATCTCTCGATTACACCCCAATTCCTTGTTTGACTGATTTTTCTAGACTCAAGCTCTCTTTCTCAAGAAGAACCCAAGTCAAATAGGCACAAATTGGTGTTTGAAACCACCAATTCAACATAGAGAACACAAATCAGTCCAAATATCAACTACCCATAACCATCTAAACCTTAGATCAAAAGACTCATCAAATACCTACACTAGGGTTGAGCCACAACCCTAACTAATAGGTCTAGCTACTCATAATAATAGAAGAAATCATAAAAATAGATGAAGAATAACCCATATAATTTGATTACAAACTAAGAAATTGAAGATTCAATGTTAAACTAGTTACAAATTACTCAAAATCAAACAAAATCGCCATTCACTTGCTCTGGATTCTAATAGATACCCTAAAAATGTGAAAAGAAATTATTTATGCAAGGCCGAATTTTCTGGACAAAAAAAAAACCCTGACGGAGTCACCGCGGACCGCGAAAAATCACCGCCGCCGTGGTGGCTTCACTTCGGTCTGCACAAAATGCTTCGCGGACTGCGCTGACTTCAATCATCCAAACTCCCAACTCTCTGAATCCCCTCTTCGCGGACCGCATAAAATGGATTGCGGCCGCGAGAAATCCTTCGCGGACCGCACTGCTTTTAGATCCAAAAGTGCACCTCTCTGAACTCATCCACTGTGGACCACACTAAATGGTCTGCGGCCGCGGTGGGTCTGTTGCGGCTGCAGTGGATTTTATGCTGCAGCAGTGCCTTGACTTGTTATTGGTACTTGTGCAGGTTTTACTCCTTTTTGAGCTGGTTTTGACTACTTGTCACTTTTTTGACCAAACCCTGCAAACAAGTACAATATGTAAGCCTTTGGGACTATTTGTATACATTTTTAATCCAAAACTCAAGTAAAAAAGGAGTGTAAAATGAACTAGAATCTCTAGTTATCAATACCCTCAGAACAAACATTTACAAACATTTACAATCATTACTTACCTCTATCCGGTCCAAACTCTAGCCCGCGATGCCCTTGACTCTCGACTCGGTCTCCAAATGCTCCTAATCTAACTAGATACAGATTTATACCATCAAAATATGCTAATAGAACAAAGCTCACTCGAAAATAACTAATTTACATCAAAAATCCCAAAATTGGTCAAACTTGACCCCCGGGACCACATATCGAAATCCGATAAAAATCACATCAATAGAATCCTTATCCTCTCACAGGTCTATACATACCAAAATCATCAAAATCCGACATCAAATGCCCATTCAAATTCCCAAAAGAATTCTCAAACTTTTCTTCTATTTTTCCCAATTTCCACTCTAATTTCTCAAATTAAATGATAAAATTCAAGACTAAATCATGAAATTAAACCAAATATGAGTGAAGAATACTTACTCCAACTGATCCACTAAAAATCTCCTCAAATTTCACCTTCTCCCGAGCTCTCTAATGGTTTTTGTGATATTGGACTTAAACCCTCGATTTTGAACTTAAACATTCTGCCCAGTTATTTGCTTCATCGCGATCGAGAAGCACAAAAAGGACTGCCCCTCATATCAACTTTAAGCCATCGCAGAAACACACGCGATCACGGAAAAAAAATACATCGAACATCGCGAACGCGACCCTCACTACGCGATCGCGTTGAGAAATTCCTTCACCTCACGACCGCTCCAAATCCTTCTTCGCGAACGCGACCTCAGTCACGCGTTCGCGATAGCCAACTCGACAGACCATCGCGATCATAGATCCCAGTGGGCGATCGCGTAAGAAAAATTTTCCAGCTGCCTTCAACAGACCTACGCGGTCGCGCCCTTCTACGCGATCGCAGAGAACAAAAGTCTGCAACAGAACTGAAGCCAAATCTGCAATTTCTCAAACATGCAATTGGTCCGTTTAACCAACCGAAACTCAACCGAGGCCCTCAAGACCTCAAGCAAATATGCCAACATAACCCATAAAATCATTTAAACTTGTTCCAACCTTCAGAATACTCGAAACACCATCAAAACACCAAATTTATATTGGATTCAAGCCTAAGAATTCCAAAAATTTCCAAATTTTGCTTTCGGTCAAAAAGTCTATCAAACCTCGTCCGAATGACTTGAAATTTTACACATACGTCACAAATGACACAACAGACCTACTCCAACTTCCGAAATTCCATTCTGACCCATATATCAAAAGCTCACCTATCAACTGGAAAATGCCAAAATTCCAATTTCGCCAATTCAAGCCTAAACCTTCCACGGACCTCCAAAATATATTTTGATCACGCTCCTAAGTCCCAAATCACCTAAAAATGCTAACCAAATCATAAAAATTTCAATCCGAGATCATATACTAACAAGTCAAAACTTGGTCAAACCTTTCAAATTTTAAGCTTCAAATTGAGAACCGTTCTTTCAAATTTATTCCGATTACCCTGAAAATCAAAACCGACGATTTACATAAGTTATAATAAATCACACGGGGTAGTCATGCCCGAGAACTGGTGAGCGAAGTGCAAAATCTCAAAATGGCCGGTCAGATCGTTACATAAGCTCTTTTCCTAATACTATTTTTCTGGTGAATTAAATTTCAAAGTAAACTTACTACATTAAGTCATTTCCTCCTAACCTGCTGAGTTGTTTGTAATATCATGATTTAAAATAAAATATGTGATATCATGCTACCTTGAGTGACTTTAAGTTAGAACTCGTCGTATATTTCAGTATCTACTATTTCTAATAATCGTTATATTTTATTTCATTTGATTTCCCCAAATTAATCTTATTAACCTATCTGAGGTTTTTATTTTACTTAAAAAGGAATTGTTATTATGTTTTAACTTAATAAATTCTAGATTAAATGCAATAGCTAGTCGATGTTAAATTTTACTTGAAAATGTTATTTTCTTCATTCAAATGATTTCTAAAACAAAACTCATCTTTCTCGCTGATTTCCTATTTGGTTTAGAAACTGTAAATTTACTTTATGATATTTAAATGGAATATCGTGAATATCTTAATTAGTAATTGACACGGATATTATGTGTCGAGTAGCACGTGGATTTCGCTATGTAAAGTGAGATGTAAAGATGTGGGCACAAGGTATCGTGTGTGTTAAAGGGTTGAAAGTTATGGTTTATGATATGAGATTACGAGAAATGGAACTATTGGTATCGTGTATTAGACACAATTTGTTCGGTTGAGTTGACATCGTTTTTCCTACTTGAGCATATTTACACTTATATGTATCCCAACTATGTTCTTGTTTAATTATTTGGTTATTTCTCGTTGCCATTCGTGTTTTTCCCCTTATCATTACTACTGTTTTATAATTTGGATTCTTCCTGTTATTAGCATTACTTGATATCCCTATCTTCTTAGTTTTATGTCATATTCTGTTCAGGTTATTAGATCAGTAGGTGTCTTGATTGTTCCTCGTCACTACTCCACCGAGGTTAGTCTTAATATTTATTGGGAACCGTCGTGGTATGCTCATGCTACACTTATGTATAATTTTTTTTGTACAGATCCAGGTATTTGATTGTCAGTAGATTTGTGGATCATTGCTGTGGAGACTCAAGGTAAACTTGTTGCTGCGTCCGTATGCCTCGGAGTCACCTTCTATTGTATTTATTTCTATTGTTTCTTTTGTTTCGGAACAGTGATGTATTATTTATGTATAACTACTCCTAGAAAGGCTTATGACTTGTACCGCCGATTTTGGGATTGTAAATTGTTCCGAGTTTTCTATTTCGAAATTGTTCGATGTTGGCTAATATTGTCGTTATTTCTGTTAATGTTAGGCTTACCTAGTTTTAGAGATTAGGTGTCATCACGACTCCTTCGGAAGGATTTTGGGTCGTGACATAAACTCTTTCCGACCAATCAAATTGCAGAGTGACAAGGCTGCAGTTGATTGGCCAAAACATGTCACTTACACATATGGCGTGACTTCATTGGCTTTTTTATTTGACTTGATATGCCTTTGTCATTTTGACACGTAGCATGATCCCATTGGCCCTTCTGTTTGACTTGGTGTTTCATGTCATTTGACACTTGGCACCGAACTGGGCTTCTAAGAAGATGGCATCATGGGCTTATTGATGTGGGTTCATCACTTGTAGCCCAATTAAATGGGCTAACCCAATAAATAAAGACTTATTTATTTAACTCATATATAGTGGACTTATATAATCAATTCCATTATATCATCCCATAATATTTATTTGGACCAATAAAATTTAAATAGTTTTATGAATTTAATTTTAATAAAATTCATATGCCTACAAATGGATACATCTGTTTCTTTTGTAAGTGCTTTTGTCTACATAAAGAAATAGTCCTCTCTTGCAAACTCAATTTTTCTAACGTTCTTTATAGAAAGAAGAAATACTACTTTCTTCGAAAACTCTTTCTTCTCCAACTTTCTATTCCAAGTATCAAGTTTAAATTCTTGCTCTCCTAGTATTGTTTCTTCACTATTTGCTTGGTACAGAAATTCAAAGGCTTGTCATATCCACTAAAGTTATTTGTATATAATCATTCCATAGCAATCTCGTTGAGGAGAGGGAGCAAATATCGTTTTTAGGAAAACGTTTCGCACGTGTTTCAAGCCTTCCATCCTGTGTTCGTTGTCCATATTTGTTAAAGTCTAAGGGGTGTTTTGGTTGGGAAATTAAACAAGTTATCCCATGATTAATTATTCCAACAATAGTTATTTTGGGATTAGTTATCCCATCTCCCATAGGGATAAAAAAATATTACACTCTCGGGATAGCTAACCCCGGGATCAGTTATACCACGATTTTCTCTCAATTAAACATGGGATAAACTCATCTCAAATTAATTCCGGAATTAATTATCCCTTATCCTTCATACCAAATGAGCCCTAAGAGAATTTCCAAGCATTAACTATAATCTATGACTTCCTACGTCAGATTATTAATCAAAATTTCTCTATTTTGTTTTTGGTAATTAAACTTTTATATACCAGGGAAAATATTTACAATCAATACAAAAGCCTTACATATATTCCTATACTTCTCCTCCCTCCCTTGTACTCTATTGCTTTCCGTCTGTTACTTTATCTATTATGTTGGATAGTAATCCAATCAACTTAGAGCTTTACCTATTTTACTGTTACTTTTACAATACACTTCTTGTACAATTAGCTTGCTAAGTATCTCCCAGTTCCTCGCTTTGTCTTGAAATAGTCTTGCGTTCCTTTCTTGCCATACAAAGTATACACACCCCGCTAATACAATCTTGAACAGCTATGTTTTTGCATTTCTACTTTTTGTCCAGTTCTCTGCCCATTTCAGCTCCTCAGTCCAGCCATATATGTTCCTGCTAATACCTTGCCAGTTGAGCATCCTCTTCCATAGTTCAGCTACATATTGGCACTCAAAGAATAGATGTTGTATAGATTCATTTGCATGTGCGCATAGAGGACATGTTTGATCATTGTGAATACCCCACTTTAACAATCTATCTTTTGTGTACAGTCTGCCATTTGGCACCAGAGTTAGCGTGAATATCCACTTAGGACATCCTGCATTGTTGCATATCATTTTTCTCCAACTCACTTTGTGAAATTCTCCTCTTAATTTATGGTATATGTGCTTGATAGAGCAAGCATGCATTTGGCTGAGATCTTCATAGTTATATCCTACTTTCTCTAAGTTTTCTTTAGTTTTTTCAATATCTTACTCATAATCCATGATGCTTGGTTCATTTGCACCTCCCATACATGTTTGTTCTTTATGTAGTAGTGCACCCATTGTATCCATAGCTTGTTCTTTTCTTTGCATAAGTTCCAGAATTGCTTGCTTACAGCTGCCTTGTTCCATAGACTGATATCCATTACATTGAAGCCTCCTGCTGACTTGGGTTGGCATACTTTCTCCTAAGCTAGTAGAGCTTTCTTTGATATGTTGTTGTCTGCAGTCCATGAAAACTTTTGCAAATTGCCTCAATCAACTTGGTAATCTTCTTTGGAAGCATGAAGATTTGAGCCCAATAGGTTTGAATGGAGAACAAAACACTTTTTGATGAGTTATATGGATGTATTATAAAATTAATTAGGACTGGGGACTTCTAAGTCCTTCCTATCTCCAACTCCTTTGGGTTTTGGTTGAGCTTTTTTTTCTTCAATTTTTTTCATTCTTTTTGTTAGATGGTTTCTTTCAACTTGTTATGGCTGCCGGCTTAGGGGAGTTGGAAAAAGGATACTATAAATATAAACTAACCCATGAAGTTTGCCTTTTGATGGAAAGAATTAAAATAAATTATATTTGCATTTTGATAAGAATAATTGAAGCATTATATTGCAAATAGGTATGGTCCATCTGAGCCATTGAATTGTTGTCCACAACTTTGTGTCCTAAAAAAACATCAAATGGAAAACAAGCAATTTGAAATTTCAAACTAATAGCTAAAATATTTGTAAATTGATATCCCCATTCTCATTTTCCTGAACCTGTAACTCTACGTCTCAATGTACGCATAAATGTTAATTCATGTTTAAAGCATTCTTAAACAGTAAAAGTTAATTCATGTTAAAGTTGCCCATGCTACCATAGACTAGAGCTTTAGTTCCTCTCATTATAAAATATCTGTACGTGGAAACTCGCGTAGTTATATTAATTTGTTCTTTCTCATTTTTTTTTTAATAACAGTAATATTTGAGTCAGTTTGCAAACAGGACGTCTATTATCCCATATTTCGGATAGGAGGTAAAGAGGAATTTTTCACTTGATCCTTTAAAGGGCTCGATTGTATGTCCAATATGCAGAAGCCTTAATAAGCTATGGTCAATTAATTAAGATATAGAAACCACAAAAGAACAAGCGATTGAAGCTCCAATGGAATGTAGATTAAGTGCTTAAAATCGAACTTTTATTTTTTTTCATTCATAGTAATTAAATAGAGGAAAATCACAACAGAATTTTTAAGGTGTTCTCTACCAATGTTGTTATTACGTATTTCGAATCACTAACAGCTTGTTTGGATGGTTGTTATCTATTGTATTGTATCTTATTGTTACTTTAAATACGATACTTGTTTTGATTGTTACTTAAATTTTATTGTATTATATCGTTAAATCCATCATTACGTAACGATATGTGTCACTTCATGTAACGACCGATTTGGTGTGGTCGCATCGTTACCTTGTCTCTTTCTCTCATCTCGCCCTTCATTACTATTAAATAATTTTATTTATATTTTCCTACCTTTTTATATAATGATTCTACCCCGTATCATAAATTTTTCTTATAATATTGTAAGTTTATTCTTCTTATTGTTGGTGCGTGATATCATGAAACGATGGCAAACGATACAAACTGTATCATCAAACAATACAGTACAATACAATACAACACGATATATTATAAAACGATATGTAACAACCATCCAAACAAGCTGTAAAGTCAAACCCATCTCAATAAATTAAAAGCTAGTGACGATAATCGAAATCAAACTTAAGTATAAGATAAATTAAAAGCTCTCATTTAAATACCTATTGACCAAAAAACGCCGCCAGAGACTGAACACACCATTTTTTTTTTTATTGTCACTAGGAATAATATCTTAATCTTGAGTCACAAGTCCTCTGAGTTGACTACGCTGCTCTCAGTTTTAATTAACTTGAGTCGGTCCAATGCTTTTGCTGTAGGCACATTTTGACAACGATGGCTATTTTAATCAGGGCACAGAGTTGATTCTTATTCAGTAAATTAAACAACTACTTAACGTGACTCGTTTTGTCTGACTATCAGTTTATTTTAGAATAGTTGTGGTTTACTATTTCTTTGTCAAAGGTTAGTCACTGTACTTATGGTTTTCTTTTTCTTAAGTAAAGAAAAGCTGAAGACGTGCGTTAAGTTAGTCCTAAATAAGCATAGGAATTACACATATGTAGTTGAAATCAGGTTCAACAATCAACTTAACTGGTTCAAATACTACAAGTTAGGTCATAGAAAATAGATTAGATTTGATAATTTTGAGTAAGGGAGTTGCCGTAATATAATATTGTCAGCTAATAACTAGCTTAATTGCTAGAAATAATATAGTAAAGTTATGGAGGAAGAAAATGCCATCATAGAGAGATTGAACGAAGCGAGAGGGATATCATTCAGAACCCGTTGGCTCCAGAACAGGGGGCGGCTCTAGAAGCACTGCCGCAGGAAGGAACATGTGTGTGGTCAGTTGTTTGGGGTGGGGGGGAAGGGAGGGGGGCTAGAAATAATATCATAAAGTTAGGGAAAAAGAAAATGCCGTCATAGAGAGATCAGGCAGGAACATATTTGTGTGTGTGTTTGGGGGGTGGGGGGAGAATCATCGACGGACTAGCATCATAATATATAGTAGAAAGAGTATAAAACAGGAGCAAAACCATTTTCCCTCTAACTCAAGTGAAAGATGAGGGAAATATGGCCCCCAACACCCACCAGCGACCAATTTAGCATTTCGAGCTGCACGGGGAGGGGTAAGGTCTCGAGCGGTCCTTCAAAAACAGGCTCTCTAGCTCCCAGGGTAGGAGTAACACGGGGAGTGTATATCCCTTTGCTGAAGCAGCAACAATGAAGAAACATAATAAATAACTGCCCCTAGGTCAAGAAAACAATGAGTTCCCATCCTTCCCTTTTTCCTTTTAACCAAACACAGTTACCATAACCATAAATTAAACAGGGTACTCAAATCCTCAAAGATTGAACTGATTCTCGTAGTTAGGGGTGGCAAACGTCAGATATGGGACGGGTCGAAAACGGATAATGAAAACAAATAAATTATCCAACCTAACCCATATTTAATATGCATAAAAAATGAGTTAACCGGTGAAGCTTCATGAATATGATCACTTTTGGGAGAATTCCTAGTCTCCCAAACTTGAGGAACCCCAAATTGAAGTGTAAAAATTAAACGCATTGACTATTATTGGTTATCCATTTTCTAAATGGATAATATAGTTCTTACCCATATTTGACCCGTATTTAAAAAGTTCATTATCCAACCCATTTCTTGGTGGATAATATGGGTGATTAACTGTTTTCTTTTAACCATTTTGCCACCACTTACTCGCGGTGAACTTGATGTCATACACACAGAAGTGAGTTCCACCAACTACCACAACAATAAAAGTAGGACTTTAATTCATTGAGAGCATCTCTCACAATAACTAAGTCAACTGAAAGCACCTAACAAGGGCTTATTTCAATCCACACATTGAAGGCCATAATTGGCAATGGTTGTTATAAAAATGAGATTTCTCCTCTCCAAATTCAAAATGTCACTCCAATACAGTTCCACCTCAATGAAGCTCTCTGTCTAGATCCATTTCCTAATTGAGGATCAGGTTGAGCTCACAAGAACAAATAGTGGCTTATCACCTAACCTGTCCCGGCCCTGAATTTAAACAAATGTAACCAGCAAAGTATTAATGAGGGAATAACAAAACTAAATCAAAAAGTCACTAGCATAACATATTGGAACAAGAACAACATAAAGTTGGGGAAGAAAAGTATATTGACCACCTCGTAGTAGCTCACTTATCAATTATAGAGGAATGAAATAATTTGGGACAGAAGATTTAGAGTTAATCAAGGAAAAATAAGAGGATACATTCACAAGTCCCCATTCACAATATTGGGCTCAGAAAACACAGCAGTCAGGTGCTAAATCTCAGACATATTATCTCATTATGTTACAATAGAAATCAAGGCAAACCTTCAATTCTGGCAACTCAATAAGACATGCACACTCGACCACCTCAACTCCAACACGCTCTGCGAAAAAAAACACAAGATTAAAATATTTTAAGAAATTGAAACTTCAACGTCACACGATGTCCTCTTCAAATTGTAGGAAGGAAAAAAGGTGGTCAAACATCTCAACTAAACAAAACGATTCTCTCAGTTATCTAACTGATAACTTCTGATCTTACTCACCTTGTGTCTGAAGTCAGGGGAGACAAGTTAAGGAGAGAAAAAGGAATTGGAAATAGCGCATGGGGCTTTCAACCCACTAGAATATCTATTTCAGAAGAATAGAACTGAATATAGGTACAGTACCTAGAAGCCTAATTGCAGCAGCTAGGGTCCCTCCAGTTGCGATAAGATCATCTACCACAAGTGCACGTTCACCGGCTTGCACGGCACCTACATGCATCTCAATCTTGTCTGTTCCATACTCCAAAGAATACTCTTCTGAAATAACCTCCCCTAATAAAATGGGAAAAGAAGCAGAGTGAAATGCTTGTTACGGTCCAATGCCAAAAGAACTAACATTCGATAATAGCATTGAATTTTATCATGAATCTTGGAGGTCGAGGCAATAAACAGTGATAGTTAAAAGTTTTGACCTTCATACAAGCACATAGTCATGTAAGACCCAATTATTCTACTTGCTGAACAGTAAATGGTTCTAATCAATTTACCTAGTTAAGAGTCCTTAACTTGATTCTTAAAACTTAGAACTTGATGCCATTATTAAGCCGCATCCTGCTTCATGCTTATCTTATGCTCTTATTGTTCATCACAAGTACAACTAATTTACCTCCTGATCATACTATGCTACTGTAACATATGGCATAGGGTCTTACAGTGGCAGGGAATCAGAAGAAGTGCACTAAGCTGAAGTGAGGAAGTTGAATGGGCAATCTTGCATGCAAAAGGAAGGAACTCACAGGCAGAGGTGTATAGAATGGCATTGGGTGCAACTGTATACCATATATGGCAGGAACGAAATTGCAGATTTTTCCAGCAGAAGCAGCGGAGTGGTGAAGCTATAGTTAAAATAATTATCCAAGAAGTGCACTGTAGAGGTAGTTTAAGCCCAAGACTAGCTAGACAACTACAGAATCTGAAGTTTTACCCTTAATTTTGTACATGCTTAATTGACAGGAAGTTAAGTAGCATAGTATGATCAGGAGACGTTCACTGAAAGTTGGGCCATTTGACCAACTTTGGGGGTTATTAGTTATACTTGCAAATATTTTCCCTGCTGATGAAAAACTTGTTACCAAGAAAAAAATATACATATATATAAGTGTGTGTGTGTGTATAAATATATATGTATATATATAACTAAGTTAACTCATAATGATGATATAACTTCCTAAGAAACCAAATGTTGGACTGGAAAAGCAAGATGTAAGCTAAGAATATCCCAAAATACAAAACCAATAATGAGTATGTAGGCTTTTAAGAGCACAAAAGGCACTTATTGCACAATGATTTACTTCGAACAGGGCACTTGATTACTTGTTTCTTTTTAAAATGTATATTAGCCTTAAATTTTTTGAACTTTCCACGGAAGTCAGCTACATTGCATGAGACTCGGTTTCAAGCTTGCACAAATATTCTTTGTTTTCTTTTTCTTCTGATAATAGATAAGCTTGTATAAATGTTCCTAGCTGTGATGACATTCTCTTGCTGGCAGGTACACCCATGCTCGAGACAAAAACAACAATACATGCAAGAAAAACAGTTGTACGGCCAAGGCTGTCTTTCAAAACCACCTATCAGGTTCTAGTTCATTGCTGAGAAAACTACAATTGCTGATGAGATGGAAACGCAGAAAAATAGAATAAAGCTTACCCGGCAACTTCTTGGGTTTCCTCATGGGGACAAATTTTGCCCCAATAGCCAATGCGATGGGAGGACCAAATATAAAACCTCTTGCTTCAATACCTGAAGTACACCATTACCATAATGTTCAAAGTTAATTTCCCCAGAACAAATGTCAGGCCATTATCATCTGCAAGTGCAATATTTTGAGTCAAACAGGCTAAGAAGGAACAGCAAGAAGGAACAGCAGAACAGGAAATGCCAATACTGTATCCTTCTTACCAAGAAATCATGTTTGTTTAGAGTCGTTAAGAAAAGAAGGTAAAACACAAACAAGCACAACGATTGAGCTGGGTGCGTACGACATTACAACACAACATTACCTCTCTGGTATTCCGATTAAGTTTAGATCTACAGTTTAGGAGTGTATCTCATTCATAACAAGAAAGCAAAACCTAAGAGGGAAGACGAGTATCTCTTTGTCTTATATTTCTTGAACCTCACTATAGTGAAAATTTGAGCTTTATATTGCCTGCTCTCGTACTTTTTACCAGCTACACATATGAACTCGAAATTCAATGATCTCTAAACTAATGGACACATGGACCCACAATTGAGAATGAATAATTTTTTTACTTCTTGTGGGCATGCAAAGTAGAAAACCATTCTCTCAAGGAATGTGAAATTTGTTGTAAAAATCAACTCATCCATATGTACCAGCATGGTCTAATTTGATCCTTTTTTCTGACATAAATGACATCTCCACACGTCTATGCATATTTTGGGTGTAATGCCCATATGTCTGATATGGGTCATAGCCCCTATTCCAAATTGAAGTCTACTGTTTTTGGTGCATGTTTTTTTCATGAAGATACTTTATGCAGGTTAACATATACATGTATAAAATTGAAACATGTTCTTGAACAACTAAACTTGACCACATAAGAACACTTAAGGTTCGTTCTAATATCCATCAAATTATAGTTGCATAGCTCATTTAATATTTGCACATGAAGCCAAATCTTGGAGGGTGAGAAAGTTTGGTTATTCTCTATCAGTATTACTAGCGGAGAAAGTGCCCCCCAAGCCCCAGAAAATCAATCAACAAACAAAACCTCAATTCAAAAGTTCTTCAGCCCAAATATTTGTATGCCAATTAAATCAAGCCATCGTGCTTGCCTTAAGTACTTATCAGGTGTTCAACCAAATACATGAGTCAGCAGCATAGCAACTCTCAAAATTAGTTATAATAATTTGGTCAAGCTACAAAAAGGATTCATCATCAGTCACAAGAAGAAGCTTTCTTTTTTTTATAAAAGTACAAATCTGAACCTAATATTATCTTGTTGAGATAGATAGTCGTCCCACATTGTGTAAGTGCTTTAAAGGGGTTTATAATTATCTTGGGCTATTCCATTCGGGTTTGATGCTCTAATTCTGATTAATCTAACTCTAGAAAGTAAAAAAAATCATTTTATAAAGATTTTGCCTATTCTTTTAAAACAAACTTTGAACCTTTTGTGCTTTCTTTTTAAGCTACACATAATAATGCTGATAATAGAGAGCCCGGCAACCTAAAAGACCTGCTGCTGTAGTACTTAAAGCAAAAGCTAGAAATCTGAAAACCTAAGCTTCTAAAGCTTGAATTTTTTAATCCTTTAAAGTACTAACGTCATAATAGAATAGTTCAGCATTTTTATAGTGAGAATCAGGAAAAAAAAATCTTAGATCTTAACAGAGATTAAATAAGCAGAAAACACATTTAATGAACAAAAAGAAAAGAAAAGAAAAAAGGAAAAACCTGCAACGACACTGATGTTTTTGTCCTTGTATCTCTCAAGAAACAAATCAATAGTGTCCTTAAACGCCTTAGTATCAAGTAGTAATGTTGTTATATCCTGAAACATAATCCCTGCAAAAAAAAAACGACTTAGTAAGAAATTCATTCCTTTTCACAGTTACAAGCATAGGAAAGTTTGAAAAGGAAGAAGTGGGTACCGGGTTTAGGAAAGTCAGGGATGACCCGAATAGAAGAAGAAATCCGAGCGATACGATCGTCTTTGAGAATCGGATCTTTAGACGCCATATCTGCTGAGCTCACTGGATCTCGGATCCGGGTCGTTTTCAGCTCGGTTTCCTCACCGGCTCTGGGTACGGCAGCTCTTTTGGACACAAAGATAGGGGGGGAAACAGGGGTATTTCTAGTGGGAGTGGTGGTTATGGTGGTGATAGTGGTGGTGGTAGGTGACTTTAGTTTGACCAAATTGCCCCTGTGAAAATATCTGTTAGTAACTTTTTCTGGGACAAAATTGGCCTTAGAGAATTTGAGAGCAACTTTTTGAGTCAGTGACTCCATAGCGTGGGATTTGTAAAGGAGATGGACGTTTTAAATTGGGTATGGTTGGTGGAAATTGATAAACAAAGGGTAATTTCGTCACATTGTGTTGGGATGGCGCTTAGCATATTTTTAATAAGAACACTGGGATGTTCATAAAAATTCGAAAACCCGAACCAAACTAAACCGACCAAAAAAATCGATACTTTTTTTGTTTGGTTTTGGTTTTGAAATTTAAAAACCAATCAAATTTGGTTTGGTTTTGGTTTTAATTAAAAAAAAACGAACCAAACCGAATATATGAGTAGTTATTTTAAATTTATTATTATTATTATTATATATATATGTATAATTTTATACAAAGTTTTAAAAATTTTATAGTAAATATTAATCGTTTACACTTTTAGTACAGTTCTTTACCTTCACATTCTAGTTTAATTGGTAGTTTTCTTTTGTTAAATGTAAGAATCTATTTCATGTTAAAAATAATATATTTTTAATCGAGTCCTTAAATTATTCATCACTATTTGATTCAATTATCATCAATATATCTTGGTAAATAATAGATTTCTCAAAGGGCAATTGATTTGATAGTGTTACGATGAAAATGTGGTCGCCGAAATGTGTGTTTGGTAGTGTATGTCTTATATTTAAGAAAAAACCGACAAATAACCAAAAAAATCGAAAAATCGACATGAACCGAATCGAGAAAAAACTGATTTAATTGGTTTGGTTTGGTTCTAATATTTGAAAAATCGACTTACTTGGTTTGGTTTCTTTTTAGGGAAAAACCGATCCAAACCGAACCATGAACACTCCTAAATAACACTTTTAGGGTATGCGCTTGTGCGTGTATTCCATATTTATAAATATAAAAATTAAAAAATGACTTAAATATAATATAGGTCTCTTTTATCATGAAGTCATTTTCTTTATTTATCCATAACATGATTTTTGTGTTGCGACAATAATAAGTTACACCATCTTTTCCTATTGCTATATTAAGAACGTTCTTGTTGTTGATTTCTGCTTTAATTTAGTCCTTAAAACTAATGAAGGTACTAACTCGAGAAAGGAAGAAACTATGTTAGCAAAGTCCTAAAATCAACAATTGATTATAAAAATATGTCTCACACCTGATTGTGCGGTGGACAATTGAATTGTTTGCATTGTGACTCATTAACCACATACATGTGCATTTAATTGTGTAGCTATATTTATAGAATTCCTTGTGCTTGAGCAGGATAGTATTAACGTCAGTCATTTTTGTTTAGAAAAACCATTGGCTTAATAATCCTTTGGATATTTGTAAGAGGCAGCTAAAAGTGTTCTTATTCATGTTGAATTGATATCACTTCCAAATGTCAACAGTAGATGGCCTGGTACACTAATGAATTAGTATTACCATATAAATTTATGTTATAAGGAGGTTTTAATGTTAGCAACAAGTTTATCCAACAATTATTTTTTGAAGAACAATTATTAATTGGTGCCAAACAAAATTAATAGAGAAGAGTTTTGGCGTGCATAAAAAGCAATTTTTAAAATAAAATCTCGATTTTAGCTTCTTTTTCTTCTTTATTTTTATTTTATTTAAATACTCAAAATTCTATAATTGTGATGTTAAAGTGCCATATGCATAATTGACTTCGAATAACAAAATATTTTTCATAAATTTAAGCATTAATAATGAGTACAGTTTTATCCATTATGAAATATGGCTATATAAATTTAAAAGAAAAAGCGCTAAAAGAAGTGGGAATCGAAGATAAATTTTCGAATTTGTTAACTGTTGTAGCCTTCGAAAAAATCTTCAACGGCCAACGAGCGTGTAACTTTTTAGAATTGTGTAGTTATGTAAATGTGTGTGTTTTCTGTATTCATATAAAATATTTATAGTGAAATAACAAAAATTAGAGTTTTTCTAGCTAATTCGGTATTAGAGCCCCGAGCCGGCTCAGACTCGTTGCCCAAACATCGTGAAACAAACTTACGTTATTATAATTAGCAAACAAAAAAGAGCACTATGGTATTGAATCGTAAAGAACACTTGAGCATACTGGAAGATTAACCTAATTAAGAATATCTCTGCTCATTAGATGAAATTGAATACCTCAATTTACTTGTAATACTCTTTCAGATTAAATCAAATCTTGTTGGATTTCACATTCATGGCACAAAGGAATACTTAGAAATAGAGGCGGATCCAGGATTTGAGGCTTACGGGTCCTTACCGTAATTTTAGATTAATATGCAATAATAACTGGGTTCACTATTAGATATTTACAAATATTTAGTGAATTTCTTAATATAAATACAGAATTTACGCAAAAGTTACAGGGTTCCCGAGAACCCGTATTGTATACTCTAGGTCCGCCCCTGCTTAGAAACCCTCCAACCCGTGACCAAAAAAAAAAAAAATCCTCCAACCAAGAACCTGTGGGTTATAGCTGATAATTTCTATCAAACACAAAACTTGAAAGACTTAATAAAGAAAATATTTCCATACAATGTAACCAATCAAAAACTCAATTATGTAATTTCAAAATTAATAGATTTGGATTTTTCATTAATCATATTATAGTTACATGCGATTATGAGACTAAAATTACTAACAAAACAAATAAAGAAAGCAAGCAAAAAGAAAGATCACTACGAATAAGGCTTGAATCACAACCAAAATGAAAGACAAAACAAAGTAGAAAGAAACGAAAACTAACCAAACCTATCGGACTTGAGTGAAAAAGAGTATTTTGATCATTAAAATATGTTACTTAAATACAAGTTTAATGGTGATCAAATTACAAAATAGTTTTTCTTTTCAACGTGATCTTTATGATTTTGTTATTAGTATAAAAGGTAAAATCTTAATTAATTAATTTTAAAGCTTCAAATGTTAGTACTTTATATATAGGTCAAATAAGGAAAAATATAGTAAATAAAATTTTAGTTGATTTAAAGTGCTAAATATTAGGAATATAATTAAATGATTACTTTGTCCAATGTAAACTCTATTTTAAAAGGGTAAAAAAATCGAACGACATTTCGCTAAGGGTCTTTGTGCTTTTAATATAATATAGATTATTAATGGCGCTTAGTTAAGGGTGTTTTAAAACTTAAAGAGGAAAACTATGGCATATTTTACTCTGAGTTTAAGTTTTAATTAGGCACCAAATTATAGTAATAGATAGTTATATAATAAAAAAAATTGTAAGCTAATCTTAGTAAATTTTTGAACATGTGTTACTTAAAAAGTAAAAACAACGGTTTGTATGAATTCGTATTTTAAAAGGACGTGTACAACAATAACAACAACAATAATAAATATATCAAGTGTAATATTATAAGTGGGGAGTATAATGTGTACGCAAATCTTATCCCTACTTTAAAAAGATAGAGATATTATTTTTGATGAACTCTCATATCAAGAAAAAACGAAAAAGAAAACCGTAACAACAAAGAGTAATATTTCAAAGAGAAACTTCAATACTAGTAAGAAAAGTGCAGATCTTTCACGGCTGAGAAAATAAGTCTTAAAGTTTAAGATATGGTGGGAAGGAATAAAAATCTCAGAATATTGTGATTTGTGTTAGTAATTGCCAATTGGTCATGAAAGAATAATTCGATCTCTTTCCAAGATTGTCTCGTGCCCAAAAAACGACTTGTTTTATTCTTTTCCTTCCCCTGTTAGAGTTCACTATAAACACGCACTAAATTCAGATCACATAATCTGAGAGACTTTAAATTCTAAAAGCAACTCGAAGAAAAGCCAATACTATTATTTATCTATGTACTAAATAGAAAAGCTATCTCTGGTATGGTAGTAGTAGAAGGACTTGTATTAGGTGGAATTGGGAATACACGTTTTAAATGGAAACTCCTTTTTCTTAAAATAATTCCAGATCATGTGTATTGTGTTTCAAATGTGCAACCCTTTTTTCATTAGAAAAAATGATATAGAAGAATTAACTCAATCGTTGCCATCCCAACCGCTGAAAATAAATATAGCTCGCAAATATATATAGCTATTTATATAATTTATGTATAATATGTATATAATCGTGTATAATCAGTGCATTAGTTATGTATACTGGCTAGAAAAAAGAAATAATGAATCCATCCGGCTATTAGCGTAAAGATTCCAAAAATTTTATATGTGGCTACCAAGGTCCAATAGTTCGCTGGCTAGTATTATTCGACACATATCCAACCTTTTCTGTATGCCTTCATTTTCTTTCTTGGAAACTTCGGCTCTACAGGCCTTTTCTCGGGAAAAATTTGTCAAAATAGAACTAGCTAAACATTTTTCAGATTGGTAATCGAAAAATAGTCAACATTTACGAAATTATCGAAAAATAACCATTATTTTGCTGAAACACGAAAAGTTCCAACACAAAATGCGGGATCATAGAACTCTTGCGTATAAACTTACAGTATATTATGTTGGAACTCCAGGACAGGGAAAGTTCTAGCATAACAAGCGGGATTGTGGAGCTTCTGCATATAAAGTTCCAGCATATTATGATGGAACTCCAATACATTATAAAATTCAGCATATTATACTGGAAGCTCATGTGTAAAATTCGAACTCCAGCATATTATATTGGAATATTTCTGGATTTTTAACAGTATTTTTGTTCAAATTTTATCTTTATCTCGAAAATGACTAAATTTCGATTACTTTTGAAACTATGACTATTTTTCAATTATCAGTTATAAATCTAGTATTTTTGAATTTCACCCGAAATTTTTTGAGTTGCTCCTACTTCTACCAAAACTGATAACGCCAGACCCAACTAAAAAATATTAAGAATTAACATAAATAATCTTTAACCCAACCGCTTAAACTAAAAATAGTTGTGGATATATAATATAAGTATATTTCATATGCAAATGTATAATATATGTTTAATCAAACGGCCTATATTCCAAAAAATAACTCTTGTATCTTTATTTAATTTTGTAATTATTATTTTGTACCAACTTCAAGACCAAAACAAAACATGTGAAAACCACTACAGCAGTAGTATTAAAACTGGGTGAGCAATGACTTCAGTTTTCAGCCGACCCTTCTCTTGCATGACGCAAGATCTTGGTTTTAATTCTTCTAGTAGTTTCTCTATTTGTCCGCAATATATATTTTTATTATCATCTGATTTTCTTCCTGTTTCTTATAGGTGGATGTGACTATTCTTTTTCCAAATAAAGCATGGTTTACATAGATTAATTAATCGATTAATATATACTCTTCAACCAACGAAAAACAAGGAGACACAAAAAAAAATAACATATCCAAGTAGAGCTAATACAACAACAACAACAACAACCCAGTATAATCCCACTTAGTGGGGTCTGGGGAGGGTAGTGTGTACGCAGACTTTACCCCTACCCTAAGGTAAAGAGACTGTTTCCAAATAGACCCCCGACATCCTTCCCTCCAAAAACTTCTCACCTTACTCTTGGGAAGACTCGAACTCACAACCTCTCGGTTGGAAGTGGGGGTTGCTTACCATCAGAGCAAACCCTCTTGTCTTAAAATCCAAGTAGAGCTAATGAAAATACAAAATTATACCTTACTATTTCAGTTTGGGAAACCTTAAATAATGAATAATTGCTTTTATCATTTTAATACCAACTTCAAGCCAATCTTTCAAAACTAGATCACCTAATTTTGGGGATGTATGTTATGAGAAAAAAAGAAAAAGAAAAAACAAGATTGGATTTTCATTCATAAGTAAAGAAGATTAAATATCTTTGACATAATTGTATTTTTAGTTGAAATGAGATGTTGTTCAATGTTGTGGAGGACACCTCAGGTGGACTCGCATAATCAGCAAGAGATTGAAGTTGTGAGAAGAAGTAAGTGCGTGAGAGTCCCTTCCAAAAGACTAACTGATTCCGTTATAGGGATGAAGAAGCAGCATAAGTGCGCAGAGTGTGACGGATACCAGATGTTATAAATAGCTATTAGTGAATGTAGTAGAGTAGGCTATTCTGTTGCTTTGTGTCTCTGTTTCTCATCTCTATTGTTCTGTAATTCTCTTCTCATCCTCTACTCTATTCTGTGTTATTTTCCTTCTATTGTTCCACACAAATTGATTGTTGTAATTCCGTTCGGTTATGGTAATACAATCATTCAATTATTGAGTCAATTAGGTTGTTTCATTAGTGCTTTCATTCAAAGATCTCTAATGGAGGACCAACAAGTACTCAAGGCGTATTCAATTCGCGGTTCGATTCAAGAGGTAAAGGACTCCTTCACCAAACAACTCACTGAGATGCGTGACATAATGATGGACATGGTTGCAACCAAAGCGCCCACGGGGACTAATCGACGTGACCCATCGCTGGATATTGTTCGCCAGGTGCCGGTACCGTAAGCTCTCAAACACAAGAGTGAACAGGTGGAGTTTGGACGGTTTCGTGGTGAGAACCTAGAGAGGCTTGGATATTCCAGACGGAGTGCTTTTCGATTTTTACAAAATTGAGGAAGAAAAGTGACTGACTGTGGCATCGTTCTACCTCGACGGTGAGGCGCTAGAGTGGTACCGTTGGTTATTTCGAAACAAATAATTGGTTGACTAGCATACTTTGTTGCTAAGGTGAGAATACGTTTCAAACCAAAAGGACTTAAGTCGGCAAAGGGACGGCTAGCAAAGCTCCGGCATGTCACTACTGTCTCAGAGCTACAAGATAGATTTGAGACTATTGCTAATGAGACCGATGACATATCAGATAGGCTCATGTTGAGGTTCTTTATCTCTCGTCTCGGGGAAGATATTAAAAAAAAAAAAAAATTCCTATACCATATATGAAACTTTATTACAAAAAATGTGCATAGTTTTTAATTTACCCGTCCTGTCCACATTTTTTCTACAATTATTATATCAATCATTAAATACTAATTAATAGTAGCTAAATATTCCTAATTTGTTGAGCTAAAATTGAGGAACAGAATATTCTAAAAAGATTTGGCGTAAGTCAGATCAAATCATATTCTTCCAGATATTCCTATTTAGGCGCGCTACAATTATGGAAGTAAATATTCTTCCAGATATTTTCCACCATTGATAGCCATTAAAAAGCTTGAAAGCTTTGAATTCAAATTTGGGTTTTCAAAAATCATTATTTGTTTGGATTGGGTGTTGTTGAAAATAATCGGGAATATGGTTTGGAGTTTATATCTCAATTTTGAGGGGTTTTGGTGAAGATTAGACTTGGTTTTGACTGAAGAAGAAGAAGAAGAAGAAGAAGAAGAAGAAGAAGAAGAAGAAGAAGAAGAAGACATATTGCAGAAATTGTAGATAAATTGTAGATTATTTGTATTCTGATTGTAGATGCTTTATTTTCTGTTTTCACAAATAAAAAACGGCTAAAACTCCTACAAATCTTCTGAAAAAACGCAATTATGTCAAAAATCACAATTATGCTACAATTGGATGGGAATTGAGATATAAAAATTCCATGTACCCAGTTTGTAGATATTTTGTAGATAAATTGTAGATTATTTGTATTCTGATTGTAGATGCTTTGTTTTCTATTTTCACAAATCAAAAACGGCAAAAAATTCTACAAATCTTCTGCAAAAAACGCAATTACGTCGAAAATACCAATTATACTACAATCGAATGGAAATTGGGATATTAAAATTCAATGTACCCAGTTTGTAGATATTTTGTAGATTATTTGTATTCTGATTGTAGATGCATTGTTTTCTATTTTCACAAATCCAAAACGACTAAAACTCCTACAAAATCTTCTGCAAAAAATGCAATTATGTCGAAAATATCAATTAAGCTACAATTAAATGGGAATTGGGATATTAAAATTCAATGTACCAAGTTTGTAGATATTTTGTAGATAAATTGTAGATTATTTGTATTCTGATTGTAGATGCTTTATTTTCTGTTTTCACAAATCAAAAATGACTAAAACTTCTACAAATTTTCTGCAAAAAATAGTCTACAATTTATCTACAATTGCTGCAATTCTTCTTCTTCTTCTTCTTCTTCGAGTTTCAATCTGAAATTTAGCCAAAACCAAGTCTAAATCTTCACCAAAACCCCTCAAAATTGAGATATAAACTCCAAAATATATTTCCAATTATTTACAACAACACTCAATCAAAACAAATAATGATTTTTGAAAACGCAAATTTGAATTCAAAGCTTCAAAGCTTTTTAATGGCTGTCAATGGTGGAATTGTTGCTCTCTTGTCTCTTTGAAGGTTTGTTCTTCTTCATTGAGAAAATTTGAAGCTGAAGGTAAATGTGTGTATGAACTTTAAAGATTTGACTTTAATTTGATGAACTTTGTTGTTCTTCATTGATGAATTTCAACTGGAGTAAAATGGGGAACCAACTTTGTTGAAGGGTTTCTTCAATTTTCTGTGAATTTAGAGGGAGAATTTGGTTTCAGAAGATGGAAACTGGTAAAAAGAACGTGGGTATGGATAAAACGTGGGTGGGACTGAGGGGTTAGAAGAGAGAAACGTGCAGATTCCTTTAATTAAGGAGTAAAAAATATACAATTAATTATATCCTTAATTAATTATGGTATAGAATTGGTAATTTGGTATACTAAGTGTAATTAAGTCAAACCTTAAACATTGAGGGTAATAAGATTTCCTATGTGGCATAGGAATGTAAAAATTCCATTAAAAAATCATTGTTAAACCATGAGCCCAAAACTTTTGAGGAGGACTTGAACCAGGCCATATCCACGAACGGTGGAGCCTAGCTGAAAAAGGACCGACCCAGCTCGCACTGGCTAATAATGGTACCCCCTTTGTTACCCAATTCTAATTCCTCTCTATTGTATCCTAATTCAGCTGCCCAAACTAACCGACCACCATTAAAATGACTCATTCGTGCCGAGATTCAGAGCCGCAGGGAGCACGTCCTTTGCTATTATTATGAAGAAAAGTATACAGCCAGTCACAAATGCAAGACACCACCACATTTGTTGTACCTCACTGATGGAGTTCGGAACCAAAATATAGTTTTTTGGGACTCAAAGAACAAAAATATGTAGGAAAAAATTTAGTGACCAAAATATATATAGTGTTTTTTGGAATCACACTATACTTTAACGGCCGTTTGCCAGTTAAGTATAGGGTTTTTTCAAAAAACGCTATATATATATATATATATATATATATATAGCGTTCTTTAGTAAAACGTTATACATATGAAGTGGGCCCACAAATAAATCTTTTGTGCTTAACTGATATAACAATAATTCGACTTGGTATAGCATTATTATATGTTATACCTCAAATAATTGAACCCGGGACTGATTTTTGCCTTATTTAAAGAGGTGAAGGATTTTGTAACAATCCATTCATAAACATTTTCAAGTCTTCTGAAATTTTTCTTTGTTAAGTTGTTTTGCATTTGGTCATAATGTCTAAAGAGCGAAGAATTAGGGTTTCATATATTGGGGGGGGGGGGGTCAGGTTATGGTGGCGAATAACTCAGTAAGCTATAGTTTATCTCCACAGTCTCATGTTACGTTGCCACTTACAATGGAGTACGATAAATTGGTATCATTGATATGTAAAAAAATGAGTGTGAGCAAATGTTCGGTGAATCTTAAAATAACAGAAGATTTTTGTATTCTGTGACTCCGTAAGGGGTTGCTTGTTATGCTGAGTTTAACATCGAAGACGATGAAATTTTGAGAGATTTTTTGGGGACTCCGGATGAATACCGGAAATTTATTATGATAAAACTATTGGAAATGTACGTCAAGGCTGAAGACGTTCGCAATAATGAGGTTGCGGAAAATAGGGAAATCCCTCAATCACCGGGTGGTTATTTTGGAGCAGTTTTAGCCGAACAGGTTCTGGCTGATAGAGTTTGGCCAGATCTAAACTTATATCTAGGGGTGTACAAATGAAACCGACAAACCGCACCAACCCGATAATCCGAGTCAAACCGAGAAAAAAACCCGACTACGGTTTGGTTTGATTTGGTTTGGTGTTGGAAAAAAAACCCGACCATATTTGGTTTGGTTTGGTTTTAACTAAAAAAAAAATCAAGCCGAAATTGAACCAACCCGACATTATATGTATAGATGTTTCAAATATATTTAATACATAAAATATTTTAGTACAATGCCACGACTCATCCCATATTTATGTTATTTATTGAAAAACAGTTCTATCTTACAGGGATTAAAGAAATATTTGGAGCACAAATTTTGTATTTTGTGCTATGAATACTTTATAAAAAAAACCGAAAAAACCTGAAAAACCCAAGAAAAATCGAGATTGAAAAACCCGACTTTTATTGGTTTGATTTGGTCTTTAGATTTAATAACCCGATAGAATTGGTTTAGTTTGGTAACTAGAAAATCCGAACCAACTCGACCTATGTACACCCCTACTTATATCCACGGAGGAATGAGGAGCGAGGAAATAATTTCTTCCCTAGTATACATAATCCACAAGCTGAGTGGTAAATTTCAATTTTCCTTTGTGTTACAATGTATATTTTTGTGCATTGTATTTGTATTAACACTCATATATTCCACAGTGGATACCGACCAGATATGGATTTTACAAGTTATGAACCAACAGCCAGTTGGAATATGCTTAGTTTTGGTATGTTGGATCATGGTGGTCCATTCGGGAGTCATCATTAACAAGATAATGTGCATCATGGGATATCAATACATTATGATTTGTAAGTGAATATATAACGTTATATGTATTGTTTTGACCAATTTCAGTAACTCATTATTTCTTTTGGTTGTGCAGTGAAAACAACAACTTGATGGTCCTATCCTTACTCAATTTCCCGAAGACGACGTATTTACTCGGGATCGCGCAGAGTCAGAAAGAGAATAGTGATTATGACAACAATGCCAATGAGTCTGGAGATGGCACACCCTTCACTGACGAGGGTGATGATAAGGAGTAAGAGAATGTTGAACCTGATTTGACGAGGGGGCATGCTCCACCTCCCGTTAGACCAAGAGTATACGAGTCCCACGTGCTGTTTTATTCAAGGCATATTTTCTACATTGATCATTTACCAAGTATGCCGGATGTGGATGCCCTTACAAGGGATATTGACAAAATTTGGACAGCAATGTAGGATGAATCTAGACCAACGGTTCTGTCAAAGGGAATGTTTTTTCCTTATAAGGCGCGCCTAATCAGGACGGTGAAAATGTACAGCGTAAAAGAATGTCGTGAGATGACGGTATGGGAGTCATCTCCGGATGTATACAAGGTTGTTTGTCGTAGATTGTTTACGGGTTGTAATTGGATGCTGCTTGCGATAAAGAAGAAAACAAATATGTGTAAAGTGGGTAAATACATTGGCATCCACAATTATGAAATGGACACATTCAGTGGGAATCACTTCAACTTGGAAGTTGACTTGATTTCTCTTGTCTTGATTCCACACATTGAAGTGTCCATAAGGTACAAGATCAAAGAGTGTATTACATCCGCCCACCAGGAATATGGGTATACCATTACAAAAAAAGGCATATCTCAGGCTCAAACGTGCGTTTGAAATTGTTTATGGTGACTGGGATAAGTCGTTTGCATCTCTACCCAGGTACATGGCCGCATTGCAACACTTTAACTCCGGGACTGTTGTTGAATGGAAGCTTGAGCGGAGTGCGGGAATACCAGAATATATATTTAGATACGTGTTCTGGGCATTTAAACCAGCAATTGATGGTTTTGTGCATTGTCGGCCAGTAATATCCATAGACGGTACTCATGTCTATAGAAAGCATAATATTAAGCTGTTAATCGACGTTGCAGTAGATGCTAATGGACAAATATTTCCACTAGTTTTTGCCATTTGTGCCAATGAAAGTCAAGAGACGTGGACGCTAATTTTGAACCACTTGAATGAGCACATTGTCACACAATGTTCAGGTATTTGTCTAATATCTAATCGGCATGATGGTATTTTAAGTTCTGTACAGCATTTGCCTGAATGGAAGGAACCGTATGCATATCACTATTACTGTGTGAGGCACCTGAAGGCCAATTTCCAGAAGAAATATCCCAACAAGGACTTGCATGATTTAATGTGGATGGTTGCAACTGATCATCAGGAGTGCAAATTCAGGAGGCGCATGGAATCGATCAGGCAGGAAGATGAAAGAGCATATCATTGGTTGATGCGACATGATCTTGAAAAGTGTACATTGCATGCGGATGGTGGCAGACGATGGGGATCCCTAGCTACAAATGTGTTAGAGTCTTTCAACAGGTTATTGAAGTCTGTATGTGGATTGCCTGTCACTGCCATGGTGTGTATATTATTCAAACAGATGGCGGAGAGATTTGTTGAAAGGCATAGAGGTGCATCAGAATTGATGGAGAGGGGTGTTGAATTTATGCCAAACCCAATGAAAAGATTTGACAAATATAGGAGGCGAGCACATTGGCATTCATTTTTACAGTATTGCAACGAGCGAAATATTTTTGAAGCTCACACCGCTATCCATCAAAATCGGAAGAATAATATACACACCGTAAATGAAGCCAACAGGTTGTGTTCTTATGGAAAATGTCCCATCTACCACATGTCGCGCTCACATGCCATCAAGTGTTTTCAACATACAGGTTTAGGGCCAACCGACTATGTTGATAAGCAATACAGTGTTGCTGCATACTTAAACACATATAGTGGGCAGTTGCAGCCAGTGGGTGCTGAGCATTATTGGCTGCCGGAACCATTTAAAATAATGTGTAACAAGGACTATTTGCGTAAGCTACAAGTGCAAAAGAGAAAGCGTATACGGAACCAAATGGATGTTAGTGATACCGTTTATGTGCATAAATGTGGTATATGCTCGCAAACAGGACACGTCCGTCGTAAATGTCCTTCAGCTAGTTTGGGTGGCGGTGGTAATCCAGCTCCTGGTGGAAGTTCATCTAATGTGCCCAACTGTCAAGGATACACGTAGTGTTTTATTTTCGTAATGTGATTGTAATAAGTGTATGTACTTGTTTATCTTGCAGAATGTATGAAAGAAAATTATGTTTCCATTACTGTTATATCTTTTTGATATTTAACATTAATACTTCAGTACAATAATCTAACATAAACCCATTTAAACAAAAAAATAATTGTCATTCGCCATTATTGTCGTTGTCTGGCACTATTTCATTGTCATTGTCTTCAACTTCTTCATCAACATCGTGTATGTACTCTTTAGGACTGAGGGCATCGTAATTTAGGCCCCAGTTGACACACATTTCTCGTATTTCATCGCTATCATCAAGAAGATCACTTGCCTGATTTCTATAACATATGGGATACCTACGTCCAACGCCTGTGGTAGAAACTTAGGTAGTCCCTCATACTCAACAACTATTGGGAAAACAGGATAATCATTGTCTCTATGCAATTTATCATTTTCTGATGAATACCAATACTGATCCTCCGTTCCTCTCAAGAAGTTAAGATCATCCATTGCATGATAAACAGCAAGTGTCTTTTCCATCTCTAGAATCTCTTTCATCAGATGTCTAATCACTTCTTGTTCATCTTTGTATGTGTTTGTTTGGAAGGCAGCAGACAGTGTTTGTGGCACAACAAGCTCATGCCAGCGACACACTACTTCGTAATCACACTGTTTTAAATATTTACATTTTTGGTTCCGGACACAATATTTGAGGCCTAGGAGCACCAATGTATCCTGAATTCTTATGTTCATGATGAGAAATTTTTTCCGATTTTTCACTCAACATGTCTGTTATTTTATATGTTAGTTTATTATTGTATATGTTAGTTTTATTATTTAATATGATATTCTTGTTATTTAATATGTTAGTTTTATTATTTTATATGTTTGTTTGTTTGTTATTGACTTATTTTTTACTATACTAAAACTAAATAATTAAGTTTCATAACTATACAAGATTTAATTATTAAATATTCATATTTTGGTTCCGGACACAATATTTGAGGCCTAGTAGCACCAATGTATCCCGAATTCTTATGTTCTTATGTTTGTTGACTATAATTGGAGATAATTTGTATTTGAGCTATCAGCTTTTTGACGTATTTTTGGGAATAAGAGATACTTAAATGATTAATTTCTATAACTACAAGGATACTATGATAAATGACACTACGTTTTACTACGCTAAAAGGTCACTACATTACAAATACGAGCACTACATTAGGCCACAAGATACCACTACAGGGAACTAAAGTAAAAATTTATCTAGTTTACTAGTCTTTTAGCAAATTAATAATCTAAATCGGATAAAAACAACAAATCAATTCAATCACAAAACAATCATGAAATTACATATACCACAATAAAAAGTAACTAATTAATATTTTTTTTAACAATTAATAACAATTTCTCTATTTTAGAAATTTTTTTAGCACACTAATACTATAGTCCGGATAAAAAATAACAAATTAGTAAAATCGCAAAACAATCACAAAATAACATAGAGCACATAAAAGCAACTAATATGCAATTTTTTATACAAGTTTTAACAAAAACTAAGTCGAAATACATCAATTTAAGATTTTTAGAAAGTCAAAGATTTTGTTATTTTGAGCCGAAACAAGCAACAACGTCCGAGATAACGCCTTAGATAGCACGTGGGACCGAGAATCTTTACCTTTTGTGGGACGGGTGGGCTCCACTCAAGCTTTTTTGGTTTAAAAATGGAGAGGGGACCGTTTGTTTTTTTAATTCGGGGGGGGGGGGATTCTATTTTGGGGGAAGGGAAGGAGACGATATATTTACATCTTTTGTTAAGACGATATATATATCGTCTTAACAAAAGCCGCTATATTTTCCCGCTTAAGTTAATTCAAGTATAGCATTTTTTGAAAAAAAAATGCTATACTTAACTAGCCAAACGGCCGTTAAAGTATAGTGTGGTTCCAAAAAACGCTATATATATTTTGGTCACTAAGTTGTTTTCCACATATTTTTGTTCTTTGAGTCCAAAAGAACCAATTTTGGTTCCGGAATCCTCACTGATTAGTCCGATGTTGAGCCAATCTTTCCAGAGTTATTTGTCTCCGATGATATATTGGCCAAAAAGATGCAGTGTCTCAAAGTGCAGGATCACTCAGCCACATCTTATGTCATGGGCGACTTTCCATCCATACCCCATGACCCCTTGGGCGCATCCCGTGGCATCCTAGCAAGCCTCCCAATGCCTAGCGCCATGGGTGACCCCCTGGTCTTGGCCGCGCCAAGTGACAAGCGCACATGTGCCTCTGTCGCCCCACCGATATCCCTCGCCAGCGCCCAGCCGCAGGCAGAGGCCAACAGCACCGCGCACGCAGACCGTGATGCCAAAGACAATGCTGCTGACAACCGACCTGTTTCTTTCTTATAGAAAACTAAGTCCGTTTCATTGTAAATATAGAGTAGTTTTATTTCATGTACTTCCATTATGTTTATCTAGCATAATCAAGTCTAGTCTTGTAGCTTTGATTTATTTTTTTTAAGCATTATTAGGGGGGATCAAGCAATCAAACTTTCTAGCAAGGAAACAATTCTCTGTACTGGTGTCTCTCCCCCTCGATACCGTGTTGCTTTTTTGTAATAGCTTTCATTAATGCAATCAAGCTTTCTTTCATTCTCAATTCTCATTTCTGTTCTCTCAATTGCTCTTGACATTGGTTTTCCCATACGACAATGACAATCTATTCTACCGTACATAGGGGACCTCAGTTGGCGGACAATAACGGTACTGACATCAGTTGCTTAGCCTTACGTCGCCCTTCCAAGGAATCTCAAGAAGGTGTCGCATAACAGTTGGTATCAAAGCCAAGGCTCGACATCGGATGAGGGAACGCATTGCCATTACCACCATTTCTGACCATGGTGAATCATGGGGACCGCATTGCGGCCCTTGAACAAACGATTGACGGATTACGGCCTATTGTGGATACAATGCCTGAACTAAGAACCAGCCTAGGGCAAAGGTTGGACGACCTGGACCACAAGGTGCTCCAGGCCGAAGTTGAAATAGAAAACATCAGTCGCAACTTCGAGGGAGACCGGCAAACGGCAGCCATAGAGGCAGCCAAAATATTTGGCAAATTCGAGGGACTCCAATAGGAGCGTGCCGAGATTTAGGTTACAGGGCACAAGAGGCAGACAGGGTGACTGCCATGCAACAAACTATTGATGACTTGAGAGACAAGCTCAATGTTGTCAATGCTGCTTTACAGAGCCTGCTTCGAGGCGATGGAAACCAAATCGGGGGCGCTGTGAACCCCGCTTCCGCGACACAAAAACTGAAAATTCCTGAGCCAAAGCCATATTGTGGATCTAGGAATGCCAAGGAAGTGGAAACTTTATCTTTGACATCGAATAGTACTTTGATGTTGTTAGAGGCCTAGAAGAAGCTAAGAAGGTAGCAACTACTGCCATGTATCTTCAGGGTGATGCTAAACTCTGGTGGCGGGTGAAGTACGAAGCCATCAGGGCCGGTGAAGATGCTCTCGAGACATGGGCAAAACTGAAGGCAGTTATACGCCTACAGTTCTTCCATGAGAATGTTGAATACAATGCAACCATGAGAATGTTGAATACAATGCAAGGAGAGAGCTACGGGAGCTCCGCCAGACCAAATCAGTGCGGGACTACGTGCGGGAATTCTCCGCGCTCATGCTAAACATACGTGACATGGGGGACAAAGACAAGCTCTTCATCTTCCTGGAAGGGTTGAAACCTTATGCCCGTATGGAACTGCAAAGACAAAGGGTAGATACCCTACTAAGGTGATCCAAGTAGCTGAATGCCTTGAGGACTATCAAGTAGAAGCTCAGAAGGATAAGCCTCAGCTGCTTGCCCGAGCGGGATTCAAAGGGGGTCAACCTAGTAATGGTGGCCCTAGCAGAAGTGAGAGAGATCGGAGTGCAACCAAATCTAAGGCTCCCTCCTCAGGCAGCAATAGTGTTGCGTTAAACAACAATGACCGGTGGAGAAAGCCTCCTTCAGGATGTCGTCATTGCAGCGGACCACATTGGAACAATAAATGCCCACATGCACAGATGAATGCCCATCAAGCTTTTGATGATGGGACTAATGATGACTCAGATGATGCGGATAAGACTGAACCCATGCAGGAGCTACTACTAGAGTTTGAAGATGTCATGCCATACAACATGCCAAAGCGACTCCCGCATAGGCGCACTATGGACGATGAAATTGAATTGGTGCCGGGTGCGAAGCCACACGCCCGGGCGCCTTATAGAATGTCACAACCTAAACTCACCGAGCTTTGGAGACAATTGACAGAAATGCTAGAAACAGGATCATTGTGCCCTCCAAGTCCCCTTATGGGTCCTTTGTTCTATTCCAAAAGAAATATGATGGCAGCCTGCGACCCTGTGTGGATTATCGGGCTCTAAACAAGATCATAGTGAATAACAAACACCCTATTCCGCTAATGGTAGACTTGTTCGATAGACTGGGTGGTGCGACGGTGTTCACCAAGATAAACTTGAAGATAGGTTATTGGCAAGTTCGGATTGCAGAGGGTGATAAACACAAGACGACCTATGTGACAAGATATGGGTCGTACGACTTTTTGGTTATGCCATTCGGCTTGACTAACGCCCCAGCTACATTTTGCACCCTGACGAACCAAGTCTTCCGAAAGTACATTGACGAATTCATGGTGGTATACTTGGATGACATTGTGGTATATAGCCAAACATTGGAAGAACACCTGGTGCACTTGCAGAAGGTCCTAGATCGATTGCGGAAGCATGAACTATATGCGAAGCTATCCAAGTGATCCTTTTCTCAAAAGAAAATTGACTTCCTCAGACATGTCATCGAGGAAGGGCGGATCAAGATGGACTAACAGAAGATTTAGGCAATCAAAAATTGGCCACCGCCTAAGGATATCCACGCCTTGAGGGCGTTCTTTGGCCTATGCAATTTCTACCAGCGATTTGTAAAGAACTACTCCCTCATCGCAGTGCCATTGATAGAACTCCTCAAGAAGGTCACGATCTAGGATTGGGGGCCTAGGCGAGTAGAGGCCTTCAACGCATTAAAAACGGCTATGTCTAGTAGCCCCATCTTGGCCCTCCCTAATCTGGCCAAGCCATTCGAGGTACAAACGGATGCATTCGACTATGCCCTCGGCGGAGTCTTGCTACAAGAAGGGCATCCTGTAGTGTATGAGAGTTAGAAGCTAAAGGATGTAGAGCGGTGCTATGCCGCCCATGAGAAAGAATTATTGGCTGTCGTCCACTACTTGCGCTTTTGGAGGCACTATCTGCTGGGGACCCCGTTCGTGGTCAAGACAAATAACACAGCTGTTAGCCATTTCATGACCCAGCCAAAGCTGAATGGTTGACAGTCCAGGTGGCAGGAACTCCTAGCTGAATGTCACTTCAACCTGAAGTACCGAAGTGGGAAGACCAATCATGTTGCTGATGTGCTCAGTCAGAGAGTTGATCTAGCATCGGTGTGCTTACTTGCCACCCTAAGGGGGATCGAAGTAGCCACCTCCATCAAGGACCAGATACATGATCTACTCATCAAAGATCCTGCTGCACAATATTTGGTTGATTTGGTAGGACAGGGCAAGACTCGCCAGTTCTACATGAAAGATGGTTTTCTGAAAGTGAAAGGAAACCGACTTTATGTTCCTAAAGGAGGAGATCTGCGAAGGACTCTTCTAGCGAAATGTCATGATACTTTGCAGGCCGACCATCCCGGTGAAGAACGCGCCATGGCGTTACTTCGCCGTGCATATTATTGGCCTCAAATGGCCGATGACATCGCTTAGTATGTGAAGATTTGTCTAGTATGCCAGAAGGACAAGTCAGACCGCTTGACACTAGTGGGACTCTTGGAACCGTTAGCTGTCCCAAAGAGACCTTGGGAAAGCATTTCCCTAGATTTCATCACTGAATTGCCCAAGGTCGAAGATCTTACAGCTATCTTGGTTGTAGTGGATCGGTTTTCCAAGTATGCTACCTTTAATGTAGCCCCACAATATATATCAGCAGAAGATATAGCTCGACTCTTCTTCTCTCATGTCGTCAAATATTGGGGCCTGCCCAAAGACATTCTTAGTGATCGCGACTCACGCTTCACTAGCAACTTTTGGACCCAACTCTTTAAGTGACTTGGGTCAAAATTGAGTCACAGCTCTAGTTTTCATCCGTAATCTAATGGCCAAATGGAGCGGTTCAATGATATGTTGGAGGAATATCTCCGCCACTTTGTTCAGATCGCAGAAGAATTGGTGAAGCTTCTGGATGCTGCTCAACTGTGTTTCAATTCACAAAAGAGCTCTAGTACAAACAATAACACTTTTGAAATTGCTACCGAACAACAACCGCTACTCCCACACAGTGAATGCACCAAACATGTATAAATCTCCTCGAGCTGCTAGCTTCTCAAAAGAGTGGAAGTAAAATTTGGAGATAGTGCGGAGGTATCTTGTCAAAGCTCAAAAGCGGATGAAGAGGCATGCTGATCAAAATCGTCGCTTTGTTGAATACCAAGTAGGAGACAAAGTGATGGTCAAAATCCAAAAGCGGTACTTATTTGCGGGGGTCCATGACCCTCGCCTATTGCAAAAATACATTGGACCCTTGTCCATTGAAAGGCGCATTGGAAAAGTTGCATACCGGGTGGATACCCCAACTTGGTGGAAAATTCATCCTGTCTTCCATGTCAGTCTCCTGAAACCTTTTCGGGAAGACGCGGAGGATCCTTCACAGAGCCAGCTCACAATACCCAGTATTCGAGGTCCCAATTCAACCGGGAAAATGCGTGTTGAAGTTATCCCTGATGATGGAATGATTCATGCCTCAAGGAAAGATCACCAAGAGTTCTTGGTAAAATGGCAGGGTTGTGATGCAGAGGAGAATACTTGGGAGAGGGGAACAAACCTCAAAGCCTACAAGAGCCTAATTGAAGATTATCTTGCAAGTAAGGCGCTGAGGACGCCGCCAACTCAGGTGGGGGAGAATGTCATGGGCGAATTTCCAGCCATGCCCCATGACCCTTTGGGCGCGTCCCGTGACATCCTAGCAAGCCTCCCAATGCCTAGCGCCATGGACGACCCCGTGGTCTTGGCCGCGCCAAGTGACAAGCGCGCATATGCCTCTATCGCCCCACCGATATCCCTCGCTAGCGCCCAGCCGCAGGCAGATGCCAACAGCGCCGTGCATGCAGACAACGCCGCGCGCGCAGACCGTGATGCCAAAGACAATGCTGCTGACAATGGACTTGTTTCTGCCTTGTAGAAAACTAAGTCCTTTTCATTGTAAATATAGAGTAGTGTTATTTCATGTACTTCCATTATGTTTCTCTAGCGTAATCAAGTCTAGTCTTGTAGCTTTGGTTTATTTTTTTGAAGCATTATTAGGGGGGATCAAGCAATCAAAGTTTCAAGCAAGCAAACAATTCTCTATACTGGTGTCTCTCCCCCTCGACATCGTGTTGCTTTTCTGTAATAGCTTTCATTAATGCAATCAAGCTTTCTTTCATTCTCAATTCTCATTTTTGTTCTCTCAATTGCTCTTGACATTGGTTTTCCCGTACGGCACTGACAATCTAGTCTAGCGTACGGAGGGGACCTCAATTGGCGGACAGTAACTACACTGACATCAGTTTCTTAGCCTTGCGTCGCCCTTCCAAGGAATCTCAGGAAGGTGCCGCGTAACACTTGTCGTGCATTGGCCGGTGGGCACTAGTCTTCCACACTTCGGTTCCTTGGCCATACCATGTTAACAGGTCACCGGTCCAGATCTTGGTAGATGGAGGCAGTGATTATTATTTTGTTTAGGCTCGTGTGGCAAATTTCTTGCAGATCATGATCGAGTCGATTCCTAATATTGCCGTAGTGGTGGGCAGCGGCCAACGTCGTAGGTGTGAAGGGGTGGTACGTCAAGTTCCGCTCACAATACAAGGGTGTAAACTCGTTCTTAATCTATATGTATTAGCCTTACACGGAACAAATGTAGTTCTTAGAGCTTCTTGGTTTTCTACTTGAGGACAGGTAATCACTGATTATGAAGAGCGTACTTTTGAATTTAATCACCAGGGAACTACTAATATCTGGAAGGGATTGGCTCTGCTAATGGCTCAACCGATACAATTCCATATCCTTCGATGATATATAGCCACATATGCAATTTCCTCTTATTATTGTTTGCATATAGTACCCGCAACACCAGCTCAGAATGAACAACTTAGTCCTGCTCTTCAAACCCTTTTAGAGTCCTTTACAAATGTTTTCCAGAAGCCATAAGGGTTGCCACCAAACAGACCCCAAGATCACACAATATATTTGATATCCGACACAAAACTAGTTAATGTCAAACCATATCAATATCCTTACTTTTAGAAGTATGTGATGGAGTAGTTAGTTGCAGAAATGCTTCAGGAAGGAGTGATTAGAGCCAGCACAAGCCCATTTGCTTTCCCAGTACTTTTAGTCCGCAAAAGGATGGGACATGGAAGTTTTGCATGGACTACAGGGCTCTCAATGCGGTCACTGTCCGGGATAGATTTCCTATTCCAACATTGATGAGTTATTTGACGAACTACATAGAGCTGTGTATTTCTCCAAACTTGATTTGCTGGCTAGTTACCACCAAATTCAGGTGAGGCCTGAGGATGTCGCGAAGATAGACTTTCAGACACACAAAGGGCATTACGAGTTCCTGGTAATGCCATTTGGGTTATCAAATGCCCCATTTACTTTTCAGGCCACGATGAATAAAGTGTTTAAACCATATCTGTATCACTTCGTCTTAGTTTTTTTTGACGATATTTTTGTGTATAGCCCAACATGGGACGAGCATTTGGCACACTTGCAGGCAGTGTTACGTCTACTTCAGCAACACAACTTGGTAGCAAAAAGGATCAAATGTTAATTTGGCCAAACCTCAGTCGACTACCTAGGTCATGTGATTTCTAACCAAGGACTCAATATAGATCCGCAAAGATTGCAGCAATTCAGCAATGGCCTGAGCCTAAGACCGTAAAAGAAGTGCGTAGCTTCCTTGGACTTGCGGGGTACTATAAAAGGTTCATCCACCACTATGCCGCAATTGTTGGACCCCTCACAGACCTACTACGAAAGGATTCTTTTGCTTGGACAACAACTACTCAAGCAGATTTTGACACTCTCAAAGGCAAACTCAGGACCACACCTATCCTAGCCTTGCCCGATTTCTCTCAAGAATTTCAACTAGAGACAGATGTTTCTGGACAGAAAATTGGGCAGTGCTCTCGCAAAGGGGCCATCCAGTCGTATATTTTAGCCAAAAGCTGAGTAATAGGATACAAGGGGCATCGACCTATCACAGAGAGATGTTTGAAATTACCAAGCAATTAGCAAGTGGCGCCAATACTTGCTTGGGAGGAGATTTACCATATACATATACCAGCAATCGTTCAAGAATTTGACAAATTAAATAATTCAGACCCCTAGCAATAGAAGTGGCTGAGTAAATTGGTAGAATTAGATTTCCAGATCATATACCATCCAGGCAAGTTAAATTAAGCTGCTAATGGCCTCTCACGAAATTCCGTGGTTATTTTCCTTACTATAATTGTACGGGGTTACGATCTTGAGTGTGAGCTCAAGAGTCAAGACACTAAACAAAACACGCCCTGAGTTGATAGCACTGCAGCAGACCATACAAGATAACACCATTGCTGACTCGAGCTTTACCTTCCGAAGTGGCCTCTTATTTTTTTCGGGTCGCTTGGTCATTCCTGCTGATTCTTTATTGAGGCAAACACTGCTCCATGAGTTCCACGACACAGTAGTTGGTGGTCATGCAGGCGTGGCACGTACCTATCATAGAATAGCTTCTAATTTTTATTGGAGGGGCATGAAGAGGTGATAGGTTACAAGTACCTTGGGTATAAGTACTTTACTTTATGTTATGATGATCTAACAAACTTACTATCCAGAACCAAATACGGAACCTGTTACACATCTACAAGGCCTTGCGATCACAAAGTTCCAGGTTGAGATCCAGCGTGGGATATAAACTCAACTCTTCAGAGAGGAAGGAACAGCTGAGGAAACAGGTCCCTACCAGTTCCCGAGGAGACTGTATGAAGTCAACTCTCCAGCAGGAAAGTTACTTCCTGCACACGCTACTGCACAAGAACAGTGCAACAGTCAACTTTCTATGGAAGGCTTTTTACCTACCTTGCTTACATCATTGTAAGTGATGTCACACACGTATAAATACAATCAAGGAAGGTAAACAACTTACTTTATGAGAGAACTAGATAAAGAACCTGAAGCATGCCTGATACAAGCATTCAAGTTAATCGACTCAAGATAATCTGGGCAGTGTGTCTTTAATTCACAAGAACCAGATTAGGGACCTGATACATTGGTATTCCCTTGACAGAAGTATAAGTCAACAGTACAACTGGAAAGCAACTACAGAAAGTGACTGCCTGCAACTTGTACACGCAACGGTTTAGTAGACAGTGCAGCAGTCACTTCCCATTGAGAAGAGACATGTACTAACCAAGATTTGACATCACTAAGGTGATGTCTTAGTGATGTCTTTTGTAATATAAACTTGGTGTTAATACACAAGGCATCCCTCTTCAAGACTTGCAAAATCAGAAACGAAAATCCTCTCTCAAGTGCTTGCAACAACCTCTCTCAAGAACAAAGCTGCTGCAACCTCAAGGACCGGATCCAAAATTGAAGATATCTTAAGTCCTTAGGTTTGTTGATTCTTTATTATTGGTTCTTCATTGTAACTCCTATCTTGCTTTCTTAGAAGCTGTTTTTAGGAAACCCAAAATCACAAACCCTCTAAGATTGTGTCTTGGCTAGAGTTAGTCGAGTTGTAAAGTCTTTGTAACTAGAGAGTTACAAAGTGGCTTGTAATAGTATTATTACAAGATAAAGTGATTAAAATCTTTGTCACTAGAGAGTGAGAAAGTGGTTTGTGGTGAGAGTATCACAAGTTAGTCAAAGACTTTGTAACTAGAGAGTCACAAAGTGGCTTGTGGTGAGAGTACCACAAGTTAGTTGAGTTGAATCCTTTGTATAGAGGTATTACAAAGTGGCTGGTAAGAGGGGTTTATAAGTTAGTGAAGTTGAAAGCCTACAAGTGTAGGTCGTGGTTTTTGTCCCCTTGAGTTGGGATTTTTCCACGTAAAAATCCTCAGTGTTCTTTATTTACTGCCGAGCTACTATGGGAACAAATAGAGAACCTGATTTCGTATACTGGCTGGTTTTACAGTCTGTTGCTTATAGTGGGAACTTATAGAGAATCTGGTTCTCTATACAGTGGGAACTTATCCTGTGTCTTATTTACATACTTGTTCAGTAGTTAGCACTGTACCAAACTAATATAGGACAAGATCGTTATACAGTTTGGTTCATCGGTATCTTCAGTGGAAACTAATAGAGAACCTGGTTCTCTATACAGTCTGGTGGACTCTTAGTTTCTAACAATTGGTATCAGAGCAGGTTCTTTATAAAAGGTTAACACCTAGAAAGGATCTACATGGCCGCTCCACCAAACTTCGAGGAAAGAAAATCAACCAATATGCCACAAAGATTTCAGAAGATGGGTCGCAAAAATGATGGGATCCTAAAGAAATGAAGTTCCAGCAAGAGTTTCAAAGGAAATGATTGTTGTTATAAGTGTGGAAAGCTTGGACCCTTTATCAAAGACTGCCCATTTCTAAAACAAGAGCATCACAAACACAACTTTGACAAAGTAGCAAAAAGGAACCTGGTTCCTGACAAATGATTCTGCCGAAAATGTGCAGCTAAAAGTGTTGTGAAGCAACCTCTTGTTGCTTGGGGAGACTCCTCCAGTGAATCAGAAGAGGAACCAGATGCAGGAAGCAGCTCCATGATGGCAGTGCAAAATGAAGCAAAGGAATTTGATTCATTGTTTGCATTGACGGCTCAGTCCGATGAGGATGACAATGATGAGGTAACTTTCAGGGATGTTCAGAGAAATTTGAAGTCCTACTCTTCGAAAAAATTGATGTCATTAGCAAATGTTCTAATTGATACATATTATAGTTTTGTTAATGATAAAGATGCCCTAATCATAGAGCTAGGAGATGCTTAATAGTCTAGAAATGATTTGATGGTTAGTGGTTGATGACTTGAAGGAAACCATAGAGAACCTTAGCAAAGAAAAGAATACTCTAGTAGAGCAAATTGCAGCTACTGAGCAAGAAAGAGACGATATGGTAGTTTCGATTGAAGAATTAAGGGGACAAATGGAAGAAGTAACTAGAGAACATAACTTGTTGAAAAAGCAAACAAAAAAATGGATGGACAACACTGATAGAGGAAGTGGCTAGAGAGGCTTAACTTGAGCTTGAGAGTGAGCTTAAGAAAGTTAAAACGAGTCTTGTTGCTGAGCTTGAAAAGAATAGACAACTTCAGAAGGTTTTAAAAGGGGTTAAAAATGATCTTGATAAGTCACTTAAATGGACCCGGTCCTCTGATATAATAACGTCTATGTACAGGAGTAATGCTGGAAACAGGAAAGGCATCGGGTTTCAAAAGGCTAAAACCTCCTATAATCCCTATAGGAAGTATGTAATTATGGCTGATAATAGGTTGTGCACTCACTATGGTCAAACTGGTCATTATAAGGACTCTTATAAAGTTAAAATTCAGTCTTTACAAAAAAATAGAGTTTTTGTTGAAAAGAGGCGTACGGATGAGGAACCTGGTTCCCTGAAAAGAAAATATGTGCTGCATGCATGGGCAAAAAGAAGTTTGATCCGCCCGTTCTATCATTATAAGGGACCCAAGCTGGCTTGGGTTCCTAAGTCTAATCATTGATTTAGTGTGCAGTATGTCACACCTCCTTTTTCCGCACCCGGGAGGGTACAAGGGAGTTTTTTCCAATTAAAGGACAATCGAAACGGGATTTATTTATTTATTTCAGAGTCACCACTTGGGAGATTTAGGGTGTCCCAAGTCACCAATTTGAATCCCGAATCGAGGAAAAGAATGACTCCATATTACAGTCTGCGTACCAGAAATCCGGATAAGGAATTCTGTTAACCCGGGAGAAGGTGTTAGGCATTCCCGAGTTCCGTGGTTCTAGCACGGTCTCTCAACTGTTATATTCGGCTTGATTATCTGATTTTATACAAATATGAACTTATGTGCAAAATTTTATCTTTTTACCGCTTTCTTAATTATTGTTATTATTTTTACGAGAATTGCAACGTCGTGGAAACATATCTCGAACCACGTTACATCAATGCACCCGTGGTTGTTTGACATATCTCGACTCGGTTGAGATTTAGATTTAGGTCACATAAATGTGCACCCTAGTTAAGGAAAATAAATTATTAAAGGCGTGCCTAACGCAACTAGCGTATTGTTATTTTGGGGAAGGCCGTAAAATTCGCTAAATGGCATGTCCCGAATTCTAAGTGTTTTAATATATATACATTTAGAGGGCAGGGGAACTTGTGTATTTTTTGTTTGTCGAGGCTCGTCTCATTCATTATTAAAAGGATTTACAACGTCCTGGAAATGCATCTCAGACCACGTCACCATCAATGTACCCGTGATTAGAGAAACATTTCGATTTCATTGAGACTTGGATTTGGGTCACATAAATGTGCACCCGAGCTTAAGGAGATAATATTGTTAAAGGCGCGCCTAAAGCAACTAGCGCATTATTATTTTGGGTAGGGCCGTGAGATTTACTAAACGACCCATCTTGGAAATTGAATGCTTCGATAATATACTCTTAACGAGGGCCCCGCAGCTTGTGCGTTTTTATTTATCGAGGCTCATCTCGTCTTCGTTTTAACAGGATATCCTATAGCAACTACGTTTCTTGTCGCGCTTGTCTCTACTGATTGAAAACAGAGATAGTCCTAGTTAATTATATGCTTGCAGGTCATTTATAGCAGGATTCAGAATGCTTTTACAGAATAAGAAAACGTGGCTACACACACGGACAGCTGATCGAACATTATGGGCCCAAATCCAACTCATGCGGGATGGGCCGGACCTGGGCCACTGTTTGTCCGATGCGGGCCTGCTTGGTCTGTTTCGACCTGGGCTCGACCCCCATGAGGTTGAGGCCGTAAACTTGTTCTTTGTTCTAAAGGCGTGGTTTATCAGTTATAACGGGACAGTTCATTAAAGGGAAAAGCAGTTAACTAATGATGAATAGTTTTCATGCGTTACTGGACATGCTAATCACAAACACAACTAATTTCTGAGTTACAGCCTACTACATGGTCGAAATTTTTTATCCAACAGCCTACACACACAATTGGATGTCAAGTTACCCTACATTGACAGTTGCTATGTGTGAAAGCTAACTCCAGTATCCGAGCCAAAATGTAAACTATTATACATCACATAACATTCAATGTACAGGCTATGCATAAAATAAACGATCTTCAACTCTTCTCTTTGTATTCATACTCAACTTCAGATTACATTGACAGTATTAGTCGTGTACCTGGATGTTTGAACAATAAACAGGAGAAGAAGAAAGATGTCAGCAACGGGCAACCAAGCAGCAACAACACAGCAACAACAACCAGCAGCAATAACCAGCCACAATTATGAAGCCCACAAGTGATAGAGCACCAAGCAGAAAATCCCAGAAACAGAGTAGAAAACAACCGACAAAACCAGAATGTTCAAGGCAATAGCAACAACAATCCAATGATCACAAACATCTTGGCAAATAACCAACAACAATTGGCCAAGACAGCTTGACCAACTTGAACTCTTATGTAATTTTCAGACAGTGTTTGGTTACAATATTCTGAGACTTTATGTTTCTTGTTTTTTCTCAAGAATAAAAAAAATGTCCAGCCCCTTTTATGTTCTAAAACAGCTTATTTATAAGCCAACAACCCAGTGCAGCTAAGCTGCTTGGATTCTGCCAATTACAGTCTATCCATACCCCTTAGCTTCCCATGCCTAAAGGCCTTTTCTTGGAATCCTTAATCAGCCCCCCCATGCTCTGTCCCATTACTCTAATCAAGGGTTATGAGCTTAGTTAAGTATTCATTTAATTCCCATTCTCTTATGTCTTGTTCCCCATTGGCATTAATTTAATCCTAATTCAGTACCCTATTTGTCAGCTCACTTAAACTAAGCTTTTTCTGTTCTTTTCAAACCCCAGACTACCCCCGTTAATCCTTGGTTATTACTGTACTAACCCTCTGCAACAATGGGGCATTTTGAACTTCTGGAGGTTTAAAATCGAAGCTGCCCTAGACTGAATCTTTCAGTTGTTTTGTAATGCAGTTATAGGCTAATTTCAGGCAATGTCGAGCATCCAACTAACAATCAACAGGTTCGTTTACTTACACGAAGTTGTATGAATTAGAATATTTGACCCTTCAGTTATAAGAAACTAATCGACGACGTTTATCAAGTCGACTATACTAAATATAACAGGTAATAATCAGTCGTTCATATAAACAACACGTACAGGGTCCCGAATGACTTCAGACAACTTTTGTTCAATTACTGGGAATCTATATGAATTAACTATTTGACGATTAATCTAATTGGTGAGCATGTATATCACCAGATATATTCACATATACAGAAGAACAAACAACCAAATAAAAGGTCTTTGACAGAGATGGAAGAACTTTGACAGAAGAAATATCAGAAATTACCAAACAATCACAACAGAAACATGCTAACAAACTTAATCAGCACACAAATAAAACATAAAAAGAAAAGAAAAACTTACTGAAAACTTTTAAGAAAAGTCGACCCAGGTCCGAATCCGATTTGGCCTTTTGAAGCCGAACAAACTTTAATCGGGGTGTTCTCAACCGAGAACACCCTGATTGAAGTCTATTAGACCCCAAAACCTCTATGAAACAGGTCAGATTCCCCAGGTTCTGGTGTTCTAGGGTTTGGATCTTCAGATTTGAGATTCTAGGAGTTGTGGGTAGATTCGGACCAAACCAAGCTTGGTTTGGTCACGAGGGAGGTCAGGGGAGTGTCTGGTACGAATATGGTGTGGTTTGGTGTAGGTCAGAGTTCGACTCGAATCTTCAAATGAAGATTCGAGAAACTAGGGACTGATTCGAAGCACAAGGATAGCAGATCCATGTTCAGGGCAGTGAGGTGCATCAGGGGTGTTAAGGGGGTGGTCACCGGCGTCCTTGCCGCCGGGTTCTGGTGAAAGGGAAGCCATGGCGGCTGCTAGGGTTTCGGGGGTTTGGGATCCCTTTTGAGAGAGACGAAGGAACGGGGGTGGGTGTTTGGATAGGGGGCGGGGTAAAAGGGTTAGGTTTATATATGCATTGGAGGTTTAGATCCTGGCCGTTGGATCAAACGAGATCTATGGCCAGGATCTATTCACTTAGGAAAGACGGTGTCGTTTGGGTGTGATGGTGGGTGAGACCGGGTAAGGCTGGATCGGGTCAAAATTTGACGGGTTTAGGGGATGTGATCCTGGCCGTTGATTCGTTTGAGATCAATGGCCCAACTTAGATGGGACAGAAACGACGCCGTTTGGACTGTGTCCGGGCAGCCTGTGTTTGGGCTGGACCTGTGTCCTGGTTTTGGGCCTGATTTTAATTCATTTTTGGCCCAAACCAATTTCATTACTCTTTTCTTTTTGTTTTCTAATTTTAAAAAAATGAAATTAAAAACCATCATTAATTTAATCACTTAATCCAATTATCACACACATATGAAAATATTTAAGTAGGTTAAATCACAACCCAGCATAAAAGATGCATATATATTTTTTGGATTTTATTTTAATGATCGAATTATGGTTTAATTACACATGACATACATATTTTGTATTTCGTTTTGGTAAGATTAAACGAAAAATGGACAGAACCAACAAATGACTGCCAACACGTGTCACGCAAAAATCGAAAAATTGTATAGCGAGGCCATTTGCCATTATTTTTATTTCTTTTTGGAGTGATTGTCCGCGAAGCAAAAATCACGTGCTTACAGCTGCCCCTCTTTGCCCGAAGACACGAAGGGTTTTCGCGCAAAGATAAAGCGGGCGATTTTTGCTCGTCCGAGTACTCCGTGTGAAGCATTTTTTTTGAAAAAGATTTGACCGAACCTTTGCTTCAGAGGTTTCCTACATATCCTAGGCTGAACAGGAATCAGGTCAATGTAGTTCGGGAAATTTTGGTAGCTGGGACTACCGTGTGACTGTAGTGTTTGCCGCTGTTGTGTGCTGCCTACATGCTGCTGTAGGATGTTACCGCTTACCGATCTCCTTGTTACATTGTTCTAAAAGGAAAAACAAAAAGCTAGGCTAGACTGTGGATCATAAGATCTCCTCTATCTTCAACTTGTTCTTGTCGCCTTCCTTTCTTGTCGGCTTGCGTTTTCCTCCGATGCTTTTATTTTGTGAACTTGAGGGCTGGTACTGGCCTTTTGCTCTTCCGAGTACCAGTTTTCATCATTTTTCTTGGTCCACTGGGGATATGGCCTTCTTCATTAAGCCTTTCAATGATTCCTTCGGTGGTAAAGCTTTCTTCATCAGATTTGTTGTGTTGGGCATGGTCTAATGTTCACAAGCCGCTTCTTTCAAAACGCGTCCTTTTGACTCGTGCGCCTGAGTTTGCAACCTTCTACTTCCCGGTGCGGGGGATTTTTGTTGTTTCTTGCTGGATATTCCTGCTGTAACCTTCGGCCTTCCGGTAGGGTTACTGCTCTCAAAATCTGAAATATTTAAACTTAAAACATGAAAAGTATTCCTCTCGTTATACAGGTGGGCGCCTATTTAAACTAAGACATGAAAATTATTCCTCTCGTTATACAGGTGGGCGCCTATTTAAACTAAGACATGAAAAGTATTCCTCTCGTTATACAGGTGGGCGCCTATTTAAACTAAGACTGAAAAGTATTCCTCTCGTTATACAGGTGGGCGCCTATTTAAACTAAGACATGAAAATTATTCCTCTCGTTATACAGGTGGGCGCCTATTTAAACTAAGACTGAAAATTATTCCTCTCGTTATACAGGTGGGCGCCTATTTAAACTAAGACATGAAAATTATTCCTCTCGTTATACAGGTGGGCGCCTATTTAAACTAAGACTGAAAATTATTCCTCTCGTTATACAGGTGGGCGCCTATTTAAACTAAGACTGAAAATTATTCCTCTCGTTATACAGGTGGGCGCCTATTTAAACTAAGACATGAAAATTATTCCTCTCGTTATACAGGTGGGCGCCTATTTAAACTAAGACTGAAAATTATTCCTCTCGTTATACAGGTGGGCGCCTATTTAAACTAAGACTGAAAATTATTCCTCTCGTTATACAGGTGGGCGCCTATTTAAACTAAGACTGAAAAGTATTCCTCTCGTTATACAGGTGGGCGCCTATTTAAACTAAGACTGAAAAGTATTCCTCTCGTTATACAGGTGGGCGCCTATTTAAACTAAGACTGAAAAGTATTCCTCTCGTTATACAGGTGGGCGCCTATTTAAACTAAGACTGAAAAGTATTCCTCTCGTTATACAGGTGGGCGCCTATTTAAACTAAGACTGAAAAGTATTCCTCTCGTTATACAGGTGGGCGCCTATTTAAACTAAGACTGAAAAGTATTCCTCTCGTTATACAGGTGGGCGCCTATTTAAACTAAGACTGAAAAGTATTCCTCTCGTTATACAGGTGGGCGCCTATTTAAACTAAGACTGAAAAGTATTCCTCTCGTTATACAGGTGGGCGCCTATTTAAACTAAGACTGAAAAGTATTCCTCTCGTTATACAGGTGGGCGCCTATTTAAACTAAGACTGAAAAGTATTCCTCTCGTTATACAGGTGGGCGCCTATTTAAACTAAGACTGAAAAGTATTCCTCTTGTTATACAGGTGGGCGCCTATTTAAATTAAGACACATTTGATTTTGTTTTCTCGTTCCTCCGAAAAATATTTGGCCACGGCAGAAAATTTTCTGCCCCGGTTTTGGTGGCCTTTCTGGTATTGCGTCCGTCTGCCATCATCAACCTTTATTTTCCTGCAGCAAGACAAAAGGATTTAGTTAGTTTTAATCATGGTGGGGCAACGTGACCTTTCCGATGGGAGATGATTTTTCCCTTTTCTTTTCCTTGCTCTATGCTCCAACAACTGATTGGTGGACGACGCTGCTTGCTGGGGGTGGTTTTCCCTTTATCCCCCTTTCTGCTTTCTCTTTTCAGGACATGCTGTGGGAGTCTGCTTTTAATCAGGACATGCCGGGGATATCTTGTACCGGACTGATTTCCCTTTCTTGCGGCGTCTGACCACTTCGGATTCGGGTCCGGGATCTATCAACATTCTGCGGGGAAACCTTTTCGGAACTTGGTCCACAAGTCCTTCACCCGTCATTTTCCGCTCTCTTTACGTCACCTTTCTTTCTATACAATTCGTCCTTTGGTTTCACAGCCGATGCCTTTTGTCTTATTGCCTTGGCTCTCTACCCTTTTCGTATTTTGCTTTCGTACCCCTTCGGCCTCTGGTAGTAAACTTGGAAAATATTTTCCAAAACGAATTCTTAGAAAGAAAAATAAAAAAAAAAGATAGAAAAGGAGGAGAATCTTTCTGAACCAATACTTGGTGGAAAAGGAAAAGAGAAGAACTTATCTGGATAACATGACTGGTCCTTGTGATCATGACGTGCACCATAGATTCCCGACCCAGTCTATTTGTATCAATCAACTTGCCAGATGACCTTACTTGCTGGGGATAAATGGGGGTCCATTTCTTTGTGAACGCGGATCCTCTTGTTGATCTATCTTGTCGCCTCATAGTGTCCTTCGAGGGGTTTTCACTAATGAGACTCTCTCTTTTCTCTCAGCTCCCGGCTCCTTATGGTGCCTGTGAAGGTTTTCACCAATAAGACTCTCTCGTTTTATATCCCTCATCTTTCGTCGCCTTGTGGTGCCAGCGAAGGTTTTCTTCGCCAAGACTCTCCCATTTTATTTTTCACCGGAGGATTGGAGTGCTGTCGATATGACCCTCTCTTCTGGAGATTCCTTCGGAATATCAATTCTTTTCCCGTTTTATTGCTCCTCTTCTTTGCCGGGGATCAGTGTATTACTCTCGGTTTTATTTGCCTGACTTGGCACCTCTTGGATATTGATCGGGAGGTCTTTTGGACGTCGATGTCGGTTTCGGTGTGGGGCTAAAAGAAAGGCTATCAAAATAAAATAACTTGATGGGTGATACGCTACAACTTTTGGACTCAAACCTTTGTTGGAATCTTAAAACATAACCTCTGCCCAAGTTTTCTTGCTTGGGGGTTTTTATTTTTATACTATGTTGAGCTATATGCGTTATGCACACTATGCCTATTATGCACACTTATGGATATTATGCACACTATGACCGAGCCGTGAGGCGCCTACGTATCCTCTTTGAGGAATCAGGTCAAACGTAGTTCCCACGGTTTGTGATTTTTATCTTCTTCTTTTTTTCTTTCTTCTTTTTTTTTTTCCTTTTTTCCATTTTCTCTTAAAATTTTTATCTTCTTCTTCTTTCCCTTTTCATATCCTTTCCGTTAGTGATTCCAAAAGAGGGGTATGAAAGAATAACTTAAGGCTCAAAAGGGGGAAACAAGTGGTAAAAGTGTTTGGATAGAAGAAAGAATTGTCTCCGTCATTTCATTATCCAATAAGTACCAAGTACAAACAAACGAACCAATAATTGCCATAATCAAAGAAATTACGCATAATATCTCTTGAATGCATCCGAATTGATAGCCATGCCAACACATCTTCCCTCGATATCCATCAAACACAGAGCTCCATTGGACAATACTCTGGTCACAATATAAGGCCCTTGCCAATTTGGGGCGAACTTGCCTTTTGCCTTGACCTGGTGTGGGAGGATCTTCTTCAATACCTGCTGCCCTATTTCAAACTTCCTGGGGCGTACCTTCTTATTATATGTTCTCGCCATTCTCTTCTGATACAGCTGACCATGGCACACTGCTGCCAATCTTTTCTCGTCTATCAAGCTCAACTGTTCCAATCGAGCTTTGACCCATTCATCGTCATCAATCTCGGCTTCCGCGACAATCCGGAGGGACGGGATTTTGACCTCCGCTGTATTATGGCCTCAGTTCCGTATACCAACAAATAAGGAGTTGTACCTATGGAAGTCCGGACGGTAGTGCGGTAACCCAACAAAGCAAAGGGTAATATCTCGTGCCATTGTCTGGACCTTTCCACCATCTTTCGCAGTATCTTCTTGATGTTCTTGTTGGCTGCTTCGACCGCTCTATTCGCCTTGGGACGATATGGGGTGGAATTGCGGTGTGTAATCTTGATTGTTGGCATACCTCTCTCATCAGGCTGCTGTTAAGATTCGCACCATTATCCGTGATGATTACTTTTGGGATCCTAAATCTGCAGATGATATGGGAGTGCACAAAATCCACCACTGCCTTTTTAGTTACCGACTTGAAGGTTTTAGCCTCAACCCATTAGGTGAAGTAGTCAATGGTTACTAGAATGAACCTATGACCGTTGGATGCTGCTTGCTCGATAGGTCCAATGACATCCATGCCCCATGCAACAAACGGCCAGGGTGCTGACATTGTATGTAACTCTGTTGGCGGAGAATGAATCAGATCTCCATGTATCTGACACTGGTGGCATTTCCTTACGAAAGTAATACAGTCATGTTCCATGGTGAGCCAATAATACCCGGCCCTGAGGATCTTCCTTGCCAATACATATCCGCTCATATGTGGCCCGCAAACTCCAGCATGTACCTCTGCCATAACCGTCGTGGCTTGACCGACATCTATACATCTCAACAATCCCAAATCCGGGGTTCTTTTGTACAAAACTCCTCCGCTGAGGAAGAAACCATTCGACAAACGCCGAAGGGCTCTTTTTTGGTCTCTAGTGGCCTGTTCCGGATATATCCCCATTCTGAGGTATTCCTTGATATCATGAAACCAGGGTTCGCCATCTGCTTCCTCTTCTACGGCGTTGCAATAAGCGTGCTGATCACGGACCTGGATGTGCAGAGGGTCAACATACATTTTGTCAGGGTGGTGCAACATTGATGCTAAGGTGGCCAATGCATCCGCAACCTCGTTATGAACTCTCGGGATATGTTTGAACTTTACTGATCGAAATCGTTTGCTCAGATCGTGCAAGCATTGTCGATATGGTATGAGTTTTAGATCCCGCGTTTCCCATTCACCCTGAATCTGATGTACCAAAAGGTCCGAGTCTCCCAAAACCAAGATGTCTTGGACATCCATGTCCGCAGCCAATCGCAGACCCAAAATGCAAGCTTCATACTTGGCCATATTGTTGGTGCAATAGAAGCGTAGTTTAGCCGTAACAGGGTAATGGCGTCCTGTTTCAGAAATGAGTACTGCTCCTATTCCAACCCCTTTCGCGTTTGCAGCTCCATCGAAGAAAAGCTTCCAACCCGGTTCATCGGGTAACTCCAGCTCATTTGTATGCATTACCTCTTCGTCGGGAAAATACGTTCTTAAAGGCTCGTATTTTTCATCAACTGGATTCTCTGCCAAATGGTCGGCCAGCGCCTGGGCTTTCATGGCTGTCCTCGTCACATAGACGATATCGAACTCTGTGAGCAGAATTTGCCATTTTGCCAACCTCCCTGTGGGCATAGGTTTCTGAAAGATATACTTCAATGGGTCCAAACGGGATATGAGATAAGTAGTATACGAGGACAGGTAGTGTTTCAACTTCTGAGCTACCCAAGTTAGGGCGCAACATGTTTTCTCGAGTTGAGTGTACTTGACTTCATATACTGTGAATTTCTTGCTAAGATAGTAGATGGCCTGCTCCTTCCTTCCTGTGTCATCATGTTGCCCCAGTACACAACCAAATGAATTTTCCAGGACCGTCAGATAAAGAATTAAGGGCTTCTCTGGCTTAGGCGGGACCAATACGGGTGGATTAGACAGATACCCTTTGATTTGGTCGAAAGCCTCTTGACACTCTGCCGTCCAACTTACCGCAGCATCCTTTCTCAGCAGCCGAAATATGGGCTCACAAGTTGCTGTGAGTTGAGCGATGAACCTGCTGATGTAATTGAGTCTACCCAGCAAACTCATTACCTCTGTTTTGTTCTTTGGCGGTGGCAAATCTCGGATGGATTCGATTTTGGATGGGTCTAACTCAATCCCCCGTCGACTGACGATGAATCCTAACAGCTTTCCTGACGGAACCCCGAATGCGCATTTGGCCGGGTTAAGCTTGATATCATACCTTCGGAGTCTTTGGAAGAATCTCCTTAGGTCTGCTATATGGTCTTCCTGACGCCAAGACTTTATGATCACATCATCTACGTACACCTCAATTTCTTTGTGTATCATGTCGTGAAACACAGCAGTCATTGCTCGCATGTACGTTGCCCCAGCATTCTTCAGTCCGAACGGCATTACCCGATAGCAGTAAGTTCCCCATGGCGTAATAAAAGCTGTCTTTTCCGCATCTTCCTCGTCCATTAGGATCTGATGATATCCCGCATAGCAATCCACAAAGGATCCGATCTCGCGCCCAGCGCAATTATCGATCAGGATATGAATGTTGGGCAACGGAAAATTGTCCTTAGGACTTGCTTTGTTGAGATTGCGGTAGTCGACGCACACCCTGATTTTCCCATCCTTCTTTGGAACTGGCACCACATTGGCCAACCACTCGGGATATCGAGTGACCCGAATGACCTTCGCCTGCAACTGTTTAATCACTTCTTCTTTGATCTGTACACTCATTTCTGTTTTAAATTTCCTTAGCTTTTGCTTGACCGGAGGGTATGCCGGGTCAGTGGGCAATTTGTGAACCACTAAATTGGTGCTTAATCCCGGCATATCATCATATGACCATGCAAAAACATCTTTGAATTCCACGAGGGTTTTGATCAATTCTTCCCTGACATTCGGCTCAATATGGATGCTGATCTTGGTTTCTCGGACATTATCAGCGTCTCCTAGATTCACAGCCTCAGTGTCATTTAGGTTAGGTTTGGGTTTTTCTTCAAATTGGCACAGTTCTCGGTTTATCTCTTCGAAGACTTCATCTTCGTCACATTCAGAGTCATCGTCGCAAATGACCTCTTGTATCATTAAGTCGGATTCAGACTGATTTATTAGACTAGGTCGAAGATCCGCTGTTCATGCCATGCCATTAGAACCAGTAAAAAGAGAACTGTTCAGAGAGAAAAAGAACAAAACAAAAATTAAAATGGGACAAAAGAAGAGAACTTTATTAAACTTGCGGGAAAGAAGGGTTCACACTTTTCAAAACAAAAGTAAAATTTGGATTACACCCTGGAATAATCCGAACAAAACGAAACAAACAAAATATAAATCAAAGCCTACTACCAAGACTCCCATCGGACAGGAAGAGGAGTAACTGTCCAATTGTTGGTTTTGGCCTCAGGCCCCACAAATTGTATCTCTGCTCTGCTGGAACCTTCTTCAGCTTCTACCACACTGACATCAACGAATAGCCTCTCGAAACTCTAATTCAGGTCCCCATCCATACCAATCAATGGTCCTAGGATCTTTGGGACCGGTAGCCCTTTGGCGCTTGCTCTGACAAAAGATCTTGAGAGACGTGGCACGGGTTTGGGAAGATACCAAACTTTCTTCTTCATTTTCCGCGCTTGCTTTACATCTGCTGCGGTTCGTTTGAACCCCAATCTGAAAGTTTCCAGATTTTTAGGCAGGGAAACAGGTTGGACAATCCCCTGAAGCTCGACTCCCAAGCCCTTTCCCGGCACAAATCCGTTACCCAGCATTTCTGAAACCATCATGACTGTCGCGGTAGCTACCCTAGGGTGCGGGATGAGTTCTCCTTCAGAAATTTTGTTTGCCGACACTGTATCGAAGATCTGGTAGACCTAGGGACCTTTGTCATCATCGGTATCTATGAAAGGTACAATGGCGCCACCCATGGTGTACGCCGTGTCCTCGCCGTGTAGCACGACCTCTTGTCTTTCCCACTCGAACTTCACCATCTGATGTAGGGTGGAGGGCACTGGTTTGGCTACATGAATCCATGGTCGTCCTAACAGAAGGTTATAAGATACTGTGGCATCTAACACCAGGAACTCCATGGTGAACAGGACTGGACCGATGGTCAATTCAAGTACAACATCCCCTACAGTGGCTGTTCCATTTCCGTCAAATCCTCGAACACAGATGCTATTCTTGCGGATTTTTCCGAGGTCGATCTTTAACTGGTTCAGAGTGGATAATGGGCAGATATTGGCACTTGAACCGTTATCCACCAATACCCGAGTAACTACCGAGTTTTCACATTTGACAGTCAGGTAGAGAGCTTTATTATGCTCTGTACCTTCCGTCGGCAGGTCATCATCTGAGAATGTTACCCTGTTCACCTCGAAAATCTTGTTGGCAATGGTTTCCAGGTGGTTTACAGAAATCTCTTTGGGCATATGAGCTTCGTTCAATATCTTCATCAAGGCCCGACGATGCTCTTCAGAATGGATCAGTAATGACAGCAGCGAGATCTGGGCCGGTGTTTTCCTCAGCTGTTCGACCACGGAGTAGTCCTGCACTTTCATCTTTCTCAGGAACTCCTCAGCCTCTTCTTCGGATACAGGTTTCTTGGTTGTAGCTGGGTTGGTTCTTCTTAACTCCACCAGAGCAAAACACCGACCTGATCGAGTCAACCCTTGCGCTTCACAACTAACTTCCTCCACCTGTTTTCCTTTGTACATCACTACTGCCTTCTCGTATTTCCAAGGCACAGCCTTGCTATCAATCATTGGCAGCTGGACTACGGGCTTTATGGTGACCAGTTCTCTGTATACCCCCTTCAGCACAACTGCGGGTGTGGGCGGAGTCCCCAACTTGTTTGGCTCAGATTTGCTTGTTTTGGCGGACAGGCTCTTTCCCAATATCACTACTGGCTTGACGCCTTCTCCCTGCGACTGTACCCCCACTCCTCCACTGGTCGATCCTTCTCTCGGAGCGGCCTGGATCATCATCACTGTTTGCGAGGGTTTTCTCAACTCTCCTCCCTCATACACCAACTCGATCATGTGTGTCTCGTGGTGTGCTGGCAGCGGGTTCTGATTGATGTTAGGTGTCTCCGGGGTCTGGACCTCAATTTTGTTAGTATCAATGAGGTCTTGTATCGCTTGCTTTAGTCTCCAACATTTTTCAGTTTCATGTCCCAGCATCCCTGAGCAATATTCACAGCTTATCGTCCTGTTCACATTTTGAGGCGGGGGGGTTTTGCTCTCTGGTTTCGACAGGACTTACCAAACCCAACCGTCTTAATTTGTGGAATACGGCGGTATAGGACTCTCCCAGCTCGGTAAAGGCTCTATGTTTCTGTAGCCTATCATTTTTAGCAGCTTGACTCCCTCGAAAACCTGTCCCTGGAGGGTTCCTGTATGCTCTGGGTGGAGGGTAGGTATTTTGTGGTGGTGGGTAGGTATTATGTGGAGCTGGGTATGTATTATGTGGAGCTGGGTATGTATTGTGGGGAGCTGGCGCACGCCATTGTGGGCGAACCAGAGGTTGGGTGTATGTCTGGGCTTGATGGACGGTGAAATGTGGTTCTTGGGGTGGATAGTAGGGATGTGGTGGGTTGTATGGGTAGTTTGTCCTGTGAGGTCTGGGTTGGTTGTAGTGTGGCCTGCCAGACCCGGACCAACTGCCTGCCTCGATCGTGGCAACTTCTTCTTTCTTTCTTCTCAGCGCACCTCCCGTGCCGTTCTGAATAGCCTGGGTCGTTGCCTTGAGTGCCGAGTAGTTCAGGATTTTGTCAGACCTCAGACCCTCTTCTATCATGACCCCTATCTTGACCACCTCGTTGAAGGATTTTCCAACCGTTGTCACCAAGTGACCAAAGTAGGTTGGATCCAATGTTTGTAAGAAATAGTCCACCATCTCTCCCTCTCTCATGGGAGGATCGACTCTGGCCGCTTGCTCTCTCCAGCGGAACCCAAACTCGCGAAAACTTTCCCCGGGTTTCTTCCCAGTCCTCAATAATGTGAGACGGTCAGGGACTATCTCGAGATTGTACTGGAAATGACCTGCGAAAGCCTGCGCCAGATCATCCCAAGTGTACCACCTACTGGAATCCTGCCTGGTATACCATTCTAGTGCAGATCCGCTCAGACTTTGGCCGAAATAAGCTATTAGCAGCTCATCTTTGCCGCCTGCCCCTCTCATTTTGCTACAGAATCCCCGCAAATGTGCCATGGGATCACCGTGCCCTTCATATAAATCAAACTAAGGCATCTTGAACCCAGCCGGGAGTTGGACGTCCGGGAAAGGGCATAGATCTTTGTAAGCTACTACGCTGACTTGGTTGCCCAAACCATGCAGGTTCCTGAAGGACTGCTCCAGGCTTTTGAACTTTCTCAATACCTCATCCTGTTCAGGGGCTTTAAGCGGCCTTTCAATTTCTGCCGGTACCTCCAAGTGCAGATTGTAGGCCTGTGGTTCGGGGGCATGGAATGTAGGCTCAGGGGGATAGTATTGCGTATCGTGAGCCTGAAACAATGGCTCACTGGTCGTTCTTTGCAAGGTAGCTGAGGTGGGTCCCACAAAAGTGGGAATATTCGGCGTTGGGAGAGGTTGATGGGATGGTGGAGCTTGGGAATCATGAGGGCTTATTTCTTGATGATAGCGGGGATTTGGGAGGCTTGTGGAAGGGCCGGAGTGAGGGTATTCCGGCATGTGTCCCAGTGGTTCAGGGCTCTTTTGCGCTTTGGCTAGAGCCAGCTGCATTGCATTCATCTCTAGTCCCATCCTTTCAATCTTTTCCATCGCTTCTTTTAACAACTGGCTCATCGGCCTTTCTTCCTCGTTACTATTCTCTGAAGTAGTCATGCTTGTTGCTACTGGTCCTTTGGATCTGGTTTGGTAAGAGTGTGTTGCCAGAATTCTTTAACAACTAACTTGTCTGGATTCAGACAACAACAAACTTTGTTAGCGTTAGAGCTTAACAGATTTGATCATAACACATAGAGGATGCAATGCTCCTAGGCAGTTAACCGTTTCTACATGCTTTGCTTCGAACAACATGTGTCATCCCGGCTTGCTCATTTATCCCTTTTTTAAAGTACTTTGGGAAACCCTGTGTTTTATTTTATTTTTGTATTTTCTTTCTTTCTTTATTAAAACGGTCGAATCTTATGGGGATTGCCTACGTATCACGTCCCCGCGCGAATCAGACCAGGCGTAGTTCTGCCATAAAGTAAAGAAACACAAAATTCTTTTGGAGTCACTTAATTTCATTATCAAAACTTGCTATTACACATTACTTCAAGCAACAGTACAGACTCCACAGTTTTTAACTTGATTTGACTAAAAGAAAAGAAAGCAACAAAAGCCAAATAACCAGGACTCGACCCAAGATTAATTTTCCAACTTAGGGGCCCACGAGGCATCATTCGGCCCTTTCGCGGCCCTAGGCGTAAGGTCTCTCTGCAAGCTTCTCAATTCATTCATGATCCGGTGGACGCAGCCCATGATGGAGACAAGGAGGGTCTTCCGTGGTATCTGCTCACATGCTAGGCATTTCATGTAGATGTAACGCCCAATTTCGTCGATCCTTTCTCGAATGTTGTCCCTTTCAATGAACAATTGCCCGATTTGTCGGTTTTTTAGTCCCAGTTCCTGAGCATTGTCGGCAAGTTGATCCTGGAACAACTCCATTTGTCTCTCCATGCAGGCCATTGCATCGTAACAACGTCTTCTGTCAGCCTGAGCGTCTCATGCTTGTTTGATGATCTGATCATGTAGAGTGGAGTTCGTTTCCCTTAATATCCCGATGCTCATTTCATAATCCCTCATGACCTGTTGCAGGCGCTGCCTCCGGGCCATTGTACCTTTTGCCCATTTGACCTTCATCCTTGCTATGCAAGCTTCTGATTGTTCTAATTCTTCTTGGCTTTGGATGACCTGATTTCTCAAACTTGCTATCAATCTTTCGTCGGAGCGACGCTTCTGTCGGTCAATGTTACTCTTACTGGCTTGGCGAAGGCGGGCCTTCAGGGTCTGGTTCTCTTGGGCTAGCTTGTTTCTTTCAGCCTGCTCCGAGGCGACTTGCACGTTGTGTTCAAATACAAGCCTTTCAGCTTGTCGCTTTAGCTTCCCGATTTCAACCCGGTAACCTTCCTCTTTTGCGAGCCAACCCCATTGTTCTTGTGATGACTCAACAAAATCTTAGAGGTGAGGCTGTTTGGTTGGCCGCTCTGCAATGTTCTTCTTATTATGCCAAGCGAGATAGGCCGGCGAGACTTCACCCCTAGACACATCACTTACCCGAGTATTTTCCATCAGGTACTGGCATTCACTCCATATGCAACGAATTGTCTTTTCAGGGAATTGGCCGTCACTGCTGACCTCGACTGCATAAGTGCTGAGGTCTTCGTCCGGGTGTACCACCTGATACCTTCCTAACTGCCTCATCACCCTGTAAGGGGCATAATGTTGAATACCTCTTAGTCCCATTAAGAGGAAGTGAGGACCAGTGGCGGGCATGTATATAATTTCTTCCACCGGGAGCCAACCCAAAGTCCAGTTTATTTGTTCTGCAGTGATGGCCCGGAGATAGGATGTCCATTCTTCGAACCCTTTTGGTGATCGGAAACCTGAAACCCTTAGGTTATAACTTTCGATGCAATTCTCGTTTGTAGACATGTAGCGCATACACTGAGGATGGCGGCACAAGTGTTCGATCATCCACATCTGTAATAACAAGTTGCACCCTTCGAAGAAATCTGCCCCGGCCTTACAAGCTGTGAGGGCTCGGTATATTTCCGACACTACCATAGGAGCAAGGATGCTTTTATCGTTGGTAATCAGGACTTTGACGATTCCAGCCACCTTCAGATCGATATTTCTGTCTTTTCGGGGAAACACCACAATGCCCAAAAATGTCACCATGAAAGCAAACCGCCTATGCTTATTCCATTTTGCCAGATTTCCTCTACTGCAGATACCACTTTCTGGATCATTGAATCCTCTTATGTGCCCGTACCTCTGGTATATGAATTGCAGGATAGAAAAACCTCTATCCAGTTCAGCGTATGGGACTCCCTTACTTATCTTCAACAGATCCATGAATTTGCATGAATTCACAGCTCTTGGGGCGATCAGGTATTTGTGTCTCAAACCTTCAGTAATGTCCATGTAACCTGCCACTTCTTCTAAGGTTGGGGTGAGTTCAAAATCCGAGAAGCGGAATACGTTGTGGGCCGGATCCCAAAATGTAACCAAAGCCTTTATGATGTCGCATCGGGGCCTGACGTTCAACAAATTAGCCAGACCTCCCAGGTGCAGTTTGATCTTGTCTTGCTCTGACTTTTCCAGATCCTCCCACCATAATCGCACCTCCAGAGGGATTTTGCTCCTAACTGTTACTGGAAAACTTGGACTTATGCTCATTCTGCATGTTTATTGAGGTGTTTAAGCAAAGATCCAGACTCATTGGACTCAAATACCAAATTGACACACCCTTCTTTCCTAGAAAAACGAAATTTGGTTGTTTCTGAAACATGATGTCACCTTGATTATTTTAAAACTTTGTTCTTTTGGATCGTACCTATATAATTTTTGGAAAAGTAAGTTGAGCCCGATGGGGGTTGCCTACGTATCTCGCACCCTGCGAGAATCAAACTGACGTAGTTCGGACCAAATTTTGGAAACCATATGACAGACCATTTTTCCTTTTCCGTTCAAAAATGAAACAAAGATTCTTTTTTTTTCTTTCTAAATTAATGAGGAACATTTTGTTTATTTTCTCAAAATTCCGGCAGAGTTTCAACCGTTTTGGGGTATTGGTTTTTCCGAAAATAATTACTTCCCTAACCGTTACTTCTTCTCTTTTTTTTTTCTTTTTCACAACATTCCCGATATTCAAAAGCCGGTCAGCATGCAAGTCTGAAACAAGTAAATGCATAAGGCAAACAGGATGTAGCAGGATGGTCTTTCATTTTAGGTTGCTAGTCCTAGACGGACTCAACCCCTGTGTTGATCCCCCTAAGTTAAATGCAACGTGATGCAAATAGGCGTTCCTACTAGGGATCCGGCATGAAGTCATGTTATACTAAGCTGTAAAACCTAGGTGTTTGTTCTAGACCTGGCTTACCCGAGCGGACAACTCGAGCCAAGGATGGGAGCTGTGTACCGGTAACCAAAAGGCCATCCGGTTTTGCAACTCCTCCGAATCCTCGTTCTATTTTGGTATATGACACTAACAGAAAGAAGCCACGACCAGCGTGCACTCCTCAAGAGAGAGAAGAGAGGGGTTTCGGCACAGTTTATATATACAGTCCAAATAATATCAAAGCAGTAAAAGCAGCATTTAGCACATTAGGCTCAAACACGTAAAAAACCAGATAATAAATAAAGCCAAATAATAACAATTATTTTAAGCTCGAATTCTTAACCCTGAACCAGTGGTTCTGGGTTACAGATCCCCAGCAGAGTCGCCAGAGCTGTCACACCTCCTTTTTCCGCACCCGCGAGGGTGCAAGGGAGTTTTTCCAATTAAAGGACAATCGAGACGGGATTGGTTTATTTATTTCAGAGTCGCCACTTGGGAGATTTAGGGTGTCCCAAGTCACCAATTTTAATCCCGAATCGAGGAAAAGAATGACTCCATATTACAGTCTGCGTACCAGAAATTCGGATAAGGAATTCTGTTAACCCGGGAGAAGGTGTTAGGCATTCCCGAGTTCCGTGGTTCTAGCACGGTCGCTCAACTGTTATATTCGGCTTGATTATCTGATTTTATACAAATATGAACTTATGTGCAAAATTTTATCTTTTTACCGCTTTCTTACTTATTGTTATTATTTTACGAGAATTGCAACGTCGTGGAAACATATCTCGAACCACGTTACATCAATGCACCCGTAGTTGTTTGGCATATCTCGACTCGGTTGAGATTTGGATTTGGGTCACATAAATGTGCACCCGAGTTAAGGAAAATAAATTATTAAAGGCGCGCCTAAAGCAACTAGCGTCTTGTTATTTTGGGGAAGGCCGTAAAATTCGCTAAATGGCATGTCCCGAATTCTAAGTGTTTTAATATATATACATTTAGAGGGCCCCGCAACTTGTGTATTTTTTGTTTGTCGAGGCTCGTCTCATTCATTATTAAAAGGATTTACAACGTCCTGGAAATGCATCTCAGACCACGTCACCATAATAGTACCCGTGATTAGAGACACATTTCGATTTCATTGAGACTTGGATTTGGGTCACATAAATGTGCACCCGAGCTTAAGGAGATAATATTGTTAAAGGCGCGCCTAAAGCAACTAGCGCATTATTATTTTGGGTAGGGCCGTGAGATTTACTAAACGACCCATCTTGGAAATTGAATGCTTCGATAATATACTCTTAACGAGGGCCCCGCAGCTTGTGCGTTTTTATTTGTCGAGGCTCATCTCGTCTTCGTTTTAACAGGATATCCTATAGCAACTACGTTTCTTGTCGCGCTTGTCTCTACTGATTGAAAACAGAGATAGTCCTAGTTAATTATATGTTTGCAGGTCATTTATAGCAGGATTCGGAATGCTTTTACAGAATAAGAAAACGTGGCTACGCACACGGACAGCTGATCGAACATTATGGGCCCAAATCCAACTCATGCGGGATGGGCCGGACCTGGGCCACTGTTTGTCCGATGCGGGCCTGCTTGGTCTGTTTCGACCTGGGCTCGACCCCCATGAGGTTGAGGCCGTGAACTTGTTCATTGTTCTAAAGGCGTGGTTTATCAGTTATAACGGGACAGTTCATTAAAGGGAAAAGCAGTTAACTAATGATGAATAGTTTTCATGCGTTACTGGACATGCTAATCACAAACACAACTAATTTCTAAGTTACAGCCTACTACATGGTCGAAATTTTTTATCCAACAGCCTACACACACAATTGGATGTCAAGTTACCCTACATTGACAGTTGCTATGTGTGAAAGCTAACTCCAGTATCCGAGCCAAAATGTAAACTATTATACATTCACATAACATTCAATGTACAGGCTATACATAAAATAAACGATCTTCAACTCTTCTCTTTGTATTCATACTCAACTTCAGATTACATTGACAGTATTAGTCGTGTACCTGGATGTTTGAACAATAAACAGGAGAAGAAGAAAGATGTCAGCAACGGGCAACCAAGCAGCAACAACACAACAACAACAACCAGCAGCAATAACCAGCCACAATTATGAAGTCCACAAGTGATAGAGCACCAAGCAGAAAATCCCAGAAACAGAGTAGAAAACAACCGAGAAAACCAGAATGTTCAAGGCAATAGCAACATAAATCTAATGATCACAAACAGCTTGGCAAATAACCAACAACAATTGGCCAAGACAGTTTGACCAACTTGAACTCTTATATAATTTTCAGACAGTGTTTGGTTACAATATTCTGAGACTTTATGTTTCTTGTTTTTTCTCAAGAATAAAAAAAATGTCCAGCCCCTTTTATGTTCTAAAACAGCTTATTTATAAGCCAACAACCCAATGCAGCTAAGCTGCCTGGATTCTGCCAATTACAGTCTGCCCATACCCCTTAGCTTCCCATGCCTAAAGGCCTTTTCTTGGAATCCTTAATCAGCCCCCCATGCTCTGTCCCATTACTCTAATCAAGGGTTATGGGCTTAGTTAAGTATTCATTTAATTCCCATGCTCTTATGTCTTGTTCCCCATTGACATTAATTTAATCCTAATTCAGTACCCTATTTGTCAGCTCACTTAAACTAAGCTTTTTCTGTTCTTTTCAAACCCCAGACTACCCCCGTTAATCCTTGATTATTACTGTACTAACCCTCTGCAACAATGGGGAATTTTGAACTTCTGGAGGTTTAAAATCGAAGCTGCCCTAGACTGAATCTTTCAATTGTTTTGTAATGCAGTTATAGGCTAATTTTAGGCAATGTCAAGCATCCAACTAACAATCAACAGGTTCGTTTACTTACGCGAAGTTGTATGAATTAGAATATTTGACCCTTCAGTTATAGGAAACTAATCGACGACGTTTATCAAGTCGACTATACTAAATATAACAGGTAATAATCAGTCGTTCATATAAACAACACGTACAGGGTCACGAATGACTTCAGACAACTTTTGTTCAATTACTGGGAATCTATATGAATTAACTATTTGACGATTAATCTAATTGACGAGCATGTATATCACCAGATATATTCACATATACAGAAGAACAAACGACCAAATAAAAGGTCTTTGACAGAGATGGAAGAACTTTGACAGAAGAAATATCAGAAATTACCAAACAATCACAACAGAAACATGCTAACAAACTTAATCAGCACGCAAATAAAACATAAAAAGAAAAGAAAAACTTACTGAAAACTTTTAAGAAAAGTCGACCCAGGTCCGAATCCGATTTGGCCTTTTGAAGCCGAACAAACTTTAATCGGGGTGTTCTCAACCGAGAACACCCTGATTGAAGTCTATTAGACCCCAAACCCTCTATGAAACAGGTCAGATTCCCCATGTTCTGGTATTCTAGGGTTTGGATCTTCAGATTTGAGATTCTAGGAGTTGTGGGTAGATTCGGACCAAACCAAGCTTGGTTTGGTCACGAGGGAGGTCAGGGGAGTGTCTGGTACGAATATGGTGTGGTTTGGTGTAGGTCAGAGTTCGACTCGAATCTTCAAATGAAGATTCGAGAAACTAGGGACTGATTCGAAGCACAAGGATAGCAGATCCATGTTCAGGGCAGTGAGGTGCATCAGGGGTGTTAAGGGGGTGGTCACCGGCGTCCTTGCCGCCGGGTTCTGGTGAAAGGGAAGCCATGGCGGCTGCTAGGGTTTCGGGGGTTTGGGATCCATTCTGAGAGAGACGAAGGAACGGGGGTGGGTGTTTGGATAGGGGGGCGGGGTAAAAGGGTTAGGTTTATATATGCATTGGAGGTTTAGATCCTGGACGTTGGATCAAACGAGATCTATGGCCAGGATCTATTCACTTAGGAATGACGGTGTCATTTGGGTGTGATGGTAGGTGAGACCGGGTAAGGCTGGATCGGGTCAAAATTTGACGGGTTTAGGGGATGTGATCCTGGCCGTTGATTCGTTTGAGATCAACGGCCCAACTTAGATGGGACAGAAACGACGCCGTTTGGACCATGTCCGGGCAGCCTGTGTTTGGGCTGGATCTGTGTCCTGGTTTTGGGCCTGATTTTAATTCATTTTTGGCCCAAACCAATTTCATTACTCTTTTCTTTTTGTTTTCTAATTTTAAAAAAAAATGAAATTAAAAACCATCATTAATTTAATCACTTAATCCAATTATCACACACATATAAAAATATTTAAGTAGGTTAAATCACAACCCAGCATAAAAGATGCATATATATTTTTTGGATTTTCTTTTAATGATCGAATTACGGTTTAACTACACATGACATACATATTTTGTATTTCGTTTTGGTAAGATTAAACGAAAAATGGACAGAACCAACAAATGACTGCCAACACGTGTCACGCAAAAATCGAAAATTGTATAGCGAGGCCATTTGCCATTATTTTTATTTCTTTTTGGAGTGATTGTCCGCGAAGCAAAAATCACGTGCTTACACAGTAAACGATGAAAGGGAGAAGTCAACAGTGGTACATGGATAGCGACTGCTCCAAGCTCATGACTGGAAGAACAAATGATTTTCTTTCACTGAAGGCCCTGCAGGGAGGGAATGTATCCTCTGGAAATGAAAGAAGGGGTACATTCTCGATGTCGGAAAGGTTGGAAAGTCTCTCAAATCTATGATGAAGGGAACAAAGTAGAGTTCTTGTCTAAAGTGTGCACAGTTACTAATCTGGTAACTGGCGAAGTGGTCTTAGTAACCAAAAGATACAAGAATTTTTACATTGCTGATTTTGAGTCTCTACAAGCTGGTGATATGAGCTGCTTGAAGAAGGTCCTGGTTCGTAGTCTGCCAAATTCAAATTTCAAGGAGCATAGAGTGTGTGATGCAGTGCTAAGGGAAATATCTGATGTTTCAAATGGCAAGGCTGATATGATGAGTCAAATGAAGGAGACAGGTGAAGACAATACAACATCCTCTTCTACTTCTTAAGAGGAACATGGTACCCCAATTACTACCACTGAAGCTAAAGAAAGAGATGGAGATGCAGCATTAGGAACTTCTGATGCAGAACACAATAGTGGAAGTCCTAATTCTGTTGATGTCAATGGGGATTCACATATGGAAGAACCTGGTCCGTCAAATTCTGAAGTTCAAGTATCCAACTAGAAGCAAAAGAGTTCACATCCTTTCAAAATGTAATCACATCCTTAGACTCTGGTATTCAACCCAGTTCTAAGCAGCTATGCAGGAAGAGCTCTGTCAACTTGAAAGGAACAGTGTGTAGAACCTGGTTCCACGACCTACTGATAGAACTGTTATAGGAGTCAGGCTCCCCATGCTTGGTGTGAAAGATTGTCAAAATTCCTTCTAGAAAATGGCTTTACAAGAGGGAAAATTGACAACACTCTTTTTCTGAAGAAATCAAGAAGGAACCTACTCATTGTTCAGATTTATGTGGATGGCATCATATTTGGAGCTACAACTGACTCATTATGTGAAGAATTTGCTAAACTCATGGGAAGTGAGGTTGAAATGAGTATGATGGAGGAACTGAATGTCTTCCTAGTCTTCAAGTGAAGCAGTACATAAAGGGAACGTGTATCAGTCAGCAGAAATGCATCAAAGAACTCTTGAAAAGGTTTGATATGGAAGCATCAAAGGGGAATCATTAGATCTCTACTCTACCTTATTACCAGCAGGTCAGATATTGTATTTAGTGTGGGATTATGTGCAAGGTTCCAATCAAATTCTAAGGAATCTCATCTGAAGGCTGCTAAGAGAATTCTGAGATATTTTAAGGGGACACAGAACCTGGTTTTGTACTATCCTTTAGGTGACAATTTCAACCTTATTGGTTATGCTAACGCTGATTATGCAGGCTATCTGGTGGACAGGAAAAACACATCTGGAACGGCACATTTTCTAGGGTCATGCTTGATCTCATGGGGTAAAAATAAACAAATTGTGTGTCTCTTCCTACTACTAAAGCTAAATACGTGGTTTCTGCTTCTTGTTGGGTTCAAATAGTACAAATCAAGCAACATCTTGAAGATTTTGGTGTATTTACAGCTTTAACCAGGTTCAACACAAGAGAACCAAGCACATTGATGTCATACACCATTTTCTCAGGGACAATGTTGAAAAGATTCTGATTTGTATAAAGTTCTGGAAGACGAAGGATCAGGTAGTAGACATCTTCACCAAGGCGCTGAGCAAGGAACATTTTAAAGAAATCGTCTGGAGTTGGGGTTGATCAAGCTCAACTAAGGACCTGGTCCTTCGATGATTGGCTATGTTAAGAAGGAAAGGTACAATGCTAAAAAGTGTTTTTCGGCGACATCTAACTCAAATCTATATTGTTATAGGTATACACATATGGTAGTTTCAGGACAAAAACAAGTAAGAATGACATAGCACTTCTAGGAGTCTTTGCTCAAAATTTTCAAAAACTGTCACAGAACCTGGTTCCTGTGACTCAGGTTAGTAGTCTCTTCAATACTTATATGCCTTTTTAAGCTGCTGAAGTGTCATGTCATCAATTTGTTTCTGCCTTTCTCCTGCCTTTCCACTTAACTTTTGAAGTCCAAAATGTTAAATCTTTTCTGTACTGAATCGTTGCCCCCAAAAGACACTTCTCTATCTTACACCCAATAAAACCAATTCTTTTCTTCAAAGACAAAAATCAACCTTGTCTCAAAATGATCCTTCTTTCCAAATATGCCAGAAGTGAACCCAACTCTCTCACTTTCCAAAAACCTAACTCCATCAGAATAAAAAACCCAAGAATTCTTTGGTAGATTTTAATGGAAGTTTAACTGAAAGGGAACAAGCCAGATCTAATATTCTTGAGCGTGAGGCTGAAGTTGTTGCTGGATTTGTGGAAGCCTTGAAGGATGGAGAAATTGGTAAATGTGAGGTCTGAATGAGGGACCTGATCCTTCAAGTCCTTCTCATGAAGTTAATTTAAATGATGATATCTTTCTCTTTGAGTTCTCTACATAAACGAACTCTCGATCCAGTAATAAGGATTGATGAAAAGTAGGCTGATGGATAATGAAGTGGTGGGACCTACTGATGTAATTGTGGAAGAGAGAATGAAATGAATCTTTACCTGTGAGAAAGAATTAAAAAAAAGGGATTGGCTGAGAAAGATGCAGCAAATGATAAGGGTAAACAAATTGAGAAGAAGAAGAGGGAGACATGGCTGCTCAGGGATAGAAAGGGTAGTGTATGTGAGGAACCTGGTTCCTTACAGAAGCAAAAGGTTGAGCCATTAGGTTTGGAGGGAGAAGACATTGAAGTCTCAAAAGGTGCTGTAAGGCAGAGTGTTGACTCTAATATTGTTGGGGGGAAAATGGAGGAACCTCTTGACATTGTTGAGTTCCAAAAATAGAATCACCTCTTTGTTCCTCCAAGTCCCAATGTTTCTGAAGAAGAAGTAAAAACTTCTATGATTTACGTGATACTACGATGCTATATGTATGGGATTGAGTCTGTTTTTTATGAGACGAAGCTTGGGGAGATTCTTGGTGATCTGTTTGATGGGTCAACCAACTTAGATAGGTTGAGAACCTGGTCCTCAAGGACCCTTGGCAGAATAGAAAGCTAAGTTGAAGGGTGAGACTGAAAGATTGAGGAAACATGTGGAGGAACTGAGAGAGCCAATGATCATTGATCAAAGGAGAGTAAATAGACGAATGGACAAGCTCATCAAGGCCTGATCCCCTTACTTTTCCTCTTGCCCGGTGCATGTCTTTTGCTCCTCCAAATTCCCTTGAATTCTTATCTTCTTTTGATTCCTACATTTGATGACATTGGTATTTTAGTTGTTTAAATTGTCATATTATGCATTGTTGAAACTACTGTATTTTTATTATAATTACTCTACTTTGGGCAATCACTCTATTTTGTGCGCTGACATTCACTTGTTGTTCTTATTATTGTTTATGTTGTGTTGCCCAAGTGGCCTGAGTTAATATTGTTGAACTTTTTTTTGGTTGTGCTTCTTCTGTTATTCTTTTCGATAATGCCAAAAAGGAGAAGTTATATAAGTGTGTCAATATGGGGGAGGAACAGAATCGAATTGATATTTGTGTTGTGCATGAAAGATGGCTCTGATTCGCAGGGGGAACGTTGCTGATAGCTCTGCTTCGCAGGGGGAACGTGTTGATAATATGTTGATTCTAGGTCTGATCTGCAGGGAAACATGTGAAGAATCTGGTTCTCAAGAGGAATATTAATTTTGGGTTTTTCATCATCAAAAAGGGGGAAATTGCTCTAAGTTACACTATGTCATGTTTTGATGATGACAAACATTCTCAACGTACTGGGTACGGACTAGATGTGATTTGTGCAGATAAGGAACCTGATTCTCAGGGGGAATAATTTTGGGTTTGTCATTCATCAAAAGGGAGAAATTGATAAGTTATGGTACTTTGAGTTTTGATGATTTGCCAAACAGTCTTGAGGAACCAGTTGTGATCAGCTCCTTAGGTTCGGTTCTTATAGGGAATATTGCTGATTCATAGGGGAACAATGTGGAGATCTGGTTCTCAGATGAAATATCAATTCTAAGTTTGTCGTCATCAAAAAGGGGGAAATTGATAGGTTACACGTACCTTGGGAATAAGTACTTTACTTCATGTTTTGATGATCTAACAAAATTACCATCCAGAACTAGATACGGAACCTGTTACACATCTACAAGACCTTGAGATCACAAAGTTCCAGGTGGGGATCCAACATGGGATATAAATCAACCCTTCAGAGAGGAAGGAACAGCTGAGGAAACAAGTCCCTACCAGTTCTCGAGGAGACTGTATAAAGTCAACTCTCCAGCAGAAAAGTTACTGCTTGCACACGCTACTGCACAAGAATAGTGCAGCAGTCAACTTTCTATGGAAGGCTTTTTACCTACCTTGCTTACATCATTGTAAGTGATGTCACACACGTATAAATACAATCAAGAAAGATAAAACAACTTACTTCATGAGAGAACCAGATAAAGAACCTGAAGCATGCCTGGTACAAGCATTCAAGTTAATCGACTCAAGATAATCTGGGCAGTGTGTCTTTAGATTTACAGGAATCAGATTAGGGACTTGATACATTGGTGTTCCCCTGACAGAAGTATAAGTTAACAGTACAGTTGGAAAGCAACTGCAGAAAGTGACTGCCTGGAACTGTACACGCAACAGTTCAACAGGCAGTGCATCAGTCGCTTCCCATTGAGAAGAGGCATGTACTAACCAAGATTTGACATCACTAAGGTGATGTCTTTTGTAATATAAACCTAGTGCAAGACACAAGGAATCCCTCTCCAAGACTTGCAAAATCAGAAACGAAAATCCTCTCTCAAGTGCTTGCAACAACCTCTCTCAAGAACAAAGTTACTGCAACCTCAAGGACCGGATCCAAGATTGAAGATATCTTAAGTCCTTAGGTTTGTTGAGTCTTTGTTATTTGTTCTTCATTGTAACTCCTATCTTGCTTTCTTAGAAGCTGTTTTTAGGAAACCCAAAATCACAAACCCTCTAAGTTTGTGTCTTGGCTAGAGTTAGTCAAGTTGTAAAGTCTTTGTAACTAAAGAGTTACAAAGTGGCTTGTAATAGTGTTTTTACAAGTTAGAGTGATTAAAGTCTTTATCACTAGAGAGTGAGAAAGTGGCTTGTGGTGAGAGTAGCACAAGTTAATCAAAGTCTTTGTAACTAGAGAGTCACAAAGTGGCTTGTGGTGAGAGTACCACAAGTTAGTTGAGTTGAATCCTTTGTAATAGAGGTATTACAAAGTGGCTTGTAACAGGGGTTTACAAGTTAGTGAATTTGAAAGCCTACAAGTGTAGGTCATGGTTTTTGTCCCCTTGAGTTGGGATTTTTCCACGTAAAAATCCTCTATGTTCTTTATTTACTACCGAGCTACTGTGGGAACAAATAGAGAACCTGATTCCCTATACTGGCTGGTTTTACAGTCTGTTGCTTACAGTGGGAACTTATAGAGAATCTAGTTCTCTATACAGTGGGAACCTATACCGTGTCTCATTTACATACTTGTTCAGTAGTTAGCACTGTACTAAACTGATATAGAACAAGATCGTTATACAGTTTGGTTCATCAGTATCTTCAGTGGAAACTCATAGAGAACCCGGTTCTCTATACAGTCTGGTGGACTCTTAGTTTTTAACAAGAGGGATGTTTAGAGTTTTGTGGGTGCTTGCCAAATCTCCCAACAAATAAAAGATTCTCACCATCTTCCCGTTGGACTACTTCAGCCTCTGCCCATTCCTTCTATGGTATTTGAGGATATAACAATGGATTTTATCACATGTTTGCCTGGTTCGAGGGGTAAGTCGACTATCATGACTGTTGTGGATCGACTGTCAAAGTATGGATACTTCATAGCCTTACCATCTTCCTTCACTGCACAATCAGTTGCAGAGGCCTTTGTAGTGGGGATCATTTGACTCCACGGCCTCGCAAGGTCGATTGTGACTGACCGCGACCCTCGCTTTTTGCATAGTTTTTGGCAGGAACTTAATCATTTGCAAGGCACCACCTTAGCTATGAGCATCGCGTACCATCCCCGGACAGATGGCCAATCAGAGGCCCTGAACAAATGCATAGAGAAATATCTTCGTTGTTTTGTGGCTTATTCTCCTAGTAGATGGGTTGCAATGTTACCGTGGACAGAGTACTGGTACAACACCTCATATCATACCTCTGGAGGGATGACCCCATTTCGAGCTTTATATGGGTGAGATCCTACTACTGTGGCACAATATATCTTGGGCAGCAGTCCTAGTGAAGTGGTTGAAGCTTATGTGGTGGATAGAGATGAGGTTTTGGCTCTTCTTAAGGCTAATCTCGTCCGTGAGCAGAACCGCATGAAGAGTCTAGTTGACAAGAGTCTAAGGGAGTTAACTTTTCAGATAGGTGATTGGGTTTATGTCAAACTCAAACCTTATCGTCAGAATACTATACGCTCTCAACAACATCCAAAACAGGGTAGACACTACTTTAGCCCATTTAAAATTCTTAAATGCATTGGAGAGGTTGCTTACCAGTTGGAGTTGCACGAAGCTACTCGTATTCATCATTTCTTCCACATTTCAATGCTCAAACGTTGTGTTGGAGAATCTGCTGAACATATCACTCCTCTGCATCTTACAGATATGACTGACCCTGGCCCTGATTCTTCTCTGAACCTTGAGGATAAGGTTCCCTTGCATGGCGGGAGTATTATTGTGACTCATCAGAATGACATAGAGGACACCTCATATGCCACCTTGGACCCGCATAATTAGTAAGAGATTAAAGTTGTGAGAAGAAGTAAGAGCGTGAAAGTCCCTTCCAAAAGACAAATTGATTTTGTTATAGGGACTGGCGGATAAAAACGAAAGAAACATCATAGGTGCGTAGGGTGTGAAGTAAGGGTGGCAAACGGTTCGGGGCCGGTCCTAAACGGGCCTCGTGGGCTGGTTCTATGTGGGCCCAAGCTTCGTGGTCTTTTGGATGCTATTGAACCGAGACCGGGACCATGAACTAATGGTCCCGGGCCTAAGTGGGCCTGACCTATTTTTTAAATTTTTTTTATTTAACTAAGGCAATTTCTTGTAAATTATATAGTATATATATATATATACTATATATATGGCTTATATGTGTGTATATATATGTGTGGGCCTAAGTAGGTCTGGATTTTTTTTAAAATTTTTAATCTAAGGCAATTTCTTGTAAATTATATAGCTTATATATATATATATATTATATATACTATATCTATATCTATAATATACATATATACTATATAAATTTCTTATATATATATATATATATATATATATATATATATGTGTGTGTGTGTGTGTGTGTGTGTGTGTGTGTGTGTGGGCCTACTATTTTTTTTTAATTTTTTTTATCTAAGGCAATTTCTTGTAAATTATATATATATATATATATATATGTATATTCTTTTTAATTTTTTTTATCTAAGACAATTTCTTGTAAATTATATATATATATATATATATATATATATATATATATATATAATTTAGATAATTTACAAGAAATTGTCTTATATAGTATATTGCCTTATATAAGATTGTATATACTACGTGTATAGTATATAAGCTATATTCGAATTTCGATATAACATTCGCTATATTGAGATGTATATATATATATTAACTTAAATATATATTAAGATGAACTCGGTATCAAAGTTGCAAATTAAAGTTTACATTTAATACTTCAAATGAAAGTTCAATGCCTTGAACATAATACTTCAAATTAATCTAACAAACTAAAACATTAAGCATAATACGTCTAATAATTTTAAAATAATACAAATTGTCTCAAATCAACTTAAAATCTTAAGTACGAATGTCTGGAGAACGCGCAAGACAACTCTTTATATGCCTCCTTAAACAGCATGTGCCCTCCTTTGGACGACGAGTGTAGACTCGACCACAGTTCTTGTACTTTATTATGTAAACTTCTTTATTTTCTTCTACCACATTAAAGTGTTCCAAAATAAATGGGTGCAATCTAGAATTATCGGGCATGATTTAACTTGAATTAAGAATTTGACTTTGAGAATGAGAGATGAGTGAAGACTTGATGACTTGAATACTTCAATTTGAGTTTGAGAAATGAGAGAGATTGATGATTTTGTGAGAAAAGTGAAAGAATGAGGGGTATTTATAGTTGAAATGGGGAAAAAGTGTAATTATAAAAAATTCGGAGTTAAAACAAAGTTGGGGAGGGGGTTAAATGGCTATTTTAAAAAGCCCAAACGACTATTTTTGCAGGCCAACAGCCATTTTGCAACAGCTAAAAAAATTGGATTTTTTAAAAAAAAATAGCCGTTGGGGTTGTTTGAGCCCGTTCAGGACAGGTTGAACTAGCCTACATAGGACCCAGGCCCAAACGGTCCCGGTCCTAACGGGCTTCTTCAATGAACTGGCCCACTTGGGCCTCAAGCCCCCTGGTCTCGGGCTTAAACGGGTAGACCCGTTTAGGCCCACTACCCATATGGGCTCGCGAGCATGGGCCGTGCCCGGGCCTAACCGGCTCACTTGCCACCCTTAGTGTGAAGGATGCCAGATGTTATAAATAGCTAATAGTGAATGTATTAGAGTAGACTATTCTATTGCTTTGTGTCTCTATTTCTCATCTCTATTGTTCAGTAATTCTCTTCTCATGCCCTAATCTATTCTCTGCTATTTTCCTTCTATTGTTTCGCTGCAAATTGATTGTCGTAATTCCGTTCAATTGTGGTAATACAATCAGTTAGTTATTGAGACAATTAGGTTGTTTCATTCAAACTCCAGAAATGCAATATAGACAGCCTCCCCCTCCCCCCGGGACTGATTTAGAGGAGGGTTAATCTTTTCTGAAGTATACTTTGTATGGGTCCAAATTTGACCGACATCAACCTATGATGAGTACGACAAACGACCAAGTACCTTCGAATTGGTGTCCCAAAGGAGACGACCTTAAGGCGAAAGAAGAAACTATACGACCCTTGTAGAAGTGTAAACCCATTAGGGAACATTAAGAATATTCCGTCGAATATTCTTTATATTTTATTTCTTACAATTCAGAAGGGCTTCTCGTTAGTATATAAGGAGGAAAAAGGACCTTGTAATAAGGGGCGATATTCTAGGAAACTTATGAATCTTGAACGAAAAGGAAACTTTGCAACTCTCTTCTCTTCACTTATTATTATTCTAGAGATTATTATCTTCAGCTACGATTTACCCCTTCATCTTTGATTGATTTGTCCAAAAGGTGTTAACATCTTTTTAGTCAAAAATTTGGCGTTGTTTGTGGGGATTTCTATAGCTGAAACCATAATTCTCATCTAGATTCCTTTAAGTGATAGTTACTTTTCTTCAAACTTCGTATAAACCAACAATGGCGGGAAAGGAAGCGAGGCTAAAGGTGGTAGCAGATGTCTCGTATAATCTCCTGAACTCCCTCAACGAAGCTGGCAGAGAAGACAATGAGAATGCAACACCAAGTGCTACACCGGAGGGAGAGATATCACCTCTTCCACACGGGGATCTAATGATCTTACGCGAAAGAGGAACCTCAACATCCACGGCGGGGGAAGCCCCACTAGCAGTCAAAAGGCTACTAGAAGATGGCTAACGAGTGCTTTGAGCAACATGCTCGAGAAACCCACTCAAGAAGATGTCGAAGACGTGCCACCTACAGAAATCGCAGCTGCCGCCGATGAGCCAAGCGCTACACGAATAGGTAACACCTGAACTGTTACTAATGCAGGTGACGGTGCGCTCATGGCCATCTTAATGAAAATGGAAGAGATGGAAAATGAGAACAAAACACTCCGCGACCAAATAAAGGAGCATCATGAGAGGGTTGATAAAATACCGGGCGCTCCGAAGCTATTACCAAAATGCATGTGGGCCGATTCTTCGAACAGCCATACAGCGAAGGGGCTGCCCCTCATCCTTCAAGATGCCACCATACTTGAAAATATATAACGGGACCATGGGTAATCCATTATGTTACTGCAGTAAAGGGCAATGATCTGTCAAAAGAACAGGTACCATCTGTGCTGCTAAAAAAGTTCGGCGACACTTTGATAGGGGGAACATTGACATGGTACTCCCAGCTACCAACGCGATCGATATCGACGTTCAAAGAGATGGCGTATAAATTCACCACCGCCCATGCAGGAACGAAGAAGGCCGAGGCTAGGGTCAATGATATCTTCGCCGTCAGGCAAACGACGGGCGAGGGACTTTGGGATTTCCTAGCCCGATTTAACAGAGTAAGGATGAGTCTACCGAACATGTCAGAAGGGATACAGTAGCAGCATTTCAAAATGGGTTAAACAGGAACGGATCAAAGGCGACTAAAAAACTACTCAGTAGACTCATGAAGTACCCTCCTACCACATGGGAAGAAATCCACAATGCCTATTGCACCAAGGTAAGGGTAGACGAGGATGACCTGAACGTGCCGCTTCAAATATTAACATCAGTCCAAACCGAGACAAGGAGAGATCGACGTAACAATGGGCAAAGAGATCAACCACCACGTTTCAATCGAGAAAGGCATCAGCCCTATATCCGTCCATCCAACCGCCCCTCTGCGACAGGCGAACGTCGTGCCACGACACACGACACCCTTTCGAAATGAAAGAGGTATGCCTCCACTACTATCTACTCATAATTTTGTGTTTCCCCTTCAGAAATAGTGTAGGCACTGGAGAAACTGGGCATGAAGGTGTAGTGGCTGCAAAAGATGAAATCGGATACAAGCACCAGGAGGTCGAACGTCCTCTGTGAATTCCACCAAGAAAGAGGACACAAGACCAAAGATTGCATAGGTCTGCGGCAAGAAGTAGTTAGGATGTTGAACCAGGGGTACCTGAAAGAACTGCTAAGCGATAAGGGAAGGGCCAACTTCGCTCGAGGGCGCGACCCATATCAAGGACCTCCAAAGCCACCATCACCAGCGCGTACCATACAAATGATCATTGGCGGTGGCGATGATATGGTAATCAACCATGTGAAGTTCACTACCACGCACAAACTCAAACGGACAGTCGCCCATGAACGGTATGACGATCTCGAAGACAGTATCATCTTCGATAAGTCAGTTACTGACGTTTTGTCTTTCTCTCACTATGATGCTTTGGTTATAACTTTGCGCATCGCTGACACCGATGTAAAAAGAATCATGGTGGATGATGGAAGCAATGAGTGTATTGTTCACCCCCGAGTGCTCATGCAAATGAGGCTCGAGGATAAAATAATACTGCATTGCATAACACTAACGGGTTTTAACAATGTAGTAGAGAGGACATCCGGAGAAATAGTGCTACCTGTCCTAGCAGGAGGGGTCAGCTTGGAAATAACATTCCACGTCATGTATCAGGAAACAACCTACAACGCCATCCTAGGGCGACCATGGATACACGCCATGCGAGCCGTCCCCTCAAGCTTCTATTAAGTGATCAAATTTCCCACCCCATGGGGGATATTCAACATCCGAGGTGAGCCACGTACCGCCCAAGAATACTACCGGATCGCCCAAGATTGCACACACACCAAGCAGCTAAAAGGGGCAAGAACGGAAGTATAGTAGTCAGCCATGTCGGGCACCAAACCCGACATACAAGTAGAGGTCATCAAAGATCCTAAAATTGTAGAAGCTTGCAGAGCAACCATAGAGGATCTTGATCCCGTCCAGTTAAATAACACCGACTGCACCAAAAAGGCTTATGTTGGACACAACCTCTCGGAACCAGGTGAGTATCATGAGTTTTTAACTGATAACGCCGATTTGTTTGCTTTTTCCCACTTAGATATGCCAGGAATCCCAAGGGAGATCGCCACACACAAGCTAAATATCGATCCACTTTATCAGCCGGTACGACAAATGAGGAGGAAGTTTAATGCCACAATCAATGATGCGGTCGGCGAAGAAGTTGATAAATTACTTGACAACGGATCCATCAGAGAATCGAAATACCCCCAATGGGTCGCCAATATGGTTATGGTCAAAAAGAAGAACGGGAAGTGGCGAATGTGTGTGGACTTCACCGATTTGAACAAAGCATGCCCGAAGGACTCTTTCCCGTTACCCCACATCGACCAACTTATCGATGCAACGACGGGACATGAAATGTTGAGCTTCTTGGATGTATACTTCGGTTATAACCAAATTCTAATGGCTGAAAAAGATCAAGAAAAGACCACTTTTATCACTCACCGGGGTACATACTGCTATAAGGTGATGCCGTTCGGGCTAAAGAACGAAGGGGCCACGTATCAAAGGTTAGTCACCAAAATGTTCAAAGAACGACTTGGTAAGACAATGGAGGTTTACATCGATGACATGCTAGTGAAGTCGGCAAAGAAAGAAGATCACATTGGTCATCTGAAGGAAGCCTTCGAAATACTAAGGCAGTACGGAATGAAACTGAATCCCGAAAAGTGCGCCTTCGGCGTGACTTCTGGAAAGTTCCTCGGTTTCCTAGTGTCACAAAGGGAAATCGAGGTCAACCCAGACTAAATTAAGGCCATCGACGCAATAATGGAAATACTGACCAGCAAAAAGCAGGTGCAAAAATTGACAGGACGAATAGCCGCCCTATCAAGGTTCATTTCACGATCCTTAGATAGATGCCATAAATTCTTCAATGTATTAAGGAAAGATCACGAGTTGCAATGGAATGAGGAATGTATCGACGCCCTGAGAAAGCTGAAACGTATCTATCCTCACCATCACTGCTCATCAAAGCGGACCCAGGTGAATGCCTACTTGTGTACCTAGCGGTTTTCGAAGTTGCGGAAAGCGCGGTCTTGGTCCGTGAAAATAAAGGTATGCAATCCCTGATTTACTATATCAGCAAAACTTTAATCGATGCCGAGATGAGGTACCCTCACCTCAAAAAATTAGCTCTGGCACTAGTCATAGCTTCACGAAATCTTAGACCGTATTTTCAATGTCACCCCATAAAAGTGGTGACAACCTTCCCTCTAAGGGGTATCCTACACAAACCCGAATTATCGGGTAGACTAGCCAAATGGGCCACAGAACTAAGCGAGCACGACATAACATACCAACCGCGAACTGCCATCAAGTTGCAGGTGCTCGCAGACTTCGTCGCTGATTTCAGCACGGAAATATTGCCCCAGGTGAAACAGGAAGCACTCCGCACTTCTACACATACCGACCTTTGGGTCCTCTACACCGATGGTGCCTCTAATGCCTCGGGATCGGGACTGGGACTCGTCCTCAAGGTCCCTACAGGTGAAGTAATTAGCTAGTCCATACGATGCCTCGAGATGACTAACAACGAGGCCAGGTATGAAGCTGTGATTGCAGGTTTGAAGTTAGACCTCAAATATGGCGCTCGACGACTCATCCTCCACTGTGACTCTCAACTCATGGTGAATCAGGTTACCGGGACTTTCCAAATCAAGGAGCAGATGCTACAAAGATACCAGTCAGAAATCCACAAACTACTACCAGAATTCGACGAATGCCTCCTCGACCAAATACCCAGGGTGCAAAATATCAAAGCGGACGGCCTCGCTAAACTAGCCGCGGCCACCAGGAATATCAACAAAGAAAACGTGGTCACCCTCCTTCATTCCGCAATAGAACACGTCGAGGTACATTCTATAAAGTTTATTTGGGACTGGCGTAACGACTTTGTAGCCTATTTGTAGAATGGAACGCTCCCGCAAGACAAAAAAAAGAAAAAAAACTCTGGGTGCAGGCAGCCCGGTATAGCCTAGTAAACGACGATCTCTACAAAAGAACGTCTGGCGGCCCCCTAGCTAAATGTCTTAGGCCACATCAAACAAGGTGAGTACTGGAAGAGGTACATGATGGGCACTGCGGCGCCTACACGGGCAACATGCCCTCGTCCGATGCCTCATTCGCGACGGGTACTACTGGCCTACCATGAAAAAAAAAGCCGCAGACTATGTCACGAGATGTGAACAATGTCAAAAGTACGCCCCTATGATACATCAAGCAGGGGAACTCCTTCATTCTGTCACTTCGCCATGGCCATTCATAAAGTGGGGGATGGACATAGTCGGCCCTCTCCCAACAGGACGAGGTAAGGTACGCTTCCTTTTGGTTTTAACTGACTACTTCTCTAAATGGGTGGAAGAAGGTGCATACACTAAGATACGTGAGCAGGAGGTCATCGCCTTCATATTGAAAAACATAATATGCCGTTTTGGCATCCCTAAAGAGATCAGCTGCGACAACAGACCTCAGTTCGTAAGAAAAAGAATGACTGAGTTTTTTGAAAAGTGGCACATCAAACGAATACTCTCTACGCCATACCAACCTACCGCCAATGGTCAAGCCGAATCCTCCAACAAAGTAATATTGAACATATTGAAAAAGAAGCTTGAGAAAGCTAAAGGGCTATGGCCTGAACTACTACCGGAAGTATTATGGGCATACTGCACTATGCCAAAAACGAGCACAGGAGAAACGCCATATTCATTGGTCTATGGAACCGATGCAGTTATACCTGTTGAGGTCGGGGAGCCCAGTTTGAGATACTCCAACGAGAGCGGAACAAGCAACGACAAAAGTAGGCTATAAGATCTGGATGAATTCGAAGAATGAAGAGATATGGCCCACATAAGAATGGTAGCCCAGAAGTAGCAAGTAGAAAGATACTACAACAAGAGAGCCAAGGTGCGACCACTACAAGTTGGAGACTATGTCCTCAAGGCCAAGACACAAGCGTCAAAAGACCCTAATGAGGGAAAATTGGGAACAAACTGGGATGGACCATACAAAATCATAGCAGCAGCGAACAAAGGAGCGTTCCAGCTAGAAACAATGGAGGAAAAACTACTCCAAAACAACTAGAACGTTGCCCATCTCAAGTATTTCCACTTCTGAAAAAGGCATCACCTAAGTCGTATTCTTTTTTCCTCACCCGACTTTTGTCCCAATCATGGTTTTTCCGGGGAAGTTTTTAACGAGGCGACAAGGGGGACGACTTAAGGGGCGACATGCTGTTCATTACCTCAACCCGTCGATATGACCCCCAGATCGAAGTATTGAAGGGACTACATATAGATAACCAAATTTCCATTGCATGTACGAAATCAAATCTCCATTGTATTTACATAATCAAATCTCCACTATCTGTACAGAACCAAATCTCCATTGCATTTACAGAGTCAAATCTCTATGATATTTACCGAATCAAATCTCCATTGTATGTGCAGAACCAGATCTCCACTAGTCGACATGTGACGTTCTCATATGAGAATACAATCAAATCTCCAAAAACATAAGTTTGACCTCGTTCAAACTACGACGGGATTCTAATTCGACGATAGTTCGAAGCAACATCCAAACGGCCAAGGCCGTCGACGACAATATAAGTTCGACCTCGTTCGAACTATGACGGAATTCTACTTCGACGACAGTTCGAAGCAACATCCTAACGGCCAAGGCCATCGACGACAATATAAGTTCTACTTTGTTCGAACTACGACGGGATTCTACTTCGACGATAGTTCGAAGTAACATCCCAACGGCCAAGGCCGTCGACGACAATATAAGTTCGACCTCGTTCGAACTACAACAGGATTCTACTTCGACGACAGTTCGAAGAAACATCCCAACAGCCAAGGCCGTCGACGACAATATAAGTTCGACCTCGTTTGAACTACGACGGGATTCTACTTCGACGATAGTTCGAAGCAACATCCCAACGACCAAGGCCGTCGACGATAATATAAGTTCGACCTCGTTCGAACTACGATGGGATTCTAATTTGATGACAGTTCGAAGCAACATCCCAACGGCCAAGACCGTCGACGACAATATAAGTTCGACCTCATTCGAACTACGACGGGATTCTACTTCGACGGCAGTTCAAAGCAACATCCCAACGGCCAAGGCCGTCGATGACAACATAAGTTCGACTTCGTTCGAACTACGACAGGATTCTACTTCGACGACAGGACGAAGTAACATCCCAACAGCCAAGGGCGTTAACAATATCATGTGTGCGATAAATACACGAAAAAACAAGCCGACAAAAGTAAATTTTACATTACAGCAAAATATCATTTACATTTGCCCCTACAAACAAGCCCAAGTACGACCCGTGCAAAAATCCCTAAACAAAAGCAAATACAAACAAAGACTATACATCATCCCTAGCGGGGTAAGCGTCTTCATACCACGAATCTAAGTCAAGGTGATTCGCATCATCAGAGTTGATGCCATCCCCGTCAGGTGTGAGGGGTCGTACCCGCATGACTCACGAGCTGCACGAGCTTTGGTATGCACAGCCTGAACCTCCGCCTCAGTAGCCCTTCCCTTGGCGTGAAAAGCCTTATACATATCAAGCCGAGCTTTTGCATGGATCTATAACTCGTATAAACAATGGGGCACAACCGGATCAGCTGAGACGCGAGATGTAGAAGGTTGAGAACGTCGACGCGCATCCTCCGCCCTCAGCGAGGCCATTTGTCCATTTAGTGTGGTCAGCTCTGCCTCCAGTTCTTTGACACGCCCTTCGAGCCCTTCCACCCAATGACTAGAGGCTTTCTTCTCCTCAGTCAGCTCCGACCTAGAAATGCGGAGGTCATCTTCCAAAGATACCAATTCAGAAATAGCTGCCACTAGCTTATCAGCGCTAACGTTCAGCTAGACCTTAAACCCCTCAATCTCCGCTACCTTAGCACTCAACCCAGCGGTCAAGTCGGCCACCTTCGCCTGTAAGTCGGCATTCTCAGCCGTCACCCCCTGCTCAACTCGAGCTCATCCTCATTCGCCTTAAAGGAGACCTCTAACTCACTGTTACGGGCGACGACCTTCACGAGCTCCTCGCCCCTCTCCCTCAATTCCTCTATCTTGCGCTCCAACTAGTCCTCCCGCTGCTTGAGCCCCTCACAAAACACCTAAAACTCAGGGTCTTGATGATAAATGTCGGACATCGCCTGATGCTTAGCAAGATACTGCTGATACTTGGACGACTTCTTCTCATAAAGGCCCGTCCTTTTTCTCTCTCGACGCTCTCTATCAATCTCCAGGACGAGGGTCTGACAAAAAGGGAAAGGTAGAAGTTAGAAACAAAATACAGAACGATGATTACCGCATCAATCCAACGACAAAAAGAGAAGGAAAGGCACCTACCTGTAGGGACATACCAGCGACCTTCTAAGATAACTCTACGTCGCTCATCGCCCTAAGTATCTCACTTTCAGGAGCGACACATAGAGGATCTAGGGCCGATGCCACCTGCTCGCTATTCAGCAACAAGTTGTAGTTCCCCGGAATAACCACATGACGGTCGGATCCGTCCATCCTAACCTCCATATGGGTATGGCGACCCACAAACTCATCAACATCCTCTAGGTCGATATTCGAACCCGAGCCACTACCCTTAACACGATGCCCTCCAACGTTAGACGATGCGCCACCCTCAACGGAGCACACTAAACCAGCTCCTGGGCCAACTCCTTCCACTTGGGTAGATCTCCCCGACAAAATGGCATCATCCATAAATACGGGCACATGGGCTATCTGGGATACCCTGCTGCCATCAACGTCCGTAGCCACGCCCTTCCCCAGCTCTAGCCTCCTCCTTTTCCTTGATAGAGGCTCGTCCCCGTTAGAAGATTTATCCAAAGGACGTGAGGCCGGTACCGAAGAAGCCTCTTCCCTCATTGCCAAAATTCGAGACGGATCTCCCAATTGAGTAGGCTGAGGACAACCCTCCCGGACAGACTCACTCAAGAAAAACTGCATATCTGTAGTAGCAACGATGTGTCTAAAGGCGGGGACTGGCGCACAAAGGGTCGCACCATTAAGCAAGGTCGCATGGCCAACAAAGTAGTAAGTAAGACATTTACCCGAGGAAACTTTTAGGACCATAACGCTGCACGAAGACGGGCCAAGTTTGAGTTCTGCTGCGTGAGGCAACAGGCGGGCTACCCAATCCTTGATACCCGCAATGGGGCGAGGTGGATGGCCCATAGCTGCAAAACGGCAAGCGAATAAACTTTACAGTGAATACAGAAGAGAGGGGAACATAATGAATGACAACACTTACAAGTCCCGTTCCACCGCTCCAGGAATCTGGCGGAGTCAGAAACGACGTGCTCGATTTTGACAAAGAAGTACTTGTGCCAAAACTTGTGGCTCGCCCGGTCATCTGTTCCAACTACCAGCCCTTTCTTACCATGAAGCCTCAAATGCACCATGGTACCCATGAGGAAGCCAGGCATGAACAGGTGCAAAAGGTGGTGGACAGAAATGCTACACTCCACCAATTCTTCATACTTAGTCAATAGCAAAAGCACCTTGAGCGTGTATGGCGAATTCTTCCGCTAAAGGGAAGAGAGGAAGGGTGTAGCCGATCGTAAAAGGGTACTCATAGAAAGCATAGTACCCGGGTCTGTGGACGTCTATACAATCCCTCCTCACGCAGGAATGCCATACTTTATACGAAGGACATCAATATGGACCTGCTCCGTCTCAGAAAAGATGGGGTTCGGGGTAGGAGGTGGATCTTTGAGGAAGTCACTCCGGGATAAGGGGCGCCTCGGTAGTAGCTCCTCCACCGTAGGAGGGTTGTCACTCTCTTCTACCACCACATCTCCGCTGTCAGAAGGAGGCACCGTTGATGACAGGGTGGCTTCAGGAACCTCTTCGCGAGAACGATGAGACCTCGGCATAATATTGTTTGAAAGAGTATCAACACAAAAGGAGGAAGGAAGGGGAAGCTTCAGATGGTGAATAAAAGAAGAACAGAAGGATAATAGAGCAAATGAGAAAGAATGAAAGAGGTCTTCAAGAGAGGAATGTCTAAAGTTTTTCAAAAATCAAATCCTTCACCTATTTATAGGATTGGGAGGCGTCAGACTCGAGGAGACTGGCCTCAAAGCAGCGCAAGAATCGAAGCACCAAGCCGTCAGTCCCCGCCTCGAAACCTGCGTAATGATGACGCACATAAAGCTGACATCACTTCCCGGAGAAGTGCACCACCCGATGTTTTGCTGAACATGATGACCAACTCCCATTAGCCACGTCATAATGTTCCCACAGGTCAAATTTCTCCAAAAGAATGCACGAAGTCCGCTCATCGAGGACGCATCCGGCCGCGACCCCGACAAGCGGAGGGACTAACTGTATGAGTCCAAATTTGACCGACCTCAACCTATGATGAGTACGACAAACGACCAAGTACCTTCGAATCGGTGTCCCGAGGAGACGACCTTAAGGCGAAAGAAGAAACTATACGACCCTTGTAGAAGTGTAAACCCATTAGGGAACATTAAGGATATTTCGTCGAATATTCTTTATATTTTATTTCTTACAATTTAGAAGGGTTTCTCGTTAGTATATAAGGGGGAAAAGGACCTTGTAAGAAGGGGCGATATTCTGGGAAACTTATGAATCTTGAACGAAAAGGAAACTTTGCAACTCTCTTCTCTTCACTTATTATTATTCTAGAGATTATTATCTTCAGCTACGATTTACCCCTTCATCTTTGATTAATTTATCCAAAAGGGTATTAACATTTTTTGAGTCAAACATGCTTCATACACATTTCCTATCTTCTAGAATTTCTTTCAAATTCAGTTTTCTCAAAAAAAATATAAAATTAATAAAAAAAACAGTCCAAACGCCACCTTTTAAAAAAACTTCAAATTGAATTAGAATGCGAGGAAAAGATTTTTGGTGGCTACAATGATTAATTAGCTGACTAACCAATAACCAACAATGTTAAGTAGAACTATGTAGAAGTCTGTGTTGAATTTTATACTATGTTGGGATATAATTGTCAACAGTCAGACGTGTTAAACTAAGAAGATGCTTCCCATTAGTTTGGACTTTGGACATTTCCACGTTGCTTCTTTGGTACCTTAAAAATATTCTATAAATTACACATTCAGACTCAGATATCACTAACCAATAAAATATCATCGGAGTCAAATTTGGATTTTTTTTAGGAAATTCAACTGTTCAATTGTACTGCTACTGGTCAACTGCCCATTGTTGAAGTCTAAGCTATAGTTACTGTAATTTTTTGCCTTACCTAGGAGATGCATGAATGTTTTTCTATGTAAAATCAGGAGTGCACTTAAAAAAAAAAAAAGCGTTTTTGCAAGCTTAAGGTAAAAGCTTAAGAATACACTTTCCAAGCTAAAGTTAGATGTCACTTCTATTTTTCCCTTTAAGTGTTTGTCAACAACTAAAATTAGAGTTAGGCCTCTTGCATTAAATTCCACGACTACATCTACGAGGGTAGGTGAACTGCATACCGAAAGGTGCATGTAAACATGAACCATTATATGTCAACAATCTATCGGATAGATCTATAGAAGCATAAATAAGTATTTCTAAATTCACCGTAGCGAAGCTAGAAATTTCTTCAAGGGTATTTAAATTTAAAAAAAATGAAAAATATTTCTGATAAAGAATATTCAATATTATGTGTTATATACCTCTAAAGCGTAATATTTTACCGATATATACATTGTAGTATTTCGACGAAGATTGGTCAATTGACCAACCTTATAATTATGCGGCTTCGCCACTGTAAATCTAGCGTTCGCGTACAATTTAGATCATGAATTTGTTGACTCTACTTTACTGTAAGAAATATACTGTCAAATATTTCTATAACAATAATAAGAACTTGCATATATCGGTGTTTATACTAATTCAATAGATACATGATACATCTCTTTACAAACATGATTATCATTGAACATAGTTAATTACGATACATTCTCACCTTAATTTATTATTTAACTATAACAAAAAATCAATATCGTGTGGTGTAAAAAGTCGGTACGGACCTATTTGCGACCATCCTCTATAATAATATTTCATTATCGATAACAAACAAAAAAATTCTAACCAATTTTGATCTTTTACAACATAAAAAAATAACAAAAAAGAAGTTTTTCTGATAATAAAATCTAAATGTTAAATGCTGTGATGAAAATATAATAGCCAACCGCTATAATAAGCCTCGGACAAATAAATTTATTATAGAAAGATTTAATTGTATAGAATGTGAGAGATCTCAAACATTCTATTTTTTTCCCCTAATGTAAGAAGGAAGGAATTTTACTAACCAAGTTAAGAGTTCACTAACATGACCAACTCAACATAGTATTCAACATTCGGCCCTAATTCGTTGAACAGTATAATTTAACTAGTAGTAACATCATGGGATGCATCACTAAAATTGAACTAGCATGTCAAGTGGAGAATGACCACCTTTTTATTCTTTTGACTACAACTACATTCACTATTCAGTGTATCTATCTATATGTTATTTTAGTAAAATAGAATAATGCTTCAAGAGTTTGAATACCATTATATTCCAATGGGGTAACTTTGCAGAAAATAATTCATATCTTTGCCTCTATTTTCATTTTATTAATCTGGTAATGAAAATACCACGTATTTTCCCTTAAAGCCATCTTTAGTTAGTAACAAGAAATGGTCCGGTAATGTTATTGTAAGTGTGATGACTACGAGAACAGTCTAATTAATTAATTAGTAGATAAGTTCAAATGGTGAAATAGGTCGTATGTCAAATTAGTACATAAACATTCATCATTTTTATAATGTGCAATTTGGGCAAGGTTCATGCATTTAAATTGGGTGAAATAGCGGTAGCCGACTCCTGAAACAAACTACTTAAAAGTCGGCGAACCAATTCAGTCGCAGTCACCTTTGGCAACTTGTTGTTTACCTTCCAACCGCTCACACACACGTATGCCCATAGACGGGTTAAGATTTAAAATTTATGGATTTGAGATTCAGAATCTTTTAAATTAATAATTTATATATATTTTAAAAATCTTTTAAAACAAATATATAATTTTAACTAAAGTTATTGAATTCGTTCGAATTTGTTGCTTTTACTCTCCCTCCGCCCTGCTTAGGGATGCTCCTAATTAAAGCCTCTTCTATATGTCTTCAACAAAAAGTAATTGCCAATTGGAAGAACCCAATAACTTTTAAAACTTACAAAATTAATGCTATGTTTGACAATTAGGATTGAGAAATAGGTGAGAAGGAGAGAAAAAATGGTTAGTCTAAAGATAAATTATTTTTTCCTCTACAAGTTTCTTAGTGTAACTGGTTTGTTTAGAAACATATGTAATATTTTTCACTACGATATGTATTTCGTGTCATTGCTAGTCGGCCTACTTCTATTCCCCTATTTTTGTCAACTACGCAATAAAGGATCCCATTTTCCCTTATCTTACAAATTTTGACGAGAGGGGTTGCTCTGATGGTAAGTAACCCCCACTTCCAACCGAGAGGTTGTGAGTTCGAGTCTTCCCAAGAGCCCAACCGAGAGGTTGTGAGTTCGAGTCTCCCCAAGAGCAAGGTGAGAAGTTCTTGGAGGGAAGAATGCCGAGGGTCTATTTGGAAACAGCCTCCCTACCCCAGAGTAGGGGTAAGGTCTGCATACACACTACCCTCCCCAGACCCCACTAAGTGGGATTATACTAGGTTGTTGTTACAAATTTTGACCTCTTTTATTAGATAGAAAATTTTCTTCGACAGTTCACTAAGAATAAATTATCACTTCTTCATACTAGTTCGAATTTGATACGATATGATCATTCAAACAATTGTTTGAATATTTAAACTTCCGTATGTTAAATTGTGTTTATTAAACTAGAAAGAACATTAAAATATGTTAAATCATAGCAATATAAGAAATATATTTCGTCACAAAATATAAAATTTGAGTTCATGATAAATAATGATGCAATTTGTAAAAATATAAAAAGTTTAACTTGCATATACTTACTGATAATATATAAATTTCTAAGGGGTCCTTTGGTACGAGGTATTAGAAAAAACAATGCAAGCATTATCTCTATGCATTATTAATACTTTGTTTGGTAAATTTTTTCAGTATAACTAATACTTACATTAGTTATACATCATACTTGGTATTGTCATTTGTATAAGTAATGCATACAAAATTATGGCATTAGTAATACCAAGGCTATTAATGCATGCATTAGTATGGTTAAAGACAAAATTATCCTTAAAGTCCCTTAAAGCTAGAGAATATGGAAGACATTTTTGTAAACAACTATTTTTCTTAAAAATTATGCAATGCATTATAATTTTAATTCACCACATCAAATAGTAAATAAGAAATAATATATGTATAACTAATGTTTGCATTACTAACCCATACAATTACTAATACACCTTATTTCGCACTATTTATATACACTCTACCAAACGACCCCTAATAATTTTAAACTAAACCTTTTACACCGCGTGGTGTAAAAATATTTTACACGGTCAACAAGTGTAAACTAAATCCAAACTAGAAGCACCGCGTTGGGGGGCGTTTTGTTTCTTTCGGAGTACGGTACAGTTTTGACCTTTGACACAGTCCAATAGTCTTACTAGTCTTCAGTCTTTGTTCACTCTCTGTTCACTGAAATACTTTGCTTAGGTTGCTTCCTCTTCAAGGCCCACAACCAACACACAAAATTTAGACTTCACTTCCACTTGTACTTAGCATATACCATCAAATACCAAGTCAGAATTTAAAGTTTATAGGTTCTTATTTTATCGTTAAACTCATAACTCATTTTAGTTATTGAGTTAACATAAGAAAGTCAAATAAGAGAGTTTGGCTTTTGGATGGGTCAAGATGCACTGGTCAATAAATGAACGGATCAATAACCCATCCAAAAATTACTTAATTAGACTGAGATGAGCTGAATCAAGATGAGCTAAAATTTGATCATAGCCTAACCCGCCCAACCTTTCAAGCTTTAATTAAGGTACGTGTTTCCTATAAATTATTTAATTTTCAAATAACACTTTTTTGGTTTTGGATGGTTATATAACGTACCAAACAAACAAAAAAATTTATTTGTAAGATATTTTAATAAAATTATTTATGGATCAAATTGGACTAAAAATCAGCCCAATTTAGATATGCTGGGTCAAGATGGATTATATTTAACTAATGAGCGGGTTAATAATCGGCTTAACTTTGCGCGGATTGGACAGGTCAAATGAGTTTGGACTCAAATTACCTATCTAGATTAAGAGTGAAATATTTAGATATATTTAATAAATTGTTATAAAAATATATAATCTAAGCAAAATTTAGTGGATTGGTCCGAACCCATATCTAGTTGTCCAGTTCCGCCTCTCAAATACTCCCTTTTTCCAACGTGCTCCACTCCCCCCTTTCCAATTTTAATATCTTTCAATTCAATTACTTGAGTAACCATCTCACTTCTTTCTCCTTCCCACGCAACTTCGCTTATTTCCCCCTTTATATATCCCACACACTTTCTTCTTCACACTCATTCACTCACAAAATCTTCTCTATCTCTTCTCTACTTACAACATATTCAGAATTCAATCAAATAATAATATAGCTATGGCACTTGAAACTTTGAATTCTCCAACTACAACAACTCCACCAACTTTCCAATTTGAGAACAACGGCCAGCTTCGTTACCTTGAAAATTGGACTAAAGGTAAAAGATCAAAAAGGCCTCGTAGTATGGAACGACAGCCTACTGAAGAAGAGTATTTGGCTCTTTGTTTGATTATGCTAGCGCGAAGCGATGGTTCTGCTAATCAGGAGCAGTCTCTAACACCACCGCCAGCACCAGTGATGAAAATACACGCGCCGCCGGAGGAGAAGATGGTGTACAAGTGTTCAGTTTGTGGTAAGGGTTTTGGATCTTATCAAGCTTTAGGAGGACACAAAGCTAGTCACCGGAAGCTCGTCGCCGGCGGCGGAGGAGGAGATGACCAGTCCACTACCTCCACTACCACTAACGCGACAGGAACTACTAGCTCCGCTAACGGTAACGGTAACGGAAGCGGAAAAACTCACGAGTGTTCAATTTGCCACAAGTGTTTTCCTACTGGACAGGCTTTGGGTGGACACAAAAGGTGTCACTACGACGGCGGTAACAGTAACGCTAGCGTTAGTGTAAGCGCTAGCGTTGGCGTGACGTCATCAGAGGGTGTCGGGTCCACTGTGAGTCACCGTGACTTTGACTTGAACATTCCGGCGTTGCCGGAATTCTGGCCGCGATTTGGTTTCGGCGAGGATGAAGTGGAGAGTCCTCATCCGGCGAAGAAATCGCGGCTATCTCTGCCTCCAAAATTTGAATTATTCGGGGAATAGTGAGACTTTTGATTTGGTTACTTGAAGATGGGATTCAGGAATTTTGTAGACAATTGATGTAATATTTTTCTTTAGTTTCTTCCTTTTCTTATTGGGTGGGTGAATTTTTTTACTTGTTATCTGTAAATAGACCTAGTTATAGCGAATATTCAATTGATTGATTTAATTTTTTGTGGAATTGCTTTGGCCACGCTATTTTTCTTTTGCACTTTGGTTTCTCTGATTTAATTTTTGCTAATCAAACTAAATTAAGTAGGCAGTATTCAATCTCGTTCTGAATTCTCTTTTCATATTTCTAAATCGAGTTATAATTACTACACAATTAATGCTATTCAACTGAGTTTGTACTCTTTCCTTAACTATTCAACTTTTTCATGCTCTCTTTCTCTTATCCTGTTAATGTTAATATTCTTATTTGACTTTCTACTCTGAGATTTTAGAATTAATTAAGGAAATAAATTTGAATACGTCGTATGTGTAAATGCAGTTTAAAAAACGAGAAGAATTGAGTTCAAGCAAAAAGGGAAAAGAAAAGGTAAACGCTTTTCGTATTAGAAAGATTGTAAAGATTGAAGTTACGATGTCAATGCCATATTACATGTCACGACCATTTGGAGCGATTACTCGTTTGCTTTACAATTACGAGTGCTAATCTTTCAAATGCGTACAAAAGGCGGGCTGTCCATGTAAAATTGTAAATATGTAATTCATGTGTACTTAGGCACCGCACCGGTAAAAACGGGGCATTTGCATTTATACTCGTTATTTGGGTCACGTTTTAATTTGTGCCCGCTTTAAAAAAAAAATTGCAAACCCACTTTTTCGCGTAACTTCAGTATACGGGGCTGAAGTAGCAAAGACAATCACGCAAAACTTCAGCATTCTAGTAGACGGGACTGAAGTAGCAAGCGTGTTGAACCAACTGTGCTGAAGTTTTCATAGTAGCTGAAGTTTTGCTCTCTATTTGCTGAAATTTTTGTTTGTAATTGCTGAAGTTTTTGATTTTGTAACTGAAGTTTTTATTTTGTAACTGGCGAAGTTTTTGTTTTTGTAACTGGCGAACTTCAACTCTAGAGCTGAAGTTTTTGTTTTGTAACTGTCGAACTTCAGTTCTAGAGCTGAAGTTTTTGCTATTTATTACTATGAATCCACAATAATCTTCAAAGCGGGAATCACATCGTATGACAATCCACGACGATTTTCAAAGTGTGAATTCACATCGTATAACAATCTAAGTCCTTGTGAAATCAAACAGCTAGTATTCTTGCCAAATTACTTGTCGCGTTTGAGTTTTTAGTACTTACAATTAAAAGGAATTCTGAGTAATAGTAAGAAATATTTATTTAAAAGAGATAGCTGAAGAATAAACTTCGTCAAGAATATCTCCACAGCCCATGTCAATTACTGGAACATTTTCACAATCAGCGACTTCATAAAGGAGTGACCTATCGAATTGAGAGCGGATATAACTTTGAGGAGGAGAAGGAGGAGGAGGAGAAAATGAGCTGAAGTTGTTTAAAAAGTGGGTAGAAGTTAAAACTTTTTTAAAAAAATGGGTATAGATTAAATGGGGGCGACCAAATAGGACGTCCCGTGCAATTTTTACGGTAAAAACTTACATGCATAAGTTGTTTACACCAAAGCATAATAATTTATTGTGATTAAGTGATGAATTAAGATAAAATTATATATTAATATTTAATTACTATTATTTAGTAATAATAATATTTATAAAGACATTCATTGCTGGATTGGTATAAAAAACTTTTGCAAGTTAGTATTTACGGCACCGCACATGTGCCTTCTTGGACTGGTTTGTCACCAACTCGAATTGTTCCAACAACTACTTCATCTTTGTTGAGAAAAAAAATGTTTAGATTTCAGTAGTATTGAATCAAAAAAATCCCTGCAATTTTAGTTCCTTTTAGTTTCACTTCAGCTTCTCAAATCCGGAAAAGAGTATACACTTTAGTTTATGATTTTGATCTTCTCTTATGGAGTTTGATGGAGTCGAAGTGGATTCGATTTGATCATTGTTCGTTGATTGCTGTCTCCGAGGTTTTGTTTACGGTTCTCGATTCAATTATTGTTGTTTCATTCAGTCGATATGGAGCTCATTGTCTGATTTCCTTGCTTGTATCACATCCGGACAGAAGTTTTAATTGAAATCCTTTTTAAGGAAGGTGGTTAGTTTGTTGGCATTTTGGCTAGTCATCCATACAACACTAGGTCAAAACGTAAAACAGTCATGGCTAGCAAGGAATTGGACACAGGTGTTGTTGACTAATCGAGGGAGATTATGCAATCGGAGTCTGAGTTGAAAGAGAAGGTCCAAAGGTTAAAACAACAAATGGCATAGATGTATCAGGCTTGGATCATGGGGCATCCTCCACCATCATTTCCCACTAACTACACAGAAAACCTTCCCTCTATTCCACCACTATCACAAGTCTAGATTCCCACTACTGTTGACCTTTCCCCTCAACATGCACCAGGCTATACCCCTTATCACAACTACCCTGGCATCTCGTCCCAACCTTTCCATGCTCCACCAGCCAAAACAACCTCATACCCCACTCTAACATCCACTCCTGTTTTTGTATCCCCTCCACAAGCTACCATCCATCGATCTTCTAGTGAACCCGCGTTCAAAGTTCCTGATGCCTAATACTATGCTTTAGAACCAACTTTCAAGGTCTCATATCCTTATTGTTATACCCATCACTTTGAGCCTCTCGTTGAGACCGACAAGCCCACTAAGAACATGGAGCAAGATGGGATATTCAGGAAGATAAAGAGCTTAGAGCAATCTTTGAGGAACATGCAAGGGAGAGAAAGCTAAGTAAGTGTGGCTTACAAGGACTTGTGCTTATTTCCTGACGTCCAATTGCCCGCTAGGTTTAAGATGCTAAAGTTTGATCTATACGACGGACATGGGGATTCCGGATCCATTTGAGAGGTTATTGCAGTAAGATGAGAGGCGCCAGTGGGAAGGACGAGTTATTGGTGGCCTATTTCAACCAGATCCCAGCGGGGCAGCCCTGGAATGGTACTCCTGCCAAGATGCTAGCAGGTAGTATATTTGGGATGATATGACTCAGGCATTTGCCCGGTACATTCAGTATAATATAGACATTGTCCCGGATCGCCTATCCCTGACCAAGGTAGAAAAGAAGCCTAATGAGATCTTTAGGGAATACAGGTTGAGATGAAGAGAACAAGCTGCTCGGGTCAATCCTCCGATGGAAGAAGACGAGTTGGTCGAGTACTTTCTTCAAGCCCTATAGCCTACTTACTTTGGCCACCTAATATCAGCCATAGGTAAGCCTTTTAACAATGTGGTAAAGATATGAGAAATAGTGGAAGAGGGGCTCAAGTCAAGCAAGATCATGAGCTACTCTGCCATAAAAGCAACCACGCAGGCCATCCAGAATGGCACAGGAAGTTTGTTAGGAAAGAAGAAGAAGGACGATGTTGCTATGGTTGTCTTTGGACCATGGCGTAGCCCAAGAGATCTGTTTCACTAGTACACTCAGCCTCGACCCCAACCCCAAGCCTACACCCAAGCTCCATATAATCCATCCCAATATTATTTCCCACCACAAGACCCTCAATACTTAGTCAGACCACCCCAATACCATGTTCATCACGTATAATCATATGCTCAACCCCCTCCTTACCCACAATGACGTGCTCCAACTTCACAAAATCCTTAACCACCCCCACAACCCTTCCGAAACCCTACTGGTCCGAACATTCGACCAAGGACGGAATATAAAAGAGAAAGGCAGTAGCGGAAAGAAACCTTCACCCCTATAGGAGAGTCCTATGATAGTTTTTTTCAAAAGTTGAGGTGATTGGACATGTTGAGGCCGATTGAGACAAAGACACCAAATCCACCTGCAAAGAACCTTGATTATTCTCTAAGGTGCGCATATTGTTCTAATGCCCCAGGGCACGACATAGAGAAGTGTTGGCATTTGAAGAGGGCAATCCAAGAGCTTATTGATATAAATCAAATTAAAGTACAGAGCCCGAATGCACCAAACATCAACCAAAATCCTTTGCCAGCCCATGCAGAGACACACATGATTAAAATAGTTCGTAAGGATGGGGAGTTTAGAAATTCTTCCAAGTCCGTCATGATGATTCGTGCTTGTGAGGGTAGTTCAGTTAAGGCTCTAGACTCTACAAAAGCAATGCCCTTGACAGTTGAAGGGGTGACAAAGAAACTCAACATGCTTAACATGAAGCCACCTGTGTTGGTTGTGAAAGGGCCTTCAAAGGATATTGGGGCAAGTCAGGAAAAGCCGAAAGTGATCGTGCCAGGGATCCCGAGCAAGTTTGTCGTAGTCGTGAAAGGGGATCCTATTACCCCCGATGCTATTAAGCAAGTGACCTAGTTGCCAATGGTTGATACAAAGGTTGTCCTATGAAATTACAAATAAGTGATAGTGACATATAAAGGGAAATAAGTGGAGGAAAAAGTCAATGAAAATGGAGGAATGACTCGTTGTGGGTGGTGTTTTACCCCAGAAGAATTGAGGAAGGCCAAGCCATTCAAGGACAACCAAATCCCAATAAAGAAACCTGTCACGAAGAAGAGGCTAAAGAGTTCCTGAAAAAGATGAAAGTGGAATACTATTCCATTGTGGAGCAATTAAGGAAAACACTGGCTCAATTCTCTCTTTTGTCATTATTGATACATTCAGATGAACACTGCAAAGCTCTGATGAAGATTTTGAATGAGGCACATGTTCTTAACAAGATCACAACTTGCTAAAAGGATCTTCGAAGCAAATAGGATCACTTTCTAATATGATGAACTTCTTATGGAGGGTACTGAACATAACCGAGCTCTTTATCTCACGGTGAAGTGCGAGGATTCTGTTGTCTTGAGGGTACAGTTGATAACGGCTCTAGTGAAAATATTTGCCCTTTGTCTACTCTACAAAAGTTGAAGATTGGCACTGAAAGAATCCACATGATCAATGTATATGTTCGAGACTTTGATGGGGAAGGTAAATATTCTGTTAGTGATATAATGCTCGGATTATCGATAAGGCCAGTTGAGTTCACTATGGAGTTTCAAGTGTTAGATGTGGCCGTCTCCTACAATCTGTTGTTGGGAAGGCCTTGGATACATGTGGCTAAGGCAGTCCCGTCTTCTCTGTATCAAATGGTAAAGTTCGAATGGGACAGGTAGAAAATAGTTGTGCATGGTGATGAGGACATATCTGCTTATAATGACACATCGATTCCATTTATTGAATTTGAAGATGATAACGGGCCTTGGGTCTACCAACTTTCGAAATAGTGTCTGTTGAGAAGATTCATGAGGGAGAACGCATTCAAGGTCCGAAGCTATCCTCCGCGTCCGTCATGGTAGCAAATAAAATGTTGAAGAATGGTTTTGTGTCGGGTAAAGGTCTGGGTTAATCTCTATAGGGTATTGTGCATCCGATGCGCCCACGGGAAAATTTAGGTACATTTGGGTTGGGATTCACACCCACAAAGAAGGACGTGAAAAGGGTTAAAAAGCAAAAACATAATGCATGGTCGCTTCCCAAGCCTGTTCCACACATCTCCAAGTCTTTTGTCAAGCCAGGGGCCGCAAAACATCTAATATCATCAGTCCCGAAACCTGTAGTCGATGTTGATGAAGATCTGATCAAGGTGTTCCAAAGTCTGATTGATGAGGTTAATATGGTTGAAATTGGGGAAGGTTCCAATAACGCAGATATGCAGCTTGTTGGGCCAAATGTGAAGCTCAGCAATTGGGAAGCCACTCCTCTCCCTACCCGGAAGTAGTTTTGGTAGTTTACTTTGTTTTCCTTTCTGTTATCTGGGTTATTCCAGGGTTGTAATCTAGATTTTTATTTTTGCTTGTTTTGATGTTCAAACCCTTATATACTTTTATTTTTAATGAAATGCAATTTCCCGTTTTCCATTATTCCTAATAGTGTTTTATTTTATTTTTATTTTGTACAGTTCTTTTTATGCTGGTTCTAATGACATGACATGCATGAGAAATTTTTAGCCAAGTCTTAAAATTCAATCTAATTCTGAAATAATAATCCAAGAAGTAGAGTATGATGAAGAAGCAGACTATGATGAAGAAGCAGATTTGAGGAAATAAGTAAAGAACTAAAACATTTTGAAGAAAAACCAAACCGTAATTTGAATGAAATTGAAGCAATCAATTTAGGAGATCAAGATAATGTTAGGGAGACTAAGATAAGAGTGCATCTGGAACCTCATGTCAAGGAAGAAATCATCAAAATATTGTTTAAGTACAAAGATGTATTTGCATGGTCGTATGGCGATATCTCGGGCTTAAGTACTGATTTGGTAGTTCATAAACTGCCAACTGATCCTACATTCCCTCCCGTCAAGCAAAAGTTAAGAAAGTTCAAGAGTGACATGGGTGTGAAGATTAAAGAAGAAATCACAAAGCAACTTGGGGCAAAGGTCATACGGGTCACTCAATATCCCACTTGGTTAGCTAATGTTGTGCCAGTACCAGAGAAGGATGGTAAGACTAGGGTATGTGTTGATTATCGTGATCTAGGAATTTCTCCAAGGGTGTTCAAATTGAAAGACGTGAAAAAAATTTCCGACAAAGGACGTTCAATATGTGTTATATATCTCTAAACTATAATATTTTGCCTATATACACAGTGTAATTTTTTGATGATGGATAGTCAATTCATGACCATGTGGCGTCGCCCCTGATCACCATGCGTATAATTGGTTTTTGGTAAATTGGGTCATATATGAATTCGTTTCCCCCTTTTTTTTGAAAAAAGTATTGTTTAATCCAACACACTCAGGAGGAAATTAGAAAGAGAATAACATGGAAAGATTACTATTTAAATGAAAGTTTTGTCTAATATTTGATGTTCGGATTATTGAAATCATTAGTTGTCTGTGCCAATTGTAGAAAGGCGAGAGATTTTGGATATAGATGGTGGCAGTTGTAAAATAAAGTCTAAAACCAATCGGGAATTTACTGTATCGAACGAGCCAGTTTTGAATATAAATTAAGAAATTAGACAAAACCTATTCGAACAAGAAAATAGAAATAGCTGGGTACTAAAGCAGTAGTTTATGCCGTTTGTAAACTTTTGATTCCTTTTGCCACGGGTAAATTAACGCTTTTTCTTAATTTAAATTTAAAAATACTCACTATCTTAAATGTGACAAAAACTCTGCTACTTGGAAATGACCTTAGGCGAGCACATCTCCAAAATGCAATAGAGGCCACCAACCTAGACGATCCCATTTATCCTTTACATGTACAGATAAATTAGTACTTTTAGTATAGCTAATACACCTCAATTGATCAAATTAGTAGACGGAACTCGGTGTACGGAATGAGCTAAACTATGTAGAAGCTGGTTTATTAACAACCATTAAAAATAAACAAAATGGTTAATTAAGTAGTTGATTAAAAGAAATCAAAGGGCGGCGGCCATTTGTCATCCAAATCAGATATACACCACATAAAACGTGCTTGTGCTTATCCACATTCCACGCCCTATTATTCATGTCGTTCTCTCCTTCTCAACACATGTCACCTGTCGCTAACAACAGTTTAATTAGAAGCTAGTTATATTAATACTTGGCAGTTGTAGATAATTATATTCTCTTTTTCCTTTTTTATTTTTGGGTTTTAGTGGGTATGATTTGTATTGATGTACAACCACATAATTATCAAGATTAAAAAAGTTCAAAAATCAATGAAGTAATTTTACTATAATCGACTGTATTTGTTATTTAACTCCATAAATTATAATTGTAGAATGCTCAAAACAAATCATTTTATGAGTATTTTCATTGTTTGAAAAGTTAAAGTTCATATATTTTTTAGTTCAAAGATTTCATTATTCCAATTTGGAAAAGAAAATTCGTATTTATAAATGTGATGTGAACAAAGATGAAGTAGTTGTTGGTACAATTTGAGTTGGTGACAAACCAGTCCAAGAAGGCACATGTGTGGTGCGGTAAATATTAACTTGCACAAGGTGTTTACCCCAATCCAGCAAATACATGTCATATGTTTTTATAAATATTATTATCACAAAATAATAGTAATTAAATATTAATATATATTTTCATCTTAATTCATCACTTAATTGTATTGGTCCAAATTTTGTTACCACGACGACGGGTAAGTGAGGCTAGAGAACGGAGTCGTTACACTATGACGACTGGCGGAGTTGTGGTAGAGGATGACGATCACAGACGAGCAGCCGAAGTAAAGTAGGGTCGGTAGTGTCAACTCCGAAAGAGGCATAAAGAATATACTTTTGAAATATTCTTTGGTGTACTTTTTAGAGTTTTTGGGAAATGTCCCTTATAAATAAGAGGAGATAGTAAACAAGGGGGGTTTGCCCTTTTTGAGAACAAAAAGAGATTGTAAGATTGAAAAGAAAGAAGATACGAGAAAGTTGTCTCATTCATTTCATCAATATACATTTTGTTCATAATTTAACTATAATCTTAAGGTCCCACGGAGATATCAACTGCTTTTCATTCTATATCGGCAAAGAAAGGAAACACCCAATCATATAATCGTTGGGTGACTATTCTTTTTATGTTACATTCCTTGTTATTCCTTATATTTATACACTCTTATGATATTGCACATCTTGTCAATCATAGCATATTAAGTCCTATTTAATGCTTGCAAATTAACCCCTCATCGTATAAGAGTTTTGCTCCATTTGATCTAGAGATTATTAATTTTAATTGAGATTCATCCTGCTAATTTATTACTAATTAGTTTAGCATTTATTTGCTCAAATAATTTGGCACCGTTTGTGGGGAGTTTTTCAGTTGAGACTATAGTTCTTTCTAGATCATTAAAAAAACACCTCTTCTTCGTTTGCACCAACTAACAATGGTCGGGAAAGGAGTTGCGAGGTTGAAAACGATAGCAGGTGTCACTGCCAACATCTTGAACACTATCAATGAAGATGACAGGGAAGACAATGAAAACGTGACGCCAAGTGTTATGCCTAGGCGAAATGCTTCACCTCCCCCCTGCGAAAGCGTTACTGCTTCGCTCGAAAAGGAAACTTCCACGTCAATAACGGAAGAAGTGCCACCGGTGGTAAAAATGCTACTAGAAGAATGGCTAACAAGCACTCTGAACAACATACTTGATAAACCCACCCAAAGGGAGAACAAAGACGCTGCGCACGTAGAAATTACGACAGCCACTGACGAGCAAGATGCCCCCCGAACTGGTAACACTCATATTATTGTTGATGTAGGTAGTGGCGCACTCACAACCATTTTAAAGAAAATGGAAGAAATGGAAAACGAAAATAAGGCACCCCGCGATGAGATGAAGGAGCATCAAGAAAGGGTCGATAACATACCAGGCGCCCCAAAGTTGTTACCGAAATGGGATGTTGGTCGATTCATCGAACAACCATACAATGAAGAAGAAGCCCCCCATGCCATTCCTAAAACCTTCAAAATGCCACCGTACCTGAAGATATACGATGGTGCTACATACCCAGAAGATCATATCGTTCACTACGTCACAATGGTAAAAGGCAAGATCTTTTGAGAGAATAAGTACCGTCAGTGCTATTAAAAAATTTTGGCGAAACCCTAACAGGGGGAGCCTAACCTGGTACTCACAACTGCCGGCACGGTCAATAGCAACGTTCGAAGAGATGGAAGACAAGTTTGTCACCGCTCATGCATGGGCTAAAAAGGAGGAAGCCAGGGTAAACGACATATTCGCCGTTAGGCAGACACCCGGCGAGGGACTCAGGGACTTCTTAGCCCGGTTTAACAGGATGAGAATGATCCTACCGAATGTATCAGAAGGGATGGCGGTAGTGGCCTTCCAGAATGGATTGAGTAGAAATGGGTCTAGAGCAACCAGAAAGCTAGTAAGCAAACTCATGAAATACCCTCCCACCACTTGGGAAGAAATTCACAATGCCTATTGCGCCGAGGTAAGAGCCGACGAGGACGAACTCAATGGCCCGATCCAACGGCTGACATTAGTTCAAGCAGAAGCAAGGAAGGATCGATGCAATGAAGGTCGAAGGGACCAGTTGGGCCCCCGTCTCGGTCGAGAGAGACATCAGCCCTACATCAGAACAACCATCCCACATCCCTCGTGGCACATGGATGGTCCTCCTCGACATACCACGACACCGCAAAACGAAAGAGGTATGCCTCCACTCCTATCTACTCACAATTTTTGTGTTTCTTCTTCAGAAATAGTGTACGCACTAGAGAATCTCGGCACAAAGGTACAATGGCTGCAAAAGATGAAGTCCGATCCAAGTACTCGGAAAACAAATGCCCTCTGCGAATTTCACCAGGAACGGGGTCATAAAATCGATGACTACATAGGGCTGCAGCAGGAGGTGGTGAGAATGCTAAATCAGGGACACTTGAGAGAACGGATGAGCGACCGAGGGCGAGCCAATTTTGCCAGTGGACGCGAGAAACCCCCTGGGACCTCTAAAACCGCCTTCTCCCGCTCGTACCATACAAATGATTGTCGGTGAAGGTGACGGGACGACAATCAACCATGTGAAATTCACCATTACACACAAACTCAAACGATCGATCACTCATGAATGGTATGATAACCTCGAAGATAGTATCATCTTCGATAAGTCAGATACCGACAGTTTGTCTTTCCCTCACTATGATGCTCTAGTTATTACTTTACGTGTTGCGGATACTGATGTGAAAAGAATAATGGTGGACGATGGAAGCGTCACGTGTATTATTCATCCTCAAGTCCTCGTACAGATGAGGTTCGAAGATAAAATAATACCGCATTGCATAATACTAACAGGTTTAGTAATGCAGCCGAGCGAACTTCTGGAGAAATAGTGCTACCCGTTCTAGCCGGATGAGTCACCCTAGAAACAACATTTCACATCATGAACCAAGACACAGCCTATAATGCCATCATAGGGCGACCATGGATACATGCCATGCGAGCCATCCCGTCAAGTCTCTATCAAGTAATCAAGTTCCCTACTCCATAGGGAATATTCAGCATACGGGGCGAATAACGCACCGCACAAGAATGTTATCGCATTTCCCAGGATTACGCACACACCCAATGACTAAAGGGAGCAAATGCGGAGGCAGAGCAATTAACAACATCGGGAACCAAACCCGACGCACAAACATACGTTATCAAAGATCCTAACATTGTAGAGGCCGCAGAGTCGACCATAGAAGATCTCAACCCCGTCCAACTAGACAACAATGATAGCACAAAAAGGCCTATATCAGGCACAATCTCTCAAAACCAGGTATATTTCATAAATTCTTAACTAATAATGCAGACCTGTTTGCCTTCTCCCATTCAGATATGACGGGCATTCCGAAAGACATCGCTACACATAGGCTAAACGTCAACCCATTATATCCGCCGATGCGATAGATGAGGAGAAAGTTCAATGCCGCAATAAATGAGGTCGTCAGCGTTGAAGTCAATAAGCTACTCGTCAATGGTTCTATCCGAGAATCAAGATATCCCCAATGGTTTGTGAATGTGGTCATGGTAAAACAAAAGGGAAATGGAAGATGTGCATTGATTTCACGGACTTAAACTAGGCCTGCCCGAAAGACTCTTTTCCACTGCTCCATATCAACTAACTCATCGATGCAACAGTAGGGCACGAACTGCTAAGCTTTTTGGATGCGTACTCGGGTTACAACCAAATCCTCATGGAGGAGGAAGACCAGGAAAAATCCACTTTCATCATCCACCAGGGAACATACTGCTACAGATTCATGCCGTTTGGATTAAAAAATGCGAGAGAAACATACCAAAGGTTGTTCACCAAAATGTTTAAAGACCAACTCGGCAAGACAATGGAGGTTTACATCGATGACATGTTAGTCAAATCCTAAAGGAAAGAGGACCACATTGACCACCTTACAAAGGCCTTCAGCATATTAAGGCGGCATGGAATGAAGCTAAATCCCAAAAAATGCACCTTCGGTGTAACCTCAGGCAAATTCATCGATTTCTTGGTATCACAAAAAGGCATCGAGGTCAACCCAGACCAGATCAAATCCATCGAAGGAATACCTGAAATACTGACCAGCAAAAAATAGGTACAAAAACTGACGGGCCGGATAGCCGCCCTGTCGAATTTTATCTCGCGGTCGTCCGAAAGATGCCATAAGTTCTTTAACGTGATGAGGAAAGATAGCAGGGTCCAGTGGAATTCAGAACTGGGACCCAATCTGAGGTTCCCGAGCACACAGAGGACCTAGGGACCACCCATGATCTTATGCAGACAGACATGGCTTAGGGAGTCTTCTATATCCTTTTTCTCTATCTTTTTGGTGCTTATTTAGACTAGTTGGCATTGGGGACAATGCCAACTTTCATTTGATGGGGTAGGCCCTACTAATCATTTGATGGATGGCTGTATATATATTGATACATTTTTATGCTTTCTTGAATTTTTCATCTTTGGTCTGTATATAATTTAATATTTAGTTACATTTATTGCACTTTTATTTTACTTTGGGTCTGTATATAAAGTTATATCATATTGTATATATTCATCCCATCCGTTGTATATTCAAATCCCATCTTGTATATATTCATTCTATTTTCCGCACAAATTTTTCGTTTTTAGATTCTTATTTATGTTCGTAGCTTTTTGTTTTGTTTTGGACGTTTTTAATAAGCCTTTGGTTTTCTTAATGCCATAGTTCTTTCCAAAGGTGGAGTGTTGTGTGAACCGGGTGACTCTTCCGAATGATGGATAGCGTAACAACCTTCTTAAGGGTTTGAATCCTTTTTCCTTTTTGTTTTTAGTAGTTTGTAGTTAAGGATATCTCAAGCAAAGCTTCACTTGGGCCTAGCACATTTGCTTTTGATCTCATGATCAAAAACAAGTTGTTGTGTTTAGGATGGTGAAAGTCGTGACCTTGAGACTCTTGTGTTGACCAATAATCATCAAGTGGTTGTTCGGGTCCATTGTGTGCTCAAATCGTATCTAAGGTCATTGTGGGCCCCCGACTCTATGTCTTTAGCAATCCCTTAGCTTGTGTGGTGAGTAATTGAATTGCTAGTCCAAGTCCCCAGCCATTGGTCTAGAAGTTGCCCAGAATGTTTGTTAAGGCGAAATCCTAACTGAATTTTGACTTGAGACGTGATTATAGGCTCTCCTTGATCCAAATAAAAGTTTAAACAATTCCATATCCTACCAATGATATGATCCCTAGTTAACCCTTTTGAGCCTTAGGCCTTTTTCTTTCAAGAACCATGATACAAGCCTATACCCGTTCTAAAAGATACCCTCTCTTGGCACCCGATCTTTCCTTTAGTACATGACAAAAGCATAAGTTTGGGGGGAGAGACGAGGATGACAACAAAGTGGTAAAAAGGCACGAAAATGAAAAAAAGAAGAAGGGAAAGGCAATAAAAAAGAAAGAAAAGCAAAAAAACAAAAAGAATGTTCAAAGTGAAAAAGAATAAAAACGGATTCAAGAAAGGTGTGGAAAGTTGAGAAAGGAGAAAAAGGTTTGAAATGCATAAGATAGAGTGACAGTATGTCTCTCTAACCCCTTAGAAAGAAGTGAAATGACTCAAAGAGTCAAGAGAAAGTGTGCCAAATGAATCAAAAGAAGTGCTTAGGGGAATATGGAACCTACTTAGACCAAAACATGTCCTACCCTGAACCAAAAGCCTTCACAATATCTCCACAAAAGCCCTATATGATCTTGAGTTGAATGAAGCTTACATTAGTGGATACTCACATAAGGGGCAAGCATATGGTACTTAGAGCCGGACTTGTGACCTTTTCTTGAGAGAGATGAGTGAAATTCCATTAGCCTCGTTTTGCATGCCAATATTCTAAAGGTGAGGTTTGCTTAGGGAGAGTTGAGGATGTGTGAGTTTGGGTTCCACAATGACCAAAGTAATCGAGAGAGTTATTTGATGTGTTGAGTCAATTCTTGAAGCTTTTGTGTCGCGCTTGATCCATGGTTTTTCAAAGGTTAAATGTTGTTAATGACTCATTTGTATTGAGGGCAATTGTTAGTCCCAATTGATGCTAGTGAGGTTGCTTTAGGATAGCTGGAAATTTTCTTGGATTTTTCCTTAAGGGGTGGGTCTTATTTTGATTGCTTGAGGACAAGCAAAAGCTTAAGTTTGGGGGAGTTGATAAATAGGGATTTTGACGCATTTTATTCTCCTTCTTGCTTACTCTTTGATTATAAATTCATACAAAATAGTCCCAAAAGGCTCATAAGTTGTGCTTGATTGCAGGTTTGATCAATAAAGTGACAAGATGTCAAAGATCATCTCAAAAGGAGTGAAACTTGCACAAGTACCAAAGACAACACAAACTCTGGAAAAACAGGCCTAGTGCGGCCGCACTACACTTAGTGCGGTCCGCACTAGGGAGATTCAGAGAACTGGTACTTCAGGCATTAAGGCAATGCGGCTGCAGAAGGTTTTGTGCGGTCCGCACTGAAGGCAATGCGGCCGCACCACCATTCTGTGCGGTCTGCAGAGTCAAGATTCAAAGAGGGTGAAGTTGGAGCTTTCAAGCCTGTGCGGTCCGTGGTCCAATTTGTGCGGACCACAATAGAAGCCTCTGCGGCCGCAGTCCATTCTATGTGGTCCGTGGAGCCTGAGTTCAGAGAGCCAAGTTTTCAAGTTCAAGAGCCTAGTGCGGCCGCACACCATTTTGTGCGGTCCGCACTAACCCCGCAGGGGCATTTTTGTCCATTTTTTCTAGCTTAGTATAAATAGATCTTTTTTCATTTTTAGGGTATCAGACATTTTAGAATAGCTGTTGCGCTCGTGGGAACGTATCTTGTATCCATTTTGGGCATTTTTACTTACTTTTTATCATTGAATCTGTATTTATCTTAGCAATTAATTAATATGTGTTCATCTTCATCTATTTCTCTATTTTTCTCTTCAAGTATGAGTAACTAGACCCATTAGCTAGGGTTGTGGCTCAACCTTAGTGTGGGTAATTGATGGGTATTGCAATTTGGGGCTAGATTGACTATGGGTGTTTGCTATTTGGGTCAATTTCATGGTTTAATTACTGAATTAGTGGTTGCAAACACTAGTTTGTGCTAAGTTGACTTGGGCTCTTCTTGAGAAAGAGAGCCGAAGTCTCCGAAATTGATCCAACAAGGAATTTGGATGGACTCAAGAGAATTAATAGTCCCAATTAAAGGGTTAAACCTCGAGAGAGTAATACCCGACTTGAACCCTAGTTGCTTGAGCAAATATGCATACCCAATTGGTCTTGAGAAAGTCAATTGGGCAAAATTATTCTTTCTACCGAGAGGTGTGATAGTTGGTAATATCGAGCAACGGTTATAACATATTCCCCAATCATGTCAATCGTGTCTTAGATGCAATTACCCGTCAATTGGCCACCTAGGTGAAAGTTACTACCCTAGTACCTTTTAGAGTATTTGAACAACTTGTAGTATTTTACTCTTAGCTTAATCTAGTTGCAATTATAATTTGTAGTTTGATAATAGTAGAATTATAAAAGAAAACCCAAAAATGAATAGAAGTGCAATTTGGAACGCTACGCAATCCTAGGCTAAATAGACACTCAATTCCAATTCTAGCTCTCTGTGGATATCGATCCCGACCCAAAATCGAATAAAAGCTATTGCGACCCTCTCTCGCTATTTATTAGTGGTACGGAATTGGCTGCGATCACACCACTAATAAGTAGCAAGAGAGGGTCGCAATAGCTTTTACCCAATTTTGGATCGGGATCGATATCCAGAGAGAGCTAGAATTGGAATTGAGTGTCTATTTAGCCTAGGATTGCGTAGCGTTCCAAATTGCACTTCTATTCATTTTTGGGTTTTCTTTTATAATTCTACTATTATAAAACTACAAATTATAATTGTAACTAGATTAAGCTAAAAGTAAAATGCTACAAGTTGTTCAAATACTCTAAAAGGTACTAGGGTAGTGACTTTCACCTAGGTGGCCAATTGACGGGTAATTGCGTCTAAGACACGATTGACATGATTGGGGAATATGTTATAACCGTTGCTCGATATTACCTACTCTCACACCTCTCGGTAGAAAGAATGATTTTGCCCAATTGACTTTCTCAAGACCAATTGGGTATGCATATTTGCTCAAGCAACTAAGGTTCAAGTCAGGTATTACTCTATCGAGGTTTAACCCTTTAATTGGGACTATCAATTCTCTTGAGTCGATCCCAATTCCTTGTTGGATCAAGTTTGGAGACTTAGGCTCTCTTTCTCAAGAAGAGCCCAAGTCAACTTAGCATAAACTAGTGTTTGTAACCACTAATTCAGTAATTAAACCATGAAATTGACCCAAATAGCAAACACCCATAGTCAATCTAGCCCTAAATTGCAACACCCATCAATTACGCACACTAGGGTTGAGCCACAACCCTAGCTAATGGGTCTAGCTATTCATACTTGAAGAGAAAAACAGAGAAATAGATGAAGATGAACACATATTAATTAATTGCTAAGATAAATACAAAGATTCAATGATAAAATTAAATAAAAATGCCCAAAATGGCTACAAGATACGTTCTCACGAGCGCAACAGCTATTCTAAAATGTCTGATACCCTAAAAATGGAAAAAGGATCTATTTATACTAAGCTGGAAAAACTGGACAAAAATGCCCCTGCGGGGTTAGTGCGGACCGCACAAAATGGTGTGTGGCCGCACTAGGCTCTTAAACTTGAAAACTCAGGCTCCGCGGACCGCACAGAATGGACTACGGTCGCGGAGGCTTCTAGTGCGGTCTGCACAAACTGGACCGCAAACTGCACAGGCTTGAAAGCTCCAACTTCACCCTCTCTGAATCTTGACTCTCCGGACCGCACAGAATGGTAGTGAGGCCGCATTGCCTTCAGTGCGAACCGCACAAAACCTTCTGCGGCTGCACTGCCTTAATGCCTGAAGTACCAGTTCTCTGAATCTCCCTAGTGCGGACCGCACAAAGTGTAGTGCGGCCGCACTAGGCCTGTTTTTCCTGAGTTTGTGTTGTCTTTGGTACTTGTGCAAGTTTTACTCATTTTGAGCTGATCTTTGACATCTTGTCACTTTATTGATCAAACCTGCAATCAAGCACAACTTATGAGCCTTTTGGGACTAATTTGTATGAATTTATAATCAAAGCGTAAGCAAGAAGGAGTATAAAATGCGTCAAAATCCCTAGTTATCATGCATCGAGGCCTTGAGAAAACTAAAAGCGTATTTGTCCTCACTGCCACTACTCGCTAAAGTGGACCCCGACGAACGCCTTCTGATCTACCTGGCCGTCTCAGAGGTCGCGGTGAGCGCTGTTCTTATCCGCGAAAACAAAGGTATGAAATCCCCGATTTATTATATTAGAAAAACCTTGATTGACACTGAAATGAGGTATCCCCACCTCGAGAAACTGGCTCTGGCGTTGGTCATAGCTTCACGAAAGCTTAGACCATATTTTCAATATCACCCCATATCTGACTTTTCCTCTTAGAAGCATCTTACATAAGCCCGAACTATTGGGAAGATTGGCCAAATGGGCCATAGAATTAAGCAAGCATGATATCACCTATCAGCCGCGAACAACGATAAAATCGCAGGTACTCACTAACTTCGTCGCCGACTTCAGTGCCGAAATATTGCCCGAGGTCAAGTAGGAAGCACTTCGCACCTCCCCTAGGCAACCTGACCTTTGGGTCCTCTACACCGACGACGCATCTAATGCGTCGGGATATGGATTGGGACTCGTACTTGAAGTCCCAACAGGCAAAGTAATTTGTCAGTCCGTATGGTGCCCCGATATGACTAACAATGAGGCCGAGTATGAGGCCGTAATTGCAGGATTGAAACTGTCCCTCAAATATGGTGCATGACGAGTCGTCCTCAGGTGCGACTCACAACTTGTCATCAACCAAGTTACTGGGACTTTTGAAATCAAGGAACAAAGGCTACAGAAATACCGTGCCGAAATCCATAAGCTACTGTCAGAATTCGATGAATGTCGACTCGATCAGATACCACAAGCGCAAAATATCGAAGTAGATGGCCTCGCCAAACTAGCAGCAGCGACCAACAATATAAACAAGGAGAACGTGGTCACCCTCTTCCACTCGTCAATAGACCAAGTAGAGGTACATTCTATAAATTTAACTTGGGATTGGTGCAACCGTATCATGACATATTTTCAGGAAGGAACACCCCCGCAAGACAAAAAGGAAGCCAAAAAGCTTCGAATACAGGCGGCCAGGTACATCCTAAAAAACAATGATCTTTACAAAAGGACGTTCGACGGCCCTTTGGCTAAATGCCTAGGACCAAATCAAACAAGGCGTGTGCTCGAAAAAGTACACGAAGGTCACTGCGGTGCCCACACAAGCAACCGGGCCCTCGTCAGATGCCTCATTCGGGCAGGATACTACTGGCCCACTATGAAAAGGGAAGCAGCAGATTACGTCAAGAAGTGTGAGCAATTCCAAAAGTACGCACTAATGATACAACAAGCGGGCGAACTCCTGCACTCCGTCACTTCACCATGGCCATTCATTAAATAGGGAATGGACATCGTCGGACCCCTCCAGACAGGTCGAGGTAAGACACGCTTCCTTTTAGTTTTAATTGACTACTTTTCCAAATGGGTGGAAGAAGGTGCATTCGGCCAAATACGCGAACAAGAAGTCATCACCTTTATATGGAAAAACATCATATGCCGTTTTAGCATCCCCAAAGAAATCAGTTGCGACAATGGATCTCAGTTCGTCGAAAAAAAGACGACTGAGTTCTTCGACAAATGGCGCATCAAGCGAATACTCTCCATGCCATATCATCCAGCTAGCAATGGTCAGGCAGAATCCTCCAATAAATAATATTGAATATACTAAAGAAGAAGCTCAAGGATGCCAAAGGGCTGTGGCTGGAACTGCTACCAGAGGTATTATGGGCCTACTTCACCACACCAAAAACCAGCACAGGCGAAATGCCATATTCATTAGTCTACGGGACTGACGCCGTTATACCCGTTGAAGTAAGAGAACCTAGCTTGAGATACTCTAATGAAAGTGGACCAAACAACGACGAGGACGTAATACAGTACCTCGACAAAGTAGAAGAACGGAGAAATATGGCTCATGTAAGGATGGTAGCCCAAAAACAACAAGCGGAAAGGTACTACAACAAGAAAGCAAAAATACGTCCGCTCAAAGTTAGGGACTAAGTCCTCAAGACCAAAATACAAGAGATCAAAGACCCAAAAGAAGGAAAATTGGGAACCAACTGGGACATGCAATATAAAATTACAGCGGTGGCAAGCAAAGGGGCATTCCAACTAGAAACAATGGAGGGGAAACTGCTACAGAATAACTGGAATGTCGCCCACCTTAAATACTTCCACTTCTGAAAAAAGACACCGCCTGAGTCGTACTCTTTTTCCCTCACCCGGGTTTTGTCCCAATTGGGTTTTCTTGGGGAAGTTTTTAATGAGGCGATAAGGGGGATGTCTTGAAGTTCAAATTATAATTCATTGCCCCGCCTACCAATGATATCTCCAGGACAAACGATGAAGGGACTAGATACAAGGAAACTTCTCTAATGTGTAGGAAACTGACATGTACAATACTCCAATAAATGAAATAAAACAATATTTTACTCAACATTTCACTCTCCATCGATCTTCGTTCGCAAAGAAGAGTTCGATCTTGTTCGAACCACAACGGGTTAACATTTCGACCAGCTCGAATTAACACCCCTACGGCCAAGGGCCATTGCCAAAAAGAAGAGTATGACCTCGTTCGAACCACAACGGGTTAACATTTCGACGAGCTCAAAATAACGCCCCTACGGCCAAGGGCCATCGCCAAAAAAAGAGTTCGACCTCGTTTGAACCACAACGGGTTAACATTTCGACGAGCTCAAAATAACGCCCCTACGGCCAAGGGCCATCGCCAAGAAGAAGGGTTTGACCTCGTTCGAACCACAACGGGTTAACATTTCGACCAGCTCAAAATAACACCCCTACGGCCAAGGGCCATCTCCAAAAAGAAGAGTTTGACCTCGTTCGAACCACAACGGGTTAACATTTCGACCAGCTTGAAATAACACCCCTACGGCCAAGGGCCATCATAAAAAAAAAGAGTTTGACCTCGTTCGAACCACAACGGGATAACATTTTGACCAAATCGAAATAACGCCCCCACGGCCAAAGGCCATCACCAAAAAGAAGAGTTCGACCTTGCTCAAACTACTACAGGTTAACATTTCGACCAGCTCGAAATAACACCCCTACGGTCAAGGGTCATCGCAAAAAAAGGAGAATTCGACCTCTTTCAAATCTTTTAATACTCGACGTCACACGGATTACTCGACATCCGACATTGCCCGATTATAACTTCGAATTATTAAGTTCCGCGATCACCTATGACAAAATGTCACACGAGGCCAAAAAGCTCGAGGCCCCCTCCCCAAACAAACAAAAATAACAACTCAGAGGCATGCACCAAAAAGTAATTGTTCCTTTACGACTGATATATTACAAAAGTTCATCTTCCTTGGCCTTAAGAGCCGCCTCAAGTTCAGTGCATCGGGGAATGGCCTTCATCATGTCTTTGTCCCATTCTTTCAGCTCTTCGACCTTTTGCGCCAACTGTTTATCCTTCTGCTTGAGCCCGTCACAGAATAGTTGAAAATCGCTATCCTGAGTAAAAAGGTCGTCCAGTGCATGATGCTTCATGCGGTACTCCTTGTATTTGGAGGCCATTCTCCCCAAAACGGTCGTCTTACGTCTATCCCTCCGATCACGCTCAATATCCATGATGAGGGTCTAGTAAGCAACGCAAATTCGAAACGAGGTTTGGATTAGGCATGCAAAACAAATCCAAAAACAAAAAGAAAAGAGGAAAGCACTTACCCGTAAATCCATGCCAAAAATGCTCCGTGACAGCTCTACGTCACTCATCGCCTTAAACACCGCGTTCTCAGAAGTAACGCACAAAGGGGCAAACTCCGATGCTTCCTGCTCGCAATTCGCCAATAAGTCATAATCAACGGGGATGACTATGTGTCGATCAGGACCCTCCGTCCTTACCTCCACGCAAGTATGTTTCTCCAAGAAAGCTCATACATCTTCGGGATCGACGTCCAAACCTGAATCATCATCCTCAGTGCAGACAACTCCACCCCCTCCGACAGCAGAAGATGCGCCACCCTCGACGGATCGTACCGACCCCCTGCCTTGATATATTCCTTAGGCCTTGGGGGACCTCCTCGCCAAAATAGCATCTGCCATAAGAACGGAACCTGTGCCTGACCCAGGCAAAGACGCCGCCCCCGAAGTACCAATTATGTTCTTTCTAATATTTATGGCGATGGCCTTCCCAAGCTCTACCCTCCTCCTTTTTCTCCACGGTGATTCATCCCCATTTGAGGGCTCGTCCATGAGGTGGTAGATGGGTCGAGATGAGATCTCATCCCGTACGATGACATCATGGGAAGAGTCTGTGACTGGTACAGTTTGAGCACGACCTTCTCGGATGGACTCAGCTAAGACAAATTGCATCCCCGCCGATGCAACAACCTGGCAAAATGCCGGGACTGGGGCCTTCTTCTTAGAAGCCCTACGACCTGTCACCACAAAGAGGTCGTGTTAGCAAACGACAACGAACAGTCAAAGGCCCAAACAGAGGAAACACTTACTAGATGAAACTTTAGGCCCAAAGCGTTTGAGGAAGACGAGCCAATCTCGAGTCTCCGCCATATAAGGTAGTATGCGATCTACCCAGTCCTCGATACCGACGATGGGAAGAGGTGCACGTCTCTTAGCTGTATAGAAAGGCACAGGTAAATATAAATTAGAAAGAACGAAAGTAAATAAGTAGCACCAACACCTACGGTTGTGATTCCATCGTTCTAGAAATCTAGCAGGGTTCGACACCAAGTACTCAGTTTTGATGAAGAGGTACTTGTGCCAGAATTTGCGGCTCGCTCGATCATCCGCTCCGACCACCAACCCCTTGGTCCTGCAATGCCGCAGGTGTATTATGGTGCCCCTATGATAACTCGGGGAAAATAAATATAAAAAGTGATGAAGGCTAACTTCACACCCGGCCAACTCCGCATACTTCGTCAACACTAGAAAGATTTTGTATGTATACGGAGATAGTTGTGCCAGGCAGACGTCATAGAACCAACAAAATTCCTCCACCAACGGAAGAAGAGGGAGAGTGTGACCAATCACAAAAAGGTACACGTAGAAAGCACAATATCCCGATCTATGGACCTCCATGAGGTCCCTCCAATCCGAAACCATCTCGACATGAGAGGGAATATTATACGAATACCGGAGTTCATTTATGTGAGCCGGCCCAGTTTCGGAGACCACCAGTATAGGAGAAGGGATAGGTTCCTTGTGGAAATCATTCCCGGACATAGGTTTTTTTTGGTAGTATCTCCTCTACGGTGGGGAAACTATTCCCCTCCTATATCTTTGCCACCGGAAGGAAGCGTCGTGGATAATGGAGTGGCGTCGGAAATCTCTTCATGTGTTCGGTGTATTCTAGGCATCGTGGTAATAAAAGGTGTGTTGGTGAAACTTAAAATGAGGAACGTTGGTTAAACAAAAAAAATGAGAAGTGAAACCACGGAAACTGAGCAGAAGAATTGAGAAAGATGATCAGTGTTGGAAATGGATACACAAAGAGGTGGCTAAAAGTTTCTGAAGAAACAAAACCTTCACCTATTTATAGGGTTGGATGGCGCGGGAATCGAAGCGAAGACCATTAGTGGCGCTAAAACCAAAGCGACACGCAAATCAGACGTTGTCTCGGGAAGGTGCGTAATGATGACGCGTGTGGGAGTGACGTCACATCTTGATAACTATATCGATTAGGGTTCCATAGGACGTGTCAACCTCTCAACTTCGACCAAACCATCACGACAACAACCAAATTCGGCAACGGGAACGAGTGATATCCGCTCATCGAGAACATTTAAGGCCACGACCTCAACAAGCGGAGGGACTAACTGTATTGGTCCAAATTGGTTACCACGACGATGGGTAAGCGAGGCTATAGAACGGAGTCGTTACACTATGACGACGGACGACATTGTGGTAGAGGATGACGACCAGAGGCGAGCAGCCGAAGTAAAGTAGGGTCGGTAGTGTCAACTCCGAAAGAGATAGAAAGAATATACTTTTGGAATATTCTTTGTGTTGTACTTTTTAGGGTTTTTGGGGAATGTCCCTTACAAATAGGAGGAGATAGTAAATAGAGGAGGGGGGGGGGTCTGCCCTTTTTGAGAACAAAAAGAGATTGTAAGATTGAAAAGAAAGAAGATACAAGAAAGTTGTCTCGTTCATTTCATCAATATACATATTGTTCATCATTTAACTATAATCTTAAGGTCCCACAGAGATATCAACTGCTTTCCATTCCATATCGGCAAAAAAAAGGAAACACCCAATCATATAATCGTTGGGTGACTATTTTTTTTATGCTACATTCCTTGTTATTCCTTATATTTATTACACTCTTATGATATTGCACATCATGTCAATCATAGCATATTAAGTCCTATTTAATACTTGCAAATTAACCTCTTATCGTATAAGAGTTTTGCTCTGTTTGATCTAGAGATTATTAAGTTCAACTAAGATTCATCCTGCTAATTTATTACTAATTAATTTAGCATTTATTTGCTCATACATTAATCATAGTAAATTAGCATTTATTTGCTCAAACATTAATCACAATAAATTGGTATAATTTGGTGTAAATAACTTATGCATGTAAGTTTTTTTTACCGGTGTGGTGCCTAAGTACACTACGCATGAATTACATATTTACAATTTTACATGGACAGCCCGCCTTTTGTACGGATTTGAAACATTAGCACTCGTAATTGTAAAGCAAACGCGTAATCGTTCCAAATGGTCGTGACATGTAATATGGCATTGCGCATGGTAATCAAGTTTCGTGATCAGAATGCATTGTAAAAACGTGGAATATTAGTAATTGCGTGTTGCTGCACGTTAGATATATATGGTGCTTTCTGTTTAAGCCAAAGAACCCTAATTCTTTATTCTTTAAAAAAAATAAAAATGAACCCAGATTCTCGATAAATACAGTTTGTTTAATACCTTTCCCACGTTTTAATATTCTTCTAGTTTATTACTAGTACAATTTTTCGCACGTTTAACATTATCAACGTGATTAATGAATTTCCGAGTAAGTATGCCTCAGATCCACGTTGCACTTTAATCTTCTTTATATTTGCACATGATAGTTCCAAATTACAAGCTTTCAGTTTACACATAACTATGTGCAAGGATGAGTTGAACTTAAGACTTAAGTAACTCAAGCATGCGCCAAACTTCATGGAATAAGAACTAAATATATCATAGATCCTGTAATTACTGGTTTATTAAGAATGTCACCATTTTTCTAATTAGATATATTTCTAAACACTTAAAAGTTCACACTCACAAAGTTTGATCAATTGGTTCAACAATATTTAAGGGTCAGTAGAGTGTGAACAAGTTGTCCTACTGTTCTCGGAGTAGGTTAATGTCAACTAATAATCGGTGACATTGCTTGAGCTATAACTATTTGATGATAATCGAATGTATTGAAATTGATCAAGTCATATTTAAGAACAAATAAATGACTCTGCCATATTTATCCTACGGAATAAATTTAAAAATCAGCTCCTTTATGAGTTGATGCTGTAGACAATTAAAATTTTATTAAATTTGAATCCACAAGTAATTTGGATTTTATCATATATTAAATACATATTAGTCCAAATAATACTATGGGCTAGTATAATTGGGTTGATTATTTAAATCTGAAATAAATTGATTTAAATAAAAGTCCAATGTATTATTGGGCTAGCCCGTCAATTGGTCTTCTATCAAATGGACCGGCCCATAAGCCGCAAGCCCAATGATCCACTAGGGTTTTCTTGTAGACTACTCCACCCCACGCCTATATAAAGGGGTCAAAGGAGAAGGCTAAGGAACAAGCAAGTAAGCAGAAGGAAAGGCTAAAGAAGCTCTAAAGAGTAGCATCAAGGTCTCCATTCATATCTGCAATCATCGTCTGTGGTCAAATTCCAAAGGCGAACTCAAATCATAGGTGGGCGGCTTCAAATCTTTCGTTCGTAATAACCCAACACCAAATACTGGTTCGTGACTACCTTCAAATAGTTCGTGACGTACTACAAATCTGAAATCCGTCAAGTTCAAGATCAAGCTCTCAAGCTCTTGAACCATCGTCCGTGAGGAGAAGAATCAGAGGACTACATCTCTTTAGATTTAGATATATTTTAGAGATTGTAACCCTATCACTTGAAATCGAATATAATATTTGTCGCTATATTTCTTATCTTGGTTATTATTTTTTAGGAACGAAATTTAGTTGTAACAAATTTTGGCACGCCTAGTAGGACTATCTCTACCTCTCATCTCTTCTCAACTCTCAACATTCAAGATCACTAAGATGGCTTCAAAGAAGATCGCCTCAAAAGTTGCTGACTCCAAGTTTTCTTCTGACGTTGAAAGTATCCTGAACGTTACTATGGGGAGTTTTGGGCCAATCACCCGGAGCAAGGCGAGCGTCTTCGGACAACAAGCACTCCAAGTGTCATCTGCACCAATGCATGCTTTGACATCTTCATCATCCGAAGAAGAAAGGTCCTCTGCTAGCAAGTCAGAGATATGAGATAATATTGCAGAAGTTGTGGAGAAAGCTCTTGCGCAACTTACTTTAATACCAAGAGTCAGCTTCCCCAAACTGATGATGAAGTTTTAAGTGTTGGCTCTACGCCAATCTCACCACATGACATGTTTCAAACTGAGTTCAATCAGTGGGAAGGTCTTGGTTATTCTTCATCATCTGCAATAATCATGGAGGCACTGATGACTAACACCTCAACAATGGAGGAGCAACTCGCAAACCTGACAAAGGCGATTGATGGCTTAACAAAGTATGCTCAAGATCAAGATGTTCGTATCGCAAAATTGACAGGAATAGTTTAAAGCACGATGGATGGATAATCAAGTCATGCACCTAGAAAGCTTCCTGAAGTCCACGAGAAGGCTGATCCTTTAACAAAACTAGTGTCGTCTGCCAAAGAACTTCATGTCTCCTCCGAAGGATCAATTCCCATAGAACAATTGAAGGAGTTCATTATGGGAACTATCAAAGATAAGTATGAGGTAACTTCAAAGTCTTCTCTCACGTACGCAAAGCTGTATACTGCTAGAATCGATAGCATGAAGATGCCTTCCGGCTATCAACCTCCCAAATTTCACAGTTTGATGGTAAGGGAAATCCAAAGAAATATGTCACACACTTTGTTGAGACATGCAACAATGTAGGGACTTATGGTAATTACCTTGTCAAGCAGTTTGTCCGCTCACTAAAAGGGAATGCTTTTGATTGGTACACTGACCTCGAGGCTGGATCCATTGATAGTTGGGACAATTTGGAGCAAGAGTTTCTCAATCGCTTTTATAGCACGAGGCATACTGTGAGCATGGTGGAGCTTACGAACACTTGCTAACGAAAAGATGAACCAGTTATTGACTTTATCAATCGATGGAGAAATGCAAGCCTTAACTGCAAAGATAGGCTAAGCGAAGCTTCTGGCATAGAGATGTGCATCCATGAAATGCATTGGGGACTTCGTTACATCTTGCAAGGAATTAAGCCCAGGACATTTGAAGAACTTGCCACCCGTGCTCATGATATGGAGTCGAGCATGGCTTCTGTGGGAAACAAAGGGCTGCCCATCTACGAACCTCACAAGGGAAGAGATAAGCAAAAAGTCAAGAAATGGAGCAAGTTCATACCCAAGAATGAAACAAAAGAATCCATGAACGTCAATGCCTCTCCTTTGAAGTTTACTACCAAGGTGAGCAAGAAACAGAGTATGAAAACAACTTTCTCTCAAGACAATGCAAATTGGAAGTTGACTCTCAAAGAGATGCAAGAAAAGGAGTACCCATTTCTAGACTCCAATGTGCCTTCAATATTTGAAGAAATCCTCGAGTTAAGGCTTATTGAGCTGCCAGAAATGAAGCAGCCAGATGAAGTTGGAAAAAGCAATGACCCAAATTACTGCAAATACCATCAGCTTGTAGGTCACCATCTTGAGAAGTGCTTTGTTTTCAAGGACAAAGTTATGGATTTGGATCGTCAAAAGAAGATCGAGCTCGAAGACGAAAAGGCGAGAACAAACCATGTGTCCATTGCCTTTGGCTCATTCGATCCGATTGAGATATACACCAATGAAGAGAATGAAGATGAAGAATTGTTGGAGGATGACAAAGTCCGAGTTAATCAACCTGAGGAAGAAGGGTGGACCCTGGTGACTTGTCGAAGACGCCGTAAATTGAATTCGCAAAAAGGATCAACGAAGCAACCTACGAGGAATAAGATGGTAAGAAGACCAAAGAATCTACAAACGGTTAAGAACCCAAGGAAGGCGGAGATAGAGACACACCATCACCAAAATCCACGCCACCCAGTGACTTTGGGAGAATTTTCGCCGAGTTGGTTTCGCATGAGGATTTCTGACGATGATAACTTGGCCTTGTGTTGTAATGCTGATAAAGAAGAAGAGGAAAAGAACGAAGTCAAGTCAACACTCTCTCCATCACTGTCTAATAGTCTTGTTGAGTCCTCATTCCAAGAAGCAGATGTCTGTAATGCAAAAATCACCTTCATTGAGGACGATCTCCTACTTGGCGAGACACCACATAATTGCCCTTTGTTTATGGTGGGTTATGTGCCCAAGCGGAGGATAAATAGAATCTTAATAGATGACGGATCTGCAGTTAACATTCTTCCCATTCGCATAATGAAAGAACTCGGCATATCAATTGAAGAACTTTCTGAAAGCTGACTGATGATTCAAGGATTCAATCAAGGGGTACAAAGGGCCATAGGAGCTATCAAGCTAGAAATCTCCATGGGAGATATGCAATCAACTGCATGGATGCATGTGATTGATGCAAAGACTTCATACAATTTGTTTCTTGGCAGGCTGTGGATACACGAGAACAAAGTTGTCCCATCAACTTACTACCAATGTTTGAAATATAATAAAGATGGAGTCGAAAAAAAGATAGTTGCTGATGACAAGCCGTTCGCTGAAGCCAAGGCATACTTCGTTGATGCAAATTTCTACTTGAAGAACCACATCATGAAGGGAGTAGATGTTGATGACATCACGAAGGCCAAAGGTGATAATATCATGTCCAAAAGGGCTGAAGTAGCTTCTGGTGAAGATAAAGTTACAATAGAAGCATGCCAAGTTTCGAAATATCACAAAAATAATGTTGCAATTGCAGGCAAGAAAATAGTTCCTTTATTTCGTTACGTCCCAAAAGTGAGAAATATGAAGGAGAATCATCAAGCCTCTAAAAAGATGCACTAAGAGAATTAACCCTTCCTATCAAACAGATTGATACCATAAAGTTATCTTCAAAGCTACTGGAAAATTTTGTGGCCCCTAACATGCCTCAAAATAAGGCATTCCCCACGAAATGCACAAATGAATGTTTTGATCCGAATGCTTACAGGTTGTTCGCAAAGGCTGGATATAATCCCAATGAACCATCCAAGCTAGGGAAGCTCCCACCTGAAACTACTAGGAAAGCAAACACGGTAAAGGATAAGGAGCATGTGGTGAATCAATCACGTGAGGGTCTAGGTTACAAACAACCCCCACCAATTCGCATCTCCATTAGAAGAGCAAGTATTAGCTATATCACGACGGAAGATGAACCTGCTGATCCTAATAAAAGGCCTTTTGTCTTTGATCGACTTGGAGAACCAACTACAAGAACTTCTGTATTTGAGAAGTTGGGGCCATTGATATAGAAGAAGAACAAGTCCCAAAGAAATTATGAAAAAATAAGAAGACCTTTGCCATCTAGAGTCCAAAGTATCTCCAAAGAGTGTCAAAGCCTGATCCCTTCTAGAATGAGGCGACAATCAGAACTTTTAATTTCATATGAAGAGGTACTCAAAGTGAATACTCGCACAGTGGTCCACACTAGAGAGCGTGACGAAGATGAAGAAAGTGTAGGATCTTCATATCACATTACTGTGAATGAGAAGCAATACACTTCATCCCTAAGGAAAGTTGACGAAAATTTGGGAGATGCCTCTTGGCGTGTCCATATATCTTTTAATGATGGTGATCCTCAAGAAGACGAAGATGTTGAGGACGCTCCTGCAGAACTAAAGGAACTAAATTGACTGTTGATGCATTGAAAGAAGTCAACCTTGGCACTGCAGAAGACTCCAGGCCCACCTATGTAAGTGCCCTATTAGCTATAGATGAAGAAAGCACTTATGTGGATATACTTAAAGAATATAGAGATGTCTTTGCTTGGAGCTACAAAGAGATGCCTGGTTTAGATCCTAAAGTAGCAGTTCACCATCTCGCACTCAAAAAAGGAGCTCGTCCTATTAAGCAAGCCCAAAAACGCTTCGGGCCAGAATTGATCCCATCAATCAAAGCCGAGGTCAATAAACTCATCGAAGCTGATTTCATTCGGGAGGTTAAATATCCTACATGGATTTCAAGCATTATTCATGTGAAGAAGAAGAAGGGCCAAATTCGAGTTTGTGTCAATTTTAGAGACCTCAATAATGCATGCTCTAAGGACGAATTTTCGCTCCCCATTCTAGAGCTTATGATTGATGCCACCACCGGATACGGGGCGATGTCTTTCATGGATGGATCATATGGATACAATCAAATACGTATGACACCAAAAGATGAAGAGCTTACTGCATTTCGTACTCCTAAAGGCATTTATTGCTACAAAGTAATGCCTTTTGGCTGGAAGAATGTTGGCGCCACATATCAAAGGGAAATGCAGAATATCTTTGACGACATCCTCCATAAGAATGTGGAATGCTATGTGGATGATTTAGTGGTGAAATCAATAAAGAGAGGAGACCACTTGCAAGACTTAAGAATGGTGTTCGAACGAACGGAGATATCCACTTAGAATGAACCCATTAAAATGTGCCTTTGGAGTTACTTCTGGAAAATTCCTTGGCTTCATTGTTCGACATCGAGGGATTGAGATATATCAAGCTAAAGTTGATGCAATCTTGAAGATGCCCGAGCCCAAAAATATACATGAACTGAAAAGTCTACAAGGAAAATTGGCGTACCTTAGAACTGGTTTGGCCAAAAGGAAAGGCTTAAATGTCGTCCCGTCCCGTTAATTTGGTCACATCCCGTCTCGTTGGACAGCCATACCCCATGCCTATATAAAGGGGTTAGAGGAGAAGGCTAAGGAACAAGCAAGTAAGCAGAAGGAAAGGCTAAAGAAGCTCTAAAGAGTAGCATCAAGGTCTCCATTCATATCTGCAATCATCGTCTGTGGTTAAATTCCAAAGGGGAACTCAAATCATAGGCGGGCGGCTTCAAATCTTCCGTTCGTAATAACCCAACACCGAATCATGGTTCGTGACGACCTTCAAATAGTTCGTGACGTACTGTAGACATGTGATTTTTGACCATCCCCAACATTTTTTATATTTTAGCATGTAAATATTTAATGTAGGCCTAATATAGCTATTTCAACTATTTTTGACTTCTTTACTTTATTTTCGTCATAAAAATGAAAAATTACAAAAAAAAAAAAATTTAGCTTATGTATCTTTCATAAATTTAAATAAAAATATACAAAAATAGTACCTTATTATTATTTTTACATAATCTTGAAAATACAAAAAAAATATGTTGCATTTGTATTTAGGATTTAATTTTGCATTTTAAAATTAGTTAGTAATTTATCTGCTTTACAAAAAAATAGAAAAATCACAAAAAAAATAGTTTATTTTGCATTATTCAATTTTTAGATATGAATTTTGTTGGTTTTTCTTTAATTTGGTTTTTAATTAGTTGTAATAATTATTAGGTTAATTAATTTAATTTTCTAGGATAATTTGGGGCTAGGAATTAATTTAGGTTTTATTTTTTTTAAAAACAAAATAAATAAAAAAGGAGGTTTGTATCTAATTTAGGAAGCTTCCCATAGTGGTAGGGTTTAGGAAAATGCATTACTAATTAATTTAAAGAACAAAGTTAAGTGAAGTTAATTAAAAATTATTGAAAGCGCATTTGTGAATCCAAGGGGGCATTTTCTACTACCTATATAGAGGAGCTGAAAAGAGAAGACAAAAAAAAAAGATGAAGAAGACGCCAGATATACAAAAAAGGGACTGAAATTAGCGCCGCTTTACATCAGGGACCCCCTCCCCCAACCGATTTTCTCTTCTTCTTCAAAAATTTGAAGAAAGCTTCAGCAATTCTCTGAGCTTCAACAGCCGCGAGAACCAAGAAAAAAAACCCACCCCACCCCAGCGATCCTCTCCTTCTCCATTCTAAAACCAGCGAAACACACTCACAACCTACAACAACAACCAAACGGAGCTCCGGCGACGGCTATTATTCTCCTTCCTGCCTCGTCTATCCGTGTTCTCTATTACTGCTGCGACGAGGATGACGGATCTGACCCAATATACATGTTTTCCGTCAGCTCATTTCCAGTACATATAAGGTCTGTGTTCAGTCGCGAAGTTACCAATTTGAGGTTCCGTCCGTGATTTCCGGTCGATTTGCACCTGCTGTTTTTCTTTTACGAGTTTGCTGGTTGGTTTACCACGCTGACTTTCTTTGCACGTTCAAACACAGAATATAGTTGTAAGAAATTGAGGTTCCATCCTTATCCTTCTCGTATTTATTGTATTAATGGTAGTGATAAGAATGATATGAGCCTTCTATTTAATTATGCTTGTTTATTGTCTGAGATTTGTGGATCAGTGCTACTTTGTGTAAAATATGAGTAACTATTGAATGTACTGTATAAAAGTCCGCTACTTATCATTTGTCTATAAAAAAATAATATTTATTTATTTAGAGTATTTTATAAACTTTTTTATTGATGTAATGAGTTATAGTCATAAATATTTGTAAAGTTTGTCTTTTTGTTAAATTTCATCACCTGCCAAATTGAATACATAAAAAGGGGCGAAAGCAGTTAGCAAACCTCACGTATTTTCATTTGACTAACGTAGCTCAAGCTTGAAGTAGCACAGAGGAGATCTTTTTTTTAAATTATGACTCAAAGTTTAGGAGTAAATTTGGAAATCCTTTGTGAAATATTTTGGTACGTGAATTTAATGTTCTCCTTCATCAATTTAGAAATCGAGTGTGCCATTTAGTTGAATTTCCATGGCCCTCGCAAAGTTGAAAGTGCGTAATTTCTTTAGGCGCGCTATTTAAAATTTACCTTCCTAAACTCGGGTGCGCATTTATGTGACCCAAATCCAAATCTTAACAACGTCAAATAGAATATGTCTCAGACCACAGGTGCATTTCATGTGACGCGGTCAAAAGATGTGTTTTGGCTGACGTTGAAATCTTCCTTAAAATAATTCAAGCGGTTTAAAGTTAAAATTGCACCATATGCTAAGACATGTACTAAATCAGATAAATAGGCCAATTATAATAGTTGAACGACTGTGCTAGAACCACGGAACTCGGGAATGCCAAATACCTTCTCCCGAGTTAACAGAATTCTTTACCCGGATTTCTGGTTCGTGGACTGTAATACAGAGTCAACCCTTTCCTCGATTCGGGATTTAAACCGGTGACTTGGGACACCATAAATCTCCCAAGTGGCGACTCTGAATTTAATAAATAAATAATCTCGTTCCGATTGTCACTTTAAATTGGAAAAAAACTCCCTTATACCCTTCCGGGGGTGTAGTAAAAAGGAGGTGTGACAGCTCTAGCGACTCCGCTGGGGAACGAACCCAGAATCTCTGGTTCAGGGTTCAAGAATTTGAGCTTAGAATAACTGTTATATTCGGCTTTATTTATTATCTGGTTTTATTCACATGTTTGGGCATAATGTGCTAAATGTTGCTTTTTACCGCTTTGATATTGTTGAACTGTATATAAAATTGCTACGAATCCCTCCTCTCTCTGAGTCTTCTAAATCATCTGGGAAGTGTGCACTTCGTGTGACTTCTTTTCTGTTAGAGTCATATCCCAAATTTGGAACGAGGTTTGGACAAGTTGCAAAGCCGGTGAAGTTTGTGTATTCCCGGTACGCTGCCCCCCTCGGCTCGAGTTGTCCGCTCGGGTAAGCCAGGTCTAGAACAATAAATCCAAGTTTTCAAATCTAGTATAACATAGCCTCATGCTGGATCCCTAGTAGAAGCGCTTGCTTGCATCATGTGCATTTTGACTTTGGGGACTCAACACAGGGGTTGGGTCCGTCTAGGACAGGTGCACCCAAAATAACATACCATCTTGATGCATCCTATGTGCTACATGTTGCATTTATTCAAGGGTAAAAGGGTCATTTGGCGGACTAATGATAGTTGAGGGCAAATGAAAAATGAATAAGAAAAAAAGAAAAAAAAAAAGGAAAAGAGAGAGTGAAGTGTGGAGATAAAGCGAGTTGGCCCAATTATGTTGTTAAAAAAAGAGCTTGAAAATTCAAAAAAAAAAACGATTTGCACTATTTCATCATTTTCCGAAAATCAGAAAATCAAAAAAAAAGAGAAAAAGAAAATCCTAAAAGATTTTGCATGTTTCATCATTTTTCAAGAAAAAGAAAAAAAAATATGTTTTCTCTAAATTAGTTGTTTTTTTTAATTATCGCCCGTATCTAAGCTGCCCGAAATACGCGAACCTGATTCTCGTCTCTCGGGGCGGGATACGTAGGCAACCCACATAGGGTCTGGTCTTCCTAGTAAATCTTAGGTTCTTGGCTTTGCGGGGTCTTAGCCAAATTTTTCACTTCTAGCCACCTTTTGGCCAAATAAGCCATTTTGCAAAAATAGCCTCAATCATGTCTTGCATGTGTCCAGTAGGGAGTGTTATTGTCTCACACAGTGTTGGTTTAAAGTTTTCTCATACAGGTGTGAATTTATTTACCGGAGTTTGAGCATGACAGACACCCCATGATCATCCAGTCAGGATCGCTCAATGAGGAGTTGCTTAAGGAGATTAGTTTTATTTTTATGTTTTGAGTTCGTTCTTCATTTTATGTCGTCTTTTACTTTCTAGTTTTGTATAGTAATATCAAGTCTTTTATTGTATTTTCTTCTTTATATTTGAAAAAATGTGCTGTAACTCAAAAATTCAAAAAAAGAAATATTGCATTTTATATTTCCGTTATAAGTTTTCTTTAGATTACTAATTCTAGAAATGGGAAAAAGAAAAATTTTTGAGGTTGTTTTTCCTTTAGGAAATTAATATTTAGGACTTAAAATGAATTTTTTTTATGTTTCCTTTAAGTATATTAGGACCAAAAATCAAAAAAAAAAAAGAGAATTTTCTTTTAGTACTTCTTTAAAAGCTTTATTTAAGGTGTTAATTCAAAATCCAAAAAGTTTTTCTTTTGAGAAGTTTCTTTGGGAAATTAGTGAAAAATGAAAAAAAAAATTCTTTTTATTTTCATTAGAACTTTAGGATATTGTACATAGAAGAAAAAAAAAGACAGCATACTTTATCTTTGATTTATTTTCAGAGTTTCTCTTTTAGGCAATCAAAATTGAAACCCAAAATATTTTTTTTTCTTGTTTCGAAATCTTGCGTCAAGATATCAAATGAAAATTCAAAATAATTTTCTGTGGTTTATTCTTTAGATTTTCTTCCTAAAAAAAAGAATCAATAAAATATTTTTCTCTTTTAGGATATTTCCTTAATAGAGTATTTGTTTAAAAAGGATAAAAAAAACATGCCCGTTAAGCTTGAGTTTAGAATAGGTCATAGAACGTTAAGTCTAGAAAATTCAAAAAAAGGATTTGCTGGTTTTATTTCTCTTTTCTCATCAGAGTAGTCGTTGAGGTAAAAAAAGAAAAAAGGAGAATGTCAGTTTGTTTACTTTATTCCCATTCTTCCAGAACTACGCAAAGATCTGATTCATGCGGTGTCATGATACGTAGGCAACCTACATAGGGTTCAGTGCTAGAAAAGCAAAGAAAAGAGAGGTTGAAATGAACAAATTGGGATGATGCCAACTGACCTTTGTACCCTCAAAGTCATTTTAGAACCGATAACTGTGGCTAGGTGCATTGCATATAAAGTGAGATTATCTTATGTTAAATGCCCTAATGCTAACGTGGTGGATTCATTTTGTTATATTCATAGCAGAAGGGTGGTTGGTTTGTGGTTTTTAAAGTGGTAACTCCTCTCTACAACATAAAGTCCAAAGGCAATGACAGACAACAACAGAACTGAGTTGGTTTATACCGGGGCCGGAAAGCAGTTGGTCGAACAGGACAATAGATTGGTTGAAGATGTAAAGATGTTGAGACAACACATGGCGGACATGTATCAAGCTTGGATGACTGGGAAGGCACCACTTACGCCACCACCTAGCTTCCTAGATGCCACCCTTACCCAAGCTCCAGACACAATGCCAGATGATCCTTCATACTCTCCAGATCCACCCGCTTATCTCCAAGCTCATGATGCCCAATATTACCCATCAGAGGTTGCCCACAAGGTTCCCTACTCATACAAACAGGGCCCGCGGGATGAGCCTCATGTTAAAAATGAAAGGTTCACAAGAAGAGAAGGGAAAGATGGGATACCCAGTAGGCTGAAAGGCATAGAATAGTCCTTAAAGAACAAGCAAGGAATGGGAGACCAGGGGAGCATAACTTACAAAGAACTGTCTTTGTCCTCGGACGTTCGCCTGCCCGCGGGATTTAAAGTGCCAAAATTTAACTTGTATGATGGGTGTGGAGATCCGGTAGCCCACCTGAAGTTTTATTGCAGTGAAATGAGAGGTGTTGGAGAGAAAGATGACTTGATGATGGCGTATTTCAGTGAGATCCTGACTGGGGCAACTTTGGATTGGCATGCTCGTCAAGATGTTGGCAAGTGGCCTACATTGAGTGACATGACACAAGATTTTGCTCGATATTTTCAATACAAATCAGGTGTTACTCCAAATCGCTCCTCCCTATCTAAAATGGAAAAGAAGCCGGAGGAAAGATTTAGAAAGTTTTGGATCAGATGGAGGGAGCAGGTTGCTCGAGTCAATAACCCGATTGGTGAAGAAGAAATGGTTGAGCTTTTCCTAAAAGCCCAGGGGGCCACCTACTTCAACCATTTGATCCCGGCCTTAGGAAAGCCTTTCAATGATGTGTTAAAAATGGGGGAGCTAGTAGACGAGGGAATCAAGTCAGGCAAAATCATGAGTTGTTCGAAAGATATTCAGAACATCCTAGTAAGCTTGGGTGGAAGAAAGAGAAACAGAAAAGATGATCCGATGGGCTTTCCCGATCAACACTTCCAGCCTCGACATCATCCCCGTGGATATCCTTGTGTACTAAATGATCCTCCCCAATGCCACTTCTCTCCACAGAACTCCCAAAGTCGTACATCACTTTCCCAGTACCCAGCTCCACAAAATGCCTATCTACCCCCACGAGCCTACCGAAAACCCCCTGGATCAGGTTTTCGGCCCAATCAAGCATTTAAGAATGAGAGATTATGAAAGAAGAAAACCTTCACTCCATTGGGAGAGTCATATGCCAGTCTGTTCCAGAGGCTAAGGAAATTAGACATGTTGAAGCCGACCCAGATAGAAATGCCAAATCCTCTTCCAAAGAAGTTTGATTTTTCTCAAAGGTGCACATATTGCTCAGATGCCCCGGGGCATGACGTAGAGAAGTGTTGGAATCTGAAGATTGCGATTCAGAAGCTTATTGATGCAGGCGACATTGTCGTGCAAAGTCCAGATGCAGTAGACACTAGCCAAAGTCCATTACCTGTGCATAATGAGACACATATGGTGGGTATGATTTGTTTTGAAAAGGAATATGAGAATTCTTCTAAGGTCCTCAGAGGTCCACGTGCTGCGAAACTTTCAACGCTATCAGAGGTTGATCCTAAGAACGAGCAGGCAAAGGGAACCCAAAAGCAATTTGTTAAGAACAATGTGATAGAGATTTGTGAAGGTCTTAGTATTGTTGATGCAGAATTCGGTGGCTAAGATACCGTGCTTGATAATTGGAAAGACGCTCCATTTCTTGGTCAACCGGAGAGAAGCTTTGGTGGTTTAGATTGTTGTCATTTCTGTTGTCCGGGTTATTTCAGGGTTGTAATCCGGATATTGTCTTGTGATTCAAACCCTTCTATCCTTTTATTTTGTCTAGTTCCTTTAGTCATAGTATCTCATTTAGTGTTATCTAGGTTTGTTTTAGGGTTGTAACCTAGTTTATTTTGTTTGTTTGTTATTCAAACCCTTTCATCGTCTGTCTAATGCAATTCTCTGTTTTCTGCTATTTCTAGTCATTTGTTTTAGTTCTCTTCTCCTTTTTCAGTTCTTTTCATAATGGTTCCAGTGAAATGACATGCACAACATAATTCTCAGCCTGATCTTTAAAGGTCAGTTTAGTCAGGAAGCAATGAGACAATTTTGAATATGATGGGGATATTTGAGGGAAATAAGTAAAGGCATTGTGAGAACACTTCAAGCCCGAATTGTGTGAAACTAGGGCAGATAGAACATAAAGAAACCCTATTGAAATGCATCATGCCACATCAGGTTTGCCCAAATTCACAGGGGTCGTTCGTGGTAATTAGAGTGAGGGTGTTGTCCAATGGTGCTTTGTAGTTAACAGATTTAGAAGGTGAATGTGTGGATATGGTTATCAAGTCTAGTACAATCAAAAGATGTTACAAATGTTTTCCTTGGTTTGTTTAATTATGTAGTTTGCACTTGGCATGTTTTGGAGATTGGAATGACGAAGGCATTTTGTTCTGTTATCTAAACACTTTTTGTTACCCCTTTGAGCCTTATTTATTTTCTTTCATACCCCTCTTTCGGAATCAATAGCAAAGATCAGAAACGCAAGCGTGAAAGATAAGTAAAGGAAAAAGAAGAAGAAAGGAAAAAATGAAGAAAAAGAAAAAGAAAAAAAATAACAAAACAACAAAAAGAGAAAAAGAAGAAAGAAAAGAAAAGAAGAGAAAGAGGAAGAAAAAGGAAATAAGAATCACAACAACAAAGTAATTTCTATGACATGAACTACGTTCGACCTGATTCCTTTAAAGGATACATAGGAAGCCTCACGGTTCGGTCCCATCAAAAGAAAATCCCAAAAGTCCCCAAGCAAGAAACTGGGGCAGAAGTTGTGGTTGTTGTAAGAAATCTGAATCCGAAAGTTGTAATTTTTAACCCATTTGAATTGTTTGAGCCTTTTATGCCCTTTCTTTCTAACATTATCCAAAAGCCCACATTATGGTCCAAAGAAAGACTTTCCGATCACTCTTCAAAAGATGCCAAGTCAGGCGAGTAGAGGTGAATCATATCAAGGGCAACACTCCGGTCCAAACAAGGGAAATGAAGAATGAGAAAGTCTTATTGATGAAAACCCTCACGGGTACCGAAAGGCGATAAAAGCTGAGAGAAATCAAAAATGAGAGAGTCTTATTGGTGAAAACCTTCACGGGAACCATAAGGCGACGATGACTTGAAAAAAAGACCAAAATGAGAGAGGCTTGATGGTGAAAACCCTTCGGGCACTACAAATCGAATAAGGATTGCGAATCAGATTGGATAAGCGGAGCATTGAAGCCCAGTTTCACGGAGAAAAGGTACAACAAGAGCTGAACATCAGATTTGCTTAACAGAATAGGCCGCAGGTGCATGTCAAGGTCATTAGAGTCGGTATCCACATCCGATAGGTTTCTACTTTGTAGTTTTCTTGTTAGGAATCATCTCTTTCCATTGTCCTTTACTCTGTTCCTTTTGTCTTGTTTACTTCCTCTTCCTGAGTCTATTTGGTCAAAACAAGTGAGAAATGACTTCAAAATTTGCCACCAGCTTTCCAATTGCACAAAATAGGATCTGGCTAGAACATCAAGGTGTCATAAGTCAAGAAAGAACAACTAGCGCATTGAGTTGGTAACAATCAACATGCTTTGGAGTCGTGTGAAATACAAAGGTTTGGTATATATCAATTCATGAACAATGCAACAGATGGAGGTTTAGGATGAACGAATCAAAGGTATTTTTCGGTAAAACACAAAGGTTTGGTAAATGTCAGTTCATGAGCAATGCAACAGATAGAGGGTATTGGGTTTGAACGAAGAAGAGGTATTTTCTGTGATAAGGGTGACAGAGAAAGTGGTTAGTCATTTGAACAAGCAAGGTCTTCGAGTGGAAATCAGTTATCATGAGAAGCGAAGGAGCAATGGCCCTCAAAGTTAAGGCCACAAATCAACCACCACATTTTAAACTGACAAAATTTTTCTTTGATTGAAACAGGGGCAGAAAATTTTGTTTGTTTCAGAGAAACCCACCGCAAGGAAAGGCAGGCACCAAATAGGTTTGATAGTAAATTCTCAAGACCCTCCTGGAAAATGGGACCTAGTTTAAAAATCGAAACAATCATAAATAGCAAAATCTAGCATAAATGTACCCCAAAGGAATATAAGTTGGTTTCAAAGTTTGCATGTTTAAGATAGGATTCAATTAGGAGTTTTCAGGACCCTCCTGAATAATGGGACCTAGCTTTGAGATTTCCATTAGATAACAAGGTTTAGCATAAGTTCTGTTGTAGGGTAATATAATTTAGCCGTAAAATTGTCACTCTTAAGATAAGACTTGATTTTTGATTGTCAGGACCCTCCTGGATAATGGGACGTAGTTTAAAACTGGCTTGGATAACAATATTTAGCATAAGACATACCTTCAGTAGATATAATTTAGCTTTAAAATTGTCGTTTAATTAAGAGTTGTCAGGACCCTCCTGGATAATGGAGAGTAGTTTAAGACCTTCTTAGATAACAAGATTTAGCAGAAGTCATACTTTTAAAAGATATAGCTTAAATTTAAAATTATCGTTTAGTTAAGAGTTGTCAGGACCCCCCTGGATAATGTGACCTAGTTTTCAAATTCTTAGTAATATTTGGTAATATGATTCAGTTTAACACTCACAGATGCGCCCAGCTACCAAACTGGGGCAGAAAATTTTCTTTTGTTTTGTCTATTTTTGTTGAAATCAGGAGCCCATCTATAGAACAGGGAGAACAACACGGATGTTAAAGATAAGAGCGTGACCAAGTACTAGCAATCAGGCGTCTACCTAGAGAACAAGGAACAACAGTTGAAGTATCAGCAATCAGGCGTCCGCCTGGAGAACAAGGAACAAGAGTTGAAGTATCAGCAATCAGGCGTCCACCTGGAGAACAAGGAAAAGCAGTTGAAGATTCAGTAATCAGACGTCCACCTGGAGAACAAGGAACAACAGTTCAAGTTTCAGCAATCAGGCGCCCACCTGGAGAGCAAGGGAGTACAGTTCAAGTTTTAGCTTTCAAGTTCTTACTGACTTTTGGTAAAATGATTTAGTTTACACTCACATATGTGCCCAGCAACCAAACTGGGGCAGAAAATTTCCTTTGTTTTGTCTATTTTGTTGAAATCAGGTACCCACTTGGATAATAAGGAAAAGCAGTTCAAGTTCAGCAGTCAGGCGCCCGCCTGGAGAGCAAAGGAATACAATTCAAGTTCAGCAATCAGGCGCCTACCTGGAGAGCAAGGGAATATTATTCAAGTTCAGCAATCAGGCGCCCACCTAGAGAGAAAGGGAATACATTCAAGTTCAGCAATCAGGCGCTCACCTGGAGAGTAAGGGAATACAATTCAAGTTCATCAATCAGGCGCCCACCTGGAGAGCAAGGGAATATAGTTCAAGTTCAGCAATCAGGCGCCCACCTGGAGAGCAAGGGAATACAATTCAAGTTTCAGCAATCAGGCGCCCACCTGGAGAGCAAGGGAATACAATTCAAGTTTCAGCAATCAGGCGCCTACCTGGAGAGCATGGAAATACAATTCAAGTTTCAGCAATCAGGAGCCCACCTGGAGAGCATGAGAGTATAATTCAAGTTCAGCGGTCAGGCATCTACATGGATGAAAGGGAAAACATCTCAGATTACAATTCAAGTCAGCAACAAAAGAAGTTTGTGGTAAGAATGCGAGTCAACAGTCCGAGGTGATCAACAGAAGTTAGTCACAATAAAGAAAAAAAAAGAAAGGCAATAAATTAATCCAAATATCGAAGTTGATGAAAGATATGAGCTTCTCAAGACATTGTTGAGGTCACAAGCACTACATGTCCGGTTTTGATCCGAAAAGTTGAAGAAGAATGAACTAGCACCTGCAGCTAATAAGCGCTAAGGTTCAAATCTAAAGTCTGCATGAAGAACCATTCAAGACTCAAGATCAAGCTTCAGAAGACTTATAGATAGGAATCTTGTAACTCATAGTTGACAGGCTTAGTTAGTCTTTTTCATTTCTTTTGATTTTGATGTAATAACAGGACTGCGGACCGGAACCTCGGTGGAACGACACCTCGACTGTCTCTCCACCTCGGCATACTCCATCATCTCACTCACCTCTGAACTACACGTGGCCTGATTCCTTTATAGCCAAGGATATGTAGGCAGCTCAGATACCAGTGCTCGGTCACATTCTCCTTCCACTTAGTTTTTTTTGTCTCCTCAAATAAGGGTCGAGTCAAAAATCCTGTCTAGTCGTTCTTTGTCTAAAAACACTTCGTATTTCCAGTCAAAGAGGGGCAGCTGTAGACATGTGATTTTTGACCATCCCCAAGATTTATTATATTTTAGCATGTAAATATTTAATGTAGGCCTAATATAGCTATTTCAACTATTTTTGACTTCTTTACTTTATTTTCGTCATAAAAATGGAAAATTACAAAAAAGTATATTTTATCTTACGTATCTTTCATAAATTAAATAAAAATATACAAAATAGTACCTTATTTTTATTTTTACATAATCTTGAAAATACAAAAAAATATGATGCATTTGCATTTAGGATTTAATTTTGCATTTTTAAATCAGTTAGTAATTTATCTACTTTACAAAAAAAAATAGAAAAATCACAAAAAAATAGTTTATTTTGCATTATTCAATTTTTAGATTTGAATTTTGTTGGTTTTCCTTTAATTTGGTTTTTAATTAGTTGTAATAATTATTAGGTTAATTAATTTAATTTTCTAGGATAATTTGGGGTTAGGAATTAATTTAGGTTTTATTTTAAAAAATAAAAAATAAAAAGGAGGTTTGTACCTAATTTAGGAAGCTTCCCATAGTGGTAGGGTTTAGAAAAATACACTACTAATTAATTTAAAGAACTAAGTTAAGTGGAGTTAATTAAAAATTATTGAAAGGGCATTTGTGAATCCAAGGGGGCATTTTCTAATGCCTATATAGAGGAGCTGAAAAGAGAGGACAAAAAAAAGATGAAGAAGACGCCTGATATACAAAAAAAGGGACTGAAATTAGCGCAGCTTTACATCAGGGACCCCCTCCCCCCACCGATTTTCTCTTCTTCTTCAAAAATTTGAAGAAAGCTTCAGCAATTCTCTGAGCTTCAACAGCCGCGAGAACCAAGAAAAAAAACCCACCCCACCCCCAACGATCCTCTCCTTCTCCATTCCAAAACCAGCAAAACACACTCACAACCTACAGCAACAACCAAACGGAGCTCCGGCGACGGCTATTGTTCTCCTTCCTCTCTCGTCTATCCGTGTTCTCTATTACTACTGCGATGAGGATGATGGATCTGACCCAATATACATGTTTTCTGTCAGCTCATTTCCAGTACATATGAGGTCTGTGTTCAGTCGCGAAGTTGCCAATTTGAGGTTCCGTCCGTAGTTTTCGGTCGATTTGCACCTGTTGTTTTTCTTTTACGAGTTTGCTGGTTGGTTTACCACGTTGACTTTCTTTGCACGTTCAAACACAGAATATAGTTGTAAGAAATTGAGGTTCAATCCTTATCCTTCTCTTATTTATTGTGTTAATGGTAGTGATAAGAATGATATGAGTCTGCTAAGACATGTACTAAATCAGATAAAAGGCCAATTATAACAGTTGAGCGACCGTGCTAGAACCACGGAACTCGGGAATGCCTAATACCTTCTCCCGAGTTAACATAATTTCTTACCCGGATTTCTGATTCGCGGACTGTAATACAGAGTCAACCTTTTCCTCGATTCGGGATTTAAACCGGTGACTTGGGATACCATAAATCTCCCAAGTGGCGACTCTGAATTTAATAAATAAATAATCCCGTTCCGATTGTCACTTTAAGTTGGAAAAAACTCCCTTATACCCTTCCAGGGGTGTAGTAAAAAGGAGGTGTGACACGTGCTACAAATCTTAAATCCGTCAAGTTCAAGCTCTCAAACTCTTGAACCATCGTCAGTGAGGAGAAGAATCGGAGGACTACATCTCTTTAGATTTAGAGATATTTTAGAGATTGTAACCCCAACACTCAACCTTTTAAAAGTGTATCATATCTCTAAATACTCTACCTTTGTAAAGCTTCTACATTATATTTTTTGCATTCACGCGCCTATGTTATGTGAAGAACATGCGGGTGCCACGTAGTTAAAATGGTGTGTAATAGATACACTTTTAAAAGATTTAGTGTATAGAATTATTTTCATAATGAACATGTGTGTAACAGGGATTTGACTACAAAGTCAGGTGTCATTTTATGTATTCTGCCCACAAAATAACGCCTCAATTAAAATAAATTGAGATATCGGTTATTATAAATGTGTGATATTGTTCATGTATTTTTTCTGAAGTACTTTTTTTTTTAAAATTAAACAGTAGCAACTATTCTCTTGCATCCTTGTTCTCTTTTATCTTTTATCTTTTATCTTTTATCTTCTCATATTTTCCGATCATCTTCAACAAATATTCGTTATGTCAAACCAAGGACATTTTTCAATAACAAGTCCCACCAGCGAAAGACCCATCATCTTAGATCAGCATGGAAAAGTAGAGTCTAGTGCATAAAGAATAAAGATATGAAGGGTTTGGCCAATTAAGACTGCAAAGAAAATGAAATTGAAATTAGGGGGTCCAACAGATTTAATTTGGTTGCCATTTAGAAGATTGTTAGGTAATTTGCAGTCGGCACAGGCATAACAATTGGATAGTCCAATAGTGGGATTCTTTCTAAATTTTAAATAATATTTGAGGAGATATGTATGCCGACATAGGATAATTGACGGGACACTCCGCTGGTTTAGTTGCCAATTGGCTGGTCACAGTTTGTGGCTCTTAATTAAAAGCTTGTTATAGGTGCTCATTTTGTGGTGAGTTTTTTTATTTTTTATTTTTGGGTGCAAAGTTGTTTATCTTTCTTCTTGATGTTTTTTTTGAGGAATTTACGCAAAATATAATTTATTTAAAACTTATTTAAATAAACTATAATTATAATTACTTTTACAAAATTACATAAATATAATTTATTTCAAAATCTATAACTTTTTATATCCCTAATATATCTTTCTTGAGATTCTCTCATCTAAAACATATCCTAATATATTTCTCTTAAGATTCTTTCCCACCTAAAACATATCCGCGCGTTTAAATACGTTCCTCTCAATGCTATGCCTATAACATCTAAGTTTGCGAACTTATATAAAAATTAAAGAAGAAAGTCTTAAACTACCGCAAATTATCTTACATAATTATAATTTTATATAAAAAGATTACCAGGGGCGGATCGATAGTATAACATTTGAGTTCAGCTGGTTTCTGTATAAAATTTATAAACTTCAAATCAAGAGCAACCATGTCTTTAGACAGATTTGTGGCTATCATCATTAAAAATCGCATGCATATCAACAACAACAACAACAACAACAACCCAGTATAATCCCACAAGTGGGGTCTGGGGAGGGTAATATGTACGCAGACCTTACCCCTACCCCGAAGGGTAGAGAGGCTGTTTCCAGGAGACTCTCGGCTCAAAAAGCAACAGAAGCCGCTATATTAGTACCATATAAATGCATAATAAAATAACAACAATACAATAGATATGAAATACAGAATACAAAATACGAAAAAGATGGCTGGTATAGTAAAACTAGCAGGTAAAGCCCTGCATCAATAGACGACCAATGACATTCTTAGTCTAACTCCTAACTGACTAGTCTCACTCTATTGTGCTGTAGAAATATTCACTACTCTCCCCTAACCTACAACCTTAATACTCGACCTCCATAATTCCCTGTAAAAATCGCATGCATATATTGCGGAAGATTCTAGTGCCTAAGGATTGAACATGTGGGAGGGTTTGGCAACTTAAGACCGGAAAGGGAACATAATTTTGGGCCCTTCGATAAAGCAAGTAAAACAATCGTTTTAGGCCCTATAATTTTTGGGGCCCAATTTTTTGTTCCACTTAATAAATTATGTATAACTTTAAAAAAAGTTTTGTAAAGTAAAAAAGTTTGATTTCTTTCTTTAACATATATAGATAAGAATGATTTGCAACTGCTATGATTTCTATCAAGGAAATTGCATTTGAAATGAATATCGAGTCCGAATTTCATAAAAAACGTGTGATATATCAATTTGATACGAATGTTGATAATGAAATCTCAAAATCTTTCGAAGAGTACTTTAGAGTTGATTACTTTTATACATAATAGAAAAGATTTTTTTTTTCACTTTAAAATAGATTTGAACAATTCGTAGCATATGAAAATATTTTTGATTTTCTATTTGGCGATAAAAATTAAGATCACTAGATGTTGAAAGTTTGAAAAAAATATTGCCTTAATCTTGAATGTTCCTTAAAGCATAATAATCAATTCGTATTTAATGGTTTAGATTTATTTTCTGATAAAAATATTAAGAAAAACAGTACAATTATAAGATACTTAACAATTTAGTTGATACACTTCATAAAATAATTTTTTAATTCTTTTCCAAATGCCTAAATTGCTTATGGAATAATGTTAATAACCCATGTTACCGTTGCTTCAGCGGAAAGAAGTTTTCAAAATTAGAATTGATAAAATTTTACCTAAGATCAACAATGTCGCAAGAAAGGTCAAATGGATTAGCTATATTGTCAATTGAGAAATATTTATTAGGAGTTACTGATTATAAAAAAATTATTAACAACTTTGTATCTAAGAAAAACTAAAAAAAAATTTAAAAATTAAGGCCCCTCATAAAATTTGTCTTTAGGCCACAAGATTCGTCGGACCGCCCTTTGGGGTTTGACAACTTTAATTTTCCATTTCGAATTTGGTTAAGTCAACAAAGCCATCATTAAATTAGTGACACATAGTAACGGAGTGGGTGAAAATCATGAGATCACAAGTTCAAATTTTAGTGGAGGCTAAAAAACACCGATAGTCTTAGTGGATAGAGTTACCTAGTACTTGTTGCTGGTGGGAAATAGCAGGTATCCCGTGAAATTAATGGAGGTGTGCACAAATTGTTCCGACACCATGATTATAAAAAAAAAATAGTGACACGTTTTTCTTTCCTAACAGTATGATCCAGTTTGTGAGATCCTACCGTAGTGTCCAATACTTCTCTCTAGAGACACAGGTATTAAATTTTGTGAGTCAAATTTACTTAGGATCGATGGACTTGACCAGCCACTTCCCAGCCTGTTAACTATTTTAGCTATGGTGAGTCTCAAAAGGCAAATGAGGGGCTCATATATTGTGATGAAATTACATTTTTTTTTTTTGGTTTTTCACCCGATGTCTGGTATTTGTATTGGAGCCCGATTATATCCGGATTTGCTCCGTGTAGAGTCTCATTCGGGGGGAAGCGCTCCCTACCAAGGATTTTACAATACCCAGGGCTCGAACTCGAAACCTCCGGTTAAGGGAGGAGCAATCCCATCCACTGCACCACATCCTTTGATGGTGTGATGAAGTTACTTGGTTTATTTACTGGAAGGACAATTAAGCATGAACTAAATAACTAATTACCAGGAGTTACATTTTTAAAGATCACGAAATTCAAACCAAAATGATATTTTTTCTTTGCAAAATAAAACAAAGCTCAGCCTCCCCAAGAAGGACCAAATACAATTAAACCTGGTTCGCTCAAGTGAAGTTTGTTTTTATGAGTGACAAAGGAATTCAAGCATGAACATGAACCAAGTTCATCCGTAGTGTACACAGATATGGGCAGATTCAAGCATAAGGGATGCACGTGAGAGAGATAAGCTTAACTTGTTATATCTTATATCTCCTTATCGAAAAGGTTGTACAATTGATAAGGAAAAAGACTCCTTACTCAAAGAGAACACTATCCAAGATAAGGAAGGAGTTAGAAGTTGAAGTTAACTAGAACTCTTCCACCAAGGAAGAGTATAGCATTGAGACTCTAGTTATTTCCTATTCTACTAACTCTATAAATTACAAGATGTTCTCACTTTATAGGTACGCACAAAATCTGAAGTTAAACGTGAATTGAGAGCAAAATAACAAGGTATTTTGCAAGCAATTCTTGTGTGATTCAAGTATGCGAACCTGAAGCTACATGAACCACATAGAAGAACCAGTTCTAGTTTCATTGTAGTATGTGATTTTCAAATTGTACCTTGCAGCTTTATCTAGAAGCAATTGTATTAGGTACTCTGAGTATTCAAATTAGAGTTAACTTGAAGTTGTCGCAACAGTTAGAGGTTGGTTGCCACAACGGGATTAGAGGTAATTCTTAGGTTTACAAAGAGTTTTTGTAAATGTTATTTTGGCTCAGTGATTTAGTGAAGTGTTGGAAAAATCCTATTAAGTAGTAGGTCGTGATTTTTTCACCTTTTGGGCCGAGTATTTTCTACTTAAAATACTTGTTTTCTTTACTTTCTGCATTTATTATTTCTGCAATAGTAGTATAAGGAGCACATAGAAGAACCAAGTCCTTCTATAATCTGTGCACGCGAAAATTCGATACCACACAAATCAGCCTCCCTCTTGTGGCATTGAAGTATAAAACATCAATTGGTATCAGAGCAAGTTATCCTTGAAGAGGCTAACACCTTAGGAGAAGATCAACATGAGTGCACCACCTAGAAACTGGGAAAGGCAATCCATAGCTAGGTCACCACTCTTTATTGGCCAGTACTACTCTTGGTGGAAAAACAGGATGAGAGATCATATTATAGGAGAAGATTATGATATGGGACATTGTCACCGATGGTCCATTGGCTACCTTGAAGAAAAATGCTGAAAAAGTTGATGTGCCAAAGACAAGAGCTGACTGCACTACTGAGGACTTGAGGAAGTTGGGAGAAGAATGCTAAAGCCAAGAAATGGTTTGTTTGTGGACTTGGTCTATATGAGTATAGCAGAATCCAAGGTTGTACCACTACTAAGAAAATTTGGGACACACTACAACTGGATCATAGAAGAACACCTCAGGTAAAAAGATCAAGAGGAACTATACTGTACTCTCAATATGAGAGTTTTTCTATGAAGGAAGGAGAAGCCATTCAAGAAATGTACACTAGGTTCACTATACTGACAAATAAGCTGAAATCTCTTGGAAGGATTATTCCCGAAGAAGAAAGGGTCGAAAAGATATTGAATAGAGTTTTGCCTATCACTTGGGAGAGCAAAATCACTACCATCCAGGAATCAAAGAATATTGCCACTCTCCCACTGGATGAATTGATTGGAATCTTACTGCTTATGAACTTAGGAGACAGACCATGAAGATGGATGTACCTAAGAAAGAAAGGAGTTTGGCTCTTAGAATCACTGAAGGTTCTGATCTGTAAGACGATGAAATGGCTATGATTACCAAAGACTTCAAGAAGTACCTACGGAGAGGAAAGGGTTCTTCAAGAAGTGGAAGCTACAACAAATCAAAAGCTCCTAAGAGGCAAACCAATAATGGCTGCTACTGTCACGACCCATTTTCTAAACAAGCCGTGACCAGCACCCGATCACTAAACATGACCGAGTGAACCATTTATGCTTATCAAATCTATTATAACTTCCAACTTTATATGCAGAAAGGAAATACTTTAACCAAATACTTTTGATTAATTTAAATATTTAAATAAATCAACTCCAAAACTTTATTCGTAGTAACTACTGAAATACTGCTAAGTTATATAAAAAAACATCTGAATCTTAGCCCATCGACTGTGTCTATGAAGCCTCTACTGATAAACTGACGTACTGCTCAGGATATGAGATTTCCTGGCCAGTTCTCTAAGTAAACAAAGAAATAGCTAAATAAAGCTGACTCTAAGGAATATTCCACGAACAAAAGCGGACTCACCAATAGTACTGGAAGTGAGGGAAGTCCTAACCCGTAGCCTACTCGCCTGCAAAACCGGTTCCTACATTGTACCGCAGAACAACGTAGGTTCCCAAAAGAGAACATCAGTACCATCCATTATATTCCGTGAGTCTCAACGACAGGGGCGAAACTTTAATAACATATACATTACGAGCAAAGGTTCTAATGTATGTAAAACATAAAGCTTATAAGAACAATTCTAAAATAATTGCATGATAGCAGTTTATTAATATTCTAAAAGAAATTCTTTTCTTTTTCTTTCTAAAAAAATATACTTCACTTTATACTTTGGGAGTTCCAACTATCCTGACCTATTTCTGTCTTAGTTACCGTGTGATCGGCACAGGTTCGATCCCAAGCTGATCGAATAGGCCCAATCCATGAGGTGCCACCCGCTTCATGGTCCTCAATGCTCATGTATCATACCTTAGCATGACTAAGTAAATTCTCAACAATGAGACCCTCGACTAGTGTGCTCCCTACTTTGACACAAGTAGTTTCAGGAAGTCAACGCCTTGGTCAGGACCCTCGGTCTAGACGATGGACCCTTCTCAGAATAAATGATACTCCCAAAAAACTTTTATTTCTAAAACTTCTTCTTGTGACTTTCCAAATCTAAATCTTTTCTTTTTGGAACATCATGTACATGCTCATGCTGGTATCCTTTAATGTAAAGCATGGGATAAGAATGAAATAAACATCTAAAAGTATTTCTAAAGATTCTTGCTTCTTCATAAATTTTCAACATGAAAATAGCATATAAGAATAACACAAAAATCTGAAAATTTATGCACATATATCATAATAAATAATTTTTGCTAGAACAATTCTAAGTTAATAGGTACTCATTCGCTCCAATTAAGTAAATATAAACTTTTTTAAGCAATTCATCAAACACCTTGTATGCGTACTTTTGTGAGTTAAACCACTTTAGTAAAGGGTTATATCAACTCACCTCAAAACTTCTCGAGCCAATACGTAGGCTCCAGTACAATTGACACCAGTCAAACAATCGATTCTATAACAACCAGTGCATTTTAATCAATTGTCAAGTTTCAAACCTAAACATGAAATTTATTGTTGATATAGAGGAAGAAGTGAATTAACTATTCAATTCTTACCTATTAGTACTGTAGGATAATTGACCATAGGGAGTTTTATATACCTGAGTTCAAGAATTAGTGATTTGTAAGGAACCCTAAATTTTCCGTTGCCTGCGTGAGTTCGTGGCTTTCTGTTTCATGAGTTTGTTCTGTTTTTGTCTAAGGCTTTTGCCTTCTAATCCTTTTCGTGAATACAGAACCTTGTTTTGTTTTCTTAAGGCTTGAAGCCTTTTGTTCCATCAGCCCTTTTATGGGCTTTAGGCCCTTTTTTCCTTTTTTTTAGAACGTAACTAATAATTAATGATACCCACTTTTAATAATTAATAATATTAAAATTATTAATATTTCCCTAATTGCATATCCAATTATTTGTGTGTGTGTGTGTGTGTATGTATATATATATATTCACAATAGGCAAGAAAAAATAAAATAATAATAATAATTTAATTCTATAATTAGCGTGTCTCGAAACTTTTAAAAATTTGAGGAGTGTTACAATCTTCCGTCCTTAAAAATATTCGTCCTCGGATATTGCTAGGGACATATTCTTAAGCTAGCAATCCTTCCTTAGGTTCTTGAACCTCTTAAATTTTCTTAGCACTACTCACTCTTTCAAGGGACTCAAACAACTCCCTAAATTTTCAAAAATTTCGGCAGAGTTTTCCTTGTAAATTGGATTATCCAAAAAAAAAAAATATCCTTGTCACAAATACCACAACTAAACTAACAACAACCAAATATACCATAACAGGCCATTCATAGGCACCATACACAACTCATAAATTAATTACTCACACTCCAGCAAGGAGATACCATAATAACCAATAAGAATCTAAAGCAAAACACTTTAGTAAAAGTAAATCACTTTAATGAGTTAAATGTACTCTGGCGTGACACTAAATTGTTAAATAACTAAATATACTCTAATTACTTCAACAACTAAGTATAATCTAGCAAGGACATAAACACATGCTAACTTGTATTTAATAAATAAAATATAAATGACAAACCAAACCTAGGTTCACATACCTTTTTCCTCAAATAAATATGGATATTTCTCTCTTATATCTTCCTCGACCTCCCACGTGGCCTCCTTTGAATCATGATTACTCCACAAAACTTTTACCGATGCTAACTCTTTTGTTCTCAACTTTCTTACTCGCCTATCGAGAACTTCTATAGGTACCTCTTCATAAGTTAAGCCTTCTTTAATTTCTATAGTATCAGCAGGTATTATATGCGACTCATCATGAATGTACTTTCTAAGCATAGATATATGAAAGACAGGATGAACAGAGGACAACTCAACGTGCAACGCTAGCTCATAAGCCACATTTCCCTTCTTTTCTATAATCTCATAAGGTCCAATAAATCTAGGACTAAGTTTCCCCTTCTTACCAAACTTCATAACTCCTTTCATTGGTGAAACTTTCAAAAACACCTTGTCACCACCATGAACTCTAAATCACGATGCCTCTTGTCAGAATAAGACTTTTGACGACTCTGAGCCGCTTTCAATATTTCTCTGATTAGTTGGACTTTTTCTAAGGCCTAACAAACAAACTCTGGACCAATCAACGACACCTCTGCTGGTTCAAACCAACCCACTGGAGACCTACATCTTTGCCCATACAACGATTCATAAGGAGCCATACCAATGCTGGCCTGATAGTTGTTATTGTAAGCAAATTCTATAAGTGGCAAGTGATCATCCCAATTACCTTCAAAATCTATAACACATGCCCGCAACATATCTTCGAGAGTCTGAATGGTCCTTTCTACCTGACCATCGGTCTGTGGGTGGAAAGCGATGGTCAAATTGACCTTGGTACCTAATCTTTTCTGAAATGCCTGCCAAAATGTGTCGTGAACTAAGGGCCTCTGTCAGATATAATTGAAACTGAAGTACCATGCAACTGGACTATTTCTTTGATGTACAACTGGGCATACTGCTCTGCAGAATCTGTCGTCTTTACTGGTAGAAATGTGCGAACTTTGTCAGTCGGTCTATAATAACCCAAATTGAATCATGCTTATGGTATGTGCGAGGTAGACCTACTACGAAATCCATATTAGTCATCTCCCATTTCCACTGTGGTATTTCTATATCTTGAGCTAGGCCGCCATGCCTCTTATGCTCGGCTTTGACTTTCTAGCAATTCAAACATTTAGTCACATGATCTACTACTTGCTTCTTCATGCCTTTCCACCAATACAACCCTTTCAAGTCCAGATACATTTTAGTAGCACCTGGGTGGATACCTCGAACTGTGAGCTTCTTCTATTATGGCCTTCCTAAGACCATCTACATCAGGCACACATAACCGATCATTCAACTTCAAAACTCCATCACTTCCTAGAGTGAAAACAGTGATTTCTTTGTTTCTAACTCCTTCTTTTAACTTTACTAAGTACGGATCTTTATCTTGCTTAGCCTTAACATGCACAACAAGAGAGGATTGTGCTAAGGCATAAGCAGTTATACCTCCTTGTTCGGTCTCATCCAATCTAATTCCATCATTTGCCAGTTTTTGAATTTCTCGACCCAAAGTTCGTCTTTGTACTGCAAGTGGGCCAAGACACCCATTAACTTCCTACTAAGTGCATTTGCTACCACATTAGCTTTGCCAGGGTGATAAAGAATATTGATGTCATAATCCTTTAATAGCTCGAGCCGCCTTCTCTGTCTCAAATTTAATTCAAATTGCTTGAAAATGTACTGGAGGCTTTTGTGGTCTGTAAACACTTCAGAGTGCTCTCCATAAAGGTAGTGTCGCCATAACTTTAATGCAAACACCACTGCTGCAAGCTCCAAGTCATGTGTGGGGTAGTTCTTTTTATGATTCTTTAACTGCCTGGAAGCATAAACAATAACTTTTCCATTTTGCATAAGAACACAACTGAGACCAGTTCTAGAGGCATCACAATACACTATGAATCCACCAGAACCTGTCGGCAAGGTTAATACAGGTGCAGTGGTCAACCTCTTTTTTAACTCTTGAAAACTTTGCTCACTAGTGTCTGACCACTGGAACTTAACTGATTTCTGAGTCAACTTAGTTAATGGAGCGGCACGTGAGGAAAACCCCTCTATAAACTTTCTATAGTAACATGCTAACCCTAAGAAACTCCTGATTTTGGTTGGCATTGTCGTCCTAGGCCAGTTCTTGACTGCTTCTATCTTCTAAGGATCTATTTTTATGCCTTCACTAGATACCACGTGGCCTAAGAATGCCACTGACTGCAACCAGAACTCACATTTTGAAAATTTGGCATAAAGCTCATTCTCCTTCAAGGTCTACAAGGCTATTCTGAAGTGTTCAACATGTTCATCCTTGCTATTAGAGTATACCAAAATATCGTCTATAAACACGATAATAAAGATATCAAGGAATGGCTTGAATACTCTATTCATGAGGTCCATGAATGCAGCTGGAGCATTTGTCAACCCGAAGGACATTACTAGAAATTCATAGTGCCCGTGGAGAGTTCTAAAGGCTGTTTTAGATATATCTTCTTCTCTGATTCTAAATTGATGGTACCCCGACCTCAAGTCTATCTTTGAAAAGTACTTTGCACCCTGAAGTTGATCAAATAAATCATTAATTCTTGGTAGTGGGTACTTGTTCTTAATGGTAACTTTATTCAACTACCGATAGTTGACGCACATTATGAGAGACCCATCTTTCTTCTTGACAAATAGGACCGGGTCACCCCATGGTGAAACACTCGGCCTGATGAAGCCCTTGTCAAGAAGGTCTTTCAACTATTCTCTCAACTCATTAAGTTCTACTTGAGCCATCCTATACGGAAGTATAGATATGGGTTGAGTGCCTGGCATGGGATCAATGCCAAAGTCTATGATTCTTTCAAGAAGAAGTCAGGGAAGGTCATCTGGGAAAACTTCTGGAAATTCTCTAACAACTGGCATGGACTGGAGAGCTGGTGGTTCTGATTCTGGATTATATGTGAGCCAAATAGGCGAGACACCCCTTATCGATCATTCGTTGTGCCTTAAGGTATGAAATAAACCTACCTACAAGTAATGCTGAACTACCCTTCCACTCTAAGACTTCTTTATTTGGAAATTGGAACTTGACTATCTTGGCACGGCAATCTAAAATGGCATAGAAGGAAGATAACCAATTCATACCCATGATCACATCGAAATCCACCATTTCTAACTCTATAAGTTCGGCTTTGGTGCGACCTTGGACTAAAACTATACAACCTCTATAGACTCTTGTGACTTTCACTGACTCACCAACTAGAGTAGATACTAGGAATGGCTCACTAAGTTGTTCAGGTTCTAGCCCGAGGTTAATTGCAAAGTATGGAGTTACATATGAAAACGTTGAACCTAGATCCATTATGGCATAAATATTATGTGAGCATAATAAAAGTATACCTGTAATAACTTCTACAGATGCCTTTGCACTCTGACGATCAAGTGTAGCAAACAAATCGGGTTGTCCCCCTCCTTGAGTAACTCGATCTGCACCTCTGCCTGCCCCATGCCCGATTTGAATATGAGAACCACAAGCCTGAGGTGGTGCAACTGCAGTAGCTAAGGAACTAGAAGGATGAGTTGATCCACCATTGAAGTTACGTTGCAACTCTGGGCAGTTGGCCTTTATATGACCAATGTCTCCACAATGATAGCAACCATGAAACCTGAGATTGCACTGACGTGAATGTTGCCGCTTACATGTTCCACCAAGACCTTGTTGGTGTGAATGTTGCTCAGTATGACTCTGGCTATGTGAGGATGGTGTCCTAAAATTCTGATTCTGGTGAGACTGGTTTCCATAACTCTGAGTACGTCTGAAGGAAGACCCACCACCTGACTGATTACTAGACTGAGCTGGTGCTAATGACTTCTTAATAGAAGAATCCCTTCCACCTCTACTGGATGTACCATTAAACCTACCCGCTGTCCAGGCTTTTTTGTTATGCTCTTTTTTCTCTCTCCTTTCTTGTCTGTCTTTTTCTAAGTGCTTGGCGAATCCCACAACAGAGGAGAAGGTTGTCATCCCTACCACTGCAGTTGATGTTGTATCCTTAATGTGGTACACCAAACTGCCAACAAACATGAAAATCTTTGCTTTTTCTATCTTAACCATGTGAGTAGCATTCTTAGCTAACCTTATGAATTCCATGTAGTACTCTTGCACACTTTTATTCCCTTGCTTGAACTGTTCGAACTCTATAGCCTTAGCTTCTCTATCCTCTTCCGGGATAAAGTTAGCCATGAAGGCCTCTTTAAATTCTTCCCAAGTAGGCGGACCATCATCTTCATCTCTTTCCTTTTCCCACATCTCAAACCAAGCACAGGCCACTTTTCTAAGCTGGTAAGCAGCCAGCTCCACAACTTCATCATCAAATGCTTTCATCGCTCGGAGGGCTTTCTTGACACCCTCTAGCCACAACATTGGATCTTCATCAACTATAGAACCATGGAACAATGAAGGACTCAACTTCAAAAATTCATTCACTCTTGAGGACTTAGAATTGTTCTGTCTATTTGATTGAGGTAGAATCTCATCTCTTCTCTCGTTCTGGTTGGCCATGAAGGCTTTAAATATCTCCATAGCATTGTTGACAACATTAAACATCTGACCCACCTCTGGAGATATAGCTGTCTGAGCCGGAGCTGTTGTTGGGGCCGGTACTAGATCCTGAGGTACTGGATCATCATGCTTCACCCCTTCTTCATGTTCAACCCGGGGTACTTAGACCCTCTTTGTGGATTTACCCCTCATTTTCTGAGTTGAAGCCTTCTTAGTTCTACTTTGAGTCACAATGGTAGCAATAGTTTCTTGAGCAACATTCTGAGTGTCAGTGTCAGAGTTGCGAGTACGAGTCATTTCTGCGAGTTTTGGAGAAAAGAATACATTAGATGATTTCTTAGAGGTAGGCTCTACTGCACGATCTAGAGTATGAAAAAAGGAGATTTTTCCTAATTGCTTGTAGCCTCCTGTTTATAAGTATGGCACGCTTTATACCCATAAACAAGACTCTACTAACACGGCTTCATAGACCCCTAGGACTCCATAAACCTGAGACTCTGATACCTGTCATACCTCATTTTTCCTACCCCGAGAAGGGATATAAGAGAGTTTTTCCAATTGAAGTGACAATCGAAACGAGATTATTTATTTATTCAGATTCAGGTCTCCACATGGGATAATTTATGGTGTCCCAAATCACCAGAATTAGCCATAAATTATCCCATGTGGAGACCTGGGATAAATAAGAGTCCCAAGCCACCGATTTAAAATCCCGAATCGAGGAAGTTGACTCTTATTTATGGTCTGCAAACACAAAAATCTGGGTAAGGAATTCTGTTAACCTGGGAGAAGGTGTTAGGCATTTTCGGATTTTGTGGTTTTAGCACAGTCACTCAACTATTAATATTGGCCTATTTATTTGATTTTAAAACAACTTTGAAACCTATGTGCATTTTTAATCCTTTTAATCTGCTCTAAATAATCCACTTGTCATACAACTAATTATTTTAATTACATATTGTGAATCGTGTCACGGGAACCATACCCACAATATACAACATGTTTATTTTATTAACAAGATTAAATTATAATCGGGTCACATAAATGTACCTCTGGATTTAGAAATTAGGCATCACAACTACGTCAAGGGAACCGTACCCGTAGCTATGACAATTTAATTAATTAAACGTGCCTAGAGCAAACTATGGGGGTTCAAGGTATTTTTCTATATTAGTTAAGATAATTAATATGAGGGCCATAGATTATATGATTCAATTGTATGAATGGCATGCCTCGGTTTTATTAAAGGAAAAAGCATTCAACTACGGATGTTCATATTTAAAACTACATTGAAATTAGGTATCACAACTACACCATGGAAACAGTACTCGTAGTTGTGGTGATTTAGTTACGTGCCTAAAGCAAACTACAAGATTCATTTTTTAGTATCTAAGTTATAATGCTTCATAAGAGGGCCATTGGGTAGTCTAATTATGGATGACACACCTCAATACATTTTTAAGAAATATATTTAACTAAAGCAGCCTAAAAAGAGGTTCAGATTTTAGTCTAAATCAAAGTTTAGTCTAGTTCTCCTAACTACAAGCATGCGTGAGATGACACACTAGGCAATTGGGTATTTGACAAAAAACGGGCCAATAGACAAATTTCTTATGCTACTAAAATTCAGGTGACCAGATTTGCTGAAAACGAAAGGGGCTGGGCCTTAGAAACAAAGCCAAGGAAGAGAGCAAAAGGGCCTGAGAAACACAAGCCTGGTCTGGACCAAACAGCCCCCTTTGGGCCATTAACAGGCCTATCCGCTTATAAAGAAGGCCACTCAACATGTAATACATGGGGCTTATCCTATATATAAATGGTCATTTGCACAAATTCTAAAAAAATAAATGTTGAACACTTTATTCTACAGCCTTCCAATTTATTGATATATCATGAGTGGTACAATATTAATTCTAAACTGTTTACTAAAACACTAAGTTCAACCATATAAGTATTTCGACCGAAATTGCAATTCTAAAAAAAAAATCTAAACATGATTCGATAATTGATTATTGAACAAACTTTGAAAATGTATTGACTTGAACTTTGAAAATTCAAAGAAGAGAAATATCACTGTCAATCATGCTATTCAGTAAAACCTCCCAGCGTATAACCAAACAGACATGCTAGTGACATTATACAATTATCCCCAGACTTCTAAATGAAACTGAAACTGAACTGAGAATCAAATACAGAATTAAACAAAATCTAACAAACTAACAAAATATTCATCCCCTGATTTTGACCAATATTAAACACTCTAAATACTCAACATGGAGATCCTTAACCAAATCACAACCAACATAATGGACTGAGTTCTTACTAGACTTGAAGATGGTATACAAAAGCAATAAAAAGAAAGGAACGAGAGGAAACACAGAAAAAAGAAGCTAAGACTATAAAAAGGCCAGATAAACTTTAAAGAAACAGTGAATCAAGTTGGAAAAGCTACATCTATCATTAGAGCTTCAGAATTCAACTACATATTCCAAACTTGCACTTCATATATCACAATCCAAAAAGTACCTGAAATAAAGCAAAATGGGGTGAGGACTTCGAGAAGAACAGAAATATGAGCAAAACAAACCAATCAACAACAAACTTTAGCTTCTTGAACCCTCTTTAAACCCAAAGAAACAGAATTTCCATGAAAGTTCTTTTAGTTCTAAAAGAAAAATCAGAAAGAAAGAAGAAAAACCAGCCAGCAATGCAGAAACCTTTTATGTATTTTCTAGGGTATCAGTCCCTGATCTTTGAGAGTGATGGAGAGGTTCTACTTATAGGCAACCCAATGCCATGTGATGAAAAATAGAAAGATAGGGAATTATTCCCTCACACAGCCCCTAAAGGCATCTTTCCAACAGAATTGAGACAGCTATCAACCTCTAATTGGTTTTAGCATTTTTGTGTTGGCCAAATAGAGTTAGTTGCCCCAAATTCTAGAAGCTTCTAACCTCAACCTTATCTGAAAATCCTATTTCTATTTCCCAAATTAACCCCTAAGTTTCCATTTGTTAAATTAACTCCTCCTAAATTTCTAATGATTTGCAAACTATGGCAAACAAGAACAAGGCAAGCAAACATTGGAAAACAGAATCAAATAATAAGAAGAAATGCAGTTGAACTGACCAGGCTTCGAAAAACTTCGAGATCACCGAGTTTCTCGGGAAAACTAAACCTAAATTCATTTAACATGAACTGAATCAGAAATGAAACAAAACAGAAAAATTCAAACCTAATACTAAACTGAGTCCAGAACTAACAATGATGAACCATTCTCTAAGAGTTAAACCAATTTGAACATACCAACATATTAGACTAGGGAATCATAACAACAAAAAGAAAACTAGACTACAATAATAAACATACTGATTTTAAAATTAAACTAATTAGACACAAGCTAAACCAAATTAACAGACCTTAAACAAACATGAGGGTTCTAATGCAACACACATAGATTAGTGAACCCTAAAACTACTGATTAAGTATGCAAAATCAACAAAGAAGAAAAAAACGAAACCCTAACAACCCAAGATTATGGCTAACTAAACCTCTTCATTTTTCGTTCAAAGAAATAGAAAAATAGAAGAAAACAGAGTGATGAAAAAGAGAAGAAGCTAAAGAAGAAAACAAGGATGAGGAAATAGAAAGAGGAAAAAAGAATAGATATACCTATTGCACGAACAATAGTTGGCTCTGGCGAGACTCCGGCCTTATCCGATTTAAATCAAAATAGGTGTTAAGCGACTGTTCCCATTGAGAACAAATGAGTAACAACCATTTCCGACTTAAATCGTCTTGGAAGCTCAAATTTAGGGTTTGCATGCAACTAAATATGAAATTGGTGGGAATCGGGCGGGATTTGGGTGAAAGTATTTGGGGGTTTGGAAAGGGGAGGGAACGGTGGTGGCGGGGTTACATTTTGGGGTGGTTTGGAGGAGTTCCGCCGCCATGAGGTGATTTCCGGCAGCGGAGACGGTAGAGGGGATTTAGGGTGGCTGGTCTCTAGGGTTAGATGATAGATGAGAGGAAAACATAAGTGAGGGACCGATTTTTGGGTTTAGGAGGTGAGTTCGGACATATATATGGGACGGGTAGGTTAGTTCCGAGCCGTTGGATCACAATGATCCAACGGTTATGATGAAATGACACATAAACGGGGTCGTTTGGTGTAGTGGGAGGGGGGCTGGACCGGGTAGCTTAATTATTTGGGCCTGGGTTGGCCGATTTTTTGGGTATAGGATTAGCCCAATTCAAATTAACCCCTTTTCTCAATTGCCCCTCTTTTTTTATTTCCTTTTTTTTTCTTTTTTCTTTAATTAATAATCCTAAATTAAATATCTAAATTAATTTAAATTGTAAAATTAAGCTAATTATCTAACTATAATATTTATTGGTTGCTCCTAGATTGAAAAGAAAAATTACTAATCTAAAGTTAAAAGCTAAAGATGTAAAGAATGAGCCATTTTGTGATTTTTATTTTTAATAAAGCAATTAATTAATCCTAAAATGTGAATACAAAATTTAAATGCAATGCATGGTATTTTTGGTATTTTTTCATGATTTTAATAAAAATAAACATGCACAGAAATGCAAAGAATTAACACAAATTCATACAAAAATCCTATAAAATTGAAAATAATTGGGAAAAATTTATTTATTTAATTTATAGGAGTATTTCACATAGGGCAAAAATCACATGCTCACAGTTTCCCCTCTTTGCTCGGAAACACGAAGAGTTTTCGGGCAAAACTAAAATGAGCGGATACGAGCAATTTTTGCCCGTTTGAATATTCCGTTGGAAGCATTTTTGAAAGATCTGACCGAACTTTGATTCCAAGGTTCCTACATATCCTTGGCTATAAAGGAATCAAGTCAGTGTAATTCAGAAAGTTTTGATAGCACTGGGAAGCTGTGATTTCACTGTTGCTGCTGTTGTTACTGCTTGCTGAACTCCTTATTACACCGAGACAAAATAAAAAGAAGCTAGGCTAAACTATGATCTATGAATTACAAGAATCTTATCTACCATCTTCAAACTTGGTCTTGCTGCTTCTATAGTTCTGTTGTGCATCTTGAACTTTGACCTGCACTCTCGAGACGAATTTCTATTGTTGCTAATGCGAATTGAATTCTGAAATGAGTTCCCTTGTTTTCCAGGTGGGTGCCTGATTGCCGAAACTTGAACTGCATTCCCTTATTCTCCAAGTGGGTGCCTGATTGCCGAAACTTGAACTACATTCCCTTGTTCTCCAAGTGGACGCCTGATTACCAAAAACTCGAACTGTATTCCCTTGTTCTCCAGGTGGACGCCTGATTGCCAAAACTTGAACTATATTTCCTTGTTCTCCAGGTGGGCGCCTGATTTGCCAAAACTTGAACTGTATTCCTTTGTTTTCTATGTGGGCGCCTGATTGCCAAAACTTGAACTGTATTCCCTTGTTTTCTAAGTGGGCGCCTGATTGCCAAAACTTGAATTGTATTCCCTTGTTCTGTAGGTGGGCGCCTGATTACCAAAACATGAATTGTATTCCCTTGTTCCCCAGGTGGGCGCCTGATTTGCCAAAACTTGAACTGTATTCCCTTGTTTTCCAAGTGGGCGCCTGATTGCCAAAACTTGAACTGTATTCCCTTATTCTCCAGGTGGGCGCCTGATTGCCAAAACTTGAACTGTATTCCCTTATTCTCTAGGTGGGCGCCTGATTTGCCAAAACTTGAACTGTATTCCCTTGTTCTCCAAGTGGGCGCCTGATTGCCAAAACTTGAACTGTATTCCCTTATTCTCAGGTGGGCGCCTGATTGCCAAAACTTGAACTATATTCCCTTGTTCTCCAGGTGGGCGCTTGATTTCCAAATCATAAACTGTATTCCTTTGTTCTCTAGGTGGGCGCCTGATTGCCAAAACTTGAACTGTATTCCCTTAAACTTGAACTATATTCCCTTGTTCTCCGGGTGGGAGCCTGATTGCCAAAACTTGAGATGTATTCTCTTGTTCTCAAGGTGGTGCCTGATTGCCAAAACTTAAACTGTATTCCCTTGTTCTCCAAGTGGGCACCTGATTGCCAAAACTTAAACTGTATTCCCTTGTTCTCCAGGTGGGCGCCTGATTTGCCAAAATTTGAAATGTATTCCCTTGTTCTTCAGGTGGGCGCCTGATTGCCAAAACTTGAGTTGTATTCCCTTGTTCTCCAGGTGGACGCCTGATTACCAAAACTTTAACTGTATTCCCTTGTTCTTCAGGTGGGCGCCTGATTGCCAAAAATTATGTTGTATTCCCTTGTTTTCCAGGTGGGTGCTGATAACTAGGGATATTGATGCATTTTACACTCTTTTCTGCATAAGTTTTGATTACAAATGTGTACAAAATAGTTCCAAAGGCTCACATGTTGTGCGGTCTGCAAAGATGAAGTTCAGAGAGCAGGCATTTTCAGCCAACCAAGCAATGCATCCACGGACCATTTGGTGCGGATCAAATTGCCTTCATTGCAGCCGCATTCGACTTTATGCGGTCAACAAAGCTTAAGTTCAGAGAGATGCCATTTTGAGGAATGTGGCCAATGCGGTCCGTTGTCCATTTTATGCAGACTTTGTGCGGTCCGTGGTGGCCAACTTCAGAGAGCAGATTATTCAAGCCAAGAGCCTTAGTACGACAACACTCAATTTTTTGCAGCCCGCACTAGCCCCCCAGGGGTATTTTTGTCCAGAATTTTCAGCCTAGTATAAATAGTTTCTTTTCTCATTTTTAGGTTATGAGGTAGATTTTGGGACAGAGCTGCGCTCGTGAACTCCTCTCTTTTACCATTTTAAGTAATTTTAGCTTAGTTTCAACATTGAATCTTCACGTTTTTTCTAGTAATTAATTATTATGGGCTTTTCTTCTTCTATTTCTTTGTTTTCTTCTATAATCATGAGTAGCTGACCCATTAGCTAGGGTTGTGGCTCAACCCTAGTATGGGTAATTGATAGTTCTTGTGTTTTGATGCTTGATTGTCTATGGGTGTTTGATATTTGGACTAATTTAGGGTTTTAATGTTGAATTAGTGGTTGGAAACACTAGTTTATGCCTAGTAGACTTTGGCACTTCTTAAGAAAGAGAGCCTAAGTCCATGAAATTAGTCTAACAAGGAATTGGAGCGTAGTCAAGAGATTGATAGCCCCAGTTAAGGGTTAAGCCTAGAGATAGTAATACCAGACTTGAACCTCAATAGCTTACACAACTTTACATACCCAATTGGTCTTGAGAAAGTCAATTCGGGAAAAATCACTCGAACTACCGAGAGGTATAAAGTGAGTAAAATCGTGCAATTGTTATATCATATTCCCCAAATGTGAATATCTAGCCTTAGACTCAAGAATCCGCCAATTAACCACCTAGAAGAAAGTCACTACCCTAGTACCTTTTATCTATTTGAACAATCCTCAATAATTTAATCTTAGCTTTACTTAGCCTAACTTAGCATCCTAGTAGTATAAAATTAGAAGTAAAATTAAAACAACCAATGTTTAGAAGTGCAATTAGGAACAATTACACAACTCCCAATTAGATAGAGACTAAACTCCAATATCTAGCTCCCAGTGGAAATCGATCCGACCTTCTCGGGTAAAAGCTTTTTCGACCTCTCTTGCTACTTAATAGTAGTACAGGGTTGGCCTCGATCACTTTTTGGCGCCGTTGCTGGGGAGCTAACGGTTTTGGATATCTATCTAATTAGTTTTGTGTATTGTTCTTCTTTCCTTCTGTGTTACTAATTTGTGTGTGTCACAACTTCAGGTACTAAATGGCAGCAAACAACGCACATTTTGGAGATATTCCACTGGGGGAGGAGGTAGATGACAATAGCGATGATGAGGTCCCTGTGGTACCTCAAGCTCAAGTGAGAGACCGACATGCCAATGATAATATTTTAGACCCTCCCCCGCCACCTCCAAGATTGGCTCCTCGAGTGCTTCCAAACCAAGGCTATGCAAGTGCAATTTTCCCACCTCGGATTCGGGCGGGCAATTTTTAAATTACCAATGTGATGTTGACATTGCTAGAGCAGAGTGGGTATTTCACCGACGCTGCCAATCAAAATGCTTACAAACATCTCAAGGGGTTCGTGGATACCTGTTGGGGGAGCAAGCAAACTAATATGTCCGAGGATGCACTTCGGTTGAGACTCTTCCCATTCTCACTTAGAGGGAAGGCATTAGATTGGCTTGAACGACTTCCCAACCATTCCATCACTGCCTGGGATAAGTTGGCGGACAAGTTCATTGCAAAAATTTTCTCACCTGGGCATATGGCAGCATTGAGAGATGAGATCTTGGCTTTCAAGTTGGAGCCCACTGAACCTTTGCATGAGATTTGGGAGCTCTATAGAACAATGCTAAAGGAATGCCCCAACAATGATATGACTGAGGCGATGATCCAACAGACTTTCTACCGGGGCATTAACACAACAAACCAGTACATTGTGAACCAACTTGCTGGGGGCAACTTCATGAAGCTGTCTTATGATAAGGCTTGTGACATTCTTTAGGAGATGGCTGACATTTCTTCTGCTTGGCAAAGTAGAGCCAATGTGCTCCAGGGTGGCCCCACAAACACTCATTTGCACAAGGAGTTACATGATCATGGGAAGGCTATAGCTGATTGACAACTACAATAAACCAACTAGCAAAGGCACAATTGCAATAAGTTCAAAATCCTCGCCAAGTGAATTCTATGGAGGGTGTCAACATGCTAGTCAACAAAAGAAGACAAAGGGGTCAACAAAACCAAGGAAATTCGGAGCAATTTGATAATGATTGTGGTGGATTCCAAGATGATAGTTATGATGGGTAGAATGAAGAGGTGCAATACGTAAACAATTATCAAGTCCAAAGGGGAAATTCTTCCAACCAACAATAATGGAGACCCCAAGGCAATTGGGGCAATCAATAACAACAAGGCAATGGTAATTGGGGAAACAACAACCAAAATTCCAATTGGGGCAATCAGAACAATAATCAGAACAATCACGGTAATTGGAATGGTAACAACAACAATCGGGGTGGTAAAAACAATCAAGGTGGGTGGAACAATAGCAATCAAGGAAACCGAGGACAAGGCTTTTAAAGGCCCCCAATGTACCAACAACCGAACAATCCGCCCCCATTTCCATCCCAAGGTCCTAGTTCTTCTAACCCTAATATGGGGAGAATTGAAATGATGTTCGAACAGATGATGAAGAAGAATGCGGATTCTGATGCTCAGTTGTCTTCCCACAATACTTCAATTAGGAATTTGGAGGTTCAGTTAGGCCAAATCTCACAGTCCTTGAATACTCGCCCTAAGGGGCTCTACCAAGTGATACGGTAGTAAACCCGAAGGGTGGGAACAATCATGTTATGGCAGTAACTACAAGGAGTGGACGAGGCGGTGATGTGCATGCCTCCAAACAAAAGCAAATTTTGGGTAATGATGTTGAGTTGCAAGAAGATGAAGTTCCTTTGGTGGTTGAAAATGTGATTGATAAGAATGTGAATGAAGAAGTAAGGATTGATATTCAAGATGCCGAGGTAGAAACTCAAAATGACGTGAACCCGTCTAGGGAACACGTAATAGACATGCCGGAGCCGGTTGTGCCTAAAGACAAGGCTCATTTGCCAAGGCCACCTCTATTTTATCCTCAAAGGCTTGCGAACCAGAAATATGAGAATCAATTTAAAAAGTTCATTGACACGATGAAGAGATTATCCATTAATGTGCCTTTGATGGAAGCTCTTGAACAAATGCCGGGCTATGCTAAATTCATAAAGGACTTGGTGACAAAGAAACTATCCATGGATTGTGAAACTGTAAAGATGACCCACCAAGTTAGTGCAATAGTGCATTCAATGGCCCCGAAGCTTGAAGATCCCGGTGCTTTCACCATTTCTTGCACCATTGGGAGTGCGGACTTTTCTAAGGCTCTATGTAATTTGGGGGCAAGTATCAACTTGATGCCCTACTCAGTTTTCAAGACTTTGGGTATTGGGTAACCGAGGCCGACTTCCATGAGATTGCAAATGGTGGATAGGGCTGAGTGGAGCGTGTGAATGCTTTACATGGATGGGCTCTTACTATTATGAGCCTAGAAAACTATCTTTGGACCTTGAGAATAGGAAGACTCCACCAACAAAACCTTCAATTGAGGAGCCTACGGTGTTAGAGTTGAAGTTGTTGCCTCCACCCCTCAGGTATTAGTTCTTACGCCCTAGTTCTACTTTGCCAGTTATTCTTTCCTCTTGTCTTAGTAACATGCAGGTTGATGCCACATTGGCGGTGCTTCAAAAGCAAAAAAGGCAATTGGATGGACTTTAGCTGATATTCGGGGGATAAGCCCAGCATTCTGTATGCACAAGATTATTCTGGAAGATGATGCAAAGCCCTACTTGGAACATCAAAGGAGGTTGAACGAGGCAATGCAAGAAGTTGTGAAAAAGGAGGTGATCAAGTGGTTGGATGCCAGGGTTATGTACCCCATCTCTGATAGCTCTTGGACTTCGCTGGTGCAATGTGTACCAAAGAAGGGTGGCATGACCGTGGTTGCAAATTCACAAAATGAGTTGATTCCTACCAGAACCGTCACCGGTTGGAGGGTAGCATGGACTACCGCAAGTTGAATAAGGTGACCCGCAAGGATCACTTTCCATTGCCTTTTCTTTATCAGATGTTAGATCGACTTGCTGGGCGTGTCTTCTACTATTTCTTGGATGGGTATTCTGGGCACAACCAAATCTTGATTGCTCTGGAAGATTAGGAGAAGACCACATTCATTTTTCTATGTGGCACCTTTGCCTTTTCTCAGATGTCTTTTGGGTTGTGTAATGCACCGGCTACATTTCATCGATATATGATAGCCATTTTCACCGATATGGTGGAAGATATTCTAGAGGTGTTCATGGACGACTTCAGTGTTGTGGGTGATTCATTTGATGAGTGTTTGAAAAATCTTGATAGAGTTTTGGCCCGTTGTGAAAAAACCAATCTTGTTCTTAATTGGGAAAAATGCCACTTCGTGGTGGAAGAGGGCATAGTGGGTTTCTACCGGAGATTTATCAAAGACTTTTCGAAGGTAGTGAACCCCTTATGCAAGTTATTGGAAAAGGATGCCAAGTTTGTGTTCGATGAGAGATGTATGCAAGCCTTTGAACTTCTCAAGCATAAGTTGACCACCACTACTATCATCTCCGCACCTACTTGGAGCTTTCCCTTTGAGATCATGTGTGATGCGAGCGATGTTACAGTTGGGGCGGTTTTGGTCCAAAGAGTGAACAAAATGTTTCATCCGGTGTACTATGCGAGCAAGACAATGAATGATGCTCAAGTGAACTACATGGTGACCAAGAAAGAACCTTTGGCTATTGTGTTTGCAATGGAGAAATTTTGGTCGTATCTTATGGGTGAAAAGGTCATAGTCCATACCGAACATGCCACACTCCGGTACTTGATAACGAAGAAGGACTCCAAAGCTAGACTGATGTGATGGGTCTTGTTACTTCAAGAGTTTGATTTGAAGATTGTGGAATGGAAGGGTAGAGAAAACCAAGTGGCGGACCATTTGTCCCGCTTGGAGGAGGAGGGGAGGCCTTGTGATGGCCTAGAGATCAATGATTCATTTCCAGACGAACAACTTCTTTCGGTGTCGGCGAATGGTATGCCATGGTTTGCGGACGTTGTTAATTTCCTTGTGGCTGGTATAATCCCATGTGAGCTCTCTTTTAAACAAAGGAAGAAGCTCAAATGGGATAGTTTGGATTTCTATTGGGATGAGTTGTACTTGTTAAAGATTTGCATGGATGGTGTGATCCGAAGGTGTGTCCCGGAGGAAGAGCAATTCAGTATCTTGGAGGCTTGTCATTCCTCTCCCTATAGTGGCCATCATGGCGGGGCGAGGACGACTTCCAAAGTTCTTAGTTGTGGGTTTTATTGTCGAGCTTTGTACAAAGATGCAAGTGAACTTGTGAAGAGGTGTGACGAATGTCAAAGAGCGGGTGGAATTTCGAAGAAAGATGAGATACCTCTCAATACCATTTTTGAGGTCGATATTTTGATGTATGGGGCATTGATTTTATGGGCCCGTTTGTTAGCTCGTGTGGGAACACATACATTCTTGTGGCGGTTGACTATGTTTCAAAGTGGGTTGAAGCCGTGGCTCTACCCAACAATAAGGCCCGGAGTGTTGTTGTATTTCTCAAAAAGAGCATTTTTACAAGGTTTGGCACTCCTTCGTGCAATCATAAGTGATAGGGGGTCTCATTTTTTTAATAGAGCTTTTGACACTTTGCTTTCAAAGTATTGTGTCAACCACAAAGTTTCTACCCCTTATCATCCTCAAGAGAGTGGCCAAGTTGAAGTCTCAAACAGGGAAATCAAGAGTATATTGTCAAAGACAGTCAATGCAAATAGGACCGATTGGTCAAAGAAGTTGGATGATGCTCTATGGGCTTATAGGACTATTTACAAGACTCCGATAGGTATGTCTCCGTATCGGTTAGTGTTTGGGAAAGCTTGCCATCTACCGGTTGAGTTAGAGCACAAGGCCATGTGGTCTTTGAGGAAGTTAAATCTTGAATGGGATGTGGCAGCAAATCTTCATGTGGAGCAGCTTAATGAACTTGATGAATTCCGATTCCATGCCTACTCCAGTTCGTCCTTGTACAAGGACAAGATGAAGTACCTTCATGATAAATATACTCGTGGTAAGGAGTTCAAAGTGGGTGATTTGGTTCTCTTGTTCAACTCTCGGTTACGTCTATTTCCGGGAAAGCTTAAGTCAAAATGGAGTGGACCTTTAGAAGTGGTGTTTGTGACCCCGTTTGGTGTACTTGACTTGAATAACAAAAATGGAGAAGTTTTCAGAGTGAATGAGCACAGAGTCAAGCATTACTTGGGAAAAATTGATGACAGCCACGTGGTGGCACTTCTTCATGTCAAATGATTTGATGGTAACCTATGTCATGCCGCGACGTTAAATCAGGCGCATGTGTTTTTCTTCTTCTTTTTCTTTGATTTTCATTATAGAGTAGGATTTATTTTTGGACTGACTGGTTGTGAGCTACTATAGGATTGTGTTGATGTAGTACAGGAAAAAAAGTTAGAAAATGACCACTCTCTGAAGTTGTCAATGCGGACCGCACTCATTTTGTGCGGCCGCAAAGACCTTTGTGCGGGGGTAAGAAATCAATGCAGACCGCACTGCTGATTTGACAAAATTGGGGGTTCTCTGAAGTTTACCACCGCGACCGCATTGCATTTTGTGCGGTCCGCGGTGGTCCACTACGGCCGCATTACATTTTATGCAGTTCGCAGTGGTCAATTTGTCAGTGCCCTATGGTTTTGAGCACCGTGGACCGCGGTGCCATTTTGTGCGGTCCGCGGTGGGTAGGTAAGCTGGGCCCCAGGACCTTTTTCTATAAATAGGACCTGAGGCCCTCCTTCTGAACTTTTCGATCCTTCTCATCTCAGAGCATAAAAAATCATTGTTCATCTCTCTCTATTGCACGTAATTAACTACTAAGGCTTATTCATCATCTCATCATCTCATTTCTAGTACTTTAATCCCTTTTCATTTGTTTAATTTTATTATTTTCATTGAGTTTTTGTTTTTCTTGTTTCTTCTTCTTTCCCTACCCGTTTTTCTTTCAATTTTGTAGCTTAGGTTAGTTAATATTTGTTTTAAGTAAGACTAGGTAGTTAAAACACTGAACCAACACGTAGGGACTCATCAATAGGTGAAAAATTAGATGAAAATTGATCAAAACATGAACCCTAGGTTGGTATTGCTGTTGGGAATCCAGTGCGGACCGCGGGGAATTTTGTGCAGTCCGCGGTGCCTCAATGCGGACTGCATTGCCATTTTGTGCGGTCCACGATGCATAGATTCAGAGAGTGAGTAGTCTGAACCCTACCTCTGTGCGGACCGCAATGGATTTTGTGCGGTCCGCAATGGCCTTTTTGCGGCCCTACTGCATTTTGTGTGGTTCGCACTCTGCAATTTTCATATTGTCTGCAACATTTTTCTTCTGCAACTTGAATTTCATTGTTTTTGTGAAACTAAAAAAGTATAAATGAATGTTGTTTGCATACAATGGTAAAATCAAGAGGCAAAGATGGTAAACAAACAGAAAGAGGAGAGTCCTCTCGGGGTGGGAAGCAAGGAATGATCAAATTAACCCCACAAGCCCGACAAAATATAAAGAACACAAGGAGGATCATAAAAGCTGCAGACAGGGCTATTGACCAGTTGAGGAGTGAGTATGAGCCCTCCTAGGAGGCATCTATAGATTCAGTGCCAGAATACTATCCTGACTGGTCGGAGAGAAATAGATTGAGAGATACACCTCCAGCATCCCCCAGTGCCCAAGCCTTAGTTCATATATATTCTGAGTCGTCTGAGGGCTCAACTGAAGGCAGTAGGGATGAGTACTCCACCTCTCATCCAACTTCATTATCCGGAGAGGATGCAGTAGCAGAAGAAGGGGAAGAAGCAGAAGGAGGTGAGCCCCAAGTTGGTGGGGTAGAGAGGACTAGGAACCCGGAGGCATGGGAGGACAAATTTAGAGAGTGGTGGCCCGAGAAGAGATTGATACCTGAGCAAAAAATCATCACCCGGGACCTTATACCTTACAACCCCAATGTGTTGAGGCAATTAGAGATAGAGCTGGATGGGACCACTTCATAGGGCAGGTGGATGACGCCAATGAGCACTTGGTGAAAGAATTTTACACCAACGTGGCCCACAAAAAAAAGGGTACCACAGTCACCAAAGTGCGAAATATGAAAGATGGCAAGACCATAAATGATTACCTGAGCTTATTGGAGGAGGATGAGTCCCTATACTTGGACAAGATGAAGTTGGATGAAGAAGCATGTCCGTGGTTGGCGGAGTACTTGGCAATCCTAGGTACCACGCCCAAGTGGTTGACTACAGGGGTGAAGATATTGAGGAGAATGTTGAAATTTGAGGCTAAGGGGTGGGAGACATTTGTGTGCACCAGGCTAGACCCAACCACCCACGACAACTCACTCCCAATTCATCGGGCGATTTTGGTAGCATCTATCATGGAGGAGTACCCGATTAACGTCGGGAATATGATGACCCGAGTTATTACACGGGTAGTAAATGAAGGTGATAGATCTTATCCCTTCCCCAACTTCCTGACCATGTACCTGGAGGACCAAGATGTGGAAAAGCGGAAGTTTGATATGAAAGTGAAGGCGAAGGCACCTTTCTCATGGAATAGCCTACAGGGAGATGACAACCCTAAGGGCAAGCACTTCAAGGGCAAAGCCACTACTTCGACTGGCCAATCTGAAGAGGCAGTAGTGGTAGTGGTTCCTACTTAGCCTCTTTCCACCTCAGTAGACAGGGCCCCAGGTCCATCCACTTCCTCAACTCTAGAGATACCCATTACCACTACCTATCCATTGACTGCCTACCGTCTGAGTTAGGCCCTCACCAGCATCAACAACTGGATGCAGACAGCTACTTCTAAGCTGTCTGTATTATCTACTACTGTGGAAGCTTAGTCAGCACCTCCTCCTCCACAGGTCCCACAGTCTATTGAGGACACTCTCAAGGATCTTGTGGACAACCAGAAGAAGATCCTTGAGAACCAAAAATTTCTCACGGATGTTGTTGATTCACATGGAAAGGCTCTCAAGGAGCTTGCTATGGAGGCAAAGAAGACGAGAAAGACTCGGGCTTCCAAAGAGTCGGTGAAGGAGCTACGAGTCGAGGTTGAGAGATTGAAGGTGGATCACCTGCCTTTAGATTTGCTACTGCATGACCTAGAACCAGCAACCCAACCCCAGTCAGAGCAGTCCGAGAGGCCTTCTAAGAGGAAGAGGGTGATCCCCCAATCTGATGATGCAGTTATCCAGTTGGCAGACCCACAGGAGACTTCCTCCAATCAGCCCCAAGATGTAGCCTAGGAGCCAGTCCAGGACCAGGTCCCAGTAGAGCCATAGACCACAGGGAGCTAGTCACAGGTTCCTGAGCATACAGAGGACCCAGGGACCACAGAGGATCCCATGCAAACGGACGGCCCATAGGGAGTCTCTTTTTTCTCTTTCCTCTACTTCTGTGCTTATTTTGGTTAGTTGGCATTGAGTACAATGCCAGATTTCATTTAAGGGGGTAGGCCCTATTTGGATTTGGATGACTGTATATATATGACAGATTTTATGATTTCTTTCTTTCCTTTTTATCTTTGGTATGTATACAATTTCAACATTTCATTATATTTTTCGTACTTTTTACCTTGGGTCTGTATATAAAAGTTATGTTTCATTGTATATATTTATCTCCCCTATTGTATATTCGATTAAATCCCCTCTTGTACATATTCATTCTACTTTCCGCATTTTTTTCTTTTCTTAGCTTCTTATTTCATATTCATAGCTTCTTGTTTTGAGTTTTTGCAATAAGCCTTTGGTTTTCTTATTGCCATGGTTCTTTCCAAAGGTGGAATTTGTGTGAACCGGGTGGCTCTTCCCGATGATGGATGGCATGACAACCTTCTTAAGGGTTTGAGTTTGTTTTTCTTTTTGCTTTTTATTAGTTAGTTGGTGAGGGTGCCTCAAGCAAAGCTTCACTTGGGCCTAACACATTTGCCTTTGGTCTTATGGTCAAAAAAAAAATTGTTGTGTATAGGATGGTGAAAGTTGTGACCTTGAGACTCTTGTGTTGGCCGATAATCATCAAGTGGTTTTTCAGGACCATTGTGTGCTCAAATTTATATCTAAAGTTGTTTTGGGCCCCCAACTCTGTGTCTTTATTAATCTCATAGCTTGTGTGGTGAGAATTTGCATTGTAAGTCCAAGTCCCGAGCCATTTGTCTAGAATTTGCCCTGAATATTTGTCGAGGCGAAATCCTAAGTGTAATTTGACTTGAGATATGATTATAGGCTCTCCTTTATCCAAATGACATCTTGAACACTTCCATAGTCTACCAATGATAAAATCCCTAGTCAACCCTTTTAAGCCTTAGACCTTTTTCTTTCAAGAACCATGATACAAGCCTTTACCCGTTCTTAAGATACCCTCTCTTGGCACCCGATCTTTCCTTAGCACATGGCAAGAGTATAAAATTAGGGGGAGAGACGATGATTGCAACAAAGTGGTAAAAAGGTACAAAATGAAGAAAAAGAAAGGCAATGAAAAAGAAAGAAAAACAAAAAAATAAAAAGAATGTTCAATGTAGAAATGAATAAAGGGATTCAATAAAAGCAAAGAAAGAAAGGTGTGGAAAGTTGAGAAAGGAGAAAAGATTTAAAATGAACAAAAAAAAGAGTGATAGTGTGTCTCTCTAACCCCTTAGAAAGAAGTGAAATGACTTAAAAAGTCAAGTGAATGCGTGCCAAAATGAAGCAAAAGAAGTGCTAAAGGGAAGGTGGAACCTACTTAGACTAAACATTTCCTACCCTGAACTAAAAGCCTTCACTATGTCTCCACAAAAGCCCTATATGATCTTGAGTTGAATGAAACTTACATTAGTGGTGACTCACATAAGGGGCAAGCATATGGTACTTAGTACAGGACTTGTGACTTTTCCTTGAGAGAGATGAGTGTATTTCCATTAACCTCGTTCTGAGTGCCACTATCCTAAAGGCGAGGTTTGCTTAGGGAGAGTTGAGGATGTGTGAGTTTGGGTTCCACAATGACCCAAGTAATAGAAAGAGTTTCTTTGATATGTCGAGTCAACTCTTGATACTCGTGTGTCGCACTAAATCCATGGTGTTTAAAAGAGTGAATGTTGTCAATGATTCATTTGAATTGAGCGCAATTGTTAATCCCAATTGATGCTAGATGAGGTCACTTTAGGTCGGCTGAATTTTCTTGGATTGACTCTCAAAGGGTGGGTCTTATTTTGTTTGCTTGAGGACAAGCAAAAGCTTAAGTTTGGGGGAGTTGATAACTAGGGATATTGATGTATTTTACACTCCTTCTTGCTTAAGTTTTGATAGAAATGTGTACAAAATAGTCCCAAAGGCTCATATGTTGTACTTGATTGCAGGGTTTGATCAACAAGGTGACAATTTGTCAAAAACCAGCTCAAAAAGGAGTGAAACATGCACAAGTACCAAGACCAAGGCCAAGCTCTATCAAACAGGGCCAGTGCGGCCGCACACCATTTTGTGCGGTCCGCAGAGATGAAGTTCAGAGAGCAGGCATTTTCAGGCAAACAAGCAATCCGTCCGCTGTCTATTTTGTGCGGACCACATTGCCTTCATTGCGGCCGCATTCGTCTTTGTGCGGTCCGCAAATTCAAGTTCAGAGAGATTCCATTTTGAGGAACCTTGCCAATGCGGTCTGCGGTCCATTTTATGCGGACCGCAATAGAAGCCACCGCAGCTGCGCTGCATTTTGTGCGATCTGCGGTGGCCAACTTCAGAGAGCAGATTAGTCAAGCCAAGAGCCTTAGTGCGACTGCACTAGCCCCACAGGGGCATTTTTGTCCAGAATTTTTAGCCTAGAATAAATGGTTTCTTTTCCCATTTTTGGTTATCAGATAGATTTTGGGATAGAGCTGCGCTCGTGAACTCCTCTCTTTTGCCATTTGAGTAATTTTAGCTTAGTTTCAACATTGAATCTTCAAGTTTTATCTAGTAATTATTTATTATGAGCTTTTCTTCATCTATTTCTTTGTTTTCTTCTATAATCATGAGTAGCTAGACCCATTAGCTAGGGTTGTGGCTCAACCCTAGTATGGGTAATTGATGGGTCTTGTGTTTTGATGCTTGATTATCTATGGGTGTTTGATATTTGGACTAATTTAGGGTTTTAATGTTGAATTAATGGTTGCAAACACTAGTTTATGCCTAGTAGACTTTGACTCTTCTTGAGAAAGAGAGCCTAAGTCCATGAAATTAGTCCAACAAGGAACTAGGGCATTGTCAAGAGATTGATAGCCCCAATTAAAAGGTTAAACCTAGAGATAGTAATACCTGACTTGAACCTCAATTACTTGCACAAATTTGCATACCTAATTGCTTTTGAGAAAGTCAATTCGGGCAAAATCACTCGAACTACCGAGAGGTAAAATTAAAACAAACAAGGTTTAGAGGTGCAGTTAGGAACAATTACACAACTCCCATTTAGATAGAAACTCAACTCCAATACGTAGCTCCCTGTGGAAATCGATCCCGACCTTCTCGGGTAAAAGTTGCTTCGACCTCTCTTGCTACTTAATAGTAGTATAGGGCTAGCCTCGATATGTCGCCTGATTATCAAAACTTGAACTGTATTCCCTTGTTCCCCAAGTAGGTGCCAGATTACCAAAAACTTGAATTGTATTCCCTTGTTCTCCAGGTGGGATTACCAAACTTTTTCCAGGTGGGCGCCTGATTACAAAAACTTGAACTATATTCCCTTGTTCTCCAGGTGGGCGCCTGATTTCAAAAACATGAATTGTATTCCCTTGTTCTCTAGGTAGGCACCTGATTACCAAAACATAAAATGTATTTCCGTGTTCTCCTGGTGGGCGCCTGAATTCCAAAACTTGAGCTGTATTCCCTTGTTCTCCAGGTGGGGGCCTGATTGCCAAAACTTGAACTGTATTCCTTTGTTCTCCAAGTGGGCGCCGGATTGCCAAAACTTGAACTGTATTCCCTTGTTCTCCAGCTGGGCGCCTGATTGCCAAAACTTGAGCTGTATTCCCTTTTTCTCCAGGTGGGCACCTCATTGTTAAAACTTGAACTGTATTCCCTTGTTCCCCAAGTGGGTGCCTGATTACCAAAAACTTGAATTGTATTCCCTTGTTCTCCAGGTGGACGCAGGATTGCCAAAACATGAAATGTATTCCCTTGTTCTCCAGGTGGGCGCCTGATTTGCCAAAACTTGAACTGTATTCCCTTGTCCTCCAGGTGGGCGCCTGATTGCCAAAACTTGAAATGTATTCCTTGTTCTCCAGGTGGGCGCCTGATTACAAAAATTTGAACTATATTCCCTTGTTCTCCAGGTGGGCGCTTGATTTCCAAAACTCGAATTGTATTCCCTTGTTCTCCAGGTGGGCGCCTGATTTCCAAAACTTGAACTGTATTCCCTTGTTCTCCAGGTGGGCGCCTGATTACCAAAATTTGAATTGTATTCCCTTATTCTCCAGGTGGGCGCTTGGTTGCTAAAACTTGAACTGTATTCACTTGTTCTGCAGGTGGGCGGCTGATTGCCAAAACTTGAGTTGTACTTTCTTGTTCTCTAGGTGGGAGCCTAATTACCAAAACTTGAACTGTATTCCCTTGTTCTCTAGGTGGGCGCCTGATTGCCAAAACTTGAACTGTATTCCCTTGTTCTCCAGGTGGGCGCCTGATTGCGCAAACTTAAACTGTATTCTTTTTTTCTCTAGGTGGGCGCCTGATTGCCAAAACTTGAACTGTATTCCCTTGTTCTCCAGGTGGGCACCTGATTGCCAAAAACTTGAAATGTATTCCTTTGTTCTCTAGGTGGGCGCCTGATTGCCAAAACTTGAGATGTATTCCCTTGATCTCCAGGTGGGCGCCTGATTGCCAAAACTTAAACTGTATTCCCTTGTTCTCCAAGTGGGCAACTGATTGCCAAAACTTAAACTGTATTCCCTTGTTCTCCAGGTGGGCGCCTGATAGCCAAAAACTTGAACTGTATTCCCTTGTTCTCTAGGTGGGCGCCTGATTGCCAAAACTTGAACTATATTCCTCTGTTCTCCAGGTGGGCTCTCGATTGCCAAAACTTGAACTGTATTCCCTTGTTCTTCAGGTGGGCGCCAGATTTTCAAAACATGAATTGTATTCCCTTGTTCTCCAGGTGGGTGCCTGATTGTTAAAACTTGAACTATCTTCCCTTATTCTCCATGTGGGCGCCTGATTGCCAAAACTTGAACTGTATTCCCTTGTTCTCCATGTGGGCGCCTGATTACCAAACCTTGATCTGTATTCCCTTGTTCTCCAGGTGGGTGCTTGATTTCCAAAATATGAACTGTATTCCCTTGTTCTCCAGGTGGGAGCCTGATTGTCAAATCTAGAACTGTATTCCATGACACTCCAGGTGGACGCCTGATTGCAAAAATTCAAAATATATTCCCTCGTTCTCCAGGTGGGCGCCTGATTACCATAACTTGAATTGTATTCCCTTGTTCTCCAGGTGGGCGCCTGAATTCCAAAACTTGAGTTGTATTCCCTTGTTTTCCAGGTGGGTGTCTAATTATCAAAACTTGAACTATATTTCCTTGTTCTCTAGGTGGGCTCCTGATTGCCAAAATTTGAACTGCATTCCCTAGATCTCTAGGTGGGCACCTGATTACCATAACTTGAACTGTATTTCCTTGTTCTCCAGGTGGGCGCCTGAATTCCAAAACTTGAGCTATATTCCCTTGTTCTTCAGGTAGGACCTGATTGCCAAAACTTGAACTATATTCCCTTGTTCTCCAGTTGGGCGCCTGATTACAAAACTTGAACTGTATTCCCTTGTTCTCCAGGTGGGCACTTGATTGCCAAAACGTGTACTGTATTCCCTTTTTCTCTAGGTGGGCTCCTGATTGTAAAAACTTGAACTATATTCCTGTGTTCCCCAGTTGGGCGCCTAATTACCAAACACTTGACCTGTATTCCCTTGTTCTCCAGGTGGGCACTTGATAGCCAAAACATGGACTGTATTCCCTTGTTCTCCAAGTGGGCGTCTGATTTGCCAAAACTTGAACTGTATTCCCTTGTTCTCCAGGTGGGCTCCTGATTGCCAAAACTTGAGCTGTATTTTTTTGTTCTCTAGGTGGGCGCCTGAATTCCAAAACATGAGTTGTATTCCCTTGTTCTCCAGGTAGGCGCCTGATTGCCAAAACTTGAACTGTATTCCCTTGTTCTCCAGGTGGGCGCCTGATTGCCAAAACTTGAATTGTACTCCGTTGTTCTCCAGGTGGGCGCCTGATTGCCAAAACTTGAGTGTTATTCCCTTGTTCTCCAGGTGGGCACCTGATTGTGAAAACTTGAACTGTATTCCCTTTTCCCAAGGTGAGCGCCTGATTACCAAAAACTTGAACTGTATTCCCCTGTTCTCCAGGTTGACGCTTGATAGCCAAAACTTGAAATGTATTCCCTTGTTCTCTAGGTGGCCGCCGGATTGCCAAAACTTGAACTGTATTCCCTTGTTCTCTAGGTGGGCGTCTGATTGCCAAAACTTGAGCTATATTCCCTTGTTCTCCAGGTGGGCACCTGATTGTCAAAACTTGAACTGTATTCCCTTGTTCCCCAGGTGGGTGCCTGATTACCAAAAACTTGAACTGCATTCCCTTGTTCTCCAGGTGGACGCCTAATTTCCAAAACTTTAAATGTATTCCCTTGTCCTCTAGGTGGGCGCCTGATTTGCCAAAACTTGAACTGTATTCCCTTGTCCTCCAGGTGGGCGCCTGATTGCCAAAACTTGAAATGTATTCCCCTGTTCTCCAGGTGGGCGCCTGATTACAAAAACTTGAACTATATTCCCTTATTCTCCAGGTGGGCACCTGATTGCCAAAACTCGAACTGTATTCTCTTGTTCTCCAGGTGGGCGCCTGATTGGCAAAACTTGAACTGTATTCCCTTGTTCTCCAGGTAGGCGCCTTATTACAAAAATTTGAACTGTATTACCTTATTCTCCAGGTGGGCTCTTGGTTTCTAAAACTTGAACTGTATTCCTTTGTTTTCCAGGTGGGCACCTGACTGCGAAAACTTGAGTTGTATTTGCTTGTTCTCTAGGTGGGCGCCTAATTACTAAAAGTTGAATTGTATTCCCTCATTCTCCAGGTGGGCGCCTGATTACCAAAACTTGAATTGTATTCCCTTGTTTTCTAAGTGGGCACCTAATTGCCCAAACATAAACTGTATTCCCTTGTTCTCCAGGTGGGCGCCTGATTGCCAAAATTTAAACTGCATTCCCTTATTCTCCAGGTGGGTGCCTAATTGCCAAAATAAAAACTGTATTCTCTTGTTCTCCAAGTGGGCACCTGATTGCCAAAACATAAACTGTATTCCCTTGTTCTCCAGGTGGGCGCCTGATTGCCAAAACTTGAACAATATTCCCTTGTTCTCTAGGTGGACGCCTGATTGCCAAAACTTGAGATGTATTCCCTTGATCTCCAGGTGGGCGCCTGATTGCCAAAACTTAAACTGTATTCCCTTGTTCTCCAAGTGGGCACCTGATTGCCAAAACATAAATTGTATTCCCTTGTTCTCCAGGTGGGTGCCTGATTGCCAAAACTTGAACAATATTCCCTTGTTCTCCAGGTGGGCGTCCGATTGCCAAAACTTGAACTGTATTCCCTTGTTCTCCAAGTGGGCGCCAGATTTCCAAAATATGAACTGTATTCCCTTGTTCTCCAGGTGGGTGCCTGATTGTCAAAACTTGAATTGTATTCCCTTGTTCTCTAGGTGGGCGCCTGATTTCCAAAACTTGAACTATATTCCCTTGTTCTCTAGGTGGGCGTCTGATTGCCAAAACATGAACTGTATTCCCTTGTTCTCTAGGTAGGCGCCTGATTACCAAAACTTGATCTGTATACCCTTGTTCTCCATGTGGGTGCCTGATTTCCAAATAATGAACTGTATTCCCTTGTTCTCTAGGTTGGCGCCTGATTGTCAAAACTTGAATTGTATTCCCTTGTTCTACAGATGGACGCTTGATTGCAAAAATTCGAACTGTATTTCCTCGTTCTCCAGGTGGGCGCCTGATTACCATAACTTGAATTGTATTCCCTTATTCTCCAACTGGGCGCCTGAATTCCAAAACTTGAGTTGTATTCCCTTGTTATCCAGGTAGGTTCCTAATTGTCAAAACTTGAACTATATTCCCTTGTTCTCTAGGTGGGCGCCTGAATGCCAAAATTTGAATTGTATTCCCTCGTTCTCCAGGTGGGCGCCTGATTACCATAACTTGAACTGTATTCCCTTGTTCTCCAGGTGGGATCCTGAATTCCAAAACTTGAGTTGTATTCCCTTGTTCTCCAGGTGGGCGCCTGACTGCCAAAAGTTGAACTGTATTCCCTTGTTCTCCAGGTGGGCGCATAATTGCCAAAACTTGAACTGTATTTCCTTGTTCTCCAGGTGGGCGCTTGATTGCCAAAACTTGAACTGTATTTCCTTGTTCAATAGGTGGGCATCTGATTTGTCAAAACTTGAACTGTATTCTCTTGTTCTCCAGGTGGACGCCTGATTGCCAAAACTTGAGTTGTATTCCCTTGTTCTCTAGGTGGGCGCCTAATTACCAAAACTTGAAATGTAATCCCTTTTTCTCCAGGTGGGCGCCTGATTGCCATAACTTGAACTGTATTCCATTATTCTCTAGGTGGGCGTCTGATTACCAAAACTTGAACTATATTCCCTTATTCTCCAGGTAGACGCATGATTGCCAAAACTTGAACTGTATTCCCTTGTTCTCTAGGTGGGCGCCTGATTGCCAAAACTTGAACTGTATTCTCTAGTTCTCCTGGTGTGCGCCAGATTACCAAAATTTGAATTGTATTCCGTTGTTCTCGAGGTGGGCACTTGGTTGCTAAAACTTGAATTGTATTCTCTTATTCTCCAGGTTGGCGCCTGATTGTCAAAACTTGAGTTGTATTTCTTTGTTCTCCAGGTGGGCATCTGATTGACAAAAATTGAGTAGTATTCCCTTGTTCTCCAGGTGGGCGCATGATTGCCAAAACTTATACTGTATTCCCTTGTTCTCCAAGTGGGCACCAGATTGCCAAAACATAAACTGTATTCCCTTGTTCTCCAGGTGGGCGCCTGATTGCCAAAAACTTGAATTGTATTCCCGTGTTCTCCAGGTGGGCGCCTGATTTCCAAAATATGAACTATATTCCCTAGTTCTCCAGGTGGGCGCCCGATTTCCAAAACTTAAACTGTATTCCCTTGTTCTCCTGGTGGGCGCCAGATTTCCAAAACATGAATTGTATTCCCTTATTCTCCAAGTGGGTGCCTGATTGTCAATACTTGAACTGTATTCCCTTGTTCTCTAGGTGGGCACCTGATTACTAAAACTTGAACTATATTCCCTTGTTCTCTCGGTGGGCGTCTGATTGCCAAAACTTGAACTATATTCCCTTGTTCTCCAGGTGGGCGCCTGATTACCAAAACTTGATATGTATTCCCTTGTTCTCCAGATGGGCGCCTGATTTCAAAACCATGAACTGTATTCCCTTGTTCTCCAGGTGGGCGCCTGATTGTCAAAACTTAATCTGTATTCCCTTGTTCTCCAGGTGGACGCCTGATTGCAAAAATTCAAACTGTATTCCTTTTTTCTCCAGTTTGGCGCCTGATTGCCAAAGCTTGAACTGTAATCCCTTGTTTTCCAGGTGGGCTCCTGATTGCCAAAACTAGAGTTGTATTCCCTTGTTCTCTAGGTGGGCGCCTAATTACCAAAACTTGAAATGTATTCCCTTGTTCTACAGGTGGGAACCTGATTGCCAAAACCTGAACTGTATTCCTTTGTTCTCCAGGTGGGCGCCTGATTGCCAAAACTTGAACTGTATTCCCTTGTTCTTAGGTGGGCTCCTTATTGCCAAAACTTGAGCTATATTCCCTTGTTCTCTAGGTGGGCGCCTGATTCCCAAAAACTTGAACTTTATTCCCTTTTTCTCCAGGTGGGCGCCTGATTGCCAACACTTGAACTGTATTCCTTTGTTCGCCAGGTGGGCGTCTGATTAACAAAACTTGAACTATATTCCCTTATTCTCCAGGTAGGCACATGATTGCCAAAACTTGAACTGTATTCCCTCGTTCTCCAGGTGGGCGCCTGATTACCATAACTTGAACTGTATTCCCTTGTTCTCCAGGTGGGATCCTGAATTCCAAAACTTGAGCTGTATTCCCTTGTTCTCCAGGTGGGCGCCTGACTGCCAAAAGTTGAACTGTATTCCCTTGTTCTCTAGGTGGGCGCCTGATTCCCAAAAACTTGAACTTTATTCCCTTTTTCTCCAGGTGGGCGCCTGATTGCCAACACTTGAACTGTATTCCTTTGTTCTCCAGGTGGGCGTCTGATTAACAAAACTTGAACTATATTCCCTTATTCTCCAGGTAGGCACATGATTGCCAAAACTTGAACTGTATTCCCTTGTTCTCCAGGTGGGCGCCTGATTGCCAAAACTTGAAATGTATTCTCTTGTTCTACAGGTGGGCGCCAGATTACCAAAATTTGAACTATATTCCATTGTTCTCCAGGTGGGCGCTTGGTTGCTAAAACTTGAATTATATTCCCTTGTTCTCCATGTTGGCGCCTGATTGCCAAAACTTGAGTTGTATTCCCTTGTTCTCTAGGTGGGCGCCTAATTACCAAAACTTGAAATGTATTCTCTTGTTCTCCAAGTGGGCACCTGATTGCCAAAAATTGAACTGTATTCCCTTGTTCTCCAGGTGGGCGCCTTATTGCCAAAACTTGAGCTATATTCCCATGTTTTCTAGGAGGGCTCCTGATTCCCAAAAACTTGAACTGTATTCCCTTTTTCTCCAGGTGGGCGCTTGACTACCAAAACATGAAATATATTCCCTTGTTCTCCAGGTGGGCATCTGATTACCAAAACTTGAACTATATTCCTTTATTCTCCAGGTAGGCGCATGATTGCCAAAACTTGAACTGTATTCCTTTGTTCTCCAGGTGGGCACCTGATTGCCAAAACTTGAAATGTATTCTCTTGTTCTACAGGTGGGCGCCATATTACAAAAATTTGAACTATATTCCGTTGTTCTCCAGGTGGGCGCTTGGTTGCTAAAACTTGAATTATATTCCCTTGTTCTCCAGGTTGGCGCCTGATTGCCAAAACTTGAGTTGTACTCCCTTGTTCTCTAGGTGGGCGCCTAATTGCCAAAACATGAAATGTATTCCCTTGTTCTCCAAGTGGGCACCTGATTGCCAAAAATTGAACTGTATTCCCTTGTTCTCCAGCTGGGCGTCTGATTGCCAAAACTTGAGTTGTATTCCCATGTTCTCTAGGTGGGCTCCTGATTCCCAAAAACTTGAACTGTATTCCCTTTTTCTCCAGGTGGGCGCTTGACTACCAAAACATGAAATATATTCCCTTGTTCTCCAGGTGGGCATCTGATTACCAAAACTTGAACTATATTCCCTTATTCTCTAGGTTGGCGCATGATTGCCAAAACTTGAATTGTATTCCCTTGTTCTCCAGGTGGGCACCTGATTGCCAAAACTTGAATTGTATTCTCTTTTTCTCCATGTGGGCGCCAGATTACCAAAACTTGAAATGTATTCCCTTGTTCTCCAGGTGGGCACCTGATTGCCAAAATTTGAACTATATTCCCTTGTTCTCTAGGTGGGCGCCTGATTGCCAAAACTTGAACTATATTCCCTTGTTCTCCAGTTGGGCGCTTGATTACCAAAACATAAACTGTATTCCCTTGTTCTCCAGGTGGGCGCCTGATTGCCAAAACTTGAACTATATTCCCTTGTTCTCCAGGTGGGCGCCTGATTACCAAAACTTGATCTGTATTCCCTTGTTCTCCAGATGGGCGCCTGATTTCAAAACCATGAACTGTATTCCCTTGTTCTCCAGGTGGGCACCTGATTGTCAAAACTTAATCTATATTCCCTTGTTCTCCAGGTGGACGCCTGATTGCAAAAATTAAAACTGTATTCCCTTTTTCTCCAGTTTGGCGCCTGATTACCTAAACTTAAACTATATTCCCTTGTTTTCAAGGTGTGCGCCTGATAAGCCAAAACTTGAACTGTATTCCCTTGTTCTCCCGGTGGGCGTCTGATTATCAAAACTTGAACTATATTCCCTTGTTCTCCAGGTGGGCGCCTGATTGCCCAAACTTGAACAGTAATCCCTTGTTTTCCAGGTGGGCGCCTGATTGCCAAAAGTAGAGTCGTATTCCCTTGTTCTCTAGGTGGGCGCCTAACTACCAAAACTTGAAATGTATTCCCTTGTTCTCCAGGTGGGCACCTGATTGCCAAAACCTGAACTGTATTCCTTTTTTCTCCAAGTGGGCGCCTGATTGCCAAAACTTGAACTGTATTCCCTTGTTCTCCAGGAGGGCACCTGATTGCCAAAACTTAAACTGTATTCCCTTGTTCTCCAGGTGGGCTCTTGATTGCCAAAAACTTGAAATGTATTCCCTCGTTCTCCAGGTGGGCGCCTAATTTCCAAAACTTGAGATGTATTCCTTTGTTCTCTAGGTGGGTGCCTGATTGCCAAAACTTGAACTGTATTCCCTTGTTCTCCAGTTGGGCGCTTGATTGCCAAAACATAAACAGTATTCCCTTGTTCTCCAGGTGGGCGCCTGATTGCCAAAACTTGAACTGTATTACCTTGTACTCCAGGTGGGTGCCTAATTGCCAAAAACTTGAACTGTATTCCCGTGTTCTCCAGGTGAGCGCCAGATTGCAAAAACTTGAACTATATTCCCTTGTTCTCCAGGTGGGCGCCTGATTGCCAAAACTTGAACTGTATTACCTTGTACTCCAGGTGGTCGCCAGATTTCCAAAACATGAACTGTATTCCCTTGTTCTCTAGGTGGGTGCCTGATTACCAAAACTTGAACTATATTCTCTTGTTCTCTAGGTGGGCGTCTGATTGCCAAAACTTGAACTGTATTCCCTTATTCTCCAGGTGGGCACCTGATTACCAAAACTTGAACTATATTCCCTTGTTCTCCAGGTGGGCGCCTGATTGCCAAAATTGAACTGTATTACCTTGTACTCCAGGTGGGCGCCTAATTGCCAAAAACTTGAACTGTATTCCCGTGTTCTCCAGGTGAGCGCCAGATTGCAAAAACTTGAACTATATTCCCTTGTTCTCCAGGTGGGCGCCTGATTGCCAAAACTTGAACTGTATTACCTTGTACTCCAGGTGGTCGCCAGATTTCCAAAACATGAACTGTATTCCCTTGTTCTCTAGGTGGGTGCCTGATTACCAAAACTTGAACTATATTCTCTTGTTCTCTAGGTGGGCGTCTGATTGCCAAAACTTGAACTGTATTCCCTTATTCTCCAGGTGGGCACCTGATTACCAAAACTTGATCTGTATTCCCTTGTTCTCCATGTGGGCACCTGATTTCCAAATCATGAACAGTATTCCCTTGTTCTCCAGGTGGGCGCCTGATTGTCAAAATTTGAACTGTATTCCCTTGTTCTCCAGGTGGACGCGTGATTGCAAAAATTTGAACTGTATTCCCTCGTTCTCCAGGTGGGTGCCTGATTACCATAACTTGAATTGTATTCCCTTGTTCTCCAGGTAGCCGCCTGAATTCCAAAACTTGAGTTGTATTCCCTTGTTTTCCAGGTGGGTGCCTAATTGTCAAAATTTGAACTATATTCCCTTGTTCTCTAGGTGGGCGCCTGATTGCCAAAACTCGAACTGTATTCCCTCGTTCTCCAGGTGGGTGCCTGATTACCATAACTTGAACTGTATTCCCTTGTTCTCCAGGTGGGCGTCTGATTTGCCAAAACATGAACTATATTCCCTTGTTCTCCAAGTGGGCGCCTTATTGCCAAAACTTGAGCTATATTCCCTTGTTCTCTAGGTGGGCGCCTAATTGCCAAAACTTGAACTGTATTCCCTTGTTCTCTAGGTGGGCGCCTGATTGCCTAAATTTGTGTTGTATTCCCTTTTTCTCCAGGTGGGCGCCTGATTGTCAAAACATGAACTATATTCCCTTGTTCCCTAGGTGGGCGCCTAATTACCAAAAACTTGAACTGTATTCCCTTGTTCTCCAGGTGGGCTCCTGATTTCCAAAACTTGAACTGTATTCCCTTGTTCTTCAGGTGGGCGTCTGATTTGCCAAAACTTGAACTATATTCCCTTGTTCTCCAAGTGGGCGCCTTATTTCCAAAACTTGAGCTATATTCCCTTATTTTCTAGGTGGGCGCCTGATTCCCAAAAACTTGAACTTTATTCCCTTTTTCTCCAGGTGGGCGCCTGATTGCCAATACTTGAACTATATTCCTTTGTTCTCCAGGTGGGCGTCTGATTAACAAAACTTGAACTATATTCCCTTATTCTCCATGTAGGCACATGATTGCCAAAACTTGAACTGTATTCCCTTGTTCTCCAGGTGGGCGCCTGATTGCCAAAACTTGAAATGTATTCTCTTGTTCTACAGGTGGGCGCCAGATTACCAAAATTTGAACTATATTCCGTTGTTATCCAGGTGGGCGCTTGGTTGCTAAAACTTGAATTATATTCCCTTGTTCTCCAGGTTGGCGCCTGATTGCCAAAACTTGAGTTGTATTCCCTTGTTCTCTAGGTGGGCTCCTAATTACCAAAACTTGAAATGTATTCCCTTGTTCTCCAAGTGGGCACCTGATTGCCAAAAATTGAACTGTATTCCCTTGTTCTCCAGGTGAGCGTCTGATTGCCAAAACTTGAGTTATATTCCCATGTTCTCTAGGTGGGCTCCTGATTCCCAAAAACTTGAACTGTATTCCCTTTTTCTCTAGGTGGGCGCTTGATTACCAAAACATGAAATATATTCCCTTGTTCTCCAGGTGGGAATCTGATTACCAAAACTTGAACTATATTCCCTTATTCTCCAGGTAGGCGTATGATTGCCAAAACTTGAACTGTATTCCCTTGTTCTCCAGGTGGGCACCTGATTGTCAAAACTTGAATTGTATTCTCTTTTTCTCCATGTGGGCGCCAGATTAACAAAACTTGAAATGTATTCCCTTGTTCTCCAGGTGGGCACCTGATTTCCAAAACTTGAACTATATTCCCTTGTTCTCTAGGTGGGCGCCTGATTGCCAAAACTTGAACTGTATTCCCTTGTTCTCCAGTTGGGCGCTTGATTACCAAAACATAAACTGTATTCCCTTGTTCTCCAGGTGGGCGCCTGATTGCCAAAACTTGAACTGTATTCCCTTGTTATCCAGGTGGGCGCCTGATTGCCAAAAACTTGAAATGTATTCCTTTGTTCTCCAGGTGGGTGCCTAATTGCCAAAAGTTAAACTGTATTCCCTTGTTCTCCAGGTTGGCGCCTGACTGCCAAAAACTTGAACTGTATTCCCTTGTTCTCCAAGTGGGCGCCCGATTGCCAAAACTTGAACTATATTCCCTTGTTCTCCAGGTGGGCGCCAGATTTCCAAAACATGAACTGTATTCCCTTGTTCTCCATGTGGGTGCCTAATTGTCAAAACTTGAACTGTATTCCCTTGCTCTCTAGGTGGGAGCCTGATTACCAAAACTTAAACTATATTCCCTTGTTCTCTAGGTGGGCGTCTAATTGCCAAAACTTGAACTGTATTCCCTTATTCTCCACGTGGGCGTCTGATTGCCAAAACTTGAGTTGTATTCCCATGTTCTCTAGGTGGGCTCCTGATTCCCAAAAACTTGAACTGTATTCCATTTTTCTCCAGTTGGGCGCTTGATTGCCAAAACATGAACTATATTCCCTTGTTCTCCAGGTGGGCACCTGATTTGCCAAAACTTGAACTATATTCCCTTGTTCTCCAGGTGGGCATCTGATTACGAAAACTTGAACTATATTCTCTTATTCTCCAGGTAGGCGCATGATTGCCAAAACTTGAACTGTATTCCATTGTTCTCCAGGTGGGCGCCTGATTGCCAAAACTTGAACTGTATTCTCTTATTCTCCATGTGGTCGCCAGATTATCAAAACTTGAAATGTATTCCCTTGTTCTCCAGGTGGGCACCTGATTGCCAAAACTTGAACTGTATTCCCTTGTTCTCCAAGTGGGCGCCCGATTGCCAAAACTTGAACTATATTCCCTTGTTCTCCAGGTGGGCGCCAGATTTCCAAAACATGAACTGTATTCCCTTGTTCTCCAGGTGGGTGCCTGATTGTCAAAACTTGAACTGTATTCCCTTGTTCTCTAGGTGGGCGCCTGATTACCAAAACTTGAACTATATTCCCTTGTTCTCTAGGTGGGCGTCTAATTTCCAAAACTTGAATTGTATTCCCTTGTTCTCCAGGTGGGCGCCTGATTACCAAAACTTGATCTGTATTCCCTTGTTCTCCACGTGGGCATCTGATTGCAAAAACTTGAGTTGTATTCCCATGTTCTCTAGGTCGGCTCCTGATTCCCAAAAACTTGAACTGTATTCCCTTTTTCTCCAGGTGGGCGCTTGATTTCCAAAACATGAACTATATTCCCTTGTTCTCCAGGTGGGCACCTGATTTGCCAAAACTTGAACTATATTCCCTTGTTCTCCAGGTGGGCATCTGATTACCAAAACTTGAACTATATTCCTTATTCTCCAGGTAGGCACATGATTGCCAAAACTTGAACTGTATTCCCTTGTTCTCCAGGTGGGCGCCTGATTGCCAAAACTTGAACTGTATTCTCTTATTCTCCATGTGGGCGCCAGATTACCAAAACTTGAAATGTATTCCCTTGTTCTCCAGGTGGGCACCTGATTGCCAAAACTTGAACTATATTCCCTTGTTCTCTAGGTGGGCGCCTGATTGCCAAAACTTGAACTGTATTCCCTTGTTCTCCAGGTGGGCGCTTGATTGCCAAAACATAAACTGTATTCCCTTGTTCTCCAGGTGGGCGCCTGATTACCAAAACTTGAACTGTATTCCCTTGTTCTCCAGGTGGGCGCCTGATTGCCAAAAACTTGAAATGTATTCCCTTGTTCTCCAGGTGGGCGCCTAATTGCCAAAAGTTAAATTGTTTTCCCTTGTTCTCCAGGTTAGCGCCTGACTGCCAAAAACTTAAACTGTATTCCCTTGTTCTCCAAGTGGGCGCCCGATTTCCAAAACATGAACTATATTCCCTTGTTCTCCAGGTGGGAGCAAGATTTCCAAAACATGATCTGTATTCCCTTGTTCTCCAGGTGGGTGCCTGATTGTCAAAACTTGAACTGTATTCCCTTGTTCTCTAGGTAGGCGCCTGATTACCAAAACATGAACTATATTCCCTTGTTCTCTAGGTGGCCGTCTAATTGCCAAAACTTGAACTGTATTCCCTTGTTCTCCAGGTAGGCGCCTGATTACCAAAACTTGATCTGTGTTCCCTTGTTCTCCAGGTGGGCGCCTGATTTCAAAACCATGAACTGTATTCCCTTGATCTCCAGGTGGGCGCCTGATTGTCAAAACTTAATTTGTATTCCCTTGTTCTCCAAGTGGACGCCTGATTGCAAAAATTCAAACTGTATTCTCTCGTTCTCCATATGGGCGCCTGATTACCATAACTTGAATTGTATTCCCTTGTTCTCCAGATAGGCGTCTGAATTCCAAAATATGAGCTGTATTCCCTTGTTTTCCAGGTGGGTGCCTAATTGTCAAAACTTGAACTGTATTCCCTTGTTCTCCAGGTGGGCGCCTGAATTCCAAAACTTGAGCTGTATTCCCGTGTTCTCCGGGTGGGTGCCTGATCGCCAAAACTTGAACTGTATTCCCTTGTTCTCCAGGTGGGCGCCTAATTGCCAAAACTTGAACTGTATTCCCTTGTTCTCCAGGTGGGCGCCTGATTGCCTAAACTTGAGCTGTATCCCCTTTTTCTCCAGGTGGGCGCCTGATTGTCAAAACTTGAACTGTATTCCTTTGTTCCCCAGGAGGGTGCCTAATTACAAAAAACTTGAATTGTATTCCCTTCTTCTCCAGGTGGGCGCCTGATTGCCAAAACTTGAACTGTATTCCCTTGTTCTCCAGGTGGGCGTCTGATTTGCCAAAACATGAACTGTATTCCCTTGTTCTCCAAGTGGGCGCCTGATTTCCAAAACTTAATTTGTATTCCCTTGTTCTCTAGGTGGGCGCTTGATTCCCAAAAACTTGAACTGTATTCCCTTTTTCTCCAGGTGGGCGCCTGATTGCCAAAACTTGAACTGTATTCCCTTGTTCTCCAGGTGGGCGTCTGATTACCAAAACTTGAACTGTATTCCCTTATTCTCCAGGTAGGCGCATGATTGCCAAAACTTGAACTGTATTCCGTTATTCTCCAGGTGGGCACCTGATTGCCAAAACTTGAACTGTATTCTCTTGTTCTCCAGGTGGGCGCCAGATTACCAAAATTTGAACTGTATTTCGTTGTTCTCTAGCTGGGCGCTTGGTTGCTAAAACTTGAATTATATTCCCTTGTTCTCCAGGTTGGCGCCTGATTGCCAAAACTTGAGTTGTATTCCCTTTGTTATCTAGGTGGGCGCCTAATTGCCAAAACTTGAAATGTATTCCCTTGTTCTCCAGGTGGGCGCCTCATTTCCAAAACTTGAACTGTATTCTCTTGTTCTCCAGGTGGGCGCCTGATTGCCAAAACTTGAGCTTTATTCCCTTTCTCTCCAGGTGGGCGCTTGATTGCCAAAAACGTGAACTATATTCCCTTGTTCTCCAGGTAGGCGCCTGAATTCCAAAATATGAGCTGTATTCCCTTGTTTTCCAGGTGGGTGCCTAATTGTCAAAACTTGAACTATATTCCCTCGTTCTCTAGGTGGGCGCCTGATTACCATAACTTGAACTGTATTCCCTTGTTCTCCAGGAGGGCGCCTGAATTCCAAAACTTGAGCTGTATTCCCGTGTTCTCCAGGTGGGTGCCTGATTGCCAAAACTTGAACTGTATTCCCTTGATCTCCAGGTGGGCGCCTGATTGTCAAAACTTAATTTGTATTCCCTTGTTCTCCAGGTGGACGCCTGATTGCAAAAATTCAAACTGTATTCTCTCGTTCTCCATGTGGGCGCCTGATTACCATAACTTGAATTGTATTCCCTTGTTCTCCAGATAGGCGCCTAAATTCCAAAATATGAGCTGTATTCCCTTGTTTTCCAGGTGGGTGCCTAATTGTCAAAACTTGAACTATATTTCCTTGTTCTCTAGGTGGGCGCCTGATTTCCAAAATTCGAATTGTATTCCCTCGTTCTCTGGGTGGGCGCCTCATTACCATAACTTGAATTGTATTCCCTTGTTCTCCAGTTGGGCGCCTGAATTCCAAAACTTGAGCTGTATTCCCGTGTTCTCCGGGTGGGTGCCTGATTACCAAAACTTGAACTGTATTCCCTTGTTCTCCAGGTGGGCGCCTAATTGCCAAAACTTGAACTGTATTCCCTTGTTCTCCAGGTGGATGCCTGATTGCCTAAACTTGAGCTGTATCCCCTTTTTCTCTAGGTGGGCGCCTGATTGTCAAAACTTGAACTGTATTCCTTTGTTCCCCAGGAGTGTGCCTAATTACAAAAAACTTGAATTGTATATTCCTTGTTCTCCAGGTTGGTGCCTGATTGCCAAAACTTGAACTGTATTCCCTTGTACTCCAGGTGGGCATCTGATTTGCCAAAACTTGAACTGTATTCCCTTGTTCTCCAAGTGGGCGCCTGATTTCCAAAACTTGATTTGTATTCCCTTGTTCTCTAGGTGGGCGCCTGATTCCCAAAAACTTGAACTGTATTCCTTTTTCTCCAGGTGGGCGCCTGATTGCCAAAACTTGAACTGTATTCCCTTGTTCTCCAGGTGGGCGTCTGATTACCAAAACTTGAACTATATTCCCTTATTCTCCAGGTTGGCGCATGACTGCCAAAACTTGAACTGTATTCCCTTATTCTCCAGGTGGGCGCCTGATTGCCAAAACTTGAACTGTATTCTCTTGTTCTCCAGGTGGGCGCCAGATTACCAAAATTTGAACTGTATTCCGTTGTTCTCTAGCTGGGCGCTTGGTTTCTAAAACTTGAATTATATTCCTTGTTCTCCAGGTTGGTGCCTGATTGCCAAAACTTGAGTTGTATTCCCTTGTTCTCTAGGTGGGCACCTAATTGCCAAAACTTGAAATGTATTCCCTTGTTTTCCAGGTGGGCACCTCATTGCCAAAACTTGAACTGTATTCTCCTATTCTCCAGGTGGGCGCCTGATTGCCAAAAACTTGTACTATATTCCCTTGTTCTCCAGGTAGGCGCCTGATTTTGCCAAAACTTGAACTATATTCCCTTGTTCTCCAGGTGGACGTCTGATTACCAAAACTTGAACTACATTCCCTTGTTCTCCAGGTGGGCACCTGATTGCCCAAACTTGAACTGTATTCCCTTGTTCTCTAGGTGGGCGTCTGATTGCCAGAACTTGAACTGTATTCCCTTGTTCTCCAGGTGGGCGCCTGATTGCCAAAAAGTCAAATTGTATTTCCTTGTTCTCCAGGTGGGCGCCTGATTACCATAACTTGGGATGTATTCCCTTGTTCTCCAGGTGGGCGCCTGATTGCCAAAACTTAACCTGTATTCCCTTGTTTTCCAAGTGGGCACCTGATTGCCAAAACTTAAACTGTATTCCCTTATTCTCCAGGTGGGCGCTTGATTGCCAAAACTTGAAATGTATTCCCTTGTTCTCCAGGTGGGCGCCTGATTGCCAAAAACTTGATCTGTATTCCCTTGTTATCCAGGTGGGTGTCTGCCATTACAACAAAACAGACAAAACAAAAGAAACTTTTCTACCCCAGTTTGGTACTGGGAACATCTGTGAGTGTTAATAGAATCTTGTTATCAGAAGAGCTATAAGAATTTAAAAGCTAAATCCCGTTATCTAGGAGGGCCCTGAAAACTTCAAATTAAATCTCATCTTAAGAATGACAACTTTAAAGCTAAATCATGTTTCCTAAAGGTAGACTTACACTAAATCTCGTTATTTATGAAGGTCTTGAAGTTTAACTAGGTCCCATTATTTAGGAGGGTCCTGAGAATCTTTTAAAAATTAAATCTCATTATCCAGGAGGGCCCTGAAAATTTCAAACTAAATCCCATTATCCAGGAGGGCCCTGAAAATTTACGGTCGAACCTGTCCAGTACATGCTTTCCTCTCGAAGGGTTCTTCCGGAACAAACAAAATTTTATGCCCATGTTTCAATCAAAGAAAATTTTATTAGTTGAACATATGGTGGTTAGTTTGCAGCATTCTGTCTGAAGGTGGCCTTTCCACTACCGTGCTTTGTTCTAACTGGTTGTTTTGAACTGGCCAAGAATTGTTTGACTTTCTAACTGAATTTCAACCACAGGATCCTGAATGACCCGAGTGCTCTGCACTCAACCCGCTGTTTTACATTTCTATCCTTTCCACCTGAACCTCTGTATCTTCCACAAAATTCACAAATCACTCGACTAATGGAACTTTCACTAACACCTTATTTTCCATTTTGCATCATGTTATTTGTGGTATGTTTTAGCCGCACTTTGTTTTGTGCAATTTGGAAGTTGGTAGTAAGCTTTGAAATCCTTTCTTACTTGCTTAAACAAGGCTGCCATTGGAAAAGCCTTAGAGCGATAAATCCAAAGAAATGAAATGCAATGACTTCGAGGGTTAGGAATAAAGAAGAAAATTCGAAATAGGATGATTGTTTGAGGGAGAAAAGGAAAAGAGACTTATCTGAGTGAGGCGGCTGGCACCAATGATCATGACATGCATTTTGGATTAATCAGCCCAGCCTATTCAACCAATCACCTTCCAGTTGTAATACTTTATGCCTCGAGATTTCCATATTCCAATCTCTTTGCAAAGTCACCAACCTTGTTCAGCTTGCGGCGCCTTGAAGGGTTTTTGCCAACAAACCTCTCTCATTTGTTCATCTCTCAACTCACTGTCGCCTCATGGTGCCCGTGCAGGTTTTCACGGATAAGACTCTCTCATTTTGGTTTCTCTCATCTTTCCATCACCCTACGGTGCCCGCAAGGGTTTTCACCAATAGTACTCTCTCATTTTCTCATTTCCCTTATGCAGAATGGATTGTTGCCCCTGATGCGAACCGTACCTCTACCTCACTTGACTTGGCATTCTCAAATATTGATCGGAAGGTCTTTCTTTGGACTGCAATGTGGGCTTTTGGATGGGGTTAGAAAGAATGAATAAAGGCTCAAAACAACTAGAATAAGTTCAGAATTACAAATTTTAGAATCAGATCTTTTACAGAACCACAACTTCTGCCCCAGTTTCTTTGCCTGGGGACTTATGAGTTTTTATTTTGATAGGACCGAACCGTGAGACTGCCTACATATCCTTAAAAGGAAACAGGTCGAACGTAGTTCATGTTATAGGAATTGCTTTGTTGTTGTTACTTTTCTCTTTTTCTTTTTCTTTCTTTTTTTTCTTTTCTTCCTTTTTTTTCTTTTTTTCACTCTTTTCCATTCCTTTCTTTCTCTTTTTCTCTTCTTTTTTCCTTTTTCCTCTTTATTTACCTTTTGTGTCCATATTTTTGAACTTTAATACTGATTCCAAAAGAGGGGTATGAAAGAAAATAAATAAGGCTCAAAGGGGTAACAAAGGATAAAGTGTTTAGATAGCAGAATAAAATGCCTTCGTCATTCCAATCTTCAAAACATGCCAAGTACAAACAACAATTAGACAAACCAAAGAAATTATACATAGTATCTTTTGACCGCATTAAAATTGATAGACATATCTGCACATTTGCCTTCAATATCTGTTAAATATAAAGCATCATTGGACAACACTCTTATTACAATAAACGGCCCCTACCAATTTGGGGCGAACTTGCCTTTCGCTTCACCCTGATGTGGAAGGATGTGTTTCAATACCTGCTGACCCACTTCAAATTTCTGGGGACACACCTTCTTGATGTATGCTCTTGCCATTCTCTTTTGATACAACTGGCCATGACACATTGTTGCCAGTCTTTTCTCGTCAATCAGACTTAATTGCTCCAAACAGGTTTTGACCCACTCATCATCATCAATTTTGGCTTCACCAACAATCCAAAGAGATGGATTTCTACTTTCGCGAGTATCATTGCTTCAGTACCATATACCAACAAATAAGGAGTTACACCTACTGAAGTGTGAACAGTAGTGCAATAACCCAGCAAAGCAAAGGGCAACTTTTCATGCCATTGCCTGGAACCTTGCACCATTTTTTGAAGTATCTTCTTTATGTTCTTGTTGGCCGCCTCAACAGCTCCATTTGCCTTGGGACGATACAGAGTGGAATTTTGATGCATGATCTTAAACTGCTGGCATACTTCTTTCATCAGATGACTGTTAAGATTAACACCATTATCTGTGATGATAAACTTTGGGATTCCGAACCGACATACGATATTTGAATGAACAAAATCCACCACTTCCTTATTGGTTACAGATTTGAAAGTCTTAGCTTCAACCCACTTAGTGAAATAATCGATGGCCACCAGAATGAACTTGTGCATGTTTGATGCCACGGGCTCAATTGGTCCAATGACACCCATGCCCCAAGCAACAAAAGGCCACGGTGCGGATATTGTATGTAACTCAGATGGCGGAGAATGAATTAAGTCTCCATGTACTTGGCACTGATGACACTTGTGCACAAAGCTGATGCAATCCCGTTCCATGGTGATCCAGTAATAGCCTTCTCGAAAAATCTGTCATGATAGTCGTGGCTTCTTTAGCATCTATGCATCTCAACAACCTAAGATCTGGAGTCCTCTTGTATAAGATTCCCCCGCTCAAGAAAAATCCACTAGCCAAACATCGAATTGTTATCTTTTGATCACCTGTGTCTTGCACCAGATATACCCCCATCCTGATGTATTCTCTGATATCATAGAACCACGGTTCACCATCAAGTTCTTCCTCAACCACATTACAATAGGCGTGCTGATCACGAACTTGAATATGCAGAGGGTCAACATAAGCTTTGTCCAGATGGTGCAACATTGACGCCAAGGTAGCCAAAGCATCGACAACCTCATTATGGATCCTTGGAATATGCCTGAATTCTATTGATCAGAACTATTGACAAAGATCATGCAAAAATTGCCGATACGGTATGAGCTTTAAATCCCGAGTCTCCCATTCTCCATGAATCTGGTACACCAAAAGATCCGAGTCTCCCAAGACCAACACTTCTTGAACCCCCTGCTAACCTCAATCTTAAAATTCATGCCTCGTACTCAGCCATGTTATTGGTACAATAGAAACGAAGTTGGGTTGTAACGGGGTAGTGATGCCCTATTTCAGAAATAAGCACAACCCCTATTTCGACACCTTTCATATTAGCGGCTCCATCAAAGAAAAGTTTCCAACCTGCTTTTTCCACCTGCTCCACCTCGTCAATATGCATCACCTCTTCATCAGGAAAATAACTTCTCAATGGTTCGTACTCTTCATCCACCGGATTCTCGGCCAAATGATCGCCCAATGTTTGGGCATTCATCGCGGTCTGAGCCACATAGATAATGTCAAATTCTGTGAGCAAAATCTGCCACTTTGCAAGTATTCCTGTGGTCATAGGCTTTTGAAAGATATACTTTAGAGGATCCAGGCAAGAAATGAGGTAAGTAGTATAGGATGAAAGGTAATGCTTCAACTTTTGTGCCACCCAAGTCAGGGCGCAACATATCCTTTCAAGGGGAGTATACTTAACCTCATAGGACGTGAACTTCTTGTTAAGATAATAGATGGCTTTCTCCTTCCTGCCAGTGATGTCATGTTGACCTAACACGCAGCCGAACGAATTGTCCAGGACTGTTAAATAAAGAATTAAAGGCCTCCCGGGTTCCTACGGGACCAACACTGATGGGTTAGACAAGTACCCCTTGATCTTATCAAATGCCTCCTAGCACTCATCGATCCATTTGACCACGGCATCCTTTTTCAACAACTTAAATATGGGCTCACATGTTGTTATCAGTTGAGCAATAAACCTGTTGATGTAGTTCAATCGCCCGAGCAGACTCATCATCCTAGTCTTATTCCTTGGCGGTGGTAACTCCTGGATGGCCTTGATTTTTGATGTATCCAACTCGATGCCTCGCCGACTGACTATGAATCCCTACATTTTTTTAGATGGAACACCAAATGCACATTTGGTAGGGTTAAGCTTAAGATTGTACCTGTTGCTTTGGAAAAACTTCCTCAAATCTCTGACATGGTCGACCTGTTGCTTTGACTTTACAATCACATCATCCACATAAACCTCTATCTCCTTGTGTATCATGTCATGGAACACAGTAGTCATCGCCCTCATGTAAATTGCCCCAGCATTTTTCAAACCAAATGGCATTACACGGTAGCATTAGGTTCCCTATGGTATGATGAATGTTGTCTTTTCTGCATCTTCCTCATCCATCAAGATCTGGTGGTACCCCGCATAGCAATCCATAAAAGAACCGATCTCATGCTTGGCACAGTTGTCAATCAAAATGTGGATATTTGGCAATGGAAAATTATCCTTTGGACTTGCTTTGTTGAGATCGCGGTAATCAACGCACACCCTGGTCTTGCCGTCCTTATTTGGCACTGGCACAACATTAGCTAACCAAGTGGGGTATCGCGTGACTCAAATGACCTTTGCGTCCAACTGCTTTGTGATTTCCTCCTTGATCTTCACACTCATATCAGTTTTGAACTTTCTTAACTTCTGCTTGACGGGAGGAAATGTCGGGTCAGTGGGCAATTTGTGAACTACCAAGTTAGTACTTAGACCAAGCATGTCGTCGTATGACCATGCAAAAATGTCTTTATATTCAAACAGTTCTTTGATTATTTCCTCCCTAATTTGTGGTTCCAAGTATACACTTATCTTGGTTTCCCTGATATTATCTGGATTCCCTAAATTGATTGCTTCGGTTTTATTCAAATTAGGCTTGGGTTTCTCTTCAAAGTGACTTAGCTCTTTACTAATTTCCTCAAATGCTTCCTCTTCGTCATATTCTACTTCATCATCACACTTTCTTGGATTATTATTTCAGAGTTAGATTGGCTTTTAAGACTTGGCTGAAGATTCTTCATGCATGTCATGTCATTGAAACCAGCATAAAAAGAACTGTACAAAGAAAGAAAAGAAATAACACTATCAGGAGTGATGGAAAAAGGGAAATTGCATTTCATTAAAATAAAGGATAGAAGGGTTTGTACATCAAAGCAGACAGAAAATAAAATCTGAATTACAACCCTAGAATAATCCAGATAAACTAAAAGGAAAACGAAGCAAACTACCAAAACTCCTTCCGGGTAGGGAGAGGAGTAGCATCCCAATTGTTAAGCTTCACTTTTGGCCCAATAAACTACACATCCGCTTTGCTAGAACCTTCCCAAGTTTCTACCATGTTCACCTCATCAAACAGACTCTGGAACCCTTTAACCAATTCCTCATCAAAATCAACCACAAGCTTTAGAACTATTGTCACTGGACGCTTCACAACCCCTGCCTAGATGAAAGACCTGGAGAGATGTGGGACTGGCTTAAAGAGTGACCATGCCTTCATTTTCAGCTTTCTAATCTTCTTCACATCATCCCCTATAGGTTTGAACCCTAGACCGAATGTACCCAGATTTTCACGCAAAGACACTGGCTACACGATACCTTGCAGAGATGCACTATGACAACTCGACCAGTCGTCTCATGAGTTACTGCTCCGTTTTTTCCATTTCCACTTCTTTATGCTTTTTTATCCATGTTATGTGGTATCGGGTTGGTCGGATCAAATCCGGAATGATTTTGGTAAGGTTTGAGACACTTAGTCTCTTTTGAGGAAGCTTAAGTTGGAAACGTCAACCGGATGTTGACTTATGTGTTATAGAGCTCAGATGTCAGTTCTGATGGTTCGGTTAGCTTTGGGAGGTGATTTGGGACTTAGGAGCGCTATCAGAATGAGTTTTAGAGGTTCGGAGTAGATTTAGGCTTGAATTGGCGAAGTTGATATTTTGGCGATTTCCGATTGGTAGGCGGGATTTCGATGAAGGGGTCGGGATGGAATTTCGAGAGTTGTAGTAGTTCAGTTATGTCATTTAGGATGTGTGTGCAAACTTTTAGGTCATTCAGACATGGTTTGGTTGGGTTTTTGATCAAAAGCGGAATTCGGAAGATTTTGGAAACTTGGGCTTGAATCCGATGTGTTTTGGTTGATTTGATGTTGCTTGAGGTATTTTTAAGATTGGTACAAGTGTTAATAAGGTTTTAGGATATGTTGGTACCTTTGGTTGAGGTCCCGGGGGCCTCGGGTGAGTTTTGAGGGGTTGAACGGATCTTTTTTAAGTTAAGAAAATTACAGATTTTGGTTTCAGCTGTTGCAGGCATTTTGGTCTTCGTGTTTGCGAGTGGACCCTCGCGTTCGCGAAGGGTTAGGAAGGGAGGCATCAGGTTTGGCCTTCGCATTCGTGAAGAGGAGTCTCGTGTTCACGATGGGCCGGAATGGTAAGCATCGCGTTCGTGAGAGGCCTCATCGCATTCGCGTAGGTTGGTGAAGCTGAGGCATCGCGTTCGCGATGGTGAGTTCAGGTTCACGTAGGTTGGTGAAGCTAAGGCATCGCACTCGTGATAGTGAGTTCGCGCTCGCAAAGAAGAGTTTTGGTCAACAGAATTTTTGTGCTTCGCGGATGTGAGGCGTTGACCGCGTTCGCGAAGAAGGAAATTAAGACCTGGGCAGAAGGTTTAAAAGGTCGTCTTGTCCGCGAATGTGAGGTTTATTTCTTTCATTGTTGGTCGTTTTTGGAGCTTTTTGAAGGGGATTGAAGAGGGATTCAAGGGGAATCACTTGGAGGTAAGATTCTTGGACTTAAAACTCGATTTTAATGTGAATTCCACCTAAATAATCATGGAAATTAAGCCAAAAATTGAAGAACTAGGGCTTGGAAATTTAGACATTTGATTGAGGATTTGAAGGACCCTTTGAGGTCGGATTTCAAAAGTTTTGATATGCATGAATTCGTGGGGATATAAGGAATCTGTTGATGTAAAAATTATCGAATTCCAAAATGTGAGCCCAGGGGTCGAGTTTTGGTAATTTCGGGATTTGTGTCATATTTTGATTATTTTCGCTTGGGCTTCGTTCCCTTAGCATATTTTGACGTCCTCGTTCTGATTATGGATAGATTCGACGCGAGTGGAGGCCAATTCGAGGGGCAAAGGCGTCGCGAGCTAGATATTTGACCGGTTCGAGGTGAGTAATGATTGTAAATGATGTTCTAAGGGTTTGAGACCCCGGATTGTACATCGTAGCGCTATATTGAGGTGACACACACGCTTGATGACGAGCGTGGGGTCATGCACTATTGGGGATTGTGACTTGGTCCATCCCGAGTGACTATTTTACCGCGTATTTGATTGAAACCTATTTGCTATCATCATGATTTGGGATGAATACCATATTTGGGCCTTGTGCCAACTATTTGAACCCTTCAGGGATTTTTACTGGTATTTCCTCACTGTTTTGACTTTTTACTGAACTCAGTCATGTTATATTTCACTGTTTTTCATACTTAGCCATGTTTACTCTATTTTAACACTTACATGATCTTTTAAATGATATTTTTGGGCTGAGAATCATGTTTAACTATTGCCCGAGTTGCTTGTGAGGATTTTGACAGAGTAAGATCGAGGGCCTATGTTGTGAAGAAACATTTGATACTGATTATGAGGCCGAGGGCCTGAGATATGTACACTACGAGGTGACTTGATTTATATGAGGCTGAAGGCCTAGTGATGATACCACGAGGTGGCTTGATATTGTGCTTGAGCCGTAAGGGGCCCCTCCAGGAGTCTGTACACCCCCAGTGAGCGCGGGTACCCATTGTGATGTGAGATTGAGCCCGAGGGGCTGGTATTGTTCTATGTGATTGCCCAAGGGGCTGGTATTGTTCTGAGATGTTTCCTGAGGTGCGGATTTGTTGATATTGTGCACGAGAGGCGAACCTTTATGTGTTTACTTTTCATAATTGACTGTCAATTACCTGCTTAATTGGTGATCAGGCAGGATATGACGCGACTTAGGGTTACTGAGGACATGGCCCTAAACAGGGAATTGTGGAGATCGAGCATTAAGGTTGTAGGTTAGGGGAAATTGTGATGTCTTTTTTACAGCGCACTAGAGTGAGACTAGCCAGTTAGGAATTAGTCTTAGGATGCTATTGATCAACTACTGATGATGGGCTTTATCTTCTGTGTATTAATACCTTACATCTTTCTCGTATTTCCTATATCTCTTATATTGCTGTTACTTTGTTTTTTATGGTATTTATGTTATGTTATGGATTTTATGGTATTTTATGTTGTTTTATTATGAGTCTATTGATAGTACTAATATAGTGTCTCTTGTTGCCTCTTTGAGCCGAGGGTCTCCTGGAAACAGCCTCTCTGCCCCTCGGGGTAGAGGTAAGGTCTGCGTACATATTACCCTCCCCAGACCCCACTTGTGGGATTACACTGGGTTGTTGTTGTTGTTGTTGTTTCACTAGTTTTACTGTTTTTAATGGTTTTACTACTTCATTGTAGCATGCTTTGTGCCTTATGTGATTTCCTGCTTTTAGTCTTTATTTATGATTATTACTCACTGAGTTGGAGTACTCACTTTACTCCCTGCACCCTGTGTGCAGATTCAGGCGTATCTGGTCCCGCTCCCGAGTTTTGATCATTTCTGGCTCACGCGGATCCGAGGAGTCTCTAAGTAGTTGTTGGCGTTCGCAGCCCGGAGCTTTTCCCTATCTTACTTCTACATGTTCTCAGTTTTTGTATCAAACTATGTAGTTATATATATTGGAGTATTCCGTTTTGTTAGATGTTTATGACTAGTGACACCCCGGCATCGGGCTATGTTTGGGATGTATTCCGCATATTATACTATCATTTGCTTAATCTTTGGTTTATTTATTCATGTTTAGACTTTTTTTAATGTTTAATTGTTAATAATTGGAAAATGGGAAGTGTCGACTGGCCTTGTCTTCACGAGAAGCGCCATCACGACCGGGTCCGGCTGTATAATACCCTTCTCTTGTAGCAACCGTCTGATCTGCTGAAATCTGGCCCCCAAAACTTGTTCGGCTGTATGATTTTGCTCTTGAAGTTGCTGCAGGTCTTTTTCTTGCTGCGACATTGGGGCATAGTTGTGTTCTCTTTCTGCTTTGAAATCTCTTGCCTGCTTGTTTATTTCGTTCTCAAGGACGGTGATCTTTCTCTTCAACCCCATGATTCCATTGTCTTATTTTTCTTTTAACTGTTGAACAAAGCGTGCTCGTTCCTCCGCATTCTTAGCCAATTTTGTTCGAGCCTTTTCCAGTTCGCCCTTGGGCTTTTTCAGACCAAAACCATATTCACCCATTTTCCGCCTATGGTTATCTATAAGTTTTTCATCTTTTGCACTTCTGACGGGGTTCTCGGCTGCTATTTTCATTTCCTGAATTTGGGCTCGGAGGGCGTCATTTTCTTTGGCTAACCTTTTCTTTTCACCCTCATCCGCGGCGGCTTGCAAACCATTCTCAAATTGAAGATCCCTGACTTGCTTTTCCAATTTGCCTATTGTGGCCATGTACTCATTCTCCTTGGTCAACCAGGCCCACTGTTCCCGCGACGCTTCAACAAATTCGTGGGTGTGGGGCCTTTTGGTTGGTCTTTCAAGTTTGACCCTTGCAGTATTTTTCTTTCTGTACCAAGCAAGATAGGCAGGTGAGACCTCGCCTTTAGACAAGTCACACACTGGGGTGTTTGCTGTCAAATACTAGCACTCGTTCTAAATATGACAAACTATTTCTTCATGAAATTAGCCGTCAGAGCTGACCGCATAAATACTAAGATCTTCATCCGGGTGCACCACCTGGCATCTTCCCAACTCTCTCATCACCCGGTATGGAGCATAAGGCTAAATGCCTCGGAGGCCCATTAAGAGGAAGTAAGGACCGGTACCCAGTGTCCACTCTATTTGTCCCACCGTTATGGAGCGAAGGCGGGATACCCAATCTCCAAACCCTTCTGGCAATTTGAACCCTGAGATCCTTGTGTCGAACTCTTCAATGCGGCTCTTCCCCGTAGATTCGTAACTCATATATCGAGGGCGGTGACACAGATGCTCAATCATCCACAATTGTAGTAGCAAATTGCACCGCTCGAAAAAGTTTACCCCAGCTTTACAAGCCGTGAGAGCTCAGTATATCTCAGACACTATCATAGGGGAGATGGTGCTCTTGGTGTTGGTAATCAAAACATTGACGACTTTAGCTACCCGCAGATCAATATTCCATCCTTCCGGGGAAACACCACGAGACTTAAGAAAGCTACCATGAAAGCGACTCGCCTATGCTCATCCCATTTTGATCGGTTCCCTTTGCTACAAATCCCATTTTCCGGGTTGTCAAATCCTTCTACATGCCCGTACCTCTGGTATATGAAGCTTAGAGTGGAAAAATCAACCGCCAAATCTGCATACTGGACCCCCCTGCTTATTTTTAGCAAATCTAGAAACTTGTGAGGGGTAACGGCCCTTGGAGCGACCAGGTACTTATGCCTTAGACCTTCAGTACTTCCCACATAACCCGCTATCTCTTCCAAGGTGGGTGTGAGTTCAAAATCTGAGCAATGTAGGACGTTGTGAGCTGGGTCCCAAAATGTTACCAGTGTCCTTATTATGTCTCCTCTAGGCCTGATCTTCAGCAATCCGGTGAGCCCTCCCAAATAAAGGTTGACCACATCTTGTCCTTCTTTACCCAAATCTTCCCACCACATGTGTAGATCCAACGGAATCTTGAACATGACCTTAATTGGTAAATTTTGACTCGTGCTCATTTTGCACATTTAGATTAAGGCGATTGGTTTAAAGACAAAGTGAATCTTATATGAAAACTGACAAAAGGCTTCTTTTTTTTCAAAAAATAAAATAAATCAGGGCTACTTTAGCGAATACGGCCTTTCATTACTTCGGAATGGAAGTTCTTAGGGCTGTTTTTGCTAAATGGTCAAAATTGACAAAGAAACCGTCGGTGGCTATTTTTGCAAAGCAGCCTTCCGGCGTCCCGCTGGGACATTCAGCTATTTAGACAAAACGACATCACTCACTTATTTATGACAAGAATGACGACACTTCATATATTTTGTTTTCAAAAAAATTTCAAAAAGCGGGACTGGACCCGATGTGGGTTGCCTACGTATCCCACGTCCGGTGAGAATCAAACCCGCGTAGTTCGGCCAGTTTTGACACGAGGAGGAAAAACATAAACCATTTTAAACTAACTCTTTTCTTTCTCAAGAAAACCCCTTTTTCCCTCCCCCCTTTTTCAAGAAATCTTTTTCTTCTCTTTTTTCTTTCAAAAATTCGGTAGAGTTTCGGGATATTTTGTGCACCATTTTTAGAAACGAGTGAAATCCTCTCTCATACCTCAAACTTGGTTTTTCTTTAGTTTTCCTACCTAACCCAGAAGTCGGTCAACATGCAAGCCAAAATAAATGAATGCACATGTAGCATGTAAAAAAATGCATCAGGTTGGTCTTTTATTTTCGGGTACACCTGTCCTAGACGAACCTAACCCCTGTGTTGAGTCCCCAAGGTCAAATACACATGATGCAAACAAACGTTCCTACTAGGGATCCGACATGAGGCTGTATTATTCTAAGTTTAAAACCTAGGTGTATTGTTCTAGACCTGGCTTACCCGAGCGGACAACTCGAGCCGAGGAGGGGAGGGGGGCACTGTACCGGTAACCAAAAGATCATCCGGCTTTGCAACTTATCCGAACCTTGTTCTAATTAGGGTATGACACTAACAGAAAGAAGTCACGCCAGCGTGCACTCCTCAAAAAATTAGAAGAGAGGGGTTTCGTAGCAGTTTATATACAGTTCAGATAATATCAAAGCGGTAAAAAGCAACATTTACCACATTAGGCCCAAACATGTAAATAAAATCAGACAATAAATAAAGCCAAATATAATAATTATTCTAATCTCAAATTCTTGAACCCTGAACCAGAGATTCTGGGTTCTTATTCCCCAGCAGAATCGCCAGAGCTGTCACACCTCCTTTTTCCTACCCCGAGAAGGGATATAAGAGAGTTTTTCCAATTGAAATGACAATAGAAGTGGGATTATTTATTTATTCAGATTCAGAGTTGCCACTTGGGATAAGTTATGGTGTCCCAAGCCACCGGTTTAAAATCCAGAATCGAGGAAGTTGACTCTTATTTATGGTTTGCGAACACAGAAATCCAGGTAAGGAATTCTGTTAACCCGGGAGAAGGTGTTAGGCATTCTCGGGTTCCGTAGTTTTAGCCCGATCGCTCAACTGTTAATATTGGCTTATTTATTTTATTTTTAAAAAAAAACTTTGAAACCTATGTGCATTTTTAATCCTTTTAATCCGCTCTTAGTAATCCACTTGTCATACAACTAATTATTTAATTACACATTGTGAATCGTGTCACGGGAACCATACCCACAATCTACAACGTGTTTATTTTATTAACAAGATTAAATTGTGGTCGGGTCACATAAATGTACCCCCGAATTTAGAAATTAGGCATCACAACTACGTCACAAAAACCGTACCCGTAGCTATGACAATTTAATTAATTAAACGTGCCTAGAGCAAACTACGAGGGTTCAAGGTATTTTTCTACATTAGTTAAGATAATTAATATGAGGGTCATAGATTATCTGATTCAATTGTATGAATGGCACGCCTCGGTTTTATTAAAGGAAAAAACATTCAACTACGAATGTTCATATTTAAAACAAATTTGAAATTAGGTATCACAACTACGCCACGGAAACCGTACCCATAGTTGTGGTGATTTAATTACGTGCCTAAAGCAAACTACAAGATTCATTTTTTAGTATCTAAGTTATAATGCTTAATAAGAGGGCCATTGGGTAGTCTAATTATAGATGGCACACCTCAATCCATTTTTAAGAATTATATTTAACTAAAGCAGCCTAAAAAGAGGTTCAGATTTTAGTCTAAATCAAAGTTTAGTATGGTTCTCCTATCTACAAGCATGCGTGAGATAACACACTAGGCAATTGGGTATTTGACAAGAAACGGGCCAGTAGACAAATTTCTTAAGCTACTAAAATTCAGGTGACCAGATTTGTTGAAAACGAAAGGGGGAACTGGGCCTTAGAAACAAAGCCAGGGAAGAGAGCAAAAGGACCTGAGGAACACAAGCCTAGTTTGGACCAAATAGCCCCATTTGAGCCATTAACAGGCCTGGCCGCTTCTAAAGAAGGCCACTCAACATGTAATCCATGGGGCTTATCTCACATATAAACGGTCATTTGCACAAATTCTAAAAAAACAAATGCTGAACACTTTATTCTACAGCCTTCCAATTTATTGATATCTCATGAGTGGTACAATATTAATTCTAAACTGTTTAGTGAGACATTAAGATCAACCATATAAGCGTTTCGACCGTAATTGCAATTCTAAAAAAAATAATCTAAACATGATTTGATAATTGATCATTGAACAAGCTTTGAAAATGTATTGATTCGAACTTTCAAAATTCAAAGAAGAGAAATATCACTGTCAATCATGCTATTCAGCAAAACCTCCCAGCGAATAACCAAACAGACATGCCAGTGACATTATACAATTATCCCTGGACTTCTAAATGAAACTGAAACTGAAATGAGAATCAAATACAGAATTAAACAAATTCTACAAACTAACAAAATATTCATCCCCTGATTTTGACCAATATTAAACACTCTAAATACTTAACATGGAGATCCTTAACTAAATCACAACCAACACAATGGACTGAGATCCTACTAGACTTGAAGATGGTATAAAAAAGCAATAAAAAGAAACGAACGAGAGGAAACGCATAAAAAAAAGCTAAGGCTATAAAAAGGCCAGATGAACTTTAAAGAAACAGTGAATCAAATTGGAAAAGCTACATCTATCATTAGAGCTTTAGAATTCAACTAAATATTCCAAACTTGCACTTCATATATCACAATCCAAAAAGTACCTGAAAATAAAACAAAATGGGGTGAGGACTTCGATAAGAGCAGAGATATGAGCAAAGCAAACCAATCAACAACAAACTTCAGCTTCTTGAACCCTCTTTAAACCCAGAGAAACAGAATTTCCATGAAAGTTCTTTTAGTTCTAAAAGAAAATCAGAAAGAAAGAAGAAAAACCAGCCAGCAATGCAGAAACCTTTTATGTATTTTCTAGGGTATCAGCCTTGATCTTTGAGATTGAGGGAGAGGTTCTATTTATAGGAAACCCAATGCCATGTGCTGAAAAACAGAAAGATAGGAAATTATTCCCTCACAGAACCCCTAAAGGCGTCTTTCTAACAGAACTGGGACAGCTGTCAACCTCTACTTGGTTGCAGCATTTTTGTGCTGGCCAAATAGGGCCAACTGCCCCAAATTCTAGAAGCTTCTAACCTCAACCTTATCTGAAAATCCTATTTCTATTTCCCAAATTAAACCTTAAGTTTCCATTTGTTCAATTAACCCCTCCTAAGTTTCTAATAATTTGCAAACTATGGCAAACAAGAACAAGACAAGCAAACATTGAAAAACAGAATCAAATAATAAGCAGAAATGCAGTTGAACCTTTAGACTAACCCTAAATTCATTTAACATGAACTGAATCAGAAATGAAACAAAACAAAAAAATTCAAACCTAATACTAACCTGAGTCCAGAACTAACAATGATGAACCACTCTCTAAGAGTTAAACCAATTTGAACATACCAACATATTAGACCAGGGAATCATAACAACAAAAGGAAAACTAGACTACAATAATAAACATACTGATTTTAAAATTAAACTAATTAGACACGAGCTAAACCAAATTAACAGACCTTAAACAAACATGAGGATTCTGATGCAACACACATAGATTAGTGAACCCTAAAACTACCGATTAAGCATGCAAAATCAAGAAAGAAGAAAAAATGAAACCCTAACAACCCAAGATTATGGCTAACTAAAACTCGTTATTTTTCGGTCAAAGAAACAGAAAAAATAGAAGAAAACAGAGTGATGAAAAAGAGAAGAAGCTAAAGAAGAAAAGAAGGATGAGGAAATAGAAAGAGCAAAGAAGAACAAATATACCTACTGCACGAACGACAGTTGTCTCCAGCGGGACTCCGGCATTCTCCGATTTAAATCAAAATAGGTGTTAAGCGACTGTTCCCATAGAGAACAAACGAGTAACACCCATTTCTGGCTTAAATCATCTTGGAAGCTCAAATTTAGGGTTTTCATGCCACCAGATCTGAAATTGGTGGGATTCGGGTGGGATTTGGGTGAAAGTATTTAGGGATTTGGAAAGGGGAGGGAACGGTGGTGGCGGGGTTACATTTTGGGGTGGTTTGGAGAAGTTCCGCTGCCTTGAGGTGATTTCCGGTGGCGGAGACGGTAGAGGGGATTTAGGGCAGTTGGTCTCTAGGGTTAGATGATAGATGAGAGGAAAACAGAAGTGAAGGATCGATTTTAGAGTTTGGGGTGGGTTCGGACATATATATGGGACGGGTAGGTTAGTTCCGAGCCGTTGGATCAGGTAGGTTAGTTTTGAGCCGTTGGATCACAATGATCCAACGGTTATGATGAAAGGACACATAAACGGGGTCTTTGGGGTAGTGGGGGGGCCTGGACCGGGTAGCTTAGTTATTTGGGCTTGGGTTGGCCGATTTTTTGGGTATAGGATTAGCCTAATTCAAATTAACCCCTTTTCTCAATTCCCCCTCTTTTTTTATTTCCTTTTCTTTTTTTTTCTTTAATTAAGAATCCTAAATTAACTTTCTAAATTAATTTAAATTGTAAAATTAAGCTAATTATCTAACTATAATATTTATTGGTTGCTCCTAGATTAAAAAGAAAAATTACTAATCTAAAATTAAAAGCTAAAGATGTAAAAAAAATGAGCCATTTTTGTGATTTTTATTTTTAATAAAGCAATTAATTAATTAATTAATTAATCCTAAAATGTGAACACAAAATCTAAATGTAATGCATGGTATTTTTGATATTTTTTCATGATTTTAATAAAAATAAACATGCACAGAAATGCAAACAATTAACATAAATTCCTACAAAAATCCTATAAAAATGAAAATAATTGGGAAAATTTTATTTCTTTAATTTGTAGGAGTATTTAACATAGGGGAAAAATCACGTGCTCACAATACCAAGTTTGTCACGATCCATTTTCTGAACAAGCCGTGACCGGTACCCGATCACTAAACATGACCGAGCGAACCATCTATGCTTATCAAATCTATTATAACTTTAAACTTTATATGCAACAAGGCAATACTTTAACCAAATACTTTTGATTACTTTAAATATTTAAATAAATCAACTCTAAAACTTTATTCATTGTAACTACTAAAATACTGCTAAGTTATTATCAAAAACATCTGAATCTTAACCCACCGACTATGTCTATGAAGCATCTACTGATAAACTGACGCATTGCTTAGGACATGAGATTTCCTGGCCAGTTCTCTAAGTAAATAAAGAAATATCTAAATAAAGATGACTTTAAGGAATACTCTACGAACAAAAGCGGAGCTCACCAATAGTACTGGAAGTGAGGGAAGTCCTAACCCGTAGCCTGCTCGCCTGCAAAACCAGTTCCTACGTTGTACCACAGACCAACATAGGTTCCCAAAAGAGAAAGTCAGTACCATCCATTGTACTCAGTGAGTCCCAACGACAGGGGGCGAAACTTTAATAACATATACATTATGAGTAAAGGTTCTAAATGCATGTAAAACATAAAGCTTATAAGAATAATTCTAAAATAATTATATAATAGCAGTTTATGAATATTCTAAAAGAAATTTTTTTCTTTTTCTTTCTAAAAAGAATACTTCACTTTATACTTTGGGAGTTCCAACTATCCTGACCTATTTCTGTCTTAGTCACCGTGTGATCAGCACGGGTTCGATCCCAACCTGGTCGAATAGGCCCAATCCACGAGGTGCCACTCGCTTTATGGTCTTCAGCGCTTATGTATCATACCTTAGCATGGCTAAGTAAATTCTCAGCAACGAGACCCTCGGCTAGTGTGCTCCTACTTTGGCTCAAGTAGTTTCATGAAGTCAATGCCTTGGTGAGGACCCTCGGTCTGGACGATGATCCCTTCTTAGATAAAGGATACTCCCAAAAATCTTTTCTTTCTAAAACTTCTTCTTGTGACGTTTCAAGTCTAAATCTTTTCTTTTTGGAACATCATGTACATGCTCATGCTAATATCCTTTAATGTAAAGCATGGCATAAGAATGAAATAAACATCTAAAAGTATTTCTAAAGATTCTTGCTTCTTCATAAATTTTCAACATGAAAATAGCATATAAGAATAACACAAAAATCTAAAAATTTATGCACATATATCATAATAAATCATCTAAAATTTTGCTAGAACAATTCTACGTTAATAGGTATCACTCGCCCCAATTAAGTAAATATAAACTCTTTTAAGCAATTTATCAAACACCTTGTATGCGTGATTTTGTGAGTTAAACCACTTTGGTAAAGGGTTATATCAACTCACCTCAAAACTTCTCGAGCCAATACGTAGGCCCCAGTCCAATTGACACCAGTCAAATAATTGACTCTACAACAATCAGTGTATTTTAATCAATTTTAAAATTTCACATCTAAACATGAAATTTATTATTGATATAAAGGAAGAAGGGAATTAACTATTCAATTCTTACCTATTACTACTGTAGGCTAATTGACCATAGGGAATTTTATATACCTAAGTTCAAGAATTAGTGATTTGTAAGGAACCTTAGATTTTCCATTGCCTGCGTGAGTTTCGTGGCTCTCTGTTTCGTGTCGTGGCTCTCTGTTTCGTGAGTTTGTTCTGTTTTTGTCTAAGGCTTTTGCCTTCTAATCCTTTTCGTGAATACAGAACCTTGTTATATTTTCTTAAGGCTTGAAGCCTTTTTTTCCATCAGCCCTTTATGGGCTTTAGGCCCTTGTTTCCTTTTTTTTAATTTAACTAATAATTAATGAAACCCACTTTTAATAATTAATAATATTAAAATTACTAATATTTCCCTAATTGTATATCCAATTATTTAAGTGTGTGTGTGTATATATTCACTATAGGTAAGAAAAAAATTAATTCTATAATTAACGTGTCTCGAAATTTTTATAAATTTGTGGAGTGTTACCGCTACAAGTGTGGAAAGACTGATCACCGAATCAAGAACTGTCCTCTATGGGAAATAGAGTGGAATAAGGAAAGAGTTTAACAAAGGAACAGGAAAAAGGAACAAGTTCAACCCAAGAAAAGAAATTGTCGCTGCTTGGGGAGATAACTCAGATGAAAGCTCAGATGATGATGATGAATGAGCACTTATGGCTATTGAAGAATCTGATGAAGAAGCTGAGGTAAGTGTTTCTCATCTCAAAGACGGAATTAAATTTTTGTCTAAGGAAAGGTTATCTGAGTTGCTCCTAGAGCTAATTGATGAATCTGATGATGAAAACAACGAAAATGAACAACTCTAAAAAGATTTTGTAGTTTTAAAAGCTAAGTACATAAACTTGAAACATAGTTCTAGTGAAACTGAAAGTGAAAATGATGTGTTGAAAAATCAGGTTCATGAACTTGACACAACTGTGCTAGAACTTAGATCTAAAAATCTAAAATTAATATTAGGAACAGGTAAAAAGACAGTTGATCACACATAACTCACTTTAGAAGAAAATGTAAAAAAAAATAAAAGCTGAGTGGTACAAAAGAGATGAGCAGATAAGAATCCTAAAGGAGGATCTAAGCAATGTCAGGCATGAGCTAGACAGAACCTGTAAATGGAACAGATCCTCCAATGCACTTTCATGGCTACAAGAACACCATAGTAGCAACAAAAGAGGACTTGGCTTTAGGAACCCTGCACCTAAGTGGGATCCCAGAATCAAGTACCTCACACTTCCTGAGAACAAAATTTGCAGACATTGTGGTAAAACTGGTCACTATAAAAGTGAATGCACAGCAAAAGAAAAGGCAAGTCAAAAGAACAAAGAATTTGTTCAAGGAAACAATAAGTTGCCAAATTGGGCTAAAAAGAATTTTATTCATACTTTTTCCTATACAAAGGGACTCAAACTAGTGTGGGTTCCTTAGATTAACCCCTGATTTCCTTTTGCAGGTCCAAGTGAAGGGGAGCAACCAAATGTGGTATATGGATAGGGGCTGCTCAAAGCATATGACAGGAGCCAAGAACCAGTTCCTTTTACTTGAGGACCTTCAAGGAGGTAATGTCTTCTTTGGAAATGGGAAGAAAGGTGAGATCATTGGGGTTGTCAAGATAGGTAAGACTGACTCTCACTCTATTAAGAATGTCTACCTGATTGATGGACTGAAGTACAGTCTAATAAGTGTATCACAATTGTGTGATAGAGGTATTATTGTTGCATTTACCTCAACAAAATGCTTTGTGATTAATCTATCACTAACAAAATAGTTTTGCAGGGAAAAAGAGTGAACAACATATATATTGTGGATCTGTCCACACTCTCAGATAATGAACTCACTTGTTTAAGTGTGTTGGATAATAATCCCCTCCTTTAGCACAAAAGACTTGGACATTCAACTCAACAAACTAGTCCCCAAGGACTTGGTGATAGGACTTCCTAACATTAAGTTCAAGGAATATAAAGTTAGTGAGGCTTCTGCAAGGGGGAAGTAGGTAAAAATCCTCTTTCAAAAGCAAGAAAATGGTAAGTACCACCAAAACAATGGAACTGGTCCATATGGATCTTTGTGGACCAATGAGAACATTGAGCAGGGGTGGTAAGAGATATAATATGATGTTTGTTGATGATTACTCCAGGTTTACTTGGACGTTATTTCTAACATCCAAAGATGAAGCATTTGACATGTTCACTTCTTTTGTTAGAAAAACTCAGAAACAACTAGTTAATCAACTTGCATCAATCAGGTATGATCATGGTACTGAATTTAAAAATGCTAAATTTGTTGAATTTTGTGATGATAATGACATAGATCATAATTTTTCTGCTCCTAGGACTCCACAACAAATGGAGTAGTTGAAAGAAAGAATAGGACATTGGAAGAAATGGCTAGGACTATGCTTCTTTCTAGTAAACTGCCCCATAGTTTCTGGGCAGAAGATGTGAACACTGCATGTTACATCATGAATAGGTGCATGACTAGACCCCTTATTGAGAAGACTCCCTATGAGTTACTTAAAGGGAGAAAGCCAAATATATCTCATCTTAGGGCATTTGGATGCAAGTGCTTTGTGCACAACAATGCTAAAGACTCCCTAGGTAAGTTTGATCCCATAAGTGATGAAACTAACATTCTTCACATACTAAAACTTATAAGATCTATAACAAAAGAATTATGTGTGTAGAAGAAAGTATACATGTAGTTTTTGATGAAACTAACAATCTTTCTGAGAGGCAGGAACACGAAGATGAAGCAATTGGGCTGTTAAGAAACTCAAATGAAACCACGGCTCTAACTGAAACTGCAATAGAGGAAGGAACATGTGATGGAATAGGTTCTTCTACCCAGGGAAACCTGATAGGGGGAACTGAGCAAAGAACAGCTGATCCCCAAACCTTGAGGGAACCTGTCCATGAACCTGTTCCTCAGCAACAAACACTGAAGAAACATCTAGGGGAAACCAGATGGTTGTGAAACATTACAAGTACCAAAGTTCTCATCCCTTTGAGAACATAATTACTGATCCAACCTCTGGAATCAAAACCAGATATTCTTTGAAGAATCTCTATGCTTTTGATGCTTTTATATCTCTTATTACACCTAAAAATGTCGCTGAAGCTTTGCAGGATGCAGACTAGGTGAATGCAATGCAAGATTAAGTCAATCAATTTGAGAGAAGTCAAGTTTGGTATCCGGTACCAAGACCCAAGGACAGATCATTAATTGGCACAAAATGGGTCTTCATAAATAAAGTTGAAAAAAGATGGAACAGTTACTAGGAACAAGGCAAGATTGGTAGTTCAAGAATATAGTCAAGAGGAGGGCATAAACTATGATGAGACTTTTGCTCTAGTTGCAAGATTGGAAGCAATTAGATTCCTTATAGCCTTTGTTGCTTACATGGAATTCACTTTCTATCAAATGGATGTCAAGAGTGCCTTCCTAAATGGATATCTAAAGGAAAAAGTGTTTGTCAAGCAACCTACGAATTTTAAAAGCAAGAAATATCCTGATCATGTGTACAAGCTTGACAAGTCACATTATGGGCTCAAGCAGGCTCCAAGAGCATGGTATGAAAGACTATCAAAATTATTGCTTGAGCATGACTACAAGAGAGATAAAATTGACAATACTTTATTCTTGAAAGAAAAAGGTAAATATCTCTTGGTAGTTCGGATATATGTTGATGATATAATCTTTGGAGCAACTACTGATAAGCTAAGTATAGAATTTGCTAAGCTAATGGGGAGTGAATTTGAAATGAGTATGATGGGTAAGATAAATTTCTTTTTAGTCTTACAAATTAAACCAAACTCAAAAAGAACTATGATCCATCAGCAGAAGTATGTGAAAGAGTTGCTTAAAAAGTTTAAAATGGAAGATTCCAAAGAAATTGATACTCCTATAGCAACGGCCGCAGAATTGGATATAGATGAACCCAGTTCATCTATTGATCAGAACTTGTATAGGGGATTATTGGTTCTTTGTTATATCTCATTTCTAGCAGACCTGACATTATTTTCAGTGTAGGCCTTTGTGCTAGGTTTTAGACAAATCCAAAGGAGTCTCACTTGACTGTTGTCAAGAGGAACTTGAGATACCTAAAAGGCACCACTGACCTTTGTCTATTGTTACACCCCATATTTTCGTACGTGGATGTACACCATAAGTAAATTGATATAAGCTCGGAAATGAGATGTTACATCCCGCATTTTTGTACGTTAAAGTTTTGTCGTAAGTGAATCGATATAAGCTCAGGAATGAGATTATTTGGAAGTTATAAGTATTTAGCTATTTCAAACGAGTTATAAGTAAATTCGTGAAGGTGAGAGGGTAAGTGAATCGAAAAAAGTGAGTTTCATCAAAGTTTGTCAATTTAGGATAAAATACGGTCCGAGCTATAATACCTGGCATTTGTGGACTAGTGTCATACAAGGTACCACATGACCATGATAGTAAGGTGTATAAGGTATGTTAAAAGTAAGTAGTATTTTAAGTAATTTGAGATAATTCTTAATTATGTGGGTAATTGTTTAATTATTGGTTATTGAGAGATTAATAAATTAACAATTAATTAGAATTATGGATAAGCTTAATGGATCTTATCCCCAACGTGGCAGCAATCTTAGTCTAATTAAGTGACTCTTTACTCAGAAAATAAGGTGTCACATTTAGAGCAATTCTTAGCTAAGTCATCAAAAGAAAACTATTCTTAATTATGTATTTATGTATGACTTTACTAAATCATGCATGTTTATTACCAAAATTGCCTTGTTTGGCAACGCTACCCCAGTGATACATGTAGTATCACCAGATCAAAGCCGAGCAGGTCAAGCAGAGCCAGCGGGAATACGAACTAACCTCCCCTCTTTACAAAACTCACGATTTTTCTTTGGATGCAGGCACTTGAGTTGAAAAATCATCAAATATACTATACACTCACGAGACTCACATTGCTCAGAAATACAACTCTCAGAACCGTGGCACTTACTCACAGCTGCTATCCGCATGCAGTGTCCCCAACATACACAGTATCCCCAGTAATCGAAATATCGCAATCCGCTATCAGCTAAGAAAATTCTATTATCATTTTGCCCTTTTACTTCTTACATAAGGCTACCATTCTGCCTTCCGAGGATAAGCTCTACCTCTGTCTGCATTCTTGCATTGCATAAGGCTACCACTCTGCCTTCCGAGGTTAAGCTCTACCTCTATCTGCATGGCTGAAAGACCGCCACCTTATTTACATTTGCATGGCTGAAAGATTGCCACTTTATTTTTGCATCGGCTGAAAGATCGCCACTTTATTTTTGCATCGGCTGAAAGATCGCCACCTTTACATTTGCATGGCTGAAAGATCGCCGCTTATTTAAATTTACATGGCTGAAAGATCGCCACCTTTACATTTGCATGGCTGAAAGATCGCCGCCTTATTTACATTTGCATGGCTGAAAGATCGCCACTTTATTTTTGCATTGGCTGAAAGATCGCCACTTTATATTTTGCATCGGCTAAAATATCGCCACATTTACATTTGCATGGCTGAAAGATCGCCACCTTATTTACATTTGCATGGCTGAAAGATCGCCACCTTTACATTTGCATGGCTGAAAGATCGCCGCCTTATTTACATTTGCATGGCTGAAAGATCGCCACATTTACATTTGCATGGCTGAAAGATCGCTGCCTTATTTATATTTGCATGGCTAAAAGATCACCGCCTTATTTATAGTCGCATTGGCTGAAAGATTGCCACCTTATCCACATTTGCATGGCTGAAAGATCGCCACCTTTACATTTGCATGGTTGAAAGATCGTCACCTTATCCGCATTTGCCCGGCTGAAAGATCGCCACCTACTGCATCTCATGGGCTGAAATATCGCCAAATCGTCCAAACGCGTCATTGTTCGGAGGTACCATTATCATAGCCCGAGAACACCATATCATAGCCTGAGGACCCCTTTTAATCTTTTGCATATCATCATTCAAAGGCATCATGGTTCAGAGGCATCATCCCCATAGCCCGAGAGCATCATTTCATGGCCTGCGAATCCTTTATTATACGCCTCATGGCCTAGGACATCATGGTCTAAGGACTTCATCCTAACCGTCCGAGGACAAACCATCATGGTCCGACGGGAATTTGCATCATGTTTAAATTTATGCACAATATATGCTTGTGTTGCTTAGTTGTAGGTAAACCCGGCGAGCAACGGCCATCTCAGCAGGAGTGATCCCGCTCCAATTCCTGCAGCCCTGTTAGACTTTGACCATTCACCTCGTCCTCAATATCGCGTCCGTTTTTGAAAGGTCTCCATCGGCATACTCCGCCGACGGATCCTGAACTACACATGGTCTGATTCCAATAAGACCAGGGATATGTAGGCAGCTCAGGATCTAGAGCACGGCCAAACCTCTTCAAACCATTTCGTTCAGTCAAAATTGGTCATCATATCTTTACCCGACAACTCTTTCATCCTTTCCGAGTAAAGAGGGGCAAATGTTGATACCCAATTTTTCCCTGTATATTTTTTAATATGCACAATACTTTTAAAATAGCATGTATATGCATATATAAGTATGTCCAAAGGTTTTCTTATTTTTCCTTAATTTTTAAAGATTTTTTAAATCAATTTATTGCCCTATTTTATCAAGAAAAACCCAATAATTATCCCCGAAATTATCATTTTCAGTGATTCATTTATTGGCTTCTCATATTTATACTAAAATATAGCTAACGGAATTGTTGCATATTTTTACCAATTTATTTAGTATTTTCAAACTAAATTGCATATAATTGCGATATTGGCCTCTTTTAAAGATTTAATTGTAACTATATTGTTAAAATTGACTCCAGTATTTTTTATTTGATAATTATGTATTATGAATCATTTTAGTACCTTTAATTTATTCTCAGAAGTTATTTTACTATTTTTATAAAATCAAGCAAGGGAAAAGTAGCTATTTAAATACTAGCCCCGTTTATTTCAATTATAGCCCTAAATCAACCCCAATTTGAACACAATCTCAAACCCAATTACCCAGCCCAAATTCTAAATCTACACGACCCACGACCCTTTTAAATAACGGACTCCCCTTTTAATCCAGCCATTGATCACTTAGATCAACGGCTCACATCTGCCCTTTCCTAAATTAACCCCGACCTACCCCCAAACCCTAGTCATTTTGCACCTGCAGTCGCCCTTGAATTCCCCCATCCCCCAATTCTCTCTCAAGCTCCTCTCAAACCCTAGCCGCCTTCCTCCGCTTCCACCCTGAAATCGCCTGAATCCATGGCTTCCAAAGCCATTAGAGGCCTGTATCTGCCTCCTATGACTCCTACATGCCTGATTATCATGGCCTCAAGGCCTGACCTTGAAGAAATTTGGTCCACACCTCGGATGTTTTCAGTGCTATGGCTGTCTCCGGCCATCCTCGGCTTTCCTCCGGCCGGCTATGGCTATTTAAGCCTGATCTCAACCTCTCATGCTTAGATCGATGATTTCCAAGTCTTTCTCACCCTTTGGGTTTCTTCTATAACCCTAACCTTCGAGGTTCTTCTGATTCTTTTAGATCCATTGTAGATCTGTGTTCTCTCTAAGCTTCTAAATGTTTTCTCAAAGTCTCTTTCAAAACTTTACCTTCAAAACCTTTATCTTTTCCGATTTAGGGTTTTGTTAAGTTAGTTCGAAGCCTTCTCTGATTTTTAGCCTGTATCTGCCTCCTATGACTCCTACATGCCTGATTATCATGGCCTCAAGGCCCGACCTTGAAGAAATTTGGTCCACACCTCGGATGTTTTCAGTGCTATGGCTATCTCCGGCCATCCTCGGCCTTCCTCCGGCCGGCTATGGCTATTCAAGCCTGATCTCAACCTCTCCTGCTTAGATCGATGATTTCCAAGTCTTTCTCACCCTTTGGGTTTCTTCTATAACCCTAACCTTCGAGGTTCTTCTGATTCTTTTAGATCCATTGTAGATCTGTGTTCTCTCTAAGCTTTTAAACGTTTTCTCAAAGTCTCTTTCAAAACTTTACCTTCAAAACCTTTATCTTTTCCGATTTAGGGTTTTGTTAAGTTAGTTCGAAGCCTTCTCTGATTTTTAGCGTGTTCTACTATGTTTCTTATGTTGATTGTTCTACTATGTTCTTATGTTGTTCTTCTACTGTATTTTTTTATGTTAAAGTCTTAGTCTTTTCTTAAGGTTTCTGATATATTTTCTTTGTTGATATCTTTGCCTGACTATTTTGCCTCTCATCTCTATACTCGATTGATGGTAAAAACCCTAAAATTTGGGGTTCATTCGAATTTTGAGACTATTTGCTATGTGATTTGTTTGTTCCTCATCTCTGAACTTGTTTGGTTTCAAAACCTTAATTTCTTTGGACTTATTTGAGTTCCTGAAGTCATTTCATCTACTGCTCGACTGAGTTTCAAAATCTTTGTTTCAACTTTTGTTTCTTTATATGATTCTGACTTCCTACTAAACTCTATAAGATCTTTTACTTGACCCTTTGCATGCTATTTGATATTCTCTCCCTTCTCCATTGCTGAGTTACTGAAACTGACCTATGTGACTACCATGTTCCTATAGTCCACTACTTACTGATTTTGAGATTGCATGGCACTTTTCTTTGTCCTAAATTCAGCCTCGCATGCCAAATACTTGTTTGCTCTTTATATATGCTGAGTTTCTCCTCTAAAATGACTTTTTTTGATTGATTTCAGACCTCCTTGTGTAAGTCTGATTAATTCTTTCCTTGTTTTACTAATTTCCATGTTTCTTGGTTTGATTTGAAAACTTTCCTTAACCTTTCTGACTTGGTTTATTCATGACCAGTAATTTCGAATCTATGACTCCTTGATTTACTATGTATTGATTGATTCTTGCCTTATTTGTTTAACCATGTATTTCAAAGATCCTTCCCTTAATTAAACTCCTATGTATTTACCCCTAATTGTCTACTTTAGATGCTTATTTGATCTCTTTCCTTAAATGATTTATGTTCATTACCGTTTATGTTTGAACTCCTTAATTAAAGGAAGTTCTTCTACTAATTGATTTTAATTGGTACATAGTTATTTTCTTGCCTTATTCTCTGCTTGTTTTCAAACTATAAATACCATGCTCTTTTATTGACACAAACACACGAACATTCCTAGTTTTCTGAACTCACACTCACATTCAAAAAGCACTCTCTCTCTTGTTACTTGTACTGTGGCCTGTTTTCTTTCAAGTACTGCTACTGTTGTATTTTGCTTATTTAAACTGGTATGTTTTGATTAAATTTCCAGCATCACAACAATGTGTTTACTTAATACTTTTACCCTCTTGTCTGTCTACTGCTTGTGTTTAGTTCAGTACTTATTATAGCATGCTATAATTTCCTTATGCCTGTTCTGAATTTATTATGAATCCCCAAACCCCCACCCCCAATGTGTTTGATGCAATGGTTTGCTTGAGGCATGAGAGTACTGAATATTACTGCCCATGACTCAAGCTTGACCCCTGCCTCTATGTTTCTCTAATATTGTATGTTCTGATAGGCTTATAGGCATGCCAGCATTGTCTATTGTTGTGCATGCCCAAAGCTTACCCTTGTCTAAGCACATAGGCTCTTTGCAACTTTCCTATTCCCCTAAACCCCTTTTGTGTACTTGTTTGTAGTTGTTTCCCTCTTCTTCACCCCTTTATAACTTTGTTCCTCACTTGCACTCTCTCTTAGACTTTAGGTTCTGCCCCCCTCTTGTGAGCCTTGCCTTGGGACCCCTTGAGCTCCCTCTGAACTTGGACACTTGAGGGCTAGCACTTCCACACCGCACTTGCCCGTATTCTGATAATACAATTTGGGTGTGAGCACTGCCCGGAGTCCCTTTGAGGCTCTTAGGGAGCTCTGACACACTCAAATTGGAGAAAGGTTTTGGATCAATGGTCTTTGAGTTGGGTTTATCTTGTAACTCAGAGAGGAAGTCAGAATCAGGCTTCCTCTAGTTGTACTTTTTTTACTTTTCCTGATGTAATTTTATTTATTCTGGTTTATAATAATTTGTAATAAACATTTGGGGTTGGTTAGTGAAACAGGGCTGAGTAACTATGCATGCTAAGGGGAGAAATCATGCCTATAGGACTGCTCTAATTTTGCATATTCGAATTTCACATAGAAATTATGCCTATAGGATGTTCTGAATTTTGCATGTTCAAACCTCACTTAGAAATCATGTCTATAGGGTTCTACATATTAAACTTCATATAGAAGTTATGCCTATAGGATGTTCTGAATTCTGCATGTTCAAACTTCACTTAGAAATCATGTCTATAGGATTCTGCATATTTAATTTCATATAGAAATCATGCCTACAGAAATGTTCAATTCTGCATAAGGTTTAAAACAAGGTCCACATTTGGACACCGCGTCTACAAAGTCTTAAATCAGTAATGCCTAGAAAGCATGCCTATAGGAGTTTCTAAAAAAATTTGATTCGCCTCACTCGGTTTTAGATATAAAACCAGTAGTAATGGTTCAATTCGTTTAAATTTCGCCTCTCTCTTTCAATAATCTGAGTCCCTCACTTAGCAAGTTTAAAGAGTATGCATCCAAACAGTTCATTTCGAGCCTTACCATTTCATTGCTTTCTGAATCCAGTAGATACCATGCTTATAGGATCTTTGTCCAACACTTAGGCGAGCCTTAGGGTAACAAATATAAACTGAATTTGCTTCTATTAATAATTACCACCAGCAGGTAGGCCTGATTCGGACTTCTTATCTGAGTTATTTGATAAGCTGAAACCGCCTCAACAATTTCCTCTCCCTCGTCTTTAATACCTTTTGAATCAGACCTAAACAGTATGTGTAAGTCATGCTAATTGTATTCTTTCTTTGTTTAAGGAGGTATATCTGAGCCTCTGTTTGTTTATATGTTTTCCCCAAAATATACAATATGTGTTTTGTATGTCTCCTAGAGTTTTACCTTTGAAACTCCAAATAAGCCCAACATCCTTTCCGTTTAGGATTAGTAGTCCTAAGTGCCTCCGGGACTGATAGGAATAGGACGGGTAATAGCACGTAATAGGTAATCGTGACCAATCTGCACTTTAAATACCTTAACGGGGTGGGAAGGGTAGATATGGATATGATGACCACGCAATAATGTCACGTGTAGCCCCTCATTGAGGAGTGATTACCAGACATTGTGTGGGGTGATCCATATTAAATATAAACAATTTCCTCTCACTCGTCTTTTAATTGTTCTTTCAAACTCTTATGTGTTTAAATTTAAATCCCCTATTATTTGAGCCTTATTTGCTAAAATGTTAATTGTTCCCAAATTCACAATAATTGTCTGGCCAGGAATCACACTAGTGGATTCTGAGGGGTGCCTAATACCTTCCCCTTTAGAATAATTTCAAGCCCTTACCCTATCTCTGGTTATTCAAATCAATCTCTCTTGGTGTCCTAATGCACCCTAATCATTAGGTGGCGACTCTTCAAACGCAGTTCCCAAAGGGAATGAGTTGTCCCTCCAAATATCATAAACCCGATTTCGCGAGAAAAAGGGGGCGCGACACAACCTGGGCAGCCTTAACTTTTCTTCTTCGCGAACACAGCCCTCTCTTCGTGTTCGCGATGCATAAAAATCTGGGCAGACACAATATATCCCAGAATCGAGGGTTTCCCCATTTTCATCACATTTTGACTTCTAGAGCTCGGTTCTTGGTGATTTTTGTTGGGTTTTTCACGAAATTCGATTGGGTAAGTGTTCTTCGACTAGAATTAAATATATTCCATGAATTTGTCTTTATTTTTATCATTTAAATTGTGTTTTGGGTTGGGGAAAGAGTTGGTTTTTGAAGAAAAAATTCAAAGTGAAAAATCATGATTTGAGGGACCAAATGGTATCGAAATTTGATAAAATTTGTATAGTTGAACTCGAATCGGAATAGGTATTCAGTTTTTATAAAAAAAATTAGGTTCTGAGGTGTGGGCCCGGGGGTCAACTTTTGGACCGATTTTTAGAATTTGATCAAGATTGAAACTTTATGATCCAGAATAGTATCTTATGTGTTTTATTTGTACTTTGAAGTTAATTTGGTTAGATTTGAGCTATCCGGAGGTCTTTTCACCCGAGAAGTGCATCTTAGAGTATCGGTTTATCATCTTTGAGGTAAGTATCTTGCCTAACCTTGGGTGGGGGACTTTCCCTTAGGATTGAGTCTTCTATGTTGATTGAAATCCGTGTACGCGAGGTGACGAGAGCGTACCCGGACTTAATTGTGGATAGTTGGCCTCTTAGGGTTCTTAGGTTCTTATATTCACTATGTATGGAGTTATTCTTGATATGACTGAGTTCCTGCTTATTAGTTTCGTCTCTACATGCTTAGTTGGAATTGTTTGCTGCATGATTTACTCTTATTGCCTAATTGTCATCCTGTTTGATTTAACTGAAGAACTTCGTCTCTCTTATCATCATGCTACCTTTTCATAACTGCCTACGTTACTGAGAGTTATTGTCATCCCTCCTATAATCGCCTAGTCTTAAGTGCAGCTAAGATCACCTTCCCTTAACTGAAATTACCCAATTTTCTTGTAACTTCCCAACCTTAAACGGAGTTTAGATGACCTATATCTTTGTCGGCTTGCCTTTATTTGGGACTACTAGACTCGTGTTGTCTTCCTTATACTGATTTTTTTTTATTTGGGATTATCACTACATGTTAATTTCCCCTTTTGTTGAACTGTCCCCTTTATGCCTTCCATTTTTCTTACTATGGCTATTCTTGTGAACTAGTTATATCGATTCCTTGTGATTTGAAGTTTTAGAGTAGATTCACTCGTTGTACTTTGTATTACTATCATTGTTATTGTCGTGCAGTTGTGGTTATTGGTGCACGAGGTCTCTGCCGTGTGGTTGTGGTTGTGTTGGTGCACGAGGTCTCTGTCGTGCGGTTGTGGTTATGTTGTGCACGAGGTCTCTACTGTGCGGTTGTTGTTGAGGGGTTGCACGAGGTCTTTGCCGCGCTATTGTTACTATTGATATATTGCACATGCGGTGACAAGGCAGGATATGTTTATATGCTTATATGTGGGTTGCGCATGTGGCGAGACAAGGTGGGAACATTATGATGCACGTGTGGCGAAACAAGGCGGGCACTTATTATGTTATTATTTGCACACGTGGCAAGACAAGGTGGGCTATGTCAGGGATTGATTGTGAAGATTCGTGATGGCCTGGGGGCATTCCTGTTTGTTTAATATTGTGATTGTGGTATGCTTACCTGTATGAGCTTTATCTCGTGGAAGTTGGGAGGAAACATCGTATGTGTTGTCTGCTCTTCTCCTTACGTCTATTAGCTAGTAGGAATTTTGTTAGAGTACTTGCACAAGCATACAGGTAGTTGAACACTCCTATTAGATGTGAAGTCCTCCTAATTTTGTTGAGTATAGATATACACCCTCGTTTACTTATTATATATGTGAGAGTGTCCCTGGTTAGCAAGTGAGTTGTCAGTATGATGATGAGGCTGATGGGGGCATAGGATGCCAAGTGTTAGATTTCAGGTACTAATATTGTGAGTTGTAATTGTCTGAGATTTGGTATTTCGTGGAAATCATTGGATAAGACCTGATGTGAACACTGTGGTAGGATCTGAGTTATTGCTTACCTTTATTGTATTGTGACTCTAGGATTTGGGTTGTGTTTTTGCTCGCTCTTCTGTGTCATTATTTTGGTATTTCGTGTTGCTTGCGGTTTTCTTCCCTTATTGAGATTGTAGTATTGTTAGCCATTTCATGTAGTCTTTATATATACATTACATCCCGTTGTTCCTATAATTGTACAATTTATTGGACCGGTAGGTGTCTTGACTGTTCCTCGTTACTACTCTACCGAGGTTAGTCTTGATACTTACTGGGCATCGCTGTGGTGTGCTCATGCTACTCTTCTGCACATTTTTGTTGTGCAGATCCAGGTACTTCCACTCAGTTCTATCATCCTTGGGAGGAGGCATTTCTGTATAGACTTTGAGGTATATCTGTCGTGTCCGTAGACCGAGGAGTCCCTTTCTATCCCTCTGTAATAAGTATAGCCCTTCAGTATTTTCCCCTTGTTTAGACATTTCCGGAGTTAGAGCTTCTTATTTATCTCTTAGCTTGTGATTCGTGAGATTCCGAGTTTTGGGAATTTGCTATTAGCTTCGAGAGTTGTTATTGTATGTGCCGAGCGGCACCTTCAACACTGTTTCATTTTACTATTTTAATTTTTAATTATTTCTTCCGCAATTATTGTTTACATTCCACATTGTTAGGCTTACCTAGTCATAGAGACTAGGTGCCGTCATGATGGTTCGCGGAGGGCGAACCGGGGTCGTGACAGAGATGCTTACATCTAACCAACATAGTAATGTGATTTACTTCATACAAAGAGAGATATAATTCTGGTAATGTAATTGCTTCAACATTTCATACGAAGACTATTTAATATAATAGCAACGGCATTTTGTGATTCTAAGGGAGTATGGTGAAATCTTTCTCAAGAATATCACACGGATTCTCCCCTACTTCGAACCGCCATTACGTGTTTTGTCGCAATTGATGTATGTAAGAGGCATTGTCAAGAGAATCGGCTCAGGTATGTTAAGGATAAGCCCTTCCTTCGTTTTGTCATGATCTCGTAATTACATGTATTTGATAACGAGGCATAAAAAAAGTTCATACTCCCGAATTTATATGCATGATCATTGTCTCATAAGTTACAGTATTCTCCCTTATTGGGACTTTATATTCAATTGATTATTGTCTTCTTCCAGTCAAGAAAGTAGAGTGTCTATATATATACACAGTATTATAGTATTTTTACCACTATCGAGCTATAATCGGTGGGCAAGCCCCTATTGGGCAACCTCTGATTAGATGGTAAGTTATATACCGAGCCTACTGTGGCCGGGCGCCTATGAGCGAGTCCAGAATGGACGAGAACAGAGCCTAGCATGGCCGAGTGCCTATGAACGAGCCTACTACGGCGGAGCAGTCATATATTCCGAGCCTTATAGAGCCGGACATTTATTTTACTTACTATATTGAGAGAGTTGAGTCAGTATCAACAGGTAAGTATATCACCAGATCATCTTTGACTCCCAGTTACTTTCAGTTATTATATTATCAGTTCAGTTTCAGCTTTCAGTTATTTTATTGCCTTACATACTCGGTACATTATTTTGTACCGACGTCCCTTTTTTTGGGGATGCTGCATTTCATGCGTGCAAGTTTAGAAAGACAAACAGGTAAACCTTCTCAGTTGGTGTTGTCCAAGTTCAGCTTTATCGATAAGCTCCACGTCCTTCGGAGTTGCCGGATCTAGAGTTTTGTGTTCATCTTATGTATATATGTATATAGGTTATGGGTAGGTCAGGGCCCTGATCCGATCATAGTACATCTATCAGTAGAAGCTTGTAGACATATCCTGTCAATTAGTGCAGTATGTTGGGTCTTGTATGTATATTTTGTTGGTTTGTCAGCTGTAGTAGTTATGACGGCCTTGTCGACCCAACTTTATATTGATGTTTAATCAACATTATTTTCCATTCAGTTTTATATTTTGCTTCACAATTGTCTTGCAATGTGACCCCATGGCCAAAGTATAACATTATATGTTCAGCGTCCCTTAGTTGCAAGTTGGTATGCAAGGATAAGTGAGGCACCGGGTGCCGGTCTTGCCCTCCAGGTTCGGGGCGTGACAACTATGGTATCCAAAAGGTAGTAATTTCAACTTAGTGGGATATGTTGATGCCGATTATGCAGAATTTCTTGTGGACAGAAAGAGCAGCTCAGGTATGGCACTCTTTCTTAGCTCATGTCTTGTGTCTTGGGCCACCAAAAAGCAAAATTCTATGTCCTTATCTATTGTTGAAGTTGAGTATGTCGTTGTTGCCTCGTTGTGCTCAATTATTGTGGATCAAACAGCAATTAATGGATTTTGAAATTGATGTAGGTTGTATCCCCATATTCCGTGATAACACTAGTGCAATTGGTATGACTAAAAACCCGGTTTATCACAAAATAACTAAGCACATAGATGTTAGGTATCATTTCTTGAGGGACAACTATAAGAAGGGTTTGATCAATGTGGAATTTTGTGGTACTGACAAGCAAATAGCTGACATCTTCACAAAAGCTCTAAGTAGAGATCGCTTTGAAAGGAAAAGGTTAGAGTTACGGATGATTAAGATCACCTAAAAGGAACCAGTTCTAACTCAAAATTTTGGTTAGAAAAATTTGTGAATTGTTGTACATAATTAGATTAGATTTTTCTCAGTCTCATACTTTCATCAGTATACTCTTGTGACATATGCTGAAATGACTCATTAATCTCTAATGATATTATCTCTATTTTCTTGAAAAATTCAAACTTACACAAGAAATTTCTTAGTGAAGAACCTGGTTCATCAAGAATACTTAGTATGTATTCTCCACTCTACATATTTTGGAATAATTATATTTGGATCATGATTAAGAGGAGAGTCCCATTTAATCTCAAACCCTTTTGAACTTATTCCTTATGAAATGAACCAGTTTCGTTCAAAAAGAGTCCAAAACCGCATTAAGTGCCTAGATTCTAGGGACACTCTTCATCGTCTTTTCAAACTGAATTTCAGTTTGATTAGACTTCTGAAAAATGCCATCATTACCCAATTAAACACTCCTTAAATTGATTAAGCCTTAGTGTTTCTTCACTTCTAATTGCCAAGCCGTTAAAATTCCATCTATCTTATCTCATCTTCCAAACACACTCAAACTCATCTTTTCTCATACCTAAGCATAGAAATGGCTAACCCCTCTGAGAATCCTTCATCACCACCCAAGGAAATCACACCCACACCATCTATTACACCTTCAACCACACCCATCTCTAAGAAAGGAAGGATAAAGATGATGGCTCGCAAGGTTGTCGTTGGTGGAGAGCAAATCAAGAAAATAAATAAAATTTGAAAGCGATTCGGGAAGAACCCCAAAAATTTGATGAATATTCAAGTCTGCTACTGAGAGGGAAGAAATTGTTTCTTCTGAGACAGAGCAGGTAACATCTGTCCCTAAAGTTACTCCTGAAATCATATCTGAGGTTGCTAAAAAACTGGAAACTAAGTTTGTTCTGGGAGGAAATATGGTTGGTGTTGAAATAATAGAGTCTGGAAAAATTGGTGGTAAAAATAAAAAGATAAAAGAAAAGGAGAGTGAGGGTGCTCGATGTTCTATGAGGGGAATGGGAAAAAGAGCGGTTGAATCTTCACCCACTCCTATTGGTTTAACTAAAGAATCGGGTATTATGGTAGTTTGGAGTGAGAAACATGGGGAAGTGTGTCTGGAGAAGTTGTTGAGGGGTTCGTTCCATTAGGGAAAAATGTTCAAGAACCTGTTACATCTGAGCAGGAATTCCTCACAGACCTACTGAGAATGGTATTTGACAGTTACAATCCTAAAAGGAAAAGGAGTTTAGGAGTCAAAGTCTCTGGTACTGCTAGGGCAAACAAGAAAAGAAATGATGCTTGGTCTATCCCTGTAGAGATTCCTTCTACAAGAGGAAGAGATACAATGAGTAATAAGAAGCAAAGTGAGGCTGAACTAGAAAAGGCCTTAGAAGAAAGTACGAAGAAAGTTATTGCTAAGGGAAACAAGAAGGTGGTTGATCCTGTTGAGGCAGTTGAAATTGATGAGATGGACCTGGTCCTTCGGCATGAAGAGAAGACAGAAGAAATAGAGGTTGTGACTCCAAAGGCAAAGAAAGTCAAGACTTCCACAAAGAAGTTTGTTTCAAAAACAAAGTCTGATGAGCCATCTTCTTTGGCTACAAGAACCAGGTCTGCACTAAAATCAGGAAAAGTAAAAATAGAGGAGGAAGAAGAATGGAGTGGAGAAGATGGAGTGGAGGAAGAATCTGATGCTGAGAATATGGTTAAGTTTGGGAAGAAAACCATCTTGAAATGTAGACTCCTCAGGGACTTGGAGGAGGAAGGGATGTTAATGCTACTAGAGAAGTTACAATTGCAAGGTTGGAAGGACATGGTCCTTCAGATGGATGGAAAGCTGGCCAGAACTGAGATTGTGGAGTTCATGGCAAATTGTGAGATCATAGATGCTAGGGTCACCAGTGTGGTCAAAGGGGTGACAGTGAGGTTTGATGATAAAGAACTAGGAGAGATCTTAGGTGTACTTGTTGAAGGGTACAATGATTATAAGAAGCTCAAATGGCCAAGTCTAGAGAATCTCCTTACTGCCCTTGCCATTACTAGGAAGTTTGGTGACAATAAAGAAGATCTTGAGACCAAGGTTATTTACAAAAGTGAGATGAAGCCACCCCACAAAATGTTGTTTGAATTTGTTAGCAAAGTTGTACTACCTAGGAAGGAAAGGAGGCACATTACCACATTCATGGACCTGGTCCTTATGGAATGTTTGGAAAGTGGGAGGCAAATCAATTGGCCTGAATTTATCATTCAGCTTCTTGATAGGGTTCTAAATGGAACCAAAACTCACTCCATACTATATGGTTTTATTCTCACGGCTGTACTTGCACATTTCAAGGTACCAATCAAGAAATGGGAAGTTGGTACAAGTAAGGATCATTTTGGGGCAAACACTCTAATTGCTTGTGACTATAAAGTCCAAATCACTCCCAAAGAACCTGGTTCGTCCAAAAAGGTACATGTGAACAGTAAAGTGTGAGCTTTGATACAAGAAAGTGAGGCTAAGAATGTTGAAATTGATAGGCTGAAGAAGAGATTGGAAGAAGTAGAGACTGAGAGAGATGCTCTCAGAGCTGAGCTGGCAAAGGAGCTTAGAAGAATAATGGCATTCTTCAGGATATGTTGAAACTGCTTCAAGCCAAAAACCAAGAACCTGGTTCTTCCCAGCCTTAAGCCTCCTAGCCTAGTTAGACCAATTAGTGACCCAGATGTGATTTTTTTTGTTTCTTTTGCTCATGGTCCAGTGTTTTTATTTCTTCTTATGATTTGTGGCAGGATCTTATCAATCAATGAAATTCACTACTTCTTACTCTAATTATTTTTTGTTATTTCTTAGATGGCTAATATCCTTAGATTGATTGATGATGATTGAATCCATGATTGCATTTGAAGTATCCCCAGTGGCGATGAGTAAATTCTACTAAAATCTGGTTATTTGTCATAATTGTGCAACTTTTCGATGATGCCAAAAAGGGGAATTAGGTTGTTCTTTTCCTTTGGAATGTTATGTTTGTAACCTAATGAATCTGGTCATTGATGATTAATGACTTTAAAATAGGTGTTCTAACTTTGTGTTGATGGTGAGCTGAGTTAAAATAGGGCCTACGCTTATGAAAAGAACAGAGTTTGTCATCATCAAAAGGGGAAATTTGTTGGCCCAAGTGAAGTTTATTTTGATGATTGACAAAGGAACTCAAGCTTGAACCAGGTCCATCCACAGTGTACACAGACACAAACAGATTCAAGCATAAGGGATGCACGTGAGGGAGATAAGCTTAACTTGTTATATCTGATATCTCCTGATAGAAAAGGTTGCATAATTGATAAGGAAAAGGACTCCTTACTCAAAGAGAACACTATTCAAGATAAAGAAGGAATTAGAAGTTGAAGTTAACTAGAACACTTCTACCAAGGAAGAGTATAACATTGGGACTCTAGTTATTTTCTATTCTACTAACTCTATAAATTACAGGTACGCACAAAAACTGAAATTAAACATGAATTGCGAGCAAAATAGCAAGGTATTTTTCGAGCAATTCTTGTGAGATTCAAGTGCGCGAACCTGAAGCTACATGAACCACATAGAAGAACCTGTTTCAAGTGTCTGTCTTTTATTCTAGTTTTATTATAGTAGGTGGTTTTCAAATTGTACCTTTCAGCTTTATCTAGAACCAATTGTATTAGGTACTCTGAGTATTCAAGTTAGAGTTAACTTGAAATTGTCGCTACAATTAGAGGCTGGTTGCCACAACGGGATTAGAGGTAATCCTTAAGTTTACAAAGAGTTTTTGTAAATGATGTTTTGGCTCAGAGATTTAGTGAAGTGTTGGGAAAAATCCTACTGAGTAGTAGGTCGTGATTTTTTCACCTTTTGAGCCCGGTGTTTTTCACGTAAAAATACTTGTGTTCTTTACTTTCTGCATTTATTATTTCTGCAATATTACTATAAGGAACACATAGAAGAACCAAGTCCTTCTATAATACGTGCACGTAAAAATTGGACACCACACAAATCACTCCTTCTTATGTGGCATTGAAGTATAAAACATCAGACCTCTATGTAACAATCATGTTGTATAACAACATCTTACAATAGCGGCTAAATTTTCTTTGCAACTACAATTTCATGTTATGTTATAATGAATGTTCTCTATAATAACATTTCACTATAGCTGCAACAACAACAACAACGACCCAATAAAATCCCACAAAGTGGGGTCTGGGGAGGGTAGTGTGTACGCAGGCCTTACCCCTACCCCGATAGGGCAGAGAGGCTATTTTCGATAGATTCTCGGCTCAGGAAGATTGAAATAAAACAAGAAGAGACAATTCATCAGTATCGTCAACATAAACCATAGAAATAGTGACAGCATCCTAAAAACCATAAAATAAATGACATGCAATAATAATAACCAGCAAATGAGGTCTGGAGCTATGAAAAATTGTAATGGTAGTATGGACTCTACATTAACCATAAGCCGTTTAAGATCAACCTTATCAAACTCGTTTCACCCCCGTTATGAAGAAGGAAAAGCTCAACTACCCCTAGCCTACAACCTTAATGCTCGACCTCCAGACCTTCCTATCAAGGCCCATGTCCTCAGAAATCTGCAATCGTGTCTTGTTTTGCCTGATCACCTCTCTCCAATACTTCTTAGACCGTCACCTACCTCTTCTCGTACCCACCAAAGCCAACCACTCACACCTTCTCACCGGAGCATCCAGGCTTCTCCTACGCACGTGCCCGAACCATCTGAGTTTCGCTTCCCGCATCTTGTCATCCACAGGGGCCACGCCCACCTTCTCCCGAATATCTTCATTTCTAATCTTTTTCATTCTAGTGTGCCCACACATCTACCTCAACATCATCATCTCACCTACCTTCATCTTCTGAATATGAGAGTTCTTAATCGGCCAACACTTTTCCCCATACAACATGGCCGGTCTAACAACCACTCTATAAAACTTACCTTTGAATATCGGCGGCACTTTCTTGTTACATAAGATTTCAGATGCTAGCCTCCGTTTTATCCACCCCACCCCTATACAGTGAGTGACGTCCTCGTCGATCCCTCCATCCCCTTGTATAACCGACCTAAGGTACTTGAAACTACCTCTCTTAGGGATGACCTGTGATCCAAGCCTCACGTACATGCCTACTTCCCTCGACTCGGCACTAAAGTTGCACTCTAGGTACTCTGACTTAGTCATGCTCAATTTGAAACCCTTAAACTCGAGAACCTGTCTCCAAACCTCCAACCTCTCGTTAACATCGTCATGTGTCTCATCAATCAGGACTATATCATCAGTGAGTAACATATACTATGGCACTTCCCCTTGAATATGGTGTATCAGTGCATCCATCACCAAGGCAAATAAGAACGGGCTAAGTGCAGATCTTTGGTTTAACCCCATAAAAACTGGGAAATGCTCCGAGTCGCCTCCCACAATCCTTACCCTAGTCTTAGCTCCATCATATATGTCCTTGATCACTCTAACGTAAGCTATCAGCACACTTTTTACCTCCAGACATCTCCAGCACTTCTCTTGGGACCTTGTCATACGCTTTCTCCAAGTCAATAAACACTATATGCAGATCCTTCTTTTGATCCTTGTACAAAAAAAACAAAAACAAAAAAAACGAGCGCTATATAAAGGTTTGACTGTTATACAGGCTATTACCCAAGAAAATTTTCAAAAAAAAATAAAAGAATTTTCCTAAAACACTGTAGCTACTAATGGTAAATTTATTGAAAGTATAGCTACGAATAGTAATACAGTGTAAATGTTTGATGTGTCGCGTAATTTTCCCAAAAATAAATGGAAAATTTACCAAGCTATAAATCAATAAAAACTTTTACCACTATTATTTTAGGTTCGTACTTAATTATATTCTATATCTATATTTACCATTTATGTATAAAATCATTAAAAAAAATGGAAGATTTCTTAAATTTAGTATCTTATTCTCTCTCCTTCACCACCACCCTCTTAAAAATTCGAATTTCATCTATCTATAATATATTAAAAGCACGAAAGCCCTTAACGAAATATCGTTCGCCTTTTTTACCCCTTAAAAGTAGTATTTATATTGGACAAAATTGTAATTTGATTATTTTGCTAATTTTGGGATAGTAAATCAGCTAAAATTTTGGTTATTAAATCTTTCCTTATTTGAATTGCCGTAATACTTAGGAATTCAAAAGCAAATATATTAAAATTATATAGGTTCAAAAGGAAAAAAGAATATGAGAATATAGGTAGGAAGTTTATTACTCCCTCTGGTCCACAATAAGTGACCAATTTGCTTTTGGCACACCCATTAAGAAAATACTAAATTCTAGACGAAAATAGTTAGTGTGACTGAACTATCCTTCATTAAATGTTGCACCATAATTATAATAGTACTTACTTCTCTTCTCAAATGTGAGGAATAAATGACTTTTTAGGGATACGTACATAAGGGTAATTTTGAAAAAATAATTTTTTTTCATTTCATGATTATATTAATGGACACTTATTTTGGACCAAAATAAAAAAAATAAATTGATCAAGTCCAGGGAGTACTACTAATATAGCTATTAAAGAGGTAAAAATTCTTTATTCTCTATGAACACTAGGGTTTATATTATGGTTGGTCAATTCAACCTAATTAGATTTAGAATAAGGAGAAGGCGAATCAATATTAAATTTTAGTTTCCATTATTCGCTCAAAAGTACATAGCGCCTGTACCTATCATCCAACGATTCATCTGCCATGAGTTTTGTCGATGATGAAGTTGAGAGTGGTCCTTCTCCAATGCTACTTCAATTTGAGTATTTGGAGCAAGGACACACATAATATGAAAATTAAGTAAATGAGTGTTGTTTTATTGTACGATTTTAATTCCTTTTCGCTTGTTCCGACATACTTAATATTAAAAGTTTATGACATGCCAAAGATTTCTACGAAGAAAGAATATGATTTCTGAAAAAATTTAGAAGTTACAAATTCCTACATTTTGTGCGTTAAGGTAAGATTTGTCTCTTTATCTGGTAAAAGAAGTTTTCATTAGAAAACATAGTAAGTTAAGTTATTTTTTAAATACATAGGAATAGTCATTTAATTATTTCTCCAATATTTGAAAAATATTCATATCATTTAATTCCAGTACTTTCAATTTCCTTCCAATTTTGTGGTCCTTCATATCAACTACATTTTGATTTAGCAATTTTACATGTTTTCTTTTAATGTTTACGAATATTAGTTTAGTAGTCCTTATTTTTATTTTCTTTGTTTAAAATTTGGGATGGGCTAATATTAAGATTTAAATCAACAAAAACAAATTATTTCTTTGTTGTTAAGAACAAATTATTAAATCCTTGAATCAATTAACAAAAAAAAAAATCTTTGAATTAACTAATTTTCCAAAGAAAAGTCATCTTTTTTTAAATTTATCATATAAATCAGTTATAAAGGTACTAGAATTGTGTTAGTATTGTATCAGATATTGTTTTAGGTATTAATGTATCAAATACCAGTTAGATACAACTGTGATACAAGTATGATACGTTTATGATACAATTCTGTTTTAGGTATTGATGTATCAGGTACAAGTATAATACAATTATTATACAATCATCATACATTTCCTGCAACTTCTTCTTTTTCGAGTTTCACTAGGAATTTTCATCTAAAACCAACTCTATACTTAACCAATCTCTCTCAAAATTGAGATAAACTTCAAAGGATATTCTCAATTACTTGCAAGAATATCCAATCCACATAAATCATAAATCTTAAAAAAAAATGAAATTGTATGTATATATGCTCGAGAATCATATGTATATTTGGTCTTCGAATGGACCAATTTGTGGATGAGTGAGCTAGGCAAACAAACTGAAGAAATTATGGAAAGGAAAAAAAAGAGAGAGAGGAGAGGAAAAAAAGGAAATGATTTAATTGAATCCCTTAATTGAAGGCACTAATAATAGGGTGGGGGCCTTTTAAGGAGGAAATACATATAATTTGTTAAAATAATCTAGATACTTATTAAAAACTAAAAAACTACAAAACTAAAAGATTAGAGGTAAATAAGTTTCTATTAAATTATATACAAGAAAAACTCCCAAAATAAATCCAACTACACAATTGATTACCAAAAAGAGGGTCTGGGCCGTCTGGCCATTGGATTATAAATTTGGTGCGCTAGAGATTTATTTCAAATCTGTCGTTTCTTAATCATCCGGCCATTGTTTGGCATAATAGTTTGGGGCATTTGCATTTATACCCGCCTTTTAGGTCACGTTTTAACTTGTGTTCACTTTTCAAAATAAATTGCAAGCGTATCCACTTTTTCGAGTAACTTCAGCATACGGGGCTGAAGTAGCAAAAATTGTTGAACCAAGTGTGCTGAAGTTTTTGTTTGTAATTGTTGAACTTAAGCATAGTAGCTGAAGTTTTATTCTTTATTTGCTGAAGTTTTTATTTGTAATTGTTGAACTTAAGCATAGTAGCTGAAGTTTTGTTCTCTATTTGCTGAAGTTTTTGTTTGTAATTGCCTAAATAAACTGAAGTTTTTTTGTCCTGGATTCATTAGTTTTGTCATTAAGCTTTTTCAAAAACTTCAGCATCTTTCATTAGTTTTGTCATTAAGCTTTTTCAAAAACTTCAGCAGAAGATGCTGAAGTTATTTAGTTCATTTATAAAAACTTCAGCACTAAATAAGCTGAAGTTTTTTTGTCCTGGATTCATTAATTTTGTCATTAAACTTTTTCAAAAACTTCAGTAAAAGATGCTGAAGTTATTTAGTTCATTTATAAAAACTTCAGCACTAAATAAGCTGAAATTTTTTTGTCTTGGATTCATTAGTTTTGTCATAAAGCCTTTTCAAAAACTTCAGCAGAAGATGCTGAAGTTATTTAGTTCATTTGTAAAAACTTCAGCACTATATAAGCTAAAGTTTTTGAAAAAGCTTTCTAACATACTAGATAAATAATCAGATTGCCAACGGTATCTAAATCATAAATTTTGGAAACAATAAACGTGAAAAGAACAGAATAATCGTGAAAAGAATCACTAAGTGTGACCTTAAACTTCCCGTACGTGGAAATATTCACAAATTATTGTCTACTAACTTGAAAAATTATTTATAATTTGTTTTTAAATAATCTGATAAACATACTTATTGCAATCATCCCATGAACTGAAGTTTCATAGCAGCACCAACAACAGAAGAAGAAGAAGAAGAAGAAGAAGAAGAAGAAGAAGAAGAAGAAGAAGAAGAAGAAGAAGAAGAAGAAGAAGAAGAAGAAGAAGAAGAAGAAGGAAAAAGGGGGCTGAAGTTGTTTAAAAGTGGGTACAAGTTAAAAGTTTTTTTAAAAATGGGTATAGGTTAAATGGGGGCGACCAAATAGGGCGCCCCGTGCAATTTTTACTAATAGTTTGGACGAGCCCAGTTCAATTGTAAACAAAGTTGGCCCGACTATTAGTCAGTTGCAAATGAAAACGAGATGAAATCTTTACATAATAGCCGGTTAAATTTACTGTTTACATTTTCTAGCCAGTATATATAAATTATACAATGATTATATACGACTATACACATATTATATAGGTTAAACATATATTATATTCCATTGGCTATTTTAAGTTTAAATGCTTAAGTAGGCAGCTACTTAAATTAATTCTTTTTTTTTTTCAACGCAAACGAAAACTAGATGAATTATCAATGGAAAGTACTCATTAAGCCGAATGAACAAGGGGAAGTACACAAATAGCTATTTTTAGTACCGTTGTTTATTAATTAGCCAGTACTTATTTTGTCCTAAATTTGAACTAACAATTTTAACTTCAGATTTTGTGTCTTAAAAAATTAAACTGAAAAATTGAAATTCAGAACATACTGACTCGGTTCTCTAAAATGGTTACCTGGTGTCATTTCTACAATGACGATCGAGTCACTTCCTACTCAACCCAACCCAATAACCACTGAAAATATTGCGGCTTTTACTAACCTTCTTCACAGATAATCTTTTTTATTCTTATTTTCATTTCAATCAATTCCGTATGAATATATCTGACATGAATAATAACAGATTATCTGGATAAGTTGAGAGTTTATGAAAAATTTCAGATCAAAAGGTGAGGAGCTGAGAAATATCATTATGTGTAGTCTAGCTCTTATTTTAGTTATCTCAATTAGCTAAATTGTAAGAAATTACAATAAACCACCACAAGAAAGTAGCTTATGTATACACAATATCAACTTACAAAAAAATTAGGATTTACATCAATCTATGATAAAAAGCAAGCACCCAAACAAGAGCTTCAAAATCACTTTGAAATATCGTGTTTAATTGTTTGATTTTTGAACATTTGACTACCTAAGGTTTTTTGAGTACTTAAATCACCTTTAGCTTTGGCTTCTCAAATATGATCTCTCACATTGTCTTGCCTTCTCGTAACTTTTACCTAAAAGCGACCTTTATCATTTAACTCAATCTACATCCCAATTAAGATAACAATGTTTTCCATTTTGGACGTCCTAAAACGCTTACATTATTTCATTTTTTTGTAATTTGCACAATTTCTAAGGACTCAAATTCTTCAAACTTTTCAATTGTAAATTTTGATGGGTTGTTTTTCTTATCATACCTCTTGTCAATTAATATTTCGATACAAAAACTGATATAATACATAAGCCTCAGCCAAATATTATCATGTAAAATGAAACGAATAGAGTAATATATTTTTGTAATGTAACTTTTAATATTTGCATTAACAACTTCAAGAGGACCAAATGTCACACCTCAAAAGTTGAGTAAGCATTATGAGTTGTTCTTGGCAATTGAAGCAGGACAAAAAAGAATTATTCTTAAGTTGTAACAAGCAAATAGAAGAAATAAAGGAATGGTGGAAGAGATTACCAACTTAAAACACCTTCAAGTTGATCTATTGGATGAATAGAAAGTAGGCCAGTAGTACAAATAAAAGGACAATAAGAGTCAAATGTCATCTCGTGATAATAAAGTAAGAAAAGAAAGGGAGAATCCATTAATCCAAATATCCAATGGTAGAGGTTCTAAATTGAGATGTAAAGTTGCGGAGACACGGAGCCGTTCGAACCCAAACTTTGGAACACGATAGGAAAAAAAATGTAGACGCTTCATATTCCTTCTTTTCCTCACGAGCCTCATAATTAATCTTTCTTTCTCTTTTTTTTTCACAGGTGCACAAATCATCCCGTATTCTTGTAGGGTACGGGGAAGGGTCGCACTCCTAGGAGTACAATGTAAATCGCATATCTTAACGCAAGCATTAATGGCTGCTTCCACAATTTGAACTCGTAACTATAGATCACATAAAGACAATTTTACCGTTGCTCTAAAGCTTCCCTTCGAGCAACTATTGTATTTGCATCCTCTTATTGGTATACAAGTATTGAATAATTTTGCACAAATTTAGAGGAAAAAAAAAATAAACCATCTAATTTTTGTTTTGTTAGAATTTGAATTATGATCTAGTGTGATTTTATTTTAACTCTATCAACTGTTAAACTACATCCTTTGATGCTACAGAGCCACATATGAACTTTATGGCAACAAATACGATATTACAAATCATTTTGTACATAGTTATTTCCTCTCAATCATTTTATGAACAATATTTTTTTTTAATTTGTCGTGAAGAGATTGATATATCTGTATATGGCATGTTTGTGAAAAAAAAAAATCTTGAACTTCGTGTCCTTTCAACACTACCAAAGAATAAAAAATATTGTCGAGTTGTACTTATTATTAGGAAAAAAGTACTCCTACTTAATACTTGAAACATTAACGAACATAAAATTCTAAATCTGCTTTTGGATACAGTACAGCCACTGTATTAACCACACTTGCTTAACCATAGTTATTCCTTCTCCTTCACTTGTCTATATTATATCGTTTACCCATTTCTCTCTACTCGTAGACCCTAGTGTGAAGGAAGGTGGACTCTGAAATAGAAAAAATACTACTCTCCTAGAAAAAATGAGCTGCAATGGGTGTAGAGTATTACGAAGAAGATGCAGTGACAATTGTACCTTAAGGGCGTGTTTGGATGGAATTGACGATCCTCGCGCTCAAGGTAACGCTACTCTTTTTGTTTCCAAGTTTTTTGGCCGTAGCGATCTCATGGCCTTCATCTCCGCTGTTCCCGAAAATCGAAGACCTGGTACTGCTACCAAACACGCCCCTAACACGAACTTCCTTTTTTATTTTTTATTTTATTGAGTTTTATTTTCTGGAAAAAATAAAAGGAAAATGGATATATACCTGGCTGATAAATTGATGAACTTTTCTAACAGCTTTGTTTAAATCGCTGTTGTTCGAAGCGTGCGGGCGGACGGTGAATCCGGTGACCGGTGCGGTAGGGCTATTATCGACGGGTAACTGGCACGTGTGTCAAAAGGCGGTGGAGACGGTTCTCGTTGGTGGCAATCTACGGCCAGTTTTTGCCGGAACTCTCACTCCTACGGCTTACATGGACGAGACCTTCGAATCCTTCCGCTGCGGCGGCGCGTGGGATATTCCAAACCAGTTCTCAAACAAATCCGGATCATTCATTGATGGATCGGATCACACCGATACAACGGACTGGGTCGGTTTGGAGAAGAGATGGAATACGATGTCGTCTATAGGCTCAGAGACTGAGTTATCGGATGTGTCACTGGGTTTAGATAGTGGTAATAAAGAGCCAAAACTTCTTAATCTCTTCGTTTGAGATACTTAGAAGTAGAAAATAATAATAATAATAATAATAATAATAATAATAATAATAATAATAATAATAATAATAATAATAATAATAATAATAGTTAATTTCCAGTTGAGTTTGATGTTTTGAATTTAAACTCAGTTGGAATTTAATCGGAAACTGTAATTGATCTCTAAACATTAGAGATCTTGAGTCAATTCCCTAACTTGGTTGAGACGTTTTTGTGTCACACTGACGTATCTTTTTTGGCTGAATAAATATGAATGAAATAACCATGACTTATACTTTTTATTTCATCTTATATGATTGTGGTGTTGTTACATATTATGCAGTAATTTTCAGTCTCTTGCAAAACATTATATATATATATATATATATTATCCAAGAAGTAACATTATCTTTATTCACTAAATACAAGAATACTATAAGTACTGCTGCCAAAAGGAAAATATATTCACATCTATATAAAGTGTAGTAGTAAGATAGATATTAGATAGCTTGAGTAGCACCAAATAGTGTGACCTAGTAGAATAAAATGAGTTGAAAACCCTATGAGCTCAGGTTTAAGTCTCAACAGATACAACATACACTATGTGATTTTTTCTCATATGTCCAAGTCTTAGTAGACAAAGTTATTCTATATCAAGCGAAAGAAAAGAGGCTCTCGCCTCTCGGTGTTGTAAGAAATTGAGGATTTACATGTTTAATTTTCTTTTGGGTATAATGAATGTTAAATGTGATCAAACTAATAATATTTGCATGTAACTATAAATATTTCTTATTAATGTATTTAGTTTTTTGAAACTTGTTATAGAATAAGTTTACACTAGTTTTTTCCTACTTTACCAAGTGCGTGCTCAAAGATAAAGGGTTATGTTTTAACCGTAATACTAGTACCACACAACTAAACCTAAAAGTCTCCCAAGTTAATAAGGATTACGTACTCCAATTGGGTATTCGACACATAAAGTAAATTCGTAATCATGGACTTATTGAAAGCTTAAGCATGAGCTGTCACAATAAAGAGGTAAATGAGACCATCATAATATCTAGAGAACTATACAAATCTCATCACTTACAGTCACACTCAACTAATTGCATACATAAAAGGGTTATACATTGAAGATGGAAAGAAAGAACTCATATATAAGTGGAGAACATCAAAAATCTGCCAAAGCTCCATCAAAGGAACACCTTTCATCACAACCAATAGATAGTCAACATGCAAATGTATCGATAAAAGTTCATTTATAAAAACAAACTTCAATCCAAGGGAAAGGAACAAAGTATTGTACTCTAATAATAGAAATTGACCTATGTATACATAAATTTTCTGGCGAAGGCTGTTCAATTGAACATTCTTGTTTGGCTGTAGGTGCTTGAAGCTTCGCCCACGTTCCTTATTAATATATCTAAACAAGTAAAATGTTATCTTTTCATCTTTTGCAACGTTTTTTCTCTCATTTTTTTAAAGTAAAAAAAGATGAAGTATAACCTATTAATTCTGAAACAGCTCTCACATATACATGTTTCCAACCTATATTTCTTGAGGACATATTATCTCTCCGGTTGGTTATGCATTAACGTTTTCTCTCTATGATGACATGTTTAATATTATAAGTTTTAAATATCTATTACTTCTTTAAATTTCGTGCTCAATTAAACTTAGATCATATTTAGTATTAGGATTTAAATATGTGAATTTTTGTAAGCAAAGCTAATTATTATGTTGGGGTGATATATACATACATGTGCCTTTTGGGAAGGGGAGAATTGAAAAAGGGTTGAAAGAGAGAAAGGAGAATGTGGGAGAGAGAAAGGCGTATTCAAAAGACATGCGGTACACATCAGCATGGGGTCCACATTTTAGCTTCCCACCTTCAGCAGTGGGAACCACGTCACTTGAATTTACTTCCTTCTTCTATTCGGACAAAAGCAGATTCGCTGGCGGTTGCCTCTCGCCGCATCCGCTTGGGTAGGTCCCACTGTTTTGTTTTCTATCCTCCACAAACACTTGACCATGGTTGAGATATGTGGTTAAACTCTTGTATTTTTTCCTCTTCCCAAATCAGCCCATAATGAATCCCCTACAAAAAGGTGCTAAATAGTAAATATAGTTCAAATTTAGCATTTTAGGCTCAATGTCTAGTCAATGTCATAGTATAAAATAATACGAGTTATTAAAAGTTTAGGGTCAATTACTTGAATTTATGTCCAAAGGGTAGCCCGGTACACTAAGCACCCGTTATGTGCGGTGTCCGGGAAAGGGCTGAACCATAAAGGTCTATCGTATACAACCTTACCCTGCATTTCTGCAAGAAGTTGTTTTCACGGCTCGAACCCGTAACCTCCACGTACTTGGGATTATGCCTAATTAAGCAAAATACAAAAGACAATAGTTTTAAAAAAATGTTGGAAACCTTAACTGCAACAAGATTATTTATACATCAAGTTTTAGCAAACCCAGCTTTCGATCCGAAAGCTCCTAATCCCCCGGAGCTAACCAACAGTTTAGTTATGGGTTCAATTGAACTCATAACTTTTATTCTAGACGGTATAAAATCACTACAACTGTTGAAAAAATTGAGCTATGAACCCATAATTCAAACAAGGTGATCGGTTCAATAGTTAAAATCGAAATCTTGAAGTCATAGAATTAAAATCCTGGATCCGCCTATACTAATTCCAATACTATTTCTAGGGCAACCTCATGAAAACAAGCTGGTACAAGCTGGCGGCTACCCAGGAAAAGTGGACTCTTTTTCCTAAACACACTTATTTTTATTAACCACTACTTGATAATGCCATAAATTAAAGTAACCATTCACATTTAAGTGTCTGCACTTGCAAAATATCTTATCATTTGAATATTCTAGTGATGTGACTACCGATTGGGTGGTTAGAAGATTAGATACGGAAAACGTAAAGCATAAATGAAAGATTTCTGCAAATTTCACAAGGCTTGATATGTATGCATTTTAATAAAGAACTAATCCATATGTAATTTAATTTATTAAACGCTCGTAATTTAGTTTTCTTTTGAACAAATTACCTTATTTTATTACATCCGTTAAACGCTGGTTCTACAATTCCTTGTATGAAAAGTTTCAAAAGTTACCAACGCGTGTGCAAAGATCTTGCATTTATTACTTCATCCAACTTATCATTGAAGGGATTACTTTTAAAGATGGAAGTATATATACATCTATAAATGTTCCTGAAGCTAAAAACCGAAGATATAAGCGCTGCTATGAAACATAAAAGCAGCAATTTCCTACTCACGATGCATACAAAAATGCAATTACTGCAGCATTCCACAAGCCTGAATCAGGTAACTCTAGCTATAAAAGAAACCAATTTGTCATATCACCATCACTTGGGTTAAAGAAGTGCTTCCTTTGATGTTAGTGTTTCCGTTAAGCAGTCAAAAAAGATCAGCTTTACACTTCTGTTGTTGAGCAAGAAACCGCGTCTTTTAATTGTAATAAATGTGTCCTCAGGCTACATTCCTTCACCTGTTTTACAAACTTTTTTCAGTTTAGAATAGATTGTTTGATATGAAGTATGACTCAAGCACATTATTCGACTCAAGGGCAACATAGAAATGATCATTTCTCAAATGGTTTTCCTTCAAAAGCTTTAGGTATAAAGGAAATTCATCTTTACCTGTAGAGCAGTCAGTGATGACAAGAGATCGTTACAATGGTCAAGTAAAGCACGCTCGTTACCCACTACATCTGCAAGCTCATATACCATAGAATCCACCTGCTCTACCTGTGCACATATATAATTAACCTTGTTAAAGCAATCCGAGGGATGTGCACTGACAAACTAGAAGGAAGTTTGGACTATTAACTGAGAAGATAAGTTGAACACTAGGCAAACTCTGATCAGAATCCTTGAGAAATGAACAGATTATAAGAAAAGCAGGTTTGATATTCAAGCGCTAAGATTTTTGCTTTACTGATCCAGAAATGAGAATGAAAATTCCAGCTGCAAGCACTAAGGATGAATATTCGTACTCTCTTTCAAAAAATGACTAAACGAGAACGTTACAACAGATACCTCATCTGACAAAGTTATAGGACAAGTAATGAACCACAACCAGTTACTAACAATGTCACAGCAAAACAATTTGTTGAGATTGGGAGCTGCATTTTTGCAGCTTGTGAATAGGTAAAATGTCATTTCCTGGTAGTGTAATGCCCGGTCTATTTCAATAGTGTCATTTCCTGGTAGTGTAATGCCCGGTCTATTTCAATAGTGTCATTCTAGCTAAACTCAGCTGTATCAGCATTTAACAAATCACGTAAATGAATTTCAACAAAGAACACATTTGTAAAAAACCATCGAGATCACTCCTAAACTCAACGATAGAGATGTTCTCTTTTTCGAGAATGAACGATAGAGATGCTCTCTAAGAAAGTACAGCTGCAAAAAAAAAAAAAAAAAAAAAAAAAAAAAAACAGAGACCAGAAAGGTTGTAAAGAAAAATTAATGCTGGAATTAGTCCCACCTCATATCATTCAACCATGTATGAGAAAAGCAACAATATCATGCACCAGGATGTTTTGCAAAACAACTCTACCAAAGAGAGGACAAAAAATGATGCTTATTTTAGGGATTTACGCAAATGAATTCCACCAAAGTGGGGAAAGAAAAATGATGCATTTTGGCAAAAAGGGAGAGGTGCAGCTGTGTGGAATAATGACTCGAAGAAATGGAAAGAAGGGACTCAAGCAAATCGAATACGGGACTAGGATAGTTAACTGTGGAAGTATTTGTTTGCTGAAGAATAACGGAAACAACTCAATTTTGCACTCAAACTCACATTTGAGTTACTTCAACTTTCACTCGAAAAGCTATACACTATTTTGGATGTTTCTCCATTTTGTTTTATCTGTTAGTATTTATTTACATATTTTTATGTGTTTTTGTGGTTTCTACAGAAATAATGACTAAATAAAATTAGAGAACTCTTGAGAATTGAAAAAACTTATATCATCCATAGCGTTTCTGTCTTCCCTCAATCCACTGTCATTCTTTATGCATGGCTTTTTGCCTGCTTCAGATGGTATGCTTTTTTACTCAATTTTACTTAAATTTGTCATTTCAATTACCTCTGAGACAGAGATACGCATCTAAAATCAAGATCATGACCATCTAACTAACCCTATGACAGTTTGACTAAGTTGGGTAGAGTTTTGTATTTTGTTTACAGACTCCACCTCGTTTGGGATTAAGGCTTAGTTGTTGGTTGATTGATTGTGTTCTCGATATTTTCTACAGCTCACAACAAGTCTATCACAAACATTTGACGGTTAAGTTGAATTCATAATGTGAATCAAAGATCAAGGCTGGTCAATCACAATCCTCTCTTTTGTGAATTCGTCAGTCATTACAGCATAAGTTAAATAAACCTAAAACAATAGCATTGAAAAGAAGTAGCATGATCACACAGGAAGACACTAGAGGCCGAAATCTAAATGAGAATGGGTGTGAGAAAACACCACAAACTTTGCAAGTGCGCCAATGTTTAAAAGGAGGTGGAGCGAGACAAGAGTTTTATCTAATATACCAGAGACTGAGAGAAAGGGCATAAGCCCCATGAATTTTACATTTAGATATTTTATAAATTACAAAAAAATTCAAAGACCATAAAAATTGTAGAAATTTTAAAAGAATTGTAGAATAAATTTTATATATATATATCACACAAAATTGGAGGGAAAATGCTAGTTTCTTTAGCAAAGTTTCACAAACAGTAAATCTTTCTTATCAAATACTAATTTCATTTCTTTAAAGATTCTTTAGATTCTTCTTTGATCAGTAAAATTTATTGAGATGATTTGACCAAAATGAATTGTACAACCAATTTAGGACCATACTAGACAAAATAGTCTGTTGTCACTTGTCAGTGATCCACCTAGCTCGAATTGCAGGTGGGACTTATCAAGAAAGTATTTCATTCCAAATTCAAATCCAATTAATTCAACTCAAAAGATAACTATGTTATCTTCACTTTTTTTTGTAACACTTCCTGATAAAATTACCTTCCAAATAAAGCTACAAGCCTACACTTAAACGACACTTCTCATTGACTATCTCAGATGTTAAAAACAGAAAAAATTTCTCAAAGGCTTGAAGGAGAGTTTGTTGTAGCCACCTCCACTCGCTTCTTACTCAGTTCTAATTGCCTTTCTCCATAGCTAGTTGGTATTACCTTCCTTTATCCATCTCCAATCACTTCTTACTCAGTTTTAATTGCCTTTCTCTATAGATAGTTAATACTACCTTCCTTTATCCATAGGACTTCCTGATAAAATTAACTTCCACTAAAGCTACTAGCCTACACTCAGACGGCCCTTCTTATTGACTCTCTAGGGATAAAACAGAAAAAAGTCTCTCAAAGGCCTGAGGAAAGTTTGTTGTTGTCATCTCCAATCGCTTCATACTCAGTTTTAATTGTCTTTCTCCATAGCTAGTCAATATACGTAACCAAGGTCCTCCCACGAAGACTTCTTTTCTTCAGTTTTGCTTCTGTTTCTTCCTTCACTTACACTCTCAAATCTTTTGCCTTCTTCCTTATCATAACAATCAACCTTTTATCTCTCACCCAAACCTCATCCCATCTGGCACTGAGGTTAATATTTCCAGATTTTAAACTGATGGTTCCGAGCATCACATCGTTCTTGAGGCATGAGGTGCACTGGTGGCGTATGCCCAAGTGATGGGGAAGTACCTAACTCACTTGTCTCAGGATGTTCTGCCAACGAGGCGCCTTAGGACACGCTTAAACACCTTCCAAAACAGTGGTAAAGGTCCCGCTTTTCTACAAACAATTTAGCGCTCATTCTTCATTTAATGCATTTCTGCAACAAAATAAGCAGTACCGCATATTGTTTAGGAACACTTTCACATGTTGAAACAGATTCTCCATGGTTGAGGCAACAAACTTTTTCCTTTGTTAGGGAATATTTGCAGGACTATTAAGAACATCTTTTTAATTATGGCGGTGTACGGATCAACTTGCACACACCTTAACGATTTCCCCCCGTTCCTATATCTCCCACCTGTACATATATCGGGTAACTCTTCCCACCAAAACTTTTGCATATGGAAAGACGTCACCAGCTTTTTGGCTTTGAAACCTGGTCTACATGATCTTTATTCCGACTTCCTCGACTTCTAGGTCCCAACCTTAGTTGTCAGGACTTCTAACAAGATTGCACAAACTTAAGCTAAAAAAGAAATGATAGCAAGCATCTCTCTGCGTGCTTTCTTTCCCCGGCTTCTTAAGTCTTGTGCTAAAAAATATAGATAAACTTCAAGGGGGAAAAGAGGAAAAAAATAAAGGAAAAAGAAGATAAAACACCAAACTAAACAAAACTTTAAAAGTAATTTGAAATTGTTCTACTAAGACCTATTATTATCGCGCACCTCGGTTTTATCATCTTTTACTGGTTTTAAATGCTTGCTAAGCATGCAGTTGACCAGTATAGATATTCTTTATGCATTAGAATACCACATTCTCATCGCAGATAAGACACACCCTAGTAAAAATAGGTGGCTATGCAAATTGGGAGAGTTCACAGCCTCCTTCCCCTTCCCCTCACCCCCTTGAAAACAGATAGATCATATTTTACTGATTTTAAATGCTTCCTAAGCAAGTTAGAACACAAGAAAGCATGCAGTTGACCAATGAAGATATTCTTTATGCATTAGAGTACCACTTTCGCATTGCAGATAAGACACATCCTAGTAAAAATAGGTGGCTATGCAAATTGGGAGAGTTCACAGCCTTCCTTCCCCTCACCCCCTTGAAAACAGATACTAGTCCACTGGCCATAACCAGAAAGAACCCCGAGCATTAACATTTGATCATTCAAAGAAAGAATAATAACCTTTGGAAGCAAAGAACACATTGAGGATCCCATTGCCTGCATCACATCAACGGCTGAAGAAATAGCATCTTTCACATTTTGAACTTCTGCCTGCAGATAATAGAAGCGAAAACCATTATTCCTGAAACACTAATACCAATAGGTAAAAGAATGCATCCAGAATTTGCATAAAAGATCATTTCAATTAGAATGAAAAGGAAAAAGTACCCTAGCTCCTTCCACAACAGGGAGACGAATAGTGCTGGCTTCCAGAGCACATATAGCCCCTGACAAGGCATTGCGATGATCTCCATCAATCATACTCCAATTATCCAAACATGGCCCCTGAATTTTACATAAAAGAGAAAGTGATAACAAGTGAAGGTTGAAGTTTATTTATAAACAAAAAATAAACGAATCAAGTAAACAATATAAAAGGTAGTATACGAAATCAAACAAAGTATATATACTTTTCATTTCACACCAAATAAAAAATTATCAGCCAACTCAGGCCAACTTAGGCAGCAAGTACACCTCAGGCGCATGATGAACACCAATATGAGATATAACAGGGCGCATAACAAATGTAATTGGCAGACGTTTTTCCTTCAACAATATATTTTCCACTAGTTACAGCAAATCAACCAAGCATTATGCATTAACTCCAATAATTTCCATGTCATTGCCCCCTCCCCAAACCCCTGGGCCTTCAGTTTTCTTCCTACATAGCAAGTTAACTTTTATTCTCTTCATCTTTGTTTCTTGTTTTTCCTTTTCAAATGCATACATGACTTTGTGGATCTACAAGCAAGAAGTGGTTATCTCATCGATGTATGTGTATCTAAAAGCATCTTTTTGATATCTATCTATATATCTGAAAATAATTTGGTGTAAAGAGAAAAAGAACTGAAAAGAGGGCTTACTTGTCCTTTGAGGACGGCATATAGCTTCATATTTTGCCGCAACAGCAGCAGCTGATTTCTTTTGGACTTAACAGAATGCCGCAATTTTAAAGTAGTCAACCATGCATTGTACAGGTTCCTCTGGTAAAAAGAAAATTTCACATTAGTGACACCAAATCTTCACAGATTCTAATCTAAACCACAGCTGAGTTTCTGTTTACACTGTAAATTCTTGGGTAGAAGAAACTTACACTAATGCGGGTTGATTTGTATATTAAACTTAACTTGATAAATAACTGTTGCTACACATTTTACAGTTTTCATTCTAAAATTTGAAGTTTGGTTTTTCACATTGTTAAGAATGATACATGATTTTATTACATTTACATGGAGTATGAAAGTAAGTGAATAAGTTTAAGAAGAAATTACTGTCTTAGGCTTTGATTCATCATACGCAAAACATGTCTGCTTAGCAATTAAAGTTCCAAGTAAAAAAGAACAACACATATCATGTATTTATTAAGTATTGGAGTTTATACCGGTATATTTAACTATTCCCCTGGCTTAAATCATCAAATTAGACAAAACCCTGAATAGGAACTAATCCTCAAGTATAGAATGTTATAGATCAGAAAGAAGGATATATTTGTTATCCCGTTCAATCACGCACTTTGAACAGTATAACCCCACCACCGCTGGTTGAGGTATTTCTATATCTACTTGAAAACTGAGACAGAAAAGCGAATCTCCTAAGTTTTAGTCTAATGCTATTTCTCAATGCACTTCATCTAAACCGTGAACTGAATTCCTCATATACTCTCCTTATTTAATTTGATCCGAGATAATCCTTCACCATTAATGGCAAATTTTCATCTCTCTAATTACTCTTTACTCTACCAGTATCGGAATTAATGAGCTAAATTAGGTGGAATGGCTATAGACCATAAATCCAATCCCAACTAATTTGGAGTTGAGCCATAGTTGATAGATTGATTTCATTTCCATGAATAACACTCATTACAAAGGTTCACAACTGGTAATAAAATCCAAGATGATGATTCCGGTTCTTTGTAAATTGTTGAACAAAAAACAAATTGTATATGAACTTGTCATCAGCAAAATTTAGAGAATGAAAAGCATGTTAAAAAGTTTTACCTCCGCTGTTGTTGTCTGTGCCTCTAGTGCAGCTTCTGCTCGCGCATTGACGAATCGCCATTGAAGGTGACGATTATATAGAAGTCTTAATTCATGTGCATCAACTATCCGATTCTCTCCTGCCCTCCCTCTTCTTGCATCAGCAGCAAAACTCAAAATTGAGGGCATGATGCATGAGTTATTAGATATTGAACCCATAATACCATTTCTTGTTCTTGTAGGACTTGGCATCCTTCGTAAAGGAGATGTCAATGCCTTATTTGGTGACGCTGGTCTTAGACCCCCTCGAAGAGGAGAAGATAAACCTTTAGAAGCTGGGACACCCCGAGGTGATGTTATGGGGCTATCAATCAGTAACTTCTTATTACCAATTTGCTTTGAAGGAGCCATTGTTTTCAATGTACCATTTTTCTCCACAGAAGAACCAAGTTCTGGCCCTCGTCGGATCCTGTTGTTAGTCTCTTGCCAAAACCTAGCAGGCACAACTATACCTCGTGGACCTCCTCGCCCTTGAGTCACAATTGGACCATCATGGACACCTGTAGTACTCCCTGAAGAGACACTTTCACTATCTGAAGCCAATGCATCAACAGATATAGCTGATCCATAAGCTGACTTCATATCAATCTCATCATTAACACTTTGAGGTTTCAATTTACTTTCAATTCTAGCTCTGTGATATATGTCAATTACCGATTTCATCGATGACTTAATGACACTTTCAGATCCAAATTTTGGCTTGTCAATAGTACCACAATCCATGCTTCGTGTAAGAAAACTTGAATTCAGTGACTTTGACCTCCCCGGCCACCTATGCTGATCACTCGGCTTTACATTTTCAGTCCGATCTCCTCTCACCGGCGTAACTAACTCTGCAGCTGCCGCAATTTTCCGCCTCTCCGGCGTGATAAACTCCGCCGTGATTTTCCTCCTCTCCGGCGTACCCTTCCTTACAGTACTACCAAAATTGTTCGTCGCAGGAGCAGGTTTTGCTTTACGGACAGGTATAGATAATGACTCACCTTGAAACGATACGGATAAGCTCCTACTGGAATTCAATAGCTGCTTTGCCGCAGTAGACGTCTCTGTTGATACAGGCGTCACCGGCCGTCTCCGGTCCACTGATTGGGACCGTTTAATCGAACCGGAATCCCGAACTGGCGTCGCAACCGGTCGAACCGTCCTAGTCAGCATCGGCGACTGACTCCGCAATGAGGCAACGGATTTTGACGACGAAGAGTAAGTAGTCGAAGTATTATTCGACGACGTCGTTGAGACGGAAGATGAAGAAGAAGTCGAAAGGTACCGGGAACTAACCTCTTTGGCTTTCGGTCTTCTAGAACGTCCATTATTCTCAGCTTCTGAAGGCAACAATGGCGGCCTTTTCGGATTCTGATAACTCGAACAATTCGACGTAACCTTAGGATTTAGCTTCGTTGTTGATACTGCAGCTACCATTGCTACTCTCACACAATCTTCACATCTCTCCGGAAACTTTTCATTTCACTATCTTAAAACCCTAATTCTCCAAAAATTCAGCTGAATTTATAGAGTAATCAGTGAAAACTACGAAGATCAAGCGGAAAATTATGTATATTAATGCGTGTATTTATGTGTAGAGATTATTACATTGGTAGTTTTTAGAGAGAGAAAGATTATCGGAAAATATGACCGTTACGAACGTCCGGCGAAAATATACGCGGAGGAGAGAGAGAAAGTGGGGCCTGAAGAAAGATTTGCGAGCATAACTGTCGTACTACTGTAGTGCGTTTTCCAAGTGATAAAAAAGGAAACGCATTGAGAACTTGTACTTCTATGCTTTATGGGTTGTACCCTGACAGTTGATTATGATACTTTAATGACAAGATTAGGTAAAAATATATGATTGCTTAATAACTTATCTTAGTATTTTATTATTGTTTTAACAGTAATTTTTATTTTGTTTATTTATTAATTATTTCAGAGAATACCCAAGCGTGGAGCTTAAAGCAGGTATATGGAATTACGGGATCATAAAATGCCAATATCATGCTGATTAATTAAATCATAATTATTACTTACAGCACAAATCATGTCTCTTCTAATGGAATTTACCTACATTAATATGTGCGATAGTTTTGGATCAATCCAAGCGTTGTATTACAGATACATACTCGTCTTATTCGTATACAAAATTCAGAAATGTTTTGGTAAACCTTTTTAAGTTGCCAATTGCAATATTAGAAGTTGTCTTAATATACTTCTAATAATGTATTATATAGTTGCTGTAAATATTTTTTTTTTTGTTTGTAAATTTACATTTACTTACAGGACTTTAACCAGAAATTAAAGCAATAAATTAATACCCTGCAGAATATACTAGCACTGGACACTTTGGTAGTTGCCATCGCATGCATTAATTAAATCAAGTCTTCAACATTAGCTTGACCCATTGCAACCAGAAGTTTTTGGGTTCAGGATTTTAGTAATTTTAAATTAATAATTTGAATGTATTAAGTAAATTTTTTAAGACTAATATAGAGTTGTACCAAAATTATTGGGTTCGACCGAATTCGCGCTTTGATCTCTAGCTCCACCCCCGATTGCAACTATGACCAGCGAAAAGTGTAGAAAGAACGATTATAGTATTTTTCGTCTTTTTTCTTTGTTTAATTTCTAGAATTAATAATTTATAGCTATAGTTTTCGTAAGGTGAGCTAATTTATACAATTGCCTATACATGTAATCAATGGTTACCCAACTCAACTAACACACCCACCCCACACTTGACCTCCACTCTGCTTGGTATTTATTTTTAAGGAGAACATTTATATTCATTTTGTATTTTTCTCTATTTGGTGACCTGTTTATACCTACTTGCATGTTTATTGGGATTTATACGTGAAGTACAACGGAAAAGTAGTTAATTATAGCTTTACAAATTATAATACCGGATGTTAGGGTTTCTTTTTAAGCTGTGTGCTTATTGATATCTTGTGACATCGTTTCAACATAACAAATAACACTTTAAATACATAAATACAGAGTATCACTCGCAATAATTCATCTATAATAATGTGTAATGTGAAATTTAAAGCAAATATATTTAAAAAAAAATTCTAATATCATTATATATATATGCAACGTTTAAGCAAAAAATTTTATAATGGTGGATCCGCACATGGTGACAATAATTTTATACTCCCTCCATTTCACTTTATGTGAACCTTTTCGGAATATGAGGGTCAAACTGATTAATTTTTATGTAAATTCATATATACAATTTTGATTTTTTTCTGAAATAAAACTTACAACAACAATAATAACCTAGTAAAATTTCACTAGTGGGATCTGAGGAGGGTAGTGTATATGCAGACCTTACTCCTTACCCGAAGGAGCAGAGAGGTTGTTTCCGAAAGACTCTCGGCTCAAGAACTACGTATTTATAAAACTTACATATTTAAAAACTACATAAAAGTATTGTATAAGTTGCAATAGTTAATAATTTAAAATATTAAAAAAGTATATACAAAAAATGTGGTCAATATTTATTTTTGTTTCATTCGCCAAATAGTAATAGATTCGTATAAAGTGAAACAGATAAAATATAAATGGGGTGTAATTCTACGTCTCAACAAATATTTTTGAAAAGTTTGCTCTTCATACACCAATTATATAATATGTTTGAGTATCTTTTTCTTTATTACGAATATTTCGAGGGCCATGACAAAGTCTAGAGAGAAGTGAACAAAGATGGGAACATAAGAACGAAGAGTCTCCAACTAACTTAGAAAAGGAATTAACTGATTAAATTAAGCAAAGTCATTAACTTCAACAATAGCTAAAGCCAAACAAACTTTCATCGACAAACAAACTTCCCTTGAAATTGAAAAAGATGGCTTTATTCAAAACCCCTTTGAGTTCTATTAACTCTTTTACCCTTTTTGTTTTCATCTTAAGCCACCTTTAATAATTTATTGCAACTTCATAAGCTAGCTAGCTACCCTTATTACCTAAATAACCTTACCAAATCTTGTATCTTCTCAAGCTTAATTTAACATCCTAATTACTTATTTATTTTTATCATTTTCTTGAATTTAATCTACTCGCAACATGTAAACAGTCAGGACAGTAATTGGCACGTTGATCCAAAAAGATTCAACCATAGACCTAATCGGATATTGTTAGTCCACGTGCAAATTAAAATAAATTACTATCAAAAGTTGTGATGGGATGAATAGAATTCATTTACCTTACTTTGTTAGAGGTATCAGGTTCGAGTCTTAAAAATAAAAAATTCAAATAAGTAGCGCTTACCTAATTCCTCTTATGTGGCACTAGCTGGGTTCCCAAAGTGAGTTCGGACACCTAGCGAGAAACCAATAAAAAAAAGTTGAATCTTGTTACTTATTCTTATTGAGAAAGAGAAGAATCTAAAAATTTGATTACTTGAAATGCATGGAATAAATGTTTAATAAACTAAGTATCCTAATGTTCTTCAAAAGTGGTAGTTAAGGAATGAATGCATTGTTTATGAATGCACGTTTTGAATTTGGACAAAGATAATTACGATTTGGTGGTATCTTTTGCCACCACGAGAGACTACTTGATAATTACACTTTGCCCAACCATCTCTAGCTTCCTTTATATTCCTTAGTAATTGTTGATCATATATTACTTACTAGTTAAGAAAAAGTAATTAAGGAATGTTTGCAGTAATTAAAGATCCAATGCAAATAAGAGGTCCCCAATATGAAAAACAAGACCATATTATTGGCACTACCACATGCATTATTACTTTATGCCTTCGCCAGCAAGAAACCTCTACTAAAACTTTCACTTTTTATGTGTTGTAGAATCATTTATAAAGTGAAGCCACTTCATTATCTTTTTTCCTTTTCTAGAGTTTGTTTTTCAGACAAGGGATTTTTTTAGAAAATTTTGAAAAGACACAATTCATCAATGTCTATTCAATAATTGCAAGTAAAAGAGAAGAAATTCAAGTAGTGAAGGAACAGAAGATAAATATTGTGTAGTCCTAGTGAGGAGTATTATGATGATAACAATAAGCTTTTCACAAAGTAATCATCATATGTTTAATAATCATTTTTCTTCAGAGAGAAATGAGCAAGGAAATTGTGTTTTCTTGGCATTAGTACCTACCCAAATGTTAATTACCAACATTATTTTCAACTAAAGAAACAACTAAATTTAACAATGATACTGTAAAAAATATTTTAACTTGTTATAACATGTCTATCTTGTATATTCCAGATTGATAATGGCACTTATTAACATGTCATGTGTTTCTTTTAGTTTTAAGTGATCTGATAGTTTTAAATTCTTTTATGACGTTACGATATAAAAGTTAAACTAATTAAAATAATAGCAATAGATTAAAACTTATTATAATAATTGCAAGAAACATGGTTTGTTTCCAATGCAAGGATGAAGGAACCTAACCGATCCCACATAGCTTAAAGAGAGAGTCCGTAGCTATGATTTGCATGATTTTGTATAAAGTTCCTCTCTTTGTCTAAACTTTGTTTCTAATGCTTTGAGTGGTGTTATGTTTTGCTGATTGGATCCCACCTTTTTCCCCTTCTGTTGTTATTTTTTCCTCCGTATACGGCAGGGTGAGCTTTGGAGCAACGGTAAAAGTTATTTTTGTGTGACTTATAGTTCGAGCTGTGGAATCAGCCACTGATGCTTGCATTAGGGTAGGCTGCATGCATTACGCCCCTTGGGGTGCAGGATCTCGTTCTGGATCCTGCGTGAATGCGGAATGCCTCGTGCACCGAGCTGACCTTTTAATACAGTATATATGGCCAATTACAAATGGTTTTTAGTTATATACTATAGTAGTTCATTTCACCCCAAATTTTTATGCCAAGATATATTAGATCTGTAACATAAAGTACAAAATGTTTTGTAGAATTATTTTCTTATACTCAAATTATAACCAGCTATTTTTATCATTTCATCGTATTCTTTCGGATATTAAATATAACTATTCTTATATCTTTTACGGGAATATGAATATTGTTATCATATCTTCACTTAGTCTATCCAACTTTTTTTCTGTATTCCACTTGTGCTCATACGGTCAACTTTCCTTTCCTTTTAACTTGGCTACATTAATTCTACTTGTGAGATCAATATAGAGACACGACTATATAAATTCTTCTCCCCTCTCTTTTTTAACCATTTTTTTTTTCTTTTTGTGAGAGAGGTCGAATGTCTCTCTCTTTATATATAAAAAGGTGTACTACTGAATTGGTGATACTCAATGATTTAATTTTTTTTTAAATGATTACTTGTAGTATTTGAGGTAGAAATAGAATGTGGAAAAGATTCAAGGCTACTCCTTTCACACCGTTGACAAATTCAACTATTTTTCCAGCTTGAATATCGTTCAATTCATAAACACGTGTAATTCCATCTCCAACTGAGACCACTCGACCAATCTCATTCACTTAAAAATTGTTGTAAAAATTGATAATTCGACCAACTAATAAACTCGTTAGTTTTTAGGCCCAATGCGGTGAATCAAAAATCTTCCTTACGCCTACAGGCAAGAGTTTCTCAAGAATTTGCAAGGAAAAGGTAGCCAATTTGGAGTACGTACGGTAAGGAATATATAAGAAGGTGCCCGGAAAGAATAGTTCTTAAGGTTCTAAAAAATAATAAATAAGAGCGTGTGTACATACAAACCAGACGGATAGAAATAAGAATAATTTTTTGGGGTGCGAATTGTTTCTGATTTCATTCTCTAATGTTCCTTATATTGAGATGAGAATAACAAAGGAAAAAAGTATTCCTTGCGTACGCAATTTGGGAAGAACACTAACTAGGGAACGCAAGTTACGTTGCTACTTGGAACTTGAACGATCATTTTATTACGGCAAAGCCACATATATGTACGGAGATAAGCCATGCATATATCCTCAATATATCATACTCTATATCGCATGTGTAAGCTGCTTGAGGAAAACGAGAGTACGAAAAATTATAGAGAAATTTTAACAATATAATAAAAAGTTATCCTATTAGTATATTTTAATATGTTATAATAGGTAATTCATCTTATTTTTCAGACTATTATTAAGATCTCACTTGATGTACGAATTTGATTACTTGTAATTATAATTTAAGTGAGTTAATAATATAAATTGTTAAGTTCTACACTGTTAGTGTATAAAGATTAAAATCAATACTACTTCATTTGTATTGTTTATAACCTATTGAATAATCGTAAAAACACAAACTACTGTCTCGTCTTCGTGAAATATGCAAGTTATGGTTTACTATTTTTTCCCAGAAGTGATTATCTTATTAAGCTATTTGAATAAGCTGTGTAATTTGTGGGCAATACCAGGAGTAGCTCATAAATAATTATAAAATAGGTATTTTTTTTATAATGTAGTTTAATCACAATGAAACCTTTTCCAAAAATTGGAGCAACTACAATCAACATCTTGGTCCCAGGTGACATCAAGTGTTAATGATCATAAGTAGGTCCACCTGTTAATACCTTGATCAGTTAAGCCATATTTATATTAGGAAATAATGGCAGTTAGGGAAAAGAGTTATGACTTAACTTTCACTTCTGGCTTCTATAATTGCTGGATAATTAATAAAGTAACGAAACTTTACTACTTAATGCCCAAACCTCAAGTACGTCACTGGTCGGCCATATTGTGTCACGATCGAAGCTCATGATACATATAGTTTGTTTTGGGCCCAACAAATCTTACGAATTTGTCCCTCGGGCTATGTCATCTTGAAGTCTAAAAACGCGCATACCACGTGTGTTGGGAATAAATCCCGTAAAAATAATATTCACGGTATTAGTGATAAACGCGGAATACTAAATTATGGTTAAATCAGCAAGAATAGAAATGCAGCAATAATAACACCAAGATATATTTTACATGGAAACCCTTCCGAATAAGGGAAAAAACCACGGCCAAGAAGAGCAACTGATATCACTATATCGAGGAATTTTACGCTGTGTAGTAACGAGTATACTCGTAAGACCACTACACCTTAAAAAAATACTCTTTTGCTTTTTTCCACTTTACTACAATATCTCTCACACTCTATTTTTCTTCACAGACTATTTTCTTATAGTCTATGGAATACCTTGCTCTCTCACTCAGATGTATTGTCTGAGATTTGATGTATCAGAAATGAGAGTCGAAGCTCTCCTTTATAGGCGGAGCCTCTCTCTCACGCCTACTACATTTAACATTTTCCTTCTGCAGCCTACCCTTTTTGACAATGCAGAAGAAAAATGTTTGCTGCCAATTTTGAACAATCAACAAAAAGAAGAAAGTCTTCCTTAATTGATGGGATGGACCCAACAAATAAGTCTTCCTTAATTGATGGGATGGACCCCACAAATCTCCCCCTCCAGTCTCATTCACTTGAAATAGGTAACACCGGATATTCTAGTTTGAGCGCATGCCAACAAGTTCTTTGCAAAGCTCGAACTTGTCTCTTGGTACCACCTTGGTTAACATATCAGTAGGATTTTTACTCGTGTGAATCTTTTTGACCTGAAGTGATTCGTTCTTCACTTGCTCATGAATCCAATGATATCTGACGTCGATGTGTTTTGTTCTCGCATAGTACATGGAGTTTTTGCTTAGGTGTATTGCACTCTGATGTCGCAATAGACAACATACTCCATCTGTCGCAATCCAAGTTCTTGAAGAAATCTCTTGAGCCATATCAACTCTTTGCCACCTTCAGTAGCCGCAATATACTCCGCTTCAGTTGTAGATAGTGCAACACACTTCTGCAACTTAGACTGCCATGATATAGCTCCCCCTGAAAAAGTAAACAAATATCCAGTAGTAGATTTTCTGTTATCAAGGTCACCTGCCATATCAGAATCTGTATAGCCCTTCAAAATTGGATTTGATCCTCCAAAACATAAGCATTTATCTGAGCTTCCTCTTAGATACCTGAGTATCCACTTTACAGCTTCTCAATGCTCTTTTCCTGAATTTTTGAGAAATCTGTTAACAACACCGACTTCATGAGCAATATCTGGTTGAGTGCATACCATTGCATACATCAAACTTCCGGCGGTAGAGGAATAAGGAATCTTGGACATTCTCTCTTTTTCCTCTGTTGTTGTAGGATACATCTTCTTGCTCAACTTTAGATTACCAGGAAGCGATGTGCGAACCAACTTAGCACTTTTCATATTGAAGCGCTCCAGTTCACGTTCTATATGTTTCTCATGTGATAAGTAACGCTTTCTTTCGTTTCTCGAACGAGTAATTCTCATGCCCAAAATCTGTTTAGCATGACCCAAGTCTTTCATTGCAAAAGACTTATTCAACTGTTTCTTCAACTCGTCAATCTTGGAAGTATTCCTGCCCACAATCAACATATCATCCACATATAGCAAGAGGATGATAAAGTCATCATCAGAAAATCTTTGTACAAACACACAGTGATCTGAAGAAGTCTTCTTGTAGCCTTGCTCCCACATAACAGACTCAAACTTCTTGTATCACTGTCTGAGAGCTTGCTTCAATCCACATAGACTCTTCTTAAGTTTGCATACAAGATTTTCTTTACCTTTTGCCTTGAAGCCCTCAGGTTGTTCCATATAAATCTCCTCTTCTAAGTCACCATGAAAAAAAAAACAGTCTTCATATCCATCTGCTCAATCTCCAAATCAAGACTGGCACTCAAACCAAGAACTGTCTGAATGGAGGACATTTTTACGACAGGAGAAAATATTTCGTCAAAGTCAATACCTTTCCTTTGACCAAATCCCTTGACAACCAATCTAGCTTTATATACGGGCTTCAAACTATGTTCTTCAGCTTTAACTTTGAACACCCACTTATTCTTCAAATCTCTCATGCCCTTAGGCAATTTCACCAACTCATAAGTATGGTTCTCATGCAGAGATTTCATCTCATCTTGCATGGTTTCAATCCATTGATCCTTGTGCTCATCTTCTATGGCCTCCGCATAACATTCAGGTTCTCCCCCATTAGTGAGTAATACATACTCATTGGGCAAATAACGGGAGGAAGGAGTACAAGGTCTAGAAGACCTCCTGAGTGAAAAATCTAACTCGTCCACAGCTTCGTGAGTAGGAGCATTTACCTCATCAGCATGTGCATTGTTATCACCACCACCATCAATATGTTGATCTGGAATATGGTTCTGGGCATCACCATCATCATTGAGCCCACCAACGTCATCCACATTTGTATGAGGAATTTGATCAAGATTAACTAAACCTTCAGAACTTAGAGATTTTAGCTTCTCTGCTTTGTTAATATCTTCAATGGTTTGATCCTCCATGAAGATAACATCACGGCTTCTCACGACCTTCTTCTCAATTGGATCATATAGCCTGTAACCAAACTCATCAAGGCCATAACCAATGAAGATGCACTGCCTTGTCTTGGCAGTTAATTTTGACCTCTCATCTTTATGTACATGTACAAAAGCTTTGCAACCAAATGTAAGCACGTGATTTTTGCTTCACGGACGATCGCTCCAAAAGAAAATAAAAAATAGTGACAAATGGCTTCGCTGCACAATTTTTCGATCTTTCCGTAACATATGTTGTTGGTCATTTGTGTGTCTGCCCATTTTGCATCCAGTCACTATCAAACAAAAATACAAAACTATGTGTCGGTAAAAGAAAATTCAAAAAATATATATATATGTGTGCATCGTTCGTTCTAGGCTTTTAGTTAACTTACTTAAATATTTTTGTGATAATTGTGTTAAAATGTTACATTGTTGTTTAGTTTTAATTTCGTTGTTTTATTATCTATTATTTTTATTTTTGTTTTAAAAGTAAAAATGAAAAAAAAAAGCAAAAGAGTGAAGGATTAAAATCGATTTGGGCCCAAGAATTGAAACAAAAGGGGCCCAAAAACGGCACTCAAACCCAGTCCAAACCAGGCCTGCCCTGACCACCTCCCGAAACGATGCCGCATCATGCGTCTGATCTGGGCCGTTCAAACTCTCGATCCAACGGCTCAGGACCTCTATCAGTAACCCGTTTCAAAACCCGACCCAGGAACCAATCCGATCCAACCCCTCACTTAAACCAAACGACCCCGTTTAACTACCAAACGACCCCGTCTCATTTCTCAGCATCAGATCCAAGCCGTTGAGATCATCTGATCTAACGGCTCAGATCCAATCAGCCTCCCCATATATAAACTCAACCCTTCACCCCACGCCCCCTATCCGAACCCCACCCCTCACTCGTCTCCTTCCCCGAGCTGAAACCCCAAACCCTAGCAAGCCGCCCTAGCTTCCCCTCCACCAAAACCCGGCGGCACGAACGCCGGTGACCACCCCCTTCACACCCCTAAAGCATCCAACCACCCTGAACACGAATCCACTAACCACGAACCTCGAATCACCTCCTATCGTCTCGAATCTGGATTTGAAGATTCGAGACAAAACTCGATCTATGCCAAACCACCCCATCTTCATACCAGACACTCCCCTGACCTTCCTCGTGACCAAACCAAGCTTGGTTTGGTCCGAATCTACCCACAACTCCCTAAAAATCAGATCTGGAAATCCAGACCTTAGAACACATGCACCTGGGGAATCTGGCCGGCCTTGACAAGGGTTTGAGGTCTAATAGACCTTAATCAAGGTGTTCTCATGTGAGAACACCCTGATTAAAGTTTGTTCGGCTTCAAGAGTTCGAAGTTGAGTCAGGTTTGGGTCATTTTGATTTCAAACTCTTTTTGGTAAGTTTTCCTTTCTTTTGTTTTATTTCTAATTAAGTTGTCAGCATATTTCTTTGTGTTTGTTTGTTATTTTGTTATTTTTCATTCGGATTTCTTCCATCTCTGTTAAAGGCCTTTTTATTTGGCCAATTGTCTTCTGTTTGTGTTCTGAATATACCCTGTGATATACGTGCTCATCAATTAGATTAGTCGTCAAACGAGTTTAATTCACATAAGTTCCCAGTGTTTGAACAAATTTGTCTGAAGTCATTCGGGACTCTATACGTGTTGTTTATATGAACGATTGATTGTTATGTGTTACGATTAATATAGTCGAGTCGATATATGTCGTCAATTAGTTTCAATCGTTAATGGTAACAACTTGATTCGTATTGCTTATTTCTGCTGTGATCGTATTTGAGTCCCATTAGGAACTGAATTGTATTGCCTATTGATTTTGTTCAAATCGAATTAAAGAACATCTAGGGGAAAGGTTATAATGGCAGATTCAGACTTTGATTTTAAAACACGATGCCATTTGGTTTAGACCGTGGGCAGCATGTGTATGGTTAGCTTTAAGGAATTAAAATAATTGGACAGCATGTGTTGTCAGATTATATTCCTACTGCCCATACTTTGGTTAAATAAACAAGGGATCAGTACACTTTAACAACCAAAAAGAGAGAGGGGCTGTCAGGGATTTCATGGGAGCTTGGTTATTTAAAACAAGTGAGTGGAAAAACAACAGGGGGGGCAATTTTGAGTTGTAAAACAGACTGTAAAGTGTTAAGGTTAGGCTATAAAAGAGGAGACCTTCCATTAGAAAAGGGGATATTTTTTGGAGTCTTGAGAGATTCTGTGAGTAAGAAAACTGAAAAGGAAAAACAGAAATAAATTTCAGAACATTGTGAATGAGTATTGTCTAGAAGAAACTGTGTAAGAGTCCAGTTGGATCAGGTTGTCTTTGTGGTTTTGCTTTTCTGTCGTTTGCCAAGCTTTCTTGTGGTCATTGGATTTCTGTTGCTGTTACATTCAACATTCTGGGCTGTTATTTCCTACTCTGTTTTTTCCGGGATTGTTTATTTGTTGCTCGACTCCTTGCTGAGCTTCATCATTGTTGGCTGGTTGTTGTTGCTGTGTTGTTGCTGCGAATCTGCTGTTGCTGTTGTTTGCTCACTACTCAACTGATCCTTTTCCTTCTTCTTTTGTTCCTCTATACCAGGCACACAACTAATATTGTCCATGTAATTTGAAAGTCGAGCATGAATACAAAAGGGAAGATCTGAAGACATCTATGTCCACATGTAGTTGCTATATAGATGATTATGTAGTGTGTAATGGTTTACAATCTTGTTTGGGTATTGGAGTTGGTCCTTTCATAGAGTGAATACAAAAATGTAGTATGGTTTAATATCATATGTTGGTTAGGTTAACAGACAAAAGGATTGGCAGTATACTAGGCTATGTCTTGGAAATTAGTTGTGTTTTGTAATTAGCATTCTCTTTTAATGCATGTCAAAGAATAAAACTATCCGCCTTAGTTAATTTTCATTCTCTTTTGATAAACTGCCTCGTTATAATTATCAAGCCACAACCTTATAACAATTGGCACAAGTCCGCGCCCCTCAACCTTATGAAGGTCGAGCCCAGGTCAAAACAGACCAAACAGACCCGCCTCGGATAAACAGTGGCCCAGGTCTGGCCCATTCCGCATGAGCTGGATTTGGGCCCATAATGTTCGATCAGCTGTCCGTATGCATGGTCATGTTTCCTTATTCTGTAAAAGCATTTCGGATCCTGCTGTAAATAATCTGCAAGCATGTAAATAATTAAGAGATTTTCTTTTATTTTTATAGACGAACTTAATAGGAAATATAGTCATTATAGGTTTATCCTTTAAAATAAGAATGAGATGAGCCTCGCCGAATAAAAAACACAAATTGCGGGGCCCTCAGTAAATACTTGTTTTAAATTACTTAGAATTCGGGAGGGTCGTTTAGCGAATTTCACGGCCTCCGCAAAAATAATAACGCGATAGTCACTTTAGGCGCACGTTTAATAGTTTACTTTCTTAAACTCGGGTGTGCATTTCATGCGACCCAAATCCAAATCTCAAAACATCAAATAAAATGCGTTCCGGATTGTGGGTGCATTTCATGTGACGCAGTCCAAAGACGTGTTTTAAGCGATGTTCACATTCTTGTAAATACAATAATAATAAAGCGGTTAAAAGTTAAAATTGGCACATTGGTTCATAATTGTATTTTAAAATCAGATAAATCAGCCGAATATAACAGTTGAGCGACCGTGCTAGAACCACGGAATTCGGGAATGCCTAACACCTTCTTCCGGGTTAACAGAATTCCTTATCTAGATTTCTGGTACGCAGACTGTAATATAGAGTCATTCATTTCCTCGATTTGGGATTAAAATCGGTGACTTGGGACACCCTAAATCTCCCAAGTGGCGACTCTGAAATAATTAAACCAATCCCGTTTCGATTGTCCTTTAATTGGAAAAAGCTCCCCTTGCACCTCTCTGGTGCGGAAAAAGGAGGTGTGACAGCTCTGGCGACTCTGCTGGGGATCTTACCCAGAACCACTGGTTCAGGGTTAAGAATTCGAGCTTAAAATAATTGTTATTATTTGGCTTTATCTATTATCTGATTTTTACATGTTTGAGCCTAATGTGTTAAATGCTGCTTTTACCGCTTTGATATTATTTGAACTGTATATAAACTGTGCCGAAACCCATATCCTTTCTGAGTCTTCTAAATCATGAAGAAGGGTGTACTTCGTACGACTTCTTTTCTGTATAGTGTCAAATCCCAATTTAGAACGAGGTTCGGACAAGTTGCTAAGCCGGTGAAGCTTCTGTATTCCCGGTACGCTGCCCCCCCTCGGCTCGAGCTGTCCGCTCGGGTAAGCCAGGTCTAGAACAAACACCCAGGTTCTGAACCTAGTATAACAAAGCCACATGCCGGATCCCTAGTAGGAACGTTTATTTGCATCATGTGCATTTGACTTAGGGGACTCAACACAGGGGTTGGGTCCGTCTAGGAATAGCAACCTGAAATAGAAAAGGCCATCCTGATGCATCCTACTCAATGCTTGTGCATTTATTTTCTTCAAACATGCATGATGACTGGTTTTGAATGTTGGGAAACTTTTACAAAAAAAATATATATATATATATATAATAAATAGATATAATAAATAAATAAATAAATAAATAAATAAAAAAATAGAAATAAATAAACCAGTTAGTTTATCACCCGAACTACGTCGGTTTGATTCTCACCGGATGTGAGATACGTAGGCAACCCTCATCGGGTCCAACTCTTTTCCCGTTTTTACCAAAAATGGTATACCATAAAGCATAGTTATATATGTATACACATGTATATAAATAAATTTTTTTTGTTTCGTCCAAAGATTTTGGTTAAGAGTCAAAATAAAGGTTTTTGTTTTCACCTAAAAGGTCACCCTAATAAATGTGCAGGATGAACACAGAGCAAAATGAACCATTCTCAGCCCTCAGCGAGGTCCCTCTACAACTCCACATGTGGTGGAATGACTTGGAAGCCGATAGCAAAGGGGTAATAGGAAGAATATTGGGAGGTTTTGTAAATTTGTTGGGTGTTGAGCCGAGGACAGATATTCTTGAAGCTCTAATACCATTTTGGGACCCCACCTGCAATGTATTCCGTTTTGCTGATTTCGAACTTTCACCGACACTTGAGGAAGTTGCCGGATATGCGGGACTGAATGAGAAGTTAAGAGGGCAATATTTGCTTTCGCCAAGGCCGGTGTCCCCGCATGCGTTTCTGGATCTACTAAGCATTAGTCGGAAGGTACAACATGACGATTTATCGAGAGGGTGTTGTGATCTCCATTTCTTGTATCAGCGGTACAGAACCCCGTAGGGTTTCGAGGAACCGAACCTTGGGCTAACTCACGGAGGGAACAGAAACAAATGGGAAGCAAGACGTACTTTGGCTTTTATCACAGCATTCTTGGGAGTCATGGTCTGCCCAAGGAAGGACAAAAAGATAGAGATAGGTCTGGTAGGGATGGCCGACGTGGCAATCAAAAGAACCAATAGTACTGTGGTTCCTTTGATTTTGTCCGAAATCTACCGGGCTCTAACTATATGCCGAGAAGGAGGTACGTTCTTCCAAGGTTGCAACCTGTTACTTCAGCTATGGATGCAGGAACACCTCCATCACCGAGTAGGATACATGAACCACGGGTTGACCGAGAGGAATTGTATCAGCGGATTCAAGAAGCGCATGACAGGCGCCAGATTTCCTGAAGGTGTCGAAGAATGGGTTACACGGTTAAGGTCAACAACATCTGACCAAATTGAATGGGCATTTGGTTGGTTGACTGATACTGAGGTTATCTACATGTCGGCTGAAGAATGTCATGTTCTCTTAATGGGGCTTCGCAGCATCCAGCCATATGCCCCTCATCGGGTATTACGACAACTGGGCAGGTTTCAAGTAGTCCCTAATGATGAAAATCTGAGCAAGCATGCCTTGGAATTAAGCCCGGGAGTCATATTCCCCGAGGGGAAGATTAGAAAACTGTGGCATGAATGTAGATTCTTGGAGCCCAAAACCATGGTACGAGAGCTAGCTAAAGGTGAGGTAGACCCAAAGTACGATGCTTGGTTCGAAAGAAGGTTTCAGACTCGGCAAAAACCTGCTAAAAGGGCCCACGTCCAACACTTCACCGATGATTCACAAGAGCAATGGGGATGGTTAAAAAGGGAGAAAGGTTACCGGGTCGAAATCGGGAAGCTAAAGCAACAAGTTGAAAGGCTTGTATTTGAGAACAATGTGCAAGTCGCCTCGGAGCAGGCTGAAAGAAACAAGTTAGCCCAAGAAAACCAAACCTTGAAGGCCCGCCTTCGCCAAGCCAGTAAGAGTAACGTTGACCGACAGAAGCGTCGCTCTGATGAAAGATTGATAGCAAGTTTGAGAAATCAGGTCATCCAAGGCCAAGAAGAATTAGAACAATCAAGAGCTTGCATAACAAGGATGAAGGTCAGAGGGGCAAAGTACGCAATGGCCCGGAAGCAGCATTTGCAACAGGTCATAAGGGATTATGAAATGAGCGTCAGAATATTAAGGGAGACGAGCTCCACTCTACATGATCGGATCGTCAAACAAGCACGAGACGCCCAGGCCGACAGAAGACAGTGCTACGATGCAATGGACTGCATGGAAAGACAAATGGAGTTGTTTCAGGATCAACTTGCTGACGATGCTCAGGCACTGGGGTTAAAAAACCAACAAATCAGGCAGTTGCTCAGTGAAAGAGATAGCATTCGAGCAAGGATTGATGAAATAGGGCATTACATCTACATGAAATGCTTGGCATGTGAGCGAACACCTCGGAAGACCCTCCTTATTTCCATCATGGGCTGCGTCCGCCGGATTATGAACGAGTTGAAGAACCTGCAAAGAGACCTTACACCTAGAGCCGCGGAAAGGCCGAATGATGCCTCGCGGGCCCTTAAATTGGAGAATTAGTTTTGGTCAAGTCCTGTTTATTTGGCTTTGGTTGTTTTTCCATATGTTGTTTTCTTTTCATTAAACCAAGTTTAAAACCGTGGAGTCTGTACTTCTGCTATTTTTATTTTAAGTACTGTGTAATAGCAAATTTTGATAATAAAATTAAGTGACTCCAGAAGAATTACTGTGTGTCTTTGCTTTGAGGCAGAACTACGCCTGGTCTGATTCACGCGGGGACGTGATACGTAGGCAATCCCCATAAGATTCGACCGCTTTTAATAAATAAAGAAAATGTAAATAAAATAAAACGCAGAGTTTCGCAAAATACTTTAAAAGAGACGAATGAACAAGCCGGGATGACGCATGTGGTTTGAAGCAAAGCATGTAGAAACGGTTAACTGCCTAGGTGCATTGCATCCTCTATGTGTTACGATCAAATCTGTTAAGCTCTAACACTAACAAAGTTTGTTGTTGTCTGATACCAGACAGTTAGTTGTTAAAGAATTCTGGCAACACATTCATACCAAACCAGATCCAAAGGACCGGTAGCAACAAGCATGACTACTTCAGAGAATAGTAATGAGGAAGAAAGGCCGATGAGCCAGTTGCTAAAAGAGGCAATGGAAAAGATTGAAAGGATGGGACTAGAGATGCATGCAATGCAGCTAGCCCTGGCCAAAACACAAAAGAGCCCTGAGACACTGGGACACATGCCGGAGTACCCTCACTCTGGCCCTTCCACAAGCCGCCCAAATCCCCTCTATCATCAAGAAAGAAGCCCTCATGATTCCCAAGCTCCACCACCCCATCAACCTCTCCCAACACCCAATATTCCCATTTTTGTGGGACCTGCATCAGCCCCTTTGCAGCGAACGACCAGTGAGCCATTGTTTCAGGCTCACGATACACAATACTATCCCCCTGAGCCTACATTCCATGCACCCGAACCACAGGCTTACAATCCCCATTTGGAAGTTCCGGCAGAGGTTGAGAAGCCGGTTAAGGCCCCTGAACAGGATGAAGTGTTGAGAAAGTTCAAAAGCCTGGAGCAATCCTTCAGGAACTTACACGGGCTGGGCAATCAAGTCAGCGTGGCATACAAAGATCTGTGCCCTTTCCCAGATGTCCAACTCCCGGCTGGGTTCAAGATGCCCAAGTTTGATTTATATGAAGGGCACGGTGATCCCATGGCACATTTGCGGGGATTCTGTAGCAAAATGAGAGGGGCAGGAGGCAAGGATGAGCTTTTGATAGCTTATTTCGGCCAAAGTCTGAGCGGATCTGCACTGGAATGGTATACCAGGCAGGATTTCAGCAGGTGGTACACGTGGGATGATCTGGCGCAGGCTTTTGCAGGTCATTTCCAGTACAATCTAGAGATAGTCCCTGACCGTCTCACGTTATTGAGAACTGGGAAGAAACCCGGGGAAAGTTTTCGCGAGTTCGGGTTCCGCTGGAGAGAACAAGCAGCTAGAGTCGATCCTCCCATGAGAGAGGGAGAGATGGTGGACTATTTTTTGCAGACATTGGATCCAACCTACTTTGGTCACTTGGTGACGACGGTTGGAAAATCTTTCAACGAGGTGGTCAAAATTGGGGTCATGATAGAAGAAGGTTTGAGGTCGGACAAGATCTTGAACTATTCGGCGCTTAAGGCCACAACCCAGGCTATTCAAAGCGGCACGGGAGGTGCGCTGAGAAGAAAGAAAGAAGAGGTTGCCACGATCGAGGCAGGCAGTTGGTCCAGGGCTGGCAGGCCGCACTACAACCAACCCAGGCCTCACAGGTCAAACTACCCATACAACCCACCACAAAATTTCTATCCACCTCGAGAACCACATTGTTCCGTACACCAAGCCCAGGTATACACTCAGCCTCCGGTTCGCCCACAATGGCGCGCACCGGCTCCCCAGAACATATATGCACCACCACAAAACACTTACCCTCCACCAAGGGCATATAGAAATCCTTCAGGGGCAGGTTTCCGGGGAAATCCAGATGCCAGGAATGACAGGTTGCGGAAGCAAAGAACCTTCACCGAACTGGGAGAAACCTACACCGCTGTGTTCCACAAGCTGCGGCAATTGGGTTTGGTTAGTCCTGTCCATACTCGGGAACCAAATCCCCCGCCTCAGAATTTGGATCGTTCAATCAGTTGTGAATACTGTTCAGGGATGCTCGGGCACGATACCGAGAAGTGTTGGAAGTTAAGGCATGCCATACAGGATCTTATTGACACCAATAAGATCGAGGTCCAGACACCGGAGGCCCCTAACATCAACCAAAACCCACTGCCAGCGCACCACGAAGCTCACATGATTGAGTTGGTGTGTGAGGGAGGAGAATTAAGAAAACCCTCACAAACAGTGATGATGATCCAAGCCGCCCCGAAAGAAGTCTTAACCAGTGGAGCAACGAGTATACAATCGCAGGGAGAAGGCGTCAAGCCGGTAGTGATATTGGGGAAGAGCCCGTCCGTCATAGCAAGCAAACCCGAGCCAAGCAAGTTGGTAATACCAGGGATCCTGCCCACACCGGCAGTCATGTTGAAAGGGGTATGTAGAGAACGGGTGACCATAAAGCCGGTGGTCCAACTGCCGATGATTGACAGCAGGGCTGTGCCCTGGAAATATGAAAAGGCAGTGGTGACGTACCAAGGAAAACAGGTGGAAGAAGTCAGTTGTGAAGCGCAAGGGCTGACTCGATCAGGTCGATGTTTTGCTCCGGTGGAGTTAAGAAAAACCAACCCAGTGGCAACCAAGAAGCCAGTGTCAGAAGAAGAGGCTGAAGAATTCCTGAGGAAGATGAAAGTACAAGACTATTCTGTGGTTGAGCAGCTGAGAAAAACACCTGCCCAGATCTCACTATTGTCATTACTCCTCCATTCCGAGGAACATCGTCGGGCCCTGTTAAAGATATTGAACGAGGCCCATGTACCCAGTGAGATTTCTGTAAACCACCTGGAAACCATTGCCAGCAAGATTTTCGAGGTGAACAGAGTGACATTCTCAGATGATGACCTGCCGGTGGAAGGAACGGAGCACAATAAAGCTCTATACCTAGCTGTCAAATGTGAAGACTCGGTGGTAACCCGAGTATTGGTGGATAACGGCTCAAGCGCCAATATTTGTCCATTATCCACCCTGGACCAGTTAAAGATTGACCGTGGAAGAATCCGGGAGAATAGCATCTGTGTCCGGGGGTTTGACGGAAACGGAACAGCCACTGTGGGGGATGTTGTACTTGAACTGACCATTGGTCCGGTCCTGTTTACCATGGAATTCCAGGTATTGGACGCCACGGTATCTTACAACTTGCTGTTAGGACGACCCTGGATTCATGCAGCTAAAGCGGTGCCTTCCACCCTACATCAGACAGTGAAGTTCGAGTGGGAAAGACAAGAGGTCGTGTTGCACGGCGAGGATACAACATGCACCATGGGCGGAACCATTGTGCCTTTCATAGAGACCACTGATGACAAGGGTCCCTGGGTCTACCAGATTCTCGATACAGGGTCGGCCAACAAAATTTCTGAAGGAGAAATCATCCCGCACCCTAGGGTAGCTGCCGCAACAGTCATGATGGTATCAGAAATGCTGGGTAATGGATTTGTGCCGGGAAAAGGCCTGGGAGTTGAACTTCAAGGGATAGTCCAACCTGTTTCCCTTCCTAAGAATCTGGAAACCTTCGGGTTGGGGTTCAAACCAACCGCAGCAGACAGGAAGCAAGCGCGAAAAATGAAGAAGAGGGTCTGGTTTCTGCCTAAACCAGTGCCACGCCTCTCAAGGTCTTTTGTTAAAGCAAGTGCCAAGGGGTCAGCGATCCCAAAGATTCGAGGACCTTTGATCGGTATAAATGAAGACCTGAATCAGAGTTTTGAGAGGCTGTTCGCGGATGTCAGTATGGTGGAAGCTGGAGAAGGTTCCAGCAGAGCAGAGATACAATTTGTGGGGCCTGAGGCCAAGACCAACAATTGGACGGTTACTCCTCTTCCTGTCCGAGGGGAGTCTTGGTAGTAGGCTTTGATTAATGTTTTGTTTGTTTGTTTGTTTGATCGGATTATTCAAGGGTGTAATCCAAATTTTACTTTCGTTTTGTAAAAGTGTGAACCCTTTTTATCCCGCAAATTTAATAAAGTTCTTTTCTTTTGTCTCATTTTAATTTTTGTCTTGTTCTTTTTCTTTCTGAACAGTTCTCTTTTTACTGGTTCTAATGACATGGCATGCACAGCGGATCTTCGACCTAGTCTAATAAATCAATCTGAAACCGACTCAATGATGCAAAAGGTCGTTTGTGACGATGAATCTGAATGTGACGAAGGTGAAGCCTTCGAAGAAATAAACAGAGAACTGTGCCAATTTGAAGAGAAACCCAAGCCTAACTTAAATGACACCGAGGCTGTGAATCTAGGAGACGCTGATAACGTCCAAGAGACCAAAATTAGCATCCACATTGAGCCGAATGTCAGAGCAGAATTGATCAAAACTCTCAGGGAATTCAAAGATGTTTTTGCCTGGTCATATGATGATATGCCTGGATTAAGCACCAATTTAGTGGTTCACAAATTACCCACTGACCCGGCATACCCTCCGGTCAAGCAAAAACTAAGGAAATTTAAAACAGAAATGAGTGTAAAGATCAAGGAAGAAGTGATTAAGCAGTTACAAGCGAAGGTCATTCGGGTCACTCGATATCCCGAGTGGTTGGCCAATGTGGTACCAGTCCCAAAGAAGGATGGAAAAATCAGGGTGTGCGTTGACTACCGCAACCTCAACAAAGCAAGTCCCAAGGACAATTTTCCTCTACCCAACATTCATATCTTGATCGACAATTGCGCAGGGCGCGAGATCGGATCCTTTGTGGATTGCTATGCAGGTTATCATCAGATCCTAATGGATGAGGAGGATGCTGAGAAGACAACGTTTATTACGCCATGGGGAACCTACTGCTATCGGGTAATGCCGTTCGGGTTAAAGAACGCTGGGGCAACATACATGCGAGCAATGACTGCGGTGTTTCATGACATGATACACAAGGAAATTGAGGTGTACGTCGATGATGTGATCATCAAATCTTGGCGTCAGGAGGACCATGTAGCAGACCTAAGGAGATTTTTCCAAAGACTCCGGAGGTATGATATCAAGCTTAACCCGGCCAAATGCGCATTCGGGGTTCCATCAGGAAAGTTGCTAGGATTCATCGTCAGTCGACGGGGGATTGAGTTAGACCCATCCAAAATTGAATCCATCCGAGATTTGCCACCGCCAAGGAACAAAACAGAGGTAATGAGTTTGCTGGGTAGACTCAATTATATCAGCAGGTTCATCGCTCAACTCACAGCAACTTGTGAGCCCATATTTCGGCTGCTGAGAAAGGACGCTGCAGTAGGTTGGACAACAGAGTGTCAGGAAGCCTTCGACCAAATCAAAGGGTATCTGTCTAATCCACCCGTATTGGTCCCGCCTAAGCCCGGGAAACCCCTAATCCTTTACCTGACAGTCTTGGAAAATTCATTTGGTTGTGTACTGGGGCAACATGACGACACAGGAAGGAAGGAACAGGCCATCTACTATCTTAGCAAGAAATTCACAGTGCATGAGGTCAAGTACACTCAACTCGAGAAAACATGCTGCGCCCTAACTTGGGTAGCTCAGAAGTTGAAACACTACCTGTCTTCATATACTACTTATCTCATATCCCGCTTGGACCCATTGAAGTATATCTTTCAGAAACCTATGCCCACGGGGAGGTTGGCAAAGTGGCAAATTCTGCTCACGGAGTTTGATATCATCTACGTAACGAGGACGGCCATGAAAGCCCAGGCACTGGCAGACCATTTGGCAGAGAATCCCGTTGATGAAAAATACGAGCCCTTAAGAACGTATTTTCCTGACGAAGAGGTGATGCATACGAATGAGTTGGAATTACCCGAGGAACCGGGTTGGAAGCTTTTCTTCGATGGAGCTGCAAACGCAAAAGGGGTTGGAATAGGAGCAGTACTCATTTCTGAAACAGGACGGCATTATCCTGTTACGGCTCAACTACGCTTCTATTGCACCAACAATATGGCCGAATATGAGGCTTGCATTCTGGGTCTGCGCTTGGCTGCCGACATGGATGTCCAAGACGTCTTGGTCTTGGGAGACTCGGACCTCTTGGTACATCAAATTCAGGGTGAATGGGAAACACGAGATCTAAAGCTCATACCATACCGACAATGCTTGCATGATCTGAGCAAGCAATTTCGATCGGTAAAGTTCAAACACATCCCGAGAGTTCACAATGAGGTTGCGGATGCCTTGGCCACCTTGGCATCAATGCTGCACCACCCTGACAAAATGTATGTTGATCCTCTACACATCCAGGTCCGTGATCAGCACGCCTACTGCAATGCCATAGAAGAAGAAGCAGATGGCGAACCCTGGTTTCATGATATCAAGGAATACCTCAGGATGGGGATATATCCAGAACATGCCTCTGGAGACCAAAAAAGAGCCCTCCGGCGGTTGTCGAATGGTTTCTTCCTCAGTGGGGGAATATTGTACAAAAGAACCCCGGATCTGGGATTGTTGAGATGCATAGATGCCAGGCAGGCAACAACGGTTATGGCAGAAGTACATGCTGGAGTTTGTGGGCCACACATGAGTGGATATGTATTGGCAAGAAAAATCCTTCGAACAGGGTGTTATTGGCTCACCATGGAACACGACTGTATCACTTTCGTGAGGAAATGCCATCAGTGCCAGATACATGGAGACTTGATTCATTCTCCGCCAACAGAGTTACATACGATGTCAGCACCCTGGCCGTTTGTAGCATGGGGCATGGATGTCATTGGGCCCATCGAGCCAGCAGCGTCCAACGGTCATAGGTTCATTCTAGTGACCATTGATTACTTCACCAAATGGGTTGAGGCTAAAACCTTCAAATCAGTAACCAAGAAGGCAGTGGTGGACTTTGTTCACTCCCATATCATCTGCAGATTTGGGATCCCAAAAGTGATCATCACGGACAACGGTGCGAATCTTAATAGCAGCTTGATGAGAGAGGTATGCCAACAATTCAAGATTACACACCGCAATTCCACCCCATATCGTCCTAAGGCGAATGGAGCAGTCGAAGCAGCCAATAAGAATATCAAGAAGATACTGCGAAAAATGGTGGAAGGGTCCAGACAATGGCACGAGAAGTTACCCTTTGCCTTGTTGGGTTACCGCACTACCGTCCGGACTTCCATAGGCACAACTCCTTATTTGTTGGTGTATGGAACTGAGGCCGTGATACCAGCGGAGGTCGAAATTCCGTCCCTCCGAATTGTCGCTGAAGCCGGGATTGATGATGATGAATGGGTCAAGGCTCGATTGGAACAGTTGAGCCTGATAGATGAGAAAAGATTGGCAGCAGTGTGCCATGGTCAGCTGTACCAAAAGAGAATGGCAAGAGCGTATAATAAGAAGGTGCGCCCCAGGAAGTTTGAAGTAGGGCAGCAGGTATTAAAGAAGATCCTCCCACATCAGGTCGAGGCAAAAGGCAAATTCGCCCCAAATTGGCAAGGGCCTTATATCGTGACCAGAATATTGTCCAACGGTGCTTTGTGTTTGACAGATGTCGAAGGTAGATGTGTCGACATGGCTATCAATTCAGATGCAGTCAAGAGATATTATGCGTAATTTCTTTAATTATGGCAATTTTTGGTTTATTTGTTTGTATTTGGCATTTGTTGAATAATGAGATGACGGAGGCAATTCTTTCTTATACCCAAACACTGTTTAACCCTTGCTTCCCCCTTTTGAGCCTTAAGTTATTCTTTCATACCCCTCTTTTGGAATCACTAATGGGAAAGATATGAAAAAGAAAAGAGAAGAAAAGAAAGGAAAAGAAAAGGGAAAAGAAAAGAAAAGAAAATGAAAAGAAAGAAAAGAAAAATCAAGGAATATAAAACCGTTGGGAACTACGTTTGACCTGATTCCTCAAAGAGGATACGTAGGCGCCTCACGTCTCGGTCATAGTATGCATCATAGCAAATATAGGATGCATAATGTACATAGTGGGCACAATATGCGTAACGCCCGTAGCTCAACATAAGCGTAAAAAATAAAATAAATAAATTCCCCAAGTAAGAAAACTGGGGCAGAGGTTATGTTTTAAGTTCCAACAAAGGTTTGATTCCAAAAGTTGTAGCACATCACCCTTCAAGTTGTTTTCATTTTTATAGCCTTTCTTCAAACCTACACCAAAACCAACATCAACATCCAAAAGACCTCCCGATCAATGTTCGAGAGATGCTAAGTCCGGCAAATAAGGCCGAGAATAATACACTGATCCCCAGCAAAGAAGAGGATCGTAAGAATGGGAATGAGTTGATAGTCAAAAGAATCCCCGGAAGAGAGGGTCGTATCTACAACACCCCGGATTCTCGAAAGAAATAAAATGAGAGAGTCTTATCGGTGAAAACCTTCACAGGCACCGAAGAGGCGATGTAAGATGAGGGATATGAAATGAGAGAGTCTTATCGGTGAAAACCTTCACAGGCACCATAAGGCGCCGGGAGATGAGAGAAAAGAGAGAGTCTCATTAGTGAAAACCCCTCGAAGGGCACTATGAGGCGACAAGACAGATCAGCAAAGCTACCACATTCGAAACGAAATGAACACTCCTTTATCATCCCCAGCAAGTCAAACCATCGAGCAGATCAATTGATACAAATAGACTGGGTCGGAATCTATGGTGCACGCCATGATCACGGGGACCAGTTGTGTCCTCCAGATAAGTTCTTTGGATTGTCTCCTCCCACAAAATATTGGTTCAGAAAGTTTTTCTCTTTTCCATATCTTTATTTCTTTTCCTAAAATGTGTCTTGAAAGGATTTTTCAAAGCTTACTACCAGAAACCGAAGGGGAATTCATCCCAATGCAGGATAATACAAACAGTCTTAAGGGCCGGTCCCAGGCAATGCAGTGATTGTGCCCGGAAATTTTGGAAGAAGTAAGCTCCAAAAGGGAGTGGTTCCGGGAGTTAGAAGCAGACTCCCACATCATGTGTTTAAAGAAAAAGCAGAAAAAGGGATAAATTGAAAACCAATCCCCAGCAGGCTAGAGACCCCCAACAGGCAACTTTGCCCGCCAACCAATTATGGGGATAAAGAGCAAGGAAGGGGGAAGAGAGAAAGACGGCTCGCCAGAAAGGCACCCTCTACCACCACGATTAAAACTGATTAAATCCTTTTGTCTGCTGCAGGAAAACAAAGGATTGATGATGGCAGCAAGATGCACCGCCATGGAAGTCACCAAAAACCGGGGCAGAAAATTTTCTGCCAATTGTCGAAAATTTTCTCGGAAGAACGGGAAAGCAATTCCAATACTTTTAAGTTCTAGGTCGCCCACCAGTATAATGCGGGAATACTTTAAGTTCTAGGTCGCCCACCAGTATAATGCGGGAATACTTTAAGTTCTAGGTCGCCCACCAGTATAATGCGGGAATACTTTAAGTTCTAGGTCGCCCACCAGTATAATGCGGGAATACTTTTAAGTTCTAGGTCGCCCACCAGTATAATGCGGGAATACATTTAAGTTCTAGGTCGCCCACCAGTATAATGCGGGAATACATTTTAAGTTCTAGGTCGCCCACCAGTATAATGCGGGAATACTTTAAGTTCTAGGTCGCCCACCAGTATAATGCGGGAATACTTTTAAGTTCTAGGTCGCCCACCAGTATAATGCGGGAATACTTTTAAGTTCTAGGTCGCCCACCAGTATAATGCGGGAATACATTTAAGTTCTAGGTCGCCCACCAGTATAATGCGGGAATACGTTTAAGTTCTAGGTCGCCCACCAGTATAATGCGGGAATACATTTTAAGTTCTAGGTCGCCCACCAGTATAATGCGGGAATACTTTAAGTTCTAGGTCGCCCACCAGTATAATGCGGGAATACTTTAAGTTCTAGGTCGCCCACCAGTATAATGCGGGAATACTTTTAAGTTCTAGGTCGCCCACCAGTATAATGCGGGAATACATTTAAGTTCTAGGTCGCCCACCAGTATAATGCGGGAATACATTTTAAGTTCTAGGTCGCCCACCAGTATAATGCGGGAATACTTTAAGTTCTAGGTCGCCCACCAGTATAATGCGGGAATACTTTTAAGTTCTAGGTCGCCCACCAGTATAATGCGGGAATACATTTAAGTTCTAGGTCGCCCACCAGTATAATGCGGGAATACTTTAAGTTCTAGGTCGCCCACCAGTATAATGCGGGAATACTTTAAGTTCTAGGTCGCCCACCAGTATAATGCGGGAATACTTTTAAGTTCTAGGTCGCCCACCAGTATAATGCGGGAATACATTTAAGTTCTAGGTCGCCCACCAGTATAATGCGGGAATACTTTTAAGTTCTAGGTCGCCCACCAGTATAATGCGGGAATACTTTTAAGTTCTAGGTCGCCCACCAGTATAATGCGGGAATACTTTTAAGTTCTAGGTCGCCCACCAGTATAATGCGGGAATACATTTAAGTTCTAGGTCGCCCACCAGTATAATGCGGGAATACTCTTTAGCTCTAGATTTTGGAATCAGTCACCCCACCTGAAGACGGAAGGGTACAACAGGGAGCCCCAAACGGGAAACAATAAAATCCCCAGCACCAAGAAGCAGACAACTGCAGAAGTAAGCGCGCAATTCAAAAGGAAAAAGGAACGCGTCTCAAAAGAAGTAGTTTGGGAACGTTGTAGCATGCCCAGTATAACAATTCTGATGAAAAGCCATACCACTGAAGAAACCATTGGAAGATCTAAAGAAGAAAGCCGTGTCCCCAGCAAATCAAGCAAAGTGATGAGAACTGACATTCAGAAAAGGTGAAGGACCAGCATCATCTCCAAGTTCACAAAATAAAGGCGTCGGAGGAAAGCGTTAGCCGACAAGAAAGCAAGGCAACAAGAACAAGTTGAAGATGGATGAGATTTCAGGATCCTCAGTTTAGCTTAGCTTCTTGTTTTCCTTTTAGAGCAATGTAATAGGGAGATCGGTTGAGCAGTAGCATCCTACAGCAGCATACAACAGCGCACAACAACAGCAAACACTACAGTCACACGGTAGTCCCAGCTACCAAAATTTCCCGAACTACATTGACCTGATTCCTGTTCAGCCCAGGATATGTAGGAAACCTCTGAAGCAAAGGTTCGGTCAAATCTTTTTCAAAAAATGCTTCACACGGAGTATTCGGACGGGCAAAAATCGCTCGCTTTATCTTTGCGCGAAAACCCTTCGTGTCTTCGTGCAAAGAGGGGCAGCTGTAAGCACGTGATTTTTGCTTCACGGACGATCGCTCCAAAAGAAAATAAAAAATAGTGACAAATGGCTTCGCTGCACAATTTTTCGATCTTTCCGTAACATATGTTGTTGGTCATTTGTGTGTCTGCCCATTTTGCATCCAGTCACTATCAAACAAAAATACAAAACTATGTGTCGGTAAAAGAAAATTCAAAAAAATATATATATATGTGTGCATCGTTCGTTCTAGGCTTTTAGTTAACTTACTTAAATATTTTTGTGATAATTGTGTTAAAATGTTACATTGTTGTTTAGTTTTAATTTCGTTGTTTTATTATCTATTATTTTTATTTTTGTTTTAAAAGAAAAAATGAAAAAAAAAAGCAAAAGAGTGAAGGATTAAAATCGATTTGGGCCCAGAAATTGAAACAAAAGGGGCCCAAAAACGGTACTCAAACCCAGTCCAAACCAGGCCTGCCCTGACCACCTCCCGAAACGACGCCGCATCATGCGTCTGATCTGGGCCGTTCAAACTCTCGATCCAACGGCTCAGGACCTCTATCAGTAACCCGTTTCAAAACCCGACCCAGGAACCAATCCGATCCAACCCCTCACTTAAACCAAACGACCCCGTTTAACTACCAAACGACCCCGTCTCATTTCTCAGCATCAGATCCAAGCCGTTGAGATCATCTGATCTAACGGCTCAGATCCAATCAGCCTCCCCATATATAAACTCAACCCTTCACCCCACGCCCCCTATCCGAACCCCACCCCTCACTCGTCTCCTTCCCCGAGCTGAAACCCCAAACCCTAGCAAGCCGCCCTAGCTTCCCCTCCACCAAAACCCGGCGGCACGAACGCCGGTGACCACCCCCTTCACACCCCTAAAGCATCCAACCACCCTGAACACGAATCCACTAACCACGAACCTCGAATCACCTCCTATCGTCTCGAATCTGGATTTGAAGATTCGAGACAAAACTCGATCTATGCCAAACCACCCCATCTTCATACCAGACACTCCCCTGACCTTCCTCGTGACCAAACCAAGCTTGGTTTGGTCCGAATCTACCCACAACTCCCTAAAAATCAGATCTGGAAATCCAGACCTTAGAACACATGCACCTGGGGAATCTGGCCGGCCTTGACAAGGGTTTGAGGTCTAATAGACCTTAATCAAGGTGTTCTCATGTGAGAACACCCTGATTAAAGTTTGTTCGGCTTCAAGAGTTCGAAGTTGAGTCAGGTTTGGGTCATTTTGATTTCAAACTCTTTTTGGTAAGTTTTCCTTTCTTTTGTTTTATTTCTAATTAAGTTGTCAGCATATTTCTTTGTGTTTGTTTGTTATTTTGTTATTTTTCATTCGGATTTCTTCCATCTCTGTTAAAGGCCTTTTTATTTGGCCAATTGTCTTCTGTTTGTGTTCTGAATATACCCTGTGATATACGTGCTCATCAATTAGATTAGTCGTCAAACGAGTTTAATTCACATAAGTTCCCAGTGTTTGAACAAATTTGTCTGAAGTCATTCGGGACTCTATACGTGTTGTTTATATGAACGATTGATTGTTATGTGTTACGATTAATATAGTCGAGTCGATATATGTCGTCAATTAGTTTCAATCGTTAATGGTAACAACTTGATTCGTATTGCTTATTTCTGCTGTGATCGTATTTGAGTCCCATTAGGAACTGAATTGTATTGCCTATTGATTTTGTTCAAATCGAATTAAAGAACATCTAGGGGAAAGGTTATAATGGCAGATTCAGACTTTGATTTTAAAACACGATGCCATTTGGTTTAGACCGTGGGCAGCATGTGTATGGTTAGCTTTAAGGAATTAAAATAATTGGACAGCATGTGCTGTCAGATTATATTCCTACTGCCCATACTTTGGTTAAATAAACAAGGGATCAGTACACTTTAACAACCAAAAAGAGAGAGGGGCTGTCAGGGATTTCATGGGAGCTTGGTTATTTAAAACAAGTGAGTGGAAAAACAACAGGGGGGGGCAATTTTGAGTTGTAAAACAGACTGTAAAGTGTTAAGGTTAGGCTATAAAAGAGGAGACCTTCCATTAGAAAAGGGGATATTTTTTGGAGTCTTGAGAGATTCTGTGAGTAAGAAAACTGAAAAGGAAAAACAGAAATAAATTTCAGAACATTGTGAATGAGTATTGTCTAGAAGAAACTGTGTAAGAGTCCAGTTGGATCAGGTTGTCTTTGTGGTTTTGCTTTTCTGTCGTTTGCCAAGCTTTCTTGTGGTCATTGGATTTCTGTTGCTGTTACATTCAACATTCTGGGCTGTTATTTCCTACTCTGTTTTTTCCGGGATTGTTTATTTGTTGCTCGACTCCTTGCTGAGCTTCATCATTGTTGGCTGGTTGTTGTTGCTGTGTTGTTGCTGCGAATCTGCTGTTGCTGTTGTTTGCTCACTACTCAACTGATCCTTTTCCTTCTTCTTTTGTTCCTCTTTACCAGGTACACAACTAATATTGTCCATGTAATTTGAAAGTCGAGCATGAATACAAAAGGGAAGATCTGAAGACATCTATGTCCACATGTAGTTGCTATATAGATGATTATGTAGTGTGTAATGGTTTACAATCTTGTTTGGGTATTGGAGTTGGTCCTTTCATAGAGTGAATACAAAAATGTAGTATGGTTTAATATCATATGTTGGTTAGGTTAACAGACAAAAGGATTGGCAGTATACTAGGCTATGTCTTGGAAATTAGTTGTGTTTTGTAATTAGCATTCTCTTTTAATGCATGTCAAAGAATAAAACTATCCGCCTTAGTTAATTTTCATTCTCTTTTGATAAACTGCCTCGTTATAATTATCAAGCCACAACCTTATAACAATTGGCACAAGTCCGCGCCCCTCAACCTTATGAAGGTCGAGCCCAGGTCAAAACAGACCAAACAGACCCGCCTCGGATAAACAGTGGCCCAGGTCTGGCCCATTCCGCATGAGCTGGATTTGGGCCCATAATGTTCGATCAGCTGTCCGTATGCATGGTCATGTTTCCTTATTCTGTAAAAGCATTTCGGATCCTGCTGTAAATAATCTGCAAGCATGTAAATAATTAAGAGATTTTCTTTTATTTTTATAGACGAACTTAATAGGAAATATAGTCATTATAGGTTTATCCTTTAAAATAAGAATGAGATGAGCCTCGCCGAATAAAAAACACAAATTGCGGGGCCCTCAGTAAATACTTGTTTTAAATTACTTAGAATTCGGGAGGGTCGTTTAGCGAATTTCACGGCCTCCGCAAAAATAATAACGCGATAGTCACTTTAGGCGCACGTTTAATAGTTTACTTTCTTAAACTCGGGTGTGCATTTCATGCGACCCAAATCCAAATCTCAAAACATCAAATAAAATGCGTTCCGGATTGTGGGTGCATTTCATGTGACGCAGTCCAAAGACGTGTTTTAAGCGATGTTCACATTCTTGTAAATACAATAATAATAAAGCGGTTAAAAGTTAAAATTGGCACATTGGTTCATAATTGTATTTTAAAATCAGATAAATCAGCCGAATATAACAGTTGAGCGACCGTGCTAGAACCACGGAATTCGGGAATGCCTAACACCTTCTTCCGGGTTAACAGAATTCCTTATCTAGATTTCTGGTACGCAGACTGTAATATAGAGTCATTCATTTCCTCGATTCGGGATTAAAATCGGTGACTTGGGACACCCTAAATCTCCCAAGTGGCGACTCTGAAATAGTTAAACCAATCCCGTTTCGATTGTCCTTTAATTGGAAAAAGCTCCCCTTGCACCTCTCTGGTGCGGAAAAAGGAGGTGTGATAGCTCTGGCGACTCTGCTGGGGATCTTACCCAGAACCACTGGTTCAGGGTTAAGAATTCGAGCTTAAAATAATTGTTATTATTTGGCTTTATCTATTATCTGATTTTTACATGTTTGAGCCTAACGTGTTAAATGCTGCTTTTACCGCTTTGATATTATTTGAACTGTATATAAACTGTGCCGAAACCCATATCCTTTCTGAGTCTTCTAAATCATGAAGAAGGGTGTACTTCGTACGACTTCTTTTCTGTATAGTGTCAAATCCTAATTTAGAACGAGGTTCGGACAAGTTGCTAAGCCGGTGAAGCTTCTGTATTCCCGGTACGCTGCCCCCCCTCGGCTCGAGCTGTCCGCTCGGGTAAGCCAGGTCTAGAACAAACACCCAGGTTCTGAACCTAGTATAACAAAGCCACATGCCGGATCCCTAGTAGGAACGTTTATTTGCATCATGTGCATTTGACTTAGGGGACTCAACACAGGGGTTGGGTCCGTCTAGGAATAGCAACCTGAAATAGAAAAGGCCATCCTGATGCATCCTACTCAATGCTTGTGCATTTATTTGCTTCAAACATGCATGATGACTGGTTTTGAATGTTGGGAAACTTTTACAAAAAATATATATATATATATATATATATATATATATATATATATATATATATATATATATATATAATAAATAGATAAATAAAAAAAATAAAAAAATAAAAAAAAATAGAAATAAATAAACCAGTTAGTTTATCACCCGAACTACGTCGGTTTGATTCTCACCGGATGTGAGATACGTAGGCAACCCTCATCGGGTCCAACTCTTTTCCCGTTTTTACCAAAAATGGTATACCATAAAGCATAGTTATATATGTATACACATGTATATAAATAAACTTTTTTTTGTTTCGTCCAAAGATTTTGGTTAAAGTCAAATAAAGGTTTTTGTTTTCACCTAAAAGGTCACCCTAATAAATGTGCAGGATGAACACAGAGCAAAATGAACCATTCTCAGCCCTCAGCGAGGTCCCTCTACAACTCCACATGTGGTGGAATGACTTGGAAGCCGATAGCAAAGGGGTAATAGGAAGAATATTGGGAGGTTTTGTAAATTTGTTGGGTGTTGAGCCGAGGACAGATATTCTTGAAGCTCTAATACCATTTTGGGACCCCACCTGCAATGTATTCCGTTTTGCTGATTTCGAACTTTCACCGACACTTGAGGAAGTTGCCGGATATGCGGGACTGAATGAGAAGTTAAGAGGGCAATATTTGCTTTCGCCAAGGCCGGTGTCCCCGCATGCGTTTCTGGATCTACTAAGCATTAGTCGGAAGGTACAACATGACGATTTATCGAGAGGGTGTTGTGATCTCCATTTCTTGTATCAGCGGTACGGAACCCCGCAGGGTTTCGAGGAACCGAACCTTGGGCTAACTCACGGAGGGAACAGAAACAAATGGGAAGCAAGACGTACTTTGGCTTTTATCACAGCATTCTTGGGAGTCATGGTCTGCCCAAGGAAGGACAAAAAGATAGAGATAGGTCTGGTAGGGATGGCCGACGTGGCAATCAAAAGAACCAATAGTACTGTGGTTCCTTTGATTTTGTCCGAAATCTACCGGGCTCTAACTATATGCCGAGAAGGAGGTACGTTCTTCCAAGGTTGCAACCTGTTACTTCAGCTATGGATGCAGGAACACCTCCATCACCGAGTAGGATACATGAACCACGGGTTGACCGAGAGGAATTGTATCAGCGGATTCAAGAAGCGCATGACAGGCGCCAGATTTCCTGAAGGTGTCGAAGAATGGGTTACACGGTTAAGGTCAACAACATCTGACCAAATTGAATGGGCATTTGGTTGGTTGACTGATACTGAGGTTATCTACATGTCGGCTGAAGAATGTCATGTTCTCTTAATGGGGCTTCGCAGCATCCAGCCATATGCCCCTCATCGGGTATTACGACAACTGGGCAGGTTTCAAGTAGTCCCTAATGATGAAAATCTGAGCAAGCATGCCTTGGAATTAAGCCCGGGAGTCATATTCCCCGAGGGGAAGATTAGAAAACTGTGGCATGAATGTAGATTCTTGGAGCCCAAAACCATGGTACGAGAGCTAGCTAAAGGTGAGGTAGACCCAAAGTACGATGCTTGGTTCGAAAGAAGGTTTCAGACTCGGCAAAAACCTGCTAAAAGGGCCCACGTCCAACACTTCACCGATGATTCACAAGAGCAATGGGGATGGTTAAAAAGGGAGAAAGGTTACCGGGTCGAAATCGGGAAGCTAAAGCAACAAGTTGAAAGGCTTGTATTTGAGAACAATGTGCAAGTCGCCTCGGAGCAGGCTGAAAGAAACAAGTTAGCCCAAGAAAACCAAACCTTGAAGGCCCGCCTTCGCCAAGCCAGTAAGAGTAACGTTGACCGACAGAAGCGTCGCTCTGATGAAAGATTGATAGCAAGTTTGAGAAATCAGGTCATCCAAGGCCAAGAAGAATTAGAACAATCAAGAGCTTGCATAACAAGGATGAAGGTCAGAGGGGCAAAGTACGCAATGGCCCGGAAGCAGCATTTGCAACAGGTCATAAGGGATTATGAAATGAGCGTCAGAATATTAAGGGAGACGAGCTCCACTCTACATGATCGGATCGTCAAACAAGCACGAGACGCCCAGGCCGACAGAAGACAGTGCTACGATGCAATGGCCTGCATGGAAAGACAAATGGAGTTGTTTCAGGATCAACTTGCTGACGATGCTCAGGCACTGGGGTTAAAAAACCAACAAATCAGGCAGTTGCTCAGTGAAAGAGATAGCATTCGAGCAAGGATTGATGAAATAGGGCATTACATCTACATGAAATGCTTGGCATGTGAGCGAACACCTCGGAAGACCCTCCTTGTTTCCATCATGGGCTGCGTCCGCCGGATTATGAACGAGTTGAAGAACCTGCAAAGAGACCTTACACCTAGAGCCGCGGAAAGGCCGAATGATGCCTCGCGGGCCCTTAAATTGGAGAATTAGTTTTGGTCAAGTCCTGTTTATTTGGCTTTGGTTGTTTTTCCATATGTTGTTTTCTTTTCATTAAACCAAGTTTAAAACCGTGGAGTCTGTACTTCTGCTATTTTTATTTTAAGTACTGTGTAATAGCAAATTTTGATAATAAAATTAAGTGACTCCAGAAGAATTACTGTGTGTCTTTGCTTTGAGGCAGAACTACGCCTGGTCTGATTCACGCGGGGACGTGATACGTAGGCAATCCCCATAAGATTCGACCGCTTTTAATAAATAAAGAAAATGTAAATAAAATAAAACGCAGAGTTTCGCAAAATACTTTAAAAGAGACGAATGAACAAGCCGGGATGACGCATGTGGTTTGAAGCAAAGCATGTAGAAACGGTTAACTGCCTAGGTGCATTGCATCCTCTATGTGTTACGATCAAATCTGTTAAGCTCTAACACTAACAAAGTTTGTTGTTGTCTGATACCAGACAGTTAGTTGTTAAAGAATTCTGGCAACACATTCATACCAAACCAGATCCAAAGGACCGGTAGCAACAAGCATGACTACTTCAGAGAATAGTAATGAGGAAGAAAGGCCGATGAGCCAGTTGCTAAAAGAGGCAATGGAAAAGATTGAAAGGATGGGACTAGAGATGCATGCAATGCAGCTAGCCCTGGCCAAAACACAAAAGAGCCCTGAGACACTGGGACACATGCCGGAGTACCCTCACTCTGGCCCTTCCACAAGCCGCCCAAATCCCCTCTATCATCAAGAAAGAAGCCCTCATGATTCCCAAGCTCCACCACCCCATCAACCTCTCCCAACACCCAATATTCCCATTTTTGTGGGACCTGCATCAGCCCCTTTGCAGCGAACGACCAGTGAGCCATTGTTTCAGGCTCACGATACACAATACTATCCCCCTGAGCCTACATTCCATGCACCCGAACCACAGGCTTACAATCCCCATTTGGAAGTTCCGGCAGAGGTTGAGAAGCCGGTTAAGGCCCCTGAACAGGATGAAGTGTTGAGAAAGTTCAAAAGCCTGGAGCAATCCTTCAGGAACTTACACGGGCTGGGCAATCAAGTCAGCGTGGCATACAAAGATCTGTGCCCTTTCCCAGATGTCCAACTCCCGGCTGGGTTCAAGATGCCCAAGTTTGATTTATATGAAGGGCACGGTGATCCCATGGCACATTTGCGGGGATTCTGTAGCAAAATGAGAGGGGCAGGAGGCAAGGATGAGCTTTTGATAGCTTATTTCGGCCAAAGTCTGAGCGGATCTGCACTGGAATGGTATACCAGGCAGGATTTCAGCAGGTGGTACACGTGGGATGATCTGGCGCAGGCTTTTGCAGGTCATTTCCAGTACAATCTAGAGATAGTCCCTGACCGTCTCACGTTATTGAGAACTGGGAAGAAACCCGGGGAAAGTTTTCGCGAGTTCGGGTTCCGCTGGAGAGAACAAGCAGCTAGAGTCGATCCTCCCATGAGAGAGGGAGAGATGGTGGACTATTTTTTGCAGACATTGGATCCAACCTACTTTGGTCACTTGGTGACGACGGTTGGAAAATCTTTCAACGAGGTGGTCAAAATTGGGGTCATGATAGAAGAAGGTTTGAGGTCGGACAAGATCTTGAACTATTCGGCGCTTAAGGCCACAACCCAGGCTATTCAAAGCGGCACGGGAGGTGCGCTGAGAAGAAAGAAAGAAGAGGTTGCCACGATCGAGGCAGGCAGTTGGTCCAGGGCTGGCAGGCCGCACTACAACCAACCCAGGCCTCACAGGTCAAACTACCCATACAACCCACCACAAAATTTCTATCCACCTCGAGAACCACATTGTTCCGTACACCAAGCCCAGGTATACACTCAGCCTCCGGTTCGCCCACAATGGCGCGCACCGGCTCCCCAGAACATATATGCACCACCACAAAACACTTACCCTCCACCAAGGGCATATAGAAATCCTTCAGGGGCAGGTTTCCGGGGAAATCCAGATGCCAGGAATGACAGGTTGCGGAAGCAAAGAACCTTCACCGAACTGGGAGAAACCTACACCGCTGTGTTCCACAAGCTGCGGCAATTGGGTTTGGTTAGTCCTGTCCATACTCGGGAACCAAATCCCCCGCCTCAGAATTTGGATCGTTCAATCAGTTGTGAATACTGTTCAGGGATGCTCGGGCACGATACCGAGAAGTGTTGGAAGTTAAGGCATGCCATACAGGATCTTATTGACACCAATAAGATCGAGGTCCAGACACCGGAGGCCCCTAACATCAACCAAAACCCACTGAGCCGAATGTCAGAGCAGAATTGATCAAAACTCTCAGGGAATTCAAAGATGTTTTTGCCTGGTCATATGATGATATGCCTGGATTAAGCACCAATTTAGTGGTTCACAAATTACCCACTGACCCGGCATACCCTCCGGTCAAGCAAAAACTAAGGAAATTTAAAACAGAAATGAGTGTAAAGATCAAGGAAGAAGTGATTAAGCAGTTACAAGCGAAGGTCATTCGGGTCACTCGATATCCCGAATGGTTGGCCAATGTGGAACCAGTCCCAAAGAAGGATGGAAAAATCAGGGTGTGCGTTGACTACCGCAACCTCAACAAAGCAAGTCCCAAGGACAATTTTCCTCTACCCAACATTCATATCTTGATCGACAATTGTGCAGGGCGCGAGATCGGATCCTTTGTGGATTGCTATGCAGGTTATCATCAGATCCTAATGGATGAGGAGGATGCTGAGAAGACAACGTTTATTACGCCATGGGGAACCTACTGCTATCGGGTAATGCCGTTCGGGTTAAAGAACGCTGGGGCAACATACATGCGAGCAATGACTGCGGTGTTTCATGACATGATACACAAGGAAATTGAGGTGTACGTCGATGATGTGATCATCAAATCTTGGCGTCAGGAGGACCATGTAGCAGACCTAAGGAGATTTTTCCAAAGACTCCGGAGGTATGATATCAAGCTTAACCCGGCCAAATGCGCATTCGGGGTTCCATCAGGAAAGTTGCTAGGATTCATCGTCAGTCGACGGGGGATTGAGTTAGACCCATCCAAAATTGAATCCATCCGAGATTTGCCACCGCCAAGGAACAAAACAGAGGTAATGAGTTTGCTGGGTAGACTCAATTATATCAGCAGGTTCATCGCTCAACTCACAGCAACTTGTGAGCCCATATTTCGGCTGCTGAGAAAGGACGCTGCAGTAGGTTGGACAACAGAGTGTCAGGAAGCCTTCGACCAAATCAAAGGGTATCTGTCTAATCCACCCGTATTGGTCCCGCCTAAGCCCGGGAAACCCCTAATCCTTTACCTGACAGTCTTGGAAAATTCATTTGGTTGTGTACTGGGGCAACATGACGACACAGGAAGGAAGGAACAGGCCATCTACTATCTTAGCAAGAAATTCACAGTGCATGAGGTCAAGTACACTCAACTCGAGAAAACATGTTGCGCCCTAACTTGGGTAGCTCAGAAGTTGAAACACTACCTGTCTTCATATACTACTTATCTCATATCCCGCTTGGACCCATTGAAGTATATCTTTCAGAAACCTATGCCCACGGGGAGGTTGGCAAAATGGCAAATTCTGCTCACAGAATTTGATATCATCTACGTGACAAGGACGGCCATGAAAGCCCAGGCACTGGCAGACCATTTGGCAGAGAATCCCGTTGATGAAAAATACGAGCCCTTAAGAACGTATTTTCCTGACGAAGAGGTGATGCATACGAATGAGTTGGAATTACCCGAGGAACCGGGTTGGAAGCTTTTCTTCGATGGAGCTGCAAACGCAAAAGGGGTTGGAATAGGAGCAGTACTCATTTCTGAAACAGGACGGCATTATCCTGTTACGGCTCAACTACGCTTCTATTGCACCAACAATATGGCCGAATATGAGGCTTGCATTCTGGGTCTGCGCTTGGCTGCCGACATGGATGTCCAAGACGTCTTGGTCTTGGGAGACTCGGACCTCTTGGTACATCAAATTCAGGGTGAATGGGAAACACGAGATCTAAAGCTCATACCATACCGACAATGCTTGCATGATCTGAGCAAGCAATTTCGATCGGTAAAGTTCAAACACATCCCGAGAGTTCACAATGAGGTTGCGGATGCCTTGGCCACCTTGGCATCAATGCTGCACCACCCTGACAAAATGTATGTTGATCCTCTACACATCCAGGTCCGTGATCAGCACGCCTACTGCAATGCCATAGAAGAAGAAGCAGATGGCGAACCCTGGTTTCATGATATCAAGGAATACCTCAGGATGGGGATATATCCAGAACATGCCTCTGGAGACCAAAAAAGAGCCCTCCGGCGGTTGTCGAATGGTTTCTTCCTCAGTGGGGGAATATTGTACAAAAGAACCCCGGATCTGGGATTGTTGAGATGCATAGATGCCAGGCAGGCAACAACGGTTATGGCAGAAGTACATGCTGGAGTTTGTGGGCCACACATGAGTGGATATGTATTGGCAAGAAAAATCCTTCGAACAGGGTGTTATTGGCTCACCATGGAACACGACTGTATCACTTTCGTGAGGAAATGCCATCAGTGCCAGATACATGGAGACTTGATTCATTCTCCGCCAACAGAGTTACATACGATGTCAGCACCCTGGCCGTTTGTAGCATGGGGCATGGATGTCATTGGGCCCATCGAGCCAGCAGCGTCCAACGGTCATAGGTTCATTCTAGTGACCATTGATTACTTCACCAAATGGGTTGAGGCTAAAACCTTCAAATCAGTAACCAAGAAGGCAGTGGTGGACTTTGTTCACTCCCATATCATCTGCAGATTTGGGATCCCAAAAGTGATCATCACGGATAACGGTGCGAATCTTAATAGCAGCTTGATGAGAGAGGTATGCCAACAATTCAAGATTACACACCGCAATTCCACCCCATATCGTCCTAAGGCGAATGGAGCAGTCGAAGCAGCCAATAAGAATATCAAGAAGATACTGCGAAAAATGGTGGAAGGGTCCAGACAATGGCACGAGAAGTTACCCTTTGCCTTGTTGGGTTACCGCACTACCGTCCGGACTTCCATAGGCACAACTCCTTATTTGTTGGTGTATGGAACTGAGGCCGTGATACCAGCGGAGGTCGAAATTCCGTCCCTCCGAATTGTCGCTGAAGCCGGGATTGATGATGATGAATGGGTCAAGGCTCGATTGGAACAGTTGAGCCTGATAGATGAGAAAAGATTGGCAGCAGTGTGCCATGGTCAGCTGTACCAAAAGAGAATGGCAAGAGCGTATAATAAGAAGGTGCGCCCCAGGAAGTTTGAAGTAGGGCAGCAAGTATTGAAGAAGATCCTCCCACATCAGGTCGAGGCAAAAGGCAAATTCGCCCCAAATTGGCAAGGGCCTTATATCGTGACCAGAATATTGTCCAACGGTGCTTTGTGTTTGACAGATGTCGAAGGTAGATGTGTCGACATGGCTATCAATTCAGATGCAGTCAAGAGATATTATGCGTAATTTCTTTAATTATGGCAATTTTTGGTTTATTTGTTTGTATTTGGCATTTGTTGAATAATGAGATGACGGAGGCAATTCTTTCTTATACCCAAACACTGTTTAACCCTTGCTTCCCCCTTTTGAGCCTTAAGTTATTCTTTCATACCCCTCTTTTGGAATCACTAATGGGAAAGATATGAAAAAGAAAAGAGAAGAAAAGAAAGGAAAAGAAAAGGGAAAAGAAAAGAAAAGAAAATGAAAAGAAAGAAAAGAAAAATCAAGGAATATAAAACCGTTGGGAACTACGTTTGACCTGATTCCTCAAAGAGGATACGTAGGCGCCTCACGTCTCGGTCATAGTATACATCATAGCAAATATAGGATGCATAATGTACATAGTGGGCACAATATGCGTAACGCCCGTAGCTCAACATAAGCGTAAAAAAAAAAAAAATTCCCCAAGTAAGAAAACTGGGGCAGAGGTTATGTTTTAAGTTCCAACAAAGGTTTGATTCCAAAAGTTGTAGCACATCACCCTTCAAGTTGTTTTCATTTTTATAGCCTTTCTTCAAACCTACACCAAAACCAACATCAACATCCAAAAGACCTCCCGATCAATGTTCGAGAGATGCTAAATCCGGCAAATAAGGCCGAGAATAATACACTGATCCCCAGCAAAGAAGAGGATCGTAAGACTGGGAATGAGTTGATAGTCAAAAGAATCCCCGGAAGAGAGGGTCGTATCTACAACACCCCGGATTCTCGAAAGAAATAAAATGAGAGAGTCTTATCGGTGAAAACCTTCACAGGCACCGAAAGGCGATGTAAGATGAGGGATATGAAATGAGAGAGTCTTATCGGTGAAAACCTTCACAGGCACCATAAGGCGCCGGGAGATGAGAGAAAAGAGAGAGTCTCATTAGTGAAAACCCCTCGAAGGGCACTATGAGGCGACAAGACAGATCAGCAAAGCTACCACATTCGAAACGAAATGAACACTCCTTTATCATCCCCAGCAAGTCAAACCATCGAGCAGATCAATTGATACAAATAGACTGGGTCGGAATCTATGGTGCACGCCATGATCACGGGGACCAGTTGTGTCCTCCAGATAAGTTCTTTGGATTGTCTCCTCCCACAAAATATTGGTTCAGAAAGTTTTTCTCTTTTCCATATCTTTATTTCTTTTCCTAAAATGTGTCTTGAAAGGATTTTTCAAAGCTTACTACCAGAAACCGAAGGGGAATTCATCCCAATGCAGGATAATACAAACAGTCTTAAGGGCCGGTCCCAGGCAATGCAGTGATTGTGCCCGGAAATTTTGGAAGAAGTAAGCTCCAAAAGGGAGTGGTTCCGGGAGTTAGAAGCAGACTCCCACATCATGTGTTTAAAGAAAAAGCAGAAAAAGGGATAAATTGAAAACCAATCCCCAGCAGGCTAGAGACCCCCAACAGGCAACTTTGCCCGCCAACCAATTATGGGGACAAAGAGCAAGGAAGGGGGAAGAGAGAAAGACGGCTCGCCAGAAAGGCACCCTCTACCACCACGATTAAAACTGATTAAATCCTTTTGTCTGCTGCAGGAAAACAAAGGATTGATGATGGCAGCAAGATGCACCGCCATGGAAGTCACCAAAAACCGGGGCAGAAAATTTTCTGCCAATTGTCGAAAATTTTCTCGGAAGAACGGGAAAGCAATTCCAATACTTTTAAGTTCTAGGTCGCCCACCAGTATAATGCGGGAATACTTTAAGTTCTAGGTCGCCCACCAGTATAATGCGGGAATACTTTAAGTTCTAGGTCGCCCACCAGTATAATGCGGGAATACATTTAAGTTCTAGGTCGCCCACCAGTATAATGCGGGAATACTTTTAAGTTCTAGGTCGCCCACCAGTATAATGCGGGAATACATTTAAGTTCTAGGTCGCCCACCAGTATAATGCGGGAATACATTTTAAGTTCTAGGTCGCCCACCAGTATAATGCGGGAATACTTTAAGTTCTAGGTCGCCCACCAGTATAATGCGGGAATACTTTTAAGTTCTAGGTCGCCCACCAGTATAATGCGGGAATACTTTTAAGTTCTAGGTCGCCCACCAGTATAATGCGGGAATACATTTAAGTTCTAGGTCGCCCACCAGTATAATGCGGGAATACGTTTAAGTTCTAGGTCGCCCACCAGTATAATGCGGGAATACATTTTAAGTTCTAGGTCGCCCACCAGTATAATGCGGAAATACTTTAAGTTCTAGGTCGCCCACCAGTATAATGCGGGAATACTTTAAGTTCTAGGTCGCCCACCAGTATAATGCGGGAATACTTTTAAGTTCTAGGTCGCCCACCAGTATAATGCGGGAATACATTTAAGTTCTAGGTCGCCCACCAGTATAATGCGGGAATACATTTTAAGTTCTAGGTCGCCCACCAGTATAATGCGGGAATACTTTTAAGTTCTAGGTCGCCCACCAGTATAATGCGGGAATACTTTTAAGTTCTAGGTCGCCCACCAGTATAATGCAGGAATACATTTAAGTTCTAGGTCGCCCACCAGTATAATGCGGGAATACTTTAAGTTCTAGGTCGCCCACCAGTATAATGCGGGAATACTTTAAGTTCTAGGTCGCCCACCAGTATAATGCGGGAATACTTTTAAGTTCTAGGTCGCCCACCAGTATAATGCGGGAATACATTTAAGTTCTAGGTCGCCCACCAGTATAATGCGGGAATACTTTTAAGTTCTAGGTCGCCCACCAGTATAATGCGGGAATACTTTTAAGTTCTAGGTCGCCCACCAGTATAATGCGGGAATACTTTTAAGTTCTAGGTCGCCCACCAGTATAATGCGGGAATACTTTTAAGTTCTAGGTTGCCCACCAGTATAATGCGGGAATACATTTAAGTTCTAGGTCGCCCACCAGTATAATGCGGGAATACTCTTTAGCTCTAGATTTTGGAATCAGTCACCCCACCTGAAGACGGAAGGGTACAACAGGGAGCCCAAAACGGGAAACAATAAAATCCCCAGCACCAAGAAGCAGACAACTGCAGAAGTAAGCGCGCAATTCAAAAGGAAAAAGGAACGCGTCTCAAAAGAAGTAGTTTGGGAACGTTGTAGCATGCCCAGTATAACAATTCTGATGAAAAGCCATACCACTGAAGAAACCATTGGAAGATCTAAAGAAGAAAGCCGTGTCCCCAGCAAATCAAGCAAAGTGATGAGAACTGACATTCAGAAAAGGTGAAGGACCAGCATCATCTCCAAGTTCACAAAATAAAGGCGTCGGAGGAAAGCATTAGCCGACAAGAAAGCAAGGCAACAAGAACAAGTTGAAGATGGATGAGATTTCAGGATTCTCAGTTTAGCTTAGCTTCTTGTTTTCCTTTTAGAGCAATGTAATAGGGAGATCGGTTGAGCAGTAGCATCCTACAGCAGCATACAACAGCGCACAACAATAGCAAACACTACAGTCACACGGTAGTCCCAGCTACCAAAATTTCCCGAACTACATTGACCTGATTCCTGTTCAGCCCAGGATATGTAGGAAACCTCTGAAGCAAAGGTTCGGTCAAATCTTTTTCAAAAAATGCTTCACACGGAGTATTCGGACGGGCAAAAATCGCTCGCTTTATCTTTGCGCGAAAACCCTTCGTGTCTTCGTGCAAAGAGGGGCAGCTGTAAGCACGTGATTTTTGCTTCACGGACGATCGCTCCAAAAGAAAATAAAAAATAGTGACAAATGGCTTCGCTGCACAATTTTTCGATCTTTCCGTAACATATGTTGTTGGTCATTTGTGTGTCTGCCCATTTTGCATCCAGTCACTATCAAACAAAAATACAAAACTATGTGTCGGTAAAAGAAAATTCAAAAAAATATATATATATATGTGTGCATCGTTCGTTCTAGGCTTTTAGTTAACTTACTTAAATATTTTTGTGATAATTGTGTTAAAATGTTACATTGTTGTTTAGTTTTAATTTCGTTGTTTTATTATCTATTATTTTTATTTTTGTTTTAAAAGAAAAAATGAAAAAAAAAAAGCAAAAGGGTGAAGGATTAAAATCGATTTGGGCCCAGAAATTGAAACAAAAGGGGCCCAAAAACGGTACTCAAACCCAGTCCAAACCAGGCCTGCCCTGACCACCTCCCGAAACGACGCCGCATCATGCGTCTGATCTGGGCCGTTCAAACTCTCGATCCAACGGCTCAGGACCTCTATCAGTAACCCGTTTCAAAACCCGACCCAGGAACCAATCCGATCCAACCCCTCACTTAAACCAAACGACCCCGTTTAACTACCAAACGACCCCGTCTCATTTCTCAGCATCAGATCCAAGCCGTTGAGATCATCTGATCTAACGGCTCAGATCCAATCAGCCTCCCCATATATAAACTCAACCCTTCACCCCACGCCCCCTATCCGAACCCCACCCCTCACTCGTCTCCTTCCCCGAGCTGAAACCCCAAACCCTAGCAAGCCGCCCTAGCTTCCCCTCCACCAAAACCCGGCAGCACGAACGCCGGTGACCACCCCCTTCACACCCCTAAAGCATCCAACCACCCTGAACACGAATCCACTAACCACGAACCTCGAATCACCTCCTATCGTCTCGAATCTGGATTTGAAGATTCGAGACAAAACTCGATCTATGCCAAACCACCCCATCTTCATACCAGACACTCCCCTGACCTTCCTCGTGACCAAACCAAGCTTGGTTTGGTCCGAATCTACCCACAACTCCCTAAAAATCAGATCTGGAAATCCAGACCTTAGAACACATGCACCTGGGGAATCTGGCCGGCCTTGACAAGGGTTTGAGGTCTAATAGACCTTAATCAAGGTGTTCTCATGTGAGAACACCCTGATTAAAGTTTGTTCGGCTTCAAGAGTTCGAAGTTGAGTCAGGTTTGGGTCATTTTGATTTCAAACTCTTTTTGGTAAGTTTTCCTTTCTTTTGTTTTATTTCTAATTAAGTTGTCAGCATATTTCTTTGTGTTTGTTTGTTATTTTGTTATTTTTCATTCGGATTTCTTCCATCTCTGTTAAAGGCCTTTTTATTTGGCCAATTGTCTTCTGTTTGTGTTCTGAATATACCCTGTGATATACGTGCTCATCAATTAGATTAGTCGTCAAACGAGTTTAATTCACATAAGTTCCCAGTGTTTGAACAAATTTGTCTGAAGTCATTCGGGACTCTATACGTGTTGTTTATATGAACGATTGATTGTTATGTGTTACGATTAATATAGTCGAGTCGATATATGTCGTCAATTAGTTTCAATCGTTAATGGTAACAACTTGATTCGTATTGCTTATTTCTGCTGTGATCGTATTTGAGTCCCATTAGGAACTGAATTGTATTGCCTATTGATTTTGTTCAAATCGAATTAAAGAACATCTAGGGGAAAGGTTATAATGGCAGATTCAGACTTTGATTTTAAAACACGATGCCATTTGGTTTAGACCGTGGGCAGCATGTGTATGGTTAGCTTTAAGGAATTAAAATAATTGGACAGCATGTGCTGTCAGATTATATTCCTACTGCCCATACTTTGGTTAAATAAACAAGGGATCAGTACACTTTAACAACCAAAAAGAGAGAGGGGCTGTCAGGGATTTCATGGGAGCTTGGTTATTTAAAACAAGTGAGTGGAAAAACAACAAGGGGGCAATTTTGAGTTGTAAAACAGACTGTAAAGTGTTAAGGTTAGGCTATAAAAGAGGAGACCTTCCATTAGAAAAGGGGATATTTTTTGGAGTCTTGAGAGATTCTGTGAGTAAGAAAACTGAAAAGGAAAAACAGAAATAAATTTCAGAACATTGTGAATGAGTATTGTCTAGAAGAAACTGTGTAAGAGTCCAGTTGGATCAGGTTGTCTTTGTGGTTTTGCTTTTCTGTCGTTTGCCAAGCTTTCTTGTGGTCATTGGATTTCTGTTGCTGTTACATTCAACATTCTGGGCTGTTATTTCCTACTCTATTTTTTCCGGGATTGTTTATTTGTTGCTCGACTCCTTGCTGAGCTTCATCATTGTTGGCTGGTTGTTGTTGCTGTGTTATTGCTGCGAATCTGCTGTTGCTGTTGTTTGCTCACTACTCAGCTGATCCTTTTCCTTCTTCTTTTGTTCCTCTATACCAGGTACACAACTAATATTGTCCATGTAATTTGAAAGTCGAGCATGAATACAAAAGGGAAGATCTGAAGACATCTATGTCCACATGTAGTTGCTATATAGATGATTATGTAGTGTGTAATGGTTTACAATCTTGTTTGGGTATTGGAGTTGGTCCTTTCATAGAGTGAATACAAAAATGTAGTATGGTTTAATATCATATGTTGGTTAGGTTAACAGACAAAAGGATTGGCAGTATACTAGGCTATGTCTTGGAAATTAGTTGTGTTTTGTAATTAGCATTCTCTTTTAATGCATGTCAAAGAATAAAACTATCCGCCTTAGTTAATTTTCATTCTCTTTTGATAAACTGCCTCGTTATAATTATCAAGCCACAACCTTATAACAATTGGCACAAGTCCGCGCCCCTCAACCTTATGAAGGTCGAGCCCAGGTCAAAACAGACCAAACAGACCCGCCTCGGATAAACAGTGGCCCAGGTCTGGCCCATTCCGCATGAGCTGGATTTGGGCCCATAATGTTCGATCAGCTGTCCGTATGCATGGTCATGTTTCCTTATTCTGTAAAAGCATTTCGGATCCTGCTGTAAATAATCTGCAAGCATGTAAATAATTAAGAGATTTTCTTTTATTTTTATAGACGAACTTAATAGGAAATATAGTCATTATAGGTTTATCCTTTAAAATAAGAATGAGATGAGCCTCGCCGAATAAAAAACACAAATTGCGGGGCCCTCAGTAAATACTTGTTTTAAATTACTTAGAATTCGGGAGGGTCGTTTAGCGAATTTCACGGCCTCCGCAAAAATAATAACGCGATAGTCACTTTAGGCGCGCGTTTAAAAATTTACTTTCTTAAACTCGGGTGTGCATTTCATGCGACCCAAATCCAAATCTCAAAACATCAAATAAAATGCGTTCCGGATTGTGGGTGCATTTCATGTGACGCAGTCCAAAGACGTGTTTTAAGCGATGTTCACATTCTTGTAAATACAATAATAATAAAGCGGTTAAAAGTTAAAATTGGCACATTGGTTCATAATTGTATTTTAAAATCAGATAAATCAGCCGAATATAACAGTTGAGCGACCGTGCTAGAACCACGGAATTCGGGAATGCCTAACACCTTCTTCCGGGTTAACAGAATTCCTTATCTAGATTTCTGGTACGCAGACTGTAATATAGAGTCATTCATTTCCTCGATTCGGGATTAAAATCGGTGACTTGGGACACCCTAAATCTCCCAAGTGGCGACTCTGAAATAATTAAACCAATCCCGTTTCGATTGTCCTTTAATTGGAAAAAGCTCCCCTTGCACCTCTCTGGTGCGGAAAAAGGAGGTGTGACACCAAACACTTTCAAGTGGTCATAGGAAACATCCTTGACATACCAAACTCTGCTTGGAACATCACTTTGCAAAGCAACCTCAGGGGATAGATTAATAACATGTATGTCACACCTCCTTTTTCCGCACCCGAGAGGGCGCAAGGGAGTTTTTCCAATTAAAGGACAATCGGAACGGGATTAGTTTATTTATTTTAGAGTCGCCACTTGGGAGATTTAGGGTGTCCCAAGTCACCAATTTTAATCCCGAATCGAGGAAAATAATGACTCTATATTACAGTCTGCGTACCAGAAATCCGGATAAGGAATTCTGTTAACCCGGGAGAAGGTGTTAGGCATTCCCGAGTTCCGTGGTTCTAGCACGGTCGCTCAACTGTTATATTCGGCTTATTTATCTGATTTTTAATACAATTATGAACCTATGTGCCAATTTTATCTTTTATCCGCTTTTATCGTTCACCGTTATTTTTATAGGACTTGCAACGTCGTGAAAACATATCTCGAACCACGCTACATCAATGCACCCGTGGTTATTGATATATCTCGACTCGGCTGGGATTTGGATTTGGGTCACATAAATGTGCACCCGAGTTTAAGAAGGTAAGGTTTTATTAAAGCGTATCCTAAAGAGACTAACGTGTTGTTATTTAGGGAGGGTTGTGAGATTTGCTAAGCAACCCATCCCGGAAACTAAATGCTCCAACAATATACATTTAACAAGGGCCCCGCATTTGCACGTTGTGTTTATTTTTATCGAGGCTCATCTCGTTCTTATTTTAAAAGGTTATCCTATAGCAACTACGTTTCTTATCGCGTTTGTCCTTATCAATTGAAAACAGTATATAGTCCTAATTAATTAAATGCTTGCAAGCTATTTGTAATGACATTCAGAAAAGCTAAAAAAAATTTCAGAAATGGGGCTGTATATGCAATCAGCCGAACAAACAATTCTGGGCCCAAATCCAGCCCATGCGCGATGGACCAGACCTGGGCCTTCGCCTGTTCTACGCGGGCCTACTTAGTTTGCTTCGATTTGGGCTCGACCTTCATGAGGTCGAGGCCCTGAACTGATTCTTTATTTTGTGAAATGAGTTTATCAGTTTATGGGACAATATGGCAGAAGGAGAAAGAACTTTAACTAAAATGGATAGCTTTCCTATTTGGCCTACATTAGAGAATATACTATACCATCAGACTAAGTTTGAAATACAACTTATTACACTGGGCGTATTCTCACTTAGCAGTATACATACAAAGCTAGCATTCGTTAACCTACATTGATATACTTAGTATGTAGGCTGTTTCTATTGTCCAAACAAAAATGACAATCATTATACAATACATGATGTCTAATGTAACAATTTATGCATAAAAGTCACTCTTCAGGTCTTTTCTTTTGTATTCATGCTCAACTTTCCAATTACATTTGACAGAGTATTAGTCATGTACCTGGTATAGAGAACGAAAAGAAGAAAAGAATGATCAGTTGGGCAGTATGCCACAAACACAGCAGCAGCAGATACACAGCAACAGCACAGCAACAAACCAAACCAAATGTTTTCCACAAACCTCAGACGACCAACAATATTTCCCAGAACAAAGAGGACCAACAAATAGTCGAGTACCAAACCAATGAACCCAGAAAAGAAGGATGAAACAAACAGCAACAACAGAGTATTCAATGCAGCAACACTACCAATTGAATAACCAGAAACAGCTCAACCAATGCAAACCAAGAACTTGGCCAAGACAGCTTGACCAATATGCACTCTTATACAACTTTTCAGGCAGTGTTTGGTTGCAGTGTTTATTGGAAGCTAACTTGTGTTTTTTCAGTTTTCTTTGAACTCACTAGACCTCTCTTTGGACTAAAAATTTTACAGCCCTTTTTTTTCTCTCTGAAAGCTAAAAGTCCAGCCTCAGACCCATAAACTTCAGCCCCTGTTTTAGTTGTCCAATGGCCTATTTATAGGCCAAATGCACCATTACAGCTGAGCTGCCCTGCCTGCCAATTGGCAGAATGCCCATACCCTTTAAGCCCATCCTAAGCATGCTTGGTGTCAGCTACCTTTATTCCCCACGCCTGGTTTTTGTTTAATCCAGAATTATGGGCTCATTTGTTTATTCATTTTGAGCCCCCATACCCTTGTGTCTTGTTCCCCATTGGTATTAGTTTAATCCTAAGTTAGTACCCTACTTGTCAGCTCACTTAAACTAATTACTTCTGTTCTTTTTAGCACCCCAGATTACCCCTGTCAACCTTGATTATTACTGCCCCTGCCTATTGCAGCATTAGGGCATTTTTTGCACTGATGAAAGCTCGAGCTCAGGACTGCCTAGACTGAACCCTTTTAGTCATTTTTATAATGCCAACAGACCATTTCAAACATTACTAGGTCATCCAGCCAGTGTCCGAGTTTAATTAGTTATGTGACAATCCTAACTCCTTCGATTCATTAGTTATAGAAAACTAATCGACGACATTTATCGAGTCGACTATACTAATTATAGCAGGTAATAATCGATCGCTCACATAAACAATACGTTTAGGGACCTAAAGGGCATCAGACAATTCTATGTTCAATAACTGGGGACCTATATAAGTTTATTCATTTGACGACCAATCTAATCGAACAGGTTCATCACAGAGTACATTCAGAATACAAATAGAAGACAAACGACCAAATAAAAGGTCTTTAACAGAGATGAAAGAAATCTGGATGAAAAATAACAAAATAACAAACAAACACAAAGAGATATGCTGACAACTTATTTGGAAATAAAACAAAAGAACGGAAAACTTACCAAAACGTTTAAACCAAACAGACCCAAATCAAACTCGACTTCGAACTTTTGAGGCCGAACAAACTTTAGTCAGGGTGTTCTCACATGAGAACACCTTGACTAAGGTCTATTAGACCTCAAACCTATGTCAAAACTGGCCGGGTTCCCCAGGTGCATGTGTTTCCAGTTCTGGATTTCCAGATCTGGATTTTTAGGAGTTGTGGGTAGATTCGGACCAAACCAAGTTTGGTTTGGTCACTAGGAAGGTCAGGGGGGTGTCTGGTATGAAGATGGGGTGGTTTGGTGTAGATCGAGTTTTGTCTCGAATCTTCAAATCCAGATTCGAGACGATAGGAGATGATTCGAGGTTCGTGGTTAGTGGATTCGTGTTCAGGGGAGTGAGGGGGTCTTAGGGTGTTCAGGGGGTGGTCACCGGCGTTCGTGCCGCCGGCTTTAATGGCGAAGGAGACTAGGGCGGCTGCTAGGGTTTGGGGGTTTCAGGGTTCAGGGAAGGAGACGAGTGAGGGGTGGGGTTCGGATAGGGGGCGTGGGGTGTAAGGGAAGGTTTATATATGGTGAGGTTGATCGGATCTGAGCCGTTAGATCAGATGATCTCAACGGCTTAGATCTGATGTTGAGAAATGGGACGGGGTCGTTTGGTAATTAAACGAGGTCGTTTGGTTTAAGTGGGGGATTGGATCGGATTGGTTATTGGGTCGGGTTTGAACACGGGTTGCTGAAAATGATCCTGGACCGTTGGATTGGATTGATTGGAACGGCTGAGATGGATTGGCCTGAAACGGTGTCGTTTCAGGAGGTGTCTGGGCAACCGGATTTGGACTGGGCCTGCGTGCTGGTTGGGCCAGTTATTTTGTTTAATTTTTGGCCCAAACCGATTTCCTTCTCTTTTGTTTTTCTAATTTCATTTTTTTCTTTTAAAACAAAAATAAAAATAATAAATAACAAAATAACGAAATTAAAACTAAACAACAATGCAACATTTTAACACAATTATCACAAAAATTATTTAAGTAAGTTAACTAAAAGCCTAGAACGAGCGATGCACACATATATATATATATTTTGAATTTTCTTTTACTGACCGAATTATGGTTTAATCATCCTAACATGCATATTTTGTATTTTTGTTTGTTAATGATTAAATGCAAAAATGGACAGACTCACAAACGATTAACAAAACATGTCACGGAAAGACCGAAAAATTGTACAGCGAAGCCCTTTGCCGCTATTTTTATTTTCTTTTGGAGCAATTGTCCGTGAAGCAAAAATCACGTGCTTACAGCTGCCCCTCTTTGCACGAAGACACGAAGGGTTTTTGCGCAAAGATAAAGCGAGCGATTTTTGCCCGTCCGAATACTCCGTGGGAAGCATTTTTTGAAAAAGATTTGACCGAACCTTTGCTTCAGGGGTTTCCTACATATCCTGGGCTGAACAGGAATCAGGTCAATGTAGTTCGGGAAATTTTGGTAGCTGGGACTACCGTGCGACTGTATTACTTGCTGCTGTTGTGCGCTGTTGCATGCTGCTGTAGGATGCTACTGCTCAACCGATCTCCCTGTTACATTGCTCTAAAAGGAAAAACAAGAAGTTAAGCTAGAGTATGAGATCTCATCCATCTTCGACTTGTTCTTGTTGCCTTGCTTTCTTGTCGGCTAACGTTTTCCTCTGACGCCTTTATTTTGTGAACTTGGAGATGATGCTGGTCCTTCACCTTTTCTGACTGTCAGTTCTCATCACTTTGCTTGATTTGCTGGGGATACGGCTTTCTTCTTTAAATCTTCCAATGGTTTCTTCAGTGGTATGGCTTTTCATCAGAATTGTTATACTAGGCATGCTACAACGTTCCCAAACTGTTCCTTTTTCCTTTTGAATGGCGCGCTTGCCTCTGCAGTTGTCTGCTTCTTGGTGCTGGGGATTTCATTGTTTCCCGTTTGGGGATCTCTGTTGTACCCTTCCGTCTTCAGGTGGGGCGACTGATTCCAAAATCTAGAGCTGAATGTATTCCCGCATTATACTGGTGGGCGACCTAGAACTTAAGAGTATTCCCGCGTTATACTGGTGGGCGACCTAGAACTTAAAAGTATTCCCGCATTATACTGGTGGGCGACCTAGAACTTAAAAGTATTCCCGCATTATACTGGTGGGCGACCTAGAACTTAAAAGTATTCCCGCATTATACTGGTGGGCGACCTAGAACTTAAAGGTATTCCCGCATTATACTGGTGGGCGACCTAGAACTTAAATGTATTCCCGCATTATACTGGTGGGCGACCTAGAACTTAAATGTATTCCCGCATTATACTGGTGGGCGACCTAGAACTTAAAAGTATTCCCGCATTATACTGGTGGGCGACCTAGAACTTAAAAGTATTCCCGCATTATACTGGTGGGCGACCTAGAACTTAAAAGTATTCCCGCATTATACTGGTGGGCGACCTAGAACTTAAAAGTATTCCCGCATTATACTGGTGGGCGACCTAGAACTTAAAAGTATTCCCGCATTATACTGGTGGGCGACCTAGAACTTAAAAGTATTCCCGCATTATACTGGTGGGCGACCTAGAACTTAAAAGTATTCCCGCATTATACTGGTGGGCGACCTAGAACTTAAAAGTATTCCCGCATTATACTGGTGGGCGACCTAGAACTTAAAAGTATTCCCGCATTATACTGGTGGGCGACCTAGAACTTAAAAGTATTCCCGCATTATACTGGTGGGCGACCTAGAACTTAAAAGTATTCCCGCATTATACTGGTGGGCGACCTAGAACTTAAAAGTATTCCCGCATTATACTGGTGGGCGACCTAGAACTTAAAAGTATTAAAATTGCTTCCTCGTTCTTCCGAGAAAATTTTCGACAACCGGCAGAAAATTTTCTGCCCCGGTCTTGGTGACTCCCTTGGCGTTGCTGTTCTCGTCAATCCTTTGCTTTCCTGCAGCAGACAGAAGGATTTAATTAGTTTTTATCGTGGTGGTAGAGGGTGCCTTTCTGGCGGATGGTCTTCCTTTCTTCCCCTTTTCTTGCTCTTTGTCCCCATAATTGGTTGGCGGGCAAAGTTGCCTGTTGGGGGTCTCTCGCCTGCTGGGGATCGGTTTTCAATTTATCCCCTTTTCTTCTTTCTCTTTAAACACATGATGTGGGGGTCTGCTTCTAACTCCCGAAACCACTCCCTTTTGGAGCTTACTTCTTCCAAAATTTCCGGGCACAATCCCTGCATTGCCTGGGACCGGCCTTTACGACTGTTTGTATCATCCGGCATTTGGATGAATTCTCCTTTGGTTTCTGGTAGTAAGCTTTGAAAAATCCTTTCAAGACACATTTTAGGAAAAGAAATAAAGATATGAAAAAAAAGAAGAAAAAAAAAGAAAAACTTTCTGAACCAATATTTTTGTGGGAGGAGACAATCCAAAGAACTTATCTGGAGGACACAATTGGTCCCCGTGATCATGACATGCACCATAGATTCCCGACCCAGTCTATTTGTATCAATCAATTTGTCCGACGGTCTGACTTGCTGGGGATGATAAATGGATGTTCATCTTGTTGCAAATGTGGTAGCTTCGCTGATCTGTCTCGTCGCCTCATAGTGCCCTTCGAGGGGTTTTCACTAATGAGACTCTCTCTTTTCTCTCATCTCCCGGCGCCTTATGGTGCCTGTGAAGGTTTTCACCAATAAGACTCTCTCATTTTATATCCCTCATCTTACATCGCCTCTCGGTGCCTGCGAAGGTTTTCACCGATGAGACTCTCTCATTTTATTTCTTTCGAGGAATCGGGGTGTTGTAGATACGACCCTCTTTTCTGGAGATTCCTTTGACTATCAATTCGTTCCCAATCTTACGATCCTCTTCTTTGCTGGGGCTTGGTGTATTATTCTCGGCCTTATTTTCCGGATTTGGCATCTCTCGAACATTGATCGGGAGGTCTTTTGGATGTTGACGTTGGTTTTGGTGTGGGATTGAAGAAAGGCTACAAAAATGAAAACAATTTGAAGGGTGATGTGCTACAACTTTTGGAATCTAACCTTTGTTGGAACTTAAAACATAACCTCTGCCCCAGTTTTCTTGCTTGGAGAATTTTATTTTTTATGCTTATGTTGAGTTACGTGCGTTACGCACATTGTGCTATATTGTGCACACTATGCACATTATGCATCCTATATTTGCTATGATGCATACTATGCACATTATGCATCCTATATTTGCTATGATGCATACTATGACCGAGCCGTGAGGCGCCTACGTATCCTTTTTGAGGAATCAGGTCAAACGTAGTTCCCACGGTTTTATATTCCTTGATTTTTCTTTTCTTTCTTTCCATTTTCTTTTCCTTTTCTTTTTCTTTTTCTTTTCTTTTCCTTTCTTTTCTTTTTTTTTTTTTTTTTTTTTATATCTTTCCCATTAGTGATTCCAAAAGAGGGGTATTGAAAGAATTTGCTCAAGGCTCAAAGGGGAAAGCGAAGGTTAAAAGTGTTTGGATAGAAGAAAGAATTGCCTCCGTCATCTCATTATTCAACAAACGCCAAACACAAACAAATAAACCAAAATTGCCATAATTTAAAGAAATTACGCATAATATCTCTTGACTGCATCTGAATTGATAGCCATGTCGACACATCCACCTTCGACATCTGTCAAACACAAGGCACCATTGGCCAAGACTCTGGTCACAATATAAGGCCCTTGCCAATTTGGGGCGAATTTGCCTTTCGCCTCGACCTGATGTGGGAGGATCTTCTTCAATACCTGCTGCCCTACTTCAAACTTCCTGGGGCGCACCTTTTTATTATACGTTCTTGCCATTCTCTTCTGGTACAGCTGACCATGGCACACTGCTGCCAATCTTTTCTCATCTATCAGGCTCAACTGTTCCAATCGAGCTTTGACCCATTCATCATCATCAATCCCGGCTTCAGCGACAATTCGGAGGGACGGAATTTCGACCTCCGCTGGTATCACGGCCTCAGTCCCATACACCAACAAATAAGGAGTTGTGCCTATGGAAGTCCGGACGGTAGTGCGGTAGCCCAACAAAGCAAAGGGCAATTTCTCGTGCCACTGTCTGGACCCTTCCACCATTTTTCGCAGTATCTTCTTGATATTCTTATTGGCTGCTTCGACTGCTCCATTTGCCTTAGGACGATATGGGGTGGAATTGCGGTGTGTAATCTTGAATTGTTGGCATACCTCTCTCATCAAGCTGCTATTAAGATTCGCACCGTTATCCGTGATGATCACTTTTGGGATCCCAAATCTGCAGATGATATGGGAGTGAATAAAGTCCACCACTGCCTTCTTGGTTACCGACTTGAAGGTTTTAGCCTCAACCCATTTGGTGAAGTAATCAATGGTCACTAGAATGAACCTGTGACCGTTGGATGCTGCTGGCTCGATGGGCCCGATGACATCCATGCCCCAGGCCACAAACGGCCAAGGTGCTGACATCGTATGTAACTCTGTTGGCGGAGAATGAATCAAATCTCCATGTATCTGGCACTGATGGCATTTCCTCACAAAAGTGATACAGTCGCGTTCCATGGTGAGCCAATAACACCCTGTTCGAAGGATCTTTCTTGCCAATACATATCCGCTCATGTGTGGTCCGCAAACTCCCGCATGTACCTCTTCCATAACCGTCATTGCTTGACTGGCATCTACGCATCTCAACAATCCCAAATCCGGGGTTCTTTTGTACAACACTCCTCCACTGAGGAAGAAACCATTCGACAAACGCCGAAGGGCTCTTTTTTGGTCTCCCGAGGCATGTTCTGGATATATCCCCATTCTGAGGTATTCCTTGATATCATGAAACCAGGGTTCGCCATCTGCTTCTTCTTCTATGGTATTGCAGTAGGCGTGCTGATCACGGACTTGGATATGCAGAGGATCAACATACATTTTGTCAGGGTGGTGCAGCATTGATGCTAAGGTGGCTAAGGCATCTGCAACCTCATTGTGAACTCTCGGGATGTGTTTGAACTTCACCGATCGAAATTGCTTGCTCAGATCATGCAAGCATTGTCGGTATGGTATGAGCTTTAGATCTCGTGTTTCCCATTCCCCCTGAATTTGATGTACCAAGAGGTCCGAGTCTCCCAAGACCAAGACGTCTTGGACATCCATGTCAGCAGCCAAGCGCAGACCCAGAATGCAAGCCTCATATTCGGCCATATTGTTAGTGCAGTAGAAGCGCAGTTGGGCCGTAACAGGATAATGCCGTCCTGTTTCAGAAATGAGTACTGCCCCTATTCCAACCCCTTTTGCGTTTGCAGCTCCATCGAAGAAAAGCTTCCAACCTGATTCCTCGGGTAATTCCAACTCATTCGTATGCATCACCTCTTCATCAGGAAAATACGTTCTTAAGGGCTCGTATTTTTCATCAACGGGATTTTCTGCCAAATGGTCTGCCAGTGCCTGGGCTTTCATGGCCGTCCTTGTCACGTAGATGATATCAAATTCTGTGAGCAGAATTTGCCATTTTGCCAACCTCCCCGTGGGCATAGGTTTCTGAAAGATATACTTCAATGGGTCCAAGCGGGATATGAGATAAGTAGTATATGAAGACAGGTAGTGCTTCAACTTCTGAGCTACCCAAGTCAGGGCGCAACATGTTTTCTCGAGTTGAGTGTACTTGACCTCATGCACTGTGAATTTCTTGCTAAGATAGTAGATGGCCTGCTCCTTCCTCCCTGTGTCATCATGTTGCCCCAGTACACAACCAAATGAATTTTCCAAGACCGTCAGGTAAAGGATTAGGGGTTTCCCGGGCTTAGGCGGGACCAATACGGGTGGATTAGACAGATACCCTTTGATTTGGTCGAAAGCCTCCTGGCACTCTGCCGTCCAACCTACTGCAGCATCCTTTCTCAGTAGCCGAAATATGGGCTCACAAGTTGCTGTGAGTTGAGCGATGAACCTGCTGATATAATTGAGTCTACCCAGCAAGCTCATTACCTCTGTTTTGTTCCTTGGCGGTGGCAAATCTCGGATGGATTCAATTTTGGATGGGTCCAACTCAATCCCCCGTCGACTGACGATGAATCCTAGCAACTTCCCTGATGGAACCCCGAATGCGCATTTGGCCGGGTTAAGCTTGATATCATACCTCCGGAGTCTTTGGAAAAATCTCCTTAGGTCTGCTACATGGTCCTCCTGACGCCAAGATTTGATGATCACATCATCGACGTACACCTCAATTTCCTTGTGTATCATGTCATGAAACACCGCAGTCATTGCTCGCATGTACGTTGCCCCGGCGTTCTTTAACCCGAACGGCATTACCCGATAGCAGTAGGTTCCCCATGGCGTAATAAACGCTGTCTTCTCAGCATCCTCTTCGTCCATTAGGATCTGATGATAACCCGCATAGCAATCCACAAAGGATCCGATCTCGCGCCCAGCGCAATTATCGATCAGGATATGAATGTTGGGTAACGGGAAATTGTCCTTGGGACTTGCTTTGTTGAGATTGCGGTAGTCGACGCACACCCTGATTTTTCCATCCTTCTTTGGGACTGGTACCACATTGGCCAGCCACTCGGGATACCGAGTGACCCGAATGACCTTAGATTGTAATTGCTTAATCACCTCTTCTTTGATCTTTACACTCATTTCTGTTTTAAATTTCCTTAGTTTTTGCTTGACCGGAGGGTATGCCGGGTCAGTGGGCAATTTGTGAACCACTAAATCGGTGCTCAATCCAGGCATATCATCATATGACCATGCAAAAACATCTTTGAATTCCCTGAGAGTTTCGATCAATTCTGCTTTGACATTCGGCTCAATGTGGATGCTAATTTTGGTCTCTTGGATGTTATCAGCGTTTCCTAGGTTCACAGCCTCAGTGTCATTTAGGTTAGGCTTGGGTTTCTCTTCAAATTGGCATAGTTCTCGATTTATTTCTTCGAAGGCTTCCCTTTCGTCACATTCGGATTCATTATCACAAACGACCTCTTGCATCATTGAGTCAGATTCAGATTGATTTATTAGACTAGGTCGAAGATCCGTTGTGCATGCCATGTCATTAGGACCAGTAAAAAGAGAACTGTTCAGAAAGAAAACAAAACCAGAAATTAAAATGGGACAAAAGAAAAGAACTTTATTAAATTTGCAGGATAAAAAGGGTTCACACTTTTACAAAACGAAAGTAAAATTGGGATTACACCCTTGGATAATCCGATCAAACAAACAAACAAACAAAACATTAATCAAAGCCTACTACCAAGACTCCCCTCGGACAGGGAGAGGAGTAATCGTCCAATTGTTGGTCTTGGCCTCAGGCCCCACAAATTGTATCTCTGCCCTGCTGGAACCCTCTCCAGCTTCCACCATACTGACATCTGCGAATAGTCTCTCAAAACTCTGATTCAGGTCTTCATTTACACCGATCAAAGGTCCTCGAATCTTTGGGATCGCTGACCCCTTGGCACTTGCTTTAACAAAAGACCTTGAGAGGCGTGGCACTGGTTTAGGCAGAAACCAGACCTTCTTCTTCATTCTTCGCGCCTCCTTCCTGTCTGCTGCGGTTGGTTTGAACCCCAACCCGAAGGTTTCCAGATTCTTAGGAAGGGAAACAGGTTGGACTATCCCTTGAAGTTCAACTCCCAGGCCTTTTCCCGGCACAAATCCGTTACCCAGCATCTCCGATACCATCATGACTGTTGCGGCAGCTACCCTAGGGTGCGGGATGATTTCTCCTTCAGAGATTTTGTTGGCCGACCCTGTATCGAGAATCTGGTAGACCCAAGGACCCTTGTCATCACTGGTCTCTATGAAAGGCACAATGATTCCGCCCATGGTGTATGTTGTATCCTCACCGTGCAACACGACCTCTTGTCTTTCCCACTCGAACTTCACTGTCTGATGTAGGGTGGAAGGCACCGCTTTAGCTGCGTGAATCCAGGGTCGTCCTAACAGCAAGTTGTAAGATACCGTGGCGTCCAATACCTGGAATTCCATGGTAAACAGGACCGGGCCAATGGTTAGTTCAAGTACAACATCCCCCACAGTGGCTGTTCCGTTTCCGTCAAACCCTCGGACACAGATGCTATTCTCCCGGATTCTTCCACGGTCAATCTTTAACTGGTCCAGGGTGGACAATGGACAAATATTGGCGCTTGAGCCGTTATCCACCAATACTCGGGTTACCACCGAGTCTTCACATTTGACAGCTAGGTATAGAGCTTTGTTATGCTCCGTACCTTCCACCGGCAGGTCATCATCTGAGAATGTCACTCTGTTCACCTCGAAAATCTTGCTAGCAATGGTTTCCAGGTGGTTTACAGAAATCTCACTGGGTACATGAGCCTCGTTCAATATCTTTAACAGGGCCCGACGATGTTCCTCGGAATGGAGGAGTAATGACAATAGTGAGATCTGGGCAGGTGTTTTTCTCAGCTGCTCAACCACAGAATAGTCTTGTACTTTCATCTTCCTCAGGAAGTCTTCAGCCTCTTCTTCTGACACTGGCTTCTTGGTTGCCACTGGGTTGGTTTTTCTTAACTCCGCCGGAGCAAAACATCGACCTGATCGAGTCAAACCTTGCGCTTCACAACTGACTTCTTCCACCTGTTTTCCTTGGTACGTTACCACTGCTTTTTCATATTTCCAGGGCACAGCCCTGCTGTCAAGCACAGGCAGTTGGACCACCGGCTTTATGGTCACCCGTTCTCTACATACCCCTTTCAACATGACTGCCGGTGTGGGCAGGATCCCTGGTATTACCAATTTGCTTGGCTCGGGTTTGCTTGTTATGACGGACGGGTTCTTCCCCCATATTACTACCGGCTTGACACCTTCTCCCTGCGACTGTACATTTGTTCCTCCCCTGGTTAAGACTTCTTTTGGGGCAGCTTGGATCATCATCACTGTTTGTGAGGGTTTTCTTAATTCACCTCCCTCACACACCAACTCAATCATGTGAGCTTCGTGGTGCGCTGGCAGCGGGTTTTGGTTGATGTTAGGAGCCTCCGGTGTCTGGACCTCGATCTTATTGGTGTCAATAAGATCCTGTATGGCATGCCTTAACTTCCAACACTTCTCGGTATCGTGCCCGAGCATCCCTGAACAGTATTCACAACTGATTGAACGGTCCAAATTCTGAGGCGGGGGATTTGGTTCCCGAGTATGGACGGGACTAACCAAACCCAATTGCCGCAGCTTGTGGAACACAGCGGTGTAGGTTTCTCCCAGTTCGGTGAAGGTTCTTTGCTTCCGCAACCTGTCATTTCTGGCATCTGGATTTCCCCGGAAACCTGCCCCTGAAGGATTTCTATATGCCCTTGGTGGAGGGTAAGTGTTTTGTGGTGGTGCATATATGTTCTGGGGAGCCGGTGCGCGCCATTGTGGGCGAACCGGGGGCTGAGTGTATATCTGGGCTTGGTGTACGGAACAATGCGGTTCTCGAGGTGGATAGAAATTTTGTGGTGGGTTGTATGGATAGTTTGGCCTGTGAGGCCTGGGTTGGTTGTAGTGTGGCCTGCCAGCCCTGGGCCAACTGCCTGCCTCGATCGTGGCAACCTCTTCTTTCTTTCTTCTTAGCGCACCTCCCGTGCCGCTTTGAATAGCCTGGGTTGTGGCCTTAAGTGCCGAATAGTTTAAGATCTTGTCCGACCTCAAACCTTCTTCTATCATGACCCCTATTTTGACCACCTCGTTGAAAGATTTTCCAACCGTTGTCACCAAGTGACCAAAGTAGGTTGGATCCAATGTCTGCAAAAAGTAGTCTACCATCTCTCCCTCTCTCATGGGAGGATCGACCCTAGCTGCTTGTTCTCTCCAGCGGAACCCGAACTCGCGAAAACTTTCCCCGGGTTTCTTCCCAGTTCTCAATAATGTGAGACGGTCGGGGACTATCTCTAGATTGTACTGGAAATGACCTGCAAAAGCCTGTGCCAGATCATCCCACGTGTACCACCTGCTGAAATCCTGCCTGGTATACCATTCCAGTGCAGATCCGCTCAGACTTTGGCCGAAGTAAGCTATCAAAAGCTCATCCTTGCCTCCTGCCCCTCTCATTTTGCTACAGAATCCCCGCAAATGTGCCATGGGATCACCGTGCCCTTCATATAAATCAAACTTGGGCATCTTGAACCCAGCCGGGAGTTGGACATCTGGGAAAGGGCACAGATCTTTGTATGCCACGCTGACTTGATTGCCCAGCCCGTGCAAGTTTCTGAAGGATTGCTCCAGGCTTTTGAACTTTCTTAACACTTCATCCTGTTCAGGGGCCTTAACAGGCTTCTCAACCTCTGCCGGTACTTCCAAATGGGGATTGTAAACCTGTGGTTCCGGTGCGTGGAATGTAGGCTCAGGGGGATAGTATTGTGTATCGTGAGCCTGAAACAATGGCTCACTGGTCGTTCGCTGCAAAGGGGCTGATGCAGGTCCCACAAAAATGGGAATGTTGGATGTTGGGAGAGGTTGGTGGGGTGGTGGAGCTTGGGAATCATGAGGGCTTCTCTCCTGATGATAGAGGGGGTTTGGGCGGCTTGTGGAAGGGCCAGAGTGAGGGTACTCCGGTACGTGTCCCAGTGTCTCAGGGCTCTTTTGTGTTTTGGCCAGGGCTAGCTGCATTGCATGCATCTCTAGTCCCATCCTTTCAATCTTTTCCATTGCCTCTTTTAGCAACTGGCTCATCGGCCTTTCTTCCTCATTACTATTCTCTGAAGTAGTCATGCTTGTTGCTACCGGTCCTTTGGATCTGGTTTGGTATGAATGTGTTGCCAGAATTCTTTAACAACTAACTGTCTGGTTATCAGACAACAACAAACTTTGTTAGTGTTAGAGCTTAACAGATTTGATCATAACACATAGAGGATGCAATGCACCTAGGCAGTTAACCGTTTCTACATGCTTTGCTTCAAACCACATGCGTCATCCCGGTTTGTTCATTTGTCTCTTTTAGAGTATTCTGCGAAACCCCGCGTCCTATTTTATTTACATTTTCTTTTCTTTATTTATTAAAAGCGGTCGAATCTTATGGGGATTGCCTACGTATCACGTCCCCGCGTGAATCAGACCAGGCGTAGTTCTGCCTTAAAGTAAAAACACACAATTTTTGTGAAATCATTGAATTCATTCTCAAAGTTTTGCTATTACAAATTACATCAAGCAAGGAATAGCAATAGTACAAACTCGACGGTTTCAAACTCGGTTTAACGAAAAAGAAAACAACATATGGAAAAACAACCAAAGCCAAATAAACAGGACTTGACCAAAACTAATTCTCCAATTTAAGGGGCCGTGAGGCATCATCCGGCCTTTTTGCGGCTCTAGGTGTAAGGTCTCTTTGCAAGCTCTTCAATTCGTTCATAATCCGGCGGACGCAACCCATGATGGAAACAAGGAGGGTCTTCCGAGGTGTTCGCTCATATGCCAAGCATTTCATGTAGATGTAATGCCCTATTTCATCAATCCTTCCCCGGATGTTGTCCCTTTCTGTGAACAAATGCCTTATCTGTTGGTTCTTCAATCCCAGTGTTTGCGCATTGTTGGCAAGCTGATCCTGGAACATCTCCATTTGCCTTTCCATTCTGGTCATTGCATCGTAATAATGCCTTCTGTCGTCTTGGGCATTTCGTGTTTGCTTGAGGATCCTTTCTCGAAGAGAGGCATTCGTTTCCCTTAATGTCCCGATGCTCAGTTCATACTCCCTTATGACTTGTTGCAGGTGCTGCCTCCGAGCCATCGCACCCTTTGCCCACTTGGTTCGCAATTTTGCTGTGCTGGCCCTGGCTTTTTCCAAATCTTCCTGGCATTCCGCAACCTGATCTTTTAACCCTGCTATCAATCTTTTATCTGCCTGGCTTCTTAGCTGGCTATTAGCCTCTTTTTTCATTCTCCGGATCTGAGCTTTGAGGATCTCGCTTTCTCTGATTAACTGGTTCTTTTCTCCCTTGTGGGCAGCAGACTGTAATTGGCACTCAAACTTCATATCCTGGATTTGTTGCTTCAGTTTGCCTGCTTTGACAAGATATTCTTGCTCTTTGGCCAACCAGTCCCACTGTTCTTGTGAAGATTTGGCAAATTCTTGCAGGTGAGGTCTTTTGGTCGGTCTTCCAGGTGATGTCTCCCTTTTGTACCAGGCTTGATACCCGGGCGAAACTTCCCCTTTTGCCCGATTCATTACACAAGTATTTGCTTCTAAGTATTGACATTGGCTCCAAATTTGACGAACCCTTGCTTCAGGAAACTGGCCGTCGGGACTGATCTCGATTACCTGGATGCTCAGATCCTCGTCTTTCGGCACTATCTGATACCTCCCAAGTTGCCTTAAAACCCGATGCGGCGCGTATGGTTGAATGCTCTTAAGTCCCATTAAAAGAAAATGGGGCCTGGCTGCTGGCATGTATATGACTTCGTCGATCGGTAACCATCCTAGCGCCCACTGTATTTGACTGGCGTTGAGGGTTTGGAAATATGAGGTCCATGCTACAACTCCTTCTGGTAGGTAGGTTTCATCAACTCTGGTATAGAACTCCTCTATGCAGGTCTTTCCAGCGGATCCATGGCTCAGAAACTGGGCTCGGTGACATAGGTGTTCGATCATCCACATTTGCAACAACAAATTGCAACCCTCGAAAAAGCTTCCTCCGGCTTTGCAAGAAGTGAGTGCCCGGAATATATCAGATACTATCATGGGCGCCAACGTACTATCACTCTGTGTGAGCAACGTACTGACGACCCCTGCTATCTTTATGTCAATATTCCCATCTTTTCTTGGGAATATTAGTAGTCCTAAGAAAGTTATCATGAAAGCAATTCGTCTATGTTCTTCCCACTTCTGGCGATTACCTTTGCTGCACAACTGGTTTTCTGGCTTGTCGAATCCTCCTATGTGACCATATCTTTGATATATGAAACTCGTGCTGCAAAAACCTTTTGCCAAGTCAGGGTTATGAACTGTTCTGACTATCTTTAAGGAGTCCAGGAACCGGTGTACTGCTACAGCTCTTGGAGCAATCAGATATTTGTGCCTCAAAGGAGTCTCAGTGCTGCCGATATACCCTGCTATTTCTTCTAAAGTTGGGGTAAGTTCGAAATCTGAGAAGCGGAAGACATTGTGCGCAGGATCCCAGTGGGGGACTAGTGCCCTTATGATATCTCCTCGTGGCCTGATATCCAACAAACTCGTGAGGCCTTTCAGATACTTCTTGATTTCGTCATGCCCCTCTTTGCCCAAATCATTCCACCAGAGCCGCAATTGGAGGGGAATTTTATTCATGATTGAAAAGGGTTCATTCGGAATCGTGCTCATTCTGCACATTTATTAACAAGATTTTAACAAACGACACTTATCCTGCTAAAAACAAAAATATATGCGATTTTTTGTGAATTTTGAATTTTCATATATATATATATAAAACTTTCTAAAGAAGTCAATAACGGAAAATATTTTGGATTTTTTTTTTTTTTTTTTTTTTTCGAAAAACTGGGAGCCTGAAAGGACTTTTCTAGACCTTTAACAAGATAAATACTTTTGCCATAAATAAAGATATATACATTTTGAAATAAAGCAAAACTTTTGAATTTTTCATATATATATATATATATATACATATATTTGTAACAAATAATAAAAGTAAAGACCACACAAGACTTTTTTTTTATTATATAAAAAAAATTTAAAATAAGATTTTTTTTTATTTTTATGACAAGACAACTCTATATTTCTATTGATATATTTTTTATTATGAAAGGCAGAACAACGACTTTTCAAAATTTTGGCAGAGTTTTGACAGTATTTGTTTTTTTTTTCAACAATAAACAATCAATTCCTAACCGTTATTTCCCTTTTTTTCACAATATTCCAAATATTCAAACACCGGTCAGCATGCGGGCATGAGACAAATAAATGCACGGAAAACAGTGGGATGCACCAGAATGGTCTTTTCATATCAGGTTGCTAGTCCTAGACGGACCCAACCCCTGTGTTGAGTCCCCTAAGTCATATGCAACGTGATGCAAATAAGCGTTCCTACTAGGGATCCGGCATGAAGTCACGTTATTCTATGTTCAAAACCTGGGTCGGTGTTCTAGACAGTGTACCCGAGCGGACAACTCGAGTTGAGGAAGGAGCTCCTTTCCGGGAACCAAAAGGCCAGCCGGCTTAGAAACTTTCCGAACCTCTTTTATTTAGGGTATGACACTAACAGAATAAGGAGTCTCAACCAGTGAGCACATCCCCGGAGGTGAGAAGAGAAAGGTTTCGGCACAGTTTATATACAGTTCAAATAATATCAAAGCGGTAACAGCAACATTTAGCACATTAGTCTCAAAAACATGTAATAATCAGATAATAAATAAAGCCAAATAATAACAATTATTCTAAGCTCGACTTCTTAACCCTGAACTATTGGTTCTGGGTTTTATGTCCCCAGCAGAGTCGCCAGAGCTGTCACACCTCCTTTTTCCGCACCCGAGAGGGCGCAAGGGAGTTTTTCCAATTAAAGGACAATCGGAACGGGATTAGTTTATTTATTTTAGAGTCGCCACTTGGGAGATTTAGGGTGTCCCAAGTCACCAATTTTAATCCCGAATCGAGGAAAATAATGACTCTATATTACAGTCTGCGTACCAGAAATCCGGATAAGGAATTCTGTTAACCCGGGAGAAGGTGTTAGGCATTCCCGAGTTCCGTGGTTCTAGCACGGTCGCTCAACTGTTATATTCGGCTTATTTATCTGATTTTTAATACAATTATGAACCTATGTGCCAATTTTATCTTTTATCCGCTTTTATCGTTCACCGTTATTTTTATAGGACTTGCAACGTCGTGAAAACATATCTCGAACCACGCTACATCAATGCACCCGTGGTTATTGATATATCTCGACTCGGCTGGGATTTGGATTTGGGTCACATAAATGTGCACCCGAGTTTAAGAAGGTAAGGTTTTATTAAAGCGTATCCTAAAGAGACTAACGTGTTGTTATTTAGGGAGGGTTGTGAGATTTGCTAAGCAACCCATCCCGGAAACTAAATGCTCCAACAATATACATTTAACAAGGGCCCCGCATTTGCACGTTGTGTTTATTTTTATCGAGGCTCATCTCGTTCTTATTTTAAAAGGTTATCCTATAGCAACTACGTTTCTTATCGCGTTTGTCCTTATCAATTGAAAACAGTATATAGTCCTAATTAATTAAATGCTTGCAAGCTATTTGTAATGACATTCAGAAAAGCTAAAAAAAATTTCAGAAATGGGGCTGTATATGCAATCAGCCGAACAAACAATTCTGGGCCCAAATCCAGCCCATGCGCGATGGACCAGACCTGGGCCTTCGCCTGTTCTACGCGGGCCTACTTAGTTTGCTTCGATTTGGGCTCGACCTTCATGAGGTCGAGGCCCTGAACTGATTCTTTATTTTGTGAAATGAGTTTATCAGTTTATGGGACAATATGGCAGAAGGAGAAAGAACTTTAACTAAAATGGATAGCTTTCCTATTTGGCCTACATTAGAGAATATACTATACCATCAGACTAAGTTTGAAATACAACTTATTACACTGGGCGTATTCTCACTTAGCAGTATACATACAAAGCTAGCATTCGTTAACCTACATTGATATACTTAGTATGTAGGCTGTTTCTATTGTCCAAACAAAAATGACAATCATTATACAATACATGATGTCTAATGTAACAATTTATGCATAAAAGTCACTCTTCAGGTCTTTTCTTTTGTATTCATGCTCAACTTTCCAATTACATTTGACAGAGTATTAGTCATGTACCTGGTATAGAGAACGAAAAGAAGAAAAGAATGATCAGTTGGGCAGTATGCCACAAACACAGCAGCAGCAGATACACAGCAACAGCACAGCAACAAACCAAACCAAATGTTTTCCACAAACCTCAGACGACCAACAATATTTCCCAGAACAAAGAGGACCAACAAATAGTCGAGTACCAAACCAATGAACCCAGAAAAGAAGGATGAAACAAACAGCAACAACAGAGTATTCAATGCAGCAACACTACCAATTGAATAACCAGAAACAGCTCAACCAATGCAAACCAAGAACTTGGCCAAGACAGCTTGACCAATATGCACTCTTATACAACTTTTCAGGCAGTGTTTGGTTGCAGTGTTTATTGGAAGCTAACTTGTGTTTTTTCAGTTTTCTTTGAACTCACTAGACCTCTCTTTGGACTAAAAATTTTACAGCCCTTTTTTTCTCTCTGAAAGCTAAAAGTCCAGCCTCAGACCCATAAACTTCAGCCCCTGTTTTAGTTGTCCAATGGCCTATTTATAGGCCAAATGCACCATTACAGCTGAGCTGCCCTGCCTGCCAATTGGCAGAATGCCCATACCCTTTAAGCCCATCCTAAGCATGCTTGGTGTCAGCTACCTTTATTCCCCACGCCTGGTTTTTGTTTAATCCAGAATTATGGGCTCATTTGTTTATTCATTTTGAGCCCCCATACCCTTGTGTCTTGTTCCCCATTGGTATTAGTTTAATCCTAAGTTAGTACCCTACTTGTCAGCTCACTTAAACTAATTACTTCTGTTCTTTTTAGCACCCCAGATTACCCCTGTCAACCTTGATTATTACTGCCCCTGCCTATTGCAGCATTAGGGCATTTTTTGCACTGATGAAAGCTCGAGCTCAGGACTGCCTAGACTGAACCCTTTTAGTCATTTTTATAATGCCAACAGACCATTTCAAACATTACTAGGTCATCCAGCCAGTGTCCGAGTTTAATTAGTTATGTGACAATCCTAACTCCTTCGATTCATTAGTTATAGAAAACTAATCGACGACATTTATCGAGTCGACTATACTAATTATAGCAGGTAATAATCGATCGCTCACATAAACAATACGTTTAGGGACCTAAAGGGCATCAGACAATTCTATGTTCAATAACTGGGGACCTATATAAGTTTATTCATTTGACGACCAATCTAATCGAACAGGTTCATCACAGAGTACATTCAGAATACAAATAGAAGACAAACGACCAAATAAAAGGTCTTTAACAGAGATGAAAGAAATCTGGATGAAAAATAACAAAATAACAAACAAACACAAAGAGATATGCTGACAACTTATTTGGAAATAAAACAAAAGAACGGAAAACTTACCAAAACGTTTAAACCAAACAGACCCAAATCAAACTCGACTTCGAACTTTTGAGGCCGAACAAACTTTAGTCAGGGTGTTCTCACATGAGAACACCTTGACTAAGGTCTATTAGACCTCAAACCTATGTCAAAACTGGCCGGGTTCCCCAGGTGCATGTGTTTCCAGTTCTGGATTTCCAGATCTGGATTTTTAGGAGTTGTGGGTAGATTCGGACCAAACCAAGTTTGGTTTGGTCACTAGGAAGGTCAGGGGGGTGTCTGGTATGAAGATGGGGTGGTTTGGTGTAGATCGAGTTTTGTCTCGAATCTTCAAATCCAGATTCGAGACGATAGGAGATGATTCGAGGTTCGTGGTTAGTGGATTCGTGTTCAGGGGAGTGAGGGGGTCTTAGGGTGTTCAGGGGGTGGTCACCGGCGTTCGTGCCGCCGGCTTTAATGGCGAAGGAGACTAGGGCGGCTGCTAGGGTTTGGGGGTTTCAGGGTTCAGGGAAGGAGACGAGTGAGGGGTGGGGTTCGGATAGGGGGCGTGGGGTGTAAGGGAAGGTTTATATATGGTGAGGTTGATCGGATCTGAGCCGTTAGATCAGATGATCTCAACGGCTTAGATCTGATGTTGAGAAATGGGACGGGGTCGTTTGGTAATTAAACGAGGTCGTTTGGTTTAAGTGGGGGATTGGATCGGATTGGTTATTGGGTCGGGTTTGAACACGGGTTGCTGAAAATGATCCTGGACCGTTGGATTGGATTGATTGGAACGGCTGAGATGGATTGGCCTGAAACGGTGTCGTTTCAGGAGGTGTCTGGGCAACCGGATTTGGACTGGGCCTGCGTGCTGGTTGGGCCAGTTATTTTGTTTAATTTTTGGCCCAAACCGATTTCCTTCTCTTTTGTTTTTCTAATTTCATTTTTTTCTTTTAAAACAAAAATAAAAATAATAAATAACAAAATAACGAAATTAAAACTAAACAACAATGCAACATTTTAACACAATTATCACAAAAATTATTTAAGTAAGTTAACTAAAAGCCTAGAACGAGCGATGCACACATATATATATATATATTTTGAATTTTCTTTTACTGACCGAATTATGGTTTAATCATCCTAACATGCATATTTTGTATTTTTGTTTGTTAATGATTAAATGCAAAAATGGACAGACTCACAAACGATTAACAAAACATGTCACGGAAAGACCGAAAAATTGTACAGCGAAGCCCTTTGCCGCTATTTTTATTTTCTTTTGGAGCAATTGTCCGTGAAGCAAAAATCACGTGCTTACAATGTACGGCGGTCAACAAAGCCTCACCCCAAAAGGAATTCGGTAACTTTGCTTCAGAAAGCAAACATCTGACTATTTCCATCAAGGTCCTGTTCATCCTTTCTACTAAACCATTAAGTTGAGAAGTCTTAGGAGGAGCCTTATGGTGTCTGATACCGTATTGCTTGCAGTATTCGTCAAACGGTCCACAATATTCACCATCGTTATCAATACGAATACACTTCAGCTTCTTTCCAGTTTCTCTTTCAACTGAAGCTTGAAACTGTTTAAAGACACCCAACGCTTGGTCTTTAGTCTTTAAGATGTAGACCCAAAGTTTCCTTGAGCAATCATCAATAAAGGTAGCAAAATAAAGTGCACCACCCAAAGTCCTTGTCTTCATTGGACCATATAAATCTAAATGCACCAACTCAAGCAACTCTGTCTTTCTTGAAGGAGCATGAGACTGGAACAAAACTCTTTTTTGTTTTCCAGCCAAGCAGTGCTCACATTTTTCTAATTTTGCACTTTTAAAATTTGACAACAATTTCTTCTTGGCCGGAACATTTAGTCCTTTCACGCTAATGTGGATAAGCCTATTATGCCATAACGTTGAAGAGTTATGGATCTCAACGGCATTCACCATATAAACATTGATAGATGTCGTACTCCAGTATAGACCACGACGCTTTTCCCTACGAGCCACAATCAGGGATCCCTTAGTGAGCTTCCACTTTCCAGCACAATTGGTACTGACATATCCCTCATCATCCAAAACACCAACAGAGATCAAGTGCAAACGAACATCAGGTGCATACTTTACATTGTTTAAAACTAGTTTAGTTCCAATACTAGTTTCCAAATAAATCGTTCCAACATTAGCCACCCTAGATACAGTCTCATTACCCATTCTCAAAGTTCCAAAGTTACCCTAAGTATAGGATGAGAAAAATTCCTTTCTTGATATCACATGAGATGCGGCACCACTGTCCACAAACCAGCTTGACTCATCACAAGCAATATTTATCACATCCGCATCAAGGACGGTAACAAGATCTTCTGTAGTGACGATGGCCACACGATTGCCATCTTCTTTCTGTTCTTCCTTGTCTCTATTCTCCTTTTTCAAACTTCGGCAGAACTTCTTTGTGTGCCCTTTCTTCCCGCAATGATAGCACTCAATATCTTTAAGTTTGCTTCTGGATTTGCTTCTATTATGTTCTCTATTTTGAGAACTCCGATTCTTGCTTCTCCCTCTAGAGTCAGTCACCAAGACATGTGATGAGGAGGAACCTTGAGATTTTCTTCTCATCTGTTAAAAGGCTGCTCTTGGCAAGATCTATAGAGATCATACCATCCGGAGCAGAATTTGATAATGAAGTTCTAAGAATTTCCCAAGAATCTAGTAGGGAACCAAGTAGAAACAAGCCTTGAATTTATTCATCAAATTTAATGCCCATAGCAGATAACTGGTTCATGATCCCGTGAAAATTATTCAGATGATCTGTCATCACTGAACCATCATGGTATTTTAAACCCAATATCTGCTTTATCAGAAACATCTTGTTGTTTCCATTTTTTCGAGCATACAAACTTTCAAGGTGCTCACATAGGGTCCGAGCATGTGTTTCCCCAGAAATATGGTTCAAAACATTATCTTCAACTCACTGTCTAATAAAGCTGCAAACCTGCATGTGTAACAAATTTCACTCTTCATCTGAGTTATTATCAAGCTTTATAGTGGTGAAGACAGGTTGATGAAAATTCTTGACACAGAGAAAATCTTTCATTTTGCCCTTCCAAATGGCATAATTTGTGTCATTCAAAATAACCATTCTAGTAGTGTTGGCTTCCATCGTTTATCACAAATACAAATACTATTTATTATGAGACCAAAGTAATTCTTTTATGATGTGGAAGTCCAGACTATGCTGCAACCACAGAGCATACTCAGACAGAACTTTGGCTCTGATACCACTTGTTGGAAATAAACCCCGTAAAAATAATATTCACGGTATTAGTGATAAACGCGGAACACTAAGTTATGGTTAAATCAACAAGAATAGAAATACAGCAATAATGACACCAAGATTTTACGTAGAAACCCTTCTGAATAAGGGAAAAAACCATGGCCAAGAAGAGCAACTGATATCACTATAGCGAGGAATTTTACACTTTGTAGTAACGAGTACAAATACTCCTAAGACCACTACACCCTAAAAAAAATACTTTTTTGCTTTTTTCCACCTCACTACAATACTCTCACACTCTATTTTTTTTTCACATACTATTTTCTTATAGTCTATGGAATATCATGCTCTCTCTCACTCAAATGTATTATCTGAGATTTTGATGTGTCAGAAATGAGAGATTTAACATTTTCCTTCTGCAGCCTACCCTATTCGACAATGCAGAAGAAAAATGTTTGCTGCCAATTTTAAACAATCAACAAAAGGAAAAAAGTCTTCCTTAATTGATGAGATGGACCCCACAAATAGGTCTTCCTTAATTGATGAGATGGACCCCACAACGTGAACTTGTGACGTGCCTTATAAAGTTCTTTACTTTCCTTTTTCATTCAGATGTGAGATTCACCTAGAGTGGACATGTGCACCTTCAGAAGCTTGCCCGCCAAAAAGTCTGTCAGTCCTACTCGACCCTCCTTCGTCGGCCCGCCCTCCGTCGTTGGCATCACACATTGGACTGTTTACTGATTTAAGATCCATTTAGGCTCTTTTTCTAAACTCTTTTCTTTTTGTGAAAAAGTTTTTAAAAAGGAAAATTGTGATTACGTATTTCTTTCCGTTCACCAACCAAAAAAGAAAACGAAAATGATATGATGAAATGATGTTTTCTTCAATTGATGGGGGAGTGGAGAATGCAAGAACTGGTAAATGAGAAAGTATGATTAAAAAAGCCAAATACCTATATATGTAAAAATAAATAGTTATTGATATTTGGTGGATTTAATTCGTTATACCAAAAGGGGAGAAACGATATATTATAGGAATTTATATGGGTAAATCTTATGTTGTTTGCATGAATCTCATCTTCAAGGTCAATTGCTTCGATCAACAATTTTTCAATTTTTACTACTCTATCCATCAGTAATAGGTTATTCACAAGTTTTATTCCCCACATTCTAGTGTTACAATATTATGTGATTTACTTTAATAATCGACTAGCAAACTGTATGCTAGAAAATTACTATATTTTATTTAGATATCGGATCGATGGGAGCTAGTGGCGGAGTTAGATTTTCATTAAGAGGTATCAAAATATATAAAAGTAAACATATCAGAAAATTAAGAGGAGTCAATACATAGTATATATACATATAAAATTTTCTTTTACCTACCTACACAGTGTATTTTGTTCGCGAAGGGGTGTCATTTGACACCCCTTCCTATAAAGTGGCTCCGCCACTGATGGGAGCAGAGGCGGATTCAAGATTTGATGGTTACGGGTGCCACTATCTTTTAACGTAAATCGAGGTTAAATTAGGGTGTGCATTTGGTTAGTTCGTTGTGTTTTAAATTAATTCAGTTATGTTCAACCCATGTTGAATTAATTCAGTTTGCTTACAAGATTTTTTGGTATATAAATAAACGCATAATAACTAAATTGAAAATGTTTGGTCCTTTCAGGAGAAAAAATAACATTAACTAGATTAACAAAAATAGTTAAAGCATATTCAAATAAAAACTGAGATCTAGAACAAGAAAACATAAGCAAATATACTTTTGTAATCTAAATAACTAATAAAAATGGGATTGTAAAGAGAGAAAAAAGATGATCACTACAAAAAAAACAACATTTAACGACGACCCAAATCCGTCGCTAAAGAGCCTTTTTCCGTCGCTAAGCAGGGTTAGCGACGGATTAGCATTTGTTGCTGATTTGCTCGTTGCTAAGCTCTTTGCGACAGAAAAATGGAATGTGTCGCAATATTAGCGACGTTCTAGCGACGAACACTGTCCGTTGCTACAATTTGCGACAGAATTTCCGTTGCTATATTAAAAAATTGTGTCGCTAAATTCACAATGCATTTCGTTGTTGGCATACTTTTGCGATAGAAAGTCGGTCGCTAATCCGTCACCAATATTTTGACTCATTTGAACTTTTCATTTGGCAACCAAAATCATCTATTGCAATCTGTCACAATGTTATTTTATATATTTATTTTTGTTACAAAAAATATCCGTCACAATCTATCACAAACTCGCAATATTTTTCCCTTTTAGATCTTTTTTATCAAATATTTTAAATTTTCTCTGCTCATGCACATTGTATGTAAATTATTAGATATCCTTAATAATAACTAAAATTCATACAAATTAACATACTTCAAGGTCCAAAATGATTTCAAAATGCATATAGCTAATACAATGAAGTTCGAATTATCCCTAACACCAATAATAAAGTTCAAACCAAAAAGGTGCGAATTATCCCTAACACCAACAATAAAGTTCAAAACAAAAAGCTTCCAAACCAAATACGAGGCTTAGGGGTTAAGGTCATCATCTGAAACCGATGGATGAACCCCATGAACAGTAGCAGTAGGAGGAGCATGAATTGTTGGTACCACATCTAGTGGGTGGTCAGTAGAAGTCAGTGAGGGTGACGAAATCATTTCACGCACCCGCTCAATCAATACTGGAAGCATTTTATCAGTTAGCAAAGGAACTATGTGCTCTGTTAGTGTAGGAATCAAATGCATCGCTAACTCATCCAGGTTCGATGTTGATTGAGCACACGAAGGTGGTATTGACGATGAAGCATCTGATCCAGAAGAGCCACGAAGATTCGGTTCATAGTAGCATTTTGCTTGAGATCCAAGACCATATACTTTTCTCTTCTTTTCCCCTCCCACGGCTTCGTAATACACTTTCCACTGATCAATATCAGATTGAGTTTGTGTTTGTTCCTATAATATTTCCTGATACCTTTCCTGTAAAAGAAGTGTAATAAGTAGTGAAATTAAAACAGTTAAGAATGTTGAGCATTTAATTAACCAACAGAGAGGATACTTTTCATACTCTTTTTACATTGTAGTAAATAAGATTATAAAAATATTGGACTTATATGCATGATTCGAGCTTTCTTATCAAGAAAAGATTTTCCATCATGCCCATGTGTATGGATGCACAAATGTAACTCACTTGGTGTTGGGTCTCGACCCTTTTCAACAGCCTATACAAAAAAAAAATTATTTTTAAAAGGATGAAAATATTACTATAGTAGAACCAAAAGTTTTGTCACACGTTATTGTTAACTCAACCTACGAAAAATACACGTCACTGTACAAAGACAAATTGAGTAAAGTAAGGTTCTTCAATCTCCTGAATATACAGATTCCAAGATCAGAGGCCTATAAACCCGTATAAACATGTCTAAAAGTCTAAGCTATGGTCACAATTGACACTTCCATTAATCATAAGAAACAATTAGTCCAGAGCTTAAGGAGAAGGTTATCTTAAAAAAACTGCAACCACTAAAGATCTGTGCACGTTAGATAAGAACATAACATCATGGAAGCAAAGGTTCCACATACGCAATACGAATTACTTGAGATTAAAGATTAGTCATTGTTGTTACACTTACATGAGGTCTTGTGTTTATCAGGAATAAAGCTGTCCGTCATGGGGTTTAAGATACTGTTTGTCCGTCATGAGTACAGCTAATGTATATCTTCTGAGCGTTACTGTGTTAAAACAAAAATCAGAAAACAAAACTGTTAGAAGAATAAAGAAATATAGAAAACAATAAAGAATCAGAAATATTCCGAGTCCACAATTTTCTTGTGCGTCCTTAAGGAATTTTAACCCCCTCACAAGTTGCCCAGGTAATGGATTAAATCCTCCCAGAATAAAACGGAATAAACCTTCCTGCAACAGTGGCAATACAAACTGCAGGATACCAACGAACTCAAAGAACGGAGCAAAATCACACTTACGAATTTGAGAGAGAGAGACTGCGAATTAGGATGCAGTGTATTCAGAAAGAAAGAAGTTCTGGAGTGTTTTTTCATGTATAGAAAATGGAGCCTTGCCTCAGAATTTATAGGCAATTATCAGAAGAGGTGTCTGGAAAAAGTGTCTTTTCAGAAGAATACGCTGCCTGCCGCGGTTCTACCGCGACCGCGGCATAATAGGCTCTCTGAATCTTCAGCAAGATTCTGGCGTATTTTCAGCAGTGACTTGGCATTTAATTAATTATTAAATAATTAAATAAATTTTGTCCAAAAAATAATCTTATCGATCATTTTCCAAATCCAAATCCAAAGCCAAAGCCAAAGCCGAGCCGAGCCGAGCGACGACGACGGCGCGAGGGTTCATTCTCTTCAACTCCTTTTAAGAGCTTTAAGAAGTGATTCTATATATAAGCACACAAATGTGGTTGTCCCTCACCAATTAGGGACAAAGTGCAAGACAAAAGTTGACTTCTTCAAATTTTTCATTTTCTCTCCATTTTATTTCCCTCCATTTCCAATTCACACTTCTTCTACTTTAAAGCCCAATGGCTTAAAGTCCAACAATCCCCCACATGAATGGGAATGGCTGTATCAAGAAAGATCATAGATGAAAGCTATGTGATTTTGCAAGTAAGGATTAATTGCATCTGGATAAGTAGGTTTCCCTTTGAACTTTCCGTAGTGAACATATGTCGGATATACTCGGTCAATCGGTAGATTTGATATCTTTGAACCGTCGAACTTTAGTGTATACCTAGACAACCATATGTCACACAACCAACCCTTAACCGTCTTTTGGTTCTCATTGTTGTGTTCGTTTTAGCCATGAACACCGCCTGGTCTCATAAGTGCGTAGAGAATTGGCCTTACAGAATTCTCCTTGAAGCGGCTTACACTTCACACTTACGTAGGTGATTCCTAAACGTGTAATCCTTTAGATTGACACTATTTGATAGATACCTCATCAAACTTTGGTAATCATTAAAGAACGTGTAAAGTTCTATCCTTGTTACTGAACATTGTCTTCATCACGAGAATGGACCAAAGATTTTATTTTGACAATGTTGAACCGGTCAATCACAACTTTGTTTGAGCTCCTTGAACCTAGATCTCGGAACATCCAAAATTCTAGGTAGAGTTACCGCCATGTTGACTTGTCCTCGGCCATAGTCCCATTCCCTTAGATGATTTCTCAACTCCCTCTCTAGTTAAGCCTTTTGTAAGCGGATAGGATCCGCCACATTATCCTTTGATTTTACATAATCAATAGTGATAATTCCACTAGAAAGTAGTTGTCTAACGGTGTAATGTCTTCGCCGTATATGACGAGACTTTCCGTTGTACATAACGTTCCCTGCTCGTCCTATGGCAGCCTCACTATCACAATGTATGCAAATAGGAGCCAAAGGCTTTGGCCAGAACGGAATGTCTTCTAAGAAATTTCGAAGCCATTCAGCTTCTTCACCGGCTTTATCCAAAGCTATAAACTCTGATTCCATTGTAGAACGAGCGATACACGTCTGTTTGGAATATTTCCAAGATATTGCTCCTCCACCAACAGTAAAAACATATCCACTTGTGGACTTTGTTTCTGTTGAGCCGGTTATCCAATTTGCATCACTATATCCTTCGATAACCGCAGGATATTTATTGTAGTGCAAGGCATAGTCTTGGGTATACTCCAAGTATCCCAGAACTCGTTTCATTGCCACCCAGTGATGTTCGTTGGGATTACTTGTGAATCGACTAAGTTTACTTATTGCACAAGCTATATCAGGCCGTGTACAGTTCATGATGTACATTAAGCTTCCCAACACACGAGCATACTCCAATTGAGACGTACTTTCACCTTTATTCTTTATAAGATGATGGTTTAAGTCAATTGGAGTTCTTGCACTTCTAAATTCCAAGTGTTTGAATTTTTCCAGTACCATTTTCACGTAATGTGACTGAGACAAAGCTAGACCTTGAGGAGTCCTCTGGATTTTAATTCCTAGAATTACATCGGCAACTCCTAAGTCTTTCATATCAAACTTACTAGCAAGCATACGTTTAGTAGCTTGAATGTCGGCAATGTCTTTGCTCATTATTAGCATATCATCAACATATAAGCAAACAATGACTATATGATTTGGAACGTTCTTAATGTAAACACATTTATCACATTCATTAATCTTAAAACCATTTGACAACATTGTTTGGTCAAATTTCGCATGCCATTGCTTGGGTGCTTGTTTTAGTCCATAAAGGGACTTGACAAGTCTACACACCTTCTTTTATTTTCCCGGAACCACAAACCCTTCAGGTTGGTTTATGTAAATTTCTTCCTCAAGATCACCATTTAAGAATGCTGTTTTTACATCCATTTGATGGATTTGAAGACCATACAAGGCGGCTAACGCTATTAGCATCCGAATGGATGTAATTCTTGTTACCGGCGAGTATGTGTCAAAATAGTCAAGACCTTCTCGTTGTCTAAATCCTTTGACAACAAGTCTTGCCTTGTATTTGTCAATAGTACCATCGTCCTTCATTTTCTTCTTGAAAATCCATTTAGAACCCAACGTTTTGTTACCTGGAGGAAGATCAACCAATTCCCAGGTATGGTTGCTCAATATGGATTCTATTTCACTATTGACAGCTTCTTTCCAATATTGTGCTTCTGAGGAAGACATTGCTTCCTTGAAGGTACGAGGCTCATTTTCTAACAGAAAAGTCAGAAAATCTGGACCGAATGAAGTAGATATCCTTTGACGTTTACTTCTTCTTGGATTTTCTTCATTAGGCATACCATCTGTTATTTCCTCCCGAGGTCGTTTTGACTTTTGGCAGGTCACTTCACTTTCCTTTTTATACGGATAAATAGTTTCAAAGAATTCAGCATTATCTGATTCTATTATCGTATTAATGTGAATCTCAGGATTTTCTGATTTATGAACCAGAAAACGATATGCCTTGCTATTGGTTACATATCCAATAAACACACAATCAACCGTTTTTGGACCTATCTTAACCCTTTTAGGTTTAGGAACTTGTACCTTAGCTAAACACCCCCACACTTTGAAGTATTTCAAGCTAGGCTTCCTTCCTTTCCACTTTTCATAAGGAATGGACTGTGTTTTACTATGAGGTACACGGTTGATTATCCGGTTAGCTGTAAGTATAGCTTCCCCCCACAAGTTCTGTGGTAAGCCAGAACTTATTAGCAATGCATTCATCATCTCCTTCAACGTTCGATTCTTCCTCTCCGCAATTCCATTAGATTGTGGAGAGTAAGGGGCAGTTGTTTGGTGAATAATGCCATTTTCCAAACAAATTTCTTCAAAAGGAGATTCATATTCGCCACCCCTATCACTTCTTATCATTTTGATCTTTTTGTTTAGTTGCGTTTCAACTTCACTCTTGTATTGCTTGAAAGCATTAATTGCCTCATCTTTACTATTAAGTAAATAAACATAGCAGTATCTCGTGCTATCGTCAATAAAAGTAATAAAATACTTTTTCCCACCGCGAGATGGTGTTGACTTCATGTCGCAAATATCTGTGTGAATTAAGTCTAAAGGACTTGAATTCCTTTCAACGGACTTATAAGGATGCTTAGCATACTTTGATTCCACACATATTTGACATTTGGAATTAATGCAATCAAATTTTGGCAATACTTCTAGATTTATCATCTTCCGCAATGTTTTGAAGTTTACGTGACCTAAACGCGAATGCCATAAAGTGTTTGACTCAAGTAAGTAAGAAGAAACATTCACTTTATTGATAGGAACTGCTATTACATTTAGCTTAAAAAGGCCCTCATTTAGGTAACCTTTTCCTACATATACATCGTTCTTACTAAGTACAACACTATTAGAAACAAAAATACATTTGAATCCATTCTTGACAAGAAGTGAGGTAGACACAAGATTCTTGCGAATTTCTGGAACATGGAGGACTTGGTTTAGAGTCACTATTTTTCCCGACGTCATCTTCAACGCAATCTTGCCAACTCCTTCAATTTTGGCCGTAGATGAATTTCCCATGAAGATTGTCTCGTCGGGTCCTGCGGGGGCATAAGAAGAAAATAACTCCTTGTTAGCACAAACATGGCGGGTGGCTCCAGAATCTATCCACCATTCTTTTGGATTTCCTACCAAGTTGCATTCAGACAACATGGCACATAAGTCCTCCATTTCATCTTCAACCATGTTAGCTTGATTCTTTTTCTTCTTATCATTCTTTGGCGCACGACAATCCACGGCCTTATGCCCAGATTTTCCACAGTTGTGGCAATTACCCTTGAACTTTTTCTTGCTTGGGTAATTCTTTGGTCCAGAAGCCTTCTTCCTCTTCTTATTTTGTGGCGCCTCCTCAACAACGTTTGCCCCATTATTGTCGAGTTTCCACGTGACTTCTTTTCAGCATTTTTGTTGTCTTCTTCTATCCTCAAACGAACAATCAAGTCTTCTAGTGTCATCTCCTTCCGCTTGTGTTTAAGATAGTTCTTAAAATCCTTCCACAACGGAGGTAACTTCTCAATGAAAGCAGCGACTTGAAAGGCCTCATTTATGACCATACCTTCAATAACAAATTCATAATTAATAATAAGATAAATCTTATTAATAAAATTATTGATTCGGGTCAGACCTTCAGCAAGGAGGTCATGCACAATGACTTATAATTCTTGGACTTGAGTTATGACCGACCTAGTGTCAATCATCTTGAAATCCAAAAACCTTGCAGCCACGAACTTCTTAAGTCCGGCATCCTCAGTCTTGTACTTCTTCTCAAGCGCATTCCATAACGCTTTTGAAGTTTCCATGACACTATAGACATTGTACAAGCCATCTTCCAAACAACTCAATATGTAGTTTTTGCACAAGAAATCAGAATGTTTCCATGCTTCAGTTACAACAAGTCGTTCATCATCCGGAGTATTTTCAGCCATGACCGGAGGATCCTCCTTGATGAAACGTTGCAAACTCAACGTAGTAAGATAGAAGAGCATCTTCATTTGCCAGCGTTTGAAGTCAATATCGGAAAACTTTCCGGGTTTTTCTGCCGGTGCCATAGCATGAGCAGGAGTAGAACGGCTTGACGAGGCAGCAACACTCATAACAGTAGCACCCGTTCCCGCAATACTTCCATTAGTTTGGTTTTCATTCTTCATATTTCTGTAAAGTTGAAAACAATACAGAACTTGTTAAATCAGTGAAGTTTTGATATCTTCAAACTGAATACCAAACCAAACATACAACACGTAACAATGGTGAAGTTTTTATATACTTCAAACTCGTACGTTTATTATTCCGGCAAAGTTTTTTTATGTACTTTAAACCGGACAGAAACAATTATAGGAGTAGAAAGCAACAAGGCTTTAGTCTCCAACAGAGTATATAAAAAACAGTTTAATAATCAACACAGAAACGTTAGTAATTGAAAAATTCCTTAAGCTTCTGAGCGTTACTGTGTTAAAACAAAAATCAGAAAACAAAACTGTTAGAAGAATAAAGAAATATAGAAAACAATAAAGAATCAGAAATATTCCGAGTCCACAATTTTCTTGTGTGTCCTTAAGGAATTTTAACCCCCTCACAAGTTGCCAAGGTAATGGATTAAATCCTCCCAGGATAAAACGCAATAAACCTTCCTGCAACAGTGGCAATACAAACTGCAGGATACCAACGAACTCAAAGAACGGAGCAAAATCACACTTACGAATTTGAGAGAGAGAGACTGCGATTAGGATGCAGTGTATTCAGAAAGAAAGAAGTTCTGGAGTGTTTTTTCGTGTATAGAAAATGGAGCCTTGCCTCAGAATTTATAGGCAATTATCAGAAGAGGTGTCTGGAAAAAGTGCCTTTTCAGAAGAATACGCTGCCTGCCGTGGTTCTACCGCGACCGCAGCATAACCGCGGTCAAATAGGCTCTCTGAATCTTCAGCAAGATTCTGGCGTATTTTCAGTAGTGACTTGGCATTTAATTAATTATTAAATAATTAAATAAATTTTGTCCAAAAAATAATCTTATCGATCATTTGACAAATCCAAATCCAAAGCCGAGCGAGCGACGACGACGGCGGCGCGAGGGTTTATTCTCTTCAACTCCTTTTAAAAGCTTTAAGAAGTGATTCTATATATAAGCACACAAATGTGGTTGTCCCTCACAAATGAGGGACAAAGTGCAAGACAAAAGTTCACTTATTCAAATTTTTCATTTTCCCTCCATTTCATTTCCCTCCATTTCCAATTCACACTTCTTCTACTTTAAATCCCAATGGCTTAAAGTCCAACATATCTTAAACCCCAGCCATGTGTTTAAGGAACATGAAACAGATACTGTTTCATGAAACAATAAAGCTGTCCGTCATGGGGTTTAAGATATTGTTTATCCGTCATGAGTACAACTAATGTATATCTTAACCCCAGCCATGTGTTTAAGGAACATGAAACAGATACTGAACTGAACAATTACTCTATAGCCTCACATTCCGCAGTGATGACTAATTCTTGTTTACTATTGATAAACATTGAGATGATTATGACTTTAAAATATAAGACACCTATTTTTATTGCTTAGTCCGGACTCCAGACAAAAGCGGAATAGGAGGAGCATTCAGAGGATCAGAGACATGACAACTTGGCTAAACAGGTAAGAATATTACTCTTTGTTTTATTATTGCCTTTGCAGTTTGTATATAGATAAACTTCCAACATTTTGGTCTAAACCATTTAACAAGAAACAACCTTTCCTCATCCACATGCTTCAAACTCACCAATCTGCACTAGAAAAGTTAAGACGAGCTTCAAATGGAAAATCAAATGACTAATTCTTGTTTACTATTGATAAACATTGAGATGATTATGACTTTAAAATATAAGACACCTATTTTTATTGCTTAGTCCGGACTCCATATGTACTACGAATATCTGATTGAGATCATTAAAGAGAATGCACAACAACAATACCATTGTTCTGCATACGTTGAAAGCAAAAACCTGTCTGTACACCCAAGGTCCTAGATATTAACATCTGATGATAGGTACTGCGGTTTCAATTGAGAGACGAGGTAAGCACCGTCTCCCGCATATAGAAAAAGGCAATAGTCTATAAATACCTAAATTAAAAGCTTTAGAACAGCATTTGAGTCATTTCACCCGCACAGTAAAGGGATAATGACGAACATACAGTTTTTTTTTAGAAAAATGCAGAGAAGTCACTAACACTGCTCTGCTACATTAAACTAACAATCTTCTCATAAAAAGATAAGTATTGGAAGGCACTTATCAAGAAAGTAAGTATTATAAGGCTTCTGGTATTAACCTCCTTTAAGACATTACTGTATGCAAAAGAATTCTAGGTCTTGGCTCAAAGTGCCATAGTATCTGTTCCTGCCTAAAATAACAGCTGAAAGAAACACAACATTCTTAACAATATATTGATGACTTCATCAAAGCATTAAAATTTCCAAAATGAAACTAGATTAAACTCTTTAAGCAATACCATATGTGTTAGTATAGCCACAACTTCACCTAAGGATTAATAATTAACATGTCTTAATAATCACAATGTTGAAGCCTTAAAGGAAAATAGTCCTCTGCTTTTGATTTAATAAAAAAAATCTGTACCTCCACAACCTGCCCCTTTCTTAATTCTAAAAGAAAAGGGAGACGAGGAACCCTGAACTAAAATAAAAAATTCTTCAGATGGAACATATGTGTATATATACATACACACATGCTATTGTTGTAGTTGTTATTTTAGTGGTGGTGTGTGTATGTGCGAGTGCGCATAGAGGATTCATAAAAGCGACAGTCTAGTTTGTGGGTGAGGACTGAGGACTAGCTGATTGATTGATCGAATTACAGACAAATTACTGCCCAAGTATGCCTTAGATTCTCTCAGCAAGATAGTTTTGCAGTGTAACTATTTTTCGCAACACAAATTGGACAGTCCAAATTCCAGACAAATTAAGAAGCATGTGTAGTTGTAGCATGTTTAAATGTCACTCGATCATAGGTTTTAGGAAGCAAACTTCACTTCATTTTTAATTTGCACAGACTAAGTATCTTTTCTGGCTTTTGAACAGATTTAATTCCCTGTTTCTCATGTCAGATTCAAAATCCAGGGAACTTGAACAATGTCCAAACAATACAGACAATTACTTATGAATTCACTTCATATAGATGAACAAATTGAGGCAGATTTTAATGCTAGAACAATCACATGACAGTACATCATCTGATACTGAAATCAGTACCTGGATCAGCGAGACACAAGTCCAAAACAGCTAAATACAAGCAGGAGGAAACAGCAAGGTAGGAGTTCAACTACAACCTTACCTAGAACCCAGAAATGCAAGAGCAAAACTACAACTGATGAATCATTTTCAATGTAAAATCATTTTCTTCTTTTATTGTTGTTCGTCTGACAGTGCCAACTATAACAACTATCAAAGGGAACATTTTTCACTGGCAAAACCTTGGTACATTTTGATTCCTTTTGGACGATATGAAAGCTAAGGTTACTATAAGCAATTTTTAACACCAACAAGAAGAAATTTTAAGTTCAGAGTTGCAATAAAGCTAAGGTTGCGATATACTTACAAGTCTCTTGCGATACTCCCCAATGGAGATAGAGCCGCCTGTGTGAGTCCCGGTGGAGACTCCACCCCTACCGCCACGACGATTATTTACATTTATTTCTGACTTTTCAACACACTTGGGATCTTTCCAAAGTTGATCCCAACTTTCCCACACTTCTACTGGAACACCTCTTGGCCTAATTTTTTTAGTTTTCATTTTGGAAATGAAATCTTTGTACCTTATTGATGCCTTATTCTCCCATTGGCTCCTCACTGCACTATCAATGGAAGAGTCCCAATAGAATTTCTTCTGAAATAATTTTATAAAGTAATAACATTAATATCTTATTTATAAGAGTTAATACACTTCCTAAATTCATTATATAATGAGAAGTTATACCTTGAATTCTCCCCAATAAAAGTTTTTTATCTCGTCAGAGACACTTTTCTAATTGATTCCATTGAGATCAAGTTCATGCTTGAAAGATTTAAATATTTTCGTCGAGCATAATCCACTAGGTTCTAACCTGAAAAAATTTGAAGACAATAGTTGAAGGGGTATCATAAATCAAAATTTCTATATAAAAAATAATAGTAAAAACATGAACTAATCCTGTAGGAGCAAGTAACAAGTGTCTGTTGCCCGCGACTACTGGTGCACTCACCTTCGCCAATTGTGTTGCTTTGAGTAGATATGCCCTCACCTATTGGGTTACTCTGATCAGGTGTATTAGGAGATGATTCAAAATGGATAGTTGGGGTACTAACATGACCTGAAGTTTGAACGGGTGTCGTACTGCTAGGAGCTAAAGTTTGTACTTGATTTATGTGATTCTATCCAACTAAAGAACTCGTACCACCTTGTTGAGGACTAATTATGGGAATGGGAACATAAGGCATATTTGCACGAATAGCAGAATTACCCCTACCCCTAACTGAGGACTTGCCTCCACGAGCTATGCTATCTCTGCCTCTCCCTCGAGTCATATCTACAAAAAAATTACATCTAAGAAAATTAGAGTCATAAATTGGTATAAGTCAAGAATTAAGTCCCTGCAAACAGAAAACATTGGTATAAGTCAAGAATTGGGCCAAAATTACTGCTAGATTTTTCAATTTTATAGTAAGTGATAAATTTAGGGAAATGAGTGAGAAGTTAGACATCAAAGAAAAGCAATAAATATAGATATATTCTTACAGATAGCATTCAACTTAGATTACAACAAACAAAACACATAGCATTCAGCTTAGATTACAACAAATAAAATACAGTAAGATACATCAACATATTTTTAATTAACACACTAGTCACTATCTATTTCTTCTACGAAATCTTCCTCATCATCCTCTGTATCTTCCGTTTCATACTCTTCTTCTTCTTCTTTGGTTTCATGATGATCTAGCAATAATTCATCATCAACGTGCTCATCCATTTCAATTAAATCCCCATTTGGATAATGTAAGAGTATATTTTCATCAACGACAATGTTCATATCTATCACATGATCTTCAACTTGGACGGGGAGATTCGCATCTAAAATTGCTATCACTTCCTCATCGGGTAATTCAACAACATGTCGAGGTTTAACTTTCAATACAGCTAACTAATCCTCCTTATCCTTTCTCTTGCTAGGATAAGGAACATAACACACTTGAGTTGCTTGCATCGCAAGAATAAAAGGTTCATACTTTTTATATCGACGACAATGATTAACATCCACCAATTTGTATTGATTATGCTTTTTAACACCAACATTCATCGTTGGGTCAAATCATTCACACTTGAATAATACAATATTCTTTAAATGTTCTTCACGGTATTCTACTTGTATAATCTCTTGTATCCGACCATAGTAGTCACCAACATTTGGATCCGATATACAAATTCCATTGTTCATTGTTGATCTTGCGGTACCATGACTTTTTGCGTGAAATTTATATCCATTAACAAAATACACTGAATGACATATCGCGCTTGTCAATGGTTCATGAGCAAGGCTACGCAAGAATGCATTCTCAATATGGTTGCTTTGGACCTATTTAAAAAATTGTGAGACTTAGTTAAATTTAACAAGTCAATTTATGTATATTATTGTATAAAAGTAAATTATTGTTGGAGGCTTACATATTGCTTGAACCATATAGAGAAATATGTTTCGAGATTCTCATCTATTTGATCCTGAGATAGATTCGGATATTCTTCTTGTAAACTTTCCACGTACATACTTCATTGCAACAAATTAAAATTAGTGCTTCTGATATATGAATATTTGTTATATTAAGCAAGTATAACTTTCAAATGTTACCTTACAAATGGCTCAACCTCTTTACAATTTAGTAGAATGTAAGTTTGGGCAGCCTTGATTTCTTCCAAGGATAAACTCCTCTTTTTTGCTTCTCCGATAGCCGACCTGGATATGTAAATATTGATAAATTTCCTTTATGATCTTCCACAACACCACCATCATCATTCCGGTCCACATTATGATTACGTGTAATGACATGAGGTTCAAAACAATGAGAAAATAATTGTGTTGACTCTGTCATCAAGTATGCTTCACAAATAGATCCCTCAACACTAGCTTTATTCCCAATAATTTTTTCAAAGTTCTAAGGTACCTAAATAGATAAATGAATGGACCATTAAATTAAAAAGCCATGTGTAGCATACTTGTCACTATTATGACATAGAAGTTTTAAATTTACCTCTCAAAAGGATACATTCATCGATATTGTACACGTCCAGCAATTCTTGCTTCATATGGCAGGTGCACGGGCAAATGTTCCGTTGAGTTAAAGAACCCCAGTGGAAATATATGTTCCAACTTACACAAGATCTGTGGGATGTCTATTGCTAATCTCTCCATGTCAGTCACTCGTAGAGTGGTCTAAGTAAAATCTTTAAAAAATAAGTTCAATTCTGTAAGTGTCTGCCACACATTATTAGGAAGTAGTTCACGAAAGGCAATAGGCATTAATCGTTGCATGAACACATGGCAATCATGACTTTTCATGCCAAATAACCTAGACTTGTTCGTCTCTGGACATCGACCCAAATTTGAAACATACCCATCTGGAAACTTCAAACTTTTCACCCAATTGAATAAGATATCTTTTGCTTCATTGTCTATTGTATATGCAGCTTTGGGATATTTTCCACTAGCATCATTTGCCAACTGAGGTCTATCGCAATAGGTTATCATATCCAGACGTGCTTTCGGATTGTCTTTGGTTTTGTCTTTAACATTAAGAACTGTGTTAAATACATTATCAAAGACATTCTCTTCAATATGCATGATGTCAAGATTATGCCGAATCATGTTAGAACTCCAATAAGGCAAATCCCAAAAGATGCTTCGCTTTTTTCATCCACAAGATTTACATATTCTCGAATTAACTGCTTGTGCATCTTCCACTGTTACTTTCCTTAGCCCTAACTCACTAATTTGGTTCAAAATTTCCTCTCCCGTTCTAAGTGCTGGTGGTAGCCTTTTGACAGTCTGACCTTTAAGAAAGTTTTTACGATCTTTCCTAAATAGATGGTGTTGGTCGAGGAACATTCTATGACTATCAAACCAAGTTTTTTCCCACCATGACGTAATCTAAAAGATTGTGCTTCCTCCATACAATAAGGACATGCTAACTTGCCAGCAGTACTCCATCCTGATAACACAGAATATGCTGGAAAGTCACTGATTGTCCACATCAAAGCCGCCCTTAATTGAAAGTTTTGCTTTTTTGAGATGTCAAATGCTTCCACACCTTCCTCCCATAACAAGGTCAATTCTTTTATTAGAGGTTGTAGAAAAATATCAATTTTTTGTTTAGGATTGGTTGGCCCTGGAACAATGACAGTTAAGAACATGTACGCCTCTTTCATACATATCCAAGGAGGTAAGTTGCATGGAGTGACAATCACTGGCCACGAAGAGTATTTTCTTCCTGATTGGCCAAATGGTTGGAAACCATTAGTACATAATCTCAGCCTCACATTCCTTGGTTCAACAGCAAACAATGAATGAGTTTCATTGAAGTGCTTCCAAGCCTCAGAGTCTGATGGAAAATAATACATCCTTTTATAAGGGACAAATTTCCTCTTACGAGAACTAACGCGACGTTTAAACCTCTCATAGCCACAAAACTTGCAAGATATGAGGTCTTCATCGTCACCCTAATACAACATACATCCTGAATTACAAACAATCAATCTTTTCAACCGGCAAACCCAAGCTATGCACTAGCTTCTTGGTTTGATAATAACTTTCAAGCATTATGTTATCTTCGGGTAAAGCCTCTTTCATCAATTGCATCATTTGGTCATATCCCCTCTGTGATAAAGTGTTCTCCATTTTAGTGTTTAACATCCTAGAAACTACTGCGAGTTGAGAGAAGGAAGAACCAGGATACAATTATGTATCAGCGACCTTTAGCAAATAATAAAACCTTTGAGACTCAGGATTAGGCTCATCCTTCAATCTCCATTGAAGGATTAGCCTCTTCCTTCATTGAAGGCTCAAAATGATGAGACGACTCAAATTCAGTATTACTATAAGATTGCCAACTAGAACCCTGGCCAAAGTTGGGTCCAGCACTCCAGCTGCATCTAAAACCATTTGTCGGTATGGATTGTCATATCCTAATGCGGGTTGAACACCACCATGTAGATCACTGCTAGAAGACGTCACACCAGTCACATCTTTTTCCCCTTGATACTTCCAAACAGAATAGTTTTCAACAAATCCAAACTTAAAAAGGTGCAATCTAACTGTTTCAACGTCCATGTATATAATGTTGCAACATTTTTTACATGGAAATCGAACATTCTCACCACTCATGCGATTTTGCTGAGAACGTGCAAACAGGAGAAAGCTATCCACGCCAGTTACAAAATTAGAATTAATACCCCCTCGGCCATCCAACCTCTCGTACATCCAAGCACGCTCTAAATTATCCATATTCCTATGTAATATAGAAACAAAACAGGATAATCAAACTTCTTTTTTCTACGAGTAAGATAATAAGAATGTTCTAAGAAGATAAGCAGGAGAAGATTAATTAAACTACCAAAGGAGAAGATTAATTAAACTGCACATGCTAGTAACTAACAAAAAACAACTTTCCCGAAAATTATTACTAATAAAAGAAACTACATCTCACTCTAAATTGTGTCCTTTATGGTTGATACTATAAATCTGAAGTTTCGCACCATGTAGAAAAGCAGATGACTGATTCTTTTTTTGCCTTCTGCTGAACAGAATCAGAATCCTGTCCCTTACTGTCCAAATCTATCCTAACCCCTCTCTCAAAGCTCAACTGATCTAACCTGCTAATGCCCTATTATTCACCTTCACACCAATAAGTAGCAGCAGAATGGCAGCAACAATAACAACATTCCCAAGGTATGCAACATATTAAACCACGACAGACAGATAATCTATTTGATTACTCGAAATGGGAATAATGTGTCTGAAAAGATGTAGCAAAAAATACATTCTTGAACGTAAGGACACAAAGGGACTAGCTAAATCACCTTGTTATTTTTCTCATACATTAACAGCTTCATTAGACAATAAAATTGATGTGGCAAAACAAGAACGGATTAAGCACATGAAGGATCCTATAGAAAGAACTGAAAAGATAAACAAAAAATAGAATCCGCATTTATTGAAAAATAGAGGAGCGGATGGATAATACACTGTCTAAATTCGTAACATACAAAACCCTAAATATATAGGTAAGGCAGATTTGGTCTACTCCCATATCAAATTGAGCTGGGACGTCATAAATTTACTCAGATACTCTATTAGACATGAGTATCTTCTCACAGGTAACATACAAAGCATAAGAAACAGAAGAAGAAACAAATTAAAGCCATCTACAAACCTTAGATTCACGTTGGCTACTGATTTTTGCTCTTGTTCTTGCCCTCGAGGTGTGTCTTCTACTGATTTTGCTCCCAGCCGCCTAATTTTGCTCCCAGCGCGTTTCTACTATGTTAGAAGAAAGACTGATGTTTTACCAATTTGTGCCTTAGGGTAAATCCGTATGATTAGGTGCTCAGTTTTTGTTGCTAAATCCGTATCTAAATTGAGGGCGCCAAAAATTAGTGACAAATTTTGGATTTCGTGGCTAATTCGTTGCTATATTATATACTAACTATTTTTTGGCTTTTTTTGCAACGAAATTACTATTCCGTAGCCAAACCCCAAACCGTCGCTAATTAGCAAGGGAACTAAATTTGTCGCTAAAATCCATCATTAAATGCTGTTTTTTGTAGTGAAGATAAAAAAAATTAAGAAAAAGGTAAGAAAAGAAAACTATTTGGAAAGAGGAAACACGAAAATGGCTTTGCATTATTACAAGTGAAATGAGGGTCAATCCGGATCTTGGGCCCGGCAGGGAGCACTTTGACCATGGCGCCTGTTAGCCCCTTAACAAAGTTCCTCGGCAGATGTGGGTTGTGACAATAATTTTCATGATGACCTTTGGCACATAACCTGAAAAAATGGGGCAACATCATGACGGGCAACTTATCATGGTGCACTACGGTGGGTTGACAAATGCACCTTGACAGAGACAAGGCACATTTCACATGGATGTGCGAGTTGGTATACAATGGCAAGGCAAAGCCATGTCAAAGAAGGGGCCAAAACATGGCAAAGCAAGGCAAGACAAGCAATGACATTGACATGGACAGATTTGATCAAGCTGAGGGCGACTTGATATAAGGTGGCAGTTGTGGCAATGGGCGTGTGCGGCTAAGTCAATGGACGGCAAGTTATGGCCATGACATTGGGGCAGAGCAGTATCAAAGGGCAAGGTTGGGCGCAATGCCAGTCTTGGGCGCGCAACAGCTGGGCAAAATAAACACATGCAGTGCACATGCAGCGGTTATAAAAAGTGTGATGGGCACATGACAGGGTAGTTGGCAGTTACAACCACATCCAAAGCATGACTAGTCGTGGGGCTAAAGTGGAGGCACGTTTTTGTAGCATGTCTATCATGTTTGCCCATCAGTTGGGGCTTGTCAACTGATTGTCTTATAAGCTGCCAAGTGTAAGTGGGTAGCCTGCACTATAAATATGTGCATAAATGTTAACCAAAAACGTCTAAGTGGAATTTCTAAGGGTGGGAAATTCGTTTTGGGGCAGGGAACTAGGGAGTTCTTTGTTCTTGGCCATAGGGTTGGCTTCTTTGTGATCGTGTATTCACATATTAATACGAGTTGAGAAGAGTTTTCTGTAAATTTGTGTGTGCCTTTACTTTATTTTACTTTGCTGCCTAAATCATTCTAAGTCCAAAAACGTCCTTAAAAATAATTTAAGTGTTGGAAGGTTGAAAGTCAAGGCTAGGCTTGACTGCCGCACAGTGATGAACCTCGGGCGAAATTCGAAAACATAAATCACTCTTGTGACAGCACCTATAGCCACATTGTGACTTTGGGCACTCTTTAATTTATATATTTTTTTACATGAAATTCTCCCAAAATGATCGGATGGCATACTACTCCTCGCTTCTACATAGGTTCGCCCCTCGATCTCGATGGAAGTAAGATGATTGAATTAAATAGGTGTGAACATTTTGACAAAAACTGATGGTTCAGCCCAATCGACAGGAAATCAAATAACTTGAACACATTATGACTAGTGTTTTTGTTAAATGTCGGACGCTTATAGAACTAAATTCCTAAAAGAGAGGACCACACTTTTCCAATTTTTACTAAAAATAAATAGATCAATAAAATTGCAGAGTAGCTAACAAATTGCTAATCGCAATTCTCCCTCAGCATACACGTAAGTGATTATTCAAAAGTCAACTTTAGAACTTAAAAGTTCTAGATTTAGCACTATTTCTATATCCGTAGTCATTAACTAATTGAATGAAAGAAATGCATTCAATATTAGTTAACGTAATGTATTTTCTACATTCCAAAACAAATAAGCAAATTTTGAAATTCGTTAGGTTGACCTTTTTTGTTCTTCTGTTGAAAAGTGCCAAGAGACACTGTTTTTTTAGTGAGAAATACTCCTGAAACATCAACTATGCAACCCTAAAAACCTAATAATTATTGCGGAAGACAATATATAGAGAGGGATCAAATCACAATTATTACAGTCAAATTTTTCTATAACAATCTTGTTTGTTCCAGATATTTTTGGATGTTATAGCGAATTGTTGTTATAGAAACATATATTATAACAGAACATGAAATTTGATTTCGGAAAAATTTAGCTTTTATAGTGAAATGATGTTATATAAGGATGCAATTATAGAGATGTCTGATTGTATATCTAAAGGTAGCTAATAAATAGTAAATGAGACAATAAAAAAGAAAACTAGGAGTTTACGAGGTTCGGCAAAATTTAATTTTTTGCCTAGTCTTCGGACACAATCAACTCAAACTTTATCTCACTCCAAAAATACAAGTGAAATACTATAAGAGAAAAAGAAGATCACTCAAATGCCTTAGGAGATAAGAAGGCAAGTGAGAGGTGTTTACAAATAAAATAAAAAGGAAATGGCTTTAATAATATCATGCATGACATCACATAAAGTATGATCATGCAATGTAAATGCATGAAAAATGCATCTACCAATGTTCTCCTAAAAGAGGCTTCCAAATGTTCACATTAGTTCATATTAATCTTGTCAAATTTAACAAATCTCCACCTTGGCAAGATTCCATTGTTTCAATTTTCTCTCACTGATAAATTTTGATTGTGTCTTCAACTTCAATTTTCAAAGTTCAACAATGTTGATCAAGTTCAAACAATGTTGAAACTTGATCGTAGTCACTATTTTTGTTAGCATATCGGCAGGATTGTCTGTAGTCCGAATTTTTTGAACTATGACTCCACCCTCTTCTATAATATCTCGTACAAAGTGATATCGAACATCAATGTGCTTCGTCCTTGCATGATAAACTTGGTTTTTTGCTAATTGGATAGCACTTTGATTATCACAAAATAGTGTGATGCTTTCTTGACCAATACCAAGCTCTCTAAGCAATCTTTGAAGCCAAATTGCCTTATAGCCTCCGTAATTACTATGTACGCTGCCTTAGTAGTAGACAAAATAACCGTTGACTGCAAAGTAGACTTCCAACTATCTAGTGCATTTGCAAAAGTAAAAACATAAGTAGTAGTTGATCTATGCTTGTCCAAATCACCCGCATAATCCGAATCACAATATCCAACTAGATACTGACTATCTTCCTGCTCAAAAATCAATTCAACATCTATAGTATTACGAATATACCGTAGAATCCATTTCACAGCTTGTCATTGCTCCTTTCTTAGATCATGCATATACCTGCTTACAACTTTGATAGTATGTGAAATATCAGTTCTTGTGCAAACCATTTCATACATCAAGCTACCAACGACATTCGCATATGGTACTCTTGACATATACTCTCGTTCAACTTAATTCTTCGGCGATGTAGCAGCACTAAGCTTAAAGTGAGGAGCAAGCAGAGTGCTAACCGACTTCATATTCTCATTCATGCCAAATCTATCAATTACTCTCTATTCTTTCTGAGATAGAAAAAGTTTCTTTGAATGTCTATCTCTCTTAGTTGAATCATCATCTTCTCAATTTTCTCTTGACTTTTGGTAGCTAGCAACATATCATCAATGTATAAGAAAAGATATATGAAGGACCCGTCCTCAAGCTGGGCAGATACACACAATGATCGTATTTGCTTCTTGTGTACTTCTGTCGCAACATAAACTTGTCAAATCTAGAAGATTGTTTCAATCCGTACAATGATTTTGTAAGTTTGCACACCATATTTTCCTTTCCAACAACTTTGAATCCTTCTGGCTGAGTCATATAAATTTTCTCTTCTAAGTCTCAATGTAAAAATGCAGTTTTTACATCTAACTAAACTAGTTCCAAATTCAACTGTGCTACCAAAGCCAACAAAACTCTAATGGAAGAGTGTTTCATGACGGGAAAAAACACCACATTAGAATCAATTTCCTCCTTTTGAGCATATCCTTTGGCCACCAATCTTGCTTTGTAGCAAATATCTTCTTGGTTAGGAAACCTTCTTTCTTTGCAAATACCCATTTGCACCAAATTGCTTTCTTGCCATTCGGGAGATTGGCCAATTTCCATGTACGATTATGATGAAGGGACTGCATTTCTTCATTCATGGAAATCCTCTACTTATTTTCTTCTGAACTTTGGATTGCGTCTCTATAAGAGGTAGGAACACCACCAGCTACAATTGAGGCTGCATAAGCCACCATCTCTATGAGACGAGCAGGTTTCTATATTGTTTTTTTTGGCTTGCTGGTTGCTATTGATTCAAGTTGTTGTTGAGGTTCCTGAGTTGGAATGTCCCTTTCCACTGGCTCTTCTTCTAGAGGAAAATCTTCTGTTGTTTCCTCGTTTTCTCCCTGTGTTGGAAAATTTAATTTTTCCTCGAATTCTACCTCCTTTGAAGCACCATCAATTTGTTTGACATCTTCAATTGTCACCTAATCTGTTATGGCAGATTCATCAAAGGTAACATCTCTGTTGAATATAATTTTTTCCTTCTCTGGATGCCATAAGCAATATCCCTTGACTTCAGAAATAATCCCCATAAATATAGCTTTCTTTGCTCTTGGATCCAATTTTGACTCTTTCACATGATAGTATGCAATTGAGCCAAATACATGCCAAAAACTATAATCTTCAACAGGTTTTCCATACCATTTTTCAAGTGGTGTCTTGCCACCAATAACGGCAGATGGTAAACGATTAATGAGGTGGAATGCATATGTTATTGCCTCGGCCAAAAATTCTCTGCCCAAGCCAGTATTGGACAACATACACAGAACCTTCTTCAGCAAAGTCTGGTTCATACGTCAGACCATTTCATTCTGTTGTGGCGTATTTCTGATAGTTAAATATCTCATAATGCCATCATCTTCACAAATCTTATTGAAAATATTATATTTATATTCTCCACTGTTGTCTGTGCAAAGACACTTTATCTTTCTGCCTGTTTGAGACTCTATCATCGCCTTCTATTTGAGAAAAATTCCCAACACCTCATCATTGGTTCTCATTGCATACACTCACACTCTCCGGGATAAGTCATCAATAAATGTTACAAAATAGTGTTTCCCACCTAGTGAAGGTGTTTTGGAAGCACCCCAAATATCAGAGTGAACATAATCCAAAATACTTTTAGTATTATGGATAGATGTTCCAAATTTAACCTTTGTCTGTTTGCTCACAAAACTCCAAATTGTAAGTCTTTACTCCTTTTAACAATCCTTGATCTGATAAAATTTTCAAGGATTTTCCTCCAGCATGTCACAAGCGCATGTGCCCTAGCTTGGGCGCTTTTGCCTCCTTGTCATTACTGGATGTCACTGTCACTATCTCAATAACTGTACTAATGTGATAATGGTACATGTTATTGTTCTCCGAATTTTCTTCATTATCACCAGTATACCAGAGCATATTCTCATGACCCCATTTTCTACAATGACTCTGAACCCCTTTGACTTGAGGGCTCCCACAGAAATGAGATTTTTTTCTTTAAATCCGGTACGTATCGAACATCTATTAATAATCTGATCAATCCATCATGGTTTCTTAATTGGATTGAACCAATACCAGATGAGGTAAGATGATTGTTATTTGCGGTGTAAATAACTCCACATTCTCTTTCTTGAAAATCAATGAACCAGTCCCAGTTGGGACACATATGATAACTGCAAGCTGAGTCCATCAGCCATATGTCAGATGATTTGAATGGCTCTATTGTAACTAATGATAAATCAGAGTCGTCACAATCAACTACATTTGAATCCATGGCAGCCTTCCCATTGTTAGGTTTGGCCTTGTTTTTCAATTTTGGGCAGTCTTTCTTCCAGTGCCCCCTTTCTCGGCAAAAAGGAGCATTCATCTTTGCTTAGTCTGGATCTTTACTTGGATCTTCCTATCTTCGTTATCATATGATTTTGAAAACGACCTCTCACGACCAGTGCTTCTCCTTCTCCACTCTTTTGTTTTTCTATCTTTCTTTGTTCATAGTTGTACAAGGCAGAACAAACTTCTTTGAGAGATACTTCATCAGTCCCATGAAGTAGAGTAGTTTCGAGGTGTTCGTACTCATCGGGAAGTGAACTTAATAACAGTAAGTCCATATCTCCATCATTAAAATTCACGTCCATGTTCTGCAAATCTGTTGCCAACTTATTAAAGCTGGTGATATGATCATTCATTGTAGTACTAGGAACATAAGTGAAGCGTAACAATCTTTTTTAATATAAAGTTTATTTTGACTCTTTTTCTTCAAGAATTTATCCTACAATGCATTCTACGATTTACTTGCAGAAGTTTCTTGTGTATGGATACTTTTATTCTCTTGCAAGTACCACAAGCAACACGGTTGATAATCTTCCAATCTTCCTCTCCTATATTGTCTAATTTCTTTTCTTCTATGGCAATATCTAGCCCTTGTTGAAAAGGGACATCAAGAACCTCAGCTTGTCACATCCCGAAATGTCCTGACCTGTCAAAAATTTCAACTATAAATTTCGCATTAGACATAATTCTTGTCATAAACGAAGATGCCAATGACATATTATTGACACCCGATGTGGACTCTTCATTTTTCTTTTCTCCCATATTTGCTACAGATACTATTTATTTATTGATACTACAGAATACTAAAGTAATTTCTTTACTGATGTGGAAGTTCAAACTATGTTGCAACCACAGAGCATACTCAAATAGAACCTTGGCTCTGATACCAATTGTTGCGAAAGCCGAATATATAAAGAGTGATTAAATCACAACTACTATATCTAAAGATAGCTAATAAATAGTAAATGAGACAATAAAAAAGAACACCAGGAGTTTATGAGATTCGGCTACATTTGATTTTCTGCTTAGTCCTCGGACACAATCAACTCAAACTTTATTTCACTTCAAAAATACAAGTGAAATACTACAAGAGAGAAAAAAGACTCAAATGCCTTAGGAGATAAGAAGGCAAGTGAGAGGTGTTTACAAATGAACAAAACTCTTGCTCTTTATAGAAGGGAAATGACTTTAATAATGTCATGTATGATATCACATAAAGTGTGATCATGCAATGTAAATGCATGAAAAATGCATCTACCTAAAAGGAAGCTTCCAAATGATCACACTAGTTCACTTAATCTTGTCAAATTTAACAATAATCCTTTCAGATTGAGCTCCAATGTGTCAGTTCTTGGACCTTAAATTCTAATGTGGTTTCAAGTTATAGAAAGATTTGAGTACTTCTCTACTCTTCAATTATCTGTCTACGGACAATGTACCCAGTGTGTTCCCACAGTTGAGATCTGGGAGGGTAGAGTGTACTCAAACTTTACTCCTACCTTGTGTAAATTAAAAAAGTTATTTTCGGTAGACCCTCAGCTCCACACGAAAACATCAAAATCAAATGCAAATTTTAAAATCAAAATCTGGATCTTCTAAATGAGAGAATCAAGAATATACCAGTTTTAGGTGTCACATCAGAAGAACATGAATCACTGAGTGACAGACATGAACAATAACAAGTGAAGTATCGAAGGAACTTTGAAAGATTGTGGTGAAGGTGATAATTGACGACCATTCTTATAATAACACTACAGACTGTACACAACAAAAGTTGCCACCACTTAACTCAATTTTCATCTAGTTATAATAATCTACAAAACTAATAGCCTGTTTGGCCAAGCTTATTTTTGGCCAAAAGTGCTTTTTTTGGGCCAAAAGCACTTTTGGCCTCAATTTGAGGTGTTTGGCCAAGCTTCTGGAAGGAAAAAAAGTGCTTTTGAGGAGAAACAGAAGCAGTTTTGGAGAAGCAGAAAAAAGCAGTTTCTCTCCAAAAGCACTTTTTTGAGAAGCACTTTTGAGAAAAATACACTTAGAAACAGTTTTTTAAAGCTTGGCCAAACACTAATTGCTGCTCAGAAGTGCTTTTCAAACTAATTAGCCAAACACAAACTGCTTCTCACCAAAAGTACTTTTGAGAAAAGCACTTCTCAAAATAAGCTGATTTTTGCAGCTTGGCCAAACGGGCTATAAGAATCTATGATGCACAGGAATCGACCTCATCTTTGTATAACCAGTTCTGCTACTAAATCTGTGTGAGCTTAGATGATAACCAGATGTTACAAGTAAGCTCTGAATTGTCTCATTAAAATGCACAATGACTCGATCCCACCAATGAGAAACTCAGGTCATCGGTCGATCTACACATCTCTGCTTCAATGGCTTCATTGGTTTTTGCTGCCTCAGTATTATTATCTTCATTTAGATCCTTCTGTTTTCCTTCAGCAACTGCCACACAGTCATGAAATCTGAAGCAGCTAATAAGATGGTCATTTGTTCATGAAGGAACAGACAATAGTGGGTCCCACGCCCTGGAAACCTCTCCGAACTAGGTTTTTACTGAACTTGAGGATACCGGAATCTGCCAACTATAGGCTTGTGGTTCATAAGCTCCAGATATACTTGTCAAATGACCCAAATCCGACACAAGCAAAACCTGCACAAATTTAGTTGCAATAACTAATGAAATACTTTAACAGCTAGATGTCTTTGATTCTATAACAGTTTTAATAGCCATTGCACATGCAAATATAGTCCAGGTAGGTATTTACAGAAGTTAACTGAATAAAGAGCAAAGGATATATCTTCGACACTTGACAAGCATTTTCAATGACTGCTCGCAGTTAAAGCTATGAAAACAGTGAGCATGCTGTATTTCGAGGTGCTAAAGTCTTCTCTTCATTCAATTTTGCCACTGCTATAGGATCAAAATCTGCAAATACTTCTCTGCACCAAGAAATATTTTTGTTAAAGAGAAGATTCGTTATACTGAAGAGTAGATTAGTCTAGAGCAGAAGAGAGAAGAACTACATGTCTTTTGGAGAATAAGTAAAACTACACTGTCAAAGCAAGGAAATTATCAACACGAGTACCTGAATATATGTCTTTTGCTAAATGGAAGGCCAAGTGAGTTCGGCCAAAGCTCCACAACAAACACTGAAAAACAATCTGGCAACTTACTTGTCATCATGTACTGGAATTCCCCATTCTTCATCATGGAAATTTGCATAAGATGGGTCTGATTAAAAGAGAGGCAGTATAAGAACGTAAAAGTTCAAGGTTCCAACATAAGAGATAATATACATAATGTAACTAAACTTTAGGCTACAAATATATTCCCCAAATGCTGGATATCTAGCTCTTCATAACCAAGCCGATATTAAGCCTTAATAATATTCTCTGAGAACCAGCTTTCATAAGGAAAGGTTTTACTATTGCAAATACAACTGTCCCTCACACTTCCTGCCTGTCGAGAGAGTGGGGGTAAATTTGCCTCATTTGCTGAATGAGGATGTATCTGAGCATAATGTGAACTATAGTTTTCATCACATTCGAGTTCTAACAAGCATGACTAAAGCGACAAAAACCAATAACCATGTCAAAAACACATAACGGGTGCTGAAAAGATTTACTGATCCAGCAATGTCATCTCATATACCTGAGTCTTTGACAGAAGGTGTTGTAGATGCAAGCCTAGCTGAATGCAGAACTTGAATATTTTGGTCTATTTTTTCTGTCTTAATCTTCTGATCATTTCGTAGCTCTGCAGTGTGGAAAAACAGTCTATTTACTAAACTGCTGCTGAAACATGAGTAGTTCTGGAAACAATTACAAGAAATTATACAACATGACACACATGGTGGATTTCTGACGTTGCAGCAATCTTTGTGCAAAAAACATGGCATGCTTGTATAGAATAATTATTTAAAAAAACGAGCAGTAATTCTTCCTCAAACTATGTTAGGGTGATATATATGACAAGCAAATACCTCGCATTCACTGTACAACTGGCAGCCTACCAGATCGCACATACCAGATAGATTAGAAAACTCAAATGATAACTTTAAGTACCTGATCAAACAACACTTTATACCATTCATACAGAACTAGGAAGTGAGATCATAGAATCTCTCCTCGGATCACCAGAAACAAAACAATTTTAGATGTTAATGAGAGTTGGAAGTTGCAAATTGAGGCAAAATTTGACAGGCTTTAAAATAAGCGCGAGAACAGATTGATGAGAAGCAAAATATCAATGCCCCTGCATTATTGCCTGAGGCAAACCATAACAAGAAATTTGACAGTACATATAACTTAAGTCACTATGTTTTTATATATCCGGATCAGAAGATTACACTCCCTCAACATGAAGTCGAAAAGAAAAGGTTCCAAAAAATGAAGAACAAAAAACTCAAGACACTACAATAGAGTAAGTTGGTCGCAACATCAATCATCAACCTCTTCCCTGATTTCCCTTACAAGTTCTTCCTTGTACTCATCAAATGAACCAGGGAACTTTTCCACAGTTCCATTCTCAACTACCCAAATTTCACTTCTTTCTTCATCGTCACAAACCCTTGATATGAGCCTTGAGTCGTGACTAACTAAAACAACTCCACCTGTGAATTCATCAAGTGCATCTGCCAAAGCATCAATACTCTGCATATCCAAATGGTTTGTCGGCTCATCCAATAGCAAGATGTGAGGCTTCGACATGGAAATGGATGTAAATACAACTCTAGCCTTTTGTCCCCCAGACAACTTTAGAATGGGGGTAAGATGGTTATGGCTGGGAAGTCCGAATTTTCCTAGCTTTGCACGAACAGCTTCTTGCTTACTAGGTCCCTCCTGATCTGGGTGAAGACGGAGCAGGTACTGGACTGGTGTTTCATCCATTGTGAGAAGATCAACAAAATGTTGCGAGTACCTTCCAATCCTCAACTTTTGACTCCTGCGGACTTCACCTTCTGTAGGAACTAAATCACCTGCCAAGAGGTTAAGCAAGGTCGATTTTCCTGCTCCATTGGGCCCAACAATAGCAACTCGAGTCCCCATATCAATTCCAACATCAACATCAGCGAGCCTAAAGTCTGGTCGAATAGGGTAGCTGAAGCTGACCTCAATTAGCTGAAGAAGCGGAGGCGTCAGTTCAGTAGGCTCAGGGAAGTGGAACTCCACGGTGTAGTCCCTCCACTTCTGAGGTGCTTCAGGTGGAGTTTCATCTTCATCAACCCTATCCTTGCCCTTCTTCTTTGATTCTTTGGCAGCTACAAATTTGGCTCGGTCTTTTACCTTCTCCTGTTGTGCTCGATTTCCAGATCTTTTGGCAGCTTTTAACTGCTTATCATAAATCTCAAACTTCTTGTTCATCTCTTTGCGACGTTGTTCATATCCACTTTCAAAACCATCAAAGTTACCCCGATAGAAGTGCAGTTTCAAGTCATGGAGATGAATAATCTCGTTGCAAACAGTGTTCAGAAAGTCTCGATCATGTGAAACAACCACCAGAGTTTTCTTCCATCTGCACAGGTACTCCTCTAACCATAGTACAGCCCGAAGGTCAAGATGATTAGTAGGTTCATCCAACAGCAATAGAGTAGGCTGAACAAAAAGAGCCCGTGCTAGAGAAATTCTCATCCTCCAACCACCACTAAAAGACCGGGTAGCACGACCCTGCATTTCCTTGGTGAAACCAAGTCCAGCAAGAATTTTCGATGCTTGTGCCTCAGCAGCATCTGATCCCATCAGCTGCAACCTTTCGTACAGTTCAGATAGTTTTTCTCCAACATCATCATTCCCATCAGCATCATCTTCATTCTCACCAACAGATGCAGCAGCATTCTGTAAAGATGCAGCCTCTTCTCGGAGCTTGATGAGTTCCTCGTTAGCTGAAACAACAGCTTCAAGGGCTGTCCTATCATCGCCAACTATCTCTTGTTCAACCAAAAGTACATCAATGTTTTTGGGTACAGGAATCTTCCTCCAAGCAAGGAGCTTTAGTAGAGTGGACTTGCCCATCCCATTGGGACCAACTAAACCATATCTCTTCCCATGAGATATCTTTACTGATGTGTTCTTTAAAAGTTCTTTGCCACGAGCTGCTACAGAGAAATTCTCTATAGTTATATCCTTGACATTTGCATCAGCATCATCTTGACCTTCAAGAACAGACGCCCTGCTACCGATAACAACAGTAAAAGCATCATGATCATCCTTAAGAGCCACTTTTTTTGCCACCTCAGCTGCCTGAAAAGCAAGCACATCCTTCTTTTCGCGTTTCTTCAGCTCTTTATGACTTATGGAGGTATCAAGTGGACTTGTTTCATTCCTTCTATGCCTTCTCAGTTCTTCCTCTTCTTCAGGGAGATGCTCATCTTCCTCGTCATCGGAAGGAGGAAGATCAATACCATCAGTGTAAGCTGACGCTTTTGGAGCTGCTTTAGGCTTAGCCTTACTAGCACCAGTGCCTGAAGATCCTTTGCTGGGCTTCTCAGGTTTCTGGTCCATGCTGGCAAGCATGGCAGAGACAGAAAGCTTATCCTTTTTCCCTTCTTTGGAGCCATCTTTGCTGCTTCCCTTAGCCTTCCCACTTACACCAGCCTCATCTGTTTTTTTCTTCCCCATTGTATTTACAATCTGTTGTAACCAAAGAGAGCAATTAGAAAATGTGAACAAATAGATAGTCAGCTCAGCCAACTGACCGAGAAACAACACATCCAGAATAGTAATGAAGAGGCTTCGCACAAAAGACACTACTTTTAGTGCTCTTTCTATCGATTGATTAGAAATGCTTACATTCAATTTTTTATTAAACATTAGTTCCATCGCATAGCTCAGCTCAGATAACGGGAATCAACAATTATCTTTATTTAAAAAACCAATCTGTTGGCTTATCCTGTTCTATCTTTGCGAACTCATAGAATTCTTTATTCAGCAGCTAAAAATACCAATATTATTATAAATATCTCATCTTCTGTAACTTTCCAACAAAAAAAAAGCAGAGAGCAATATTTATACTCGTACTTCGGGAAAAATAAAACTCATTTAGTAGCGTTATTCATGAGTAGTTTTTAACTTGTCGGGATAGAATCTGACAGTTCAACAAAAACGATCAGTAACACTGAAACACAGATTAAAATCACTGAAACCCTAATTTACAAAGTGGAATTAATAAGATTCAATTTTAAAAAATTAAAAATCGAAAAGAGGATGTAGACATAACAGAGAAGAAGAAACTTACGAATTCGAATTCGCAGGATAAGGGGATATCTCCGCCGAGGAGTTCGCCGGAGATCCAAACAAAGGTCGCAGACGTTAGAGAGAGTGGTGAAAGATTAACAAAATCCTAAATAACAAGGAATTAATCGGTTAATTTTTTTAAAACAGATTCCTAAACTTAAAAGGAGTTCAAAGTGCTGAAAGTTTCATATAGTACTATTTGTTTCCCGTGTTACGAACCAAGAAATTAAAAACCCTTAAACCTAAAAGGAATTAAAAGTACTCAAAAGTCTCACCTAAATTACATAAGTTTTTTAAACAATCAATTGGTTAAAAACCACTTCACGAAAGCTGTGATTTCCCTTTGTTATTATTTTGCTTTTGCAAATTTATTATATGATATAGTTCAAATAAGAAAGGATTCAATATATAAAATATAGTTCATTTTAAATTCTTAAATATTAAGAAAATAATTAAATAATTATTCACATTCCTAAATATTAAAAAATAATAAAAATGACTATTTTGTCTAGTATGAAATTTATTTCTAAATAGTTGTCACGACCCAAACCAAAGAGTCGCGACGGGCACCCGGTGCGTAACTCAACCGAGTACTAACGTAATGTATCATTTTATCATACTATCATGGGTAAATGCCAGAAAGGTCGTCATAAGATAACCAAAACAAAACATTAGAGAATACTCGACATAGGGTGACCCAACATGGTACACAAACTTATACATATGACATACGGGCCTATAAGACTGAAATGAACATTTGTACACTCAAAGCATAGGCCGACAAGGCCATACAATCATCAATATACATGACATATCTCTACAAGCCTCTAAGAGTACATAAACATCATAAATGCCAGGATAGGGCCCCACCATACCAATCAATACATGTCCAAATCATACTGACCAAATAGGCAACTCCGGAGCAAGTGGAATGCATCAACACCTTCCGCTGAGCTGATAGCTTACTAAGAGGATTGTCAACCTATCTATCGGGACCTGCGGGCATGAAACACAGCGTCCCCGGGCAAAACGAACGTCAGTAAGAATAAAGTACCGAGTATGCAAGGCAAAAAAGTATAAATAAGAACAATAATATAAAGAGAGATACAGGAGATACAACCTGTAGCATCTGAGTACCTCTGAGGGCTACTGACATGAAATGCCTGATACATATATATACATAAACTTTTAAAACATACGCCTCTGTGTGTATCATCATCATCGTATCGTACCCGTCCATAACCAGGAGTGGAGCTACAATAGTGAGTGCGGTTCGGGCGAACTCAGTGACTTTTCCTGAACCCTGGATTTGTGTTGAAAACTTTAGTGTTCCTATATAAATTTAATATGCCGAACCCATTAACAAAATAGCTCTGGTTTCAGCGGTCAAGGTTCTGGGTTTGGAGCCGAAGGATGCGGGTTCGATTCTCCTTGAAAGTAACTTAGGCCTCATTTGTTTGCACCTAATGGAGGTCTGAATCTTTAATCATTTAGATCTCAGACATTAAGTGGGTTTGATTTAAAAGTCTGAATCTTAAACATTCAGATCTTAATCATTAAGCATATTTGTTTTCTTTACTTCACTACCACTTAACGGGTCTGAAAAAGTCTGTATGATTAAGACCTATAACCAAGACTTAATTTTATTAAGATGCTATCATGCACAACCATTATTACTAACTATTGCCACCATATATCATTAACAACTACCACCACCACCACCATGCTCAACCATAGCCGTCGACACTACCACCACCCACCACCCTACCACCATCATCCTCAACCATAACCACATACTCGCTCACCTCGACTACCACAACTAACCACCTACTCACCATCAATAACCATAGCCGGCACCATGCACCATTATAAACTACCACCACCCATCATCACCTTCCTCAATCACTACTACAACCACCTCCACCCCCAGCATTTATTAACTACCACCACCCACCGACATCCTCAATCATAATCGCTATCGCTACAAATCACCACTAGCCACTACCCAAAACTACCACCATCAACGAAAACACCAGCAACCACCGCCTCTAATCGGCACTCACATGCACTTCCGTTAGCCATCACCACCCCCGATTACCATATTAATATATAAATACACACACACACACACCAACAACCACTGTATATATATATATATATATATATATATATATATATATATATATATATATATATATATAGAGAGAGAGAGAGAGAGAGAGAGAGAGAGAGAATATTAGTTTAATTAGTATTTTATTTTAATTTTACGTTTATCAATTTTTAAATAAAAATAAATTTTAAATATTTAGATGTTAAAAAACAAACAATCTTAATTATTTGATATTCAGATTTTAACACACATCTTGATATTCAGATGTGTATTCAGATTCAGATATCTTAATCTTAATACACATCTTGATATTCAGATATGTGTTCAAATTCAGAAGTCTTAATCTTAAAAAAAATGAGGCCTTAACGTTTTTACAAATTTTTCTTTTAAAAAAAGAAAAACCACGAACTTAATTAAGACATACAAGACTTCAAAGTCCAAAACGAAGAAGCTCGTCAAGACTTAGTAACAAAGAAGCCCATTAGGACTTAGTACCTTATTTTATTTGTAAGAAATTAAAACATAAATCAAATTGAACAAAAAAATTGCTACTCTAAATAAAAAAAGACATCACGCTAGGGTTCTGCCAAATCAAAAATCGAAAGAAATTGTCCATCCAACTCTACTCCCATCTGGTGAGTGGTAACCTCTGTTATATTATTTCTTCTTCTTTTCTGTTCTTTTTTGTCATTGTTTCCCTCTTATATTTCACATATTTGTGCTAACAATTTATACAAAAATTTGATTTTTAATCTTTGATTTTAGGGTTGTCCCACATTTTTACCTTTATTCTCTTTGTCAATTTGTACTTTTGTGCTTTCCAAAATTTCAAAAGTCGAGTTCCCAACAAGGTGTGTGGTCCTACTTTCTTATTTTTAGTTTTTTTAATTACTTTCTTAGTGAGACCTGTCGCACCTCCTTTTTACCGCACCCGCGGGGGCGCGTGGGGAGTTTTCTCCAATTAAAGGACAGTCGAAACGGGATTTGTTTATTTGTTTCAGAGTCGCCACCTGGGAGTTTTAAGGCGTCCCAAGTCACCAATTTTAATCCCTGAATCGAGGAGAATATGACTCTGTTTATTATTCTGCGAACCAGAAATCCTGAGTAAGGAATTCTGTTAATCCGAAAGAAGGTGTTAGGCATTTCCGAATTCCGTGGTTCTAGCACGGTCGCTTAACTGTTTTTATTATTGGCTTAATTATCTTGATTTTATTAAATACATTTTTTGTTACATGATTTTTCTACCACTTTTACTTATTGTAATTAAGGACCCTTCCTTGAATCGAATTACGCGTACGTATATTCGTGTTATAAAAATGCGGATTTGTGTCACGCGTACGTGTACACAATAACTTTTGATAATATATTTATTAAGCAATCATTTTTCAAGATTGTGTTGAATCAAAAATATTTGTTTTTCTTAAATATTGAACCGCACATCGCGGGTTTTTATGAAATTAATTTAACGCCTTTGAAAAATCCTTTTATTAAATATTCGCTCGAAATTGCGCGTACGCATAATCCGAATTTTGCTTTTAAAAATATAATCAGGGTACGCGAACGTATCCCTAATTGCGCGAAATATTTGCAATGATATTAGGGATTTTTCCACAAATTGTTTGTTGTATCTACACATTTTATATGAAAATACTGAGAAATTCATATTCAAGGGGTGTCTTTAAATTCTTTTTTTTAAAAAAAAATTCACAATTTTTAAATATTGCCCGTTGACTATAATTTCCGAGTATTAATTATGTTCATCCCCAGACTATTCAAACTCTCAGTGAAAGGATAAAAATATGATTAATACTATTTTTGACAATTATAAAACACGTATATGCCAAAAAATTAATTGTATATAAAACTGAAATTGAATTATAAAGGAAAGAATATTTTCAAGAACTTTTATTATTATTAATTTAGTGCAAATTCTATTTCTACTTACCATTGATTTAAAGTGTTGCAATTTGTGCATATACATCTCAACTTATTCTCATATACTCGTTTTAATCTTAATAGACGAAATTAATTTAATTAATTAGGCCTATGATTGAGTTAGGATAGATATAGATATAATCAAACCAATTTGATTCTCAATCTATGTGAATTATTACTAACTATTAACTTTCACATTGTATAAGTTCCTAAGCCCTTTATTATTAAGAAAGAGAACAAGTCTAGTTGACTTAATAAAATGATATTGCATACAATATTACTTACCATATTTGACATCGTTAACATAACGGATTATACTAACGCGTCTTTCAACTATAAATTATGAACACAACCAATGTTATGCCAAAAGATAGCAAATTGCAACCAATCATCATCTAGCTTTAAATAACTAATTAACTAACAAAATAAACTAATAGCATATTTTCTTTGATAATTTCATATTATGCTATACATATCTAACAATACCATAAAATGTAAATAAAAGCCAACTTTCTGCCATGCTTCGTATTTACACAACTCAAAGATAACTAAACTAATGAAATTTCAACATGGATAACATTATTACAAAGTTTTTATATGAATTTAAGAATAAGACAATTAACTTGTAGCCGTCAAGTAGAACTCACTACTGTTTATCCAACATGAAACCAAAGCTGAAATTTAAATGTTTAAACTTAAACGATAGAAGGCAACATTTCAATTTGAAATTCATTTATTTGTCATGTTGAATCTCTTTTCAACATAGAATTTAAGAGATATGTACCTGAAAACGAAGGTAGAAAGAGTAAATTTTAGTAGTTGCAACAGTAACAAAGTCAGCAGAATAGCAGTATTTAGCAAGTCTGAACCAAACTTGTTAACCCAGATGAACAGTGACAGTAACTTTAGGAAAATTTCAGATTCAGACTGAATAGTATCAACAAAAACAAACAACGGACAGATTCTAGAAGGATAACATTTTTTCAGATTTTCAGTTTCTTCCTATTTCGGATTCCTATTTCTGATTTTTCTGTTTCTGTTCTCTTCAATCTCACACTCTCTTTTTCTTCTTAGAATCTCCTGTTAAAATCTGATTTCTTTTTCTTTTCAAATCAAATTTTTCTCTTCCTATTTTTCTGTCTTTCCAAAACTCTCTCTAAGCTCTCAAAAACTCTGTCTGAAATTTTTTTTCTTTCAAAATCTGTTCTCCAGTCCCTCAAGTCAGTCCCCATTCCCCCTTCTTATACAGGTCTGCTTGGACCCCCTTTTATCTTTTAAAAACAGAAAAAATTCCATTAAAATCTGCCTTTACTACTTTAAATCCCATCAAGTTAACTTTTTCCTGATTTCTAGCAGCCCATTATCCCTTGTTCCCCATTAGTATCATTAACTAATAGCCATTAACATACCACTTTCAGCCCTCTATTATATCATATTACCTCACTGTTTCATTACCAGTAGTACCCCTGAAAACCTACTGTTATTACTGAAAAATCAGAACCCACTGTAAAACAGATTCTATAATCTGTATAAACTTAATTATCCTTCTGATTTACAGCTATAACCAATCCTATGATTTTGAGACAGTATATCACATTTCTAATAACTGATTGACAAGAACTGAATTTAAACAGGGGATTCTCAACTGAACACTGAATAAAACACCCTTAACATTACACAGAACATGCAGGATTATTTCAACTGAAATTCAAAACTGAACTAAAAGCAAACAAATACAGGAGCATTGTCAATATACTGACAATGCCCTGTTCAGAAAACAATATATACATACCATTGACAAACTTTCTGAATTATTAAAAGAGAATCAATTAATTGGGAAGAACTAATTGACTGAGTTCAATGACAATAAACAATTCCAAACGGATAAACAGGGTATTACAAACAGCATTAATGGCAATAAGAATTTACAAAACAACTAATCGACGAACTTAATCGAGTCGATTACACATATTATGACCATTCGTAAACAACAGAAACAATAGTATGATTTTGATTCAATAGACGAGTATGAGGCAGTAGAACAACAAAAGATGGGAAAATTACACAGACTCATGAAACAAACATAAAATACACGTAGAATATACAAAATAAATAGAAAAAATACCTCTGAATCTTCAAATTTATTCGGACACAGACTCAACTTGAATTCAGACATTTTTGAGGCTGAACAGACTTTATTCAAAGTATTCTCAGTTGAGAATACCTCGATTAAAGTCTCTTAGACCTCAACCCTTCACTCGAATCGGAAAAATTCCAAAATTGGAAATTTTTTAGGGTTTCAGGTTCTTGGATTTTAAATCCGAACATTTCCGGGCAGATTCGAAGGGAACCAAACATGATACAAGGGTGAGGGTAGCCTAGGGGTCATTTGGTGTCAACTTAAAATAAATCTGAGTTTGTTCCTGTTTGGTCCGAATCTTCAAAAGAAGATTCGAGAAGTTCGGAACTGATTCGAGTCAAACAAACAATAGATCCATACTTAGGGTGGTTAGGGGAAGTTATGGTGTCGATTTGGGGTTGTTAGGTTTAGATCTAAGTTTGGCTCGAATCTTCAAATGAAGATTCGAGAACCTTCAGGAAGATTCGAGCCAAGAGGCTAACATATTCGGATAGAGGGTGTTCAGGGGGTTCTAGGGTGTTATTTTGGTGACCGGCGGCGTTGATGCCGCCGGGTTTCAGGCGGTGGGGAGTAAGGGCGGCTAGGGTTAGGGGGGTATGAGGAAGGTGACGATGAACAGTGGAGAGGGGGGTTAGTTAGGGGGGCCGGGGTGAGGATTATGGGCTTATATAGGGACGGGGTGGGTTAATGCTGACCGTTAGATCTAATAGGATGAGTGGTCAGGATTTATTTACTTAACCAAACGACACCGTTTGGCTTAAGTTTGGGGGAACGGGTTGGACCGGGTGTTGGATCGGGTAAGGATTGTGGGTTAGGGTGATGAGATCTCATCCGTTGATTGGATTTGATCGAACGGTCCATGATGAACCACGACTAAACGCTGTCGTTTTGATTCTTTTTGGACTGGACCGGACCTGGGCTAAAGGGGGTAATTTGGTTTGGGCCTGGATTTAAATCCAGGTCCGATTATTATTATTATTATTTTTTAATTTCTTTTTCAACTATTTTATTTTTCTAATTTAAATTTCTAATTTTAATTGTAAAACAATTTTAACTTCAAAAATATTAATTACTCTATAACAATTATTTAACACATAGACAAGACATCAATCACACAGTGGAATATTTAAAATAGAACTATTGCATATTTTTTGTAATTTTATTTAAATTATCTTTTAAAAGCGTAATTAAATCCTATATGCATGCAATATGTATTTTATTTTAATTTTCATTTTATTATAACAAAGTAAACATTTATGGACATAACACAAATATTTAACAACATGCAAATTCAAGAATTACACAGTAAAAGAAATTTATTTGATTTTTTGATTTATTTTGGAGTAGTTTTCGTAAAGGCAAAAATCATGTGCTCACAGCTGCCCCTCTTTGTGCGGAAACTCGAAGAGTTTTCGTGCAAAGATAAAGTGAGCGGATACGAGCGATTTTTTGCCCGTTCGAATACTCCGTGGGAAGCATTTTTAGAAAGATTTGACCGAACCTCTGCTTCAAAGGTTTCCTACATATCCTTGGCTATAAAGGAATCAGGTCAATGTAGTTCGGGAAGTTTTTGGTAGCTGGGACTACCATGGGACTGTGATGTTACTGCTGCTTCGTGCTGTTTTTACTGCTTGCTGACCTCCTTATTACACCTTACTTCAAAGGTAATACAAAAATTAAACTAGATTATGGTACAGGAATTATAAAAATCTTATCTAGATCATGCCCTTGCGTTTCTTGTTGTCTTGATATCTTGGTGACTCTTGGGCACTTGGCTTATTCCGTATTCCTTTTGGAACTCTTGTTGTTTCTTGCTGGGGATTCTGTTGGACTCCTCTGCTTTATTGATTCTAAGTGTGCTCCTTTTTCATATGAGCGGGCTTTTGATTTCAATACTTCAATTTTATTCCCTCGTTCTTCAGGTGGGTGCCTTGACTGCTTCTTTTCTTTCTTCATCCTCATTCTCCAGGTGGACACCTGACTTCTTCTTTTCTTCATCCTCATTCTCCAGGTGGACGCCTGATTTCTTCTTTTCTTCATCCTCATTCTCCAGGTGGACGCCTGACTTCTTTTTCTCATCCTTATTCTCCAGGTGGACGCCTGACTTCTTCTTTTTCTCATCCTCATTCTCCAGGCGGACGCCTGACTTCTTTAATTCTCATCCTCATTCTCCAGGTGGACGCCTGACTTCTTCTTATTCATCCTCATTCTCCAGGTGGACGCCTGACTTCTTTAATTCTCATCCTTATTCTCCAGGTGGACGCCTGATTTCTTCTTTTCTTCATCCTCATTCTCCAGGTGGACGCCTGACTTCTTTTTCTCATCCTCATTCTCCAGGTGGACGCCTGACTTCTTCTTTTTCTCATCCTCATTCTCCAGGTGGACGCCTGACTTCTTTAATTCTCATCTTCATTCTCCAGGTGGATGCCTGACTTCTTCTTTTTCTCATCCTCATTCTCCAGGTGGACGCCTGACTTCTTTAATTCTCATCCTCATTCTCCAGGTGGACGCCTGATTTCTTTGTTTCTCATCCTCATTCTCCAGGTGGACGCCTGACTTCTTCTTTTTCTCATCCTCATTCTCCAGGTGGACGCCTGACTTCTTTAATTCTCATCCTTATTCTCCAGGTGGACGCCTGATTTCTTCTTTTCTTCATCCTCATTCTCCAGATGGACGCCTGACTTCTTTTTCTCATCCTCATTCTCCAGGTGGACGCCTGATTTCTTCTTTTTCTCATCCTCATTCTCCAGGTGGACGCCTGACTTCTTCTTTTTCTCATCCTCATTCTCCAGGTGGACGCCTGACTTCTTTAATTCTCATCCTTATTATCCAGTGGACGCCTGATTTCTTCTTTTCTTCATCCTCATTCTCCAGGTGGACGCCTGACTTCTTTTTCTCATCCTCATTCTCCAGGTGGACGCCTGACTTCTTCTTTTTCTCATCCTCATTCTCCAGGTGGACGCCTGACTTCTTCTTTTTCTCATCCTCATTCTCCAGGTGGACGCCTGACTTCTTTAATTCTCATCCTTATTCTCCAGGTGGACGCCTGATTTCTTCTTTTCTTCATCCTCATTCTCTAGGTGGACGCCTGACTTCTTTTTCTCATCCTCATTCTCCAAGTGGACGCCTGACTTCTTCTTTTTCTCATCCTCATTCTCCAGGTGGACGCCTGACTTCTTCTTTTTCTCATCCTCATTCTCCAGGTGGACGCCTGACTTCTTCAATTCTCATCCTCATTCTTCAGGTGGACGCCTGACTTCTTCTTCTTCTCACCCTCATTCTCCAGGTGGACGCCTGACTTCTTTAATTCTCTATCGGGTATTTCCTGACACAAATATTATACTTGCCCCTGTTTTAAATCAAAGAAAACTTCGTTAATTTAAAGTAGGGTGGTTTGCTGTGGTATTCTTGCAGATGGTGATGCTTCTCTTCGTCTCTCTTTATTGCCTTGGAATGGTTGAAAAGACTGTTTTGTCTTTGTAATTGATCCTTGACTATAGGATTCCCCTCTGTATGTTTTCCTTCAAAACCTTTTAACTGTAATCATATGCCCCTTCTGACTTTGCTGATCCACTTTTGATTTCACCTTTCTTACACCCATATTTTATCTCCCACCTTTCGTGGCTGTATTTTGTAACCTTGAATCTTGGTAGTATACCTTGACATTTCTTCTTATTTTTTTGGAATAAAACTTATCTCAAAGCTTGGAGAAAGTAAGATTATTAGTAGCGAAATATGCTGATTTCGACAATTATAGAAAGAAAAATCCAATTTTTGGATGACTGTTGGAAAAAGAATAAAGGACTTATCTGATTGGAATTACTGGCACCAATGATCAGGGTATGCATTTCGGATTAATCAACCCAGTCTTTTAATCAATCTCCTCTCAATTGTCTCAAGGAGTTTTCATCGATAAATTTTCCTCATTTTTCACTTCTTCACTTCCTTTTCGCCTTATGGTGCCTACGAAGGTTTTCACCAATAAGACTCTCTCATTTTACTTTTCTCTCAACTTCCGTCGCCTTATGGTGCCCGTGTGGGTTTTCACCTATAAGACTCTCTCATTTTTACTTTCTTTTCTTGTTTGTACCAGAGTGTTATGAACCATCTTCATTTGCTTGTCTCAGCATTTTTCTAAGATTGATCGAAAGGTCTTTTTGGTATGGGGTTAGAAATGGAAAAGGTATTAAAAGCTAAATAGCTTTGGTATGGGTTTAAAATTACAACTCTTGGAATCTTTTCTTATTTCCAATACAATTCCTGCCCCAGTTTCTTGATTGGGGTCTCTTAATGTTTCTTTTCGTGCACATTGTGTATGTTGTGCACCCTATGACCGAGCCGTGAGGTGCCTACGTATCCTTCTTTGAGGAATCAGGTCAAACGTAGTTCACTAATAATAGTGATTTTTTTATTTTTTATTTTTTTATTTTTTATTTTTTTATTTTTTTATTTTTTTTTGCATCCAAGAGAGGGTAGGAAAGAAACAAGTATGACTCAAAGGGAAAGCAAATGGTATAGTGTTTGGATAGCAGAATAAATTGCATTTGTCATTTCAATCTTCGAAATAGTGCTAAATACAAACATTCAAAAAGTTATGCATAATATCTCTTTACCGCGTCAGAATTGATCGCCATATCTATGCATTTGCCTTCAATATCTGTTAAACATAGTGCACCATTCGATAATACTCTGGTCACAATGAATGGTCCTTGCCAATTCGGGGCAAATTTGCCTTTTGCTTCAACCTGATGTGGAAGAATACGTTTCAGCACATGCTGACCTACTTCAAACTTCCGGGGACGCACCTTTTTGTTGTATGCTCTTTCTATTCTTCTTTGATATAATTGACCATGGCATACTGCGGTCAATCGTTTTTCATCAATCAAGTTTAACTGTTCTAGACGGGTTTTGACCCATTCATCATCATCAATCTTTGCTTCGGCGATGATCCGAAGGGAAGGAATCTCAACTTCTGCAGGAATTACTGCTTCAGTGCCGTATACCAACAAATAAGGAGTTGCTCCTACTGAAGTGCGAACAGTAGTGCGGTATCCCAATAATGCAAATGGTAATTTTTCATGCCATTGTTTTGATCCTTCTATCATTTTCCGAAGTATCTTCTTTATGTTTTTGTTGGCTGCTTCTACTGCTCCATTCGCCTTGGGCCGATATGGGGTAGAGTTGCGATGTGTAATCTTAAACTGTTGACATACTTCCTTCATTAAGTTGCTGTTAAGATTAGCACCGTTATCTGTGATGATCACCTTTGGGATTCCGAATCGACATATGATATTTGAGTGGACAAAATCGACCACAGCTTTCTTGGTCACTGATTTGAATGTCTTGGCCTCAACCCATTTGGTAAAATAATCAATAGCTACCAGAATGAATCTGTGTCCATTGGATGCTGCCGGCTCAATTGGTCCAATCACATCCATGCCCCAGGCAACGAAGGGCCATGGTGCCGACATTGTGTGCAACTCGGATGGTGGAGAATGAATCAAATCTCCGTGTATTTGGCATTGATGACACTTGCGCACAAAACTGATACAATCTCGCTCCATGGTAAGCCAATAGTAACCAGCTCGGAGGATTTTCTTTGCCAACACATATCCACTCATGTGGGGTCCGCAAACTCCTGAATGTACTTCAGACATGACAGCTGTAGCTTGTCTGGCATCTATGCATCTTAATAATCCAAGATCTGGTGTTCTTTTATACAAAACTCCTCCGCTTAAGAAGAATCCATTTGCCAATCGCCTAATGGTCCTCTTTTGATCTCCTGTGGCTTGTGCGGGATATATCCCCATCCTGATATACTCCTTGATATCGTGGAACCATGGTTCACCATCAAATTCTTCTTCAACCATATTGCAATAAGCGTGCTGATCGTGGACTTGAATATGTATTGGATCTACATAAGCTTTGTCCGGATGGTGCAACATTGATGCTAGGGTAGCCAATGCATCGGCAACCTCATTATGGATTCTTGGAATATGTTGGAATTCCACTGATTGAAACCGCTGACAAAGATCATGTAGACATTGTCGGTATGGGATGAGCTTCAAGTCTCGGGTTTCCCATTCTCCTTGAATTTGATGTACCAAAAGATCCGAATCTCCCATGACTAAGATTTCTCGGATACCCATGTCTGCAGCTAGCCTTAACCCCAAAATGCAAGCTTCATATTCAGCCATATTATTGGTGCAATAAAATCGCAATTGAGCCGTAACAGGATAGTGATGCCCTGTTTCAGAAATGATTACAGCTCCTATTCCGACTCCTTTCATGTTAGCGGCTCCATCAAAGAAAAGTTTCCAGCCAGGTTTTTCAATTTGCTCCACCTCGTCGATAAGCATTGTTTCTTCGTCAGGAAAATAAGTCTTCAACGGCTCATATTCCTCATCGACCGGGTTTTCGGCTAAATGATCGGCCAGTGCTTGAGCCTTCATTGCAGTTCGAGTCACATAGATGATGTCGAATTCTGTGAGCAATATCTGCCACTTTGCAAGTCTTCCCGTTGGCATAGGCTTTTGAAAAATGTATTTCAATGGATCCAACCGAGAAATGAGGTAAGTAGTGTAGGATGACAAATAGTGTTTCAATTTTTGAGCTACCCATGTTAGGGCGCAACATGTCTTTTCCAGATGAGTATACTTAACCTCATAAGCTGTGAACTTCTTGCTAAGGTAGTAGATGGCCTGTTCTTTTCTGCCAGTGAGGTCATGTTGCCCCAATACGCAACCAAATGAATTTTCCAAAACCGTTAAGTAAAGAATCAAAGGTCTTCCTGGCTCTGGCGGGACCAACACGGGTGGGTTCGACAAGTACCCTTTTATTTTATCGAACGCTTCTTGACACTCATCGGTCCATTTGATCGCAGCATCCTTTTTTAACAATTTGAAAATTGGCTCACAGGTTGTTGTGAGCTGAGCAATAAACCTGCTGATGTAATTTAACCTTCCCAACAAACTCATTACTTCAGTTTTGTTCCTGGGAGGTGGCAATTCTTGGATGGCTTTAATTTTTGATGGGTCTAGCTCGATGCCTCGTCGACTGACTATGAATCCCAGCAACTTTCCGGATGGAACTCCAAATGCGCATTTGGCAGGGTTAAGCTTGAGGTTGTACCTGCGAAGTCTTAAGAAGAACTTCCTCAAATCCCCAACGTGGTCGGCCTGATGCTTTGATTTTATGATCACATCGTCCACGTATACCTCAATTTCCTTGTGTATCATATCATGAAACACTGTGGTCATTGCTCTCATATAGGTTGCTCCGGCGTTCTTTAAACCGAATGGCATTACCCGGTAGCAATAAGTTCCCCATGGTGTGATGAATGCCGTCTTTTCTGCATCTTCTTCATCCATTAGAATTTGATGATACCCGGCATAACAATCCACGAAAGACCCTATATCATGCTTGGCACAATTGTCGATCAAAATATGGATATTGGGTAATGGGAAATTATCCTTTGGACTTGCTTTGTTGAGATTGCGATAGTCGACGCATACTCTAATTTTGCCGTCTTTCTTTGGTACAGGAACGATATTAGCCAACCAAACAGGATATCGAGTGACTCGAATGACCTTTGCTTCCAATTGTTTGGTGATTTCTTCCTTAATTCTCACACTCATATCAGGCTTGAATTTTCTCAACCTCTGCTTGACAGGAGGCACCGTTGGATCGGTGGGCAATTTGTGGACCACTAAATCAGTGCTCAAGCCCGGCATATCGTCATACGACCATGCAAAAACATCTTTGAATTCTATGAGTGCTTTAATTAACTCCTCTCGGATCTTTGGTTCGAGATGGACACTTATTTTAGTTTCCCGGACATTACTCGTGTCCCCTATATTGACGTCCTCGGTATCACTCAAGTTAGGTTTGATTTTTTCCTCAAAGTGAATTAACTCTTTACTAATCTCTTCAAAAACCTCATCTTCATCATATTCTGATTCATAATCACAATATATTTCTTGAATTATTACTTCGGAACCAGATTGATTTTTAAGACTGGGCTGAGGATTCCTCATGCATGCCATATCACTAGAGCCAGCGTAAAAGGAACTGTACAGGAAAGAAGAAAAAGAAAAGAAAACTATCAGGAATGATAATAAAAAGGAAACTGCTTTTTATTGGATGATGAAAGATAACAAGGTTTGCACACTTCAAACAAACTGTAAGATAAGCTTTGGGATTACAACCCTGAAGTAACCCAAAACAAACTGAAAGAAAATCAAAATAAACTACCAAGACTCCTTTCGAATTGGGAGAGGAGTGGCTTTCCAATTATTGAGCTTTGTTTCTGGCCCAACGAATTGAACTTCTGCGTTGCTACACCCTTCTCCGCTTTCCAACATATTCACATCACTAAACAATTTCTCGAACCTTTCAATTAATTCCTCTTCAGGATTGACCCGGGATTTAGGAATTGTTGTTATCGGGCGATTTTTAGCACTGGTCTTGACAAAAGACTTTGACAGATGTGGTACTGGTTTTGGAAGAACCCATGCTCGGTGTTTCAACTTCCTGGCCCTTATCACGTCATTGGCGGTGGGTATGAACCCTAAACCGAATGTTCCCCAGTTCTCGGGGAGAGATACTGGTTGTACAATTCCTTGCAGAGATAAACCCAGACCTTTGCCGGGTATAAAGCCATTCTTTAACATTTCATAAGCTATCATGATTGATGCAGAGGATATCTTTGGATTCGGAAGGTATTTCCCTTCTGGAATTTTCTCTACCGACACCGTGTCGGACACTTGGTATACCCATGGTCCTTGGTCAATTTCTGTTCCCTCGACCGGTACAATGGTACTGTTGTGAGCATTTAAACTTTCTTCTCCATGCACGACTATTTCTTGATGGTCCCATTCAAACTTGACAGCCTGATGTAGTGTTGACGGGACTGCTTTAGCAGCATGGATCCATGGTCGACCCAACAACAAGTTGTAAGAAACAGTCATGTCCAACACTTGGAATTCCATTGTGAATTCAACTGGCCCTATAGTTAGTTCCAACACTATGTCGCCAAATGAATCTCTGCTTCCACCGTCAAATCCTCGTACGCAGATACTATTCTTTTGGATCCTCTCCTCTTTAATTTTTAATTTGTTTAAAGTGGAGAGAGGGCATATGTTTGCACTGGACCCATTGTCAACCAATACCCGGGTTACTACGGAGTTTTCACATTTCACGGTGAGGTAAAGAGCTCTGTTGTGCTCGGTACCTTCCACAGGTAATTCATCATCAGCAAATGTAATTCTGTTTGTCTCAAAGATTCTGTTGGCTATTTTTCCCAAATGATTTACAGAGATCTTTTCAGGAACATGAGCTTCATTCAGGATTTTCATCAACGCCAGACGGTGTTCCTCTGAATGGATCAGTAATGACAACAATGAAATTTGAGCGGGGGTCTTCTTTAATTGATCCACAACAGAATAATCATGGAGTTTCATTTTTCTTAAAAACTCCTCCGCCTCTTCTTCCGTCACAGCTCTCTTTGTTGGCATTGGATTGTTTTTAGTTTTTCTCAGCTCTTCGGGAGTAAAACATCTTCCCGAACGAGTCAAGCCTTGCACCTCACACACTTCTTCCTTGATTTCTTTGCCCTTGTACATTACGGTCATCCGTTCATAGTTCCATGGGATGGCTTTGTTGTTGATGACCGGCAGCTGGATTACAGGTGCAATAATAACCCGATCTGTACGGGCTCCTTCCACGAATACAATGGGTTTGTTAGCAACCCCTGGTACTATCACTTTCGGCCTTTCTTGTTTTGCGGCAACTTTGCTCGATGATCCCTCATCGACTATCATAGACGGTTCATCACCATTTTTGTTCTGCTTAGACACCGGCTTCTCCTCCATTAACTGCTTATCTGGCTTGGTTTCATGAGACTTGATCATCATGACAGTTTGTGACGGCTTCTTTGTCTCCCCATCAGCTTGTATGATTTCTATCATATTAGCCTCTTGATGGGCTGGCATTGGATTTCTATTGATATTTGGAGCTTCGGGGGTTTGAACCTCGATTTTATTAGTATCAATCAGCTCTTGTATTGCATTTTTCAAATGCCAACATTTCTCCGTATCATGGCCTGGTGCACCGGAGCAATATTCACAGCTAATGGTGTAATCCAGATTCTTTGGAGGAGGATTGGGTAGTTTGGATTGTATTGGTCTCAGCATGTCTAGCTGTCTCAGCCTGTGGAACAGACTAGTGTAAGACTCTCCCAATGGAGTGTAAGTTTTCTTTTTCTGTTCCCTTTCTCCCCTGAATGCTGGCCTAGGCCTGAAACCTGGTCCGGGATAGGCTCGTGGGTAAGTATTTGGTGTGACAGGAGCACGCCAATTGGTGTGAACAGGTGGCTGATTGTATGCTTGAGCATGGTTAATGGCAAAATGAGGCTCTGAAGGGTGATAGTAGTGTTGGGATGAATCATGGTGGTAAGCTGATTGGCGAGGTCGTTGTTGATTATAGTAAAGCGGTGAACCTCTGGGTCCCGGCCAAATTCCTGAATCAATTACGGCTGCTTCCTCCCTCTTCTTTCTTCCGATTCCTCCTACCCCGCCTTGAATAGCTTGAGTAGTTGCCTTAATTGCTGAATAGCTCATGATTTTATTTGTCTTGAGGCCTTCTTCCACCATACCTCCCATCTTCACTACCTCGTTGAATGATTTTCCAACCGCTGAAACCAAGTGGGCATAGTAAGTTGGTTCCAAGGCTTGGAGGAAGTAGTCTACCATTTCGCTCTCCTTCATAGGAGGATCCACTCTTGCTGCCTGTTCTCTCCACCGAAAACCATACTCTCTGAAACTTTCATTGTGTTTCTTCTCAAATTTGGTCAAAGATAATCGATCTGGGATGATTTCCAGATTGTATTGGAAATGGTATGCGAATGCCTGTGCCAGGTCATCCCAGGTGTACCATCTTCCATGGTCCTGGCGTGTATACCACTCCAAAGCTGATCCGCTTAGACTTTGACTGAAGTAAGCCATCAATAATTCATCCTTTCCCCCAGCTCCTCGCATCTTGCTACAGAAACCCCTTAAGTGGGCTACTGGGTCGCCGTGCCCGTTGTATAGGTCAAATTTGGGCATCTTGAAGCCAACTGGTAATTGTACATTGGGGAATAAGCATAAATCTTTGTATGCTACACTGACTTGCCCACCTAATCCCCGCATGTCTCGGAACGATTGTTCTAGACTTTTGACCTTCCTGAACATCTCTTCTTGTTCAGCATTTTTGGCTGGCTTGTCAATTTCGGTTGGGAGATCAAACCGAGGAGCAGTTGAATTGATTTCGGAGGCTTTGAAGGTGGGCTCCGGGGGGTAATATTGGTTGTCTTGGGCCTGAAATGTAGGCTCACTAGGAGATTTGTGAAATGTAGCAGGGGGAGGTGCTACGAAAACAGGAGTCATAGGTGGAGGAAGGTACGGAACTGGTTTTGGAGGTGGAGACTGTGGTGTCTGAGAGGTGGTGCCTCGGTAGTGCTGATAAATGGGGAAACTTGGGGATAATTCAGTGGTGATATTATCCTGAGTTTGGGTCATTGATGGAGCAGGGTTATTTGGGTAAGATGGGGGTAACTGTCCTGTAGACCAAGCTTGGTACATCTCAGCCATTTGCTGCTTGAGCTTAAACATCTCTTCTTTCATTTTCCCGACATCCATCTCTTCTATCTCCATACCTGTGTCAACATCTGGGATAGACATACTTTCGGGTATTGGTCCTTTTGATCTTGTGTGATAGTGATAATATGCCAGTATACTCTTTAGAGAAACTAACTGCTTGAATTCTGAAAATGAACAAACTTGTTAGTTTTGAGAGTTTAACATATATGTAATCACACGTTGAGATGCAATGTTCCTAGACAAATAATCCCTTTCTATTATGCATTTGCTCGGCTGCTTGTGTCGTCCCAGCTTTCTTGAAATTGAAAATTGTCATTTACTTTTATTTACTATATATATCTTTTATCGTGGTGGTCGAATCTTAGAGATTGCCTACGTATCATGCCTTATATGAATCAGACCTTGCGTAGTTCGGACTAAAGGCAATCACTTTTATTCATTACACAAAGATGGAATTACATTTGAAAACTTTAAGAAAATAGCTTGAAACACACACACTTAAATAAAAGATACAATTCATAACATCTCACAACATGCCCCACTTTCCACTTTTGTTGTCTAATATTGGATTATCTGCTCAATGTGGGGCTTGACCTGGATGGCCTCCCAGCGTACGATACATCCTTTCCAACTCCATTGCTAGATGACGAGCAAAAGTGGGCGCATGCTCTGTAAACCTTTCATAATCCATTCCTTGGCAGTTTACATAACTTTGAGATGTGAAGACTGCCAAGTCGTGGATTTGTGCCCTGAAACCTTGGAGACGTTGGTCTTGGTCTTGCAATTGCTGCTGACGAGTGGTGGCTATATCTCTGACACGGTTTTCACGATCTAGAGCTGATTCTAATAGAGCTCGGAGTCTGGCCTGCTCTAATCTTGCTTGCGATCTTTCCCTGTCGAGGTCTGCTTGTTGATATTCTCTGTTGCATCTTCTTGCCTCTTCTAGTTGTGCACGAAGCTGGTCTTCTGATCGCATCCAATAGTCTTTTTCCTTCTTGAATTGGGCCTTGTCTTTTTCGGATTGCCTATCTTGGCGTTCTTTGTTAGATCTGGCTTCTTCGTTTAATTGTTGGATCCTTTCTTTTGCTTTGCTCAATGCCCTTTCGTTTTCCGCAAGAATGGAATCATAATCTTGCATTTTTTCAAAGAGATTGGCGATGGTTTTTTGATCCTTCCAGCTCCTCTTTGGCGTTTCAGAAACTCTTTTCATTTTTTGGAATCGAGCATGAAGATTTTCATTCTCACAAGCTAGACTCTTTTTCTCGCCTTCGGCTTCTTGTTCTTGCAAATCTTTCTCCAAACTGAGGCTTCTTAGATTTTCTTTTAGGGCATGGATAGTTGCTTTGTACCCTTTTTCTTTTTCTCCCCAGATCAACCGCTCTTGGATTTTATCATTGAAGTTTTGAACATGGGGTCTTTTTGTTGGCCTTTTTAGCTCAGGTTCTGGTACATCATCCACGCGAGACCGTTTTTCGAACCACCTTGCATATCCAGGATTTATCTCACCCTTTGTAGCGTCTAGGACTTGAGTATCACTTTTCAAGTATCGGCACCCATTCCACATCTGCTGAAGTAGAGCTTCGGGAATAGTGGCTTCTGGGTGTAATTCGATTACTTGCATACTCAAATCTTCCTCATCAGGAACTATTTGATATCTCCCTAGTTGCCTTAGGACTCTTAGTGGTGCATATGGCTGAATGCTTCTCAATCCCAATAGTAGTAGATAACTATTTGAGGTTGACATATGTATTGCTTCCCTCATCGGGAGCCATCCCAGAGTCCATTCAATTTGATTTGCCGTTAAAGCCTTTAGATGAGATACCCATGCTTCTATCCCTTCTGGAGCTTGATAATTTTTTGTTCTTTCCTCATAGCTCTCGATGCAATTAGCTTTGTTTGACCCATACTGTATGATCTTGGGCTGTTGTTGGAGATGTTCAATCACCCACATTTGCAACAAAATTTTGCATCCTTCGAAGACTTTTGCTCCTGATTTGCATAAAGTCAAAGCCCGATAAATATCTGATAGAATGATGGGGACAAGGGTGTGATTTTCTTTAGTGGTGAGGATTTGCACAACTTTTGCGGTGCGAATATCAATTGTTCGCTCTTTATTTGGGAAGACCATGACTCCTAGAAAAGCCACCATGAAAGCAAATCGACGGTGCATCTGCCAAGTGTCTTTGTTTTGCTTATTAGTAAGGCCTTTCTCATGAATTTCGAACCCATCTGACTTTCCAAACCTGGAATACAAAAAGTTGAAGGAACAACATCCATTGATGACATTGCTTTTCCTGATTTGACTGCTGATGTTCAGAAGACCGAAGAATCGATGTACTGAAGGAGCCTTTGTGAATATCAAGCTTTGATTTCTTAAACTTCCGTCAAAACCAACATAGCCAGCTATCTCCTCTAATGTAGGAGTAAGCTCGAAGTCAGAGAAACGAAAAACATTGTGAACAGGATCCCAGAAAGTTACTAACGCCGTAATCAGATCATCACGAGGTTCAACTTTCATAATGTCCGTGAGATTTCCCAAATGCTTGACGACCCATTTTTGACCGTCTTCGCCTAAATCATACCACCACATTTGAAGCTGACATAGAAATTCTTCCGTACTTGTGGATGAGGGGCTTTGTGTGATGCTCATTTTGTATCTGAAATTTAATTTTGATAAAGTCAAAATTCATTTTGAAGATTTATACTAAAAAAATCATTCTCGAAAATTCCTTTTTCTTTTATTTATTAAATACCTTTATTTCAAAATTTAAAACTATATTTTTTCGATTTTTTTTAAAACAACCCATTTTATTCCTTTCTTCTTACCATGATTTTATTTAAGCTGGTCAACAAGCATGTTCGAGGCAAATGAATGCACAAGTAACAAGTAGGATGCATCATGATGGTCTTTTAATTTTGGGTTCACCTGTCCTAGACAGACCCAACCCCTGTGTTGAGTCTCCAAGGCCAAATGTGTATGATGCAAATAGACGTTCCTACTAGGGATCCGGTACATGGCTGAGTTATTCTAAGTGTAAAACCTTAGGTTGATTGTTCTAAACCTGGCTTACCCAAACGGACAGTTTGAGCCGAAGCGGGGGCAACGTACCGGGAGCACGAAAGTCTGCCCGGCCTAGTTACTTGTCCCAACTCCGTCTTATTTGGTATGACTTTAACAGAAAGGTGGGTCACGCGCACGTGTACACCATAAATTCAGAAGACTCAGAAAGAAGGGGGTTTCGTAGCAGTTGTATATATTCACAATTCAAATAATATTAAAGCGGTAAAAAGCAACATTTAGCATATTAGCATATAAACAGTTGAAAATCATATAGTAAATAAAGCCAATTAACACAGATATTTTAAGCTCGAATTCTTTAAACCCTGAACCAATGGTTCTGGGTTACAATAACACTGTTGTTTGTCCCCAGCAGAGTCGCCAGAGCTGTCGCACCTCCTTTTTACCGCACCCGCGGGGGCGCGTGGGGAGTTTTCTCCAATTAAAGGACAGTCGAAACGGGATTTGTTTATTTGTTTCAGAGTCGCCACCTGGGAGTTTTAAGGCGTCCCAAGTCACCAATTTTAATCCCTGAATCGAGGAGAATATGACTCTGTTTATTATTCTGCGAACCAGAAATCCTGAGTAAGGAATTCTGTTAATCCGGAAGAAGGTGTTAGGCATTTCCGAATTCCGTGGTTCTAGCACGGTCGCTTAACTGTTTTTATTATTGGCTTAATTATCTTGATTTTATTAAATACATTTTTTGTTACGTGATTTTTCTACCGCTTTTACTTATTGTAATTAAGGACCCTTCCTTGAATCGAACTACGCGTACGTATATTCGTGTTATAAAAATGCGGATTTGTGTCACACGTACGTGTACACAATAACTTTTGATAATATATTTATTAAGCAATCATTTTTCGACATTGTGTTGAATCAAAAATATTTGTTTTTCTTAAATATTGAACCGCACATCACGGGTTTTTATAAAATTAATTTAACGCCTTTGAAAAATCCTTTTATTAAATATTCGCTCGAAATTGCGCGTACGCATAATCCGAATTTTGCTTTTAAAAATATAATCAGGGTACGCGAACGTATCCCTAATTGCGCGAAATATTTGCAATGATATTAGGGATTTTTCCACAAATTGTTTGTTGTATCTACACATTTTATATGAAAATACTGAGAAATTCATATTCAAGGGGTGTCTTTAAATTCTTTTTTTTAAAAAAAAATTCACAATTTTTAAATATTGCCCGTTGACTATAATTTCCGAGTATTAATTATGTTCATCCCCAGACTATTCAAACTCTCAGTGAAAGGATAAAAATATGATTAATACTATTTTTGACAATTATAAAACACATATATGCCAAAAAATTAATTGTATATAAAACTGAAATTGAATTATAAAGGAAAGAATATTTTCAAGAACTTTTATTATTATTAATTTAGTGCAAATTCTATTTCTACTTACCATTGATTTAAAGTGTTGCAATTTGTGCATATACATCTCAACTTATTCTCATATACTCGTTTTAATCTTAATAGACGAAATTAATTTAATTAATTAGGCCTATGATTGAGTTAGGATAGATATAGATATAATCAAACCAATTTGATTCTCAATCTATGTGAATTATTACTAACTATTAACTTTCACATTGTATAAGTTCCTAAGCCCTTTATTATTAAGAAAGAGAACAAGTCTAGTTGACTTAATAAAATGATATTGCATACAATATTACTTACCATATTTGACATCGTTAACATAACGGATTATACTAACGCGTCTTTCAACTATAAATTATGAACACAACCAATGTTATGCCAAAAGATAGCAAATTGCAACCAATCATCATCTAGCTTTAAATAACTAATTAATTAACAAAATAAACTAATAGCATATTTTCTTTGATAATTTCATATTATGCTATACCTATCTAACAATACCATAAAATGTAAATAAAAGCCAACTTTCTGCCATGCTTCGTATTTACACAACTCAAAGATAACTAAACTAATGAAATTTCAACATGGATAACATTATTACAAAGTTTTTATATGAATTTAAGAATAAGACAATTAACTTGTAGCCGTCAAGTAGAACTCACTACTGTTTATCCAACATGAAACCAAAGCTGAAATTTAAATGTTTAAACTTAAACGATAGAAGGCAGCATTTCAATTTGAAATTCATTTATTTGTCATGTTGAATCTCTTTTCAACATAGAATTTAAGAGATATGTACCTGAAAACGAAGGTAGAAAGAGTAAATTTCAGCAGTTGCAACAGTAACAAAGTCAGCAGAATAGCAGTATTTAGCAAGTCTGAACCAAACTTGTTAACCCAGATGAACAGTGACAGTAACTTTAGGAAAATTTCAGATTCAGACTGAATAGTATCCACAAAAACAAACAACGGGCAGATTCTAGAAGGATAACATTTTTTCAGATTTTCAGTTTCTTCCTGTTTCGGATTCCTATTTCTGATTTTTCTGTTTCTGTTCTCTTCAATCTCACACTCTCTTTTTCTTCTTAGAATCTCCTGTTAAAATCTGATTTCTTTTTCTTTTCAAATCAAATTTTTCTCTTCCTATTTTTCTGTCTTTCCAAAACTCTCTCTAAGCTCTCAAAAACTCTGTCTGAAAATTGTTTTCTTTCAAAATCTGTTCTCCAGTCCCTCAAGTCAGTCCCCATTCCCCCTTCTTATACAGGTCTGCTTGGACCCCTTTTATCTTTTAAAAACAGAAAAAATTCCATTAAAATCTGCCTTTACTACTTTAAATCCCATCAAGTTAACTTTTTCCTGATTTCTAGCAGCCCATTATCCCTTGTTCCCCATTAGTATCATTAACTAATAGCCATTAACATACCACTTTCAGCCCTCTATTATATCATATTACCTCACTGTTTCATTACCAGTAGTACCCCTGAAAACCTACTGTTATTACTGAAAAATCAGAACCCACTGTAAAACAGATTCTATAATCTGTATAAACTTAATTATCCTTCTGATTTACAGCTATAACCAATCCTATGATTTTGAGACAGTATATCACATTTCTAATAACTGATTGACAAGAACTGAATTTAAACAGGGGATTCTCAACTGAACACTGAATAAAACACCCTTAACATTACACAGAACATGCAGGATTATTTCAACTGAAATTCAAAACTGAACTAAAAGCAAACAAATACAGGAGCATTGTCAATATACTGACAATGCCCTGTTCAGAAAACAATATATACATACCATTGACAAACTTTCTGAATTATTAAAAGAGAATCAATTAATTGGGAAGAACTAATTGACTGAGTTCAATGACAATAAACAATTCCAAACGGATAAACAGGGTATTACAAACAACATTAATGGCAATAAGAATTTACAAAACAACTAATCGACGAACTTAATCGAGTCGATTACACATATTATGACCATTCGTAAACAATAGAAACAATAGTATGATTCTGATTCAATAGACGAGTATGAGACAGTAGAACAACAAAAGATGGGAAAATTACACAGACTCATGAAACAAACATAAAATACACGTAGAATATACAAAAGAAATAGAAAAAATACCTCTGAATCTTCAAATTTATTCGGACACAGACTCAACTTGAATTCGGACATTTTTGAGGCTGAACAAACTTTATTCGAAGTATTCTCAGTTGAGAATACCTCGATTAAAGTCTCTTAGACCTCAACCCTTCACTCAAATCGGAATAATTCCAAGATTGGAAAATTTTTAGGGTTTCAGGTTCTTGGATCTTAAATCCGAACATTTCCGGGCAGATTCGAAGGGAACCAAACATGATACAAGGGTGAGGGTAGCCTAGGGGTCATTTGGTGTCAACTTAAAATAAATCTGAGTTTGTTCTTGTTTGGTCCGAATCTTCAAAAGAAGATTCGAGAAGTTCGGAACTGATTCGAGTCAAACAAACAATAGATCCATACTAAGGGTGGTTAGGGGAAGTTATGGTGTCGATTTGGGGTTGTTAGGTTTAGATCTAAGTTTGGCTCGAATCTTCAAATGAAGATTCGAGAACCTTCAGGAAGATTCGAGCCAAGAGGCTAACATATTCGGATAGAGGGTGTTCAGGGGGTTCTAGGGTGTTATTTTGGTGACCGGCGGCGTTGATGCCGCCGGGTTTCAGGCGGTGGGGAGTAAGGGCGGCTAGGGTTAGGGGGTATGAGGAAGGTGATGATGAACAGTGGAGAGGGGGGGGTTAGTTAGGGGGGCCTAGGTGAGGATTATGGGCTTATATAGGGACGGGGTGGGTTAATGCTGACCGTTAGATCTAATAGGATGAGTGGTCAGGATTTACTTACTTAACCAAACGACGCCGTTTGGCTTAAGTTTGGGGGAATGGGTTGGACCGGGTGTTGGATCGGGTAAGGATTGTGGGTTAGGGTGATGAGATCTCATCCGTTGATTGGATTTGATCGAACGGTCCATGATGAACCACGACTAAACGCTGTCGTTTTGATTCTTTTTGGACTGGACCGGACCTGGGCTAAAGGGGGTAATTTGGTTTGGGCCTGGATTTAAATCCAGGTCCGATTATTATTATTATTATTTTTTAATTTCTTTTTCAACTATTTTATTTTTCTAATTTAAATTTCTAATTTTAATTGTAAAACAATTTTAACTTCAAAAATATTAATTACTCTATAACAATTATTTAACACATAGACAAGACATCAATCACACAGTGGAATATTTAAAATAGAACTATTGCATATTTTTTGTAATTTTATTTAAATTATCTTTTAAATGCGTAATTAAATCCTATATGCATGCAATATGTATTTTATTTTAATTTTCATTTTATTATAACAAAGTAAACATTTATGGACATAACACAAATATTTAACAACATGCAAATTCAAGAATTACACAGTAAAAGAAATTTATTTGATTTTTTGATTTATTTTGGAGTAGTTTTCGTAAAGGCAAAAATCACGTGCTCACAAGACCAATATACTTAATAAAATTAGTGACTTTAGAAGTTTTTAAACTTTGTGTTTGATCTATTGTTGACTTCAATCTACAATTATCGTTAAGCTACGAAAGATGCAACTAGCGTACAACGAACGACAAGCTTATTTTATATTAAAATGGACATCGTCTCCCCTATTTTCCTTGCTTTTTCAAGTCCATAAACCAACTCGAAACAATAAAACCTTCACTTATATACTTTCAGCACCACAACACAAATCAAGCTACACAACATCAAGTGCATAAACATCACCAACGAAACTACTATTTAACACGACAAACGGCAAGCTCAGATTGAATTTCTTTTGAACCATTTAACCCTAAAGTCATTCATTTATTCATTAACTTGACAACATAGCCAACATGATATTAAGTACAATGGGATGACTTCTAACTTCCTATTCATCTCCTAATTCACCCTCAAACAGCCCAACAATCTAACAATAACAACAACAAGTACAACTTTCCATTGTTATGTTGTCCTTTCCCTTCATATTCACAATACCAACAACAAGTTAGACATATTGATAATATTTTATAAAAACAACATCACAAGAAAGTCATTTTCAAAAGATTCCGACCATTTAAAGTTCATGGAAACAACCTTTCCAAAATAGTCCATTAAAAAGAATAACATCTCAACTATTTCAAGTCTCCTCTTGTAGTATAAAGGCCAGGATAGGGCCCCGCCATACCAATCAATACATGTCTAAAGCATACTGACCAAATAGGCAACTCCGGAGCAAGTGGAGTGCACCAACACCTTCCGCTGAGCTGATAGCTTACTAGGAGGATTGTCAACCTGTCTATCGGGACCTGCGGGCATGAAACGCAGTGTCCCCAGGCAAAACAGACGTCAGTACGAATAAAATATAGAGTATGCAAGGCAAAAAAACATAAATAAGAACAATAATATAAAGAGAGAGATATAGGAGATACAACTTGTAGCATCTGAGTAGCTCTGAGGGCTACTGACATGAAATGCCTGATACATATATATACATAAACTTTTAAAACATACGCCTCTGTGGGCGCCATCATCATCATATCGTACCCGTCCATAATCAGGGGTAGAGCTATAGTAGTGAGTGTGGGTTTGGGCGAACCGAGTGACTTTTTCCTGAACCCTGGATTTGTGTTGAAAACTTTAGTGTTCCTATATAAATTTAATATGCCGAACCCATTAACCAAATAGCTCTGGTTTCAGCAGTCAAGGTTCTGGGTTCGGAGCCGAAGGACGCGGGTTCGATTCTCCCCGAAAGTAACTTAGGCCTCATTTGTTTGCACTTAACGGAGGCCTGGATCTTTAATCATTCAGATCTCAGACATTATGTGCGTTTGATTTTAAAGTCTGAATCTTAAACATTCAGATCTTAATCATTAAGTGTATTTGTTTTCTTTACTTCACTACCACTTAACGGGTCTGAAAAAGTCTGTATGATTAAGACCTATAACCAAGACTTAATTTTATTAAGATGCTATCATGCACAACCATTATTACTAACTATTGCCACCACATACCATTATCAACTACCACCACCACCACCATGCTCAACCATAGCTGTCGACACTACCACCACCCACCACCCTACCACCATCATCCTCAACCATAACCCTACACTCGCTCACCTCGACTACCACAACTAACCACCTCCTCATCATCAATAACCATAGCTGACACTATGCACTATAATAAACTACCACCACCCATCATTACCTTCCTCAATCACTACCACTACCACCACCACCACCCAGCATTTATTAACTATCACCACCCACCACCATCCTCAATCATAATCGCTATTGCTACAAATCACCACTAGCCACTACCCAAAACTACCCCCATCAACGAAAACACCAGCTGTGAGTATATGATTTTTGTCCTATATGAATTACTCCCACAAATTCAAGAAAAATAATTTTTTTCATTATTTACAAATTTTTGTAGCATTTTGTTAATTGTTGGCATTTGTTTGTGCATGTTTAATTTTGCTTGATTCACGAAAATACAAAATACATTGCATTTGCATTTAGGATTTAATTTTACATTTGTTAGACTAATTAGCAAATTAGTTGTTTTATAAAATAAAAAATCACAAAAATAGTTTGTTTTGCACTTTTTAATTTTAATTTTGGATTTTTGGTAGTTTGTTTTTCTAAATTTGGTTTTTAATTAATTGTGATAATTATTAGTTAGAGTTAATTAATTCAATATGATAGGATAATTTATATTAGGATTTGATTTAGGTTTAAATTCCTAATTTTGGGAAAAGAAAAGTATTAAAAAAAAGTTTTTTTTTTGGAAAAGAAGGGAAAAGAAGGAAATTGAATATGAAGCTTGTTTGGGCCATTTTTGGCTTAAATTTTATAGGCTCAAACGCCCGTTCAAACTGAGCCTCAAGTCCACTCGTTAACCCGGTCCAAGCCCCACTATAACCAAACAACGTCGTTTCCTTTCTTTCCATCACAGCCGTTGATCTCATGTGATCCAACGGCTGTGAACTAGGCACCAGTAAATATATTAGTGTCCGAAACAGACCCCCCTCAGAACCCCCCCCCCCTCCGGTCTCTTCGTCTCCAACCAAACCCTAGAGACGCCGCCCTAGTGTCCACCGCTGGTTGCCGCCGGCGCTGTTCCCAAATCGCCCCATCTTTACACCACATAACCACCATGACCCCCTTGTTCCAAATCCCCACTCCGCTTCCCTCGAATCTTGCTAGAACCCCTAAAAGTTCAAAACCAATTCCCGTCGAATCTGGTGGCATGCATTGACTCAAGCCTTTGTTTTCCACAATTAGGAGGCGGATGCACTACAAAACTGATGTTGTTCGTCTGTTCTTGACAGAGAACAAGTGAGTAGTATCAGTTTCGTGTGAATCAGGATATCAAGTGTAATTTCGAGTTTAATCGGTGAGTTTCTATTCATCTTTGTGCCCATTTTTGATTTTATTTCACCTTTTGTCCTTCTTCTTTTCTTCTCCTGTTTCTTTGGTTGAAAACTTGACCAATTTTTCGAGTTTGAATTGTTTTCTGTTCGATTGTTCCCTCTATCTCTTTTTCAAATTGTAAAAAACTTGTTCTCCGATTTTCTTGGCCTGTTGAGTTTTGTTAATGTCATAGTTAAATCTCTAATCTTCCCTTTTGGTTTTAGTCTCATTAGTTTAATTTAATTAGTTTCGTTCCCTGCCTATTTGTATTATTAATCAGTCATGTAGTTAAAATTTTAATCTTCAAATCATGTAAATGTTTGTTTTCTCCTGCTCTTGGTAAAATCACAGAAGCTAGCTTGGATCAGTGGTTGTTTGGGCTTTGGGTCATTTCTGACCCATTTGCAAGAGAAGCCCGTTCAGTTGGGTTTAATTTACTAGGTCGACTTGACCCATGAGGTAAGCTAGGGTAATTGACAAGGGTTTTAAGGGTAGTTTAGGGAGATTGGGTAGGGGAATCTCTTGTAACTGATTGAGGGAAGCTTCCTAGAAGCTGGCTTTGGGACTTTACTGAAAATACTGATTTTAAGTTAGGGATTGAATAGCAAAAATAAAAATATCAAAAGGTTTAAAGTGCAAATAAGATTCCCTTTTATGTTGCCCTAAGACTTGCCTATAAAGGCATCTTTTCTTCTTTCACAAGAGAGAATTTTAGAAGAGAGAAAAATTGCAGAAAAACAAAAGCGGCTGAAGAATTGGAATGAAGTTACTATTTCATTGAGTTCCTTCTCTGTTTTTTTACAATTTCCAATTTGCTGAAACAATCTTTTATTCAATGAGTGGTGGAAATAGATTAAATCTGGTTTTCAAAAGCTTGGTTTGAAGTTGATCTATTCCCAACTCGATTGGGACTGTTTCTTTTATTGCTTCATATCAATTTTCCCTGGTTGGAATTGGTTTGCTGAAACTGGTGTTGCTCTGCTGTGGTTTCTGCCGATACCTCATTTCCTTGCTTCGTTTATTTCATTTCCAGGTACACGACCTTGTAACTCCTTTGGTTGTGAAGTGAATTCGAAGAATGACATGTTGTGAAGAAATGAAGATCTTGCTACCTGCTGATTGTTTTCCTCTTCTTTCTGCTTTTATTATGTTTCCATTCGAGTTCCTAAGTCACATTTACTATCTAAGGTGTTTGAACTAATGTAGTGTTATGAAAATTTGAGGGTTATTATGGGATTTGTTATTAGACTTTGTTTGGTGTTCACTCATTCAATCTGTGCTAGAGCTATCTGCTAAGGAACTGTATGGAGTAGTCTAGGGTTTGTTGAGTAAATGTGTTCGTCTAATAGTATTAGATCAAAGTGTGTATTCCACAAATAATATTGACTTCTCTGTATTCATTTGTTAGAGTACGAATATGTGTGAGTGAGAGTTTAGGTATCTTGTTGAGATCCAAGTGATCTATATGTTAGCTTCAGGGATTTTGATAGTATTTGGAACATGCCTACTTCGAGTTAAGTTCATTAATTAATTGGAAATGTAACTGGCAAGTGCGTTTTAATTAGTTATGTGCGTTGCTTCATTTTTTCATTTGTTTTGCTATCTGGGCTTGCTTTGCGACCCCCGAACACGATCCCGACTTGATTTATTTAGCTTTTACTCAGACTTCAAAGCCCCAAATCAATCAAATTCATCCCAAATTTATTTCTTAAGTCGGATTAGCTTCCTGCAAGGCATAAAACATGAATTTAGTACAATTAATTATCATTTAAGCTCAAACTTTTGTAAAATGCAATAATTAAAGTGTTGTTACAACGACTAAAATACGAGTTTTTAGCCTATGATCAACACCCCACACTTAAACCATTGCTTGTCCTTGAGCAATTGACCTACATTTCACATAAGGACGACCTTTTTATCAAACAATTTCTCTAACAACACATGTCAACACTTAAGTACCAATTCATAATAGTTCAATCCTCAAGACATGACTCATAAGTGCCACGCATTTTCATAACTTGCTCACTTACTCTAACACAAAGGTCAAAACGTTTCCTTGCTTTCACAAATCATGTGCCCTCCCACAACTAATATAGACTAGTTTCTCTCAACATAGTATTCACAAATATTTAGGAACTCAAAATAGGAAGAATTAACTCACTCTTAGAATTGAAATTCACGTGCAACAGATGACATACCATATGCTTGCCCCTAGTGTAATACTCTACTAATTGAGCTTATTCAATCAAGGATCAAATAGGACTTTAATTGGTTGTAATACAGGCTGAGGAAGGATGTGATAAATATAGAATGTAGTAGCTACATCTCTTTGAGCACTTCATATATACACCATTTCATTTCACAATTTCAGCATTACTCTAATGTTAAACCATCTCCAACCTTTTTGAGCTTTTTCATACTAACAACAAATCCCTTTTTCTTTAAGCACCATAAGTTAGGGAATGTTACTACTGAAAATTCACCCCCTATATATATACATATATGAATTATTCTTCACTCTTTATATATATATAAACCAACAAATCTCTTCTCAACTTTAACAATATTAAAACAAGAATAAGTGCTCATAAGAGATAGAGGTTCAAACAACTGATATATTTACATAAATTGGTAAGGTTTATAATGCGGATGCCAAAGAAATAGGATTAACAGCTCAAAAGGTTTGACTAAGATATATACAATTAGGTGGAGATAATTATCAAACTGGTTCAACAAAGAAATGCCTATATCATCTCCTAAACTGAATAATGCTACTATTTCGCTTTGCAAAACACTTGAGGGCAAGTTCTAGATATCAACTGTTATGCACAAAATATTTCAACAACCTCACTCACATATTGGCACACAACTCATTCAAGCTTGAATCTTTCTTGGCTCTCTAGTCAAAGCAGCTAAGCATAGTTATAAATACACAATTTAAGGCACTTACTTTAGAATCAAGAACTTAGATTTGAACATCACAAATAAGGTACATATAACTTCTAAAGCATGTGCATTTGAGGAGATTAACTCTGTAAGTTAGGAACTTTTTATTCAATTGAAATAAAAAATTACACTATACCCGATTCAAATACACCCTTGGAAAAGAACCGTGGTGTAAAGAAAAACCAAGGGGAATTTTCTTTAATTTAAACCAAAACTAGTATACACTAAACTGAAAATAAAACAAAACTGCAAACTCAATACTTTTGAATTTTTCTGATGGCTTTTTTTCCCCTGAATTTCGACTTTATTTTTCAACAAGAAAATCCAGGAGGGATCTATACTGAAATTAGGATTACTTACTATCTATCCACACTATATTCTAACAAAACAAATTAAAAGCAATTTTAACAAACTAAACAAAATCAAATAAAATAACGAAACTCAATCAAACAAAATACGAAAAATATAAAAGTAAGTACATTACAATAGGGGCCAACCACCCCACACTGAAAAACTTGCATTGTCCCTAATGCAAAAAGATCAAAAATAGATAAGAAAAGACTCCCTGAGGCCATTGGCCTAAGCATCGTCATACTCAAAGGTGCGCAAATATTTCTCGTCATCTGAGGGAATAGAGTTCACATCTTCATCCGGTGGGATTTGTCCATGCTAAGCCATTCCTAACCACTGTTGTGTGAAAGGAGATAAAGGGTGATTTTGTTGCAACTCTTCCAATTTCACTTCCCCTCTAGAAGCGCGAAGGCGCAGGTCAGCAAATAATATCTGCAAAGTCTCTTCCACCCGGACAAACCTTTGATCGGGGTTAAGTGCAGCTGCAGGCGGATCTATCACAGTCGTGACATCAAGCACCCTAATAGGATATGTTACTTCTATCCGTCGATCATAGTGATACTCTTCTTCAATGAAGTGCGTTCGCAATAACCGAGTAATCATACTCGGATAGTGTAGGTGGCGTCCCCGAAAAGATCTCACCTTTGACATGTGTTCCAGCATAATTTTCCCAAGATCCACCTTCATTCCTGTTAAAAATGCATAAATCAAGCAAACCTTTAGTTTTGATACGTCTATATCACTTTGTGTTGGCATAATTTTGGCATTTATTATCTTCAAAATGACTCGTGCAGGACGTTGGAATGTTCCTTTTTTCATTTCCTTGTGACACTCATTTGTATCTCTAGTCCACAAGGCAAAGGAATCTTCACCACATAGCTCTCTGCGGATGTCTGGGTAATCTGGTCTATGCACGAACCTCTGGAACAGCTTATGTGAATGTTCAGTGAAACCCATTATTTGATTTATGACCTTTGACAAAAATGGGTTCACTCTATTTCTGACCCTGACTTGATAGATGGCATCTAAATCACCGCCTGGTTGCCAATTGGCATAAAATTCTTTTACCAAGTTGATGTTCACACTATCACCTTGGTGAAACAACCCTTCAAAATCCAAAGCTCGAATGTTAGTATATATGGCATTATACTTACGGGCAAGCTTTGCTTCATCTATGGCAATTATGGGGTTGGTGGCACAGCAGGGACAAAGGATTAGAACCATTGTATTGTATGGGCTGGAATAGCCCTGATGCTATATTTGCACTCTGGCACCTCATCTGCATCAGGGTCAAAGTGTTCCTCTTCCTCCTCCACTGGTGTCGGAGGTGGTGCCCTTCTACCTCCACGTCGGCTAGTAGATACAGCCTCAGATAGGCCAGCGTTTGATCTTTTGCTTGGGCGCCGAGACATTATACCTACACAACATGATATATTAGTTAAAGATACACAAAATTATTTTAAGAGCAAGTAGAGTAAATACCCCACACTTATGGCATCATCATGTTGACACTTAACATGTAATAGGGATTCAGACTACCCTATTATTTAATTAGAATGGTATAATGCTTATCGACCTACCCAATATCAGAGACAATTGCAACAATTAAAAATAAAATAAAAATCAAAAACTAAGCTAGATTTTGCAGCTAGATTAATACTAAGCATAAATATAAATATTAAACAAAATTAAGCTAGATTATTATTAAACATAAACATAAAAAAAAAATAATCTATTTTACAAAATTCAAAATTATTGTAAAAAAAATAAATATACTACATAGGCACATTAACATGAATCTTACATTTCATTTTTACATAAAGAAAGCAAAAAATCATGGCTTGGCCTAATGTTATAGTTGTTATCAATAATAACATCTCACAATGCAATTTGTTTCTCAATTTGCAACATTACTCAATTTTATGTCATTTAGACGTTTTAACAAACACATTGTAAGCATGTCTTGCATTCTTTAAATTTCAACTTGAAATGAGGCAAATTCACCATATTAACAACATAAATATACCTCACTTCACAACTATAACATCACCACATCTTCACAACAATATTCAATGCACAAATGCATGCTTGTACCTGACTAAAGACATCATAACTTCTAAAATCTAATATTTCTAAATTACAATTAAAAGTTAGTGATGTTAGTCATTGGGTTGCCTCCCAACAAGCGCCTGATCTAACGTCGCGGCAAGACGTGAACCACTTTTTTCTTCCACCTTGAACTTATGAATTGTACCCCTAACAGGGTATCCAGTCTGTGGCTATGCTCATTTGGTGGGGCTACAAAGATAACCAGGCCAAGTAATAAATTTTTCACTTGGCACTTCTCGGCCTTTAGATGAGGAATGTAATTTTTGCTTTTTGGCACAACAAATTCAAGAATATAGGCACTTTCACCCTCACTCTTTGACATCCCCATAGGCTCAGATAGCTCGATTACTGTCTTACTATCTAAATACAATGTGGAAAAATGATTGGAATGAGGTCTAATGCTCCCTAACTCATGAATTTTACTACTATTTACATCCCTATTTATACACACACTCAATTCTCATACCCTCATACCCCATATAGCCCACAACTCTACTACCCACCACCAGACCCCCATTTTTCTATCCATCATGCCCAAATATACAGCCAACCTCCGGCCCACACACAATGGCATGCGCCAGTCCCACAAAATACATATCCAGCTCCACAAAATACCTATCCACCCCTAAGAGCCTATCGGAACCCTCCTAGATCAGGTTTCTGGCCCAACCAAGCATTTAAGAGCGAGAGGTTGCAAAAGAAGAAAACTCACTCCATTGAGAGAATCCTATACCAGTTTGTTCCACAGGTTGCGACAATTGGGTACGCTGAGTCCGATCGAGCCAAAACTGCCAAATTCTCCACCGAGGAGCCTTGATCACTCTGTGAGTTGCGAATATTGTTTTGGTGCTCTGGGGCATGATACAGAGAAGTGCTGGCAATTGAAAACAGCTATTCAAGAGCTCATTGATACTAATCGGATTGAGGTCCAAGCTTTGGAGGCACCCAATATCAACCAGAATCCGTTGCCGGCCCATCCTGAGACAAATATGATCGAGATAGTGCATAGGGGAGGGGAGCCCAAGAAGCCTTCACAGACCGTCATGATGATTCGGTCCAGTGAGGTCAGGCCGGTTGAAAAGCCAATAAGTGAGAAATTAGTGATTCGATCGAGCGAGGCAAACATTGAACCATCTGCAGTAGTCAAAAAAGGGACTCCAAGTGATGTGGCAATAAAACAAGAAGTAGCCAAAGTGGTTGTGCCAGGAATGGCGAACATGCCTGTTGTAATTGTGGAGGGTTCCCGCATAGACCCCATCATTATCAAGCCGGTAACTCAATTATCGATAGTCAATAGCAAGGTGGTCCCGTGAAATTATGAATGAGTGACAGTGACTTACAAGGGGAAAGAGGTTAAAAAAGAAGTTTGTGAGACCCATGGTTTGACTTGATCGGGGAGATGCTTTTCCCCCGAAGAGTTGAGAAAAGCTAAGAGCTACAAAGACAAGGGGCTGAAGACATCCCGATAAGAGGCCATTGTTCCGTTCATAGAGTTTGAAGACGACAAGGGGCCATGGGTTTATCAAGTGTTTGACACAGTATCGGTAGAGAAAATTCTAGAAGGGAAGTGCGTTCCAACTCCGAGGATAGCTGCTGCATCAGTCATGGTAGCCGTTGAAATGTTGAAAAATGGTTTTGTACCAGGCAAGGGTTTAAGTGCAAATCTTCAAGGTATCGTACATCTGGTGTCTCTCCCCAAAAACTTGGATACATTTGGTTTGGGGTTCAAGCCCACAGTTGCGGACATAAAAAGAGCCAGAAAGTTGAAACAGAGGGCATGGGTCCTCCCAAAGCCCATCCCACGTCTCTCCAGATCATTTGTCAGACCCGGCACCAAGAAACGCCCAACAACAACAGTTCCCAATTCTGTGGTTGGTCCTAATAAGGAGTTGCTTGAAAGGTTTGAGAAATTATTTGACGAGGTGCACATGGTGGAAGCTGGAGAGGGTTCTAGCGAGGCGGATGTGCAATTTGTTGGGCCCAGTGCAAAGATTAACAATTGGGAAGCTACTCCTCTCCCCACCAGGAAGGAGTTTTGGTAGTTTGCTTTGATTTTCTTTCAGCTTATCTGGATTATTCCAGGGTTGTAATTCAGATTCTATGTTCCGTCAGTTTGGATGTATAAACCTTGTTATCTTTCAATTTCAATGAAATGCAATTTCCCTTTTCCTCGTTCCTAACAGTTTTATTTTTGTTTTCTTTTCTTCCTTGTACAACTCTTTTTATGTTGGTTTCAATAACATGACATGCATGAGGAATCTTCGGCCTAGTCTTAAAAGCCAATCTAATTCTAAAATAGTAATTCAAGAAATAGAGTGTGATGATGAATCAGAATACGACGAGGATGAGTCCTTTGAAGAGATTAGTAAAGAACTAAGCTATTTTAAAGAAAAACCCAAACCTAACTTGAGTGATATAGAAGCAATCAATTTAGGGGACCCAGATAATATCAGAGAAACTAAAATAAGTGTCCATCTTGAACCTAAACTCAGGGAAGAGATAATTAAAGCATTACTTGAGTACAAAGACGTCTTTGCATGGTCATATGATGACACGCCAGGTTTAAGCACTGACTTGGTGGTTCACAAATTGCCTACTGATCTAGCATTCCTTCCTATCAAGCAGAAGCTGAGGAAATTTAAGACTGATATGAGTGTGAAGATCAAAGAAGAGGTCACTAAGCAGTTTGATGCAAAAGTCATTCGGGTCACTCGGTATCCCACTTGGTTAGCCAATGTAGTACCTGTGCCAAAGAAGGATGGCAAGACCAGGGTGTGTGTTGATTACCGTGATCTCAACAAAGCGAGTCCCAAGGACAACTTTCCACTACCAAATATCCACATTCTGATTGACAATTACGCCAAACATGAGCTTGGCTCTTTTGTGGACTGTTATGCAGGTTATCATCAGATCTTAATGGATGAGGAAGATGCGGAGAAGACGACATTCATCACACCATGGGGAACATACTGCTACAAGGTTATACCTTTCGGGTTGAAAAATGCTAGGGCAACTTACATGAGGGTAATGACAACCATATTTCACGTCATGATACACAAGGAGATCGAGGTTATGTGGATGATGTAATCATAAAGTCTAGAAAGCAGTCTGATCACGTCAGAGATTTGAGAAAATTCTTCCAAAGGCTTCGCAGGTACAATCTTAAGCTCAATCCTGCAAAATGCGCATTCGGTGTGCCATCCGAAAAATTGTTGGGAATCATAGTCAGCTGCCAAGGTATTGAATTGGACCCGTCAAATATTAAAGCTATCCAAGAATTGCCACCTTCAAGGAATAAGACTGAGGTGATGAGTTTATTAGGGAGGTTGAATTACATCAGCAGGTTTATTGCTTAGCTTACGACAACTTGTGAGCCTATCTTCAAACTGTTGAAGAAAGATGTTGCGGTCAAGTGGACAGTTGAGTATTAAGAAGCATTTGATAAGATAAAGGGTATTTGTCAAACCCACCTGTGTTGGCACCACCAGAACCAGGGAGACCTTTGATTCTGTATTTGACGGTTTTGGACAATTCGTTTGGTTGTGTGTTGGGTCAGCATGACATTACCAGCAAGAAGGAGCAGGCCATCTATTATCTCAGCAAGAAGTTCACATCTTACGAGGTTAATTACACTCACCTTAAGAGGACATGTTGCGCCCTAACTTGGTTAGCATAGAAGTTGAAGCACTATTTGTCATCTTACACTACTTACCTCATCTCGCGTTTGGATCCATTAAAGTATATCTTTCAGAAGCCTATGCCTATAGGGAGGCTCACAAAGTGGCAGATCTTGCTCACAGAATTTGACATCGTCTATGTGACCAGGACCGCGATGAAAGCCCAGGCTTTGGCCGATCATTTGGCTGAGAACCCAATGGATGAAAAATATGAGCCTTTGAAGACTTACTTCCTTGATGAAGAGGTGATGCATATTGATGAGTTGGAACGAGTTGGAGAGACAGGTTGGAAACTTTTCTTTGATGGAGCTGCTAACATGAAAGGTGTTGGGATATGAGCTGTATTGATTTCTAAAACAGGACATCACTACCCTGTTACGGCTCAGCTTCGTTTCTACTATACTAATAACATGGCTAAATATGAGGCATGCATTTTAGGTTTAAGGTTAGCTGCGAACATGGGTGTCCAGGAAGTTTTGGTCTTGAGGGACTCGGACCTTCTGGTGCATCAGATTCAAGGGGAATGGGAAACACGAGATCTAAAACTCATACCGTACCGGCAATGTTTGCATGATCTTTGACAACGGTTTCAATCAGTAGAGTTCAGGCACATTCCAAGGATCCATAACGAAGTTACTGATGCTTTGGCTACCTTGGCGTCAATGTTACATCATCCGGATAAGGCTTATGTCGACCCGTTACATATTCAGGTCCATGATCAGCATGCTTACTGTAATGTGGTAGAAGAAGAACTTGATGGAGAGCCTTGGTTTCATGATATCAAGGAATATATCAGGATGGGGGTATATCCGGTACAAGCCACAAGCGATCAAAAGAGAACAATTCGGCGGTTGGCGAGCAGATTTTTCTTCAGCGGAGGAGTTTTGTACAAAAGGACTCCGGATCTTTGATTGTTAAGATGCATAGATGCTAGACAAGCCACGACTATCATGACCAAAATATATTCTAGAGTCTGGGGACCGCATATGAGTGGGTACGTGCTGGCAAAGAAGATTCTCCGAGCAGGTTATTATTGGCTCACTATAGAGCGAGATTGTATCAGTTTCGTGTGCAAATATCATCAGTGCCAAGTGCATGGAGATTTGATTCATTCTCCACCATTTGAATTGCACACAATGTCTGCACCATGGCCTTTTGTTGCGTGGGGCATGAATGTCATTGGATCAATCGAGCTAGCCGCGTCCAATGGGCACAAGTTTATTCTGGTGGCCATTGATTATTTCACAAAGTGGGTTGAAGCTAAAACTTTCAAGTCCGTGACCAAGAAAGCAGTGGTCGATTTTGTGCACTTAAATATCATTTGCCGGTTCGGGATCCCGAAGGTAATCATCACAGATAATGGTGCTAATCTCAACAGTCATTTGATGAAAGAGGTATGTCAACAATTTAAGATCACGCATCGCAATTCCACCCCATATCGCCCCAAGGCGAATGGAGCAGTCGAGGCAGCCAACAAGAATATAAAGAAGACACTTCGAAAAAATGGTGGAGGGTTTTAGACAGTGGCACGAAAAGCTGCCTTTTGCATTGCTGGGTTATTGCACTACTGTTCGTACTTCAGTAGGGGCAACTCCTTATTTGTTGGTATATCGCACTGTGGCGGTGATACCTGCGGAAGTTGAAATCCTGTCCCTTCGGATTGTCGCTGAGGCCGAAATTGATGACGATGAGTGGGTGAAAACTCGCTTAGAACAGTTGAGTTTAATTGATGAGAAAAGATTAGCAACAGTGTGTCATGGCCAGTTGTATCAACAAAGAATGACAAGAGCATATAATAAGAAGGTACATCCACGGAAGTTTGAAGTGGGTCAGTTAGTATCGAAACGCATCCTTCCTCATCAGGCTGAAGCAAAAGTCAAGTTCGCCCCAAACTGGCAGGGGCCATTCATCGTAACGAGAGTGTTATCCAATGGTGCTTTGTATTTAACAGATATATAAGACAAATGCATAGAAATGGCCAACAATTCTGATGCGGTCAAAAGATATTATGTATGATCTCTTTGTTTAAATTGTGTTTGTTTGTACTTGGCATGTTTTGAAGATTGGAATGACGAAGGCATTTTGTTCTGCTATCTAAACACTTTATCCTTTGTTACCCCTTTGAGTCTTATTTATTTTCTTTCATACCCCTCTTTTGGAATCAGTAGCAAAGATCAGAAACGCAAGCGTGAAATATAAGTAAAGGAAAAAGAGAAAAGAAAATAAAAAAAAGAAGAAAAAGAAAAAGAAATAAAAAAAAAACAAAAAACAAAAAACAACAAAACAACAAAAAGAGAAGAAGAATAAAGAAAAGAAAAGAGGAGAAAGAGGAAGAAAAGGAAAGAAAAATCACAACAACAAAGTAATTCCTATGTCATGAACTACGTTCGACCTGATTCCTTTAAAGGATAAGTAGGCAGCCTCACAGTTCGGTTCCATCAAAATTAAATCCCAAAAATCCCCAAGCAAAGAAACTGGGGCAGAAGTTATGGTTGTTGCAAGAAATCTGATTCCAAAAGTTGTAATTTTGAACCCATTTAAATTATTTTGCGCCTTTGAGACCCTTTCTTTCTAACCCTATCTAAAATCTCACATTACGGTCCAAAGAAAGACCTTCCGAGCAGTCTTAGAGAAATGTCAAGTCAAGCAAGGGGAGGTAATTCATATCAGGGGCAACACTCTGGTCCAAGCAGAAAAATGTTAAAAATGAGAGAGTCTTATTGGTGAAAACCCTCACGGGCACCATAAGGCGACGGGAACTGAGAGAAATATTATTGGTGAAAACCCTCACGGGCACCGTAAGGCAAAAGTGAGTGGATATATGAACAAATGAGAAAGGCTTGTGGGAAAAACCCTTCAGGGCACCACATACCGAACAAGGTCAAGGTTTTGGCAAAGAAGTCAGGTTATGGAAACTCCGGGGCAACAAAGTATGGCAACTGAAAGTTGGTTGGTTGGACAGATTGGGCCGATTAATCCGAAAGGCATGTCATGATCATTGGTACCAGCTGTTCCACTCAGATAAGTCTCTTTCCTTTTTCCTTTTTAGCAAGTCATCCAGCTTTGGACTTTCTTTATCCTTAACTCTCATGGTCATTGCATTTCATTTCTTTTGGGGTTTCATTTCTCTAAGATGTTTCAATGTCAGTCTTGGTCAAGCAAAATAAGAAAGGATTTCAAAGCTTACTACCAACTTCCAAATATTGCAAAGCACAGTATGGCTAGAACATACCAAAGATAGCATGATGTAGAGTGGGATAAAATGCCATCAAAAGATCCACCGATGGAATGATTTAGTAATTTCATGGGAAATGCAGAGGCTCAGTAAAAGGGGTCAGAGGTGTAAAACAACATTTCGTGTATAGAACAATCGGGTCATCCGAGGTCATGTGGGTTGAAAGATAGCCAGAAAGTCAAGAGGTTCAGAGCTAGTTCGGGGAAGCCAGTCAAAACAAAGCACGGCAGCAAGGAAACTTTCAGCAAGAATGCCACAAACTAACCACCACATTTTAAACTGACAAGATTTTTCTTTGATTAAAACAGGGGCAGAAAGTTTCGATCGTTTCGGGGAAATCCTCCATAAGGAAAGGCAAGCACAAGACAGGTTTGACCGTAAGTTCTCAGGACCCGCCTGGATAATGGGATTTCATTTCAAGTTCTCAGGACCCGCCTGGATAATGGGATGTCATTTCAAGTTTTAAGGACCCACCTGGATAATGGGATTTCATTTCAAGTTCTCAGGACCCGCCTGGATAATGGGATGTCATTTTAAGTTTTCAGGACCCGCCTGGATAATGAGATTTCTTTTGAAGTTTTCAGGACCCGCCTGGATAATGGGATTTCATTTCAAATTTTCAGGGCCCGCCTGGATAATGGAATTTCATTTCAAGTTCTCAGGATCCGCCTGGATAATGGGATTTCATTTCAAGTTCTCAGCACCCGCCTGGATAATAAGATGTCATTTCAAGTTTTCAGGAACCGCCTGGATAATGGGATTTCATTTGAAGTTTTCAGGACCCGCCTGGATAATGGGATTTCATTTCAAGTTCTCAGGACCCGCCTGGATAATGGGATGTCATTTCAAGTTCTCAGGACCCGCCTGGATAATGGGATGTCATTTCAAGTTTTCAGGACCCGCCTGGATAATGGGATTTCATTTCAAGTTTTTAGGATCCGCCTGGATAATGGGATTTCATTTGAAGTTTTCAGGACCCGCCTGGATAATGGGATGTCATTTGAAGTTTTCAGGACTCGCCTGGATAATGGAATTTCATTTGAAGTTTTCAGGAACCGCCTGGATAATGGGATGTCATTTGAAGTTTTCTGGACCCGCCTGGATAATGAGATTTCATTTGAAGTTTTCAGGAACCTTCTGGAAAATGGGGCCTAGTTTAAAATTCAAAACAATCATGAGTAGCATAATCTAGTATAAATGCACTACAAAGGAATATAAGTTGGTTTCAAAGTTTGCAAGTTTGAGATAGGATTCAATTAGGAGTTGTCAGGACCTTCCTGAATAATGGGACCTAGCTTTAAGATTTCCATTAGATAACAAGATCTAGCAGAAGTCATACCTTTAGAAAACATAATTCAGCTAGGAGTTTCAGGACCCTCTTGGATAATGGGATATAGCTTTAATTCTTTCTTACTTTCAGAAGATATGACTTAGATTTAAAATTGTCGCTTAACTAAGAGTTGTCAGGACCCTCCTGGATAATGGGATGTAGTCGTAAGACCTTCTTAGATAACAAGATCTAGCGGAAGTCATACCTTTAGAAAACATAATTCAGTTTTTAAAACTGTCATTTAACTAGGAGTTTTCAGGACCCTCCTGGATAATGGGATCTAGCTTTCAAATTCATAGAAATATTTGGTGACATGATTCAATTAACACTCATAGATGCTCCCAACACCAAACTGGGGCAGGAAAATTTCTTTTGTTTTGTTTGTTTTGTTGTAATCAGATTCAAAGGCAGCAGTTTCAGATGAACAGTTGAAGTTTTGGCAATCAGGCGCCCACCTGGAGAGCAAGGGAATACAGTTAAAGTTTTGGCAAGTAGGCGCCTACCTGGAGAGCATGGGAATACAGTTCAGTTTTGGCAATCAGGCGTCCACCTGGAGAAAAGGAAATCATTTCAGATTATAATTTGAATTCAGCAATCAGGCGTCCACTTGAAAAAAAGGGAGAGTGTCTCAGATCACAACTCAACAAAGGGACTTCCCTAGGAGAATACAAGTCAACAGGGCAACAAGAATCACAAGATTAAGTTTGAAGACACAGATAGGATTTTTGTAATGTATAGATCATAGTTTAGTCTAGCTTCTTTTATTTCGGCATGGTGTAATAAGGAGGTCAGTAAGCAGCAACAGCAACAACAGCAACAGTGAAATCACAGCTTCATGGTAGTCCCAGCTACCAAAACTTCCCGAACTACACTGAACTGATTCTTTTATAGCCAAGGATATGTAGGCAACCTCGGAAACAGGGTGCGGTCAAATATTTCAAAAATGCTTCCCGCGGAGTATTCAAACGGGCAAAAATAGCTCGTATCCGCTCACTTTATCTTTGCACAAAAACTCTCCGTGTTTTCGAGCAAAGAGGGGAAGTTGTGAGCACGTGATTTTTGCCTTATATGAATTACTCCCACAAATTCAAGAAAAATAAATTTTTCCATTATTTACAAATTTTTGTAGCATTTTGTTAATTGTTGGCATTTGTTTGTGCATGTTTAATTTTGCTTGATTCACGAAAATACAAAATACATTGCATTTGCATTTAGGATTTAATTTTACATTTGTTAAACTAATTAGTAAATTAGTTGTTTTATAAAATGAAAAATCACAAAAATAGTTTGTTTTTGAACTTTTTAATTTTAATTTTGGAATTTTGGTAGTTCTTTTCCTTAATTTGGGTTTTAATTAATTGTGATAATTATTAGTTAGAGTTAATTAATTCAATATGGTAGGATAATTTGTATTAGGATTTAATTTAGGTTTTAAGTCCTAATTTTGGGAAAAGAAAAGTATTAAAAAAAAAGAAAGAAAAGTTTTTTTGGAAAAGAAGGGAAAAGAAGGAAATTGAATATGAAGCTTGGTTTGGGCCATTTTTGGCTTAAATTTTATAGGCCCAAATGCCCGTTCAAATTGAGCCCCAAGTCCACTCGTTAACCCGGTCCAAGTCCTACTATAACCAAACAACGTCGTTTCCTTTCTTTCCATCACATCCGTTGATCTCATGTGATCCAACGGCTGTGAACTAGGCACCAGTAAATATATTAGTGTCCTAAACGGACCCTCCCCCCTCAGAACCCCCTCAGTCTCTTCGTTTCCAACCAAACCCTAGAGACGCCGCCCTAGTGTCCACCGCTGGTTGCCGGCGGCGTCGTTCCCAAATCGCCCCATCTTTACACCACATAACCACCATGACCCCCTTATTCCAAACCCCCATTCCGCTTCCCTCGAATCTTGCTAGAACGTCTCGAATTTTAGATCCAAGTTCGAGCCCTAAAAGTTCAAAACCAATTCCTGTCAAATCTGGTGGCATACATCGACTCAAGCCTTTGTTTTCCACGATTAGGAGGCTGATGTACTACAAAACTGATGTTGTTCGTCTGTTCTTGACAGAGAACAAGTGAGTAGCATCAGTTTCGTGTGAATCAGGATATCAAATGTAATTTCGAATTTAATCGGTGAGTTTCTATTCATCTCTATGTCCATTTTTGGTTTTATTTCACCTTTTGTCCTTCTTATTTTCTTCTCTTGTTTCTTTGGTTGAAAACTTGACCAATTTTTCGAGTTTGAATTATTTTCTGTTCGATTTTCCCTCTATCTCTTTTTTAAATTGTAAAAAACTTGTTCTCCGATTTTCTTGGCCTGTTGAGTTTTGTTAATGTCATAGTTAAATCTCTGATCTTCCTTTTTGGTTTTAATCTCATTAGTTTAATTTAATTAGTTTCGTTCCCTGCCTATTTGTGTTATTAATCAGTCATGTAGTTAAAATTTTAGTCTTCAAATCATGTAAATGTTTGTTTTCTCCTGCTCTTGGTAAAATCACAGAAGTTAGTTTCGATTAGTGGTTGTTTGGGCTTTGGGTCATTTCTGACCCATTTGCAAGAGAAGCCCGTTCAGTTGGGTTTAATTTACTGGGTTGACTTGACCCATGAGGTAAGTTAGGGTAATTGACATGGGTTTTAAGGATAGTTTAAGGAGATTGGGTAGGGGAATCTCTTGTAACTGATTGAGGGAAGCTTCCTAGAAGCTGGCTTTGGGACTTTACTGAAAATACTGATTTTAAGTTAGGGATTGAATAGCAAAAAAAATAAAATATCAAAAGGTTTAAAGTGCAAATAAGAATCCCTTTTATGCTGCCCTAAGACTTGCCTATAAAGGTATCTTTTCTTCTTTCACAAGAGAGAATTTTAGAAGTGAGAAAAATTGCAGAAAAACAAAAGCGACTGAAGAATTGGAATGAAGTTACTGTTTCATTGAGTTCCTTCTCTATTTTTTTACAATTTCCAATTTGCTGAAACAATATTTTATTCAATGAGTGGTGGAAATGGATTAAATCTGGTTTTCAAAAGCTTGGTTTGAAGTTGATCTATTCCCAACTCGATTGGGACTGTTTCTTTTACTGCTTCATATCAATTTTCCCTGGTTGGAATTGGTTTGCTGAAACTGGTGTTGCTCTGCTGTGGTTTCTGCCGATACCACATTTCCTTGCTTCCTTTATTTCATTTCCAGGTACACGACCTTGTAACTCCTTTGGTTGTGAAGTGAATTCGAAGAATGTCATGTTGTGAAGAAATGAAAATCTTGCTACCTGCTGATTGTTTTCCTTTTCTTTCTGCTTTTATTCTGTTTCCATTCGAGTTCTTAAGTCACATTTACTATCTAAGGTGTTTGAATTAATGTAGTGTTATGAATATTTGAGGGTTATTATGGTATTTGTAATTGGACTTTTTTTGGTGTTCACTCATTCAATCTGTGCTAGAGCTATCTGCTAAGGAATTGTATGGAGTAGTCTAGGGTTTGTTGAGTAAATCTGTTCGCCTAATAGTATTAGATCAAAGTGTGTATTCCACAAATAATATTGACTTCTCTGTATTCATTTGTTAGAGTACGAATCTGTGTGAGTGAGAGTTTAAGTATCTTGTTGAGATCCAAGTGATCTATATGTTAGCTTCAGAGATTTTGATATTATTTGGAACATGCCTACTTCGGGTTGAGTTCATTAATTAATTGGAAATGTAACTGGCAGGTCCGTTTTAATTAGTTATGCATGGGCACTTTCGATTGAAAATGGTGTTAGAGTTTCTGAACGGCTAATAAATTATCTTGTACTTGAATAACTTGAATCCATTAGTAAAGAGTTAATTTCATCTCATGCTTCATGTAGTGTCTTGATTGATCTATAATTAATTCATTGGGTATAAGAGACGGGTTCAGAAACTTAGGCCCAATGTTGGCCCAATTAATGAAATCAAGGCCATTTGAGATTGCTAGTGACCTTCCCCACATTAAAGGAAATGTGCACAAATATTCTGATGTCCACGCGATGCAGGGGCTCGATATTGGGTCTGACCTTCAGTAATCACGAGACTCAAAGTTTGGGCTCAAACTGTGTAGTCTCTTGTTTATTAAGCCATCAGTTCATTTGTGCTAGATTAAGCCCATTTGCTTGAATAATCCATATTTTTTTGCAAGCTTTTTGATTCATTTAATAGAGAACTTTAATTACATTTGGCGTCTTAATCAATTAGGCTCTTATTAATGTTTGAGGTGTGCCACCCTTAGCAAATACAGTTGTGAGCACGTGATTTTTGCCCTATGAGAACTACTCCCAAAAATTCAAAATAAAATGGTTTGTTTTGTTTGTGATTTATTTGTATTTTTTGTCTGTGCCTGTTTATTTCTTCTTTAATTAAGAAAAAATACAAAAAATATGTGTTGCATGTGCATTTAAGATTTAATTTTACAATTTAGGAATTAACAAGTTTGTTTACAAAATGGGAAAATCACAAAAAATATTTACTTTGCATCTTTTGCATTTAATGTCCGAATTGTGTGATTTTTATCATTATTGATGTTTAATTTCGTGTAATAGTTATTATTAAGTGTCAATATTTTTAGTTAATTACCAAATTTACAATTTAATTAGGATTTTTAGTTTTATTGTTGAAAAGAAAAAATTGAAAAAAAAATAATAATAATAAGAAGAGTTAAATTCAGTTAGGCTAATTTGGCCAAGCCCAAATCCTTACAGCCAAACTAGGCCAAAAACCAGCCCATACCCGCCCAAATCCAGTCCACCTGCAACTCAACCAAACGACGCCGTTTCAGGCGTTTCAATTTGGACCGTTGATCTCAGCTGATCAAACGGCCCCAAAGCTTTGACCAAACCCGGCCCCCGATCCGTCACTCCAATACCCGGACCGCCCCAGTACTACTCCAAATGACACCGTTTGAGTTAAATGAACTGATCTGGACCCTCGATTTCTCTTGATCGAACGACCAAGATCAAATCCCCCCCATTATATAAATGAAACCTCATACCCAGCCCCCCAGTCCAAACCCCTGTTCATCATCGTCTCTCAGAGACGAAGCCCTTCCCCCAAACCCTAGCCGCCATGGCATCCCTTCGCCTGAAACCCGGCGGCAACGACGCCGCCGGCTACCAAAATAACACCCCTGAAACTCCTAACCCTCCCCAATCCAAATCCCTCACCCGTTTTGCTCGAATCAACCTGCAGCTTCTCGAATCTTCAATCGAAGATTCGAGCAAAACTTGAAACCCACCCCAACCAGTCCCAAACTCACACCAAGGCACCCCCTGACCACCCTCGTTACAGATCTGTTGACTGCTTGCCTCGAATCAACCTCCAACTTCTCGAATCTTCAATCGAAGATTCGAGCAAGACCTAGATCTACCCCAACCAGTCCCAAACTCATACCGGACATGTCCATGACCTCCCTCGTCACCAAACCACCGTTGGTTTGGTTCGAATCTGGCTAGAAACACTCGAACCCCAAATCGAAACGTAAAAACCCTAGAAAAACCAAAACTGGTTTCTGTCCGAAGTTTAAAAGGTTTTTGGTGTTTAACTGACCTTAGTCAAAGTGTTCTCAGTTGAGAATACTCGATTAAGGTCTATTTGACCTCAAAAAAGTTCAAGTACGAGTTGATTCAAGTCCGTCTGTTCTTTGTTTCATTTTAAGGTATTTTTTGTTTTTTTCTTTTATTCTATTTTTGATGTTTTAAATGTCTGTTTATGTGTTTAGTATTGTTATATTAATTTTTCAGTTTTGTTGATTGTTCTGTTCTTCTCTCTCAGGCCTTTTTATTTGGTCGAATTTGTTTCTGTTCTTTGTTGTGTATAATTATAGGCTGTGTAATCGATTCAAATAAGTTTCATCGATTAGTTTAAGTTTTATTACAAATCCCTATTCTTGTCAATGCTGCTTGAATTGCCTGATTATCTATTTCGGATTGATTGATGTCAATTGTTGTAGGCAATCGGTTAATTAGTTTTCGTCGATTAATTCGTTCTTGTTTATAAACCAATAAGTTCGTCAAATGGTTGTTGTATATGCTTGATCTGTGGACACCTAGCTTCAGGGCATTGTCAATAGGCTGACAATGAACCTGCATTCATGTTACCTGCATTCACGTTCATTTTGGTTCAGTTTCAATTTCAGTTTTTATGATTCTGTTGAGTTCTATGTTATGTTAGTTTGGTTTTGATTTAAATCCAGTTCATTTTTGTTTCAGTTGGAACTCAACCTTAGTCATTCAGCTGTTAGGAGAATTGGTTATAGCTGTTAGTCAGATTTAGTTTTAAATCATTGTTAGTTTGAACAGATTTTAGAGTTAAAAGGTTTTAATACGGATGAATAGATTATTAGGGGCAATAATATTAAGGGGTTTCAGGGGTGATTTGGGAATGGAACAGTAGGGTCATATTTTAGTGTTAGTGACTTGTTAGTGGGGTATTAAATGTCCTTAAATTAATAAGGTAATGGGGAACAAGAGGGAATGGGGGCTGAAAATAAGGAAAAAGTTTTCCTTAGTGGGGTTTAAGTGGAGAAAAAGGCAGATTTTGAGTGGGAAAGGGGGTCAGACAGTAAGTTTGAAAGGTCGGGCAGTAAGTTTGAAAGAGAGGGCAGGTTTGTATAAGAGGGCAGAATTAGGACTGAAGAGGGAGGATTGGGAAATTAAAAAAAGGGATTGAATTTTGAGAGCTGGTGAAGTTGAAAAAGAATAGCTACTGTTTTTCATTGCCTGGTTTAGGATCTGAAATAACTAGAACTTTTTTCCTTTTACTTCTGCTCTATACTTGGGGAAGTTTATAGCTGCTGGTTATTTGTTGCTGAACTACTGTCGCAACTTTTGTTTGCTACTACTGCTGCTGCTGATCCTCTTTTTCTTCTTCTTGCATTGTCAATACCAGGTACATGCTTCGAACTCCCTTGATGTATTTCCTCGAAGTTCACAAATGGAAATATTCACAGATTTGTGTTCATTTGTAGGCTGCATGTTGTTTACAATTGGATGAATTGGTAGTTAATTATACCTAGTCGATATTTGTTATGTGTTTTGTATTATGTGAACAGTGGAGACATATGGATTGTAATTAAGAGCTAACTGAACTGCTATGCTCATGTTGACATGCTGTTAGTTTACAAATTTGAACTGCTATGCTCATGTTGACATGCTGTTAGTTTACAAATTTGAGCTGCTAGGTTGTCAGTTCGCTTTACCTAAACATGATATGAGCTAGAGTTTGTGGTTATAACTGTTGCGCCGGTATTTTAGGAGTGAGCTTACTTAAAGGATGATTTTGTGATTGTTGGCACTAGAACGTATTCATCCATTGGTTAGCGTATCTGTTTGTTGGTGATCTTAAGGTAGAACTCAATTGTTATAAGGTTTTGTTGGCCTTCCTGATTAGTTGGAAGTTTGATTCCTATTATGGCTCCACCTTGGTGACTGATTGAAATATATTTGTGACTTATTGCTTACTGCTAATTGACAAAGGGTACACTCTATTGTTTCTGTTTCTATACCATGTTCTTTCCAGGAGTCCAGGCAACAAAATCCATTAAAAATGAAATACAACAACCCATCTATTTATGCTTGAATACTAGTTGATTATAGTTACAAAAGCTTATGTCTAATAAGCGACGAAAACAGAGGCGAACGAACTTGAGATTTTGAATGATGTCATATAATATTTGTTTGGTTGTGCTGATTTTGGTTCTGAATTATTCTGTTAATGGGCCGTTTCGATAAATGTTTAAGCCATAAGGCCATTCTGAAATAAGGAATGTATAGCCTTGCAACTCATCTGGGCCAGCCGCCAGCCCAATGCCATTTCAGCTGAACGCTTAACTTCAATTTAACACAAGCCCAATAGTTATTAAGTTAGCTTGAACATTAGCCTAAAATAATTAGAATTCCTTTAAGCTCTCCTTAATTAATTAGGCTCTTGCGATTGGTTTGAGATGTGCCATACCAAGCCAACAATTATGGTCCTCACTTAATTAACTTTAATCCTTTAGAAATCGAGGTGTGCCATTTAGTGAATTTTCCATGGCCTCGCAAAGTTAAAAACACGTAGTGGCTTTTAAAGGCAATATTTTAATAAAGTTATTTTCGTAAATTTGGGTGTGCATTTATGTGACCCAAATCCAAATCTCAACGAAGTCGAAATGTGTCGCTAATCACGGGTACATTGATTGTGACGTGGTTCGAGATGCATTTCCACGACGTTGCAAATTCCTTTTAAAAATAATGAATGAGACGAGCCTCGACAAACAAAAATACACAAGCTGTGGGGTCCTCTATACGTGTTGGTAAAATTACTTAGACTTCGGGATGGGCCGTTTAGCAAAATTTCACGGCCCTACCCAAAATAATGATACGCTAGTCGCTTTAGGCGCGTATTTAATAATGTTATCTTCTTAAACTCGGGTGCACATTTATGTGACTCAAATCTAAATCTCAACAGAGTTGAAATGTGTTAATAACCACGGGTGCATTGATGTGACGTGGTTCGAGATGTATTTTCACGATGTTGCAATTCTAGGTAAAACATAATAATCATAAGAGCGGTACACAGTTAAAATTTGCACATAGATTCAACATGTATTAAAAATCAGATAAATAAGCCGAATATGACAGTTGAGCGACCGTGCTAGAACCACGGAATTCGGAAATGCCTAACACCTTCTCCCGGGTTAACATAATTCCTTACTCGGATTTCTGGTTCGCGGACTGTAATACAGAGTCAATATTTTCCTCGATTCGGGATTCAACCGGTGACTTGGGACACCATAAATCTCCCAAGTGGCGACTCTAAATATTTAAATAAAATCCCGTTTCGATTGTCCTTTAATTGGAAAAACTCCCTTTTACGCTCCCTTAGCGGGGGTGTAGCCGAAAAAGGAGGTGTGACAACAGTTTATGGCCCTCATGAGTTAGTTTTTAAGCCCTTTAATTAGAATAATTCGAGGTGTACCATGCCAAACAAATATGACAATTGCATGGCCCTCGCTTAACTAATTTTGATTTAATCTTTAGAATTCGAGGTGTACCATTTAGTGAAATTTCCATGGCCCTCGCAAAGTTGCAAACGCGTATTTGCTTTAGGTGCGTTATTTTAATAATATTACCTTCCTAAACTCGGGTGTGCATTTCATGTGACCCAAATCCAAATCTCAACAACGTTGAATAAATATATTTAGGATTGCGGGTGCATTTCATGTGGCGCGGTCCAAAGACATGTTTTAGATGGCGTTGAAATCTTCCTTAAACTAATTAAAAGTTGTTTAAAGTTAAATTGCATATAGGTTCAAAAGTGTTTTAAAATCAAATCATAGGCCAACTATAACAGTTGAGCGACCGTGCTAGAACCACGGAACTCGAGAATGCCTAACACTTTCTCCCGGGTTAACAGAATTCCTTACCCGGATTTCTGTGTTCGTGGACTGTAAAACAGAGTCAATATTTCTTCGATTTGGGATTTGAACCGGTGACTTGGGACACCATAAAATTATCCCAAGTGGTGACTCTGACTTTAATAAATAAATAATCTCGTTTCGATTGTCACTTTAAGTTGGAAAAAACTCCCTTATACCCTTTACGGGGTATAGTTAAAAAGGAGGTGTGACACCAGCAACTATCACCTCTAATCGGCACTCACATGCACTTCTGTTAGCCATCACCACCGCCGATTACCATATTAATACACACACACACACACCAGCAACCACTGCGTTTATATATATATATATATATATATATATATATATATAGAGAGAGAGAGAATAATAGATTAATTAGTATTTTATTTCAATTTTACGTTTATCAATTTTTAAATAAAGATAAACTTTATATATTTAGATGTTAAAAAACAAACAATCTTAATCATTTGGTATTCAGATTTTAACACACATCTTGATATTCAGATGTGTATTCAGATTCAAATATTTAATCTTAATACATATCTTGATATTCACATATGTGTTCAGATTCAGACGTCTTAATCTTAAAAAGAAACAAATAAGGCCTTAACGTTTTTACAAATTTTTCTTTTTAAAAAGAGAAACCACAAACTTAATTAAGACATATAAGGCTTCAAAGTCCAAAACGAAGAAGCCCGTCAAGACTTAGTAACAAAGAAGCCCATTAGGACTTAGTACCTTATTTTATTTGTAAGAAATTAAAACATAAATCAAATTGAACAAAAATATTGCTACTCTAAATATAAAAAAACATCACGCTAGGGTTCTGCCAAATCAAAAATCGAAAGAAACTGTCCATCCAACTCTACTCTCTTCTGGTGAGTGGTAACCTCTATTATATTATTTCTTCTTTTTTCTGTTCTTTTTTGTTATTGTTTCCCTCTTATATTTCACATATTTGTGCTAACAATTTATACAAAAAATTAATTTTTAATCTTTGATTTTACGGTTGTCCCACATTTTGACCTTTATTCTCTTTGTCAATTTGTACTTTTGTGTTTCCCAAAATTTCAAAAGTCGAGTTCCCGACAAGATATGTGGTCCTACTTTCTTGTTTTAGTTTCTTAATTACTTTCTTAGAGAGACCAATATCCTTAATAAAATTAGTGACTTTAGAAGTTTTTAAACTTTGTGTTTGATCTATTGTTGACTTCAATCTACAGCTATCGTTAAGCTACGAAAGATGCAACTAGCGTACAATGAATGTCAATCTTATTTTATATTAAAACGGACAGCATCTCCCCGGTTTTCCTTGCTTTTTCAAGTCCATCAACCAACTCGAAACAATACAACCTTCACCTATATATTTTCAGCACCACAACACAAATCAAGCTACACAACAACAAGTGCATAAACATCACCAATGAAACTACTATTTAACACAATAAACGACAAGCTCGGATTGAATTTCTTTTGAACCATTTAAACCAAAAGTCATTCATTCATTCATTCATTCATTCATCATTAACTTAACAACATAGCCAGCATGATATTAAGTACAATGGGATGACTTCTAACCTCCTATTCATCTCCTAATTCACCCTCAAACAGCCGAACAATCTAACAACAACAACAAGTACAACTTTCCATTGTTATGTTGTCATTTCCCTTCATATTCACAGTACCAACAGCAAGTTCGACATGTAGATAATATTTTATAATAACAACATCATAAGAAAGTCATTTTCAAAGGATTCCGACCATTTAAAGTTCACGGAAACAACTTTTCCAAAATAGTCCATTAAAAAGAATAACATCTCACTTATTTCAAGTATCCTCTTGTAGTATAAAGGCCAGGATAGGGCCCCGCCACACCAATCAATACATGTCCAAAGCATACTGACCAAATAGGCAACTCCGAAGCAAGTGGAGTGCACCAACACCTTCTGCTGAGCTGATAGCTTACTAGGAGGATTGTCAACCTGTCTATCAGGACCTACGGGCATGAAATGCAACGTCCCCGGGAAAAACTGACGTCAGTACGAATAAAGTACCGAGTATGCAAGGTAAAAAAACATAAATAAGAACAAAATATAAAGAGATATAGAGGAGATACAACATGTAGCATCTGAGTACCTCTGAGGGCTACTGACGTGAAATGCCTGATACATATATATACATAAAATTTTAAAACATACGCCTCTGTGAGCATCATCATCGTATCGTACCCGGCCATAACCAGGGGTGGAGCTACAGTAGTGAGTGCGGGTTCGGACGAACCTAGTGACTTTTGCCTGAACCCTAGATTTGTGTTGAAAACTTTAGTGTTCCTATGTGAATTAATATGCCGAACCCATTAACAAAATAGCTCTGGTTTCAGCGGTCAAGGTTCTGGGTTCGGAGCCAAAGGATGCAGGTTCGATTCTCCCTGAAAGTAACTTAGGCCTCATTTGTTTGCACTTAATGGAGGTCTGAATCTTTAATCATTCAGATCTCAGACATTAAGTGCGTTTGATTTTAAAGTCTGAATCTTAAGCATTCAGATCTTAATCATTAAGTGTATTTATTTTCTTTACTTTACTACCACTTAACGGGTCTGAATAGGTCTGTATGATTAAGACCTATAACCAAGACTTAATTTCATTAAGATGCTATCATGAACAACCATTACTACGAACTATTACCACCACATACCATTATCAACTATCATCACCACCACCATGCTCAACCATAGCCGTCGACACTACCACCACCCACCACCCTACCACCATCATCCTCAACCATAACCACACGCTCGTTAACCTTGACTACCACAACTAACCACCTCCTCACCATCAATAACCATAGCCGGCATCATGCACCATTATAAACTACCACCACCCATCATCACCTTCCTCAATCACTACCACAACCACTACCACCCTCACCATTTATTAACTATCACCACACACCACCATCCTCAATCATAATCGCTATCGCTATAAATCACCACTAGCCACTACCCAAAACTACCACCATCAACGAAAACACCAGCAACCACTGCCTCTAATCGGCACTCACATGCACTTCCATTAGCCATCACCACCGCTGATTACCATATTAATATATACATATATATACACACAACCCAACAACCACTGCCTTTATATATATATATATAGAGAGAGGGAGAGAGAGAGAGAGAAAGAGAGAATATTAGATTAATTAGTATTTTATTTCAATTTTCCGTTTATCAATTTTTAAATAAAGATAAATTTTATATATTTAGATGTTAAAAAACAAACAATCTTAATCATTTGGTATTCAGATTTTAACACACATCTTGATATTCAGATGTGTATTCAGATTCAGATATCTTAACCTTAATACACATTTTGATATTCAGATATGTGTTCAGATTCAGACGTCTTAATCTTAAAAAAAAACAAATGAGGCCTTAACATTTTTACAAATTTTTCTTTTTAAAAAAGAAAAACCACAAACTTAATTAAGGCATACAAGGTTTCAAAGTCCAAAACGAAGAAGCCCGTCAAGACTTAGTAATAAAGAAGCCCATTAGGACTTAGTACCTTATTTTATTTGTAAGAAATTAAAACATTAATCAAATTGAACAAAAAAAATTGCTACTCTAAATAAAAAAAGACATCACGCTATGGTTCTGCCAAATCAAAAATAAAAAAAAACTGTCCATCCAACTCTACTCCCTTCTGGTGAGTGGTAACCTCAGTTATATTATTTCTTCTTCTTTTCTGTTCTTTTTTGTCATTGTTTCCCTCTTATATTTCACATATTTGTTCTAACAATTTATACAAAAACTTGATTTTTAATCTTTGATTTTAGGGTTGTCCCACATTTTGACCTTTATTCTCTTTGTCAATTTGTACTTTTATACTTCCCAAAATTTCAAAAGTCGAGTTCCTGACAAGGTGTGTGGTCCTCCTTTCTTATTTTTAGTTTCTTAATTACTTTTTTAGTGAGACCAATATCCTTAATAAAATTAGTGACTTTAGAAGTTTTTAAACTTTGTGTTTGATCTATTGTTGACTTCAATCTACAACTATCATTAAGCTATGAAATATGCAACTAACGTACAACGAACGACAAACTTATTTTATATTAAAACGGACATCGTCTCCCCTATTTTCCTTGCCTTTTCAAGTCCATCAACCAACTCGAAACAATACAACCTTCGCCTATATACTTTCAGCACCACAACACAAATCAAGCTACACAACAACAAGTGTATAAACATCACCAACGAAACTACTATTTAACACGATAAACTACAAGCTCGGATTGAATTTCTGTTGAACCATTTAACCCCAAAGTTATTCATTCATTCATTAACTTAACAACATAGCCAGCATGATATTAAGTACAATGGGATGCCTTCTAACCTTCTATTCATCTCCTAATTCACCCTCAAACAACCCAACAATCTAACAACAACAAGTACAACTTTCCATTGTTATGTTCTCCTTTCCCTTCATATTCACAGTACCAACAACAAGTTCGACATGTAAATAATATTTTATAATAACAACATCATAAGAAAGTTATTTTCAAAGGATTCCGACCATTTAAAGTTCATGGAAACAACCTTTCCAAAATAGTCCATTAAAAAGAATAACATCTCAACTATTTCAAGTCTCCTCTTGTAGAATTTGGCTCAAATAATGCAACCAATACACAAACAAATTCAATCACATGTAGTAGGATATTATACTCACCTTAACCAGTAGAAACAACACGAAATTTATGCCAAGCACAACCCACAATAATCCTCAATGACACCACAACACTATAAGTCTCACTTCTTAAATCAACTTTTGGTGTTCAAGTGGTGTGTGAACACTTGTAGTTCACCTTGAAAATCTAATATATATAAAGGAAGGACTGATTATTACCTTAATCAACAACAACAACACAAAACCTGAGGTTACTTTACTTTGAAGAACCCTCCAAAACAACCACAAGCTGAAGAACTACGATCTAGCAAGCATCACGGAGTTTCTAGCGTTGAATTCATATTTTTATCTTCGGTTTTCACCCTAGAATTATGGAGCATTTAGGAGGGTTTAGGGCTGTTTTGGACGAGAAAAATGAGTTAAAACGATTTAGAATTGACTTAAATACAAGCTGGGGTTTTACACCGACTTTGTGGGTCCCATGGAAGCTACTTGTGCAGTCTTACAAAAATGCGAATATCTCTCTACTCCGATGTTGTATCGATGAACGGTTAAATGCGTTAGAAACTAGACTCGTAGACCTTCAAATTTGGTAGGTAGATCACCCCGTAATTTCAAGTATATTTATAAAAAAACTCAGCTACATTTGACCTAATTTTAAGCATATTTATGAATGTAACTTGTGATGACCTTTGCCAATTTTGTTCCACAACTTGCTTGTCTTCAAAGCATAACACACGATTATCATACGACTAAAATAACTCTTAACATAACCTCCTTAAAATGTTAAGCACTCTAGTCTCAACCCAAAAGTACATGTTATAACATTTCAACTTGTCGACTTTCGACGAAACTTATTTTCTTCAATTCGTTTAGCTTCTAAGCCTTCCAACCCTCTTGGTACTTGGTATTTATGATCTTAAATATTTGTAACTTTCGTGGTAACATGATTAACTTACTTTGTAAGCTTTTCAAAGATGATTTCATTTTTGAGCTTACATCAATTGACTTACGGCGTACTCTTACGTACGAAAACATGAGGTGTAACAATGATAAAAAAGATGAATAATATTTCACTAAGAAACTTTGTGCTTTTAACATAACTAGTTTTATAATATGCGCATTGCACGTGTAGCTTATCTAAATGAATAAAAAAATTATATAAATACTATGTTTGATTTATAAAAAAATAAAAATAAAAATAAAAAGTTTAAGTTCCTAAAAAATTACTAAGAAATATGGATTCCATATAGCAATCTCACTAAAGGGATGTAATAGCTACTGTCCTCGATCATCAATCAATACATTTTAAGAAAATTGTTTGTCAATATACAAACATCGAGAGAGTTTAAAGAAAATCAAAAGATCATTTATAAACAAAAATATTTGTCCAAAAGTGTGGTTTTTTTTTTGGGGGGGGGGGGGGTGTTAGTTCTATATATATATATTTTTTTAAAAAGTCATGGAGGGAAAAGTTGATTAAAATAACAAAATATATCAATTTCCTAATATCCAAATTACAAACCATAATAACATTATTTGTGGTAAAAACACAAAAACAAATGATAGAATAAACTTTCACATAAAAAGAAATATGTAAGAAGTTATAAACTTAACACTATCTTAAATTACTTATAAATAAATACAAAGTATGATTTATTGTTCCTTCCATTGTCCTTCACCCGATTTTTGCTCTATCACTACTGGTACTCAAGATTATTGTCATTAATTAACTCATGCAAGTTCTTCAGGACAAGTCAGAGGCATATTACAAGTACGAAGCTGTAATACACAAAGCTCCATTGAAATTTACAAGAGAAGTAGGCAAATATTAAAAAGACATGGGTTTTTTCGAAGTTATTAATGTACTACATTATTGTTCTAACTTATAGAAGAGCCATTTCGTGGGAATGGTCCTGACTGACTCCTGAGATAATAAGAATAATAAGCTAATTATGGAAATCCAACAGGTTTCGAGCGAGTTGGTGGAGGAGGCTGCTTTGGAATATAAGGCATAAGAGGAGTTCCATGTTGAATAGGTCCAGGTCTTACTGAAGCTTTTGAGCTTGGAACTGGATCTATCGGTCGGTAATCCTCCAGATTTATCTTCCCCACACCGCCCTCGTCTGTGCTCGTGCTCGTGCTCGGTCCATAGTCATTGCCCTGCAAATTGGAAAAATAAAAGGACATTAGGTTTTGAACCGTGAACAATCGATACTACATAACCCTTCTGTATACTGTAAAGAAAGAAGACTATTATTCAGAATGGTCATCTTAATTTCATAACCTAATTCATGTCATTTAATTTACTCATTTTTGCCTTCCCATGTAAGACAATCTAAACGTTTTATATGTATATCACGGACTATCTAACAAGAAATACAGGAAGGTACAATTTAACAAGCTAAAGAGTAAATTTAACACCAATATCTGTGTTATTAAAAATTGTATAGGTTTGTGGGATTGATAAACCGCCTTTTGATAGAGAGGTTCTCTGTCCTTAAGGAATTTTAGCACAATAAAAGAACAGTGATGAGCAAAAGAAAAGGCCAGCAGAAGTGCAATTACCTGTAGCTTTCTGCTTCTTATGGTTATTGCCAATTCATTATTCTCTTGCCAAGTTGAGGACATTCCTGTGGTTCAATTATATATATAAGAAGGCTAAATCAACACCCTTTGTATGAATACAAATGTCAGCTTAAATCCAGAGTTAGTAGCCTCAGTATATATAGCAATATAAAGAGAGTTATACTCTTCTAGCAGGGAAAAAAAAAACGAAAATTGCACACCAATAAGATTCACGGTATGTTAATTATCGTCAGTAAATATTTGAAACTGTATTTTAAACATTTCAACTTTCACCTGAAAACAAATCAAAGAAGCACGTGATCTTTGTGCTCTACTATATCATGATACAAAACAGCAACAAAGAACGGCATAAGGAAGTATATATTTTTGTAATTATGCTGCAAATTACTTTTCCTTCCTGGTACTATTTCGCTATTGGTCACCCAAGAATATTTAACCTTGCAACATGGTGCTTACTCACCTATGCCCTATGCTACTCAGAGTTAAACTAGTGATGCTTTCAACTATTGAACTTCTGGCATCTAAGGTGCAACATTTACGCTTGTATTACTCTCCACAACCCCATTTTGGATTGTATACTATGATAGAGTAAAAAAAAATTATATTGGCACTATACCAGTATAATCTATTCAATAATAGTAAGTAGTAAGTGTGGTTCTTATAATACATTTAACATATATACAGTGATGATACTGTAAAAAAATTATACTGCCACTTTGTCACAAAGGCGAACCCAGGATTTGAAAGTAGCGGGGATACATGAGCGGATTGCTCAACCAATGCGCCCATCCGACTTTTGATCTTAGAGGTTTCAAGGAAAATATATGACCGTTTCCAATATATATATCTAGAAATTTTAGGTTAATGTGATCCAGTGACCCCTCTGCTCAAAACATAGGTCGCCTTTTATTTGTCAGTACAATTTATTCTATTATAGTAAGCAGTAAATTTACACTATAAATACACTTTTGTACATTGTAAATGCACAAGACTTTAAAGTCGTTTTTTTTAGTTCCTAAGGCAGAAAACAGCTAGCTAGAAAGAGTGATTAAGAATATGTGACGTTAGTCACTCAACTTCTAATCTTTCAATAGGTTAGACCCCATATAGTCTCGAAAAATGAATTTAGTAGTAACAATTTTAAATTGGAAAAATACATATTTTGCCCCTCAAACTTGTCCCGAAAAATTATATATATAGATACCTAAACTTTGTGGGTGATCCTTTACCCCTATTCTTATTCAATTTGAGTCTAACAAAAAATGAGATAATATAAAACAACGATAACATACCCGATATGATTTCACAAGTAGAGTTTAGGGAGGGTGAGGCATATAGAGGACTTACCCTACCTTATGTGAGTTAGAGAAGCTGTTTCCGATAGACGCTTGACTCAAATATATATTTTTCCGCTCGTACATATTTGCTAAATATGGAGGAAAAAAAAGATAAAAAGCTATGCTATAGATCAAGTCATTAAGGCTTGCAAAGTCTCTTCCATTAACACTTGATATCAACAGAGCGACAGACTCAACAGGCAATTTAGCAAAGCATATTAAGAACCTAAGCTCAAAAATAAGTCAAATAAACGAGTTAATGGCACATAAATATGGCAGATCTTAGGCTAAAATGAAAGTATTTTTACCAGGAGGCGATGAGGTGTCTTCTTTGCCATAGGAAACAAAGCAAACCAAAGCAGTCACCATTGTCAAGAACAAAACAGAGAACCCAACAAAAGCCTTCATAATGCGAGTACACAAAAAGAGCTCACCAACTGAGAAAATAAGAGTGATCTGAGTTTTGCTTCACACCCTTTCAATAAACACAATTTGAATATTCAGCCCATTATTTGAAAAGTTTGTTCGAAAGCCGCGTTTTGTCACCTTATTTTCGGATTCTGAAAGCCAACAATGGACCAGAAAATCCGTGGAGATAAGAAGAATTAGGAAAGCATTCTAGCCCATGTTGCACTCTCTATATGTACATGTATAAAATAAATTACTATCGTAATAATACTAAGAAAAAGAAAATGGAAAATAGATAGAAAGAGAAGTATTTGAATAAAGAAACGGTTTTTTTATTTTTTATTGAGGCATGAAGAAGAGCATGTGGGTGTCACTGTATTTCGAGTGCAGTGAGTATTGGGGAGCAGTAAATGAGAGAGTAAATGCTGTTTGATGTTGAGTTGCAGAAAGAAACAGTGGGGAATGAAGCGAATTGAATGCCACAGTATGGTGAAAAACGAGCCATTGCAGTCTTTTGATCTTGAAGATTGTTTTTTTGGACACGATACCACATCTCCCCTGTTACAGCAAGAGGGAAATTTTTTGGCTTCTTGCTACACTCAAAAACTTATTTCTTTTGTTTCTCAGTATCTTACTCTATTGTGGATGTCAATGGTCAAAAAATGGATACTGCATGTTGTCTAACAGCTTGTTTGGATGGTTGTTACTTGTTGTTTCATAATACATCGTATTGTATTATACTGTATTGTATGATGAATATAATTTTTGGATAGCTTGTATTATTTATCGTCGTTTCATGATGTCATACACCAACAATATGAATAATAATCAACATTACTAAGAAAAGATAGGATACAAAGTAAAATTATTATATAACAAACAAAGTAGGACAAATGATAAAATATGATTATTTTATAATAAAAAGGGCAAGATGAGAGGAAAAAACAAGATAACGCCGCCGCCACCACACCAAATCAATCGTTATATAACGTGGCACTTTTTGTCATTACGTAACGACAGATCTAACGGACGATACAATAAAATTTGATTAATAATCAAAACAAATATTGTACTTAAAGTAACAATACGATACGATACGATACAATACAATATGTAACAACCATCCAAACAAATTGTAAAGTTTAACCTATCGAAGACTTCTGTTAATTTATTTGAACTTTAATGCAATACTTATTAGTCTCATTTTATGTGAACAGGTTTGTATACGGGTGAAACTGGACCAATGCGACGCCCCGATTTCCAATGAGGTAAATCGAGCAAGAGACGTGATGACAAGGAACCGGAATCGAGGCAAGGGCCTTATCGAGCCAGGGTCCGGGGGGCATAACACCCACCCTCGGGAATACTGAGGCCATGACCTCGGATCGGTCCAAACCTCAAAAGACTTCGGAGAACGCCATCGGGCAACCGAGCACGAATGACGGAAGACTGTGATATCCGTGACCTGCCGGGTATCTCGGCGCGGATCTCAGCACGTACCGGCGGGCGATTAGTTAAACTTAGGGTAAAACTCCCCTACTATATAAATGAGGGTCTGATTATTCATTATAGATACTGCAACACGCATATCAAGGTAATATACTATTATTTTTCTCTGTTATTCAAGGTTCTTACATTTGTTGATCAGAGTTTCATTATTATAAGTCTAGGATCGAGGCGGATATTCCAGTAAGGTTGTTGTTAAATCAGGAATCATCCACCTTAAGTGGTTTGATAATTTATTACATCTTTTACCTGTTTAATCTAGCGATATTTGCAGTTTGTATTGAGTTAATCCATGTATCCTTAAAACCACTTATAAATTTAATTTTTATCCATTTTTTAGGGTAAACAGTTTGGCGCTCACCGTGAGGCTAAGGATAATAGTGGTAATTTGATACAAATTTCCATAACACACCCTATTTTACACTTGTTCTTTAAAGTGTCTTTAATTTCAGGTCAAAGGTCAAAATGTCAAACTCCCAATCTGCCTCTCTGGACGTTGATGCTGAGTACGGCCACCACGGCGAAAACAACAATATAGCGCCCAACAACGAGGTTAACCTTATTGACCCCAATAGGTTCCCGTTCGTAGACCCAATCGATGTCAGCTCCCACGTGCCCATCGACACTAACTTGCCCACCAACCCGGAGGTCAGCGTTCACGGGGAAGTCAGGTCGGTTGCCGGGGATATGCATGGTAGTAAGGGCGATGGGATCAACTTGCGGGTGATCTTCGCAATGATACATGCTCAATAGGCAGCGATAGCCCAGCTACACAACCAAAGCCACTCCCGCAGCAGAGTTGAGCCCGAACCGTCCTAGGAAAACACTCGTAGAAATGAGCAAATCACAAAGAGGCCGAGTGAAGTTGAACACGGGACCAACCCCGAGATCATAAAGATGCTCGAGGAACTAACAAAATGGGTGGAATCGAGAAAAAAAAAATCGAAGTCAATGACAAAAAGGTGGAAACCTACAACTCCAGGGTCGACCAAATCCTAGGAGCACCATTAATCTTGAAGGGCCTGGATTCCAAGAAGTTTGTTAAAAAGCTGTTAGTTTGTGTGAGTCCACCAAACAGTAGAGTATCTGGTCCTCTATGAGATTCTGCTGAGAATGCTAATAAACTGTAAGTAAATGAGACAAGGGATTTTTACATGAAAAAATCTCACACGAGGGGGCCAAAAACCACGACCTACACATGTAGGCTTTCAATTTCACTAACTTGTAAAAACCTATTACAAGCCACTTTGTAATGACTCCATTACAAAGTATTCAACTCAACTAACTTGTGGTACTCTTACTGCAAGCCACTTTGTGACTCCCTAGTTACAAAGATTTTCACTAACTAGTGATGCTCTCACCACAAGCCACTTTGTCGCTCTACAGTTATAAAGGCTTTTGCTTATGACTAAACCTAGTCACAACATAAACTCAACGAGTTTACGGATTTTACAAGAAGATTCCTAATCAACGCTTCTAGCTAAGCAATTTAGGAAATACAATAAGTATAATAACAAAGTTACAACTCAACTAAGGACAACAAAATACTGACTTTAGGAACTGGTCCGTAGTAGCGTTCAACTTTGTTCTTCAAGCTCGTGAGAATTGATTTCTCTGTTTTTGCAAAAGGCTTGAATGAGAAAATGAAATATTCAAGTGATGTTTCAATATAAACTCATTGTTGGTACACCTTGATTACATCACTTGAAATGATGTGATCACTTTAGTTGGTCAAGGAATAAGTGGGCACTGGAAATAGTGCAGTGCGGCAGAACAGTGCAGGCGGTCACTTCGTTTTCAGATATATCCAGTTGACTTTGTACTGCTATGAGGGAACCACAAGGGTATCAGGTCCTTGTTTGGTTTCCTAGCTCCTGAAGTTGTAGCAGTTCACATTTAGTTGGAATCCGTTAAGCTTGCAGTATAGTCCAAGTAGGTCAGTTTCCTTATCTGGTTCTTAACAATAAGTTTGTTAGATCATCAAAACATAAGGCAAGGACATTTAAAACCTATCAATTTCCCCCATTTTGATGATGACAAACTTAACATTGATAAAGTGGATTTAGAGCAGTGAGAACTAGATTGAGTAACAGGAGAACATAAGTTTCACAATTAGTACCCCCTGACTTTATGCCTTCCTTATTTCTCATTTTTAACTACTACACTTGTTGATTATTCCCCCTTTTGGCATCATTAAAAAGGCACAATCAGATAAACAACATAAAGAAGTATAGCTGAGCTAACTCATGCCACATATGTGCACACAACATGATAGAGAAGAGAAACATAGAAGTTAAGTATTGAGATAATAAAAGAGGATAGATTTGATATTGATAAAAAATTTATATGCCTTTGCTTAAAAAGTAAATGCAACATTGGACTGTTAAGGCGGGAGCAACACTGTTTCATCCCAACCACATCAAAAAAAGAAAACAAAACATCTGCCAAACAAGAAAAGCAAAAATAAAAACATTTCCAGAAACTGGTCACTGAAGGGGTACTTAGGGGGCACTAGGAGTAAAGGGCTTAGAAGCTGCAGCAAGTGTTTGGAGAACAAGGTCTATTCGGGCATTGGCCAATTTTTGCTCATTGAACAGTTCTGATTTCAGGTTCTCTACTTGCACCCTGAGATCAACATTCTCCTTTGTCAAACGAGCTACTTCATCATTTGATACCGGAACTCCTTAGTCTTGCTGACCTTCCAGGATAGCATTCCTGACCTTCAACCGACGAATTTCCCCATCTGCACTATTCTGAGCATTAATAAGTTGTGATACGGTTGATGTAATTCATACTTCCCATTCTTTTCTATGCGCTCGTATTCTTCCAAAGTTGTCTATAAGAAAGTCTGCTTCTTAGTCCCCACCTTGCCTGGCCCTAGTGGCACTTCAAAGAATTTAAACACTCGCGTAAGCAAGAACCCGTAGGGAAGGACATGATTACTATCTTTGAAGGTGGCAACCTTTTGCACGTGTCAATCATAATAGAGGCAGACTCACAGGAGTAAAGCTATCCAGTTGCTCCATCAAGAATAGGTCAGACTTAGAAGTTACTGACCTCCTCCCAGCTCGAGGCAATAGAACTTTGTTTACCAATTCGGACAACAGTTGATAGATAGGGAGTAGCACTTTCTTATGGATCTGGTCCCCCTTCTGGTTTGCATGTCTTTTACCACGGTATTTCTGAAGTTAAACTGACACACATCTTTTACACTGGACACACCAGCTACAGGAACTTTAAAAATCTCTCCAAGCAACTATACATCGAACGCGATGTCCACTCCATTCACCAAAGCACAGATGTGGTCTGTCTCAATGGGAAAGAGGCTAGCAAAGAAGATTTGTACCTCATCCTCATATACCTTAGGTGCATCCATTTGGAATAGATGCGCCCATCATTAAAATTCGACCATTTCAAGAATTTGTCGCATACCAGCCATCTCAGAGATTGCTGGGTCAAAAGTACGACCTAACAGAACTTTTTGGTGCCCCAGGCATTCTAAGCCAAGGCTTACTTCACTTCTTATCCTCTTCACAGAACTAGGTTCCTGAACAATTTCAGACTTTCATTTTCCGGACTTCTCACCACTTAATTTCCCTTTTCCCTTAGACTTGACTAACACATCCTCATCAGACATTGAGAACTCACTCACCACCTCCTTCAACTTGGAGCTAGAGGTTGATCCCTTCTCTATTGAAGCAGGCTGCTTCTTTTTCTAAGACCGTCTAACTAGTGAACTAGGTTCATCTGGGCTTTCCTCTTCCACCTCTACCACAGGAATCCCTTTATCACTTACGGGAACACCATCTTTCACCAACTTCATCCTTTGTTTTTTACTACTTTTTTGCTCTTTTGAAGGGCAGAGTCGTAGGCCTCCTTAGCTTGCAACCTGGTAGTAGGTCATTTGGTGGAGGGCTCAGGAGTGGATACAACCCTCCGCTTAACTATGAACGCATCATAAGCCACGTTATCTAGGTCCTCCTCATCACTGGACCTCATCTCAGGTACCTGTATGTCCAAAGGCACGACAGCGAATACAGGAGCATAACTGTCCTGGTCATGAGAACCCTGACCTGGGTCCTTCGGAGAGAGATCAGGTTCCTCATGTGAGGGCCCAGTAGCTTCTGCTAGTGCAGCGCTTTCAGCAGTTACAATGGCCCCTTCGTCCCCCACACTTTGTACCTCATTTTTCTGAGAGATGATCTCATGCAGTACACCATCAGCAGACACCACAAAGACGGTTACACCATTCTCTTCCTTAATTGGCACTACTGTTACTACAGAATCAGTAGCAACAATGGTGGAACCCTCTGTGACCTTAGGGTTTTGACCTTGTTCTCCACGTGGTCTTTGACTAGTGGGATTCTCAGAAGATGGAGAGAATGGATCAACAATTTTAGGGGTTTTTGAAATATAGAGAGACAGAGAATCTGGGTGAGGTGCAATTTTAGCGGGAAGGGTAAGAGTGGGTAAGGAAGGCTCAGTAGGGACAGAAGTCTCCATAGGTTTATCAGTAGCAGGTAGACTGAGGCAGGGAGGTCGGAGTTTGTCTCAACCATTGAAAAAATGGTGTGAAAATGCTTTGGGAAGTTATAATGGAGGACTTATGATTTGTGGAGAACACAAAAAGGTTTTTATGGGGAGAGGATAATTTTGAAGAGAGAGGAATATGCACTAATTCTAAAACGACGGTTGGGCGTGGAAAAGTGCAACATTTCAGAGGGAGATGAAACGATTTGTAGTAAAAAGATGTGACAGCAGGATCTGAAAAATTGAATGACATGGTAGTTATGTTTTGTACCTTTTTAAGACGTGTATTAAAGAATGCACAGAACTACTAACCTTTTGTACAAGAACCGGATTCTTGATCCATTATTTGAAAATATTAATCCTCGTTTATCATCCATGCACTGCATCTACAGCTTCTATACTCATCATAAGTGTTTACCTGCAATGGTATTGAAGTGAGTTAGATAGGGCCAAAAAACACATTTAGCCAATTTTTCTTGAAGATGATTTTCATAGCCAAATAATGAGGAATCAGGTTCTCAATTAGGCTTTCAAAGCCCCAACTTCACTCCGTTTCTTTCAAAATGTTCCCTACTTAATGCCTTGGTAAATATATCTGCAATTTGATCTTTTGTGCTACCAAACTTCATGCATATCAATCCTTTCTCCACATTGTCCCTCAGAAAGTGATGCCTCACATCAATATGCTTGGTCCTTTTATGTTGAGTTGGATTCTTGGCTATGTTGAGTGAACTTGTGTTAGCACATAGAAGGGGAACACTCTCATTGAGTACCCCAAAGTCCTCTAGTTGCTGCTTGATCCACAAAAGTTGTGCACAACAGGATGTTGCGGCTATATATTCTGCTTCAGCTGTTGAAAGAGCAACTGAATTTTGCTTTCTTGTGCCCCAAGAGATGAGACATGAACCTAGGAAATGAGCCATTCCAGAAGTGCTCTTCCTGGCTACAAGATAACCTGTATAGTCTGCATCAGCATATCCAATGAGATTAAAACTGTCACCTGTGGGATAATAAAGGACCAGGTCCTATGTTCCTTTAAGATATCTCAGAATTCTTTTGGCTGCCTTCAAATGAGATTCCTTGGGATTTGATTGAAACCTTATACATAGCCCCACACTGAAGACAATATCGGGTCTACTAGCAGTAAGATAGAGAAGAGACCCAATAATTCCTCTATGCATGGTTTGATTCATAGGAGACCCAGCTTCATCCATGTCCAGTTGAGTGGCCATAGCAATGGGAGTGTCTATCACCTTTGATGCTTCCATGTCGAACCTCTTCAAGAGCTCCCTGATGTATTTTTGCTAACAAATGAATGTACCCTTTGGGGACTGTTTTACTTGAAGACCCAAGGAGAAGTTTAGTTCCCTCATCATACTCATTTCAAACTCACCTCCCATGAGTTTTGCAAATTTCTCACACAGAGAATCAGTTGTTTCCCCAAAAATGATATCATCAACATAGACCTAAACAATGAGCAGGTTCCTTCCAATTTCTTTAGAAACGGGGTATTGTTAATTTTCCCTCTTTTAAAACCATTTTCTAAGAGGAACTTTGACAATCTTTCATACCAAGCTCGAGGAGCCTGCTTCAGCCCGTACAATGCTTTGTCCAGTTTAAAAACATATTCAGGGTGTTCATGACATTCAAACCCTGGAGGTTGCTTCACATAGATTTCTTCCTTAAGAAGTCCATTCAAAACTGCACTTTTGACATCCATTTGGAACAAGGTGAATTCCATATGAGATGCAAAAGCGATTAGAATTCTAATAGCTTCCATGCGAGAGATTGGAGAAAACGTTTCATCATAGTCAATCCCTTCCTCCTGATTGTAGCCTTGAACCACTAGCCTGGCCTTGTTCCTTGTGGTAATTCCATGTTCATCAAGCTTGTTTCTGAATACCCACCTGGTTCCTATAATGGTTCGATCTAAGGGTCTGGGTACCAGGTGCCAAACATTGTTCCTTTCAAACTGATGTAACTCGTCTTGCATGGCTGTAATCTAATCTGCATTTTTCAAGGCTTCCTTGATATTCTTGGGTTCTATATGGGAGAGAAAAGCTGAGAAGGCAAGTGAATTTTTGGCTCTTGACCTGGTTTATACTCCGGAATCTAGAGGAGTGATAATGTTGTCCATTGGATGAGAGCTTTGGTGTCTCTAGTTAGATGTCTGAGGTTCATTTTGAGAGGATGTGGGTACATTTGGCTGGTTTTCCAGTGTTCTTCTCTCAGGTGCTAGGGAGTTCCTTGAACTGCATCAACCACTCTTTCTTCAGCTTCAGTGGTTATAATTGAAGTACTTGGTTCCATTGGAGATGAGGCAGTATTGTCTTCACTCAGCTCTTTTACCTGACTCATCATATCTGCATTTCTGTTTGTCATGTCAATGACTTCACCAGGGACTAGTAAGGGTTCTCCATCTTGATCTTCTTCAGAAATCTTCTCACAGGATGGATAAGACTCTTCAAAAATAACATGAACACTTTTCTCAAAACATTGAGTCCGCTTATTATATATCTTGTAACCTTGCTTTGAGAAGAGTAGCCCAGAAATATTCCTTCGTCACTCTTGGAATCGAATTTACCAAGCTTATCCTTTCTATTATTGAGAACATAGCATTTTCACCCAAATGTTCTTAGGTGAGTCAGCTTGGGTTTCCTTCCATTCAACAATTCATAGGGGGTTTTGTTTAGATGTGATCTGATCATGCACCTATTCACCAAGTAGCAGGCAATGTTAACAGCTTCAGCCCATAAGTTCTTTGCAATTCCATTGTCGATTAGCATTGTTCTTACCATCTCTTCTAGAGTTCTTTTCTTCCTTTCTACTACTTCATTTTGCTGGGGAGTCCTGGGAGCTGAGAAGTTGTGAGTGATGCCGTTTTCATTGCAGAACTCATCAAATTTGACATTGTCAAATTCTGTCCCATGATCTGATCTAATGCATGCGACTCTAGACTCCATCTTCACCTGAATTTTCTTCACAAAAGCCACAAATACCTCAATGGTTTCATCTTTAGTTCTAAGAGACAGAGTCCATGTAAATCTGGAGTAGTCATCCACTATCACAAAAATGTATCTTTTTCCTCCTCTGCTTTGCACTCTCATTAGGTCGCATAGATCCATATGTAGAAGCTCTAGTGGCTTTGAGGTGCTCACATCTCTTTTAGACTTAAAAGAGGACTTCACATGTTTTCCTCTAGTACAGGCATCACAGACCTTTTGCACCTTGAATTTTGACATGGGTAGACCATGGACCAGGTCCTTCTGGATTAGTTTGTTCAGAAGAGAAAAACTTGTGTGGCCCAGTCTTCTGTGCAATAGTTCAACATCATCATCAATGGCTTTCAGACAACTCAGATCACCACTTTGTAGGGACTCGAAATTAGCAACATAGATGTTCTTGTATCTTTTGGCCACAAGTACCACTTCACCAGTTACCAGATCAGTGACTGTACATATTTTGGAAAAGAATTCCACCTTGTTTTCTTTTTCACAGATTTGAGAGACACTCAAGAGACTGTACTTAAGGCCATTGACATAGTACATATTTTCAATAGAATGAGTGAGTGACTTGCCGACTTTTCCAACTCGAAGAATGTACCCCTTTTTCCCATTGCCAAAGGATACACTCCGTCCTTGCAGGGCTTTTAGTGAAAGAAAGTCCATGGTATTCCCAGTCTTGTGCTTTGAACACCCATTATCCATGAACCATTGGTGATCGCTTCCTTTTGTTCCCTGCACAAGGAGATTAAGAGTTAGTTTAGGAACTCAAGCAAGTTTGGGTCCCTTGTAGTAGGCAAGAGGATGAATAAGAGCTCTCTTAGTCCATGCAGGTAATGTGCTTTTTTTGTGAGTGGAACCTGGTCCCTCTTTTGTAGTCACCTTTTCAACAAACACTTTGTCTTTGAAGTGCCCATTGTTCCCACATTGGGTACAAGGCCAGTTATCAGAGATAATGACGTACTTGCTGTGAGGGTTGTAAGAAGTTTTCTCCCTTTAGAACCTTATTCCCTACCTATTTCCACCATTATTAGTGTGCATGGCAGTGATAGCTTCTGAGGACCAGGTCCATTTTAAGGATTTTTCAAGATTATTCTTTACTCTTTCTAGATCAGTTTGGAGGTGCATGTTTTTCTCAATTTCCACACACATCCTAGTTCTCACAGCTTTCACCTCATTTTCAAGCCTAATGTGTTCCTCACTGGCTATCTCCTTTCCCTTTCCAGAAATTTCAGGTTTTGAATTAGTCCATGGACTCACTATTGTTTCCCTTAGGTCTATAATTACTGCCAAAAGATCATTTTTTTCTGAAGTTTTCAATGGTTTCCTTATGGTCAATAACTATAGCCACTAAGTCGTCTCTAGTTTGTTCAGATTCTCCTAGTTTTAGAGTCAAAGAATCCCTATCCTCCACAAGACTATGATAGGCATGAATTAATACATGAGCTAAAGACATGAGTTTTTTTGGAGAATAGGATTTCAGATTTCTCTGAACATCCTTGAAATTTACCTTTTTGTTGCCATCGTCTTCATCATCATCTGATTAGGCCATCAAAGCAAAAGTTGAGTCATATTCAATTTTCTCCCCTTCAACTGCCATCATGGAACTATCACCAGCATCAGGTTCATCTTTAGACTCACTGGAGGAATCCCCCCATGCTGCAAGAGCCTGTTTCATCATATTATCAGTAGATCTTTTTCTCTTGAAGTCCTTGAAAGGAACTGGTTCCTCTTAGTTATTTTATCATGGCTGTTCTTGGAGAATTCTTGCTTCAAGAGAGGACAATATTTCATGAAGTGTCCAGGATTCCCACACTTATGACAAAGATCATAGTTTTTTGGTTTGTTAGAGCTACCCTTTTTTAGCATTTCTCCATTTCTTCTGACCATCTTCTGAAATCTTTTGGTTAAGTAAGCCATGTCATTGTCTTCCTCACTTGAGTCATTGTTATCAGCTTTAAGTACCAGGTTCTTTTCCTTCTTTGGTTCTCTTCTTTCACTTTCTATCTTCCTCTTCATCTCGTAGGTCTTCAAATTTCCAATAAGCTCTTCTGTGGTCAGCTCCTGCAAGTCTTTTGATTCAGTAATAGCATTCTCCTTGCTTTCCCATGGGCTAGGCAGAAAACTGAGGATTTTCCTCACTAGCTTGTTTCTAGGAATGGTTTCACCAAGTGAGTGTAACTCATTTATGATGGAAGTGAACCTTGTGTACATATCTTGAATATATTCATCGTCCTTTATCCTAAAGATTTCATACTCGGTAGTGAGCATATCGATCTTAGACTATTTTACTTGGGTAGTTCCTTGAAGTCCTTGAAAGGAATCTTCTTGAGTAGTTACTTGGGTAGTGAGGAAATTCTATTATATTCTTCAGGTCTTATTCCACACATCAAAATCTTCTTGGCACGAAAATTCTTCTCCACAGCTTTCCTGTCTGTGTCAGTGTATTCTTTACTGGTTTTTGTCATTGAAAATGGGAGTTCTTCCAGTACCTTTGTTGGAACATAAAGACTATCACATATGATATCCCATAACTCAGAATCCCCAGTCATGATAAAATCATGCATTCTTGTTTTTCACCACCCATAATATTGTCCATTGAACTTAGGTGGTCGGTATGTAGATTGACCTTCTTCAAAATTTGGTGGAGCAGCCATAAGGATCCTTCCTAGGTGTTAGCCTGATAGGAGGAACCCGCTCTGATACTAATTGTTAATTTGTGTGAGTCTACCAAACAGTAGAGTACCTGGTCCTATACGAGATTCTGCTGAGAATGCTAATAAACTGTAAGTAAATGAGACAAGGGATTTTTACATGGAAAAATCTCACACAAGGGGGCCAAAAATCACGACCTACACCTGTAGGCTTTCAACTTCAGTAACTTGTAAAAACCTAATACAAGCCACTTTGTAATGACTCCATTACAAAGAATTCAACTCAACTAACTTGTGGTACTCTTACCACAAGCCACTTTATGACTCCCTAGTTACAAAGACTTTCACTAACTTGTGATGCTCTCACCACAAGCCACTTTGTCACTCTACAGTTACAAAGGCTTTTGCTTATGACTAAACCTAGTCACAACATAAACTCAACGAGTTTACGGATTTTACAAGAAGATTCCTAATCAACGCTTCTAGCTAAGCAATTTAGGAAATACAATAAGTACAATAACAAAGTTACAACTCAACTAAGGACAAAAAAATATTGACTTTAGGAACTGGTCCGTAGTAGCGTTCAACTTTGTTCTTCAAGCTCGTGAGAATTGATTTCTCTATTTTTGCAAAAGGCTTGAATGAGAAACTGAAATATTCAAGTGATGTTTCAATATAAACTCATTGTTGGTACACCTTGATCACATCACTTGGAATTATGTGAGCACTTTAGTTGGTAAAAGAATGAGTGGGTGCTGGAAATAGTGCAGTGCGGCAGAACAGTGCAGGCGGTCACTTCGTTTCCAACTGTGTCCCATTGACTTTGTACTACTATGAGGGAACCACAGGGGTATCATATCCTTGTTTGGTTTCCTAGCTCCTGAAGCTGTAGCAGTTCACATTTAGTTGGAATCCGTTAAGCTTGCAGTATAGTCCAAGTAGGTCAAGTTCCCTATCTGGTTCTTAATAGTAAGTTTGTTAGATCATCAAAACATAAGGCAAGGACATTTAAAACCTATCAAAAGCCTTTCCCTCCGAGCGCAATTCCGAAGTTGATACCAAAGAAGTTCCGCATGGCTGAAAATTCCTAAGTACAATGGGATAACTAACCCAAATGAACATGTAACCTCCTACACGTGCGCCATCAAGGGGAACGACTTTGAGGATGATGAGATCGAGTCTGTCTTGCTGAAAAAGTTTTGAGAGACCTTGTCAAAGGGAGCTATGATATGGTATCACAACTTACCCCCCCCAATTTTATTGACTCGTTTACTATGCTTGCAGAGGCCTTCGTAAAAGCGCATACCGGGGCTATAAAGGTCAAGACCAGGAAATCAAACTTTTTCAAGGCAAAGCAAAGGGATAATGAGATGCTCAGGGGGTTCGTATCGAGGTTTCAAATCTAACGGATAGATCTGCCTCCAATCGCAGACGATTGGGCCATTCAGGCCTTTACCCAAGGACTCAATGCTCGAAGCTCGTTGGCTTCACAGCATTTGAAGGAAAATTTGGTAGAGTACCCGGCGGTAACTTGGGCTGACGTCCATAACCGGTACCAGTCAAAAATCAGGGTCGAAGATGATCAGCTCGGGGCCCCTTCTGGGTGTGTTTATCCCATCAGAGCTAGTGATAGATCCAAAAGAGACATTGATTGTGAACCAACATCAAATAGAGATTGGTATCAACCATACAATGGAGATCGAAGGGGTAATGGGTCTAGACGAAACCCTATGAGAAGTGAAAGAAGAAATGATCAAAGTCATAATAACCGGGGACTCATGAGCAAAAGCAGTTTTGACAGACTCGTCAGGCGTAAGGAAGAGCCAAGGTTATCGGAGTACAACTTCAACGTCGATGTTGCGGCCATCGTGTCAGCCATCGGACGCATCAAAGACACCAATTGGCCTCGACCTTTACAATCCGACCCCGTTCAGAAGGACCCCAACCTAGTTTGTAAGTATCACGACACTAATGGCCATAGAACTGAAGATTGCTGACAACTAAGAGAGAAAGTAGCATGGTTATTCAATAACAGACATCTCTGAGAGTTCTTGAGCGATCGAGCCAAAAATCATTTCATGAATAGGGACTCCAATAAGCAGATCGAGCAGGCGGAACCTCAGCACGTCATTAACATGATCATTGGTGGGGTTGACATCCCCCTAGGGGCTGATGTTAAAGCGCACCAAAGTGTCCATTACAAGGCAAAAATGGACTCGAGATTACGTGCCAGAAGGAATGGTATCTTTCGATGACAAAAACGCTAAAGGCATTGTGCAACCACACAATGATACACTGGTAATATCTGTTCCTATAAATAAATCTCGAGTTAAGTGTATGTTAATTGATCTAGGTAGCTCGACCAATATCATTAGATCGAGGGTCGTAGAGCAGCTTGGTCTACGAGACCGAATTGTGCATGCAGTTCGAGTCCTAAACGGATTCAACATAGCATGTGAGACCTAAAGGGGAGATAACCCTGATGGTGAACACCGCCAGAACCATTCAGGAAACAAAGTTCTACGTAATTGAAGGAGATATGAGATATAATGCTCTATTCGGCAGACCAAGGATTCACAACATGAGGGCGGTGCCTTTGACACTACACCAGGTGTAGAAATTCCCAACAACATGAGAGATTAAAACAATTTACGGGGAACAACCAACCGCAAAGGAGATGTTCATGGTCGATGAGGTGGTCCCGATATCTACACTCTCAACATCAAATAACCCGAGTTCGATCGCCAAGGAAGAAACCAAATAGCAATCACCGATGCCGACCCCAAGCGAGCCGGAAAAGTAGGGGACTAGTGAGGATAACAATTACGGGGTTCCCAAGTCTTTCATAGCCCCCGACGATTTCAATGCCACCAAATCAACTGTCGAGGAACTGGAGCAAGTCATATTGATCGAGCACCTACCCGATCGTAAGGTATACCTGGGCACGGGTTTAAGTCCCGAGCTCAGGAAAAACTCATTAAATTCCTTATAGCTAACATAGGTTGTTTCGCTTGGTCCCACCTTAACATGACAGGGATCCCACTAGAAATCACTACTCACAAGCTGAGCCTGGATCCGAAGTTCCACCCGGCCTAACAGAAAAAGAGGCCTCAGTCTGAAGTCAAGCATGAATTCATCAAAGACGAGGTATCTAAACTCCTTAAAATAGTATCCATTTCGGGAAGTTAAATACCTGGATTGGTTAGAAAATGTAGTAGCAGTCCCTAAAAAGGGGAATAAATTAAGAATGTGTGTAGACTACAAAGACTTGAACAAGGCATGCCCTAAGGACTCTTTTCCTTTGCCCAACATCGACCGCATGATCGATGCGACGGCCGACCATGAGATCCTCAACTTTCTCGATACCTATTCCAGGTACAACCAAATTCGGATGGACTCGGGCGACCAAGAAAAAACATCCTTCATCACTAAATACGGCACCTACAATTATAACGTAATGCCAGTCGGACTAAAAAATGTCGGTGCCACTTACTAATGTCTAGTAAATCAGATGTTCGAAGAGCAAATAGGAAAATCAATAGAGGTTTATATTGACGATATGTTAGTTAAGTCCCTACGAGCAGAGGACCATTTGAAACATTTGCAGGAAATCTTCAACATATTGAAAAAATACAATATGAAGTTGAACCTAGAGAAATGCGCATTCGGAGTCAGGTCCGGGAAATTCCTTGGATTCCTGGTGTCCAACCAGGGAATTGAAATCAATCCCGATAAGATCAAGGCTATAGAGGATATTACCGTGGTAGACAATGTCAAGGCCGTTCAAAGGTTAATCGGGCATATAGACGGCTTGGATCGATTCAACTCAAGGTCCTCCGACAAGAGCCATTGGTTCTTCTCGTTATTGAAGAAGAAGAATAACTTCTCAAAGACCCTAGAGTGCTAACAAGCCTTGGAAGAACTCAAGCAGTAACTTTCGAGCCCGCATTTGCTTTATACCCCGAATGCATACAAGCAATTGTACCTATACTTGGCGGTATCCGAGATAACGGTAAGTGGAGTGCTACTCTGGGAAGAGGAAGGAACTCAATTTCCTATCTATTATGTTAGCAAGACTCTAGGTGAGGCCGAAACTAGGTATCCTCACTGGGAAAAATTGGCGCTCGCTTTGCTAAGCATATCAAGGAAGTTAAAACCGTATTTTCAATGTCATCCCATATGTATCGTGACTACTTACTCATTAAGGAACACAATGCATAAACTCGATCTCTCGAGACGATTGACCAAATGAGCCGTGGAAATCAGCGGGTACGATATCGAATATCGACCCTGAATCGCCATCAAATCTAAAATTTTAGCGGACTTCGTGGCTGACTTCACGCCAGCCCTAATACCCGAGGTTGAAAGGGAATTATTTATTAACTCGGGGATTTCCTCATAAATTTATACCCACTTTACGTATGGTACCTCGAATGCAAAAGGGTCCGAACTCGGCATCGTGTTGATGCCACCGATGGGTAATGTAGTTATGCAATCTATTACAACTGTAAATTGATTAACAACGAAGCCAAGTATGAGTCCATGATTGCAAGTCTCGTGTTAGAAACTAAGCGTCCACCAGACTATATAGAGAACCAAATTCTCTATTAGTTTCCACTGTAAGCAACAGACTGTACAACCAACCAGTATAGGGAGTCAGGTTCTCTAATTGTTCCCACAGTAGCTCGGCAGTAAGTAAAGTACACAGAGGATTTTACGTAAAAAAATCCCAACTCAAGGGGACAAAAACCATGACCTACACTTGTAGGCTTTCAACTTCACTAACTTGTAAACATCTATTACAAGCCACTTTGTAATGACTCTATTACAAAAGATTCAACTCAACTAACTTGTGGTACTCTCACCACAAGCCACTTTGTTACTCTCTAGTTACAAAGACTTTAACTAACTTATGATACTCTCACCACAAGCCACTTTGTAATAACTCTATTACAAAGACTTCAATCACTCTAACTTGTAATAACACTATTACAAGCTACTTTGTAATAACTTTATTACAAAGGCTTCACAACTCGACTAACTCTAGCCAAGACACAAACTTAGAGGGTTCGTGATTTTGGGTTTCCTAAAACACAACTTCTAAGAAAGCAAGATAGGAGTTACAAAGGAAGAACAAATAACAAAGACTCAACAAACCTAAGGACTTAAGATATCTTCAATCTTGGATCCGGTCCTTGAGGTTGCAACTGCTTTATTCTTGAGAGAGGTTGTAGCAAACACTTGAGAGAATATCTTCTTTTGATTTTGCATGTGTTGGGGGAATGTCTTGTGCCTTGCACCAGGTTTATACTACAAAAGACATCACCATAGTGATGTCAATTCACACTGGTGATGCCAAATCTTGGTTAGTACATGCCTCTTCTTAATGGGAAGTGACTGTTGCACTGTCTGCTGTACTGTCGTGTGTACAGTTGCAGGCAGTCACTTTCTGCAATTGCTTTCCAGCTGTACAGTTGACTTATACTTCTGCTAGAGGAACACCAAGGGATCAGGTCCCTAATCTGGTTCCTGTGAATCTAAAGGCACACTGCCCAGATTATCTTGAGTGGATTAACTTGAATGATTGTACCAGGCATGCTTCAGGTCCTTTATCTGGTTCTCTCATGAAGTAAGTTTTTTTACCTTCCTTGATTGTATTTATACGTCTGTGACATCACTTACAATGATGTAATCAAGGTAGGTAAAAATCCTTCCATAGAAAGTTGACTGCTGCACTGTTCCTGTGCAGTGGCATGTGCAGGCACCAACTTTCCTACTGGAGAGTTGACTTCATACAGTCTCCTCGGGAACTGGTAGGGCCCTGTTCCCTCAGTTGTTCTTTCCACTCTGAAGAGGTAAGTTATATCCCACGCTGGATCCTAACCTGGAACTTTGTGATCTCAAGGTCTTGTAAATGTGTAACAGGTTCTTTATCTGGTTCTGGATGGTAAGTTTGTTAGATCATCAAAATATAAAGTAAAGTACTTATGCCCAAGGTACTTGTAACCTATCAATTTCTCCCTTTTTGATGATGACAAACTTAGAATTAATATTCCCCCTGAGAACCAGATCTCCACATTGTTCCCCCTACGAATCAGTCATCTTCCCCATAAGAACCAAACCTAAGGAGCTGATCACAACTGGTTCCTTAAGACTGTTTGGCAAATCATCAAACTCAAAGTACCATAACTTATCAATTTCCCACTTTTTGATGAATGACAAACCCAGAATTATTCCCCCTGAGAATCAGATTCCTTACATGTACTGATCACATCTGGTCCGTACCCAGTTCGTTGAGAAGGTTTGTAATCATCAAAACATGACATAGTGTAACTTAGAGCAATTTCCCCCTTTTTGATGATGACAAACCCAAAATTAATATTCAAATTGAGAACCAGATTCCTCACATGTTTCCCTGTGGATCAGACCTATAATCAATATATTATCAGCAACGTTCCCCCTGCGAAGTAGAGCTATCTTTCATGCACAACACAACATATCAATTCGATTCTATTCCTTACCCATGTTGATACCTATATAACTTTCCCCTTTTGGCATCATCGAAAAGAATAACAGAGGAGACACAACCAAAAAGAAGTTCAGCAACATTAACTCATGCCACTTGGGAAACACAACATATATAATAACAAGAACAACAAGTGAATGTCATTGCACAAAATAGAGTGATTGCCCATAGTAGAGTGATTATCATAAAAGCACACTAGTTTCAACAGTACATAATATGACAATTTAAACAACTGAAGTACCAATGTCATCAAATAGAGGAATCAAAAGAGGATAAGAATTCAAGGGAATTTGGAAGGAGTGAAAGACATGGATCACTGGGCAGTAGGAAAAGTAAGGGGCTAAGGCCTTGATGAGCTTGTCCATTCGTTCATTTACTTTCCTTTGATCAATGATCATCTGCTCTCTCAGTTCCTCCACCTATTTCCTCAATATTTCATTCTCACCCTTCAACATAGCATTCTATTCTACTGAGGGTCTTCGAGGACCTGGTGCTCAACCTATCTGAGTAGGCTGAACCATCAATCAGATCACCAGGAATCTCCCCAAGCTTCTTCTTATCAAGAAAAAACTCAGTCCCATGTACATATAGCATCATAGTATCACATAAAACATAGAAGTTTTTACTTCTTCTTCAGAAGCATTGGGACTTGGAGGAACAAAGAGGTGATTCTATTTTTGGAACGCAACAATGTCAAGAAGTTCCTCCATTTTCAGCAATATCAGAGTCAACACTCTGCCTTACAACACTTTTTGAGACTTCAAAGTCTTCTCCCTTCAAACCTAATGGCTCAACCTTTTTCTTCTGGAAGGATTCAAGTTCCTCACTTACACTACCCTTTCTATCCCTGAGCAGCCATGTCTCCCTCTTTTTCTTCTCAATTTGTTTACCCTTATCATCTGCTGCATCTTTCGCAGCCAACCTTTTTTTTCCTAATTCTTTCTCACAGGTAAAGATTTCATTTCATTCTCTCTTCCAGCATCACATCAGCAGGTCATACCACTTCATCATCAATCAACCTACTTTTCATCAATCCTTTTTACACATAAATCAAAAAGAAAAATATCATCATTAAAATTGACTTCACGAGAAGGACTTGAGGGATCAGGTCCCTAATTCAGTCCTCACATTTACCAATTTCTCCATCCTTCAAGGCTTCCACAAATCCAGCAACAACTTCAGCCTCACGCTCTAGAATATTAGATTTACCTTGTTCCCTTTCAGTTAAACTTCCATAAAAAACTACCAAAGAATTCTTGGGGTTTTGATTCTGATGGAGTTAGGTTTTTGGAAAGTGAGAGAGTTGGGTTCACTTCCGGCATATTTGGAAAGAAGGATTATTTTGAGATAAGGTTTATTTTGGTTTTGAAGAAAAGAATCGATTTTATTTGAGTGTAAGATAGAGAAGTGGCTTTTTGGGGTAATGGGTCAGTTCAGAAAATGTTTAACATTTTTGGACTTCAAAAGATAGGAGAAGAGGTAGGAGAAAGGCAGAAACAAATTAATGACATGATACTTCAGCAACTTAAAAAGACATATAAGTATTGAAGAGACTACTAACCTAAGTCACAGGAACCAGGTTCCGTGACGGTTTTTGAAAATTTTGAGCAAAGACTCCTAGAAGTGCAATATCACTCTTACTTGTTTTTGTCCTGAAACTGCCATATGTATATACCTGTAATAGTATAGATTTGAGTTAGATATCGCCGAAAAACACTTTTTAGCATTGTACCTTTCCTTCTTAACATAGCCAATCATCGAGGGACCAAGTTCTTAATTGAGCTTGATCAACCCCAACTCCAGACGATTTCTTTCAAAATATTCCGTATTCAGCGTCTTGGTGAAGATGTCTGCTACCTGATCCTTCGTCTTCTAGAACTTCATACAAATTAGAACCTTTTCAACATTGTCCCTGAGAAAATGGTGTTTGACATCAATGTGCTTGGTTCTCTTGTGTTGAACCAGGTTCTTTGCCATGTTGAGAGCACTGGTGTTATTACATATAAGTGGTGCACAATCAATTTATACACCAAAATATTCCAATTGTTGCTTGATCCACAGTGAATGAGCACAACACGAGGCAACTGCAACATATTCTGCTTCAGCTATTAAGAGAGCTACTAAGTTTTGCTTCATTGTACCCCATGAGATAAAACATGATCCAAGGAAATGAGCCATTCCAGATGTGTTTTTCCTGTTCACCAGATAGCCTGCATAATCAGCGTCAACATAACCAGTAAGGTTGAAATTGTCACATGAAGGATAGTACAGAACATCCCTCAAAGAGTAATGTCGCGCATTAAAATGCCTTGTCCTCTTGTGTTGTACTGGGTTCAAGCTGTAAATACACCAAAGTCTTCAAGATGTTGCTTGATCTGTACTATTTGAGCCCAACAAGAAGCAACAACCACTTATATAGCTTCAGCAGTAGGAAGGGCCACAAAGTTTGTTTCTTTGTGCCCCATAAGATCAAGCACGACCCCAGAAAATGTACCGTTCCAGATGTGCTATTTCTATCCACTAGATATTCAACATAATCAATATTAGCATATCCAACCAATTCAATGTTATCTCCCGAGGGATAGTAGAGAACCAGGTCCTGCATCCCTCTAAGATATCTTAGGATTCTCTTGGCAACTTTCAGATGAGATTCCTTTGGATTGGATTGAAACCCAGCACACAGAACCACACTAAAAATAATATCTAGTCTGCTACAGAAGTGACCCTATGATACCTCTATACATGGTCTGATTTATAAGGGAACCAGGTTCATCCATTCTAGACATGTAGCTGTGGCGATGGGAGTGTCAACGATTTTGTGATGTCTCCATGTCAAATCTCTTCAGTAGCATCTTGATGTACTCCTGTTGCCTTATCATTGTCCCCTTGGGAGGTTGCTTCACCTATAAATTTAAGAAGAAATTCAGTTCCCCCATCGTGCTCATTTCTAACTCACTTCCTATGAGTTTTGCAACTTCTTTACATTGAGAGTGAACTGTTGCTCCAAAGATGATCCCATCAACATAGATCTGCACAATAAGTAGGTTCCTTCCCGATTTCAAGCACGGGGAGTCTGGCTCCTATAATAGTTATGTCAGCAGGTTGTGGAATCAGGTTCCACACATTGTCCTCTAAAGTTGACGGAGCTCTTCTTGCATAGCTAAGATCCCTTTGTCACAAATTTGGGAAATACCCAGCAAGCTATACTTCAACCTCTTCACGAAGTACGCATTTTCAATAGAGTGGGAAAGAGACTTCTATATCCTTCCAGTTCCCAGAATGTATCCCTTCTTGCCATTTTCAAAGGATACACTCCCTCCTTGCAGGGTCTTCAGTGAAAGGAAATCATTTGTACTTCCAGTAATGAGCTTCGAGCAGTCGTTATCCATGTACCACTGTTGACTACTCCCTTTCACTGTTCCCTGCACACTAAATCAATAATTAGACTTAGGAACCCAAGCCAGCTTGGGTTCCTTATAATGATAGAATGGGCGGATCAAACTTCTTTTTGCCCATGTAGGTAGCACATATTTTCCTTTCAGGGTACCCGGTTCCTCATCAGTACGCCTCTTTTCAATAAAAACTTTATTTTTCTGTAAAGACTGAATTTTAACTTTACAAGAGTCCTTGTAATGACTAGTTTGACCATAGTGAGTGCACAACCTATTATCAGCCACAGTTACATACTTTCTATGGGGATTATAGGAGGTTTTAGCCTTTTGGAACCCGATGCCTTGCCTTTTTCCACCATTACTCATGTACATAGATGTTATTACATCAGAGTACCGAATCTATTTAAGTGACTTATCAAGATCATTTTGAACCCTTTTTAAATCCTCCTAGAGTTATCTATTCTTTTCAAGCTCAGCAACAAGATTTGTTTTAATTTTCTTAAGCTCACTCTCAAGCTCAAGTTGAGCCTTACTAGCCACTTCATCTCCCTTAGTGTTGTCCATTCATTTTTTTGTTTGTTTTTTCAACAAGTTATGTTTCCTAGTTACTTCTTCCACTTGTTCCCTTAAATCTACAATGGAAACTATCATATCATCCCTTTCTTGCTCAGTAGCTGCAATTTTCTCTACTAGAGTATTCTTTTCTTTGCTAAGGTTCTCTATGGTTTCCTTCAAGTCAACAACCACTACCATCAAATCATCTCTAGATTGTTCAGCATCTCCTAGATCTATGATTAGGGCATCTTTATCATTAACAAAACTATAATATGTATCAATTAGAACATTTGCTAATGTCATCAATTTCTTCAAAGAGTAGGACTTCAGATTTCTCTGAATATCCCTGAAATTTACCTCATCATTGTCATCCTCTTCATCCTCATCGGACTGAGCCATTAATGCAAACAATGAATCATGTTCCTTTGCTTCATTTTCCACTGCCATCATGGAGCTTCTTCCTGCATCTGGTTCCTCTTCTGATTCACTGGAGGAGTCTCCCCATGCAGCAAGAGCTTGTTTCACAACATTGTCAGCTGAATCGTTTGTCAGGAACTGGGTTCCTTTTTGCTACTTTGTCAGAGTTGTGTTTGTAATGCTCTTATTTTAGAAATGGGTAGTCTTTGATGAAATGCCCTGGTTTTCCGCACTTGTGAAAACAATCATATCCTTTAGTGTTTCTGCTAGAACTACCCTTCTTGGGAGTGCCTCCATTTCTACGAACCATTTTCTGAAATAATTGTGGTCTATTGGTTGATTGACTTTCCTCGAAGTTTGGTGGAGCAGCCATGTAGATCCTTTCTAGGTGTTAACCTTTTAGAAAGAACCTGCTCTGATACCAATTATTAGAAACTAAGCGTCTACCAGACTGTATAGAGAACCAGATTCTCTATCAGTTCCCACTATAAGTAATATATTGTACAACCAACCAGTATAGGGAATCAAGTTCTCCAATTGTTCCCACAGTATCTCGATAGTAAGTAAAGAACACAGAGGATTTTTACGTGGAAAAATCACAACTCAAGGGGACAAAAACCACGACCTACACTTGTAGGCTTTCAACTTCACTAACTTGTAAACACCTATTACAAGCCACTTTGTAATGACTCTATTACAAAGGATTCAACTCAACTAACTTGTGGTACTCTTACCAAAAACCACTTTGTGACTCTCTAGTTACAAAAACTTTAACTAACTTATGATACTCTCACCACAAGCCACTTTGTAATAACTCTATTACAAAGACTTCAATCACTCTAACTTGTAATAACACTATTACAAGCCACTTTGTAATAACTCTATTACAAAGGCTTCACAACTCAATTAACTCTAGCCAAGACACAAACTTAGAGGGTTCATGATTTTGGGTTTCCTAAAACACAGCTTCTAAGAACGCAAGATATGAGTTACAAATGAAGAAAAAATAACAAAGACTAAACAAACCTAAGAACTTAAGATATCTTGAATCTTAGATCCGGTCCTTGAGGTTGCAGCTGCTTTGTTCTTGAGAGAGGTTGTAGCAAGCACTTGAGAGAATATCTTCTTTTGATTTTGCAAGTGTTGGGGGAATGACTTGTGCATTGCACCAGGTTTATACTACAAAAGACATCACCATAGTGATGTCAATTCACAATGGTGATGTCAAATCTTGGTTAGTACATGCCTCTTCTCAATGGGAAGTAATTGTTGCACTGTCTGTTGTACTGTCGCGTGTATAGTTGCAGGCAGTCACTTTCTGCAGTTGCTTTCCAACTGTAAAGTTGACTTATACTTCTACCAGGGGAACACCAAGGGATCAGGTCCCTAATCTGGTTCCTGTGAATCTAAAGGCACACTGCCCAGATTATCTTGAGTGGATTAACTTGAATGATTGTATCAGGCATGCTTCAGGTTCTTTATTTGGTTCTCTCATGAAGTAAGTTGTTTTACCTTCCTTGATTGTATTTATACGTGTGTGACATCACTTACAATGATGTAAGCAAGGTAGGTAAAAAGCCTTCCATAGAAAGTTGACTGCTGCACTGTTCCTATGCAGTAGCGTGTGCAGGCAGCAACTTTCCTACTGGAGAGTTGACTTCATACAGTCTCCTCGGGAACTGGTAGGGCCCTGTTCCCTCAGTTGTTCCTTCCACTCTGAAGAGGTAAGTTATATCCCACACTGGATCCTAACCTGGAACTTTGAGATTTCAAGGTCTTGTAAATGTGTAACAGGTTCCTTATCTGGTTCTGGATGGTAAGTTTGTTAGATCATCAAAATATAAAGTAAAGTACTTATGCCCAAGGTACTTGTAACCTATCAATTTCTCCCTTTTTGATGATGACAAACTTAGAATTAATATTCCCCCTGAGAACCAGATCTCCATATTGTCCCCCCTACGAATCAGCCATCTTCCCCATAAGAACCAAACCTAAAGAGCTGATCACAACTGGTTCCTTAAGACTGTTTGGCAAATCATCAAACTCAAAGTACCATAACTAATCAATTTCCCCCTTTTTGATGAATGACAAACCCAGAATTATTCCCCTTGAGAATCAGATTCCTTACATGTACTGATCACATCTGGTCCGTACCCAATTCGTTGAGAAGGTTTGTCATCATCAAAACACGACATAGTGTAACTTAGAGCAATTTCCCCCTTTTTGATGATGACAAACCCAAAATTAATATTCAAATTGAGAACCAGATTCCTCACATGTTTCCCTGCGGATCATACCTATAATCAACATATTATCAGCAACATTCCCCCTGCAAAGCAGAGCTATCTTTCATGCACAACACAACATATCAATTTGATTCTATTCCTCACCCATGTTGACACCTCTATAACTTTCCCCTTTTGGCATCATCGAAAAGAATAACAGAAGAAGCACATCCAAAAAGAAGTAACTCATGCCACTTGGGCAATACAACATAAACAATAACAAGAACAACAAGTGAATGTCATTGCACAAAATAGAGTGATTGCCCATAGTAGACTGATTATAGTAAAAGCATAGTAGTTTCAATAATACATAATATGACAATTTAAACAACTGAAGTACCAATGTCATCAGATAGAGGAATCAAAAGAGGATAAGAATTCAAGGGAATTTAGACGGAGTGAAAGACATGGATTACTGGGTAGTAGGAAAAGTAAGGGGCTAAGGCCTTGATGAGCTTGTCCATTCGTTCATTTACTTTCCTTTGATCAATGATCATCTGCTCTCTCAGTTCCTCCACCTATTTCCTCAATCTTTCATTCTCACCCTTCAACTTAGCATTCTATTCTGCTGAGGGTTTTCGAGGACCTGGTGCTCAACCTATCTGAGTAGGCTGAACCATCAATCAGATCACCAGGAATCTCCCCAAGCTTCTTCTTATCAAGAACAAACTCAGTCCCATGTACGTATAGCATCATAGTATCACATAAAACATAGAAGTTTTTACTTCTTCTTCAGAAGCATTGGGACTTGGAGGAACAAAGAGGTGATTCTATTTTTGGAACTCAACAATGTCAAGAAGTTCCTCCATTTTTCAGCAATATCAGAGTCAACACTATACCTTACAGCACTTTTTGAGACTTCAAAGTCTTCTCCCTCCAAAAAGTAAAGGATTCAGATTAGGATAAGTTATATAGAAGAAAGTCACTATCAATCATGAATCAAACAACATACTAGTTATCAGTGAACTAAGAGCATAGTGAGCACAGAATCCATGGAATAACTTGCTAACAGATTCGACAACAAACTAAGGGATACATGACGAGCTAGTTTTAGGGAAATATATTAGACATACTTAAAGATAGCCTTAAGGGCACACAATTAAACAGGTTTTATCAACTAGTTTACATGTCTATTACACATAGAGCAATGAGTCTAATAATAGTAGCATATTGAAAAATTGAAATGGTAAAGAAGTTTCAATGACTTACTAGTTCAGATGAAACGGAAAGAAGCTAAGTAATGCAGCAATGCAGCAATGATCATCAACGGAAGCAAACAACAAGAAGATTTCTGGCCTTGGCTTCCAGCTGGCCAGGAATCAAAGCAGAGTATAGAGTATAGAATTTAGTAGTGAAAGTAGTTCGAGTTCTCAGTCTTGTCCTAAGGGGAAATAAGGGAGGGGTTTAAATAGCATTAGACTAAGGTCCATAAATAAGGTAACAATCAAACAAGGAAAGCAAAACAATTAATTAAAGAAGTAAAACTCCGAACATTATTTAAGGTAAGCCAGCAATAACAATACATAGACACGTGAAATATACAATCACAGTAATTTAGGGAATCAAACGGGTCTGGGAATCAAAGACTCTTAGGTAGAAATTAAAGGCAAGAGTCATAAATAGATAGACAGAATCAACAAGGCAGTAAAGAATCGGAACCCTAATTTTAGGGTAAGTAAAATAGCTAGAAATAACCAAAGGAATAACACTGATGCACAAAGATACATGAGAACATTAAAGAGAAAATACTCAGAATTAAGGAATCATAACAGATTAGAAAAGATTTGAGCCTTAATTCTGGGTGAGTAGAATTACAATAGCATGCACATAGACAGGTATACGGAACATTAAAGAAGATATTCAACCAAAAAATAGAACTAGACCTAATTTTAGGGCAAATGAGATTAGTCAGAAAACTTTAACGAAATCACAAAAAATGCACATAGACGGATATCAAAGAAGGTACTTAACAAAAACAAAACCATAACAGATCTTTGAAAAGATCTGGGCCCTAATTTTAGGGCGAGTAAATTAGGCAGAAAATTTTTAACGAAAAATCGCAAAATTATTCATAGATAGACATGCGGAAACATAACTAAGATTTTTAACAAAAATAAGAATAAAATCTTAACATATCTTAAAAGATCTAAACCCTAGCTTTAGGTAATAAAGAATAAATAAAATCTCAAAGATTCGTACCCCAAAAAGATGAAGAATGAACATAGATGAACAACGGGGGAGATTCGAACCAGATTTGGTAAGAAAATAGGGAAATCGGCTTGCCATATTAGGCAAGCTATTAGGTTATACGATAATCGAGTAGCCAATAGTAAGAAAGGCTCAATAAGGTAAGAAGATCATCAATGAATTCCATATCTGGTTGGAATCGAAGGGAGATTGGGTGAAGACGTTAGAATTTCAGAGATGAAAAGAGGATAAGGTTCGAAAGAGTATAGAGACGGTGGGGGTTTTGGGAATGAGGAGTTAGGGTTGGGGGGGGGGGTTAGATTAAAAAAGGGAAGGGGTAACGTGGACCGTTGATCTCGGAGATCAACGGCCATGACTAAAGGAGGTTTTGGGTAGAGTAATTTAATTGGGTAAGGGTTATTTGGTTTTGGCTGGAATGGACTGGGCTAGGATTTTAAGTAGTTGGGTTGGAGTAATTGGGCTAGGTCCGAAAATTATTAAGGAAAATGGGCTATTATTTAAATACCCAATTAAATTAGTAAATAATTCGTAAAAAATGATAAATAAATAGTAAAAACATTATTTATGCATAAAATAATTAATAACAATTATTTAACACTATAAGAATATAAAAAGTTATTTTTTTCATAAATAAGGTAATTATAAGTATATATAGGCTATTATTGCAAAATGTACAATTCTAGCCTAAAAATACAAATGTATTTATGACAAATATGTTAAAAATATTTAAAACCTAATCTGGGTGTAAATGATGAAATTAGATGATAAAAATCATTATAAAATAATTTGTGATGAAATTAATGAATATTTATATAGTAAAATATAGGAATAAATTGATTTAAAATCCCCTTAAATTATAGAAAATTATGAAAAAAATACTTGTATATGTCTAAAAATCAAGTGATGATGCATATGCACTATTTTGGAAATATATATGTATATTTTAAAAATATGAGGGAAAAATTGGGTATCAACATGAACCAAGTCAATGGGACGTTCAAAGTCAGAGAGGAATGAATGCGAAGATACCTAGATAAACTACTGGTAATGCTACATCGATTCAAGGAGTGAGCTTGCAGCATGTACCTCGGGATCAAAATAGAGAAGCTGATGCTCTTGCTAACTTGGGATCATCAGTTGATGACGATGAATTCAACTCGGGAATGGTCGTACAACTCATGAAATCGGTAGTGGAAGAAGGCCCCGCCAAGATATACTCGACAAGCTTAACCTGGGACTGGAGCAACAAATATATAGAATACCTGAAGACTGGGCAACTGCCCTTGGATCCTAAAGAATCGAGAGCTCTACGCACAAAGGTGGCCAAGTTCAGCCTATCCGAAGACAATACCCTATTTAGGAGAATGTTCGATGGCCCACTCGCCATATTTTTGGGACCGGGAGATAATGAATATGTTTTGAGGGAAATACACGAAGGCACCTACGGGAACCATTCAGGTGCCGAATCATTGGTTTGTAAGGTAATCAGAGCTGGCTGCTACTAGATTGACATGGAAAAAGACGCAAGGGAGTTCGTACGAAAATGCTATGGATATCAGAGGCATGCATCGATGATTTATCAGTTTGGGGAGCTACTACATTCAGTGTCACCCTAGCCATTCCTGAAATGGAGAATGGATATCATTGGTCCCCTGCCATGGTCACCCGGTAAGGCTCAATTTATATTATTTATGATTGACTATTTTTCTAAATGGGTGGAAGCCCAGGCATTTGAGAAAGTCAGGGAGAAAGAAGTTATTGATTTTATTGGGACCATATAGTATGCCGGTTCGGAATGTCGGCCAAGATCGTGTGCAGCAACAGGAAGCAGTTCCTCGGTAGTAAGGAGACCAATTTTTTCGAGGACCATAAGATCAAAAGGATCCTATTAATATCCTATCATCCTTGTGGGAACAAGCAGGCGGAGTCTACAAACAAAACCATACTCCAAAACCTTAAGAAGAGGTTGACCGACGCCAAAGGAAAATGGAAGGAAATTTTGCCCGAAGTCTTGTGGGCATATTGTACGACCTCAAAATCTAGTACCGGGGCCATCCCAATCTCGTTGATATATGGTGTCGAAGCGCTAATACCAATCAAAGTAGGGAGAACCGAGCCTCAGGTTTCGATATGCGACTAAAGAGTCAAACAACAAGGCCATGAGCGCGAGCCTGAAACTATTGGACGAAAGGCGCGAGGCCGGCCTCGTCTGGTTGGCTGCCCAAAAATAATGGATCGAAAGGTATTACAATAAGAGAGACGGCCTCTGACACTTCAATATTGGAGACTTGGTGTTAAGAAAGGTGACACTAAACACTCGAAACCCGAACGAAGGGAAACTGGGACCGAATTGGGAAGGTCCATATCAAATTATTGAGATCACCGGCAAATGATCAAACAAACTCGAAGCAGTGAATGGTGAGCGACTACTGAACAACTAGAATGTAACCCACTTAAAATGATACTACTGCTAAGGTATGACCCCATTCATTCTTTTATTTCATATATTATGAATTGGACTAACACTTGCAGGCAACAACCAAGGAATGATGCAACTTTTAGGACTGAAAGCATACATTGCACTCTTTTTCTCTTGAATCAATTTTATCCCAAATGGGTTTTTCGGCAAGGTTTTTAACGAGGCAAAAGTGGATTGTGCTAACTTAGAATTGAAGATCGATTATGAACCGAATTTGAGGATCACATCAATAGTATCCGAGCCCTCTTCGCGATCGGCCTTGAATACTGGGGGCCATCACCCCCGATAATGATTTTAGCAAGGAAGGAAACTTCGTGCTTAAACAGACTAGGCTCGGTGGATAGGATTTATTATAAGGGCTAAACGTTCAAATGAACCGTGCCTACATAGACCACTTAATCCATAACATAAAGCTTGTACACATTTGTGATCATGTATGTTGCGCATAGAAATGAAAGAAAGTTTCTACCTTGAGGATACATATTTTGTCCCTTAGAATTATTACATTTTGTTTCCTTAAGGATATTGAGCCCAAGGTCCGTCTCTATTCGGATCAAAGAGATCACCCCCACTCGGAGACTGTTGTCCAAGGCAAGCCCGGATGGCTTAGCCAATTGAAGCCCAGGGAAACAAAAACCTATTAGGCAGTGCCTAAACTTTAAACGCTATGGCCACCCCTACTCGGGGACTGTCGTCCTAGGCAAGCCCGGATGGCTCGGGTATCGAAGCCCGACGTACAAATCCTGTTAAGCAATACCAAAATTTAGAAGGCTATGGACATCCTAGAAATGGCTTGGAGACGTTCGAACCCCATATTCAAAACATAAGGCCTTCAAAAATTCCAAACCGGATCAAATGCTACCCTCGGCAAAACTATAATCTAAAAACATCTAAGTAAGCACTTTGGGGAAAGCTTCTGATCATACCAAGCCCCCACGAGTTTTAAACAAAATTACATCAAGAATGAGCCTTGTTTGAACCTCTGAACAAGACCTTATTCCTACAATTTAGTCCGCGCTAGGGAATTCAAAATCCTTGCAATCATAAAGAAGGAGCCAAAAGAAATAAACTCAAAAATTGCCAAAGGGAAAAAACCTCATATATCTATATATTCCAATAAAGATCTTTACAAAGGCCAAAACGGCCTCAACAAAATATATAAAAATATAAAAACAAAGAAAAACCTACAAGGCATATAAGCTTGATCTTCGCCGGAGCCCGCCTAGTCATCGGGGCCATTAGTGTGTCCTCGGATTTGCTAGAGCCCTCAAAGCCTTCCTTGTCCTCGGGATCGGCCAACTTCTTGGCCTCAACCTCGAGCCTCTTAGCATTTTCGATCTCGGCCGACAGGTCAAATTCCCGAGCATGAACCTCCTCTAGATTCTCTCTCCGGGATTGCCACTTCATATACTCGACAGTGACTTTCAGGAGGTCCTGGGCTACCTCAGCGTCAACTCTGTACTGGGTGACCATCTTTTCAGCATCGACCCTGGTTATTTTCGTCATTGGCTTAGTTATTTTAAGCTCCTTGCCAAGGGCATCCCGTTCGACGACAGTCGAGCACAATTGAGACTTGAGGTCTTCGATTTTTTGGGACCGAGCCTCAGCTTTCTCCTTTGCCGCTCGAAGTTGGACTTTCGCGGAGGCCAGCTGCTCCGGGCAGTATTCTTTCCCGAAGCCAATCGGTCCATTTTGCCCTTCCACTCTTCAGCCATGGCCTTGACCTCGTTCATCTCGGCTCAAAGCTGGTCGATCCGGTTAAGCTTCTGCTGAACCTGCGGGTTTTGACCGTTAGTTGCCATGTCTAACTTGTCATCACTAACTTCAAAGATCTTTACATATTGCACCATGTCGACATGTTCTTTCTAAGCTGCGTCTAACTCAGCTCGGAGATTCTTGACTTCTCCTTCGCGCTATGATCAGGTCCAACCCTACACCACTACAAAGTGGCAAGAGCGGTTGATGCAGCTTTTACCCGAAATGGTCGGGATCGAATCCATAGGGAGCTAGATTGATTGGGAATTGGATTCCTATCTAAACTAGAAATGCGTAGTGCTCTTAATTACACTTCCAATCATAATTGTTGTTTGTTACTTCTAATTTTATACTATTAAGATGCTAAATTAAACTAGGAGTAAATGCTTGTAAGGTTTTCTACTGTGGCCGCAAGAAATCCTCTGCGGACCGCACTACTTGAAGCCCCAAAAGTGCACCTTCTCTGAACTTGTCCATCGCGGACCACACTAAATGGTCTGCGGTCACGGTGGGTCTTTTGCGGCTGCAATGGATTTTATGTTGCAGCAGTGCCTTGACTGGTTCTTGGTACTTGTGCATGTCTGACTCCTTTTTGAGATAGTTTTGGCTACTTGTTACTTTTTTTTATCAAACCCTACAAGCAAGTACTACATGTAAGCCTTTGGGACTATTTGTATATATTTTTAATCTAAAACTCAAGTAAAAAGGAGTGTAAAATGAACTAGAATCCCTAGTTATCACGCTGCTCATTGAGAAGCTTGTACATGTCCCTCTTCTCAGCAAGCTCTTTGACCTCAGCCTTGAGTTGGCTAAGCTCAACCCGGTACCGGAGAAAGGTTTCAAGGTGGAGTACTGAGGCCTGCAAAAATGTGGAAAAGAAAAGGCATTAGATTTCTCAAAAACTAAATTCGAAGAAGAAAGAGTGCAATAACACCTTACCTGGTTCAGCGCCTATTGTGCTTCGTTGAACAAGCAAGGCGCATCCACCTCGTTCATTTTTGCCTAGTCTTCTTTGATTACCAAGCACCGGAGGTACCTGGCTACCCTGACAGGGGCGGAAAGAACCCGGGCATCCTCCGGGACGGCGATAACAACTGACCGCTTCTGGACAAGATGCATGCTCGGAGCGGGGAACCGGCTGATTAACCTTGGGCTCCAATTCGTCCCACCAACCTCTGAGGATGGACTTTTCCTTACACCTCTAAGTCACCCAACCCGGAGAAGTCTTCTAGGGCAGTTGAGTCCATACCATTAAAGAAGTAGCGGAGGGGATCGTCCGCTCTATGAACCCCTTCGTTGGATTGCTCCTTTGTTGCTCGTGCTTCATCGAACATGAACTCTGTAAACAAGGGCAATCCCGAAATTTCTATAACACCGGGCGGGCCGGAGCCAGCATATCGAGAGGTTTTGGTTCTCACCTCTGCACCAGCCTCATGAACTTGAGGGGGATTAGCCTTCGTTGTTTCCCCTTCATCTGTCACCCGTTCCTTGTGGACAGACGACTCACAGGCCATAAAAGGTTCGTCCTCATCGGGCTCGTCCCTAAGTCGGTAGAGTAAGTCTAAATTAGGCACTCAGGAGCTGGATCTTTCCTTTGGCTTACGAGCCAACCTTCTCCTTGGTTCTTTTTCTCCGAGCCAGGGGAACTCAGAGCCCTCCTCCTTTTCTTCTCTCCTGCTGTGGCTCCGGGCTTTCCCAAAGCAGAAGAATTAGTGGGCAGGTCTTCGGCCGTACCAAGGGTCTAAGCTCGATGGTCTTAGACAAGCCTATAAAAAAGAGAAGAGAAGCAATAAGGACATAGTGTTGAAAAAGAAAGTCTAGCGCTACCTATTCAGGAAAAGGAATCTTACCGTGAGAACGGGCCTCCCAGCAACCCCTCGAATGCTCGTACCACGAGCGCTCGACATAAGGCATCTACGAACAAAATCCCTTGATCCACTCCTTGAGCGGAAGAATAGTGTTTGGAACTTGAGCGAGGGCTCCACCACAACAAATACCGATGAGAAAAGGGAAGATAGAACATAAAATTGACATTTAAAAGGAAGTTATACTTATGTGATACGTTCCACTTCTAAGGAAATGGTCTCCACTCGGCAGGGATCAGGTCTGTGATCCTCACTCGGACAAAGCGTCCCTGCCAGCCCCAATCCTGGTCCTCATCGATACTTGAAAATGGGGCTTTGCTAGCCCGACATACAAGCTTTATCAGTCCCCCCAGAAGATTCGGGGATTGTACAAGCGTATTAGATGATCGATGGTGAACGTGCAGGAGTCGATTTTTTTCATGAAGAATTGGAAGAGGATCACGATCCTCCATAGTGATAGGTGGATCTGGCCGAGCCATATTTTATACCTCCTAGAGAAATCCAAGATTACTGGGTCCATGGGGCCCAATGTAGAGGGAGAAATGTAAATACTCAGATATCCCTCAACATGGGTAGCAATGTCGTCATCGGGCGCAGGAATCACAACATCCTTATCCGTCCAGCCGCAGTCCTTTCGAACCACGGGAAGAACGGCCTCAGTGGTGGAACACATGTACCTTAACACCGCCTCGCTCGGCCTTGGACCGAAAAGGGCTTTTCGACCTTGAAGTCGTCATTAACCAAACACCCCTCGGGGACGAACATTTTTAAAGGGGGCTCAACTGCCGGTTCATCAATGGTCGCACCCAGAGTTGACCTCTCGAGGACAACTCCTCGACCTCGGTGGTCAATTGTGAGAAAGAAGAAGCACCTTTCTGGGGAATAGTCTTGGAAGTCTTTGCCATTTTTATCTGGAAAAAAGGTTTGAAAGTATGAAGGAGGATGAGGAGCTGAAGGGTAGAAACTTGCTGAGAAAATCAAGCACGGTGGCTTACGTGAAGGGAAAAGGAAAGATTGCAATTTGAAGAACGAAGGTAAAAATTCTGAAGAATGAAGGAAGGCAGTGATATCTTGAAGGATCGAAGGTAGAAGCTTGTTCAAAAGTAAAAATTTAACGAAGGAAGGAGTATTATATAGGCTTTGCGCCGTTTCGCATCCAGGAATGACATAGTCGATGGCTGACACGCGATTGGGGTCATTATGACGCGACTAACGAGACGTTTTGAATTCTTTGTCGTTTTGTATCACGGTGTGTTGAAAAGGGATCGAAGAACACATGTTGTTCCTCGTCGTTTCCGTAAAACTTACTCTTCGAGAAACGAGGAAACTATTTATATATGTGTGAAACCGGACCCATGCAACGCTCCAATTTCCAATGAGGTAAATCGAGCAAGAGAAGTGATGACAAAGAACCGGAATCGAGGTAAGGGCCTCATCGATCCAGGATCGGGGGGCATAACGCGCACCCCCGGGAATATCAAGGCTATGACTTGGGATCGGTCCAAACCTCAAAAGACTTTGGAGAATGTTGTCGGGCAACCGAGCACGAATAACAGAAGACCGTGATATCTGTGACCTGCCGGGTATCTCGGCGCGGATCTCGGCACGTACCGGGGAAAATTCGGCGATTAGTTAAGCGGAAGATTTTCACCTTTTATGGAATTGCACAACGTAAAACTCCACTACTATATAAATGGAGTCTGATTATTCATTATAGATACTATAACACACATATCAAGGCAATATACTATTATTTTTCTCTGTTATTCAAGGTTCTTACATTTGTTGATCAGAGTTTCATTATTATAAATCTGGGATCGAGGACGGATATTCCAGTAAGGCTGTTGTTAAATCAGGAATCACCATCCTTAAGTGGTTTAATAATTATTACATCTTTTACATGTTTAATCTAGCAATATTTGCAGTTTGTATTGAATTAATCCATATATCCTTAAAATCACTTATAAATTTAATTGTTATCCTTGTTTAGGGTAAACAATGTTACTCAAGCAAACCGGTACTTTTGATTTTATCAAAGTCTTCTACACATCAAAAATTACGTGATTTAGTTTGATCCTCATACTCTGGATCCTTCACATAAATTGGGATAGAAGGGTAGCTATATCCTTTTCTTTTTAAGCAAACACATATTTGATTGGAGAATAGAAGAAAGATTTTAATACAGGACGTTAATTTACTTGATGTCATACTGAAGTTCGTGAATTGTCTCACTTAAAATTTAAACTAAAGATGAAATATTTTTAGCCAAACCCTGGCGACCAAACATGAAGATGAGGTATATTTTTTAATTAAGCCATGGATCATATTGACACTCATACCTGGACCTTCTGTCACGGGTTTCCCCTGATAGAATGAAATTTTTAGAAATAAGAGGCAACAATTTTGAAATTGCAGCACCGCCAATTGAGGAAACGGGAAATGAACAGTAGGCATCAATTGTATAAATTGCTTTTATTATGACTGACTAGATTGAACAAATGCCCCCACCCCATCCTCCTGCACCCAGATAGGCATATCAAGATTTGTTCAGCCTTTTAAAATAAGTGAGGACCAGTAGGTAACTTCTTAAAGCTCCTTATGTGGAGAAAGAGCAGGGAGAAATTCAAAAATAATGGGATTCTCAAGTGGTCATTCAAAAATAGTCACGCTTTTAAAAGTAATTAAAATTTAGCTACTTTTAATGTAAAAATAAATCTGAGCGAAAACATTATTCAAAACCCGAAAAATACGTCAGTATATTATTCTAGAGTTCCAGCATAAGTATACTTGAACTCCAGCATATTATACTGGAGTTTCAGGATAAGTATACTGAAACTCCAGCATAATATAATGGAGTTCCAGCATAAGTACACTAGAACTCTAGCATAATATACTAGAGTTCCAGCAAAGTATACCGGTCTATTATAATATGCTGGAAGTTCATACAGAAGTGCTCGAATCTTCAGTATATTATGCTGGAACTTTCCGTGTGTTGGAGTTCCAGCATAATATGCTGGAAGTTCATACACAGGTGCACCGAACTCCAGTATATTATGCTGGACCGGTCTCTATTGCAGTAAAATAGTGGCTATTTTTCAATGACTTTGCAAATGTTAGCTATTTTTGAATGACCAGTCCGAAAACTGGCCAACCCGTGCTATTTTTACTAAAGAACAAGTAGCACTGGCTAGTGTGATTTCTCTAATGGTAGAAGTTGAATTTGGGCCTATTGTATTACTCTCTCAGTTTAAAAAAGAATGACCCTATTTCCTTTTTAGTCAGTTTAAAAAGGAATGATCATTTTCTAAATTTAGAAAGAATGTAACTTTAAACTTACCATTTTATCCTTAATGAGATAATTTATAGGCACATAAATATCTATAAATTATTTTAGATAACAAGTTTCAAAAGTCTTATATTTTTTTTTTAAACTTCGTGCCCAGTCAAATAGATTCAAACAGATTAAAACGGATGGAGTATGAGATTCAAGTTCGAACGTTAAAGACTCGAAACAAAAGGCCTCAAATTGACTTAGTACTTATTTGGGCCAAATCTATAGTCCAGGGTCAGTTGGGCTCCATGTGACATATCAGGTCGTTTGGACCATTTTATGCTAAGCTTGCAAGATACAGCCCAGTGCAAGACCATTTTAAACTGGAATATCAGAAATTCAGAAGAGAAACTTTTAGAAATCACTATGTTTTAGTAGTTATTAGCTAGTTGTAGCTACTATTTACTATATTACTTTCTATAACTATGTTTTTAAGATTTTTAGAGTGTATTTGATGTATTTAAGCTATTGTATTCATGAATACAGTAGCATTTCTAGGCGTGAAACAAGGGATTACAGCTAGACAGATTTTTGTATTCGATTATATTCACGGCATGAAACAGGGGATTAAAGCTAGACAAATTATTATATTCGACTGTATTTACGATATGTATTTGTGAACACGGTAACATAAATAGCGGAATTCATGGTCTATTCAGCTGTTTTTAAACGGAAAGTGAATCAATTAACATAATAGACTCCTAATATAACTCAACAAACTCAATTATAACACATAAAATTTGTATTTTCAGTTATAAAAAAGATTCTCAACCGAAAAACATCCCAAAAAACATAGCAATCTTCAGAGAATTTCCCAGCCGATAAATACAACAAAAACAGAGCAATTTGAATACATATATACATCTGAATACATAAATTATATTAATTAAAAAAATATATGAATACATTCATGGAATACAACGAGACAATGAATACAATAAAATATATGGAATACAGCGAGATACATTGAGAAAAAAGACAATGAATACAATGAAATACATGGAAATATAGCGAGATACATTGAAATACATTGAAACATATTAATAGAAAATTCAAGTTGTTCAGCCCCAAAACTCCGTCGTCTTTGTTCGAGAACAACCTTAATGTCGTCTCAGCGGATGGAAACAACAATTCCCTAGGACTAGGAACCTCAATTTTCACTTTCTTCTTATCTACCACATCGTCCTCGCCCCCAGCGATTTTTCTCGGAACAGGAACCTGGATTTTCAGTTTGTTTCCATCGATAATCGGTGAAACGACGTTGTTTTGATCGTCGGCGATTTTCAATGGAGGAATGGAATCAGCCGAAGTTTTTATCATCATAAACTTCAAAACTTTACAGTTTAAATCCATGGCAAAGAGATGAGATTCGAAACTGTACAAACAAAAATATCTTTGAGAAGCTCTGTAAAAGTAAGATGAATGTGGAAGATGAGAGAGAGAGAGAGAGAGAGAGAGAGAGAGAGAGAGAGAGAGAGAGAGAGAGAGAGAGAGAGTAGATATGAGGCAGGGGATACGAGAAATTTGAGGGGATAAGAGAAATTTGAGTGGAAAGAAAAAAATAATACAAAGCTTATTTTATGGCTTAAGGGTAGGAGGTAACCATAAATAGATATTTGGCTATAAAAAATTAAAAGATAGCTATAAAATATAATTTTTTAAAAGGGTATTTATTTAAAATAAATAAGGTATCAACCTTTGCTATAGTAGGTAACTAATCCAATTCAGAATGCTAGTAAGTCCGGCAGCAAGTTCCCAACCAATGTTAGTCCTCACCTATGTTGACATTCAGAGAATTGAAGACAACAAGAAGACATCTAGAAATTCCATAAAAATTCATGGAATATTTACAAAGAGATCAAAGACATCAAATATTGTCTTTCTCAAAGCCGTCATAAAGTGATCAACATATGTTCTTCCTTTTCATGGAGATCAAATACATCTTATGGAAGTTCGCATCATCCTACATTCGAGAAATATGATGGTTAAGCATCTCAAATCACGGAAAACGATCTAGAGAGAAGAATCAAGGGAACAAACAGAGTTGTACCCGCCATCTTATCAATAAAATTATGTTTCTTCATATTTAAATAAATAAATAAATAAAAAAGACAACAAGAAGACAAAGATGTTTGGTGATTATCTAATTTCGGTCATTCCATACTTGAAGTCCTATACTTTGAAGTAGACGAGGTAACCAAGCAACTTTAAAATTTGTTGAAAATTCTGTTAGATTCAAGATTTTGGTGTTGTTCGTATTCACATTATACAACGTTACATGCTACAAATAAGATAGCAGTAATATCTATGTAAAGCATCGCATCCATCTCCAACAGAGATTATACATATATACTCCAAGATATTCATGCACCTTTTAAACTATACTAAGACCGGCTCTCATAATCCACATGATCACTAATTAATCCATATTGACGTGCTAAAAATATATGGGATATGACATATAAAAGCTAGAAATTATAATTAATACATATATCGTCACATGCTACGGCAAATGAATGGAGCACGTTTTGCCCAATCGAAAATATCCCAAAATCGAACTTTTTTGCGTGCAGCTGCAGATGTAGTAGTATCCCCCGTTTCATTCCTTTTCAGCATCTCCCACAAAATATGCACATCTTCATATTCACATTTCCTCACATCACGGCGAAGCTTTACAAGCCCTATAAATGGAAGTTTCAAGGCCGGTCATTTTATTGAGTATATTTTGTATTTCAGTTTAATTTCTATATACTGACAGTAAAAGAAAATTATAATTATAAGTAATTGCTTGTCCATAATAAGAACGTTGGCATATATACATAAAATAGAAGTTACAAATTAAAGTGAACTTAGAAAGATACTAAGTCTAGTTCCCCTCCAACATCCTATTCCAATTGGCTACCGTGGACTGATCAATTATGAATAACAGTAACTATTCCTCGTTATTGTCTCTTGAGTGAAAGATTTTGTTTGCTAGATTCTTTTCGCATATATATGAGTTTATTTAATCAACAATAACAAAGTATAACATGCAGCAGCAGGCCACGTGTTGTTTCCTAAGTCCTTCTCCAACACAATAAAAATGAAAAATACCCCACGAGCCACATCAACACTGATATTCTTAATTATCTACTAGCTTGTGGGGTCTTAAAAAATGACCACCACCGTTAATCTGGTTGCCTAACTGCTTTTTTGAGTAGTTGTTACATATTTACGGTATTGTTTTGATAAATACAATGGATAAATTGTAACATTTACGGTTTCATGATGTCATGCATCAACAATATAAAGAATTAACTTATAATATTACAAAGCAAAAGTCGGATACGAGGTAAAATTATTATATAAAAAGATAGAGTAACAGATAAAATATAATTTATTTATTAATAATGAAGGGAAAAATGAGAGAAAAATAAGGCAACAACGCGACCACACGAAATCGGTCGTTGCATAAAGTGATATCACTTTTTATTGTTATGTAATGACGAATTTAACGATACGATATAATAAAATTTAAGTACAATCAAAACAAATATTATATTTAAAGTAACAACATGATACGATATAATACAATAGGTAACAACCATCCCAACAAGCTGCAAAGAATAAGCAGTTATTTAGTTCGAAAAAGAAGTCATTGTATTGAGCATTGGTAATTTTATTGAGTTATTCCCTAATATTTTCCCATTAAAAAGGAAAACCATAAATTACTATTTTCGATTGCAAAAAACAGAGGCCTTAGATAAAAGCAAGGGAAGAGAATCAACTAAAACATCAAAGTGCCAGAGAAATGAATTGAAATTGCATAACTTGGGCTATAGCTAGAATTCGGTTTTTCGTTTCCCTGAAATGTTTAATTATTGGATATGCTATATCAATCTGTTATAGCCATTTTGTTTCGTTCCATTAAAGAGATACATGGCAGCAAAAACGGATTCAAAATTTAAATTATATGGGGTTAACTTTTATATTTTTAGCATTAAACTTGTTATATTTTTAAAGTTATGCGTTCATTAATGAATATTTACACATAATTTTATACTTTACATCGAAAATTATGGGTTCAGATAAATACGATATGAGAAGGCTAGAGATGACACAAATTATAAAGCTTGTGCATGAAGGATAATAGGAGGAATGAGAACTGACCATTTTTACGAATGCGAAGACGTCTAGAAACTTTGGTCCAAACTTTGCGCATAGGAACCATCATTTTGTCCAACAACTCCATCACCATTTATTCTGATGATTATTCGAACAAATTAAAAACAAAGTTCCAAACGTTTAGCTCACGAAACAAATGAAGCAAAATTTTCCTTTTCCTTTATAGAATTTGTGTATGTGGGAATGTGAAAGGAGAAACAGAGATCGGTAAAAAAAGCAAAATACAAACCCAACTCTCTCCTCTCTATCAATTTCTCAAGAAGAGAAGGAGATGGAACGGGATGTTTGTTGCAGAAATAAGTAAATAACGTTTGGTGGTTATACAACATTTGACACGTGGCATGGCCGACGTCCTCCGCTGATTGCAAAAACACCAATGCCGGGGTTCTAGATTTTTTATGCCACGTCGGACACAGTCTACTGGTTGTTTTTAGTTGGGGTTGTTCGGCCAACGTGTTTGTTGGTTTCTTAGCCGATGTCCAATATCTGCTTTAAGCTTCCATTAAATAGGCCAAAAACTCCTATAATATAATATAAAATAAAATATTCTCTCGATTCCATAATCGTATTTGTATATCTGTGGCCTTGTGAAACTCATTATGTCCATAAGCAAGCGGTTTAGATAATGACATAAAAATCTGTGTGATTCTCAAATATAATTTGTTTTGAAGTAACAAATTCACGTATGACTATCCACTGTTGTCAATCACCGTGAAACAATCACTTTATTATTAATTACCACAGTCCACATATACATTCTTTGCATATATAGTTCCCGAGCGAACCAGTGACTCGATCGAAGGAAATTTCTACCAATGAGACAATATTATATATTGTCATTCAATCACTCAGTTGTGTCTCGTGATAAACCGCCATTATATTAATGTTTATCCGTAAAATGGTACAAGTTAAGTTATACGTAGTTTCTAGCCAAGTGAATTAATTTGATTCTGAAATTATAAAAGAATTGAAAAAATATGTAATACTTAGCCTTGATATGAAGACGAAATAGTAGAAATAATAATTCGCGGAACGAGGCCTCTGGGCAATAATAATGAAACCAAGAAATAAGAAGATAAAATTGTATAGAGCTTTGAATAGATTATAGCATAAGTTTTCAGAAAATTCCCCCTTTATAATGATAATAAAGCTCACTACTTATAGCTACGTCTAGGGAACAAGGTCCTAGCTAGGATTGTACCCTTCTTTGATGTCAATTATGAGGGTCATTGATGAAGGTGTAACGGTGAGCATAAATGACAAATTCTCTGTAATGGACAGTGCACCAAATATTGTAGAATATTCTCCATTAAATGCCACCGGACGGAGGGTATTTATTGCATTTTATGAGCGTCATCCTTTCCGGTGACAAAGGGGAAAGTTGCCTTCGGTTCTAACTATCCCTCGCCTTAGGTTCCACGTGTCATTCTCTTAAGCGGCCACCTAGTATAGCATATTTTACCCTATGTAGATAGTCCCCCTGCTTTCCGGTGACATAACTTTGTGTAGCCGGGAAGTTGGTAGAAACACTCTTCTTGGCGGGAATTACTATGATTCCTTCTGAAGCTTCTGACGGTTGATTAAACGCACATCTCTCCGCATTTAATGCCCCGAACACGCTACATCCCACGATTCAGCATAACTTTTGACGTTTATCGAGGTAATCATTGTAAGCACGTGATTTTTGCCTTATATGAGAATTACTCCCAAAAAATTCAAAAATAAAATGATTTTCTTTGGTGTGCAATTTTGTGATATTTTGAATAATTATTTGTATTTGTCTGTGCATGTTTATTTGCTAAATTAATAAAAAATACAAAAATATGTCGCATTTTGCATGAAGGATTTAATTCTACAATTGTTAGTAATTAAATTTGTTTTACAAAAATTAAAAATTACAAAAATAGGCATCGTTTGCATTTTTAGCATTTAATGTCCAAATATACAATTTTATGCTTAATTATTACTTAATTGTGCGTTAATTGTTATTGGGAGTTAATTTGCGCTTTTATAACTTAATTTAATTCTTAATAATAGTTTAAGTATTTTTATAATTTAGTTTTAGAAAAAATAAAAGAAGAAAAGAGAGCAAAAATATAAAGAAAGTCGGAATTGGGCCTCTTCTTCGATTTCAAGCCACAGGCCCAAAAAATGGCCCAATCTTCCCTATGACCCAGTCCATTTCGAACTGGGTCGACCCAGTCCATAACCCAAAAGACCCAAAACCCTTTTGTCTTACATTTTACAAAAACAAAACAAAACAAAATGAAGAAAACCCTAAAAAATTGCTAAACCATCCGCCCCCCTCCTATCTTCTTCTTCTTCTTCCTCAAGCTTTCTCAAGCACACAACAATGGCCACCCTATCTTCTTCCTCTCCAAAACCTCTCCGGCGATCCTCCATTAAATCCGACGACCACTGCTGTCCGCCATCGACTCCCTCCGTCCATCCCGTCTAGCCCGTCGAATACCACCCAAACACCGTCCAAACACCATCTACGGCCATAACCAGTCGACGACCAAACGACCCAAACCATCACCCCCGTCCCCAGCTGCTCGTCGCAGCTGCTGCTGCGTCGTCACTATCCCGTCGCCCCAGCTCCCTCTCCATCTTCACGTCAGTCAACCACGTCTTCAGCTCCACCAAGACAGCCATGGCTGCTGCACCATCTTGTCCGAAAACCACCAGTCCAAACACCACCCCCACGACCCCTCGTTCTTTTGAAGCAGCAACAATCACTGCTGCGTCGTCAACCACCATTGCATCGCCTCAATATCAAGCAGCTGTCCGTCGACCTCCCCGTCGACTTTGTCGCCGTTGCTTCTTCATCACTACTGTCCCTTCCAGCTCGAGCTGGTTTCAGCTGGGTTGATGCTGCCGCGACGCTGCTTCTTCCCCTCTATCTTCACGCCGAGCTGCTCGTCACTGCTGCTCACGTTTCCGCCATGGACGAGCAAGCTTTGATACTGCCATGGCCAGCTGCGGGCTGCTGCTCCTTTCCCTCCGTCTTCTTCGTTGTGTCGAAGGTCTTCCGTTGAGTCGAGGCTTGGACAGATTTGTTTACAATCAAAGTTCGTCGTTGATTCATCTCCGGTTAGTTGTTTTTGAGTTTTATTTTTGTCCATATTTTTGTTTGATATTTTCCGGATCCAAAATCGTTAAAGAATTCAATTCTTGTTTTGTTCGTTGTTCATCGTTGAAATCATTTTTCTAGTTTGTTCATGTTCATGTGCTTTGTTAAAATTAATTTTCAGATTTCAAAATAGAAGTTTAATTAGTTGTTTTCATATTCATTTCATGTTTGTATTATTGTTTAAATGAATATTTGTTAGTTTGATGTTTGTTAGATTCAAATTGAAATTTAATTAACTATTTCTTCAATTTGTTTCATGTGTTTATGTATTGTTAGAAATTGTTAATATTGTTAAGTTCAAGCTTAAGTTCATAATTGTTTATTCGTCGATCTTGTTATTTGTCTAAAAGAATTTAGTTGTGTTTAGAGAAATATGTTGGTTTAATCGTTTAAATCCATCATGTTTGTTGTTTAAAATAGATTTAATTCATGTTCATACTTTGTTTGATTGTTCTTGAATCCGAAATTTGTATAGCTTGATTTCTTGTTTACCATTTGTGATTATTTCTTGAATTTGTCTCATAAAGTTTAATATAGGAATTGTTGTTGTAATGTTGTTAGAGTAGTTGATTTTAAGTTCAATATTATTGAATTTAGAAATCAAAATATACTTGTTTGTTGTTGTTGTTGAATCCGAAAATAGGATTGTTTGTTGCTAAAATATTGTTCAATCAAATTTTAGTTGTTCTTTGTTGTTCAATTTGTGTTCATGTGATTTGTTGTTGAAATGTTGTTGAAATCATGTTCATGTGCTTTGTTGTTGAAATGTTGAAGAAATCATGTTCATGAAATTTGTTGTTTGAACATTGTTAGAAATTAATCATATTGTCTATATTTTGGTTATGTTTGATTAAATGATGTGTTATAGCTGATGGGTAGTTTGGTAATTTGTAGTACGTTCAGGGGTATGAGTGGGAAGATAATGGGTTTGGTAGAGAAAAAGTATTGATTTTAATTAATGGAAAGATTTATGGGATGAGTTATAAGAAGTCTTGAAATCAATAAGACAAAGAGAACAGATAAGAAAAAATACACAGACAGATACGAGAGAAAAATACACAGATAAGAGAAACGAATCTGAGAAGAAAAATAGAAGAGAGAAAAATGGGCTGAACATTTAAGAGAAAGAAAAATTCCGAAAATATTTAAGCTTTCAAAATAAAAATAGAAACTAAAAAAATCTTCTGCTTTCTTTCTTTGTTTGAAATTAGTATTAATGGTTGTTGTTTCATTCAAAGCTTGAAGCTTTTGTTTTTGGGATTACTGTTCTACTGGTTTGCAAACTCTGTTCCTGGGTTGTTACTGCTGCTGGATTGTTGTTGCTGTATTGTTATTACTGCCGCTGATTCTCATCATCATTTTCTTTTGCTTCCAATATCATGTACATATCTGTAAATTCATGTCATGAAAAGTTTCAACATGACATATTAATGAAGTTCGGGAATTATAATTCTGTTTTCCATTCGTTCAAGTTCATTAGTTTAAAATTTGGTTTTGTTTCAGTTGATTAATATAGTAGTATGTTTGTCGTGATGAATATAAGATAATTGTTACCTCTTAAAGTTCGTATAAGTGTTGTAATAATATCACCTATTTCGGAATTTTCATTAAGTGAAGTCATGATTGAATTATCAAGGTAGGGAACATGACATAAAATGGGCCATTAATTACATCCCGTAATATTGTTAGCTAAATGTAAAGTAGAATGGAAGTATCAAGAAATTACATTATTAGTATATCTTGTAAAAAATCTGATTTTGGTTTAGATTGATATAAGTTGTATGTTCATATATGGCATGATGATGAGTATATATATAATCATATATGGAAGGTGATTTGATATAGCTCGTTACGATGTTAGAGTGTTATGAATGTTTCAGACGGACAATTGTGTTGCATGTAAGGCAATTTTATTCAATCGATTTGTATAATAATTCCTTTTCTTATCAACTTGATGCCTATCTACCATCATAAACAAATTAATCAAACGATTATAACTTTGGATTAAAAACAAGTAATGTAGAAGGTGATTAGGTTTATAGATTATAACATTTTTTTTAGCATTCGCTTCAAATAGAACAATGAAAATTCTTCAAAAATATCACTTCCTTTCTTACATCCATTCTTTCCCAATTTTTATACGTAATTTGCACGTTGTTTATTTGGGTAGGCAAATATTGTATTCACTAAATGGTAGTATTAATCACACGTTGTTTATTTTTACTCCTCAAATTCGAATGGTTTGAGGAATATAATTCATACGCGAAAAAATATAAATTGCGATCAACGTCCAATAAATTGTAAATTCTTTTTAAGGAATTTAGAGACTAGAAGAATATTTATTTCTCATGATGTTCACATAAAAATACGTGGATATAATAAACAATTTGTAAACAAATTTATACTACCATCAAGAATATTTTTGTGATTAGGGATACGTTCGCGTAACCTAATTATATTTCTAAAAGCAATTCGGATTATGCGTTCGCGTGACTTCGATCGAATATTTAATAAAAGGGATTTCTCGGAGAATATCATTATTAATTTCATAAAAACCCGAGATGTGAGGTTCACTACTTAATTATACCAAAAGGGCGAATGTTCTTGATTTTATTTAAAGCATAATTTCGAAAATAATTATTTTAATAAAAATATTATCTATATTATTGTGTACACGTGCGCGTGACACAACTCCGCATGTTTTAAAAATATAATTTATAACACGAATATACGTACGCGTGATTCGATTCAAAGAAGGGTCTTTAAATCTAAATAGAAGCGGTAACAATAAAATCATGCAATAAAAATGTATTTAACAAATCAAAATAATCAAGCCGAATATAACAGTTGAGCGACCGTGCTAGAACCACGGAACTCGGGAATGCCTAGCACCTTCTCCCGGGTTAACAGAATTCCTTATCCGGATTTCTGGTTCGCAGAATAATAAACAGAGTCATATTCTCCTCGATTCAGGGATTAAAATTGGTGACTTGGGACGCCTTAAAATTCCCAAGTGGCGACTCTGAAACAAACAAACAAATCCCGTTTCGACTGTCCTTTAATTGGAGAAAACTCCCTGCACCCCCGCGGGCGCGGAAAAAGGAGGTGCGACAGCTCTGGCGACTCTGCTGGGGAAATTAGACCCAGAACCACTGGTTCAGGGTTCAAGAATTCGAGCTTAAAATAACTGTTATAGTTGGCTTTATTTATTATCTGATTTTTACATGATATATGCTTAATGTGCTAAATGATGCTTTTACCGCTTTAATATTATCTGAATTGTGTATATAAAACTGCTACGAAACCCTTCTTCTTTCTGAGTCTTCTGAATTTATGGTGTACACGTGCGCGTGGCCCACCTTTCTGTTAGAAGTCATACCAAATAAGACGAAGTTGGGACAAGTAACTAGGCCGGGCAGACTTTCGTGCTCCCGGTACGTTGCCCCCATTTCGGCTCAAGCTGTCCACTTGGGTAAGCCAGGGCTAGAACAATATGCCTCAGGTTTTTTTTCACTTAGAATAACTCAGCTTCATGCCGGATCCCTAGTAGGAACGTTTGTTTGCATCACGTGCATTTGACTTTGGAGGCTCAACACAGGGGTTGGGTCTGTCTAGGACAGGTGTACCAAAAATGAAAATGACCATCCTGATGCATCTTACTTGCTCCTACTTGCGCATTTATTTGATTCGGACTTGTGTGTTGACTGACTTTTGAATATCAAGAACAATATTTTAAAATGGAAAAAATAAGCGGTTAGGGAATTGATTGTTTATTTTGAAAAAAAAAAAAAACCAATGCCCGAATACCGTCAAAACTCTTGCAGAAAATTTGAGAAAATGAAAAAAAAATGTCTTATTAGTTTATTTTACTAAAAGCAAAGAAAAAAAAGTCGTTGTTTTGTCTTATTTTTTTTAAAAAAAATATATATATAAAAAATATATAAAAAGAAAAATAGTTTGTCTTCCCCTGAAAAATGACAATGAAAAAAGAGCCTTACTTTTAAAATAGTTTTTTTTATTTGTTTCTGAAAATGCCAAAAGGAAAATGAAAGAGTCGTGCTTGGAAAGTGGTTTTGTTATTTTCTTTTGAAAAAGAAAAAAATCCTGTTTTAAAATAGTTCGGTTAATTGGCCCGAACTACGCGGGTTTGATTCTCACCGGATGTGAGATACGTAGGCAACCCTCATCGGGTCCAACCCCCTTTTTTGCTAAAATAGCCAAAAATATAAATAAAAAAAACGTGTCAAAATTTTAATTTTGTCATAAATAAGTCGGGCAGTGTCCAGCTTCCCCTTTTGCTAAAAAATAGCCAAAAAATAATTAAATAAATAAAAAAAATATGTCAAATTTTAATTTTGTCATAAAGAAGTCGGGTGACGCTGTTTTGTTAAGACATAGCCGAATGTTCCTGAAAAGAACGCCAGAAGGCTGACTTTGCATAAACAGCACCTTTTGGGTCATGTTTAGGATTTTGGTCCAGTTGACCCACACAGCCTTAAAAATCTTCGTCCCCGAGGCGCTGAAGGGCCGTGTTTGCAACACCTGGTTTTTATTGTAATTTGAAAAAAAAAAACAAAGAATCGGCGGTCAGGTGAGTACCGTTTGAATTTTGTCATAATAAGCCGAGCCAGCTTCGGCCGCGTCTTAAACCGTTCTTGCCGAAATAGCCTCAGAGTATTTTTTAGTTGTCGAAAGGCTATTTTCGTAAAAGAACGGACAAGTGTGTAAAGTGTCATAAAATAATCTTCTCCGGCCTCAAAATTTGGAAGGGGCCACATTTGCAAAAATAACCGTTTTGTTGCATTTGTCAAACGGAGAAAGGAAACTGGCCGTTTGTTTTTGGAGTTTGTAAATCTTTTAATTAGAATATGTGGGTTGTTTGATTTTCGAGTTTGTAGGTCATCTTCAAACCTTTGAAACCCAGTTTATTTTAATATGAAAATTGAAAAAAAATGATTAGTATTGTTTATCTTTTATTGGTCCGAACTACGCAAGGTCTGATTCATGCGGGGTCATGATACGTAGGCAATCTCCATAAGATTCGACCACCACTGAAAAAGAAAAAAAAAAAAAAAGGGAAGAAAGAAAAATAAAGGAAAGCGCAAGTGCATCGCATCTCTGATAGAACGGTTTAACTGCTTAGGTGCATTGCATCTTTAATATATGATTATCTGTCAAATGCCCTGATACTAACGTGATGGCTTCCCTTTGCTGTGTTCATATATAGAAAAGTGGTTGGTTGTGGTAACTCCTCCCTGCAAAGCAAATGACACAGAACCTCAGAACAGGGTGGGTCGGTACTGATGACCGACAACAATTGGTCGAACAGAACAACGGGTTGGTAGAAGAAGTGAAAATGCTGAGACAACATGTGGCAGACATGTATCAGGCATGGATAACTGGGAAAGCACCACCCCCACCACCGCCAAGCTTTTCAAACTCTGGCATTACCCATCCCCCATACTCTCCATCCCAACCCACTTATGACAGCTTTCCTAGCTACCCGAGTAGCTCCATCACTCGTCCACGCTACTCCCCTCCCCAATGCTACTTCTCTCCACGAGATTCCCAAAGATGGGCTTCACTTTCCAAATACCCAGCTCCACAGAAGGCCTATCCACCCTCACAAGCCTACCGGAAGCCCCCTGGATCAGGTTTCCGGCCCAATCAAGCATTTAGGAACGAAAGGTTGCTGAAACGAGGAAAGGCTCTCACCCCTATCGGAGTATCTTATGCAAGTCTGTTTGAAAGGCTAAAGCATGCTGGCTTGATTGAGCCGCTCCCCGCATATACTCCAGATCCACATGCAAGAAACTTTGATCCGGCAGCGCGATGCGCGTACCACTCCAATGTCATAGGGCACAACATTGAGAGTTGTCGTATTTTGAAAAAGGAAGTAGAGAAAATGATCCAAGAAGGGCGGATTGTGATCGATAACAGTGACATGGAGTGTGAGCACGTGATTTTTGTCTTACGCGACAGTCGCACCAAAAAAGAAATGAAAAATAATAACAAATGGTCATGCTGTACAATTTTCGGATTTTACGTGGCATTTTGTTAATTATTTATGATTTTTGCCCATTTTATTAAAATAAAATACAAAATGTACGTGTCATGCGTAATTTGAACCGCAATCCGGTTGTTAAATAGAAAATCATAAATATGCGTCTTCGTTCGTGATTTTTGTTTTGTTTGATTTTACCTGTTTTAAATATTTTAATATGTGTGTGCAAATAATTGTATTAAGTGTTTATTTAATTTTAATTTGATTTACTTAGGTTTTGTTTTAAAATAAAAAATAAAATAAAATAATAATAAAAGAGAGTGCAAAATTGGGTTGAAAATCAGTTGGGCTTATTTTTCATTTTTAATTCGAGGCCCAAAACTCAAACCCAAAACCCCTGTGTAACCCGGTCCAGACCAGTTGATACCCAGAGCGTCCAAACGACGCCGTTTTAATCCAGTCTGATCTGGGCCGTTGATCTCAGATTGATCAACGGCCAAGATCACTTCCCCATAACCCACTGATGAACCCGACCCATTCCACCCGGACCGACCCAACCCCTCTAGTTTTGAAACGACACCGTTTCCTATTAGTTGAAGGATCCTGGCCCTTCATCGTGTCTCATCCGACGGCCAGGATCCGTTCATCCACTCCATATATAAGCTCTCACTCGTACCCTGCCCCCTATCCAATACCCTAGCTTTCATCATCTTCACAAGAACCCCAAACCCTAGAGCCGCCCCCATCTCCCTTTCACCAGAAACCCGGCGGCATGAACGCCGGTGACCTCCGCCTGAACACTATAGAACCCCCTCACAACCCTGAACATGGATCTGTTAACCACTTAGCTCGAATCCCTTCCCACCTTCTCGAATCTTTATTTGAAGATTCGAGTCGGAACTTGACTTACACCGTTTGACCCCAGTTTCACACCAGACACTCCCCAGACCCCCTCATGACCAAACCATGCTTGGTTTGGTCCGGATCTGACCAGGGAAGCATGAATCCCAGATCTGATTTTTGGAACCTTAGGGTTCCTCGTCACTGGTCCGTATCCGTTTAAGCCAAAGAGATTAAGGTCTAATGGACCTTAATCGAAGTGTTTCTCATCTGAGAAACACTTCGATTAAAGTCCGTTCAGCCTTAAGAAAGGTCTATTCGAATCCAAGCTAAGGCTTTTGATTTTTCGGATTTAAGGTGAGTTTTTGTTTTCCTTTTTCTTTATTTTTAGTCCATGTGTTGTTTAAGGGGTTGTTCATGTTTTGTGAAATTTGTGTTTTGAATTTTATCAACTGTGTCCTGTCCACTTTGCCTGAACCTACGTGTTTGATTAAGTCCCTCTTCTGTTCACTGATAATGTGTATGTGTAAGCTGTACAATCAAATGAATTTGAATTGGTTCGTTCATTTAGTTCCTAGGGCCATTCTGTATTAACATTGCAATCTGAACCCCTTGTGTGATACTGTTAAATGTCTGATTTTGGCTACGATTGTGCATGTTATGATTAATATAGTCGAGTCGACATGTGTAGTCAATTAGTTTTAACTGCCTGAACAATAACAAATCGATTTGCTTCTGTTAAGCATTGCCTGAATCAATTAGGAACTGAGTTTAGTAACTTATAGTTGTTAATTTGATTTCAGAAATCTAAGGTTTGGTCTGTTAGTTACAGCCTGAATTGGAGGGCATGTGCATTAGCGCACAACATGTGCATAAAAGCCATTCTGATTAAAATAATTTGACAGCATGTTTGTCAGATTATATTCTTGCTGCCATGTCTGCCTTTTAGTTTAAATATTAGAGGGTACTGTCAGGAATATCATGGGGGAGGTTTATACTTAATTAGCTAAGTGGAAACTGAAAAGGGACAGCACATGGGAGGGGACCTGATTGATTAACAGGCTGTTCAAATAGCCTGATTTGAAGCTATAAAAGGGGAGGATAGAGAACAGACAAAAAAAAACCCGGGGAGGACAGATATACAGATAGACACACAGACAGAGGGAGATTGGGAGGGAACTGGATTTATTTTGAAAACAAATTTTGAAAGAAGAAAAGGCAGGCAGATTTTTAGGCTTAAAACTCAGGTTTCTGGATATTAGATTGGATAATATACACACACACAGACAGAAATAGATAGAGAGAGGCATAACACAGAAAAGAGGAACTGCATTTTTATCTTTGTCTTGATTCTCACGGGTCTGATTTTGCCTGTCCCATATTGATTTTCTTCTGAGTCCTGTTTGAGATTACTAGTTGTGTGTAGCATCAGTTCATTTCGGGATCTATTCTGCCTAAATTCTGTTTCCCATACCACTGGGAATTTGCTTCATTCTGCCATTTCTCCATTGGCTTTAAACTACATCTTGCACTGGGATTTTGATTGGTTACCTGCTGTTACTGCTGCTGCATTTGTTGCCATCGTTACTCTGCTGACTCCTCTTCTTTCTTCAATTGTAACACACTTCCAGGTACACAATTTCTGAAACCATATGTTGTTGAAAGTTTGAAGTTGGAAGCAGAAATAAAGGAACAAATGGCTGTTTACTGCATAGTACTTGTGTTCAAATAGGTCGAATGTTAGTTTAGCCTGTATTTGTTTAAATTCAAACTGCAAATACTCTGTATGAAATAACATACATTCTGATTTGAGATGAACTATTAGATAGTATTTGTTTGTTATATCAGATGTGTTTTAATGCACCCAACCATCAGGTCTTGTTTTAGTTACGACATTATAACATAGAATCGTAGCAAGCGTCTGTACGTGTTTTGTTTAGATCTCTAAACTGTTAAACCTGTCATATTTGGTTCCATTTAATTTCAAGATAATTGTACCCTAAACTAGTTCTCGTGCAGCGTTACGCTAACAGGGTGATGATGCACGCCAATCCTCTTGTTAGATTACTCGTTCCTATATAGGTTCGACATGGGCTTCAATATAGATTCATAGTTTCGAAATAATGCGTTGACTTTTGAGGAAAACTAATAGGCATTTTGAATTCAATTAGTAGTGGTTTTCTTAGTAAATAGCCGATTTCATTTATCTAGCCTAAATGAGTTAATTTTAAAAGTCAAATTCGAGGGTTGTTTAATGTAAATTCGGTATGTGTTATTAGTTTGCTTGCAATCTTGCTTGGAAAATTAACGAAGCTCATTCATTCCTTAAAAACAAGGCATGAGGTAATTCTTATCTCATAAACAACCAATTAGGTAATCAAACAAAATTCGGATTCGTTAAACATAGCAGATATTTAGTAGGTAGTTGTTTCAACAAGTAAGTTTGGTCTTCCCCTTTTATTTAGAGACAAATATAATAGAAATGTAGTCACTTTAGGATATCCTCTTCTAAAATAATGAGACGAGCCTCGCTAAATAAAAAATGCAAATTGCGGGGCCCTCAACAACTAATCATAATATTTAGAATTCAGGCTAGGCCGTTTAGTGAATCTCATGGCCTTCTCAAAAAATAATAACGCGTTAGACTCTTTAGGCGCGGCTTAATTAAATCATATTCTTAAATTCGGGTGCACATTGATGTGACCCAAATCCAAATCTCAACGAAGTCAAAATGTGTTGACGATCACGGGCGCATTGATTGTGACGTGGTTCGAGATGCATTTTCACGACGTTGCAATTCTATAAAAATAAGTGATAATGATAAAAGCGGTTTAAACTTAATAAAAGCACGTAAGTCATAACATGTATTTAAATCAGATATTTAGCCATTATAACAATTTAAGCGACCGTGCTAGAACCACGGGATTCGAGGGTGCCTAACACCTTCCCTCGGGTCAACAGAATTCCTTACTTAGAATTTCTGGTTCGCAGACTTCATTTGGAAAAGTCGAAAATTTCCTCGATTTGGGATTCAAGATAAACTGGTGACTTGGGACACCAAAAGCCAAACCTTTCCCAAGTGGCGACTCTGAATTAAATAAATAATCCCATTTCGAATATTGTCACTTAAATTGGAAAAAACTCCCCTCGCGCATTTAACCCTTCGGGGGCGGGCGCACAAAAAGGAGGTGTGACATGGAGCACTCGAACCCTACCGAGAACTTGTTGACAGAGGTTGATGACGTGGAAGCTGATAATGGTCTAGACAATACTGATGCAAAGCTCAGTGGCTAAAGATGCCAATTTTGATAAAGTGGGAGGACGCTCCGTTCCTTGGTTAGCAAAAGAGAAGCTGGTGGTGTCTTATTTTGTTGTCATTTCTGTTGTCCGGATTATTCTTAGGGTTGTAATCCGAATATTGTCTTGTGTCAAACCTTCTTATCTTTCCAGTTTGTCATATCAATTTGTTTAAGTTTTGTCAAGGCTGTGTTAGGATTTTATTCTGGTTGTTTTGTTTGTTTTATTATTCAAACCATTTCGCCGGTAGTCTAATACAAAAGTCGGTCTTTTGTTGTTTCCAGTCATCTTTTGTTTAGTCCTTTTATCATTTTTTGTTCAGCGCCGATTCTCGTGACATGACATGCGCACATATTGGGCCTAATCTTAAAAGTTAATCATAAAACCCTCGGAAGGTGATTAAAGCATTTAAAGGAAATAAGAACAGTTTGAGATTATTTGAAGCCCGAGTCATGTGGAACTGGGGCAAGTTAAACATAAAGAAACCCGTTAAATGCAGGGTTCGCCAAATTGGAATGAGGGTCATTCATGAGAATGAGAGTGAGAGTGTCGCCCAGCAGTGCTATAGAAATGACAAATGAAAAAGCAAGTGTTTAACATAATTGTCAAGTCCAACACCATCGGAAGAGACTATAAATCTATGTTCAATTGTGTTGTTTGCACTTGGCATGTTTTAAAGACTGGAATGACGAAGGCATTTTGTTCTGCTACCTAAACACTTTATCCTTCGTTACCCCTTTTGAGCCTTATTTATTTTCTTTCATACCCCTCGTTCGGAATCAATAGCAACGACTAGGAAATACCAGCCTGGAAGGTAAAGAAAAAATCAAGAAAAAGAAAAGAAAAAAAAAAGAAACGAAAAGAAAAATGATAACAAAAAAAAAAGTCAAATGAAAACAGAGGAATTGGGAACTACGTTTGACCTGATTCCTCAAAGAGGATACGTAGGCGCTTCACGGCTCGGTCATAGGGTGCATAGTGCGCATAATGTGCGTAATATGCATAGTGTAACAAAAAAAATTAAAAAATATATATAATAAATAAATAATCCCCAAGCAAGAAACTGGGGCAAGGGTTGCGCTTGTTATAAACAAATATGATTTCGAAGGTTGTAATTTTGAACCCCAAATTGATTTGTTTTTGAGCCTTTAATACCCTTTCTTTCTAAGCCTATCCAAAAAACCCACATTACGGTCCAAAGAAAGACCTTCTGATCAGTCTGCAAAAGATGCCAAGTCAGACAAATGAGAGTCTTACCGGTGAACATAACACTCTGTTCCATAACAGAAAGGACTCTATTCTCCAGCAGAGAGAGTCATATCGGCAACACTCCAAATCCCCAGCTAGAAAGTGATACAAATGAGAGAGTCTTATCGGTGAAATCTTCACGGACACCATAAGGCGATGAAAGCTGAGAGAAAAACCAAAATGAGAGAGACTTGATAGTGAAAACCTTTTGGGCACTACAAGTCGAATAAGATTGAGAATCAGATGGGGAATTGCCAATTGAAGGTCTTCAAAAATGATTGATGGCAGAGGATAGGCCACATGTGCATGTCATGACCATTAGAGTCGGTATTTTTGTTTGATAGGTTTTTATTTATAGTTTCTTTTGTTAAAGAGTCATTTTTTCCTTTGTCTTTTATTCTGATCCCTTTTATCCTTTCCTTTCATAGAAATTTCCCCAGTAGAGTCTGTTTGGTCAAGACCAATGGGAAATGACTTCAAAATAGGCCATCAGCTTTCCAAGAGAAGATCTGGCTAGTACATCCAAGTGGTATAGTCAGCAAGGAACAAGCGCAAGGCCAGTGTCAAGAAAGATATCTCCAGCAAAAGGAGATTGACAAAAGGATTGACGAGTGTCAAGAGGGATATCCTTGCCGAAATCAAAGGTTATCAAAACCTCAAGGCCAAGGCCCGTGGACAAACAAGGAGAGCAATAAGCATGATTTGGGAAATTCATGCGAGACTAAAAGGTCAGGAAAATACAAGTTTCCGAGGCATGCCACGAAAGAGGAGGGATATCCCCAGCAGAAAGGGATTATCCCCAGCAAATAAAATCATCCCCAACAAGTTTTGGAACGCAGAGCAAGTAAGGATAAAGGGAAAGCCATCCCCGGTAGGAGTATCACAACCAACCACCGCATTTTAAACTAACAAATTTTGTTTAATTTGAAACAGGTAAAGGAAATGGCATTGATGACAGAAATGCATATCATAAGGGAGACTGTCAAACTGGGGCAGAAAATTTTCCTTTCATTTGGAAAATTTTCTGGAAGTCAGATACCCCTTCGGGGTAGAATGAATATAGAACTAGTCTCAAGGGAAGTGGTCTTTGAACCAGTTTTACCCTCAGCATAACAAGTTTTAATAAAAGAAGTTGTTCCCCAGCAAACAGAACAAAGGGATGACATTTGTGCTCAGAAAAGCAAAAACCATTATCATCCCCAGCAGCTTCCAGAAGAATGAAGCATCGATTTGAAGGGATAAAATTCCCCAGCAGCATTATCCTCAACAACGTTATCCCAAGAAGATAACACTTTTATCCCCAACAGTGTTGAGAGAAAATAAATTCTGAAAAAAAAAAATTGAATTTGAAGGAGGGGAAGGAAGGAGACTCCCACAGTGGTATTATCCCCAACAAGCAAGAACAAAGCAGAGCGAAGGAAGGAGAAAAGAAAAGAATAAATCAGGCGTCCACCTGGAGAATGAGGATGAAAAAATTGAAGAAGAAGTCAGGCGTCCACCTGGAGAATGAGGATGAAAAAATTTAAGAGAAAATCAGGCGCCTACCTGGAGAATGAGGATGAAAAATTGAAGAAGAAATCAGGCGTCCACCTGGATAATGAGAACGATATATTGGTTGAAGTCAGGAGCCCGCCTGAAGAGAGGAATGGCGATTATTTTCAAAGTTGTTGTCAGGAGCCCGCCTGAAGAGAGGAAAGGCATTTTTAAAAGTTGTTGAAATCTTGCCAACCTAAAGAAAGGAATGGCGATGTATTGTTTGAAGTCAGGAGCCCGCCTGAAGAGAGGAATGACGATTATTTTCAAAGTTGTTGTCAGGAGCCCGCCTGAAGAGAGGAAAGGCATTTTTAAAAGTTGTTGAAATCTTGCCAACCTAAAGAAAGGAATGGCGATGTATTGTTTGAAGTCAGGAGCCCGCCTGAAGAGAGGAATGGCGATTATTTTCAAAGTTGTTGTCAGGAGCCCGCCTGAAGAGAGGAAAGGCATTTTTAAAAGTTGTTGAAATCTTGCCAACCTAAAGAAAGGAATGGCGATGTATTGGTTGAAGTCAGGAGCCCGCCTGAAGAGAGGAATGTCGATTATTTTCAAAGTTGTTGTTGAAGTCAGGAGCCCGCCTGAAGAGAGGAAAGGCGTTTTTAAAAGTTGTTGAAATCTTTCCAACCTAAAGAAAGGAATGGCGATGTATTGGTTGAAGTCAGGAGCCCGCCTGAAGAGAGGAATGGCGATTATTTTCAAAGTTGTTGTTGAAGTCAGGAGCCCGCCTGAAGAGAGGAAAGACGTTTTTAAAAGTTGTTGAAATCTTGCCAACCTAAAGAAAGGAATGGCGATGTATTGGTTGAAGTCAGGAGCCCGCCTGAAGAGAGGAATGGCGATTATTTTCAAAGTTGTTGTTGAAGTCAGGAGCCCGCCTGAAGAGAGGAAAGGCGTTTTTAAAAGTTGTTGAAATCTTGCCAACCTAAAGAAAGGAATGGCGATGTATTGGTTGAAGTCAGGAGCCCGCCTGAAGAGAGGAATGACGATTATTTTCAAAGTTGTTGTTGAAGTCAGGAGCCCGCCTGAAGAGAGGAAAGACGTTTTTAAAAGTTGTTGAAATCTTGCCAACCTAAAGAAAGGAATGGCGATGTATTGGTTGAAGTCAGGAGCCCGCCTGAAGAGAGGAATGGCGATTATTTTCAAAGTTGTTGTTGAAGTCAGGAGCCCGCCTGAAGAGAGGAAAGGCATTTTTAAAAGTTGTTGAAATCTTGCCAACCTAAAGAAAGGAATGGCGATGTATTGGTTGAAGTCAGGAGCCCGCCTGAAGAGAGGAATGGTGATTTATTTTCAAAGTTGTTGTTGAAGTCAGGAGCCCGCCTGAAGAGAGGAAATAAAATTTGATTAGAAAGTGATGGTATCGGGCCCGTATTTTGGTTCCGACGCCCGGTACAGGTCTTATATATGGTTTAAGCACTTTCTGAAAAGTTTGGTTGAAAACAGACGTCGTTTGACGTGTTTCGGACTCAAAATGGAAAATTTGATGTTTTATGAAATTTGAAAGAATTCTTAGATTTTAAAGCTTAATTCGTGGTATATGACGTTATTTTGGTGATTTGATCGCACGGTTAAGTTCGCAGGATGTTGTTGAGTTAGTGTATGTGTTTGGTTAGGAGCCCCGAGGGCTCGGGAGTGTTTCGGAGGTGTCTCGGAGTGATTTCAGACGTAGGAAAATTGCAGAAAATTGCAGAAACAGTACCCATGAATAGTATCCCGTGAATAGTACCCATGAATAGTACTCCGTGTACAGTATCCGTGTACAGTATATAGGAACAGTACCCCGTATACAGTACTCATGAACAGTTCCAATGAACAGTAAAATCGCATGAACAGTAACCTCGGAAATTTCTGGACAGAATGTTAAGTTTTGAAAATGGGACAAACCTATTTTCCATTTTTACCAATTTGGAGCTCGGGGAGAGGCGATTTTTGGGAGATTTTCAGAAAACAATAATGGGGTAAGTGTTCTTAACTTAATTTTGGTTAGATTACCCGAATCTATTTCTAGTTTTGGCATTTAATTGGTGATTTTAGTTGGAAAAATCTTGAAAACCCTCTTAGTTTAATTTGAAGATTTGAGGGTCGAGTTGATGTCGGATTTTAGTAAAATTGGTATGGTTGGACTCGTGGTTGGATGAGGTTTCATATTCCGTAATTTTTGTCGGGTTCCGAGATGTGGGCCCCACGGGCTAATTTTTAGTGCAATTTCGGATTTTTAATGGAAAATATAGAATTTCATATGGAATTAATTCCTATAATTCTTATTGACTGAATCGAATTGCTATTGACTAGATTTGAAGCTTCGGACGAATTCGCGAGGCGAAGGCTTGTTGAAATTTTGAATTGGTAGCAAAGCGAGGTAAGTGTTTGGTCTAACCTTAGCTTGAGGGAATATGAGTTGAGTCTTAATTGCTACTTGCTATTTGTCGTGTACGACGTATAGAGATGATGACGAGTATCTATACGTTGGTGTCTAGCATGACCGTGAGTCCTTATATCGTGAATATTCGAATTTTGTTATATCTTCCATGATTAAATGATGACTTCTATATGTTGTCAAGGGCATGTGAAAGAAATGGTGATATTTAATATTTGAGGAGTGTTGGCTCAAGCTATAAAATGAATTACTAAGTAAGAAATGAAAGAAAGTGAAAGAATTATTGAATTATTCCCTTGCCGAGATAATTGTGAAATTGTTGATATATTCCTTGCCATGAATTTTATTGTTAATTGTTGTGCCCTTATTGGAATCCCGATTATTATCCAGTTTACTTCCTTGCCCCTTATCTGTGATTGTTGTTTGGGAGAGGAAGAGTGATAAAGCACGAAGGGTGATGTCGTGTATTGTTTGATATGGTGAGGAAAGAGTGTAAAGCACGAAGGGTAATGTCGTGTCGTACGATGTGTCATTCCGTACTGATATCTATTAATTACATTGTGAGGAAAGAGAGTAAAAGCACGAAGGGTGATGCCGTGTACAGTTTTATTTTATATATTGCTTGGGTGAGGAAGAGAGTAAAAGCACGAAGGGTGATGCCGTGCAGTTTATATTGATTCTTATGGTGAGGACGAGAGTAAAAGCACGAAGGGTAATGTCGTGCACTTGTACTTGATTTTTCCTGATTCTAATTGAGTTATGTTGTCATGTACGTTTATTTACTGATTTTCCGTTATTACTTGATTTTATTTCGATGTTATAGATTCCCTTACCCTATTTGCCTTGTGTTTGTTGCTTGGGTGAGGAAGAGTGTAAAGCACGAAGGGTGATGCCGTGTATTATTTTGGTGAGAGAGTGTTAAAGCACGAAGGGTGATGCCGTATATTGTTTTGGTGAGAGAGTGTTAAAGCACGAAGGGTGATGTCGTGCACTTTCTGTTTGCTGTGTTTACTTGTTATTAACAGTTCAAGTGTATTAACTGTTTAGATCCCTTTACTGTTGTGATCCTTTGTGTTGGAATCCATAGTGTTTACAATACCTCGCCTTATTTTTTTTAATATGTTAAATACTTCAAATTTCAAGAATTATTACATTTTTAACTCAATTGATTTCTCAAATAAAGTTTCCTTAAACCGTTTGAGATTGTACTTTACTTAAAAAGGAATTTCTACTATGTTTTGATTTATTAATTTCTCGTATTAAAGGTAATGATTCCTTCGATATTGTACTTTAATTGAAAATGGTATTTTCTTTATCAAATGATTTCTAAAAATAACTTCATCTTTTCTTGTTGATTTCCTAATTGGGTTGGAAGTTGTACTCTACTTTATGTTAAGTGAATGAGGCTCCTTGAACATTCTTAATTGTATTGGGTTATGGAACCTATGAGCTGAGTAACATGAGAATATTGTTGTGCAATGTGAGATAGAAATATGTGGGCACAAGGTGTCGGGGGAAATATTATGGTTTTATTTAATGGAACGTGAGTTGTCCGTGCGATTGTGACATAAATATGGGCACGAGGTGCTAAGAAAATATGAAAGTGGGCCGAGACCTATATTATTTATGATTATGAAATGAGGTGTCACAAGGTGACCTTTACTCGAAAGAATTATATTCGAAAGATGCTTATCTGAAAGATATTTATTTGAAGGAAATATATTCGAAATATATTTATTGAAAAGCATATTATCTTAGAGATGATTACTTGAAGGAATTATAGGCGAAAGATTTATATTTGAAGGACTTGATTAATTGATTGCACTTGTAATTATTATTTGTTGAGAAACATTTATGGTGTTCAAGTAATCACTGGTTGATTGTTGTTTCCATCATTGTTATTTGCTTCTTATTATTTTTTGTATATTATATTGCACAGGATTATTTGGTAGTCTGGTCCTAGCCTCGTCACTACTTCGCCGAGGTTAGGCTAGGCACTTACCAGCACATGGGGTCGGTTGTGCTGATACTACACTCTGCATTCTTTTATGCAGATCCCAGTGCGGTAGACTTCGGACCGCAGTGAGATTGTTATTTCTTGTTCATCAGGCGATCCGAGGTAGTCCTGCAGGCGTCCGCAGGCCTTGGCGTCTCCTTCTATCTACTATTACTATTTCTTTCATGTATTTCCAGAGACAGTGTTGTATTTATTTCTTTCAGACCTTTATTTGTAGTACTCCTAGACAGTCTGTGAAGTTGTGACACTAGTCTTGGGTAGATTTGTTATGGATTGGTATTAACAGTATTATTAAATCTTTACAATGCAGTCTTCTGCTTATTCAATTCTGTTGCTATCTAATTGTTGGCTCTTAACCATTATCGGATTAAAAATGGAAATAAGGTAGATAGTTCAGTTGGTTGGCTTGCCTAGCTTTCACTAGTAGGCGCCATCACGACTCCCGAGGGTGGAAAATCCGGGTCGTGACAGTAACCTTACCCAGGGAAGATTTTATATATTTTTACACGTATACCTTTACTTTGGGAGCGTTTCCTTTGATGGAGAGCTTGACTCCGTTATTGCAGAGTTATACCTCCGCTGCCAGATATGTTGGCACAAGTAAGTCCTTATGTGCGGAAGACGATTACTTGTCTTCGACGTTTGTGCCAAGAGATGGGAGATGAGCTATCTTTAGCTCATGTTATGAATCTCTATTCCCCTAAAATCTTCCGCGGGGAAATGATACATTTCAGCAAACGCGGTCATCATGCTCTATTATCTAGCATGTATGATGGCAACGACCGTGGGTGGATGGAATAGTTTGTTGCAGTTTCCACCAATGACATCATTTCGGCAACGACTTCATCCTTTCCGGAATCTTGGAATCGCACTCGTAAGCTCCTTGTTTAATATTTCTTTCATTATGGATTTTTCCATATCTGTATTGATCCTCCTTCCTTTGCCTGTTTCAGCAACTCGATGTGTTCTACCTAGGGTTGAAAGCTTGGACCAGTGGTTCCAGAAAATCCTGGACGTTACTATGGCCGAAACACGCACGTGGAAAAAACTGGCTCTTAAATACGGGTGAAAGGCCAAAAATCATGGTAACTCTGACTCATCTCGTTTCTGCTTTTTGCATGGGGAAATTGATTGATCTTTCCCCCTTTTTTTAAAACTCAGGTCTACCACTGAGCTCGATTGTCATCCCCAAAGAGAATGTTTTGGTTGATCCTACTGACGCAGCGAGGCTGCTTCAGGAGGCGCTTACTCGAACAGGTATCTCCGGGCCTGCTTCAGGTTCAAGTATTTCTTCACGGAGTCCCTGGCCGGAGAACAAAGCAACCAAAAAGAAAGCGTTCCTTTATGGACGGAGGAAAGAATAAGAGGGCAAAGAATGTCGCCCCCGAGTCGTCTCTAGAAATCATGGTGACGAGCCTTCCACCTAGGCCGATCATAGACCCCGTGATGATCGACAATGATAGAGAAGCTAAAAATGAGGAAGATTTTCTATATAGAAGATGATGATCCTTATCATCTCAACATGATGCTCAACTTGTTGAGTTAGTTACACCAACCGAGGACAATGTCTCGACGCTTTGGGGGGGGGGGTGGATGGGTTTGAAATGGTGGAAAATGCTAACTCTCATTTCATGATCCAGTCGATGCGCCCGGTACCATAAGGCTGAGTACCGGGCCCTTGCCGTCTTCGATTGATGAGCAACCAACAACTAGCACTGCGTTTGTCGTAGCTACTTCTTATCCTTCAATGCCATTAGCTTCACCACCTTCTTCACCAACTCTTTTTCCAACAATTGCTACATCATCTCCACTGGCCACGTCCGCCCGAGAAGAAGATGATCCTCTTTCCCAGTCCCCAGTTCATGGGAATTTGGGGCAAAATTATGGTGCCCCTTAGAAGTCCGCAAAGGAGGAGGAATGCTACTCTCTGGGTTTCCACCGGATATAATTTTCTATCCTGGGCAGTGGAACTTGCTAACTATTTGAAGCCTTTGGCTTCAGAGAAAGATTGGGAAAAGATACAAGCTCTCTCTCGAGAGTGCTTGTTGAACAATGCCATGCACAATGCCACAGCAGTAGATTCTTTACTTTCTTTGCTATTTCTTCTGTTTTTGCCTAAAAATATCCTGCATTTGCCCCTCTTATTTCGTAGTCCGAGGGTCTTTAAAGGTTGATTCGTGAAAAGGAAGAACTTACCTCCGAGCGGGATCAAATTTTTGTTGAGCGATATCACGCTGCAACTCGCCTCTCGGAACTGTAAATCAAATCTGCTGAGGTTGTTGTGTTAGGGGCTTGTTTGCAGCAAAACGAGCAAGAAGTGGAGATCCTTAGCCAAGAGATCACCCCGTTGAGGGTTCAATTTGAAGAGGCTAAAGCCAAATGGGTTGACGTTAATAATGCCATTCTTGCTGAATCCGATCGCAAGGCTGCCTCTGCTGAAAGATTGATCAATTTACAGGCAGCGTTGAATTCCAAGATTGAAGAGCTTGCTGCTGTGAGGATGAAATATGCAAGTTGGAGGAGAAGTATAGGAGAACTATTGAGCATAATAGGCTCTTTAGCTCAACTATCTGTGACCTTGATATTAGCCTCCTGTCCATGAGGTCTGCGCGGGAGAATCTTTCTGCCGACGTTGACTAACTTAAAGAAGAGCTTCACCACCGAGCGGCTTCCCTCATTGTTGAGAAAATGCATTCTATGTATATCATGAGGAGAAAAACCTTGGAAGAGGCCAAAGCGGATGTCATTGATTTTGATGCCGAAATTGCTAAGGCCCTTGAGTTGGAGCTAGCTGCAAAAAGGGGTCTTCCGGCCAGGCCTAATGCTGCCGATTCTTTTGGTTCCGGTTCTGAGTACTCGGGAACTGAACAAGAATCGAAAGGTGATGATGCTGAGGGCCAAAATGATGAAGGCCAAAATATCGAACTGGCAGCAGATATATCCATTTCCCCCGGGGGCGGGGGGCATGAACGCTTCTCTTCTCCGGGCTCCGGAGATGCAGCAATTTAGCTTTTTCTTTCTTTTCCCAACTCTTGTACTTGTGCCATTTTGACACGTTTATTTTAAATAAAAATATCTTTTTGCTCAAGTATTGCATGAGTCTCTCTGTGTTCTTTCATTTGAATATGCAAGTTTTAAACTTTGCATTCTTTTTGTCTTAAGAGTTTTGTGTGAGTTTTACTATTTGCATCTGATTATGTAAATCCTAGGGTGTATTTTTTCCCCCAAAAAGCATTTTGATTTCGGGCACAAATTCATCCGAAATCAACCCTTTAACGTAAAGGTTTTCATAAGTATTTGCGCAAGTTTGCTTTTTGTGTCTTTTTGTGCAAGGCTTTGGGTGTATTTTTTTCCCGAGGTATTTGGATTCTGGGTATAAGTTCTTTCAAAATCAACCCTTTAATGTGAGGGTTTTCATAATATATGACCCTCTTATGTTTACGGATCTCTTGAAGAGGACGTCTCCTATTCATTACGGCACTAGCATTTGAAGTACTTGTTTAACTTTTAAATGATAAAATCAGTTCATCGATCAGACAAGAAACTAGATAGAAAATAAAAGGACTTTACTTTATTCCTTTCGTTTTCAAGTGGTATATAAGCATTCATTATGCTAAAAAGAAATTGCCATTTCTTGTGGCTAGCTTGTACAACTTAGTTCTACGGGGCGACGGCGTAGTCCTCGGTCTCGATGATACAACTATGTTCCTTTCTCGGTCGACGTGGCAGTCATTGTTACCGTATCATTATATCATTCCCACCATTGTTCGAATGTGAAGAATACGAATTGGAACACTGTAAGTCTTGCACCTTCGAGGACCCCACTAATGAATTGCTAGACAATCTTGAACTCGGTAACAAACTTCACTTCCCCTTAGGAATTTATGCTACCGAGAAAAAGACCATATAAAAATCATTTAGTGGTCTGCACTTGTGAACGATTGGGTAACCTTTGTTCGATAGCAAACTTAACTTTCCAGTAGGAATTTTGCTATTGAGCCAAAAAAATTCTAACCGCCCCAGAATGGTTCTTCGCTTGTGTGCCTTGCTTTAAAAGGTCTTATTGTTGTTGAAACTTTCTTTGTAATATGCTTTCTTTTACTGCTTTGTTAAAAACCTTTCCAGAAAAATCTGATTGGAATAAAACTGGACGAAGGGAAAAAGAGTGCAATACATACTTACAGTACATGCAATGTCGGTCAACAATAATATTTCTTGAGGTGTGCCATGATGAATGGTGATTTTACCATTTAGTTTAGTCTCTTTTCTTTAGTTTTTGTGTCCTTTAATTATAAAATGAGGTGATTTATGGTGTGTATTGCTAGATTTTTAGGTACAATGAGTCTTGAAGAGAGTTGAGATCAAATGGAATAGAATTGAGCAAAAATGGTTGAACAAGTGCAAAATTGCTCCCAGTGATCTCACACCTGCGTGAGAATTTCGCTTCAACAGACTCGCATATGCGAGTAGAACACTGCATATGCAAAATAGCCAACCTTCGCTGGGACTACATCTGCGATTGGTCATCGGCATCTGCGAAGGCGCGCCTGCGGAGTATGTCCGCTCCTGCGTATGCGCGTCTGTGCTTTTTGGTCTGTATTAGCAGAGAACGAAATTCCCACAGCTTTTGCTTCTGCGAATGATAGTTCGCTTTTGCAGAGTCGCACCTACGATGATTTATTCTGCAAGTGCGGCCAACGGGATTTAGCTCTGGACAGATTTGGCATTTCACATTTTCTTTATCCCAAACCCTTTAATACACGACCTAGCTTATTGGAAACACATCTTTGATAGACCTTTGAAGTATTTTTGAGTCTCTTGACTAGAGAACACATGTTTTGGAGCTAGGGTTCTTGCACATACACTTGGGTCGTGAAGATTTGAAGCTTTTGATTGGGAATCTCTTACCCATTTATGTTCATTTCTTCATTTTCTTGCTTTGTATTGTATATCTAAGTGTGTAGTATTTTTTTCCAATACTTGAATCTTATTTATGGGAATATTCATATTTAAAGTGTAGATTAAATATCTTATTGTGCTTATGTATTGAACGATTTTTATCTATATTAAAGTGAGTTATTATTTCTTTAATTATTCTTTAATGTTTTCAAAGGGATTAACTAATCCTAGACTCGCCCATTTACTTTGAATTAATTTTGGAAAAATAATTTGGGGTTGAAAAAGATTAATTAACAAGAACTTGAGGCTTTAACCCTCACTTTATAGATTCTACCTAGGGATAGGATTGAACTACTTGTAGCCATATTCGGGTGTGCTTAATCTCTTAATTGTTTTAGGGATAATTCAATTAGGAAGTCTTGTTAGTCTTCGGAAGAAGCTAATATAGAATTATTACCCGAGGCTAATTAACATAAACTCGCTCATATTTGTAAAATTGTGAAATAAATTGGATCGTTACATGAGTGTAATTCCCAATGCATCCATGCTTGTAGCCATTGATCATTTTACTTTCTTTCTAGGTTAGTTTGCATTTTCTCATTTAAACATAAATATTTTCTCAAAACCTTTCTAAGTGTTTGGCATAATATTAAAAGTGATAATTCTCTTACACGCCTAATCGCCTACATATTATTCTCTGTGGAATTACCCTGACTCATAGTTGGGTAAATTATATTGCATGCTACCGTGTCCATTTGCTTTTTTGTAGTGAATTTGAACGTCATCAAAATTGGAGCCGTTGACGGGGAACAATTTGGCGTATTTAGGATAGTTTGAGTAATAAGCGTAAGTGCTTTGGTCCAATCTTGTGATATTTTTGTAATTACTTTCTTATCTTTGTTTATCTTCTTGTTTGTTTCTTGTCTATTTTCTTAGTTTTGAAAAATAGCATCATGTAATGAAAATCGGTCGGATGGTAGTTGTTCATACTTTGATGACCCTTGTCCTTATTGTGGAGGACCACACTCGTGACAAAATTGTTTAAATTCTCCCTGATGAGGGAGGGGGGATGGGAGGGGAGGGAGATTGTGTGCACAATCTCAAACACATGAGTGGAGTATTTGTGATAAGTGTGGTGGTCAAAATGGCCACTGGGATAATTGTGCTTATTTTCCCTTCCCTTCCCCGAACCCCCACTATGATGACAAGTATAGGGATATGGAAGTGGAAGAAATTGAGCATGTCAAAATGTAGAGTTCAAGCTCATGATAGAATGCCTACTTGAAGGAGGAAACAAAGAGTAAAATGCCTTGTAGGAGCTTTTGAAAAATAGTCTCCAAAATAATTCGGCGCTTCGAAGGTTGAACTCACAAATGGGAGAAATGCTTGAAGCTTTAGAGGTTCAAAAAGCCCCATAAGTGAATGATAGCCAAGAACCTTCCTTAGAGGTTGAAGCCAAAAATCCTTCTTTGGCACTTGATCAAAACCAAGAAAACTCTCATATGCTCAAAATGAGAGGATGATGCTCATGTTGGACGCCATTCTTGAAAATGAGGAGAAGCAAAACTTGTCATTCAAGGACTTAAAACAAGTACTACATCAAAATGATGAGACTATCCGCACTTTGGAATATCAAATAAAATCATTGATTGAGACCCATTATGCCTATGAATTTGAGAGTATGGAAAGAGGTCAAGAAGAGTCCAACTTCGAGCAAGAAAGTGAGCTTTATTTTGAGGAATCAAGAATTAAACATCCACCAACCAATTCCATGCTTGTTGGTGATGCCATGAAAAATATAGAATTAGAGTCAACCAGTATAATTGAAAATATGGTTGAAGTTGACTCCATTTCGGGGGAAAAAGAAGATGTCAAAATTCGAAAAATGTTGCAAGTTGGGAGGCAATTATCTCATTTCAAGTATTTTTCAACTTTGGACTTGTATAGTGATATGGGAATTAACCCATGTGAATCCATGAGGGAGTGCAAGAAACAAAGACAAGAGCCATATATCTTGCAATTTGAAAATTCAAGAACGGAAAATGACATTCCTCAAAAGAAAGCCAATAAATGGCAAACGAAGAAATTAATGCTTGGCTTGATCATCTACTTACCACCCCTCATTGCTCGTGGGCACAAGCTTGATTCCAAGTTAGGTGCCCAATTCATATTGTCTAAGTGGCGAGAAAAGTGGTAAAGTTGATTCACGTCGTGCCACGACGGTAAATGCGACGCTTTGTTGGAGGCAACCCATCGTTTTCAAATTTTTAGTCGTTTTTTAATTTTTCTTTTTTAGAATAGTTTATTATGTTATTTTTGACTAATTTTCAAAGTTTTTAGATTTATTGGAGTTGAATTGAGGGGTTTGAGGTGTTGGAACAAGCCAAAATAGTGGCTGCCCAGATCTTTCAAGCAGAACTCTGGCGCAACCGCACCTGCGGACAAATGCACGCAGGTGCGTTTTCGCAAAAGCGAAGTAACGGGGCGTAGGTGCATATTTTGTGCAACAACAATCTAGTCATCGCAGAAGCGGCTTTGCGGAAGCACTTCTTTTGCTGCAAGTGCATAAGCCGGGCAGGCTTAATGAACCAAGCCCTCATTTCCTAAGGTAACTCTCTAACTCTTGTTCCCCCAAATAACAACTCGTCCATCTCTCACATAACTGCTACTCAAATTCTCCATTGCTCTCGATTTCTACTGCTCTCACACAAGACAATCAGGTAATCGTCTTTTCCCCTCTCTCAACTGCTCTCTTTTTGATTTTCTTCTTCTTCTTTTTCACAGTCATTCCCCATAGTCCCGTTTTTCCCATTCTTGATTAGTGTTGATATTAGGGTGAGTAAATTGGTTGAGAGTGTGCATTTGTGTGTTGTTGTTGTTGAAAAACATGTGGGGAATTCTGAGTACCCAAAAACAATTTTGGGAAGTCTGAGTACTAGATTTAATTGAAGAAGTACAACATTCTCAATGCTTACTAAGTGTTCAATAAATTGTCCGAAAACATTTTTGTTGCTATGTGCCTTAAAATCATGTTTAATCAAGTTGTGCAAACTTGTAGAGCACAAATTTATAAGTCTTGAGTATAAATTTTGTTCCAAAACGTGATTTAAATTGAAGTAGAGTCAATAGTAGCTAGGGTTTTGAAACCCTCTGATGAACACCACAAATGCACAAAAAGGGCCGTATATGTGGCTTCTCACCTGCAATGCCTATTCCACAGGTGTGATGTCTATTCAGAAGTGGAAGTTCGCAGAAGCAAAACACCTTTCACAGACGCGTAACCGCACCTCGACAAACCTTCCGCAGGTGTGATGATTGGCAGAAATTGGCAATTCCAGTAGCTTTGCAATTGGATCTTGCGGAGCCCGTTTGGCTCGGTTATTTGGCCTAGTTTATGTGCTTTTAATTGTTTAAGATAAATCTAATGCCCAACTAACTTTGTTTTGATTTCTTAAGGTACTTTAAGCTTAAAATGGACCCGAACATGAACAAAAATGCGGCGCTTGATCATGAAATTGAAGAAGTGGCTGAGGATTTGAACTATGATACCAACAGATTATTGTCGTTCGATTGTCAAAGACGGTATTATGATAATCTCCTCACGACAAAGCTCAAACTTGAGAAAGGAATTGCCGATGATAGAGTGGTCGAGCTTCTTTCGGATTTCCATGGCCGGCTAGTTTCAAGCTCCTGTACATGCTTCATCCCTACTCCATGCAAGGCTAATGAGGAATGAGTTAGGGAATTTTACACCAACTTAAGGCATACATATTTCCAAAATCATGAACTTACAATAAGGGAAAAGATTGTGAAATTTGGAGTTGAAGATATAAATGATGTCTATGGGCTCCCAAATCATCCGCTTGAGCCAATGCAAGAAAGAGATACATGCAACAATGGTGATTGGCTAGTCTCAAAGCTTTGTCCTCCAGGTCAAAGAGTAACTTGTGCTAAAAAGAAAAAAGGCATCAAATGTGGTGATTTCACAGCCGAAGCAAAAATGTGGTTGTACATCATTGCGAGAAGAGTGTCTCCTTGTAGAAACGTGCCTGATGTCACTGATAAGTGAGGATTTTGACTATTTATTAGAACCTTTTAGCTTTCATTTTAGTCCAAAAATGTTTAATTGTGTTTTCGAAAACTGATGATATACATTGGAAAATGAGCCACTAAGATGAAATCCAACTCAAGAAGGAGTGATCTGAAATCAAGGACAAAAATAGGCGCAAAAGATCAAAGTGCGAACCGCAGATTTCCATCTGTGGCCGCAGAGTGTGAAGACATTCATATTAGAGGACTGTGAGAAGTGCAGTCCGCACATGAAATTTGCGGCCGCAGAAGCTAAGCAAGAGCAGAGGTTCAGAGAGTTTTCACTTCAAGATCAAAGGAAGTGCGCGCCGCAAAATTATTGTGTGGACGTAGAAGATCAGATATGCGGACGCAAGTGCATTTGTGCGGTCCGCAGAAGAGCCTTGTGTAGCTTCACTCAGAAATATGCGGACCGTAGAAAAAGAGAGATGCGGCCGCGGTTCAGAATTGTGCGGCCGCAAGATCCAAGTCCTGTTAAGCTGAAGCAAAGTGTGGACCGCACATGGACTTGTATGGCTGTAGAACCTCCAAATGTGCATTTTTTCCGAATATTCTAGCATTGTATAAATAAAAGAGTTCCATTTTTTTAGGTCAAGGTTTGAATATTCAATGTGTTGTCCGTTTCTCTTTGCTTCTTTAGGCAATATTTTGGTGACTTAACATTGGATTTCTCTAGTTTAATCCTTCAATATGAGTTTTATTATCTTTCCTTCTTTATTTTCTTCTATACCTACTATAAGCAGCTAGATTTTTACAGGGTTGTGACCCAGCCCTAGTGTGTAAACCTTATGGGTGATTAATTTTATGCTTATTTATGAATGGGTATTTATTATTTAGCTAGGTTCATGCTTTAATTGTGGAATTAATGGTTGTAAACATTGATTCATGCCTATTTGACTTAGTCTCTTCTTGAGAAAGAGAGACTTAATGTAGGTTAACTTAGCTAATAAGGAATTGAGTCAATTGAGATATTAATTAACCCAATTAAAGGGTTCAACCTAGAGATAGTAACAACCCGACTTGAGCTCTTATCAATCGTTTTGGAGATACCCATTTAGTCTTGAGAAAGCCAAATTGGGCAAAACCACTCTCTGACCGAGAGGTATTGAGTGGGAAACGTAGTGTTGTGAGCTATAATGCACCCTGTGAGCACATGATTTTTGCCCTATATGAGAATTACTCCCAAAAAATCCAAAATAAAATAATTTTCCTTTGTGTGCAATTTTTTGTATTTTTGTAGTATTTTTTGCATACTTATTTGTATTTTTCTGTGAATGTTTATTTGGTTAAATTAATAAAAATTATAAAAATATGTCACATTTTTGCATTTAATATTTATTTAAGTTTGTTTTACAAAAATAAAAAATCATAAAAATAATGTACGTCGCATTTTGGCATTTAACGTTTAATTGTACGATTTTATTGTTAATTGTTATCTTTATGTGCGATAATTTATATTTGGAGCTAATTAGCATTTTTCGATAAGTTAATTTAGTTTATTAACTTAATTTAGAATTTTTTTTAGTTTTATTAATTAGGAAGTAAAAGAAAAGAGAGCAAAAAATACAAAGAAAATCGGATTGGGCCACTTCTTCAATTTTGAACCACATGCCCAAATATACCCAACCTTTCCCTATGACCCGGTCCATTTCAAACCGGGTCGACCCAGTCCATAACCCAACACCCCTATTTCCCTATCTTTCAAAAAAAAAAACTAACATTTTTTTTCTTTCACTGTTGAAACTCGTCCCCCCTCTCTTTCTTTCTTCTTCCTCAAGCTCCAAGCAAGCCATCCATGGCTGCCCCGCCTCATTCTCCTTCTCCAACACACACACACACACATACAACACACACACAACAACATACGCACGCACACACGCAACAACCGACCACCATCTCCTTCGTTTTTCGCTTTTTCTGTCTTCATCATCACCATCTTTTTCTAGCTCAAGCTCAAGCATCCATGGCTGCCCCCTCGCTGCTTCTTCTTCTCCGTCACGTTGATAGCTGCTGTTTCTTCCAGCTCACTGTAGCGCTGTTGGATGTTTCTGCTTCTTTCTTCCCCGTCGAACTAATGGTTGTTTCTTCTTCGTCGTTCGTCACTGGCTGCTGCTTCACTGTGGCTGCCATGGTTGCTTCTTCTTCATCGTGTTGCTGCTGTCATAGCTGCGTCACTGAAGCTCTAGCCCGATGCTTCTGCTTCTTCCAGTCTCGTCATTTCTCCCATGGCCGCGTCCAACTACGACGAGCAGCCATGACTGCTCCAGCAGTGTTGTTGCTGCTGCGTTCTTCTTCTCCATAAGTTGTTGCTACTGTTTCAGCAGCGTGGCAGCAGCATGCTACTGCTGCTTCAGCTCTCGTCGTCGCCAAACACCCCTCCAGCGAAGCTTCGTCCATTGGTTAAGTTTCCGGACAGATTTGTTTTCATTCAAGTTCATCGTCGCTTCGATCTGGTTAGTAGGTTTGAGTTTCATGTTTTCCGTATTTTGTTTTGATATTTTCGGATTTAAAAATCAGTAAATGTTCGATTCTTGTTTTGTTCATGTATATCGTTGAATTAACTTTCTAGTTTGTTCATATGTTTTGTTGAATTAATTCATGTGTTTGTTCACGTATTTTGTTGATTGAATTAATTGTTTTTCAGTTTGTTTCATGTGTTTTTATTTATTTTTGTAAAAGAAATTGTTAGTTTAATTTTAATGTTGTTAGATTCAAAAAGAAAATTGCTAGTTTAATTTTAATGTTGTTAGATTCAAAAAGAAATTGTTAGTTTAATTTTAATGTGGTTAGATTCAAGTTGAAATTCAATCAATTATTTCTTCTTCGGTTTATTTTTATTTGTTTAAAAGAATTTAGTTGTAATATAGAAATATGTTAGTTTAATCACTTAAATCGTCCATTTTTGTTGTTTAATTTAGATTTAATTCGTGTTTATTGTTTGTTTGAAGTTCGTTTTAATTTAGTGATTTAATGTGAGTTTATATTTTGGTTTGTAAATTTTTGATTTAGTTTGAATCATACATCTTTGTTGTAACATTGTTGGATTTAATTTGAAGATCAATTGATTATTTGAGTTTAGTAATTTGAATTTGTTCATTTATTTTGTTTAAGTTAAGTTGAATTTGAGTTCAATGATTTGAATATATTTGTTTGTTATTGTGTTGAATCTGAAAATAGGTTTGTTGTTAAAAAATATTGTTCAATCAAAATAATTCCAGTGGTTTCTTTGTTGTTCATCATTTAGTTTGATGCCGAATCCCTAGTAGGAACGCTTATCTGCATCATGTTGCATTTGACTTAAGGGACTCAACACAGGGGTTGGGTCCATCTAGGACTAGCAACCTGAAATGAAAAGACCATCCTGCTGCATCCTGTTTGCTTTATGCATTTATTTGCTTTAGACTTGCATGCTGACCGGCTTTGGAAAATCAGGAATATTGGAAAATTGTGGGAAAAAAAGCGAAGTAACAGTGTAGAGAATTAATTGTCTATTTTAGAAAGAGAAAAAAAACAATAGTTTGTATTACCATGAAAAATGAAAAAAAAAGTCTTGTTTTTAAAATGTTTATTTATTTATTTATTTGTCTACAAAAATGCCAAAAAATAAAAAATAAAAAGAGGGGCGGTGAATGTGATTTTATTATTTGTTGCAAATATATATATATATATATATATATATATATAAATCCAAAAGGTATTTTTCTTTATTTCCTTTCTAGAAAAGTTTTTTTTTTAAGCCCCAATTTTCAAAAAAAAAATCCAAAAATATTTTCCACTAATGATTTTTTTAGAAAGTCTTTTTAATTGTTTTTTTAAATATAAAAAATAAAATAAAAATATTTTCTTTTAATTTCTTCCAAAAAAAAATCAAAAAAAATATATTTTTATTCTTCTTTCAAAAAATTGAAAGAAAATTCAAAAAATAATTTTTGGAAGCATTTCTTTCATAAATTGAAAGTAAAATTCCAAAAAAAAAAACATTTTCTTCTATAGAAGTTTTTCTTTCAAAATTCAATTTTTTTTTAGAAATCATTCTTTGCAAAAATGCTCTTTTTCTTCAAAAAAATAAAATAATAAATAATAATAATGAAAAAAAGTTAGTTTATTTACTTTATTCATGATCACCCGAACTACGCCGATTTGATTCTCACAGGGTGTGAGATACGTAGGCAACCCTCATCGGGTCCAACTTCCCATTTTGCAAAAACAACCAGAAAAGAAAAAATGACAAAATGTTGCCACTTTTATAAAAGAGTCAGGCGATTCCATGTTGCAAAAATAGCCGAACATTCCCTAAAGGGGCGCTGGAAGGCTGACTTTGCATAAGCAGCCACCTTTGGTCATTCTTTTACCTTTCGGCTGGTTAAATCCCTACAACCTTAAAATCTTCATCCCTAAAGAGTCAAAAGGCCGTATTTGAAGAATCAGTTTTTCTTTTCCTCAAAATTAGGAAAAAATAGGAAAATTAGTTTACGAGTCAAATAAAGATTTTGCTTTTTGTCTAAATCCCCTTAACAAATGTGCAGAATGAGCACGAGTAGGAATTCATCTGAGGCCATTGTAAATGGGATCCCTTTGGGCTTACGCATGTGGTGGAACGACTTAAAAGAATCAGGGCGAGATACAGTCAAGATGTACTTAGGAAACTTAGTTGGGTTACTGGACATTGATCCGAAAGGGGACATTATAAGGGCGCTAATTTCATTCTGGGACCCAGCACACAATGTATTTCATTTCTCAGACTTTGAACTCACACCGATACTGGAAGAACTGGCAGGGTACATCGGGAGTCCCAAAGTCCCTATGAGAGAGCAGTATCTTATTGCACCAAGGACCGTGACCATACACAGATTTTTAGATACCGTGAAGATCCGCAGAGTTATACACAACCCAGAATTATCTGAAGGTTTTTGTAGTTTGGCATTCCTGTACGATAGATACGGTCATTTTGGAGGGTTCAACAATCCCGAGGGAAAGATCTGCAGTGGGGAAAACCAGCTGAAATGGGAAAGACATAGGTGTATTGCTTTCATGGTAGCCTTTCTGGGCCTTCTGGTATTCCCGAGAAAAGATGCAAAAATTAACATACAAGTCGCTGGGGTCGTCAGCACTTTGCTCAAGCAAAAAACAACACTCTGGTACCAATGATAATAGCAGACATCTTCCGCGCTCTCACTGTTTGCAAAACCGGAGGAGGTTTCTTTGAGGGTTGCAATGTACTACTGCAAATGTGGATGATAGAACACCTATGTCATCGCCCTTAGTTTCTGAAATATGAGTCGTCACAAAAGACTTGTATAGAAGAGTTTTCCACAAGGGTCAACGGGTTTAGCCTGCCAGAAGGGGTCGCTGAATGGGTCACTCTATTGTGTTCCGTCTCAGCAAACCAGATAGAATGGGCATTTGGGTGGCTACCCATAGATGAAATCATACACATGTCAGCCGCCGAATCTCATTTGTTATTGATGGGTCTCCAAAGTATCCAGCCCTACGCGCCATACAGAGTGTTGAGACAGTTGGGGCGATACCAAATAGTCCCAAAGGAAGAGGATCTCAGTGGCCAGGTAGTCGAAATCGGGCCTGGTGGGCAGTTCCCTGAAGCAGTCGTTCAGAGAACCTGGAATAAATGTCAAACCCTGAAAGTAGATACTCGTGTACAAGACCGGGCCAAAGGCGAAGTGTCGCCAAAATACCTCACATGGTACAGAAGAGAGCTTGAGCACCAGAGACCAACTAAGAGAGCTCACGTCCAAGACTTTGTAGAATCATCGCGAGCACAATGGGGTTGGCTAGCAAAAGAGAAGGAATATCGGGTCGAGATTGGCAAGTTAAAACAGCAAATTGAGGGGCTAAAATACCAAAGCAGCTTGCAAATTGATGCTGATACAGGAGAGAAAAGCAAGTTGATTCAAGAGAACAAGGCCCTGAGAGCCCGAATCCGCCAAGACAGAAAGAATGTCGGTGACCAACAGAAAAGTCGGTCCAATGAGAGGTTGATAGCAGAGTTGAGGAGTCAGGTCAGCAAATGCCGGGAGGATTTGGAGAGATCCGAGGCTTGCATAGCGAGAATGCGGGTCAGATGGGCAAAATGTATAATGACACGAAGAAAACATCTACAACAAGTCATAAGGGATTCTGAAATGAGCATTGGACTATTAAGAGAAACAAACTCCACTCTTCAGGAGAGAATCTTTAAACAAATCCGAGATGCCCAAGCAGACAGAAGGCGTTGTTATGATGTGATGGACAAAATGGAAGAACAAATGGAGAGGTTTCAGGATCGACTCACCGACAAATGCTCAAGTACTGGGACTAAAGAACCGGCGAATAGAGCAACTGTTAAGGGAAAGGGATAACATCCGGGGTAGGATTGATGAGATTGGGCACTACATATACATGAGATGCCTAGCATGTGAGCAAATACCTCGGGATACCCTTCTTGCCTCCATCATGGGCTACGTCCACCGGATCATGGATGAGTTGAAAATCTTACAAAGGGATCTTACACCAAAGCCCGCGGAAAGGCCGAACGATGCCTCGCGGGCACCAAAATTCAAGGCTTTAATGCATCCCTAGTTCAAGTCTGCACTTGTTTGTTTTTTTTAGAGTCTGTTGTCTGCCCCTATATTCTTTTCAAACATTGTTAATAATTTGGAATCTGTATTTCGTTTGTTTTCTTTCAAATAACAGTTTGTAAGAGCATATTTGGGTAATAGAATGTAAAATTGGGTCTTTATTTTACGGATGCACGAACTACACTTGGTCTGATTCGTGCGGGGTCACGATACGTAGGCAATCTCTATAGGATTCGACCGTAATTAAAAAAAAGAAGAAAAAAAGAGAGAGAGAGAAGAAGAAAAGAAAGGTCCCTGAAACACTCGAAAAATGCACAAATAAAATAAGCCGGGATGATGCATGCGATCGGAGCAAAAGCATGTTAGAAATGATTAACTGCCTAAGAACATTGCATCCCCCCAACGTGCAAATACAATATCTGTTAAGACCCTAACACTGACAAGTTTGTTGTTTTTCCAATCACTACCAGTCAGTTTGTTAAAGCGTACTGGCACCGTACTATTATCAAACAAGATCAAAAGGGCCCATACCAGAAAGCATGACTGGTTCAGACAACAGTGTTGAGTCGGAAAAGACGGCAAATCAGATGCTGAAGGAAGCCATGGAAAAAATGGAAAAGATGAGGCTGGAAATGAATGAAATGCAGATAGCCTTAGCTAGAGCCCAAAAGGGGCAGGAACTACCTGTTACTCCTATTCTCCAACCAGGACACACGTCAGAATACCCCTCTCCCGGTCCTTCAACGAGTTTCCCAATCCATCACTACTATCAGGAAAGAGAGGCTTATGACCCCCAAGCTCCACCACCCAGTCAAAACCCTCCTCCACCAAATGTTCTCGTCTTTGTGGCACTCCCCCAGCCCCATTGCACAGATCGTCTAGCGAACCATTGTTTTAGGCCCACGATACACAATATTACCCCCCTGAACTCACATTCAAAGCACCCGAGCCACATACCTATAATCCCCACTTTGAGGTCCCGGCGGAGATTGAAAAGCCGGCTAAGAGCCCAGAGTAGGACGAGGTGATGTGGAAATTTAAAAGCCTGGAGCAGTCCTTCAGGAACATGCACGGGTTAGGCAACCAGGTCAGCGTGGCTTACAAGGATCTATGCCCTTTCCCTGACGTCCAATTACCAGCAGGGTTCAAGATGCCCAAATTCGATTTATACGAAGGGCATGGCGATCCTATGGCACATCTACGGGTCTTTTGTAGCAAAATGAGGGGAGCGGGGGGCAAAAATGAGCTACTAATAGCTTACTTTGGCCATAGTTTGAGCGGGTCGGCACTAGAGTGGTATACAAGACAAGATCCGAACAGGTGGTACACCTGGGATGATCTGGCACAGGCTTTCGCAGGACACTTCCAATACAACCTTGAGATAGTCCCAGACCGTCTCACATTGCTAAAGCTTGAAAAGAAACACGGAGAGAGATTCCTAGAATTTGGGTTCCGATGGAGAGACACAGGCAGCCAGAGTTGATCCTCCAATGAGAGAGGGGGAAATGGTAGATTACTTTCTACAAAATCTAGAGCCGACTTACTTCGGTCACTTGGTAACGTCAGTTGGCAAATCCTTCAATGAAGTGGTGAAAATGGGAGGTATGATAGAGGAGGGACTTAAGTCCAATAAGATCCTGAGTTACTCGGCCATTAAAGCAACAACTCAGGCCATTCAGAGCGGCACGGGAGGTGCGCTCGGAAAGAAAAGGACAGAGGAGGTCACGACAATAGAGGCAGACAATTGGTCCAGATCTAGAGGTCCTTCCCCTCATTACCAACCCAGACCCCATCATCTAAACTACCCACACATTCCAAATTACCCTCCACAACCCTACTACCCACCACAAGAACAACATTTTTCCGTCCATCACGCCCAAACTTACACCCAGCCTCCGGCTCGTCCGCAATGGCGTGCACCGACTCCCCAACATACATATCCACCTCCACAAAACACATATCCACCACCAAGGGCCTACAGGAATCCTTCAGGGCCAAGCTTCCGCGGAAATCAGGATTTCAGGAACGAAAGGATGCAGAAGCCAAGAACATTCACTCCGTTGGGAGAAACCTATACTACTCTGTTTCACAAGTTGAAGCAGATAGGCCTACTAAGTCCTGTTGAAACCAAATTGCCAAATCCCCTTCCCAGAAATCTGGACCATTCAGTAAGCTGCAAATATTGTTCGGGTGCTCCCGGGCATGATATTGAGAAATGTTGGAAGTTGAAGACTGCCATACAAGATCTTATTGACACAAATAGGATCGAGGTTCAGGCACCAGAGGCACCCAACATCAATGAAAATTCGTTACCGGTGCACCATGAAGCCCACATGATCGAACTAGTGCACGAAGGTGGAAAACCAAAAACACCCTCACAAATGGTAATGATGATTCGTGCCAGTTCTAATGAAGAGTCGACCAGTGGAAAGGCAGTGGTACAGTCGGGAAAGGTATATGACAAGCCATTTGTGGTAGCAGGGAAAGGATCATCTGTTGTTGCGAAGAAGCCAGAGTCAGTCAAAGCAGTGTTGCGGGGAGTAGCAAACAAACCAATGTTGGTAGTGAAGGGGTCCACGTGGAACCAGTTGTTATCAAGCTGGTCATACAGTTGCCGATAACAAGTGAGAAAGTTGTGCCGTGGAGCTACAAGCAAGTGACAGTGACGCATAAGGGGAAGGAGGTTGTGGAACACGTATGTGAGGCATAGGGGTTAACTCGATCGGGAAGGTGTTTTGCTCCCGCAGAATTGAGAAGGGTCAATCCCGAAACAATAAAGAAACCAGTGACAGAGGAAGAAGCAGAGGAATTTTTGAAGAAGATGAAGGCGCAGGATTACTCAATTATAGAGCAATTGAGAAAGACCCCAGCCCAGATTTCATTGCTATCCTTGTTAATCCATTCAAACGATCATTGTCAGGCCTTAATGAAGATTCTGAACGAGGCCTATGTCCCGGAAAAGCTCTCAGTGAACCATTTGGAGAAAGTAGCGCACAAGATCTTTGAAGTAAACCGAGTGACATTCTCTAACGATGAGTTACCGGTAGAGGGTACTGAACACAACAGAGCACTCTATCTGACGGTAAAATGTGAAGAATCGGTGGTCACTCGAGCACTAATTGATAATGGGTCAAGTGCCAATATCTGCCCTTTGGCCACTCTGAACAAACTAAAGGTTGCGGATGATAGGATCCACAAGAACAGTGTCTGCGTCCGAGGTTTTGATGGGGGCGGCACTGACACAGTGGGTGATATCGTACTGTAATTAACCATTGGTCCGGTCGAGTTCACCATGGAATTTCAAGTAATAGATGTGACGGTGTCGTACAATCTTTTATTGGGACGACCCTGGATCCATGCAGCCAAAGCAGTGCCTTCTACACTGCATCAAATGGTCAAGTTTGAATGGGATAGACAAGAGATTGTGGTACACGGGGATGACGAAACACATGCCGTCAGTGATGCTATTGTGCCCTTCATAGAAACCGACGATGATAAGGGCCCATGGGTTTATCAGATTTTCGACGCAGTCTCAGTAGACAAAATTCCTGAGGGCGGGGGCCTTCCCCTTCCCAGAATCACAGCTGCAACCTTCATGATAACATCAGAAATGTTGAATAATGGGTTTGTACCAGGAAAAGGTCTGGGGGTTGATCTGCAGGGAATGATCCAGCCAGTTTCTTTGCCCAAGAACCTGGAAACTTTTGGGTTGGGATTCAAGCCTACCGCAGCGGATGTGAAACGGGCCCGCAAATTGAAGAAAAGAGTCTGGGTCCTTCCTAAGCCAGTCCCATGCCTGTCCAGATCATTTGTCAAAGCAGGGTTCAGAGAGTTGTCGGTCCCGAAAGTTCTTGGACCTCTGATGGGGCCAGATGGAGATTTGAATGAAAGCTTTGAAAGAGTGTTTGCCGATATCAACATGATAGAAGCTGGAGAGGGTTCCAGTAAGGCAGACATACAGTTTGTGGGTCCTAAGGTCAAGGTCAACAATTGGATGGCTACTCATCTTCCTACTTGGAGGGAGTCCTGGTAGTTAGCTCTGATTTTCCTTTTCTGTTTTCTGGATTATTCCAGGGTTGTAATCTAGATTTCTTTTTATTGTGTTCAATACAGTGTGAAACCTTGTTATCCCATAATTCAATAAAACGAAAAGTTTCTTCTTTATTTCTTATCTTATTTTTTTTATTTATTTTAATTTTGTTTCTTTCGTTTCTTTTTCTGAACAGTTCTTTTCATACTGATTCTAATGACATGGCATGCACAACGGATCTTCAACCTAGTCTAAAAGATCAATCTGATTCCGAGCTAACCATACAAGAGGTCGATCATGATAATGAATCGGAATACGATGAGGATGAAGCATTCGAGGAGATAAACAGGGAGTTAAACCAGTTTGAAGAAAAATACAAACCCAACTTAAATGACACAGAAGCCATCAATTTAGGTGATGCCGGCGATATCAGAGAAACTAAAATAAGCATCCACATTGCACCAAATATTAGGGAGGAATCGATCAAAATACTTATTGAGTTCAAAGATGTTTTTGCATGGTCGTATGATGACATGTCGGGGTTAAGCACAGATTTAGTGGTTCATAAATTGCCCACTGACCTGGCATGCCCTCCCGTCAAGCAAAAATTGAGGAAGTTCAAAACGGATATGAGTGTGAAGATTAAAGAAGAAGTAACCAAGCAGCTGCAAGCAAAGGTTATTCGTGTCACTCGATATCCTGATTGGTTGGCTAATGTGGTGCCGATACCAAAGAAAGATGGAAAGATCAGGGTGTGTGTCGATTACTGCAATCTGAATAGGGCAAGCCCTAAAGACAACTTTCCTTTACCCAACATCCATATCTTGATCGACAATTGTGCCGGACGTGAGATCGGATCTTTTGTGGATTGCTATGCTGGGTATCATCAGATTCTGATGGATGAGGAAGATGCGGAAAAGACAGCCTTCATTACGTCGTGGGGAACTTATTGCTACCGGGTAATGCCATTTGGTTTGAAGAATGCTGGGGCAACGTACATGAGAGTAATGACCACTGTGTTTCATGACATGATCCACAAAGAAATTGAAGTGTACGTAGACGATGTAATCATAAAGTCCAAGCATCAGGAAGACCACGTAGCAGACCTAAGGAAGTTCTTTCAAAGACTTCGAAGGTATGATATTAAGCTCAACCCGGCCAAATGTGCATTTGGTGTTCCATCTGGGAAGCTTTTGGGATTCATCGTCAGTCGGCGAGGTATTGAACTGGATCCGTCAAAGATCAAATCTATCCAAGATTTGCCACCACCGAAGAATAAGACAGAAGTAATGAGTCTGTTGGGAAGGTTGAATTACATCAGCAGATTTATTGCTCAACTCACAGCAACCTGTGAACCCATTTTTCGGCTGTTGAAGAAGGATGCTACAGTAGGATGGACGGTGGAATGCCAGGAGGCATTCGACCAAATCAAAGAATATTTATCAAATCCACCTGTATTGGTTCCCCCTGAGCCGGGAAGACCATTAATTCTTTATCTAACAGTCTTGGAGAATTCGTTTGGTTGTGTATTAGGGCAACACGACATTACAGGAAGAAAAGAGCAAGCCATCTATTATCTCAACAAGAAGTTTACAGTATATGAGGTTAAGTACACTCAACTCGAGAAGACATGTTGCGCCCTAACCTGGGTGGCCCAGAAATTGAAACATTATTTATCCTCATATACTACTTATCTCATTTCCCGTTTGGATCCGTTAAAGTATATTTTCCAGAAGCCTATGCCCACAGGAAGGTTAGCAAAATGGCAAATATTACTCACGGAGTTTGACATCGTCTATGTGATGAGGACAGCCATAAAGGCCCAAGCGTTGGCAAATCACTTGGCTGAGAATCCTGTTGATGAAGAATACGAGCCGTTGAGGACGTATTTTCCTGACGAGGAAGTAATGCATATAGACGAGTTGGAGTTACCTGAGGAACCCGGTTGGAAGCTTTTCTTTGATGGAGTTGCAAATGCGAAGGGAGTTGGAATAGGAGCAGTGCTTATTTCTGAAACAGGACGTCATTATCCTGTTACAGCTCAACTGCATTTCTATTGTACCAACAACATGGCTGAGTATGAAGCATGCATTTTGGGTTTGCGATTAGCTGCAGACATGGATGTCCAGGACGTCTTGGTCTTGGGGGACTCGGACCTCCTGGTGCATCAAATTCTGGGTGAATGGGAAACACGGGATTTGAAGCTCATACCATATCGACAATGTTTGCATGATCTGAGCAAGCGATTTCGATCAGTGGAGTTCAGACACATCCCAAGAGTTCACAATGAGGTTGCCGATGCATTGGCCACTTTAGCATCAATGTTGCACCACCCAGACAAAATTCATGTTGACTCGTTGCACATCCAGGTTCGTGATTAGCATGCCTATTACAACATGATAGAGGAAGAAGTGGATGGCGAGCCATGGTTTTATGACGTCAAAGAGTACCTCAAGATGGGGATATACCCAGAGCAGGCCACCAGAGATCAAAAAAGAGCCATTCGGTGATTGTCAAGTGGTTTTTTCCTCAGTGGAGGAGTGTTGTACAAAAGAACCCCAGATTTGGGATTGCTGAGATGTATAGACGCCAGTCAAGCCACGACAGTTATGACAGAGGTACATGCTGGAGTTTGTGGGACACATATGAGCGGATATGTATTGGCGAAGAAGACTCTTCGAGTAGGGTATTATTGGCTCACTATGGAGTATGATTGTATCAATTTCGTGCGAAAATGCCATCAATGTCAAATACACGGAGATTTAATTCATTCTCTGCCAACGGAATTGCACACAATGTCAGCACCATGGCCATTTGTGGCATGGGGCATGGATGTCATTGGGCCTATTGAGCCGGCAACTTCGAACGGTCACAGGTTCATTCTGGTAAGCATTGATTATTTCACCAAGTGGGTTGAAGCCAAAACTTTCAAGTCCGTAACCAAGAAGGCAGTGGTGAATTTTGTCCATTCACATATCATCTGTAGATTTGGGATCCCGAAAGTGATAATCACGGACAATGGTGCTAATATTAACAGCAATTTGATGAGAGAAGTATGTGAACAGTTTAAGATTACACACCGTAACTCCACACCATATCGTCCCAAGGCGAATGGAGTTGTTGAAGCAGCCAACAAGAACATCAAAAAGATACTGAGGAAGATGGTAGAAGGATCCAGGTAATGGCATGAAAAATTACCATTTGCACTGTTGGGTTATCGCACTACCGTCCGGACTTCAGTAGGTGCAACCCCTTATTTGTTGGTATATGGAATTGAAGCAGTAATACCGGCGGAAATTGAAATTCCATCCCTTCGGATTATCGGTGAGGCTGAGATTGATGATGACGAGTGTGGGTCAAAACCCGTTTGGAGCAGTTGAACTTGATTGATGAAAAGAGATTGGCAGCTGTGTGTCATGGTCAGTTATATCAAAGGAGAATGGAAAGAGCCTACAACAAGAGGGTGCGCCCCAGAAAATTTGAAGTGGGGCAACAAGTGTTGAAACGAATCCTGCCACACCAAGCAGAAGCAAAGGGCAAGTTCGCCCCGAATTGGCAAGGACCATTCATTGTAACCAGAGTATTGTCCAATGGCGCTTTATGTTTAACAGATATCGAAGGAAAATACGTCGACATGGCTATCAATTCCGACGTAGTTAAGAGATATTATGTATGATCTCTTTTGATTGTAATTGTCATTTGTTTGTGGTTGGCATTTATCGGAGAATGAAATGACGGAGGCAATTCTTTCTTCTATCAAAACACTTTAACCTTTGCTTACCCTTTTGAGCCTTATTTATTCTTTTATATCCCTATTTTAGAGTCAGTAATTAAAATAAAAGATAAAAAGAGAGAAAAACAATAATAAAGACAAAAGAAAAGTCACAAGAAAAACAAAGAAAGTGGGAACTACGTTTGACCTGATTCCTCAAAGAAGGATACGTAGGCGCCTCACGGCTCGGTCATAGTGTAACAAAAAAATAAAAATCACCAAGCAAGAAGAACTGAGGCGGAAGTTGTGAAAAGAAAGTTTGATTCCAAGAGTTGTACTGTTTCACCCCTCCAAATTATTTTAAACTTTTGATACTCCTTTTCTTTTTAGCCATACAAAAAAAACCATATTGATGTCCAAAAAAGACCTCCCGATCAGTATCCGAGAAGTGTCAAGTTCATGCACGTGGAAGTCGGGAACAACACTCTAATCCCCAGCAGAGAAGAGGATCATAAACTGGAAATGAATTGATAGCCGAAAGAATCCCCAACAAAGAGCGTCATATCGACAACGCTCCAATCCCCACTGAAAAATAAAATAAAATGAGAGAGTCTTAACGGTGAAAACCTTTATGAGCACGTGATTTTTGCCTCACAAAAACTACTCCAAAATAAATCAAAAATAAAATAAATCTCTTTTAGTGTGCAATTTTTAGAATTTGTGTGGTGTTTGTTAATTATTTGTGTTGTCCGTAAATGTTTGCTTTATTATAATTAAACAAAATAAAAATAAAAATATATGTTTCATGCATATCTAGGATTTAATTATGCATTTAATAATTGATTTAAAAATAAAATCACAAAAATATGCATTGGTTCTATTTTAAATGTTTCACTGTGTGATTAATGTTTTGTCTATGTGTTAATAGTTGTTAAAAGTAATTAATATTTTGTAAGAGTAATTTTGTTTTTATAATTTTAATTAGGATTTTAATAATTGAAGAATTAAATTGGAAATTAAAAAAAAAGTGGAAATTAAATGGGCAAAACGGATCTGGGCCAAAAATCCTAAACAAAAATCAGGCCCAAACAATTTCAACCCTCCACAGCCCAATCCCAACACTCCCATGTCCGGTCCAATTCAAACGAACCAAACGACAGCGTTTGGTCGTATTTCATCAAGGGCCGTTGGATCAAATCCATCCAACGGCTGAGATCTTACAAGCCTAACCCGTGATCCTTACCCGATCCAGTACCCAGTTCAACCCGTCTCCCCAACCTAAACCAAACGACATCGTTTGGTTAAGTGAATAGATCCTAGCCATCCATTATACTTGATCTAACGGTCAATATCCATCCACCCCTTCCCTATATAAATCCTAAACCCATACCCCGGCCCCCTAACTAAACACCCCCCCTCTCCACTATTCATCATCGTCTCCAAAAACATACCCCTAAGCCTAGCCGCCCTAATTCCCCGTTGCCTGAAACCCGGCGGCAACAACGCCGCCGGTCACCACCTTAACACCCCGGAACCCCCTGACCATCCTCTATCCGAATCTGTTAGCCACTTGGCTCGAATCCTCCTGAAGGTTCTCGAATCTTCATTTGAAGATTCGAGCCAAACTCAAATCTAAACCAAACAGCCCCTAATTAACACCATAGCTTCCCCTAACTACCCTCGTTGTGGATCTGGTGTTGGTTTGGCTCGAATCACCTCAGAACCCTTCGAATCTTCTTTTGAAGATTCGAGCCAAATATGAACTCACTCAGATTCCTTCCAAATTAACACCAAATGACCCCTAGGCCTCACTCACCCTTGTGTCATCTTTGGTTCCCTTCGAATCTGCCCAGAAGTGTTCGAATTTAAAGATCCAAGAATCTGAAACCATAAAAATTTTCCAATATTGGAATTTTTCCAGTTCGAGTGAAGGATTGAGGTCTAAGAGACTTTAATCGAGGTATTCTCAACTGAGAATATTTCGAATAAAGTCTGTTCAGCCTAAAAAATGACCGAATCCAAGTTGAGTCTGTGTCCGAATCAATTTGAAGATTCAGAGGTATTTTTCTATTTCCTTTGGGTATTCTATGTGTATTTTATGTTTGTTTCATTAGTCTGTGTAATTTTCCCATCTTTTATTTTATTTCTGTCTCATACCCGTCTATTTGATCAGAATTATACTATTGTTTCTGTTGATTATGATTGTTTATAATATGTGTAATCGACTCGATTAAGTTCGTCGATTAGTTGTTTTGTAAATTCTTATTGCCTTTAATGCTAATCGTAATACTCTGTTGTCTGTTTCGGTTGTTGACATTTTGTTGAAGTCAGTTAATTAGTTCTTCCCAACTAGTTATTTCTTGTTTAAAAAGTCAGAAAGATTGTCGATCATTTATGTATTGATTTCTGGGCAGTTAGTTTCAAAATTGACAATGCTCCTGTGTTTGTTTGATTTTTAGTCCAATGTTGAAATTCAGTTTGATTAATATGCTGAATTCAGTATAATGTTGTTGTGATGTTGAGTTGAATTCAAGTTTACAAGGGTTGGGTAAATACAATTGTATTAGGAGGATAATTATAGGATTGGTTATAGCTGCCTGAACAGATTATAAAATCTGTTCTATATCAGATTCTGATTTTTAGTTTAAAAAAACAGTAATAACAGTAGGATTTCAGGGGTATTTCTGGGGATAAAACAGTGAGGGTAATATGATAATAGTAGTGTGCTGAAAGTAGAATGTTAGTGGCTATTAATTAATGGGATAATGGGAAACAAAGGGTAATGGGAATGCTCGAAATCAGGAAAAGTTCACTTAATGGGATTTAAAGTAGTTAAAAGCAGATTTTGGATATGATTTTCTGGTTTTTAATAGAAGAAGGGGTCCAGGCAGCACTTAAGAGAAGGGGGCAGACCTGTATAAATACAGGAAAGAGAGATTTAAAAGGGGGATCTGATTTTAAGAGGAAAAAGATCTGCTTTTAGAGAGAGATTTAAGAACTCAGATTTTGGACTGAGATTTTGAAAAAAAGGAAGAGAACCAGAAAGAGAAAGAAAAAAAAACAGAGGAGGAGAAAAAATCTAAAAAGGAAAGAGAGGAAGAAAACAGAAAAAGAAATAGAAAAGAAAACATTCACACACACACACAATCTGAAACAGATATAGAAGAAGGAAAGAAAAATCAGAAATAGGAATCTGAAACAGATAGAGGAAAGAAACTGAAATCTGAAATGTTATCTTTCTAGAATCTGTCCGTTGTTTGTTTGTGGATTTTGTTCGGTTTAAATCTAAAAAAATTCTCAAATTTCTGTCACTGTTCATCTGGGTTAACGGGTCTTATTCAGACTTGCTGTGTTATTGGTATATTCTGCCGGTGTTTTGTTGCTGCTATTACTGCTGAAATATACTCCTTCTACCTTCATTTCCAGGTACATATCTTTTAAACTCATGTTATGAAGAGCTTCAACATGACAAATAAATGAAGCTTGGAAATTATAATTCTGTTTTCCATTCGTCTAAGTTCATTAGTTTAAATTTCAGTTTTGTTTCATGTTGGTTAACTAGTAGTGAGTTCGACACGATGTCTATAAGTTAATTGTCTTATTTTGAAAGTCGTATGAAAGTTTTGTAATAATGTTATCCATTTCGAAATCTCATTAGTTTAATTATATTTGAACTGTCAAAATAAGGAACATGGCAGAAAGTTGGCCATTATTTAAACTTTATGGTATTGGTAGTTAGGTACAACATAATATGGAAATATCAAGGAAAAAATACATTATTGGTTTATTTTGTTAGTTAGTTAGTTGTTGTCCAAAGCTAGGTGATGTTGGTTGCATTTTGCTATATTATGGCATAACAATGGTTATGTTTACAATCAATAGTTGAAAGTTGCATTAGTAAAATCCGCTATGTTCACAATGTCAAATATGGCGAATAATGTTGTATGCAATATCATTTTATTAAGTCAACAGGTAGATTTGTTCTCTTTCTTAATAACAAATGGCCTAGGAATTTTACAATGCGAAAGTTAGCGTTTGCCAATAGTTCGCGTATGTTGAGAATAGAAATCGTTTCGATTATGTATATCCCAAACTCAATCATAAGCAGAATTAACTAAAATAATCATGCATATCGGATTAAGAACAAGTGATGTAGAAGTAGATTAGATTTATAACGTGTAACAATTTTAAGAGTGCAAAAATAGCATTCGTTGCAAAAAGAATAATGAGAATTCTTCGAAAATATCATTTCCTTTCAAGAATTGATTTTTTTAGTTTCATACGCTATTCACATTTTTAGTATACATATGTTGTATTTACTAAAAAATAGTGTTAATCATATGTTTATTCTTTTCTTTAAATTTGAATAGCTTGGAGGAATGTAATTCATACGCGAAAAATATAATCAGCGGTCAACATTTAATAAATTGTGAATTCTTTTCAAAGAATTTAAGGGCATCTCAAAAATGGGAATTTATCATGATTTTCACATAAAAATGTACGGATATAATAAACAATTTGTGGAAAATCCATAATACCATTACGAATATTTTGCGCGATTAGGGATGCGTTCGCGTAACCTGATTATATTTTTAAAAGCAAATTCGGATTATGCGTTCGCGCAACTTCGAGCGAATATTTAATAAAAGGGGATTTCTCCAAGGATGTTAAAATAATTTAATATAACCCGAGATGTGCAGTTCACTGTTTAATCATACAAGGGCGACGATGTTCTTAATTTTATTTCTAACTTCGAGCGTATGATTTTTTATAAAAAAATATTATCAACCTTATTATGTACACGTATGCATGGGAAGGGTCTTTAATTATAAACAATCTAAACAGAAGCGGTAACAAAATCATGCAATAAAAATGTAAAATCGAGATAATTAAGCCAAGAATAAAAACAGTTAAGCGACCGTGCTAGAACCACGGAATTCGGAAATGCCTAACACCTTCTTCCGGATTAACAGAATTCCTTACTCAGGATTTCTGGTTCGCAGAATAACAAACAGAGTCATATTCTCCTCGATTCAGGGATTAAAACCGGTGACTTGGGACGCCTTAAAATTCCCAGGTGGCGACTCTGACACAAATAAACAAATCTCGTTTCGACTGTCCTTCAAATGGAGAAAACTCCCTACGCACCCTCGCGGGCGCGGAAAAAGGAGGTGCGACAGCTCTGGCGACTCTGCTGGGGATAAAAGTGTAAACTGTAACCCAGAACCACTGGTTCAGGGTTTAAAGAATTCGAGCTTAAAATAACTGTGATAATTGGCTTTATTTACTATATGATTTTCAACTGTTTATATGCTTAATATGCTAAATGTTGCTTTTTACCGCTTTAATATTATTTGAATTGTGAATATATACAACTGCTACGAAACCCCCTTCTTTCTGAGTCTTCTGAATTTATGGTGTACACGTGCGCGTGACCCACCTTTCTGTTAAAGTCATACCAAATAAGACGGAGTTGGGACAAGTAACTAGGCCGGGTAGACTTTCGTGCTCCCGGTACGTTGCCCCCACTTCGGCTCAAACTGTCCGTTTGGGTAAGCCAGGTTTAGAACAATATGCCTCAGGTTTTTACCTAGAATAACTCAGCCATGTACCGGATCCCTAGTAGGAACGTCTATTTGCATCATGTACATTTGGCCTTGGAGACTCAACACAGGGGTTGGGTCTGTCTAGGACAGGTGAACCCGAAATAAAAAGACCATCCTGATGCATCCTACTTGTTACCTGTGCATTCATTTGCCTCGAATATGCTTGTTGACCAGCTTAATTGAAATCATTGTGAGAACCGAGGAATAAAATGGGTTGTTTTAAGAAATTCCCAAAAAATAGTTTTAAATCTTGAAATAAAGGTGTTTAATAAATAAAAAATTGAAAATGATTTTTTTAGTGTATATTTTCAAAATGAGTCTTGACTTTATTAAAATTAAATTTCAGATACAAAATGAGCACCACACTAAACCCCCATCCACGAATACAGACGAGTTTCTATTTCAGCTTCAAATGTGGTGGTATGAATTAGGCGAAGATGGTCAAAAATGGTTCGTCAAGCATTTGGGAAATCTCACGGATATTATGAAAGTTAAACCCCGTGATGATCTGATTGCGGTGTTAGTAACTTTTTGGGACCCTGTTCACAATGTCTTTCGTTTCTCTGATTTCGAGCTTACTCCTACATTAGAGGAGATATGTGGATATGCTGGTTTTGACGGAAGTCCAAGAAATCAAAGCCTGATATTCACAAAGGCTCCCTCGGTACATCGATTCTTCGGTCTTCTGAACATCAGTAATCAAATCAGGAAAAGCAATGTCATCAACGGATGTTGTTCTTTCAACTTCTTATATTCAAGGTTCGGAAAGTCAGATGGATTCGAAATTCATGAGAAAGGCCTTACTAACAAGCAAAACAAAGACACTTGGCAGATTCACCGCCGCTTTGCCTTCATGGTGGCTTTTCTAGGAATCATGGTCTTCCCAAACAAAGAGCGAACAATTGATATTCGCACCGCAAAAGTTGTGCAAATCCTCACCACCAAGGAAAATCACACCCTTGTCCTCATCATTCTCTCAGACATTTATCGGGCGTTGACTTTATGTAAATCAGGAGCAAAAGTCTTCGAAGGATACAAAATTTTGTTGCAAATGTGGGTGATTGAACATCTCCAACAACAGCCCAAGATCATACAGTACGGGCCAAGCAATGATAATTGCATCGAGAGTTATGAGGAAAGAATAAAAGATTATAAGTCCCCAGAAGGGATAGAAGCCTGGGTATCTCATCTAAGGGCTTTAACGGCAAATCAAATTGAGTGGACTTTGGGATGGCTCCCGATGAGGGAAGTGATACACATGTCAACCTCAAATAGTTATTTGCTACTATTGGGATTGAGAAGCATCCAGCCATATGCGCCACTAAGAGTTCTAAGACAACTAGGGAGATACCAAGTAGTTCCTGATGATGAAGATTTGAGTATGCAAGTAATCGAATTACACCCGGAAGCCACTATCCCCGAGGCTCTAATTCAGCAGATGTGGAATGGATGTCAATACTTGAAAAGTGATACTCAAGTCCCCAGACACTACAAAGGGTGAGATAAATCCTGGATATGCAAGGTGGTTTGAGAAACGGTCTCGCGTGGATGATGCACCAGAACCTGAGCTAAGAAGGACAACAAAAAGACCCCATATTCAAAGCTTTAATGATAAAATCCAAGAGCGGTTGATCTGGGGAGAAAAGGAAAAAGGGTACAAAGCAACTATCCATGCCCTAAAGGAAAATCTGAGGAGCCTCAGTTTAGAGAAAGATTTGCAAGCACAAGAAGCCGAAGGCGAGAAGAAGAGTCTAGCTTGTGAGAATGAAAATCTTCATGCTCGATTTCAAAAAATGAAAAAGTCTTCTGAAACACCAATGAGGAGTTGGAAGGATCAAAAAACCATCGCCAATCTTTTTGAAAGAATGCAAGATTATGATTTCATTCTTGCTAAAAATGAAAGGGCGTTGAGCAAAGCAAAAGAAAGAATCCAACAATTAAACGAAGAAGCCAGATCTAATAAGGAACGCCAAGATAGGCAATCCGAAGAAGACAGGGCACAATTCAAGAAGGAAAAAGACCATTGGATACGATCAGAAGACCAACTTCGTGCACAACTAGAAGAGGCAAGAAGATACAACAGAGAACATCAACAAGCGGACATCGACAGAGAAAGAGCGCAGGCAAGATTAGAGCAGGCCAGACTCCGAGCTCTACTAGAGTCAGCTCTAGATCGTGAAGACCGTGTCAGATATATAGCCACCACTCGCCAGCAACAATTGCATAACCAAGACCAACGTCTTCAAGATTTCAGGGCACAAATCCACGACCTGGCGGTCTACATCTCTCAAAGTTATGTAAACTACCAAGGAATGGATTATGAAAGATTTACAGAGCATGCACCCATTTTTGCCCGTCATCTAGCAATGGAGTTGGAAAGGATGTATCGTACGCTGGGAGGTCATCCAGGTCAAGCCCCACATTGAGCAGATAATCCAATAATTGACAACAAAAGTGGAAAGTGGGGCATGTTGTGAGGTGTTAAGAGTTGTATCTTTTATTTTGATTTAAGTGTGTGTATTTCAAACCATTTTCTTATAAGGTTTTCAAATGTAATGTCTGTTCCATCTTTGTATAATGAATAAAAGTGTTTGCCTTATGACCGAACTACGCAAGGTCTGATTCATGCAGGGGCATGATACGTAGGCAATCTCTATAAGATTCGACCACAATAAAGAATATAATAAATAAAATAAAAGTGAATAACAATAAAAATTTCAAAAAAGCTGGGACGACACAAGCAGCCGAGCAAATGCATAATAGAAAGGGGATATTTGTCTAGGAGCATTGCATCTCAACGTGTAATTATATATGTGTTAAACTCTCAAAACTAACAAGTTTGTTCATTTCCAGAATTCAAGCAGTTAGTTTCTCTAAAGAGTATACTGGCATATTATCATTATCACACGAGATCAAAAGGACCAATACCCGAAAGTATGTCTATCCCAGATGTTGACACAGGTATTGAGCTAGAGGAGATGGATGTCGGGAAAATGAAAGAAGAGATGTTTAAACTCAAGCAGCAAATGGCTGAGATGTACCAAGCCTGGTCTACAGGGCAGTTACCCCCATCTTACCCAACTAACCCTGCTCCATCAATGGCCCAAACTCAGGATAATATTACCACTGAATTATCCCCAAATTTCCCCATTTACCAACACTGCCGAGGAACCACCTCTCAGACACCGCAGTCTCCCCCTCCTAAACCAGTTCCATACTTTCCTCCACCTGTAACTCCTGTCTTTGTGGCACCTACCACAGCTACACTCCACAAATCTCCTAGTGAGCCTACATTCCAGGCACATGACAACCAATATTACCCCCCGGAGCCCACCCTCAAAGCCTCCGAAATCCATTCAACTACTCCTCGTTTTGACCTCCCAAGCGAAAGTGACAAGCCAGCCAAAAATGCTGAACAAGAAGAGATGTTCAGGAAGGTCAAAAGTCTAGAACAATCGTTCTGAGACATGCGAGGGTTAGGTAGGCAAGTCTGTGTAGCATACAAGGATTTGTGTTTGTTCCCAAATGTACAATTACCAGTTGGCTTCAAGATGCCTAAATTTGACCTATACAATGGGCACGGCGACCCAGTAGCCCACTTAAGGGGTTTCTGCAGCAAGATGCGAGGAGCTGGGGGAAAGGACGAATTATTGATGGCTTACTTCAGTCAAAGTTTAAGCGGATCAGCTTTGGAGTGGTATACACGCCAGGACCATGGGAGATGGTACACCTGGGATGACCTGGCACAGGCATTCGCATACCATTTCCAATACAATCTGGAAATCATCCCAGATCGACTATCTTTGACAAAATTTGAGAAGAAACACAATGAAAGTTTCAGAGAGTATGGCTTCCGGTGGAGAGAACAGGCAGCAAGAGTGGATCCTCCTATGAAGGAGAGTGAAATGGTAGACTACTTCCTCCAAGCCTTGGAACCAACTTACTATGCCCATTTGGTTTCAGCGGTAGGGAAATCATTCAACGAAGTAGTGAAGATGGGAGGTATGGTGGAAGAAGGCCTCAAGACAAATAAAATCATGAGCTATTCAGCAATTAAGGCAACTACTCAAGCTATTCAAGGCGGGGTAGGAGGAATCGGAAGAAAGAAGAGGGAGGAAGCAGCCGTAGTTGATTCAGGAATTTGGTCGGGACCCAGAGGTTCACCGCTTTACTATAATCAACAACGACCTCGCCAATCAACTTACCACCACACTTCATCCCAACACTACTATCACCCTTCGGAGCCTCATTTTTCCATTAACCACGCACAAGCATACAATCAGCCACCTGTTCAAACTAATTGGCGTGCTCCTGCCATACCAGGTACTTACCCACGAGCCTATCCCGGACCAGGTTTCAGGCCTAGGCTAGCATTCAGGGGAGAAAGAGAACAGAAAAAGAAAACCTACACTCCATTGGGAGAGTCTTACACTAGTCTGTTCCACAGGCTGAGACAGCTGGACATGCTAAGACCAATACAATCCAAGCTACCCAATCCTCCTCCAAAGAATCTGGACTATACCATTAGCTGTGAGTATTGCTCCGGTACACCAGGCCATGATACGGAGAAATGCTGGCATTTAAAAAATGCAATACAAGAGCTGATTGATACTAATAAAATCGAGGTTCAAACCCCCGAAGCTCCCAATATCAATAGAAATCCAATGCCAGCCCATCAGGAGGCCAATATGATAGAAATCATACAAGCTGATGGGGAGACAAAGAAGCCGTCACAAACTGTCATGATGATCAAGTCTTATGAAGCCAAGCCAGATAAGCAGTTAACAGAGGAGAAGCCGGTACCTAAGTAGAACAAAAATGGTGATGAACCATTTGTGGTAGACGAGAAGGGGTCTTCGAGCAAGGTTGCCACAAAGCAAGAAAGGTTGAAAGTGATAGTACCAGGGGTTGCCAGTAAACCCATTGTAGTCGTGGAAGGAGCCCGTATAGATCGGGTTATTATCAAACCTGTAACCCAGCTACCAGTGATCAACAACAAAGTTATTCCATGGAACTATGAACGGGTGACTGTAATGTACAAAGGAAAAGAAGTCAAGGAAGAAGTCTATGAGGTGCAAGGCTTGACTCGTTCAGGAAGATGTTTTACTCCCGAAGAGTTAAGAAAAACTAAAAATAATCCAACACCAATAAAGAAAGCTGTGACGGAAGAAGAAGCAGAAGAGTTTTTAAGAAAAATGAAACTCCATGACTATTCTGTTGTGGATCAACTGAAGAAGACACCCGCTCAAATTTCATTGTTGTCATTACTGATCCATTCAGAGGAGCACCGTCTGGCTTTGATGAAAATCCTGAATGAGGCTCATGTTCCTGAAAAAATCTCTGTAAATCATTTGGGAAGAATAGCCAACAGAATCTTTGAGGCAAACAGAATTACATTTTCTGATGATGAATTGCCTGTGGAAGGTACTGAGCACAACATAGCTCTTTACCTCACCGTGAAATGTGAAAACTCCGTAGTAACCCGGGTATTGGTTGACAACGGGTCAAGTGCAAACATCTGCCCTCTCTCCACTTTAAGCAAATTGAAAATCAAAGAGGAGAGGATCCAGAAGAATAGTATTTGCGTACGGGGGTTTGACGGTGGAAGCAGAGATTCATTTGGCTATATAGTGTTGGAACTGACATAGGGCCAGTTGAATTCACAATGGAGTTTCAAGTACTGGACATAACTGTTTCTTATAATTTGTTGTTGGGTCGACCATGGATCCATGCTGCTAATGCAGTCCCGTCAACACTACACCAGGTGGTCAAGTTTGAATGGGATCATCAAGAAATAGTTGTGCATGGGGAGGAAAGTTTAAATGCTCACAGCAGTGCCATTATACCGGTCGAGGGAATAGAAAATGACCAGGGACCATGGGTATATCAAGTGTCCGACACAGTGTCGGTAGAGAAAATTCCAGAGGGGAAGTACCTTCCGAATCCAAAGATAACCTCTGCATCAGTCATGGTAGCCTATGAAATGTTAAAAAATGGTTTTATACCCGACAAAGGTCTGGGCTCATTTTTACAAGGAATTATACAACCAGTATCTCTCCTCGAGAACTGGGGAACATTCAGTTTGGGGTTCATACCCACTGTCACCGACGTGAAAAAGGCCAGAAAACTGAAACAAAAGGCATGGGTTCTTCCAAAACCAGTCCCACATCTATCAAAGTCTTTTGTCAAGACCGGTGCTAAAAATCGCCCGATAACAACAATTCCTAAATCCCTGGTCAATCCTGAGGAGGAATTAATTGAAAGATTCGAGAAATTGTTTGACGATGTGAATATGGTGGAAAGCGGGGAAGGTTGTAGCAACGCAGAAGTTCAATTCGTTGGGCCAGAAACAAAGCTTAATAATTGGAAAGCCACTCCTCTCCCCATTCGAAAGGAGTCTTGGTAGTTTATTTTGATTTTCTTTCAGTTTGTTTGGGTTACTTCAGGGTTGTAATCCCAAAGCTTATCTTACAGTTTGTTTGAAGTGTGCAAAACCTTGTTATCTTTCATCATCCAATAAAAAGCAGTTTCCTTTTTATTATCATTCCTGATAGTTTTCTTTTCTTTTTCTTCTTTCCTGTACAGTTCTTTTTACGCTGGCTCTAGTGATATGGCATGCATGAGGAATCCTCAGCCCAGTCTTAAAAATCAATCTGGTTCCGAAATAATAATTCAAGAAATATATTGTGATTATGAATCAGAATATGATGAAGATGAGGGTTTTGAAGAGATTAGTAAAGAGTTAATTATCTTTGAGGAAAAAACCAAACCTAACCTGAGTGATACCGAGGACATCAATATAGGGGACACGAGTAATATCCGGGAAACTAAAATAAGTGTCCATCTCGAACCAAAGATCCGAGAAGAGTTAATTAAAGCACTCATAGAATTCAAAGATGTTTTTGCATGGTCATATGACGACATGCCGGGCCTGAGCACTGATTTAGTGGTTCACAAATTGCCCACCGATCCAACGGTGCCTCCTGTCAAGCAGAGGCTGAGAAAATTCAAGCCTGATATGAGTGTGAGAATTAAGGAAGAAATCACCAAACAGTTGGAAGCAAAGGTCATTCGAGTCACTCGATATCCTGTTTGGTTAGCTAATATCGTTCCTGTACCAAAGAAAGACGGCAAAATTAGAGTATGCGTCGACTACCGCAATCTCAACAAAGCAAGTCCGAAGGATAACTTCCCATTACCCAATATCCATATTTTGATCGATAATTGTGCCAAGCATGATATAGGATCTTTCATGGATTGTTATGTCGGGTATCATCAAATTCTAATGGATGAAGAAGATGCAGAAAAGACGGCATTCATCACACCATATGGAACTTATTGCTACCGGGTAATGCCATTCGGTTTGAAGAACGCCGGAGCAACCTACATGAGAGCGATGACCACAGTGTTTCATGATATGATACACAAGGAGATTGAGGTATACGTGGACGATGTGATCATAAAATCAAAGCATCAGGCCGACCACGTTGGGGATTTGAGAAAATTCTTCTTAAGACTTCGCAGGTACAACCTCAAGCTTAACCCTGCCAAATGCGCATTTGGAGTTCCATCTGGAAAATTGCTGGGATTCATAGTCAGTCGGCGAGGCATCGAGCTAGACCCGTCAAAAATCAAAGCCATCCAAGAATTGCCACCTCCAAGGAACAAAACTGAAGTAATGAGTTTGTTGGGAAGGTTGAATTACATCAGCAGGTTTATTGCTCAGCTTACGACAACCTGTGAGCCTATTTTCAAATTGTTGAAAAAAGATGTTGTGGTCAAATGGACCGATGAGTGTCAGGAGGCGTTTGATAAGATAAAAGGATACCTGTCAAACCCACTCGTGCTGGTCCCACCGGAGCTAGGAAGACCTCTGATTCTTTACTTGACGGTCTTGGAAAATTCATTTGGTTGTGTATTGGGGAAACATGACCTCACCGGCAGAAAAGAACAGGCCATCTACTACCTTAGCAAGAAATTCACAGCTTATGAGGTTAAGTATACTCATCTGGAAAAGACATGTTGCGCCCTGACGTGGGTAGCTCAAAAGTTGAAACACTATTTGTCGTCCTACACTACTTACCTCATTTCTCATCTGGATCCGTTGAAATATATTTTTCAAAAGCCTATGCCAACGGGAAGACTTGTAAAGTGGCAGATATTGCTCACAGAATTTGACATCATCTATGTGACTCGAACTGCAATGAAAGCCCAAGCACTGGCTGATCATTTAGCTGAAAACCCGGTCGACGAGGAGTACGAGCCGTTGAAAAACCTATTTTCCCGATGAAGAAATAATGCATATCGATGAGATGGAGCAAATTGAAAAACCTGGCTGGAAACTTTTCTTTTATGGGGCCGCTAACATGAAAGGAATCGGGATAGGAGCTGTAATCATTTCTGAAACAGGGCATCACTATCCTGTTACGGCTCAACTACGATTTTATTGCACCAATAATATGGTTGAATATGAAGCTTGTATTTTGGGGTTAAGGCTAGCTGCAGACATGGGTATCTAAGAAATCTTAGTCATGGGAGATTCAGATCTTCTGGTACATCAAATTCAGGGAGAATGGGAAACCCGAGACTTGAAGCTCATACCATACCGACAATGTCTACATGATCTTTGTCAGCGGTTTCAATCAGTGGAGTTCCGGCATATTCCAAGGATCCATAATGAGGTTGCCGATGCATTGGCTACCTTGGCATCAATGTTGCACCATCCAGACAAAGCTTATGTGGATCCACTACATATTCAAGTCCACGATCAGCACGCTTATTGCAATATGGTTGAAGAAGAATTTGATGGTGAACCATGGTTCCACGACATCAAAGAGTATATCAGGATGGGGATATATCCCGCACAAGCCACAGGAGATCAAAAGAGGACCATTAGGCGATTGGCAAATGGATTCTTCTTAAGCGGAGGAGTTTTGTATAAAAGAACACCAGATCTTGGATTATTAAGATGCATAGATGCCAGACAAGCTACAGCTGTCATGTCTGAAGTACATTCGGGAGTTTGCGGACCCCACATGAGTGGATATGTGTTGGCAAAGAAAATCCTCCGAGCTGGTTACTATTGGCTTACCATGGAGCGAGATTGTATCAGTTTTGTGCGCAAGTGTCATCAATGCCAGATACACGGAGATTTGATTCATTCTCCACCATCCGAGTTGCACACAATGTCGGCACCATGGCCCTTCGTTGCCTGGGGCATGGATGTGATTGGACCAATTGAGCCGGCAGCATCCAATGGGCACAGGTTCATTCTGGTAGCCATTGATTATTTTACCAAATGGGTTGAGGCCAAAACATTCAAATCAGTGACCAAGAAAGCTGTGGTCGATTTTGTCCACTCAAATATCATATGTCGATTCGGAATCCCAAAGGTGATCATCACAGATAACGGTGCTAATCTTAACAGTAACTTAATGAAGGAAGTATGTCAACAGTTTAAGATTACACATCGCAACTCTACCCCATATCGGCCCAAGGCGAATGGAGCAGTCGAGGCAGCCAACAAAAACATAAAGAAGATACTTCGGAAAATGGTAGAAGGTTCAAGACAATGGCACGAAAAACTACCATTTGCGTTATTGGGATATCGCACTACTGTTCGCACTTCAGTAGGAGCAACTCCTTATTTGTTGGTATATGGCACTGAAGCAGTAATTCCTGCAGAAGTTGAGATTCCTTCCCTTCGGATCATCGCCGAAGCAAAGATTGATGATGATGAATGGGTCAAAACCCGTCTGGAACAGTTAAACTTGATTGATGAAAAACGATTGGCCGCAGTATGTCATGGTCAATTATATCAAAGAAGAATAGCAAGAGCATACAACAAAAAGGTGCGTCCACGGAAGTTTGAAGTGGGTCAACATGTGCTGAAACGTATTCTTCCACATCAGGTTGAGGCAAAAGGCAAATTTGCCCCGAATTGGCAAGGACCATTCATTGTGACCAGAGTATTATCGAATGGTGCACTATGTTTAACAGATATTGAAGGCAAATGCATAGACATGGCGATCAATTCTGACGCGGTAAAGAGATATTATGCATAACTTTTTGAATGTTTGTATTTAGCATTATTTCGAAGATTGGAATGACAAAGGCAATTTATTCTGCTATCCAAACACTATACCCTTTGCTTCCCCTTTGAGCCATATTTGTTTCTTTCCTACCCTCTCTTGGAATCAATGAAAATCAAATATGAAATAATAATAATAAAAAAAATCACTATTATTTAGTGAACTACGTTTGACCTGATTCCTCAAAGAAGGATACGTAGGCGCCTCACGGCTCGGTCATAGGGTGCACAATATACATAATGTGCACAAAAAGAAACATCAAGAGACCCCAATCAAGAAACTGGGGCAGGAATTGTATTGGTAATAAAAAAAGATTCCAAGAGTTGTAATTTTAAACCCATATCAAAACTGTTTAACTTTTGATACCTTTCCATTTCCAACCACATACCAAAAAGACCTTCCGATCAATCTTAGAAAAATGTTGAGTCAAGCAAATGAAGATGGTTCATAACACTCTGGTACAAACAAGAAAAGAAAGTAAAAATGAGAGAGTCTTATAGGTGAAAACCCACACGGGCACCATAAGACGACGGAAGTTGAGAGAAAGTAAAATGAATTATTGGTGAAAACCTTCGCAGGCACCATAAGGCGAAAAGGAAGTAAGAAATGAACAAATGATGAAGGTTTGTCGGTGAAAACTCTTTGAGATATTGCAAGTCAAACAGGTCTGTAAAATGAAAAATGAAGTTGGGTTATGAAAATTTTGGGGAAAATGAGACAATGGAAAGGAGATTGATTAAAAGACTGTGTTGATTAATCCAAAATGCATACCATGATCATTGGCGCCAGTGACTCCATTCAGATAAGTCCTTTATTCCTTTTCCAAAAGTCATCCAAATTTGGATTTTTCTTTTCATTCTAGATTGTCGAAATCATCATGTTTTCATCACTAATAATCTTACTCTTCTAAAGCTTTTGAAATGAGTTTTGTTCCAAACAAATAAGAAAGAATTTCAAGGTATACTACCAAGATTCAAGGTTGCATAGGACAAAATACGGCCATGATGGGCAGGAGGTAATAAAAAATAATAAGATATGGGTGTAAGAAAAATCAAAAGCGGATCAGCAATGTCAGGAGAACATATGATTACGGTTAAAAGGGCTTGAAGGAAAACATACAGATAGGGATCCTATAGTTAAGGATCAATTACAAGGACAAACAGTCTTTTCAACCATTCCAAGGCAACAAAACAAGACGAAGAGAAGCCCCACCGTCGGCAAGAATGCCCCAGTTAACCATCCTGTTTTAAAACTAACAAAGTTTTCTTTGATTTAAAACAGGGGCAAAAACAACATTTGTGTCAGGAAACACCCGGAGAAAAAATTTAAGAAGAAGTCAGGCGTCCACCTGGAGAATGAAGATGAAGAATTAAAGAAGAAGTCAGGCGTCCACCTGGAGAATAAGGATGAAAAGAAGAAGTCAGGCGTCCACCTAGAGAATGAGGATGAAGAATTTAAGAAGAAGTCAGGCGTCCACCTGGAGAATGAGGATGAAGAATTTAAGACGAAGTCAGGCGTCCACCTGGAGAATGAGGATGCAGAATTTAAGAAGAAGTCAGGCGTCCACCTGGAGAATGAGGATGAAGAATTAAAGAAGAAGTCAGGCGTCCACCTGGAGAATGAGGATGAAAAATTTAAGAAGAAGTCAGGCGTCCACTTGGAGAATGAGGATAAAAAATTTAAGAAGAAGTCAGGCGTCCACCTGGAGAATGAGGATGAAGAATTTAAGAAGAAGTCAGGCGTCCACCTGGAGAATGAGGATAAAGAATTTAAGAAGAAGTCAGGCGTCCACCTGGAGAATGAGGATGAAAAAATTTAAGAAGAAATCAGGCGTCCACCTGGAGAATGAGGATGAAGAATTAAAGAAGAAGTCAGGCGTCCACCTGGAGAATGAGGATGAAGAATTTAAGAAGAAGTCAGGCATCCACCTGGAGAATGAGGATAAAGAATTTAAGAAGAAGTCAGGCGTCCACCTGGAGAATGAGGATAAAGAATTTAAGAAGAAGTCAGGCATCCACCTGGAGAATGAGGATGAAAAAATTTAAGAAGAAGTCAGGCGTCTACCTGGAGAATGAGGATGAAGAATTTAAGAAGAAGTCAGGCGTCCACCTGGAGAATGAGGATAAAGAATTTAAGAAGAAGTCAGGCGTCCACCTGGAGAATGAGGATGAAAAAATTTAAGAAGAAGTCAGGCGTCCACCTGGAGAATGAGGATGAAGAATTAAAGAAGAAATCAGGCGTCCACCTGGAGAATGAGGATGAAGAATTAAAGAAGAAATCAGGCGTCCACCTGGAGAATGAGGATGAAGAATTGAAGCAACAGAAGTCAGGCGCCCACCTGGAGAACAAGGGAATATAATTGAAGTATTGAAATAAAAAGCCCGCTCGTATGAGAAAGGAGCACACTTAGAGTCAATAAAGCAGAGGAGTCCAACAAAGTCCCCAGCAGGAAACAACAAGAGTCCCAAACAGAGAAAGAAAATACGGGACACAATGAAAGGGAATGCGGAATAAGCCAAATGCCCAAGAGTCACCAAGATATCAAGACAACAAGAAACGCAAGGGCATGATCTAGATAAGATTTTATAATTCATGTACCATAGTCTAGTTTAGCTTTTTGTATTACCTTTGAAGTAAGGTGTAATAAGGAGGTCAGCAAGCAGTAAAAACAGCACGAAGCAGCAGTAACATCACAGTCCCACGGTAGTCCCAGCTACCCAAAACTTCCCGAACTACATTGACCTGATTCCTTTATAGCCAAGGATATGTAGGAAACCTTTGAAGCAGAGGTTCGGTCAAATCTTTCAAAAAATGCTTCCCACGGAGTATTTGAACGGGCAAAAATCGCTCGTATCCGCTCACTTTATCTTTGCACGAAAACTCTTCGAGTTTCCGCGCAAAGAGGGGCAGTTGTGAGCACTTGATTTTTGCCTCACGAAAACTACTCCAAAATAAATCAAAAATAAAATAAATCTCTTTTAGTGTGCAATTTTTAGAATTTGTGTGGTGTTTGTTAATTATTTGTGTTGTCCGTAAATGTTTGCTTTGTTATAATTAAACAAAATTAAAATAAAAATATATGTTTCATGCATATCTAGGATTTAATTATGCATTTAATAATTGATTTAAAAATAAAATCACAAAAATATGCATTGGTTCTATTTTAAATGTTTCACTGTGTGATTAATGTTTTGTCTATGTGTTAATAGTTGTTAAAAGTAATTAATATTTTGTAAGAGTAATTTTGTTTTTATAATTTTAATTAGGATTTTAATAATTGAAGAATAAAATTGGAAATTAAAAAAAAAGTGGAAATTAAATGGGCAAAATGGATCTGGGCCAAAAATCCTAAACAAAAATCAGGCCCAAACAATTTCAACCCTCCACAGCCCAATCCCAACACTCCCATGTCCGGTCCAATTCAAACAAACCAAACGACAGCGTTTGGTCGTATTTCATCAAGGGCCGTTGGATCAAATCCATCCAACAGCTGAGATCTTACAAACCTAACCCGTGATCCTTACCCGATCCAGTACCTGGTTCAACCCGTCTCCCCAACCTAAACCAAACGACATCGTTTGGTTAAGTGAATAGATCCTAGCCATCCATTCTACTTGATCTAACGGTCAATATCCATCCACCCCTTCCCTATATAAATCCTAAACCCATACCCCGGCCCCCTAACTAAACACCCCCCCTCTCCACTATTCATCATCGTCTCCAAAAACATACCCCTAAGCCTAGCCGCCCTAATTCCCCGTTGCCTGAAACCCGGCGGCAACAACGCCGCCGGTCACCACCTTAACACCTCGGAACCCCCTGACCATCCTCTATCCGAATCTGTTAGCCACTTGGCTCGAATCCTCCTGAAGGTTCTCGAATCTTCATTTGAAGATTCGAGCCAAACTCAGATCTAAACCAAACAGCCCCTAATTAACACCATAGCTTCCCCTAACTACCCTCGTTGTGGATCTGGTGTTGGTTTGGCTCGAATCACCTCAGAACCCTTCGAATCTTCTTTTGAAGATTCGAGCCAAATATGAACCCACTCAGATTCCTTCCAAATTAACACCAAATGACCCCTAGGCCTCACTCACCCTTGTGTCATCTTTGGTTCCCTTCGAATCTGCCCAGAAGTGTTCGAATTTAAAGATCCAAGAATCTGAAACCCTAAAAATTTTCCAATATTGGAATTTTGCCAGTTCGAGTGAAGGATTGAGGTCTAAGAGACTTTAATCGAGGTATTCTCAACTGAGAATATTTCTAATAAAGTCTGTTCAGCCTCAAAAATGACCGAATCCAAGTTGAGTCTGTGTCCGAATCAATTTGAAGATTCAGAGGTATTTTTCTATTTCCTTTGTGTATTCTATGTGTATTTTATGTTTGTTTCATTAGTTTGTGTAATTTTCCCATCTTTTATTTTATTTCTGTCTCATACCCGTCTATTTGTTCAGAATTATACTATTGTTTCTGTTGATTATGATTGTTTATAATATGTGTAATCGACTCGATTAAGTTCGTCGATTAGTTGTTTTGTAAATTCTTATTGCCTTTAATGCTGATCGTAATACTCTGTTGTCTGTTTTGGTTGTTGACATTTTGTTGAAGTCAGTTAATTAGTTCTTCCCAACTAGTTATTTCTTGTTTAAAAAGTCAGAAAGATTGTCGATCATTTATGTATTGATTTCTGGGCAGTTAGTTTCAAAATTGACAATGCTCCTGTGTTTGTTTGATTTTTAGTCCAATGTTGAAATTCAATTTGATTAATATGCTGAATTCAGTATAATGTTGTTGTGATGTTGAGTTGAATTCAAGTTTACAAGGGTTGGGTAAATACAATTGTATTAGGAGGATAATTATAGGATTGGTTATAGCTGCCTGAACAGATTATAAAATCTGTTTTATATCAGATTCTGATTTTTAGTTTAAAAAAACAGTAATAACAGTAGGATTTCAGGGGTATTTCTGGGGATAAAACAGTGAGGGTAATATGATAATAGTAGTGTGCTGAAAGTAGAATGTTAGTGACTATTAATTAATAGGATAATGGGAAACAAAGGGTAATGGGAATGCTGGAAATCAGGAAAAGTTCACTTAATGGGATTTAAAGTAGTTAAAAGCAGATTTTGGATATGATTTTCTGGTTTTTAATAGAAGAAGGGGTCCAGGCAGCACTTAAGAGAAGGGGGGCAGACCTGTATAAATACAGGAAAGAGATATTTAAAAGGGGGATCTGATTTTAAGAGGAAAAAGATCTGATTTTAGAGAGAGATTTAAGAACTCAGATTTTGGACTGAGATTTTGAAAAAAAGGAAGAGAACCAGAAAGAGAAAGAAAAAAAACAGAGGAGGAGAAAAAATCTAAAAAGGAAAGAGAGGAAGAAAACAGAAAAAGAAATAGAAAAGAAAACATTCACACACACACACACAATCTGAAACAGATATAGAAGAAGGAAAGAAAAATCAGAAATAGGAATCTGAAACAGATAGAGGAAAGAAACTGAAATCTGAAATGTTATCTTTCTAGAATCTGTCCGTTGTTTGTTTGTGGATTTTGTTCGGTTTAAATCTGAAATTTTTCTCAAATTTCTGTCACTGTTCATCTGGGTTAACGGGTTTTGTTCAGACTTGCTGTGTTATTGGTATATTCTGCCGGTGTTTTGTTGCTGCTATTACTGCTGAAATTTACTCCTTCTACCTTCATTTCCAGGTACATATCTTTTAAACTCATGTTGTGAAGAGCTTCAACATGACAAATAAATGAATCTTGGAAATTATAATTCTGTTTTCCATTCGTCTAAGTTCATTAGTTTAAATTTCAGCTTTGTTTCATGTTGGTTAACTAGTAGTGAGTTCGACACGATGGCTATAAGTTAATTGTCTTATTTTGAAATTCGTATAAAAGCTTTGTAATAATGTTATCCATTTCGAAATCTCATTAGTTTAATTATATTTGAACTGTCAAAATAAGGAACATGGCAGAAAGTTGGCCATTATTTAAACTTTATGGTATTGGTAGTTAGGTACAGCATAATATGGAAATATCAAGGAAAAAATACATTATTGGTTTATTTTGTTAGTTAGTTAGTTGTTGTTTAAAGCTAGGTGATGTTGGTTGCATTTTGCTATATTATGGCATAACAATGGTTATGTTTACAATCAATAGTTGAAAGTTGCATTAGTAAAATCCGCTATGTTCACAATGTCAAAATATGGCGAATAATGTTGTATGCAATATCATTTTATTAAGTCAACAGGTAGATTTGTTCTCTTTCTTAATAACAAATGGCCTAGGAATTTTACAATGCGAAAGTTAGCGTTTGCCAATAGTTCGCGTATGTTGAGAATAGAAATCGTTTCGATTATGTATATCCCAAACTCAATCATAAGCAGAATTAACTAAAATAATCATGCATATCGGATTAAGAACAAGTGATGTAGAAGTAGATTAGATTTATAACGTGTAACAATTTTAAGAGTGCAAAAATAGCATTCGTTGCAAAAAGAATAATGAGAATTCTTCGAAAATATCATTTCCTTTCAAGAATTGATTTTTTTAGTTTCATACGCTATTCACATTTTTAGTATACATATGTTGTATTTACTAAAAAATAGTGTTAATCATATGTTTATTCTTATCTTTAAATTTGAATAGCTTGGAGGAATGTAATTCATACGCGAAAAATATAATCAGCGGTCAACATTTAATAAATTGTGAATTCTTTTCAAAGAATTTAAGGGCATCTCAAAAATGGGAATTTATCATGATTTTCACATAAAAATGTACGGATATAAAAACAATTTGTGGAAAATCCATAATACTATTACGAATATTTTGCGCGATTAGGGATGCGTTCGCGTAACCTGATTATATTTTTAAAAGCAAATTCGGATTATGCGTTCGCGCAACTTCGAGCGAATATTTAATAAAAGGGGATTTCTCCAAGGATGTTAAAATAATTTCATATAACCCGAGATGTGCAGTTCACTGTTTAATCATACAAGGGAGACGATGTTCTTAATTTTATTTCTAACTTCGAGCGTATGATTTTTTATAATAAAATATAAAAGAATATTATCAACCTTATTATGTACACGTATGTGTGGCATGATTCTTTATGATTATAAAAGGTATATAATACGAGTATATGTACGCGTAATTCGTTTATATAATTGTAAACAATCTAAATAAAAGCGGTAACAAAATCATGTAATAAAAAAAAAAGTTGAGCGACCGTGCTAGAACCACGGAATTCGGAAATGCCTAACACCTTCTTTCGGATTAACAGAATTCCTTACTCAGGATTTCTGGTTCGCAGAATAACAAACAGAGTCATATTCTCCTCGATTCAGGGATTAAAACCGGTGACTTGGGACGCCTTAAAATTCCCAGGTGGCGACTCTGAAACAAATAAACAAATCCCGTTTCGACTGTCCTTCAAATGGAGAAAACTCCCTACGCACTCTCGCAGGCGCGGAAAAAGGAGGTGCGACAACCTTCATAGGCACCATGAGGTGACGGGAGTTGAGAGAAATGAGAGAGTCTTATTAGTAAAAACCCCTCGAAGGGCAGTATGAGGCGACAAGGCGAGATTGGCGGAGAAGGTCCTCCGTTGGCAGAAGTTGAGTATTTATTTATCCCCAGCGAGATGAGGCCATCCGAAAGATTGATTGATACAAATAGACTGGGTTGATCAATCTGGAATGCACGACATGATCGTTGGGATTGGTTATATCATTCAGATAAGTTCTTTTCTTTTCTTTTTCCCTAGCGTTTGTTCAGAAAGACTTCTTTTTCTATCTTTAAAATTATCACTCTTTCATTTCTTGGTTTAAAAGATTTTATTTCCCCCAACAGTTTATTTTTGAAAAGGATTTTCAGAGCTTACTACCAGTTGCCAAAATGGTGCAAGGCAAAATGCGAAAAGGACAAGCCAAAGATAAGGCAACAAAGCGAAAAGAAGTTTGTCGCAAGACCAAAATGATGAATGGGTCTAGATCCTAAGAGGCCCACATTTCCAAGGGAAGTTATGGATCAAATTCCAAGAGGATCCCCAGCAGTTGTGCGAGATACGGGAACAACTCCGACAAATTCTCGACCAGGTTCCACAATAGTCGAACAACACAGAGCGGGGAAGGAAGAGAAAAGAAAAAACCATCCCCAGCAGGAATATCATCCCCAACAAGTTTTGTAGTAAAGCAGGGAAAAGAAAAAGGGAAAAACCATCTTCAGCAGAAGTGGCACGATCACTCACCACGTTTTAAACTAACAAATTTTTCTTTGATTTAAAGCAGGGAAAGGAAATATTATTGACCCCAGGAAGACAGGGTCACAAAGAGGATTATTAAACTGGGGCAGAAAATTTTCTTAAAATCAGATAGCCATTTGGGAAAGAGAGAAGATAACACAAGTTTTGAAGAAAATAAAATCCCCAGCAGTATACAAGAAGGGAGATACAAGTTTTAAAAGAAAATCAACCTTGGAAGAAGCATGATAACCCAAAGTTGTAAAAGAAAAGGCCTTGGAATCAATATCATCCCCACAATTGTTAAAAGGAGGAAGATAATTCCCCAGCAGTGTTATTCCCGGCAGGTTTTAGGGAAGCGAAAGCACCAGCTTTAAAGGAAATAGTCTTTGAAGAAGGAACATGACATATTGGTGAAATAAAATATCGGTGTTATCCCCAGCAATTTTCAGAGGAATAAAACACCAGTTTTGAAGGAAGCAGTTGAAGAAGTCAGGAGCCCGCCTGGAGAATGGAGGTGTTAAAATTTAAGAAGTTATTGAAGTCAGGAGCCCGCCTGGAGAATGGAGGTGTTAAAATTTAAGAAGTTGAAAAAGTCAGGAGCCCGCCTGTAGAACGGAGGTTATTATTAAAGAAGTCAGGGGCCCTCATGTAGAACGGAGGTTGTTATTTTGATGGAAGTCAGGAGCCCGCCTGTAGAATGGAGGTTGTTAAAATTTTGAGTTGAAAGAGTCAGGAGCTCGCCTATAGAACGGAGGTTGTTATTGAAGAAGTCAGGAGCCCGCCTGTAGAACGGAGGTTTGTTATTGAAGAAATCAGGAACCCGCCTGTAGAACGGAGGTTATTATTGAAGAAATCAGGCACCCGCCTGTAAAACGGAGGTTGTTATTTTGAAGAAATCAGGAGCCCGCCTGTAGAACGGAGGTTATTATTAAAGAAGTCAGGAGCCCGCCTGTAGAACGGAGGTTGTTATTGAAGAAGTCAGGAACCCGTCTGTAGAATAGAGGTTGTTAAATTTTGAATTGAAGAAGTCAGGAGCCCGTCCGTAGAACGGAGGTTGTTATTGAAAAGTCAGGAGCCCGCCTGTAGAACAGAGGTTGTTATTGAAGAAATCAGGAGCCCGCCTGTAGAACGGAGGTTGTTATTTTTGAGTTAAAGAAATCAGGAACCTGCTTGTAGAACGGAGGTTGTTAAATTTTGAGTTGAAGAAGTCAGGAGCCCGCCTGTAGAACGGAGGTTGTTAAATTTTGAGTTGAAGAAGTCAGGAGCCCGCCTATAGAACGGAGGTTGTTAAATTTTGAGTTGAAGAAGTCAGGAGCCCGCCTGTAGAACGGAGGTTGTTAAATTTTGAGTTGAAGAAGTCAGGAGCCCGCCTGTAGAATGGAGGATGTTAAATTTTAAGTGGAAGAAGTCAGGGGCCCGACTGGAGAATGGAGGATGATTTATTTTTAAAAGATTGAGAAGTCAGGAGCCCGCCTGAAGAATGGAGGCTGAATTATTTTAAGTTGTTGTTGAAGTCAGGAGCCCGCCTGGAGAATGGAAGTTGAATTTAATTTAAGTTGGAGAAGTCAGGAGCTCGCCTATAAAATGGAGGTTGTTATATTTTAAGTTGAAGAAGTCAGGACCCCGCCTAGAGAATGGAGGTTGCGTCACCTTTCAAAAATCAAGTTGGTGTCAGGAGCGTCCCCGCCTGCAGAATAGAGGAATACATTTCAAGATCAAACAGAAGTCAGTAATGAGAAGGGGTACAACAAAAATCCTCAGCATAACAAGCTTTAATATAGGAAGCATTGTCCCCAGCAGATAGGGCGGAATAATAAAACTTGTGTTCAGAAAAGAGGCCAGTGTCATCCCTAGCAGTTTTTGAAAAGAAAAGCACCAGAGGGAAACACAAACCGACCAGAAAGCAAGGCAACTAGAGCAAGTGGAAGATCTAGATAAGATTTTGTAATTCATAGACTATAGTTTAGTCTAGCTTCTTGTTTTCTTTCAGCATGATATAATAAAGAGGTCAGCAAGCAGTAAAAACAGCATGTAACAATAGTAACATTGCAGTCCCATGGTAGTCCCAGCTACCAAAACTTCCCGAACTACATTGACCCGATTCCTGTTTAGCCCAGGATATGTAGGAAACCTCTTAAGCAAAGGTTCGGTCAAATCTTTTCAAAAAAATGCTTCACATGGAGTATTCCAACAGGCAAAAATCGCTTGTATCCGCTCACTTTATCTTTGCACGAAAACCCTGCATGTTTTCGGACAAAGAGGGGCAGCTGTGAGCACGTGATTTTTGCCCTATATGAGAATTACTCCCAAAAAATCCAAAATAAAATAATTTTCCTTTGTGTGCAATTTTTTATATTTTTGTAGTATTTTTTGCATACTTATTTGTATTTTTCTGTGAATGTTTATTTGGTTAAATTAATAAAAAATTATAAAAATATGTCACATTTTTGCATTTAATATTTATTTAAGTTTGTTTTACAAAAATAAAAAATCATAAAAATAATGTACGTCGCATTTTGGCATTTAACGTTTAATTGTGCGATTTTATTGTTAATTGCTATCTTTATGTGCGATAATTTATATTTGGAGCTAATTAGTATTTTTCGATAAGTTAATTTAGTTTATTAACTTAATTTAGAATTTTTTTTTAGTTTTATTAATTAGGAAGTAAAAGAAAAGAGAGCAAAAAATACAAAGAAAATCGGATTGGGCCACTTCTTCAATTTTGAACCACATGCCCAAATATACCCAACCTTTTCCTATGACCCGGTTCATTTCAAACCGGGTCGACCCAGTCCATAACCCAACACCCCTATTTCCCTATCTTTCAAAAAAAAACTAACATTGTTTTTCTTTCACTGTTGAAGCCCCGCCCCCTCTCTTTCCTTCTTCTTCCTCAAGCTCCAAGCAAGCCATCCATGGCTGCCCCGCCTCATTCTCCTTCTCCAACACACACACACACATATACAGCACACACACAGCAACATACACACGCACACACGCAGCAACCGACCACCATCTCCTTCGTTTTTCGCTTTTTCCGTCTTCATAATCGCCATCTTTTTCTAGCTCGAGCTCAAGCATCCATGGATGCCCCCTCGCTGCTTCTTCTTCTCCATCACGTTGATAGCTGCTGTTTCTTCCAGCTCACTGTAGCGCTGTTGGCAATTTCTGCTTCTTTCTTCCCTGTCGAACTAATGGTTGTTTCTTCTTCGTCGTTCGTCGCTGGCTGCTGCTTCACTGTGGCTGCCATGGTTGCTTCTTCTTCGTCGTGTTGTTGCTGCCATAGCTGCGTCACTGAAGCTCTAGCCCGATGCTTCTGCTTCTTCCAGCCTCGTCATTTCTCCCATGGCCGCTACCAGCTACGACGAGCAGCCATGGCTGCTCCAGCAGTGTTGTTGCTGCCGCGTTCTTCTTCTCCATAAGCTGCTGCTCCTGTGCTGCTACTGTTTCAGCAGCGTGGCAGCTGCATGCTGCTGCTGCTTCAGCTATCGTCGTCGCCAAACACCCCTCCAGCGAAGCTTCGTCCATTGTTTAAGGTTCCGGACAGATTTGTTTTCATTCAAGTTCATCGTCGCTTCAATCTGGTTAGTAGGTTTGAGTTTCATGTTTTCCGTATTTTGTTTTGATATTTTCGAATTTAAAATCGGTAAATGTTCGATTCTTGTTTTGTTCATGTATATCGTTGAATTAACTTTCTAGTTTGTTCATATGTTTTGTTGAATTAATTCATGTGTTTGTTCACGTATTTTGTTGATTGAATTAATTGTTTTTCAGTTTGTTTCATGTGTTTTTATTTATTTTTGTAAAAGAAATTGTTAGTTTAATTTTAATGTTGTTAGATTCAAAAAGAAAATTGCTAGTTTAATTTTAATGTTGTTAGATTCAAAAAGAAATTGTTAGTTTAATTTTAATGTGGTTAGATTCAAGTTGAAATTCAATCAATTATTTCTTCTTCGGTTTATTTTTATTTGTTTAAAAGAATTTAGTTGTAATATAGAAATATGTTAGTTTAATCACTTAAATCGTCCATTTTTGTTGTTTAATTTAGATTTAATTCGTGTTTATTGTTTGTTTGAAGTTCGTTTTAATTTAGTGATTTAATGTGAGTTTATGTTTTGGTTTATAAATTTTTTATTTAGTTTGAATCATACATCTTTGTTGTAACATTGTTGGATTTAATTTGAAGATCAATTGATTATTTGAGTTTAGTAATTTGAATCTGTTCATTTATTTTGTTTAAGTTTAAGTTGAATTTGAGCTCAATGATTTGAATATATTTGTTTGTTATTGTGTTGAATCTGAAAATAGGCTTGTTGTTAAAAAATATTGTTCAATCAAAATAATTCCAATGGTTTCTTTGTTGTTCATCATTTAGTTTGAGTTGTTCATAAAATCTGATTAGGAATTGGTTATGGCTGCTATATTTTGGTTAGAATTGATTAGTTGAACTTGTTATAGCTGACGGGGTAGATTGGTAAATTACAATGTTTTTAGGGTCAAAATGGTAATTTCAGTAAGGTCAGAGGGGTATTTTTGAAATTAAAATTCTGAACAAATATTTATTTTTGAGTGCTTTGTCCATTAAGATTAAGATAATATTAAAATAATCAATAATGGGGGACAAGATATAATGGTGGGGAATAATGCAATTGTTTAATATAAGCATGGGGGACAAGACATAATGGTGGGGAATAATGCATTTGTTTAATCAAAGTGGGAAACAAGACATAGTGGGATTGCGGGGTTCAAGAAAAGTTGTTTAAATAAATAATAATGGTATTTTTTATGTAGTAGTGGGTTTGATAGGAGAAAGTGGTTGTTTTATTAATTCATTAAAGGGTTTGGGATGGAAGATAAATAGAGGGACTTGGACAAATTCCAGGAGGAGACAGAAAAAAAAAGAGGGCTGAAGATTAAAGAGAGAGAAAAAAAAAATTCCGAAAAATATTAAGACTTTCAAAAAAGAAAAAAAATACAAAAAAAGAGTAGTATACACATGATAAATATTCTGATATACGTGTTCAGAAATTAAGGGTTAAATATTAATTAGTCTTTCAAATCTGAAAAGATTCCCTTGGCTTCTGTCCGTTGTTTGTTGTCAGTGTTTCTGGATTTTTATCTTGATTTTCAAATCTGTCACTGGGATTTTCTGTTGACTGGATTGTTAGTTATTATTGTTGTTGTTGTGTTACATACTACGTTGCTGACTTTCTTCTTCTTATATTGGCAATACCAGGTACACAACTGTAATTTTGGCATTTTGTAAGCTGAAATGAAGAATGGAATATTAAATTTCTAATTTAGTTTTTTTTGTTTTTTTTATTAATTGTATTTAGGTTATTTCATATATTATTATTTTGTAAATCGCCGTCGTTTTGCATAACTAGACATATTGTAGCGATGCATTAAATAATGCTTTGCTTTAACCTGATTATTAGGTAGTATATATTTAAGCATGTTCATTACTGATTAAACTGTCTAATAATTAAAATGAGAAGAAAATAACGTAAAAATGGCTTTATTAAATCAGTTTGGCAAAACTAATTAAGTTCACTATTCATAATGGTTTTAGTATCGCCAACATTAAGTTAATAGAAATCATGTAGCTAAAATTAGTTAAAGCATGAATTTAAATTAATTTTGCGAATCAAGTATTAGGACATGATTTGAATTAAAACAAGGTTAGTTAAGGTTAAATTAATTAATTTTTAGAAATACGGATTAGTAATCAAGATTGTTTCTAATTTTCAGTATTTGTAAATAATTAATTTCAATAGCTCAAGTCATCTAACAATATGATTTTAATCCGGCTATGGGATAATTAGTTTCTTTTAAAAAAAATTATTTGACAATTCCATATTGTATTTATAATTATAATTTTAGTAATATCACTTTCCGTTAATATTTGTTTTAAACTAGTATTTAATATGTTATTTTTAAGTATGTAGAGATTGATTTTATATTTATAGACAAACTTAATAATAAAAAATTGTAGTTATTTAAAGATATTCATAAAATAAGGGAGGATTTCGCTAAAAATAAATAAATATAAACAATACAAAAATTTGCAAGGTCCTCCAATCTTATTTTTTATTTTTTTTAAAAATACTTAGATTCCGGGATGGGCGGTTTAGTAAATTTCACGGTCCTACCTAAAAGTATAACAACGCGTAATCTTTAGGCGCGTATTTAATAAGGGTATTTTCTTAAATATGGGTGTGCATTTATGTAACTCAAATCCCAATCTTGGCAGAGTCAAAATGCGTCAACAAATCACGTGTACACTGGTTGTGACGTGATTCGAGATGCGTTTTCACGACGTTGCAATTCTTGTATAAAATAATAATAATAACAATAATGATAAAAGCGGGTCAAAGTTAAATTTGCATATAAGTTCTTAATTGTTAAAAAAATCAGATAAATAAGCCAAATATAATAGTTGAGCGACCGTGCTAGAACCACGGAATCCGGGAATGCCTAACACCTTCTCTCGGGTTAACAGAATTCCTTATCCGGATTTCTGATTCGCGGATTGTTAAACAGAGTCATTCTTTCCTTGATTCGGGATTCAACCGGTGACTTGGGACACCATAAATCTCCCCAGTGGCAACTCTGAAATAAATAAACAAATCCCGTTTCGATTGTCCTTTAATTGGAAAAAACTCCTTCACCCCTCGCGGGGCGGAAAAAGGAGGTGTGACACACCCCAGTTAGTAAAACATCATAAAAGTCTTTATTACATTAGGCAAACACCTAGGTCATGGTCACAATGCTAAACCTTTTTATATCTTTGAAAAATATTCAATAACAATCATCTCTAGTTTTATACCTTTAGATTTGCAATCCTTAGTTAATTTTAGAAGTAAAAACAATACCCTGTTTGTGAAAGTGCAATCTAGATACTTCACGTACTCACTCCGAATATATACTACTAACTCCCATATTAGCTCCATGCGGATTCGATCCCGACTCCTTATTGGGTTTTATTATTGTAAACGACCATGTCATACCTCGTTAGAGGCGTGCATTTGGACGTGATCAATTTTTGGCGCATTTGCTGGGGTAGTTAACAATGGATTTAGCTTTATATTTGGTTTTGTGTGTGAATTGTCTTCTTTTCCTTCCGTGTTATTGATTTTTGTGAAACAATTGTAGGTGCAACAATGGCCCTCAACAATGATCAACTCGGAAACATGCCTTTGGGGGATGTGGACGTGAAAGATGACCAAGTTGAAGAAGTTCCTCTTGAACCTCAAGGAATAGAAAAGGCTGACAGCCTTAAGACAATGTCCCAGTTCCACCCTACCTCCACCAAGAGCAGCTCTATACCGGGTGTTGCCGAATGAAGGGTATGCAAGTGTCATAGTCCCGCCCGGCATTAGGACGGGAAACTTTCAAATCATGAATGTAATGCTCACATTGCTAGAGAAATGGGGATTCTTCACCGAGGCTCCGAGTCAAAATGCATTCAAACATTTGAAGGGGTTTGTGGATACTTGTTGGGGGAGTAAATAGACAAACGTATTTGAGGATTCTTTAAGGTTGAGGCTATTTCCTTTCTCTCTACGGGGGGAAAGCTTTGGATTGCTTAGAGAGATTGCCAAATCATTCCATCCATACATGAGATGAATTGGTGGAGAAATTTATTTCCAAGTTCTTTTCTCCCGGGCATATGGCTACTCTTAGAGACAAGATTCTAGCATTCAAACAAGAGCCCAATCAGCCGTTGCATGAAATATGGGAGAGGCACCGAACAATGGTTAAAGACTGCCCTAATAATGACATGACGGAGGCTATTATTCAATAAAGTTTCTATCGGGGGATCAATACTACCAATCAATGCGTGGTCAACCAACTTGCCAGAGTAAATTTCATTACAACGCCATATGCGGAAGCTTGTGAGATTTTAGATGAAATGGAGGATACTTCATCGGGATGGAAAAGTAGAGCAAATGTTCCTCAAGGTGATCTGAGCGTATTCACCTACATAAATAATTGCATGATCCTGGGCAAGCCATTACTGAGTTGACTACCACAATAAATCAATTATCCAAGGCTAAACTTCAACAAATGCAAAGTCCTAAGCAAGTCAATGCAATGGAGGGAGTTAGCATGATGGTAAACAAGAGAGGGAAAAAGGATCCACAAGTGCAAACCTGTATGGAGAATTATGTGCATGAAGATAGTGGGTTTGATCAAGATGAATATTATAATGAACAAGAGCAGGAAGTGCAATACATGAACAACTTCCAAAGGCAAAGAAACAACTCTCAAGGCCCGAATCAACAACAATGGCAACCTCAAGGTAATCAAGGTAATTGGAATGGTGCTAACAATCAAGGGAATTAGAATAATAACAACAATCAAGGAAATTGGAGTGGTAGAAATACCCAAGGCAATTGGAGTGGCAACAACCAAGGGGGATGGAACAATAATCAAGGCAATCGGGGGTCGGGCTTTCAAAGGCCCCAATGTATCAACAACCGAGCAACCCGCCTCCTTATCCTTCCCATGGTCCAAGTTCTTCCAACAATGAGATGGAATGAACTGAGAATATGTTCAAACAAATGATGGAGAATAATGTCGACTGAGATGCCCAACTAGCCTCACACAACACATCAATTCGCAACTTGGAAGTTCAATTGGGGCAACTCTCTCAAGATCTAAACACTCATCCTAAGGGGGCACTACCAAGTGACACGGTGGTAAACCCAAAAGGTGGGAACAATATGGGACATGCAATGGCCGTTACTACAAGGAGTTGAAAAGGTGGTGATGCACCCACTCAAGTCAAAGGAAACTTATGGATGATGAGCAAGTGGTATAGGAAGATGAGACCCCGAACAATATGGTGCAAGTAAATGGTGAATTGCGGATTGATATTGATGACAATGTGGAGGAAGCTCAAGAGGAAATTAACCCGTCTAGGGAGCACATTATTGACATACCGGAACAGGTAGTGCAAATGGCTAAGGCACCAATGGCTAGGCCTCTTCCTCCATATCCTCAACGGCTTGCCAAGAAAAATGGTGAGAATCAATTCAAAAAGTTCATTGACATGATGGAGAGTCTATCTATCAATGTGCCATTTGTTGAAGCTTTAGAGCAAATGCCTGGTTATGTAAAGTTTATGAAAGATTTGGTGACACAGAAGCGGTCGATGAATTGTGAAACTATAAATATGACTCTTCAAGTGAGTGCAATTGTGCATTCAATGGCTCCTAAATTGGAATATGCCGACGCTTTCACAATTCCTTTTTACCATATTAAGTGTCGAATTTGCTAAAGCTTTTTGTGATCTTGGGGCAAGTATCAATTTGATGCCCTACTCGGTTTTCAAGACTTTGGGAATTGGGAAACAAAGACCCACATCTATGAGATTACAAATGGCCGATCATACCATGAAGAGACCGTTAGGAGTAATTGATGACTTGTTGGTTCGTGTTGATAAATTCATTCTTCCAGTGGATTGTTTTGTCATTCTTGATTGTGAGGTTGACTATAAGGTGCCGATTATTCTTGGGTGACTTTTCCTTGCTAAGGGGAAGGCTCTAGTTGATGTTGAAGCCGGAGAACTTACCTTCCGGGTTGGTGATGAAAAAGTAATTTTCCATGTGTGTAAGTCTATAAGGCAACCCAATAGCAATGAGGTGTGCTCTTTCGTGGACTTAGTGGCCGATGTGATTGTGGATGAAACAAGTGTTGTGATGAATGTTGATGATAAATTGGAGGCCATCTTCCTCAATTGTGATGATGAAGAGATGGAGGCTTACGTGGAATGTGTGAACTCTTTGCAAGGAATGGGGTCGTACACTTATGAGCCCCGCAAATTGCTCTTGGATCTTGAAAATAGAACCATTCCTCCAACAAAGCCTTCAATTTAGGAGCCTCTCGTCTTGGAGTTTAGGCCATTTGCTCCACATCTTCGGTATGAATTTCTTGTCCCTTCTTCTACTTTACCGGTTATTCTTTCCTCTTGTTTGACTAACGTGCAGGTAGATTCTACATTGGCGGTGCTATAAAAGAGGAAGAATGCTATTGGATGGACATTGGAGGATATTTGGGGAATAAGCCCTGCATTTTTCATGCACAACATTAACTTGGAAGAAGGTGCCAAATCATCTATTGAACATCAAAGGAGACTCAATGAAGCAATGCAAGAGTTTGTCAAAAAGGAGATCATCAAGTGGTTGGATGCCGGGGTTGTTTACCCAATTTCCGATAGTTCTTGGACTTCTTCGGTTCAATGTGTCCCAAAGAAAGAGGGCATGACGGTGGTCACCAATTATAAGAACGAATTGATTCCTACAAGAACGGTGAACGGGTGGAGAGTTTGTATGGACTATCGTAAGCTCAACAAAGTCACAAGGAAGGACCATTTTCCACTTCCCTTCCTAGATCAAATGCTTGATAGATTGGTCGTTTGTGCTTTCTATTGTTTACTTGATGGGTATTCCGGCTACAATCAAATTCTTATTGCTCCAGAAGATCAAGAGAAAACTACTTTCACATGTCCTTATGGTACTTTCGCATTCTTGCGGATGCCATTTGGGTTGTGCAATGCACCAATGAATTTTCAAAGGTGTATGATGGCGATCTTCACGGACATGGTGGAGGATTACCCTTGAAGTCTTCATGGATAACTTCTCGGTGGTTGGAAATTCTTTTGATGATTGTCTAGCAAACTTGGATAAAGTGTTGACAAGATGTAAAGAAACAAACTTGGTGCTCAATTGAGAGAAATGTCATTTCATGGTAGAGGAAGGCATTGTCCTTAGCCGCAAGATCTCAAATAATGGCATTGAAGTCAACAAGGCAAAGATTGAGGTGATTTCTAAACTTCCACCTCCAACTTAAGGGAAAGGCGTGCGGAGTTTCTTAGGCCACGCGGGATTTTACCGGCATTTCATCAAGGATTTCTCTAAAGTGGTAAACCCGTTGTGCAAGCTTTTGGAGAAAGATGCCAATTTACATTTCAATGATGATTGCATGAGAAACTTTGAATTGCTAAAGCTCTAAGTTGACTACTACTCCCATCATCACCACTCCAAAATGGAGTGTTCCTTTTGAGCTCATGTGTGATGCAATTGATGTAGCGGTAGGGGCTATTTTGGGATTTCATCCGGTATATTATTCAAGTACGACCCTGAATAGTGCCCAAGCTTCAGAAACCAAACGGTAGGGGCTATTTTGGGATCCTTCTCTCTGGGATCGGATCTCATCGGCTTCGGAAACCAAGCTTCTTTGATATTTCTCATAGTTGATACCAACTCTACTACACTGACATTGAAATTGTATTCTGAAAGACAGGGGTAGGAAGGATCCCACGTACCTAACACTTCTTTATCCTGTAAAGGTCTATTGTTCTGACCGCAACCAGTCCTTTTGTCGGTAGCAAACCTGTCTGTTAACTGGAAGCCTCTGCCACGGCCTTTGATCTGTTCGTAGGGCAAAAACCAGCCCCTTGAAGACTGTTTGTCCGTGTCGAAATCGTCTTTTGATTTTTCTTTATTCTTCTCCCGTCCTTTCGCCAATGACGAGAAGCCAACCTAATCATCTTCGATCTATATCTTTGACTTGTACCAGTTGTAGACATCTGCCCAAGTTGTTGCTTGGAACACAAGCAAACTTTCCTTCAGTTTCTGGGAAGCGTCTGAACTTCTCGAATTCAGTTCCTTGGTGAATGCTTCAGCCGCCCATTCATCCGGAACAGCCAGGAGCAACATCTTGTCCTTTTGGAACCGGGTAATGGACTCTCACAGCAACTCGAATTCTCCTTATACAATTCTGAATATGTCGGTTTTTTGGGCTTGTACGTTTCTGGCCCCGGCATGAATCTTAATAAAAGAATACGCGATCATCTCAAAGGAATCTATGGAATGCTCGGGTAATAGTGAATACCACGTCAAGGTTCCCCTCACGAGAGTCTCTCCAAATTTTTTCAGCAAAATAGATTCAATCTCGTGAGGAGCTAAATCATTCCCCTTCACCGCTGTTGTATAGGCGGTAATATGCTCCTTAGGGTCTGAAGTTCCATCATACTTTGGTACTTTAGGCATTTTAAACCACTTCGGGATCAATTCTGGTGCGTGCTTGGTTTGTATGGAAACTGAGTATACTTCTTTGAGTCCGGTCCTTTCAGCACCGGTAGTGCGCCCGGGATTTGGTCCATGCGCGCGTTCACTTCTCTTATAAACCGTAAAAGTTTATTCTTGAAGGGATCGCTTTTGTTATTGGGGCCAGATTCCCTCTTCCCAGCTCCATCGGAACCAGCTTCTCCCCTCGGGGTGTTGTTGTTGACCCTCTGCGTTGTTTGATTTATGGGATCACTGGGAGGATTTAGACCTCATCTATTCACATTATTGGAAGCCCCCGATAACACCTGCTTTAACTCCGTCATAACCTTATCTTGTCGTGTGAGTTGGCCTAGAATAACCGCTTGTTGCTCTTGTAGGACCCTTTCCGCATCAGCAACATACTCCTCTTCAGCATCATCAGGAGTTGCCTCCCCAACATGTTTGTGGGTACCGTCTGTCGTGGATCGGCGTGCCATTGTTCCTCTCATTGTAGGTGTCACTAATTGAATTTTCGAGATAAGGCTGGTCTTCTTGAGCCTCAAGATTGTGTGTGTTGTTAACACAATTTTCTGTCGTTTTCTATGAATTTTTGCTAAGACAAATAACCAAAATACGTTAGTAAAAGAGGCAAGGATCAAGTTAATTACACGACTGTCCCACGGCAGGCGCCAAACTGTTTATCTGTAAAATGGTATAGGTTAATTTATATGTGGTTTTTAGACAAGTGAATTAATTCGAACCTAAAATAATAAAAAAATTGAATAAATATGTAATCCTTAGCCTTGATATGAAGACGAAATAGTAGAAATAATAATTCCAGGAACGAGGCCTTCGGGCGCAATAATAATGAAACTATTATGAAACAATAAAAGAAGAAGAATAGTATTGCAGAGAAAAGCAGAGAGAGATGATTCTTATTGATTTGGGATCAATTACAATGGAATAGAACTCCTTTATTTGTAGGGGAAGAGTGACTTAGCCATCAAGTAACAAACCCTAAGATCTCTCTAAAATATAGGCATTCACCTTAAATAGAATTCTATTTATAATACTCCCCCTTGAATGTCTATTCAACAGATAATGTGCCTCGTTAAAACCTTAACTAAAATAGAACCCAGTGGAAAAAAATTCTAGAGAAGGAAAAAGAGTACACATATCTAACAATACGCCTTTTGGTTGCCTCATTAAAAGCCTTGCAAGGAAAACCCAGTGGGACAAAACCTTGTAAGGGAAAAAGAGTACAACGCATATTAACTCCCCCTGATGAGAGTATCAATTTACATCCTTTAGCCTTCGCATTCCAATCTTGTGTACCATCTTCAAAAGATCGTTGGTAGATATTTGATAAACAAATCAAACATATTAATTTGAATGAATATATTGCATCTTGAAATCATCATTCTTGATAGAGATTAATGTCTTCATAAACTGCCATGAAATGGCCTTTTCAATATCTCCATAGAGGTTTTCTCGCTATCACATTATCATACTTATAGTTATAGCAAGATACATTTGTACACAAATTGCACTGAGGAAGTGGTACTTCAAGATCAAGAATTGTATATGATTTAAGCAGTTTAAATCCTTTTGGGGATTGTCGTATAAGTATAGTCAAATAAGTCATTCAAAGAGACTTTAGATGCATATCAACTTTTCATGTCATGCTAGACATATAAGATAAATAAAAGTGATTGCACACACCATTTCCTTTATACTTTCAAGTGTTTGAACTGCAGGCCCAAATGCTTATCTTTCATAAGAAACCAATTCTATTTGAATTGTGTCTCATCTATTTGGCCAATATTTTTGTGTCTATATTCGATAGACTTAAGATCCTCATTTCTACTTAGCGCTATGATAGATGTCGTCGACAAATATTTTATATCGGTTCCAATATTTTTTCATAAAGACATAACATAGAGATCTCTTCATTCATATATTCAGGTACCTTAATCTCTCATGAGATTTTTATGAAGTGTTATGTCATGTGATCTTCTAGATCACATGTGTCACACCTCCTTTTTTCGTACCCGAGAGGGTACAAGGGAGTTTTTTCCAATTAAAGGACAATCGAAACGGGATTTGTTTATTTATTTCAGAGTCGCCACTTGGGAGATTTAGGGTGTCCCAAGTCACCAATTTTAATCCCGAATCGAGGAAAAGAATGACTCCATATTACAGTCTGCGCACCAGAAATCCGGATAAGGAATTCTGTTAACCCGGGAGAAGGTGTTAGGCATTCCCGAGTTCCGTGGTTCTAGCACGGTCGCTCAACTGTCATATTTGGCTTGATTATCTGATTTAATACAAATATGAACTTATGTGCAAATTTTAACTTTTTACCGCTTTCATAATTATTATTATTATTTTTTACAAGGAATTGCAACGTTGTGAAAATGTATCTCGAACCGCGTTACAATCAATGTACCCGTGGTCGTCGACACACTTTGACTCCGTTGAGATTTGGATTTGGGTCACATCAATGTGCACCCGAGTTTAAGAAAATTAAATTATTAAAGGCGCACCTAAAGCGACTAGCGTATCATCTACTTTGGGTAGGGCCGTGGAATTTTGCTAAACGGTCCATCCCGAAGTCTAAGCAATTTAAAGCAAATATTTACTGAGGGCCCTGCAATTTTGTATTTTTATTTGGCGAGACTCATCTCATTCTTATTTTTAAAGATAAACCTATAGTGACTACATTTCTTCTATTAAGTTTGTCTCTAAAAATAAAAGAAAATTTCTCAATTAATTACATGCTGAAAAAAAAATAACTTATTAGTTATTAGTTTACGGCTAATGTGAATGGAAAATTGCGATCGAGTTTGTACAAAGAAAAATTGCTTTCATTATATATTCTATTATTCAATAATACTGGAACATGAGATTGACACACCATAATATCAAAAACAAATTAACTAGTATTTGATTAATTTAAACTAAAATTATTAGATGAAGAAGTTATACATATGCAAGCCCATTACTCATTAATTAATCGACTACATTTTTATACAAAGAAAGGAAAATTATATTCAAACACAAATCTAAACAGGAGGGATTCAACAGGAACAAAGCTTGATTAATATTTCATTTCGCTTCAAACCGAGAGTGTACAAATGTGTACCTGGAAATGACAGTACAAGAAGAAGAAGATCAGCAAAGTAGTATGTAACACAGCAACATACAGCAGCAGAAAGCCCAACACAGTAGCTTCAACACCTCAGTCCAGAAATCCCAGCAACACGGAGAAAACTAGTAAAAATGGAGAAGACAAATAGTGCGGAAATCTCTCTTTATTTTTTTCTTTCTAGATTTGAACTCTCAATGGTGTTCTTCCGCTCTCAATATTTCAGAAAATTCTTTTCAACTTCAAAACTCTCCAAAATGAATTCTGTCCCTGTATATTCAGTGTATCCAGAATGTATATCGGGTGTATACTTCTCACTCCGCCCCCTCTTTTTTTCTTCTCTCTATCTAGTTTTTCCTCTCTTTTTTTCCACCCTTCTTCCTAAATTTTCTCTTCTATTTATAGCAAAATTTTCGAAATTTTCAGATTTGTTTTTTATTATTTTATTATTTTTTTAATTAAAAGAAATCCCACTTACAAATTGCTTTTATTTTTTTAGAAAAAGAAATCCCACCTTTATTTACTTTTATTTTTAAAATTCCAACTTTAATTACTTTATCTTATTTAAAATCCCACTTTTTATTTTTTTAAAAGAGAATCTCACTTTATTTAACTTTTCTTTAAAAAACAAACCACTATCTTTTCTTTTTCTTTCAAAAATGCTACTTTCAATTACTTTAAATTTTTAAATTTTCAGATACCTTTATATTTATTTTTTAATTCCAACCTTCTTTTACTTTTAATTTTTTTTAAGAATTTCCACAAAACTTTTTATTTTTTTAAATTTTCTACATTCTTTTACTTTTTTTTTTAAAAAAAAAAAGAGAATTTCACCTATTTTTACTTTTATATTTTTTTTTATTCAATACTTCCCTTTTTCTTATTTTTTTTTAAATCATTCCCGAAATTATTATATATTTGTTTTAAAAAAAATAAAAATAAAAATAAAATAAAATATTTTCGGATTTTTTATATATAAAAAAAACAAAAAATAAAACTATTAATAGTGATAATTCACCTTTTATTTTTTATTTTTTTGGTTTTGTTTTGTGTTGGACAAAAATGAAGAAGGGGTGTTGGGTTAATGGAGCGGACCGGGTCGACCCGGTTTGAAGTGGACCGGGTCATGGGGAAAGTTGGGCAATTATTTGGGCCTGTGGTTTGAAATTGAAGAAGTGGCCCAATCCGATTTTTCTTTGTATTTTTGTTCTCTTTTCTTCTTTTATTTTTCTAAAACTAAATTATAAAAGTACTTAAATTATTATTAAGAACTAAATTAAGTTATAAAAGCGCAAATTAACTTCCAATAATAATTAACGCACAATTAAGTAATAATTAAGCATAAAATTGTTCATTTGGACATTAAATGCTAAAAATGCAAAAGATGCCTATTTTTGTAATTTTTAATTTTTGTAAACAAATTTAATTACTAACAATTGTAGAATTAAATCCTACATGCAAAATGCGACATATTTTGTATTTTTTTATTAATTTAACAAATAAACATGCATAGACAAACATACAAATAGTTACACAAAATATCACAAAATATCACAAAAATTGCACACCAAGAAAAATTATTTTATTTTTGAATTTTTTGGGAGTAATTCTCATATAGGGCAAAAATCACGTGCTTACAGCTGCCCCTCTTTGCCCGAAGACACGAAGGGTTTTCGTGCAAAGATAAAGCGAGCGATTTTTGCCCATCCGAGTACTCCGTGTGAAGCATTTTTTTTGAAAAAGATTTGACCGAACCTTTGCTTCAAAGGTTTCCTACATATCCTGGGCTAAACAGGAATCAGGTCAATGTAGTTCGGGAAGTTTTGGTAGCTGGGACTACCGTGAGACTGCAATGTTACTGCTGTTGCATGCTGTTATCACTGCTTACCGATCTCCTTGTTACACCGTGTTTAAAAGAAAACAAGAAGCTAGGCTAGACTAAAATTTGTTCTTGTTGCCTTGCTTTCTTGTCGGCTTGTGTTTCCTCCGGTGCTTTTCTTCAGATGCTTTTCTTCCTTTTGACACATGCACTTGAGTTTGTGCTGGGACCTCTTGTTGCATCCTTTTGCTTCCCGGTGCTGGGGATTTTTATTGTTTCCTGCTGGGGATTCCTGTTGTAACCCTCTGTTTTATTGTCCTCTGACTTGATCTTGAAATGTGTGCCTCTGTTGTATGGGCGGGCTCCCAACTTCAATACTTGAAAATTAATGCTGAAATGTATGCCTCTGTTATCTGGGCGGGCTCCCAACTTCAACGCTTGAAATGTAAAGACTGAATGTATTCCTCTCGTTATACAGGTGGGCGCCTGGCATGAAATGTGAAGACTGAAAAGTATTCCTCTCGTTATACAGGTGGGCGCCTGGCTTCATCATCTTGAATTTAACAACCTCTATTTTCCAGGCGGGATCCTACCACCAAAACAAACAAAACAAACGAAAATTTCCTAACCTCAGTTTGCACTGGGAAGATTTGTGAGTCGTTAGCAAAATTGTAACCTATTTATACTACTGATGCAATGATGAGAGTAAACTAAAGACTAGACTAGGATGTGCATCTCCTACGAGTAAAACCAAAAACTCTTGCTAGCAAATGTGTCTGCTAAAATAAAAACCTCGATGACTCAAACTAGAAAGTGCTTCTTCTATGGTTGAATCGGAATGAACTAAACTAGGAAGTGCGTCTCCTTGGGGTGAAAACTTCAGTGACTAGAACTAGGAAGTGCGTCTCCTATGAATAAAATCACGATTTTAGGAAGTGCGTCTCCTAAAAAAACTTGAAAGACCTTGATTATGAAGTGCGTCTCCTACAGGTAAAAGTTCAATAAACTAGACTAGGAAGTGTGTCTCCTATGGTCGAACTTAAAATGAATCAAACTAGGAGGTATATCTCCTAAGGGTGAAATCTCAATTCTGGAAGTGCGTCTCCTGAAATAAAATATAATCTGAAAAAGCCAAACTAGGAAGTGCGTCTCCTATAAATGGACTATCAATATTAGGAAGTATGCCTCTTATGGGTAAAATCTCAATGACTCAAACTAGGAAATGCGTCTCCTACGAATGAAATCTTAAATGAACCAGACTAGGAAGTGCGTCTCCTAAAGCAAAAGTATAACCTGAGCGAACCAGACTAGGAAGTGCGTCTCCTAATAATGAAAACTTAATTCAGGAAGTGTGTTTCCTATGCATGAAATTAAACTTAGTAAGTGCGTCTCCTAGGGGTAAAATAGTCTTAGGAAGTGCGTCTCCTATGGGTGAAACCTTAATGATTTTGAACTAGGAAGTGCGTCTCCTATGAATGAAAATAATTTAGGAAGTGCATCTCCTATGCGTGAAATCTTAAACTTAGGAAGTGCGTCTCCTATGGGGTAAAAGTAAACTTAGGAAGTGCGTCTCCTATAGGGTAAAAGTAAACTTAGGAAGTGCGTCTCCTATGGGCAAAACTAAACTTAAGGAAGTGCGTCTCCTATTGGGTACAATAACGTTTAAGGAAGTGCGTCTCCTATTGGGTACAATAACTTTTTAGGAAGTGCGTCTCCTATTGGGAAAAACTAAACTTAGGAAGTGCGTCTCTTATTGGTAAAACTATTCTTAGGAAGTGTGTCTCCTATTGGTAAAACTTACTTAGGACGTGCGTCTCCTCTTGGTGAATTGGTGAAACTAACTTAGGATGTGCGTCTCCTGTTGGTGAAACTAACTTAGGATGTGCGTCTCCTGTTGGTGAAACTAACTTAGGATGTGCGTCTCCTGTTGGTGAAACTTAACTTAGGATGTGCGTCTCCTGTTGGTGAAACTTACTTAGGATGTGTGTTTCCTGTTGGTGAAACTAACTTAGGATGTGCGTCTCCTGTTGGTGAAACTAACTTAGGATGTGCGTCTCCTGTTGGTGAAACTAACTTAGGATGTGCGTCTCCTCTTGGTGAAACTTACTTAGGAAGTGCGTCTCCTGTTGGTGAAACTAACTTAGGATGTATGTCTCCTGTTGGTGAAACTTAACTTAGGATGTGCGTCTCCTGTTGGTGAAACTTACTTAGGATGTGCGTCTCCTCTTGGTGAAACTTACTTAGGATGTGCGTCTCCTGTTGGTGAAACTTAACTTAGGATGTGCGTCTCCTGTTGGTGAAACTTAACTTAGGATGTGCGTCTCCTATTGTTGAAACTTACTTAGGATGTGCGTCTCCTGTTGGTGAAACTAACTTAGGATGTGCGTCTCCTCTTGGTGAAACTTACTTAGGATGTGCGTCTCCTGTTGGTGAAGCTAACTTAGGAAGTGCGTCTCCTGTTGGTGAAACTAACTTAGGATATGCGTCTCCTGTTGGTGAAACTAACTTAGGAAGTGCGTCTCCTGTTGGTGAAACTAACTTAGGATGTGCGCCTCCTGTTGGTGAAACTTAACTTAGGAAGTGCGTCTCCTATTGGTGAAACTTAACTTAGGAAGTGCGTCTCCTATTGGTGAAACTTAACTTAGGAAGTGCGTCTCCTATTGGTGAAACTTAACTTAGGAAGTGCGTCTCCTATTGGTTGAAACTAAACTTAGGAGGAAATGTCTCTCCTATGGGTGAAACTAAACTTGAGGAAGTGCGTCTCCTATTGGTAAAAATAAACTTTAGGAGGAAATACATCTCCTATGGGTAAAGACAAACTTAGGAGGAAATGCCTCTCCTATGGGTGAAACTAAACAAACTTAGGAGGAAATGCATCTCCTATGGGTAAAAATAAACTTTAGGAGGAAATACATCTCCTATGGGTAAAAAACAAACTTAGGAGGAAATGCCTCTCCTATGGGTAAAAATAACTTAGGAGGAAATACATCTCCTATGGGTAAAAAACAAACTTAGGAGGAAATGCATCTCCTATGGGTGAAACTAAAACAAACTTAGGAGGAAATGCATCTCCTATGGGTGAAACTAAAACAAACTTAGGAGGAAATGCATCTCCTATGGGTAAAGACGTGGAATGTATTCCCTTGTTATACAGGTGGGCGCCTAATGGTAAAGACACAAAATGTATTCCCTTGTTATACAGGTGGGCGCCTAAAATATGAAATGCACAGACAAAAAGTATTCCTCTCGTTATTCAGGTGGGCGTCTGTCTAAACTAAGACATAAAAGTATTCCTCTCGTTATTCAGGTGGGCGCCTGTCTTCATCAATAACTTTGAAAATAACATCCTATTTGAGGGCGGATGAACCCAAACTATCCTATTTGAGGGCGGATGAACCCGACATATCCTGTTCGAGGGCGGATGAACCCGACATATCCTGTTCGAGGGCGGATGAACCCGACATATCCTGTTCGAGGGCGGATGAACCCGACATATCCTGTTCGAGGGCGGATGAACCCGACATATCCTGTTCGAGGGCGGATGAACCCGACATATCCTGTTCGAGGGCGGATGAACCCGACATATCCTGTTCGAGGGCGGATGAACCCGACATATCCTGTTCGAGGGCGGATGAACCCGACATATCCTATTCGAGGGCGGATGAACCCAAAATATCCTATTCGAGGGCGGATGAACCCAAAGAAAAAAACTTGAAAAATGTCTTACCTCGAAAACTTGTTGGGGATAACACTGCTGAGGAATTATTTACTTACCTGTTGGGGGATAAAATGTTATCAGCTGGGGATAGCGCTGTTGAGGATAACACTGCTGGGGGATTCTGATTCCTTCAGAACTAGTGCTTCACTCTTCGGAAGGTTGTTGGGAATGATGCTGGCCTCTTGCTTTTTCTAAGCTCAAGTTTCATCCATTTGCTGGGGAACGACTTCCTCCATTGAAACTTATTATGTTGGGGGCAACATTGGTTTAAGACCACTTCCCTTGAGACTGGCGTTATCTTTATTCTTCCCCGAATGGGTACCTGACTTCCAGAAAATCTTCTAAATGGAAGGAAAATTTTCTGCCCCAGTTTGATAATATCCCTTGTGGCATGCATTTCTGGCCTCAATGCCATTTCCTTTACCTGCTTCAAATCAAACAGAATTTGTTAGTTTAAAATATGGTGGTTGGTTGTGATACTCCTGCTGGGATGGTTTTCCCTTTTTCCTTCCTTGCTCTGCGTTGCACAACTTGTTGGGGATGATATTATTTGCTGGGGATAATCCCTTTCTGCTGGGGATATCCCTCTTCTTTTGTGGCATAGCTCGGAAACTGGCATTTCCCCGACCTTTTAGTCTAGTATGAATTTCCCCAAATCATGCTCACTGCTCTCCTTGCTTTGTTCAACGGGCCTTGGCCTTGAGGTTTATAACCTTTGATTTCGGCAAGGGTATCCCTCTTGACACTTGTCAATCCTTTTGTCAATTCCCTTTTGCTGGGGATATCTTTTTTTGACACTGGCCTCGCGTTTGTTCCTCGCTGACTATACCACTTGGATGTACTAGTCAGATCTCATCTGGCATAATTGGAAAGCTGATGGCATATTTCGAAGTCAATTCTCACTTGTTCTGACCAAACAGACTATACTAGGGAATTTTTCTGTGAAAGGAGAAAGATAAAAGAAACAAAATAAAAGACAAAGGAAATGATGACTCTTTAACAAAAGAAACTATAAATAAAAATCTATTAAACGCAGATACCGACTCTATTGGTAATGACATGCACATGTGGCCTATCTTCTGCCGTCAATCGTCTTTCAAGACCTTCCCTTGACGATTCCCTATCTGATTCCCAATCTTATTCGACTTGTAGTGCCCGAAGGGTTTTCACTATCAAGCCTCTCTCATTTTGGTTTTCTCTCAGCTTTCATCGCCTTATGGTGCCTGTGAAGGTTTTCACCGATAAGACTCTCTCATTTGTATCACTTCCCAGCTGGGGATTTGGAGTGTTGCCGGTATGACTCTCTCTGCTGGAGATTAGAGTCCTTTCTGCTGTGGAACAGAATGTTATGTTTGCCGGTAAGACTCTTCATTTGTCTGACTTGGCATCTTTTGAAGACTGATCAGAAGGTCTTTCTTGGGACCGTAATGTGGGTTTTGGATAGGGTTAGAAAGAAAGGGTATTGAAGGCTCAAAAATGCATCGATTTCGGGTTATTAATTACAACCTTCGGAACTAGATTTATTTACAACAAACGCAACATCTGCCCCAGTTTCTTGCTTGGGGATTTTTTAATTGATTGATCTTTTTTTCATTTTTCAAAATTATGACCGAGCCGTGAAGCGCCTACGTATCCTCTTTGAGGAATCAGGTCAAACGTAGTTCCTAATTCCTCTTTTTCATTCTGACTTTCTTTTGTTTTTTTTTTGTGTGTTTTTATTTTTTATTTTTTATCATTTCTTTTCTTTTCTCTTTTTTTTTCATTTTTCTTTTGTCGTTTTGCTATTCTTTTTTTTCTTTATCTTCCATGTTCGTATCTTCTAGTCGTTGCTACTGATTCCGAACGAGGGGTATGAAAGAAAAGTAAACAAGGCTCAAAAGGGGTAACGAAGGATAAAGTGTTTAGGTAGTAGAACAAAATGCCTTCGTCATTCCAGTCTTCAAACATGCCAAGTGCAAACAACGCAATTTAAATTTGTAGTCTCTTCTGATAGTGCCGGACTTGACAATTATATTCAACATCTGTTTGTTCATTCGTCACTTCTAACGCACCGTTGGGCGACACTCTAACTCTCATTATCTTGAACAACCCTCATGCCAATTTGGCGAATCTTTCTTTTAACGATTTTCTGTATGTTTTACTTGCCCCAGTTCCACATGACTCGAGCTCCGAATAATTTCAAACCGTCCTTATTTTCTTTAAATGTTTTGATCACCTTCTCGGGGTTTTATGATTAACTTTTAAGATTATGCCCAAACTGTGTGTGCAAGTCATGTCACTAGAATCGGCGTTGAATAAAAATGATAAAAGGACTAAACAAAAGAAAACTGGAAATAATAGAAGACCGGATTTGCTTTAGACTACCGGTGGAATGGTTTGAACAACAAGACAAGCGAAACAAACCAAAATAAAATCCTAAAACAACCTGGACAAACTTAAACAAACCGCTGTGACAAAACGGAAAGATAAGCGGAAAGATATTGACACAAAACAAAATCCGAATTACAATCCTAATAATCCGAACAAACAGAAATGACAACAAAATAAGCCACCACAAGCTTCTCTCTTGCTAACCAAGGAACGGAGCGTCCTCCCACTTTATCAAAACTGACATCTTAGCCACCAGCTTCAATATCATCAACCTCCGTCAACAAGTTCCCAATAGGATTCGAGTGCTTCTGTTATCAGGCCTGATCCCCGGGTTACCACAAACCAACCACCTTAACTTTATTTGCGAAACAAATAGGTTAGAATGGACTCAGTCGGTCCTCATTATTAACAACATCTTTTTCTTTTTCTTTTTTTTTCGATGTTTTTCTTTTTTTTCTTTTTTCCATTTTTTCTTTTCTCTTTTTCTCTTTTTTTTCTTTCTTTTTTTTCGATTTTTTTTTCTTTCTTTTTCGATTTTTTCATTTTTTTGATTTTTTGATTTTTTTTTTGTTGTGGTCGAATCTTATTGAGATTGCCTACGTATCATGACCCCGCATGAATCAGATCTTGCGTAGTTCGGACAAAATGAAAGGTAAAAGCAATGAAGCATTTTTTCTTTATCAATTTTCATAATAAAACAAATTGGGTTTCGAAGGTTTAAAGATGACCTACAAACTTAAAAATCAAACAACCCGAATACTCTAATCAAAAGATTTACAAACTCCAAAACAAATGGCCGGCTTCCTTCCTCCATTTGCTAATTTTAACCAAATGGTTGTTTTTGCAAACGTGACCCCTTCCAAATTTCACATGAATTTTGAGGCCGGGAGGATTATTTTATGACACTTTACAAACTTGTCCATTCTTTTACAAAAATAACCTTTCGACAACTGAAAGATACTCTAAGGCTATTTTGGCAAGAACGGTTTAAGACACTGCCGAAGCTGGCTCGGCTTATTTTTGACTAAAAATTCAAACGGTATTCACCTGACCGCTGACTTCTTTTTTTTTTCAAATTACAGTGAAAACGCGGTGTTGCAAACACGGCCCTTCAGCGCCTCGGGGACGAAGATTTTTAAGGCTGTGTGGGTCAACTTGACCAAATTTCTAAACATGACCCAAAGGGTGGCTGTTTATGCAAAGTCAGCCTTCCGGCATCCCTTTCGGGAACATTCGGCTATTTATGATAAAACAGCCTCACTCGACTTATTCATGACTCTTTTTATCATTTTTCAAAAATAGAAAACTCAATATTGCAAACACGGCCTTTCAATGCCTCGGGGACAAAGATTTTTAAGGCTGTGTGGGTCAACTGGACCAAATCTTAAAAAATGACCCAAAGGCGGTTGTTTATGCAAAGTCAGCCTTCCGGCGTCCCTTTCGGGAACATTCGGCTATTTATGACAAAACAGCATCATCCGACCTCTTTATGACAAAATTAAAATTTGACATATTTTTTATTATTATTATTATTTATTTGTTTTTGGCTTTTTAGCAAAAAGTGGGGTTGGACCTCACCCGACTTATTTATGACATATATTTTTTTTATTATTATTTACCTATTTGTTTTTGGCTTTTTTAGCAAAAAGGAGGGTTGGACCCGATGAGGGTTGCCTACGTATCTCACATCCGGTGAGAATCAAACACGCGTAGTTCGGGCGGTCATGAATAAAGTAAATAAACTAATTTTAAATTATTATTTTTTTGAATTTGTGAAAGAACTGCTTTAACAGAATAAAGTAAGTATTATTTTTTTTGGATTTTTGATTGATTTTCTTTTTTTTTGAAAGAAAGACTTCCAAGAATTCCTTTTCTTTTGATTTGAATTTTGAGAATTTCAAAAGTTAAAGGCAGATATTTTTTTTTTGTCTGAATTTTCATTTGTTTTTTTTTCTTATTCTAAAGAAAAAAGAAAATATTTTTTGGAATTTTACCTTTAATAAAAGAAATGCTTCTAAGAAAATATTTTTTGAATTTTGAATTTTCCTTTCAATTTTGAAAGAAGAATCAAAATATTTTCGGATTTTTTTTTTTAAAAGAAAACATTTTTTATTTTTTTTATTTTTATCAACAATGGAAAATAAGGATATTTATATATATTTTTGCAAGTAAAAAAAAATACTTTTTGGATTATATATATATGTATAAATAATAAAACCACGTTAAACGCACGACTTTTTTTTTATTTTTTTTTTTATTTTTGGCATTTTCATAGACAAACAAAATAAAAATAAAAATAAAATATTTTTAAAAACAAGACTCTTTTTCATTTTCATTTTCATTTTCATGGCAAAACAAACTATTTTCTTTTCTATTTTTTTTTTGAAAAAACAAAACAGAACAACGACATATTTTCTTTTCTTAGCTTTTAATAAAACAAACTAATAAGACACTTTTTTTTCTCCTCATTTTCTTAAAATTTCGGCAGAGTTTTGACAGTATTTGGGCAATTGTTTTCTTTTCAAAAATAAACAATCAATTCCCTAACCGCTATTTCTTTTTTTTTCAATTTCAAAATATTATTCCTGATATTCACAAGTCAGTCAACACACAAGTCTGAATCAAACAAATGCGCAAGTAGGAGCAAGTAAGATGCATCAGGATGGTCATTTTCATTTTTGGTACACTTGTCCTAGACAGACCCAACCCCTGTGTTGAGCCTCCAAAGTCAAATGCACGTGATGCAAACAAACGTTCCTACTAGGGATCTGGCATGAAGCTGAGTTATTCTAGGTTCATAACCTGGGTATTTGTTCTAGACTGTGTACCCGAGCGGACAACTCGAGTCGAGGAGGGGGCTACGTATCGGGGACCCGCGGGGTCGTCCGGCTTTGTAACTTGTCCGGCCTCTTTCTTATTTCAGGTATTGACACTAACAGAATAGGGAGTCTCGACCAGCGAGCTTCTCCCTGGAGGTAAGAAGAGAAGGGTTTCGGCGCAGTTTATATATACAGTTCAAATAATATCAAAGCGGTAAAAGCATCATTTAGCACATTAGGCTCAAACATGTGAAAATCAGATAAAACCAAATATAACAATTTATCTAAGCTCGAATTTCTAACCCTGAACCAGTGGTTCTGGGTCTAGTCCCCAGCAGAGTCGCCAGAGCTGTCACACCTCCTTTTTCCGTACCCGAGAGGGTACAAGGGAGTTTTTTCCAATTAAAGGACAATCGAAACGGGATTTGTTTATTTATTTCAGAGTCGGCACTTGGGAGATTTAGGGTGTCCCAAGTCACCAATTTATCCCGAATCGAGGAAAAGAATGACTCCATATTACAGTCTGCGCACCAGAAATCCGGATAAGGAATTCTGTTAACCCGGGAGAAGGTGTTAGGCATTCCCGGGTTCCGTGGTTCTAGCACGGTCGCTCAACTGTCATATTTGGCTTGATTATCTGATTTAATACAAATATGAACTTATGTGCAAATTTTAACTTTTTACCGCTTTCATAATTATTATTATTATTTTTTACAAGGAATTGCAACGTTGTGAAAATGTATCTCGAACCGCGTTACAATCAATGTACCCGTGGTCGTCGACACACTTTGACTCCGTTGAGATTTGGATTTGGGTCACATCAATGTGCACCCGAGTTTAAGAAAATTAAATTATTAAAGGCGCGCCTAAAGCGACTAGCGTATCATCTACTTTGGGTAGGGCCGTGGAATTTTGCTAAACGGTCCATCCCGAAATCTAAGCAATATAAAGCAAATATTTACTGAGGGCCCCACAATTTTGTATTTTTATTTGGCGAGGCTCATCTCATTCTTAGTTTTAAAGATAAACCTATAGTGACTACATTTCTTCTATTAAGTTTGTCTCTAAAAATAAAAGAAAATTTCTCAATTAATTACATACTGAAAAAAAATAACTTATTAGTTATTAGTTTACGGCTAATGTGAATGGAAAATTGCGATCGAGTTTGTACAAAGAAAAATTGCTTTCATTCTATATTCTATTATTCAATAATACTGGAACATGAGATTGACACACCATAATATCAAAAACAAATTAACTAGTATTTGATTAATTTAAACTAAAATTATTAGATGAAGAAGTTATACATATGCAAGCCCATTACTCATTAATTAATCGACTACATTTTTATACAAAGAAAGGAAAATTATATTCAAACACAAATCTAAACAGGAGGGATTCAACAGGAACAAAGCCTGATTAATATTTCATTTCGCTTCAAGCCGAGAGTGTACAAATGTGTACCTGGAAATGACAGTACAAGAAGAAGAAGATCAGCAAAGTAGTATGTAACACAGCAACATACAGCAGCAGAAAGCCCAACACAGTAGCTTCAACACCTCAGTCCAGAAATCCCAGCAACACGGAGAAAACTAGTAAAAATGGAGAAGACAAATAGTGCGGAAATCTCTCTTTATTTTTTTCTTTCTAGATTTGAACTCTCTATGGTGTTCTTCCGCTCTCAATATTTCAGAAAATTTGTTTCTATCTTTTTTACTCTCTCAAAAATGAATTCTGTCCTTATATATTCTGTGTATCCAGAATGTATATCGGGTGTATACTTCTCACTCCGCCCCCTCTTTTTTTCTTCTCTCTATCTAGTTTTTCCTCTCTTTTTTTCCACCCTTCTTCCTAAATTTTCTCTTCTATTTATAGCAAAATTTTCGAAATTTTCAGATTTGTTTTTTATTATTTTATTATTTTTTTAATTAAAAGAAATCCCACTTACAAATTGCTTTTATTTTTTTAGAAAAAGAAATCCCACCTTTTATTTACTTTTATTTTTAAAATTCCAACTTTAATTACTTTATCTTATTTAAAATCCCACTTTTTATTTTTTTAAAAGAGAATCTCACTTTATTTAACTTTTCTTTAAAAAACAAACCACTATCTTTTCTTTTTCTTTCAAAAATGCTACTTTCAATTACTTTAAATTTTTTAAATTTTCAGATACCTTTATATTTATTTTTTAATTCCAATCTTCTTTTACTTTTAAATTTTTTAAAAATTTCCACAAAACTTTTTATTTTTTTAAATTTTCTACATTCTTTTACTTTTTTTTAAAAAAAAGAGAGAATTTCACCTATTTTTACTTTATTTTTTTTATTCAATACTTCCCTTTTTCTTATTTTTTTTTAAATCATTCCCGAAAATATTATATATATATTTTTCAAAAAAATAAAATAAAAATAAAAATAAAATATTTTCGGATTTTTTATATATAAAAAAAACAAAAAATAAAACTATTAATAGTGATAATTCACCTTTTATTTTTTATTTTTTTGGTTTTGTTTTGTGTTGGACAAAAATGAAGAAGGGGTGTTGGGTTAATGGAGCGGACCGGGTCGACCCGGTTTGAAGTGGACCGGGTCATGGGGAAAGTTGGGCAATTATTTGGGCCTGTGGTTTGAAATTGAAGAAGTGGCCCAATCCGATTTTTCTTTGTATTTTTGTTCTCTTTTCTTCTTTTATTTTTCTAAAACTAAATTATAAAAGTACTTAAATTATTATTAAGAACTAAATTAAGTTATAAAAGCGCAAATTAACTTCCAATAACAATTAACGCACAATTAAGTAATAATTAAGCATAAAATTGTTCATTTGGACATTAAATGCTAAAAATGCAAAAGATGCCTATTTTTGTAATTTTTAATTTTTGTAAACAAATTTAATTACTAACAATTGTAGAATTAAATCCTACATGCAAAATGCGACATATTTTGTATTTTTTTATTAATTTAATCAAATAAACATGCATAGACAAACATACAAATAGTTACACAAAATATCACAAAAATTGCACACCAAGAAAAATTATTTTATTTTTGAATTTTTTGGGAGTAATTCTTATATAGGGCAAAAATCACGTGCTTACAACATGCCTCCTTTATTATGATCATTTGCTCATCTTCTTTATTAAGAAGTTTATTTGAAACTGATTTGTCTATATGGTTTAAGCGTACCATAGTCTTTGTCCTTCTAGGACTTAATAGGAGCATTTGTAATGAGAATATAGTTACTTTCTTTGGGTCAGCAAATGCATCTAGCATACTTTGCAATATATTGCAGATAGATTATCTTTTTATGAACTTCAAGTTCATATTATCGTATTCGAGGATCTAGATATACAAATGATAATTCATTCCACTTAACTTTTTCTCAGCTGTTTATCATGTCTCCCCCTCATGTTAGAAAAACTAACTTGCTTCCTCAACTTTGAAAGCCCATCTTTGTGTCTCATGGTGTTAATCAAAATATACATCGCACATCAATAATAATAAGATGGAATTATTTGGTTCCTGACCCTAAACCACGTGTGAGGGGAGAAAATAATATACTTTCGTATATAACGTATATCAAACTGCTATATATATATATATATATATATATATATATATATATATATATATATATATATATATATATATATATATATATATATATATATATATATATAGCTTTGTTCTTATAAGCAATTGTTTAGCTATTAAGTGGAGGCACTCAATAAATTATTTTTCTAAACCAACTTTGATGTAAACCAACTTATCAAGATGAACTATCTTGAATAAAAAATCTGAAAATTATGCTCTAAATCAAATTATTGAGCAAGTTACCTCGCAAAAAATACCATGTTGCGGGTTAATATAACTCCTTTATTTATAGGGGAAGAGTGACTTAGCCATCAAGTAACAAACACTAAGATATCTCTAAAATATAGACATTCACCTTAAATAGAATTCTATTTATATCAGAAACCAAGAAATAAGAAGATAAATCGTATAGAGCTTTGAATAGATTATAGCATAAGTTTTTGAGAAAATTTCCCCATTTACAATGATAACAGAGCTCACTGCTTATAGCTACATCTAGGGAACAAGTCCTAGGATCATATCCTTCTTTAATGTCAATTATGAGGACCATTGATGATGGTGTAACCGTGAGCATAAATGACAAATTCTCTGTGACAGACGGCGCGCTAAATTTTGTGGAATATTCTCCATTAAATGCCACCAGGCGAAGGGTATTTATTGCATCTTTCTGAGCGTAATATTTTTCGGTGACAAATGGGATAATTGCCTTCGGTTCTAACTATCCCTCGCCTTAGGTTCCACGAGTCATTCTCTTAAGTAGCCACCTAGCATAGCATATTTTACCCTATATAATTAATTATCCGCCGAATATTTTTTCTTATGCGATCAACCAAACATTATATTATCTTACGTGAAATTTTATATTGTGATTAATTGATCTAATAGTACAATCAAATGACCCCACTAGGAAACTTCCGTTCACCGATAAGCGAATTATAAACAAATAAAGAGTTTTTGGCCAATATTATTCCTTATCTTTGAGGGTAGGTCCATTTTGGTCCCTCAAATATAATCCTGAGCATATTTAGTCCCTTAAGTATGCTAAAGTGGAGCACCTTACGTCTCATTGACTCAATGTTCAAAAGCTAACGGCGTTACCCAACTCTAATTCATGAAGCAAATCTTCTGTTCTGAAGCAAAACGTTTCATCTCCTTTTATTGGATAATGCAAATTATCACTTTAATTTCTCATTCTTAGATAATGTCTTCTAAAATTTTCACCTTGAAAATATCCCCATCTGTGCCAGTTTTCAATGAGAAAATAACATTGTATAACCGCTGTAAAAATAATTGCCGAAAAAATAAAATTTGTATTTTTTTTTGTGTGTGTATATATATACATACATACAAATTGTATAAATTTTATATACTTTTCGGCTACTAGATGTAAATAATTTATGGCACGGGCTAAAAGTGATAATACAACATGGTTATTCATTGCTTCAATAATATGCCTAGAAGTGATCCTGACAGCTCTGTTTTTTCGAATTTTAACTTTTCTTTCTGAAAAAATCAATCAAATTTTTTTAAAATGTATATATATATACAAAAAAATACAAATTTTATATATTTTTTCGGCTGTTATTTTTACAGCGGCTATACAATGTCATTTTCTCATTGACAACTAGCACACAAGGGGATGTTTTCAAGGTCAACATTTTAGAAAACAATATCTAAAAATGAAGAATTAAAGTGATAATTTGCGTTATCCAATAAAAGGAGAGGACACGTTTTGCTTCATAGCAGAAGATTTGCTTCATGAATCAGAGTTGGATAACACCGTTAGTTTTTGAACACAGTGTGTCAGTAAGACTAAAGGTGCTCCACTTTAGCATACTTGGGGATCGTTTGGTATGAGGTATAAGAAGGTATAGGGGTGGTATAAAAATTTAATACCACCTTAATATTCTATTTGGTTAGCAAACCAGGTATAAGTTATCCCGGTGTTAATTTTAACATCGGGATAACTTATACCTTACAGAGGGTGGGGTAATTAGCACCGGTATAACTTATACCTTCTTCTTAGAAATTATACGATTGTCATTCTTAATACAACATACCAAACAGTGAATAAACAACAATCCCAACATAACTAATCCCAGCATAACTTATCCCAACATAACTTAAACCGGCATATATACCGGGATAAGCCCTATTCCAACCAAACGACCCCTTAAGGGACTAAATATGCTCAGGGTTATATTTGAGGGACTAAAATATACCTACTCTCAAAGATAAGGGACAATATTGATAAAAACTCAACAAATAAAAATCAATGTGATTCTTAAATATATTTTTTATATAACTTTTTCCTCACATGAGCTGTAAAAGCCTGAAATATCAATATCATGCACTACACCTTGAATTGTGACATCTTGATCACAGAAATGTCCCATTAGGAAGAGCTACCATCTAATCTAAATGGTAAACTTTGGCGAGGTAGCTTGTAAAATGTCCGGCATTGTTAATCTCTCAGCTGATTGATGTAATTTTCTTTTTCTTTTGATTCTATCCTTGGAAATATATTGAAACATCCAGAGCAGGGCGTGCAAATTAATCAGAAGCAGCTTTCTTCAAACTTGCAACGTACGTCAAATATATAGTCCACGCATAGGAAAATGAACTATTAATCAAGGGCTGCCAAAGAACATTACCAAAATATTAGACTGATATACAAGGAGTTGAAGTGAGCATTTTTCTAATGAAGCAAGACTATCTATGAAATGTGAATACCTGCAAATGGACAGGGATTACTTTATATGTCAAGAAATCACACATTGGCCAGTACATAAGTCCCTTAATCATTGTCGGGAGCAGGTCGCGCTTCAACCTTGCAGCGATTTCTTCTCCATTCTCACCTGAACATTACCAACAAAAAAAAAAGATTCAAAGAATTGTCAAAAAGAAACGACAACCATCTTTTGTGGTACTGAGTTCTATCGCTGCATTACATATGCAGTGGTTCACAGTATCATACACTAATCAAGAAAATAACATAATTGGATAACTATTAGAAGAGTAAGAATTATACAGAAACCAAACGAAACAAATGTGTACCTTGTAGTGCGGCATTGAAAGAGAAGAAAGCAGAATTAATGAGAGGCCCATAAGCAAACTGTCCGATCAACAATTTCTTCAAGGTAGAAACTACATCTCTCTTTGGTAATACCCTCCCCATATAGTTAAACCACAGATGTTGTGCTGTTCCTAAGATGATCAATCCAAAACCAGCCATACGTAGAGTCCTTACTATATCTAGAGAATCCGAAGGCGACATTGTAATCACCTGACCAATATAAATCCCATCATTATACCACCAAAAAAGATTCAAACTTTACTCAAATTTTCAAATTTCCGATCAGATCAAAGCAGTAAAATCATAAATAACAACTACGACTATGACACAATTCTGAACTTGTTAGGATCGGTTACAGAGATGGATGTACTGTATAGTTTCAAATATTAACTGAACCTAGTATTTTTGACAGTACGCATAATATTTACTATGTGAAAATTACAAAACCTTCAACAAATATTAACTTCTAAACCCATGATTGTAAAAGTGCAAAGGCACGCTTCAATGGTGACCGGTGAGAACATAAATATTCAACCTATCAAATTTAAATATCGAATACATCTCTGACCGGGTATGATCATCTATTCATCTAGCTATATTAATTCCGCTCTATTTGAACCTGTTACATGCCAAACACAAATTTAAAAAAAAAAAATCACAGAATTGAGGAAAACGAGAGTACCTGAGAAGTAACATCGGCAGCAGCATATATAATAGCAGAAGAAATAGATTTGGTGATGATTGGACGAGACTCAAGAGCTCCCAAATACCAAGCCAAGAATCCCATCTTGGTATTTGCACATTCAGAAGATTTGCGAAGAAAAGTTGGAAATGAAAGAAAATGAGGTTTAGGGACTTTAGTTGCAGCAGTGTTCATTGATCGAGCAGAGTAAGCTCTGCATTGTTGATAGTGAGAAGCAAATTGAGACCCAGAAATGGGATTGGAAGAGAATCGAAACTTTGACTGATGAACTATGCTGCGTTTGGCTAGCTTGGCGATACCCATTTTTTTTCTTAATTCAGAAGGTTCTGTTTTGTGGTTTTTCCTAGTCTTATGGAAAAGGTTATATAGACTTTTGGGGAACCAAAAATGGCGGGGATCTGCTTTTTAAGGATGCTGGAAAAGAGGAGATTGCTGACTTGCATTGTTATGTTTGGCCCTATAAGATTGGATTAATTACACATCCCAATTTTTTAGTTGACTTGAATTTTTGTTTGCTCAATTCTCCTTTAATTTGATTTTCAATCTTATCCCAAAGATTTCATCTAATTATAGGAGTAATATTGAAAAGAAACATGCTTTGGCACTCACGTATTGATTATTCTGAAAAGACCTAAAAATGCCAATCAATTAACATAAATGGCCTATCTATGCCATCCGTTAAAAGGTCGCCCTATTCATGCCACTAACGTTATACTTTTGGCCTATTTATGCCACTAACGTTATACTTTTGGTCTATTTATGTTATTGTCGACTAACAATTCCATTTTTTGATTTTTAAATAATAAGAATTAATTTTTCGACCCCACCTTTGCCACATGTTTTTATATTACTGGTTCTTCTTTACTTGACCTACAGTTCTTCTACTTCATATTTCTTGATTATTAATTGGTATTGAACCAAATCACATATCTTTAAAACCAGAAATCAAATTTAATTCTTACTTATATTTTCGAGGTAAACAGTTTGGCGCTCACTGTGGGGCTAAAGATAATAGTGATTATTTCTTTACTGATTCTCATTACACACGTTATTTTTACACTTTTTCTTGTCAAGAATTTTTGATTTACAGGCTGAAACATGTCTAGCTCACAAAACGCACCTATTCATGACAACGAAGGTCTTGGAGAAAACAACAATGTAGGGGTCGGTGTACCACCGATAAACCCAGGGAAGGTACCAAATATAGAACCAGTTGATGTTAGTTCACATATTGCTCTAAACGTTGATTTAGGCACAGACCCTGAAGAGAATGTACGCAGGGAAGCCTGATCTGGTGGCCAAAAAACATAAGGAATGGGAGACGGAGGAATCAGCCTCCAAGTGATATTCGAGATGTTGCAAGCTCAGCAAATCTTCATCACTCAACTTCAAAGTCAGAACAAAACTCCAAATACAGCCGAACCAGTAAACACTCGGTGTACTGAACCAGCACTAGAAAGGCCCGATGAAAGTGGCTCGGGGACTGACCCCGTAATTATGAGGATGATCGAGGGACTCACCAAGAGAATCGAGTCCGAAGAGAAGAAGATCGAGGATAATCACAAAAAAGTGGAGGCTTATAACTCCCGTATTGATCAAATACCGGGGGCACCCCCGATCTTAGAAGGACTAGACTCTAAAAAGTTCATACAAATACCCTTTCCCTCTAGTGAGGCTCCGAAGCCAATTCCCAAGAAGTTCCATATGCCCGAGATTCCCCAGTATAACGGAACGACCGATCCAAATGAACACGTCACCTCGTATACATGCGCCATCAAAGGAAACGATTTGGAAGATGATGAAATTGAATTCGTACTGCTGAAGAAGTTCGGGGAGACTCTGTCCCAATGTGCCTTAATATGGTATCACAACTTACCCCCTAATTCTATTGATTCGTTTGCTATGCTTGCAGATTCTTTTGTAAAAGCACACGCCGGAGCCATCAAAATTGCAACGAGGAAGTCGAACCTTTTCAAGGTAAGGCAGAAAGAAAACGAGATACTCAGGGAATTCGTATCTTGGTTCCAAGCCGAGAGAATGGATTTTCCTCCGGTCACCGATGACTGGCCGTTCAAGCTTTTGCTCAAGGTCTCAACATTCGGAGTTCTATAGCTTCACATCAATTGAAGCAAAGTTTGCTCGAGTACCCGACTATCACTTAGGCTAACGTATATAATCGGTACCAGTCGAAGATTAGAATCGAAGAAGATCAACTAGGGACTCCTTCGGGGGCCGTTTATTCTAGCAGGCCTATAGGTAGAATCAAAGGAGATGTCGATCAAGAGCCGAGGTCGAATAGAGATCAATATCAACTGTACAATGGAGACCATAGAGGCAGTGGGTCTGGGCTTCACACAAAGTGAGAGGAGAAATGGTCGAGGTCAAAATTCACGAGGGCATGTTCACATTAAATATCCAAAATCCGAATAAAGGTACGACCCCATTCCGATTCTCTCTATTTTTTCGACTAACACTTGCAGGCTATCGACAAGGATCGACACGAAGATTTGAATCTTAAGGCACACGTTGCACTCTTTTTCCCTTGGACCGGTTTTTGCCCCAAATAGGTTTTTTCGACAAGGTTTTTAATGAGGCAACCATTGTTCGTGCTGCCTTAGGGCAGTTTAAAGGTATCTGAGGTTCCCTGAGATAAGCCTCGAGAACTGGGAGGCATTACCCTCAAATGTCCACTTTGTTGCAAGGAAATTACTCCATGGAACGGGTCCTCAATAGGAAAATGTTGTAAGGGTCAAACGGTCAGATGAGTCGTGCCCATATAGGTTACTCGAGCCCCAACGTCAAATATGTACGCATGTATAATCGTACGTTGAGAGAAGTATTTTTCCTTGCCGATACCTCATGCTTCTAGAAAAAATTTCTATTTCATACTCTTGATTTACTGTGTAAACAGGCTTAAGGGCCGATCACAATGGAAGTTCAAACTGCCAACATTTCGATACCATAAGACCTTAAAGGTGATCCTCGATTTTACGGGCCACGGCCACCCACTCGGGGACTGACTCTTCGGTCAAGCTCGAAGTGAAATGGAAGATAAGACCAAAGGGCAAGTTCTGAACTGAAAAGGCTACATCCAAGTTAACGCGGATCAGGGGCATCTGAAATCCGTAATGAATAAAAAAGCCCAAGGGCTATCTTACCCCGAGTTTGAGAAACTCTCATTTGGGGACTATCTGCGAAGCCTAAGGGCTAACTTTACTTCGAGTTTGAGCAAATCCTCACTCGATCATAAAAGCCCACGAGCTATCTTAACCCAAGTGCGAGCATACCTCGAACACTCGGGGACTACCCACTCGAGCTATCCAAGTTCGAAACTATAAGACCTCAAAGAGGCATCCCTCTGATATACAGGCCAAGGTCATCATACTCGGGGACTAACTTTTCGGATAAGTTCGAGAGGCTATCGAGAAACAAGTCCAAGAGACATACCTGAAGGCTACTGCCATGTTAAAAGGATACGGCCATATTAAAGACTACGGTTAAGTAAAAGGCTACGATCGAAATAATGCGGCTCGGAGACGTTCAACTTCCGCCATAAATTAAAGGCCTTCAAATACTTATAAAAACTGGTCAAACTCGGCTACCCTCGGCAAAAGCAAAAAAGGCTTCGATAGAATCAACCCTCGAATAATTTAAAGGCCTCGATAACATCAACCTTCGAAAAAGCCTCAAGAGGAATTAACACGAACGGGTTTTGGTTGATTGAACCTTTGAAAAACCCAACGGGTACAAAAAACACATGCTAAGGCATAAAGAAATTTCACTAAGTCTTTTAGCCAAAAAGAGGGAAAAATTATAGTCGTCTTTGGTGCCGAATTGGCCCGACTTAAAGAGCCTAAGAGCCGATCTAAAAGAGCCCAAGGGCCAATATAAAAGAGCCTAAGGGCTAATGTAAAAAAGCCTAAGGTCTAACTTTACTTCGAGTTCGAGCAAATCCTCACTCGACTATAAAGCCTAAGGGCTATCTCGACTTCGAGCAAGTACTCACTCGACTACTACGCCCAAGGGCTACCCGAGTTTGAGGAAATTCTCACTTGGGAACTATCTATGAAGCCTAAGGGCTAACTATATTTCGAGTTCGAGTAAGTCCTCACTCGATCATAAAAGCCCAAGGGCTATCTTAACCCGAGTTCGAGCAAACCCTTACTCGGGGATTATCCATATAGCCTATGGGCTAACTTTACTTCGAGTTCGAGCAAATCCTCACCTGGCCGTAAGGCCTAAGGGCTATTTTCATTTCATGTTCGAGCGTGTACTTGCTCAACTATCAAGCCCAAGGGCTACCTTACCTCATCGACTATTGAGCCTAAGAGCTACATAAGTTTAAGTTCGAAAGGTCACTCAGGGACGATTGATCAGAGACGTTCGAGGGCAGAACTTATTGTCTGTCATTACCATCTCAAACTTTGGACATTCAAAGGGAGTTTTATGTTAAAGCGCTTTGACCCGATCAAAAGGGTAACATATTCGGAAGCCATGGAAGGAAAAAGGGGGCTTTGTATAAACCTCTTTACAAGAAGTTATAGGTCACGATTGAGAGTTACTCGCAAGGACCTATCAACCTCAAAAGCAAAAAATTACTAAGAGCACGAAACCTAAGCTACACGATCCTTGTTGGCATAAGTGTCTTCACCCTCAGAATCTTCCCCGCCGCCAGACTCGCTAAAGGTTCTCGATGTTTTCCTCGGGAAAAGCCAGCTTCTAATCTTTTGTTTTAGTTGCTTGCGTCACGGTGATGATGTCATGGAAAATTGGGGTAAAAATCAAGGACTCAATTCGTTTCTTATCGCTACACTCTAAGAAACACGGGGACTATCTGTATATGGTAGAAATCAGGGCTACCCGATTTATAAGCTCGAGGGTGAGGTCGAGTTCGAGCCCGATGGACCAGACTCGAGCTCGGAGATAGAATGTAATGCCCGAAGATGGGAGTACGAGAAATATCGAAGCCGAGTATGCTTGACCCCGAAATAGTACCATTGTGGATTTGTAACAGAATGTGCTAGATTCATGCTACGTCCTCAAGATCTTGGCGCAAATCCCGGAATAGGATTGTACGATTCTGTACTAGGCGGTTAGACAGTTATATTAAGAATACTCCTTATTGTAAATAGAAATATACCTTATTTTGTGTTCCCCCATTATACAAAGAGGACCCCATTCATTTTGTAAGATCATCTAATCATTGAGAAAAGAATATACTCTCTACTTTTTGCAAACTGCTCATCAGAATTATCCTCTAGCTCTATTGTTCTTATTTTACTTTTCTTGCTTAATTGTTCTTATTATTCTAAGCCACCTCGAGGTCACTAAGCTCGAGGTCACCGCTGCTGAGTAACATTGATTTGATTCACTTATTTCTTTCATTTCTACTTCATATTTCTTGATTATTAATTGGTATTGAACTAAATTACACATCTTTAAAACCACAAATCAAATTTAATTGTTACTCATATTTTCAAGGTAAACAGGTAGAAAGAAAAATAAGAAGAAAATTGATGCCGTCTTATTTATTCACTAGTCGTTGCGGTCACTTTAATGCCTTCTTGTTATTCTCTCTCGTCTCTTTATTTCACTTGATCTTGTTATGCTTCTTATTTATCCCTAAGTGATTTGTCCCCTTTATTTATCCTCACACTTTTTATCCACTTAATTTTTGTATGCATGATATCATAGAGTTGTCACTGTGATCAATAGTCCCGTTGAGGATTTTAAGATGGAAAAGTCTTAAAAAGAGGGTGAATGGGAAATGGAGGGAAAATGATATTTTTGAGTGAAATTTTAAGTTTCCCTCTCTTGAAACATTGTCCCATATTGGAAGAGGAAAAAGATTTTGGTGGGTATATATACAATTGCTCTTCTTGTAGCTCTTAAAGAGTTAAGAAGAAGGCAAGCCTCGTGCCGTCATCTTCGCTCGCTCGCTCGGCTCGGCTTCGGCTATGGCTACGGCTACGGCTTCGGCTTCGGCTTCAGCTTCGGATTTGGATTTGGATTTGGTCAAATGATCGACTGATTGATTAATTTTTTGGACCAAATTTATTTATTAATAGTGAATATTAACGTAATATTATCTGTATTTGTAACGGATGTTTTCCAATCCGTGGATAGAATCCAAGTGTCCCACCAGTTCGGCCAAGTACATGCTCCATTGTCCATTGGCAGCCTAGTGCTCCATGAGCAAGTGCTCCTTCCACCATGTCAAGTGCTTCCTCCATAACAGCTTAGTGATTGCTCCACCATGAGTGGTGGCTGGTCATTCTCTTAATAGCTGACTGTACTATAAATATGTGCAGTAGCTGTTAAAGCAAGGACACACAACACAGAAACAGAAAAACAGAGTAAGAGCTATTAGGAGAAGGCACATGCAAAAACGAATTTGAGAGCTTGGCTGTCGTTGATATCCTCTTCAGTAAGAACTCAACATCGGCTATAAATTGCATACCTTCCTCTCAGAATTTCCATTCGACTTCCGAGTTCTCCTCCTTTGTTGTGCATTGTTTTAAACTACAAACAAAGCAACCGTAAGTGTGATTTGATGCCGAATTTTGTGTTCGCTGAAACACTAGGGTTTGAAGTACCGCTACACCAGTGTGTAATTCGTTCTATCCTGGGAGGAAATAATCCATAACTTTGGGTACTAGGAGGGGATTAAATTCCTTAAGAAAATACTGTGAATTCAGTGGGCTCGAATTAATTACTATTTCGTTTATATTTAAGTTTATATGCTAACTTTATTTTCTCCAAAATTATTATTTACAAATACAGTAAGAAGATACCACAACCAACATGCTTAAGGAATTTAATTTCTTTTTGTATTTGTTGGAGAACTTACAGGTCTGAAGACTAAAACCTTTGTGGTTTCGTCTACTCCCATTTTGGAGATTAAAGCCTTTGTGGCGTTTTATTGGAGATTAAAATCTATGTGATTTTTACTCCAGTTTTAAAGCCTTAGTGGCGGTTTGTTGGAGATTAAAATCTACGTGATTTTTTTTCTCCAAGTTTAAACGTTTGTTTGTGCCATTCTTTTTCAGAAAAAAAAATGGCAAATGACAACAGAAACCGAGCTGTTCCGATGATGACTGCCAATACATCGAAAAGCCGAACACCGGCATTGGCACCGGCAAAAAAACTCAGAAAATTTTTCGGGATTGATTTCAAGCGCTGGCAGCAGAAGATGTTCTTCTACTTGACTACGTTATGTCTATAGAAGTTCATCAAGGAAGATGTTCCTGATCTGCCCGATGAAACTCCAAAGAATGAACGATTTCTCGTGATTGAGGCGTGGAAGCATTCTGACTTCTTGTGCAAGAATTATATTCTTAGCGGACTGGAGGATAATCTATATAACGTCTACAGTAATGTGGAGACATCAAAAGAACTGTGGACTGCGCTTGAAAATAAATACAAAAGCAAAGATGCCGGGATGAAGAAATTCGTTGCCGCAAAATTTTTGGACTACAAAATGGTAGATAGCAAGTCTGTTATTACCCAAGTCCAGGAATTGCAAGTGATTATTCATGATCTACTTGCTGAAGATATATATAAAATGAATACTGATGTTGAAAGTAAACATTTCAGTATTTTTACTAACGGAATTTTCATTGAAGGTCTTTTCATCAATGAAGCATTCCAAGTTGCAGCAATTATTGAGAAGCTGCCTCCTTTGTGGAAGGATTTCAAGAACTACTTGAAACACAAATGAAAGGAGATGTCCCTTGAAGATCTCATTGTTCGGTTGAGAATCGAAGAGGACAACAAAGCAGCTGAAAAGAAAGGTCGTGGAAACTCAACAATAATGGGAGCAAATATTGTTGAGGCTACTTCTCAAATTAAGAGAAAGAGGAAGCAGGCTTCTGGGCCAAGAAATAACCCAAGCAAGAAGCGGTTCAATGAAAATTGCTACAACTGTGGAAAAGCTGGACACAGATCTGTAGAGTGTCGTGCTCCAAAGAAAGACAAGAAGAAGGGTCAAGCAAACATGATTGAAAAGCACGAAGATATTGATGACTTGTGTGCTATGCTTTCTGAATGCAACCTGGTAGGAAATCCTAAGGAGTGGTGGATTGATTCTGGAGCCACTCGCTATGTTTGTGTAGTGAGGGAAGCATTTTCTACATATGCTTCTGTTGGACCCGAAGAGACGCTTTCTATGGGAAATGCTGCTATAGCAAAAATTGAAGGATATGGGAAGATATTTCTCAAGATGACTTCTGGCAAGGTCATGACTTTGAACAACGTCATTCATGTTCCCGAAACTAGGAAGGACTTAGTCTCTACTGGACTTCTTTTAAAGCACGGTTTCAAGTGCGTTTTTGTATCCGACAAGGTGGTGATAAGTAAAAATGAAATGTTTGTAGGAAAAGGTTACCTTACAGAGGGACTTTTCAAACTGAATGTAATAGTAATCGAAATTAATAATAAAACTTCAGCTTCTTCTTACTTACTTGAGTCAAAGGATTTATGGCATGTACGTTTGGGTCATGTCAATTATAAAACCTTGCAAAAAATGATTAACTTGGAAGTATTGCCTAAGTTTGAATGCGAAAAATTAAAATGTCAAATATGTGTGGAATCTAAGTATGTTAAACATCCCTATAAGTCGGTTGAAAGGAATTCAATTCCTTTAGACTTAATTCACACAGATATTTATGACATGAAGTTAATACCATCCCGCGGTGGAAAGAAGTATTTCATAACTTTTATTGACGATAGTACTCGATATTGCTATGTCTACTTACTTAATAGTAAAGATGAAGCAATAGACGCATTCAGGCAATACAAAAATGAAGTTGAAACACAACTTAACAAGAAAATCAAAATGATAAGAAGTGATAGGGGTGGTGAATATGAATCTCATTTTGAAGAAATATGTCTAGAATATGGAATTATTTATCAAACAACAACCCCTTACACGCCCCAATCCGATGGGATTGCGGAAAAAAGAATCGTTCATTAAAGGAGATGATGAACGTATTGTTGATAAATTCTGGTTTGCCACCAAACTTGTGGGGGGGGGGGAAGCCGTTCTTACGGCTAACCGGATACTAAATCGAGTACCCCATAGCAAAACACAATCCATTCCATATGAAAAATGGAAAGGAAGGAAACCCAACTTGAATTATTTGAAAGTGTGGGGGTGTTTGGCAAAAGTGCAAGTTCCTAAACCCAAAAGGGTAAAAATAGGACCGAAAACAATTGATTGTGTTTTCATAGGATATGCGACCAATAGTAAAGCATATCGATTTCTGGTTCATAAATCAGAAAATCCCGACATTCATAGAATCAGATAATGCTGAGTTCTTTGAAAATATATATCCGTATAAAAAGGAATGCGAGTCGATTGGTGAAGGATCTAAACGACCTCGGGAATAAACAAAATAAAGTACATTTAATCAGGGGGATCCAAGACGTAGTAAATGTCAAAGAACGTCTACTTCGTTTGGACCTGAATTTGTGACTTTCTTATTAGAAAATGAGCCTCGAACATTTAAAGAAGCTATGTCTTCTTCGGAATCATTGTTCTGGAAAGAGGCAGTCAATAGTGAAATAGAATCCATATTGAACAACCATACATGAGAATTGGTTGATCTTCCTCCTGGAAATAAACCTTTGGGTTCTAAATGGATTTTTAAGAGAAAAATGAAAGATGATGGCACTATTGATAAATTCAAGGCAAGACTTGTTGTCAAAGGGGTATAGACAACGAGAAGGTCTTGACTACTTTGATACATATTCTCCAGTGACGAGAATTACGTCCATACGAATGCTAGTAGCTATAACTGCAGTTTATGGTCTTAAAATTCATCAAATGGATGTAAAGACAACCTTCTTAAATGGAGAATTGGAGGAAGAAATCTACATGGAACAACCTGAAGGGTTTGTGGTTCCAGGTAAAGAAAAGAAGGTATGTAGACTTGTTAAGTCCCTCTACGGACTAAAACAAGCACCCAAACAATGGCATGCGAAATTTGACCAAACAATGTTGTTAAATGGTTTTAAGATAAATGAATGTGATAAATGTGTGTACATTAAAAAAGTTCCAAATCACATAGTCATTGTTTGCCTATATGTGGATGATATGCTGATAATGAGTAATGACATTGCCAACATAAATGCGACTAAGTGTATGCTAACTAGCAAGTCTGATATGAAGGACTTGGGAGTTACAGATTTAATTCTGGGGAATAAGATCCAAAAGACTCCTCAAGGTCTGGCATTGTCATAATCTCATTATATTAAGACAGTACTTGAAAAATTCAAGCACTTAGGGTTCAAAGTTGCAAAGACTCCAATTGACGTGAATCTTGCATTAGCAAAGAACAAAGGCCAAAGCATATCGCAATTGGATTATACTCATGTGTTGGGATGCTTAATGTATATCATGAATTGTACACGACTAGATATAGCTTGTGCTATAAGTAAACTGAGTCGATACACGAGCAATCCAGGTCAATCTCATTGGATGGCAATGAAACGAGTTTTGGAATATTTAGAACATACCCAAAACGTTGATTTGCACTACAATAAATATCATGCAGTGATTGAAGGATATTGTGATGCAAATTGGATCACCGGTTCAACTGATTCGAAGTCCACAAGTGGATATGTATTCACTATTGGTGGAGGAGCGGTATCTTGGAAGTCGTACAAACAAACTTGTATTGCCCGCTCTACAATGGAGGCTGAGTTAATATCCTTAGATAAAGCCGGTGAAGAAGCTGAATGGCTCCGGAATTTCTTGGAAGACATTCCATTTTGGCCCAAACCGTTGGCACCAATATGCATACATTGTGATAGCCAAGAGGCAATTGGAAGGCTGGGAGCGTTATGTATAACGGTAAATCTCGTCATATACGACGAAGACATAAAACCGTTAGGCAACTACTCTCTATAGGAATTATCACGATTGACTATGTAAAGTTAAGTGATAATGTGTCGGATCCACTTACAAAAGGCTTAACTAGAGAGATAGTTGAGAAATCATCGAGGGGAATGAGACTATGGCCGAGAACAAGTCATTGTGGCAGTAACTCTACCTAGAAGACTGGAGATCCCAAGATCTAGGTTCAAGGAGATCAAACAAAGTCACTAATGACGGTTCAACATTGTCAACAAATATTTTGGTCCATTCTCATAATGAGACAATGTTCAGTACCAAGGAAAAAGCATTAAGGCTTTTTAATGATTTCTAAATTTGATACGGGGTGTATAAAATAGTGTATCTACGGGATGACACATTTAGGAATCACCTATGTAAGTGTGAAGTGTTAGTCGCTTCAAGGAGAATTTTGCAAGGCCAATTCTCTACGCACTTATGAAACCAGGCGGTGTTCATGGCTGAAACGAACACAACAATGAGAACCAAAGACGGTTAAGGGTTGATTGTGTGACTTATGGTTGTCTAGGTATACACTAAAGTTCGACGGTTCAAAGATATCAAATCTACCGATTGACCAAGTATATCGGACATAAGTTCACTACGGAAAGTTCAAAGGGAAACCTACTTATCCAGATGCAATTAATCATTGCTTGCAAATCACACAAGTTTTTCATGCATACTTCTGTGATATAGTCATTCCCCATTCATGTGGGGGATTGTTGAGGATTTTAAGATGGAAAAGTCTTAAAAGAGGGTGAATGGGAAAATGAAATTTTTGAGTAAAATTTTAAGTTTCCCTCTCTTGAAACATTGTCCCATATTGGAAGAGGAAAAGGATTTTGGTGGGTATATATACAATTGCTCTTCTTATAGCTTTTAAAGAGTTAAGAAGAAGGCAAGCCTCGCGCCGTCGTCGTCGTCTACGGCTTCGGCTTCGGATTTGGATTTGGATTTGGTCAAATGATCGATTGATTGATTAATTTTTTGGACCAAATTTAATTGTTAATAGTGAATATTAACGTAATATTATCCGTATTTGTAACGGATATTTTTCAATCCGTGGATAGAATCCAAGTGTCCCACCAGTTTGGCCAAGTGCATGCTCCATTGTCCATTGGCGGCCTAGTGCTCCATGAGCAAGTGCTCCTTCCACCATGTCAAGTGCTTCCTCCATAACAGCCTAGTGATTGCTCCACCATGAATGGTGGCTGGTCATTCTCTTAATAGTTGACTGTACTATAAATATGTGCAGTAACTGTTAGAGCAAGGACACACAACAAAAAAACAGAAAAACAGAATAAGAGATGTTAGGTGAAGGTACAGGCAGAAACGAATTTGAGAGCTTGGCTGTCATTGATATCCTCTTCGGTAAGAACTCAACATCGGCTATAAATTGCATAGCTTCCTCTCAGAATTTCCATTCGACTTCTGAGTTCTCCTCCTTTGTTGTGCATTGTTTTAAACTACAAACAAAGCAATCGTAAGTGTGATTTGCAGCCGAACTTTGTGTTCGCTGAAATACTGGGGTTTGAAGTACCGCTACACCAGTGTGTAATTCGTTCTATCCTGGGAGGAAATAATCCATAACCTTGGGTACTAGGAGGGGATTAAATTCCTTAAGGAAACTCTGTGAATTCATTGGGCTCGAATTAATTACTGTTTCATTTATATTTACATTTATACGCTAACTTTCTTTTCTCCAGAATTATTATTTACAAATACAGTGGGAAGATACCACAAACAACAAGTCCTTCATAGTCGTGCACCAGCAGTAACCTTTCATATGCTTGAGATCTTAAGTCCGTAAACCCGAAAAGCTCGAAATGAAACTTGCGCTCTCGCACAGTGCTTTCACCTCTACCCTTTGCTCTCATGACTAACAAATTAGATTGGATCAGCTACGACATGCCAATAGTAGGGTTTACAAGACTCAACAAATTCTTCTATTTTGGCCAATTAAAAGCACAATTGTAATTCGCTTGTTCAATTTTCGTTGGCATGCTTTTGAGGTCGGTGTAACTTTTTAAGAGTAATCACTTTCTTAATTATTTTTTTCTCATCCATTTTAATTCCAACGACTCACTTGTAATGTTGTTGTAGCGACAAAACTACCTTCGCTAGTTCCTCATCGTACTTACTATAGCAATAAAGACCAATCAACTGTTCTAATAATTGTGGATAGGACATATTTCAATTATATATTTCAATTATGAATAGGATACAAAGGATCTAGAAGAAACTGATAAGAACTAAGAGTTCACCAAACTATATAGAGAACTAGGTTCTTTATTAGTTCCCACCGAATGCACACACAGGGCAGTAAGTAAAAGACACAATAGACACAGGATTAAAAACCACGACTTACCCTTGTAGCATTTTCCCTTCCAACATCTTTGGTCACACCAACCTTGGCCTTCTTTGAGGAACCAGGTTCCTCACTGGCGCCAACCTTCCTTTTTATTGATTTTCTTACACTTTTTCTTTTCTCAGCAGATTTCTCAGATACTTTCTCAGACACATTCTTCTCAGACACTGATACCTCAGACACCTGCTCAGCAGACTCTTCAGCCACTTTCTCATCAGAAATTTTCACCTCAATGCTGCTAACATCCATCACACTCACAGATGACTCCTTCATGGGTTTTGGAACTATAGGTTTCTTGGAGGGCGTACGAACTAATGAACCAGGTTTCTCATTCACCCCGTCATCAATATCAATAATAAGTGTTGGAGGCACTACTTCCTCATTCACTGCCTTTCCACCCTTGACCAACTTCCTCTTCTTTTTTTCTTCTTTGTTTTTCTTAAGAAGTGATTCAAGAGCTTCTCTCTTTTGCAACCTAGTAGTAGGTCTTTTAGGAGTGGGCGCCTTGGGAGTTGCCTTTCTATTGGGATTATGAAAATCCCGTCGGACTTTGGACAAGGCTTATCTTAGTGGATTATCACGTGAACAACGTTCTAACCCATACTAGGTTTGACAAGATACATGCACAGTTAATATTGGAGTGAGGTTTCTAGAAGGGTCTAGACTGGTACTCTCAAGTAGACAACTTGAGAGGGAAAGGCATGGAACCGTAGACTGCACCGCTGATCGACTAGTTTACCGCAAATAAGTCTTTCCAATTTAAAAGGGTTTTTTGAAAGAGCGCGAACACTTATCAAGCGCCGCTATGTTATTAATCGGGCACGAGTGAAATATGATGTGAAGCATGCTTTATGCAAAGATAATAACACGTTCCCAAGTATTTGCATAATAAATTTGTGAAAGCAACAAATGGAGTATTAAGATAAAACATAAAAGACGTAAAAAGAAAGACAAAAGAAAAGGTTAGTTCGTGGAATATAGGGAATGTAATAAAGCAAACAAGGGAGTAAGGGTGGGATAGACATGTCGTAGCAATCTTTAAACAAATGAAGAGTAGTTTAGAGCAGATAAAGGTGAATAGGAAAGAGATATGCATGTTATAACAAATTTAAGCAAGGAAGGGTGGAGAAGGGAAGGTATTTACATATATTACAACGAATTTAAACAAGTAAAGGGAAATAGAAGAAGGATGTGCATATAACAAGAAAAAGGAAGAGGGAGGTGCATGTAACAATGAATTAGACAAATAAAAGGAAAATGGGAGAGGGATGTGCATGTAGCAGCAAATAAAACGGAAGAGGGACGCACGTTCTTATCAAAGAAGACTAATAAGCCAAGTTCGTTATGGTAAGAGCCTAAGTGTAAATCCCCAACAGAGTCGTCATGCTGTCGCACCCCTTTTTCTCGCGAGATCAGGTTTCGACGTGTGACAACTCTTTTAAGGAAGGTATTAAAAGAGAAGAGTCATCACCTAACGATTTTTAAGGTGCGTTAGGGCACCTGTTTATAAATGACTCTGGTTCAACTAGTTTCCATCATCAAAGATCGGGTAAGGGCTCAAGTTGCCTCGAGGAGAAGGTATTATGCACTTCTCGAGGTCCACAACTGTGGGTCTCGGCCGAACATAAATTATATGAATTAGTCAAATAAACAAAGAGCGCACAAAATTTGAGAATATTATTATAAAAAATTTTGAACAGATGGGTACAACTATTTTAATTCTAATAGAAAAGAAAGAAAAGAGGGGGGGGGGAGGTCCTAAGTTTTTTAGCCTAAATAATCACTCCGTGCAACATAAATAATATTTCATAACTCCCTTGAAATGGGATGTTACTCATATTATTCAGCAAGCACAGACTATCATCTCCTGCTACCCGATTACTATGTTAAAGTTGTTTACCTAAAAGCGCTCTAATTCAATTCTAAGTCGTGCCCTATGCGTGCATTACCCATCCCATACCTATGGTCTAGGAGGTTTTGGACCTCTAGGTGGATGGTTCTAGACTTTATCTAGGTTGCTCAAAAATGTAAAATCTAGGCGACAATCAAAACATCCAAAGACTTCACATAGATGCAATTAAAGGCTCACATCGACCTTCACACTTAAGCAGCAAGTGAACGCAAACACATATATCAATTAGGAATTGGCAGAATCCAGAATCTTAAACCTATGGTCATGCTTTCTAGGCAATCAAAGTATGCAGGTAAATTTCATATGCAGGATATTGCTTATAGGCGGAATTATGCAGGATTACATGTTAATTATTAATGGTTTTAAGTTACCAATCCCATATGTGATACCTAGGTGATCTACACAATTAGGTATAACAGAATCTACCGGGAAGAGTCCCAGAATTATCCAAATTTTCCTAACAGTGATGCTCAGAAACAGTGTTTGAGTAGTCTAATGTTAACCAATTAACAAGCAATTATTTCTTATAGACAGGATATCTAACAGTTGATGATTAGAACTTGCTTTATTTATACTTATCCCTATAAACAAGATTTCTAATGATCAATGCGATATAATAGCGAATGAAGTGATCAAATCCAATAGGCATGATTTCTAGTGAATAACTGAAGTGAATTGAAAGAAAGTTCGTTGCCATTTGTTCTTATAAACAGGTTTTTAATGCATTTGAAAGTATTCACACAGAGTGCTCACTTCCTATAGACATGCAGTCTATAAACACGTGGCAGTAGACATAGCATCTGAACTCATGATTAATGGTAAACAAGTGTGTGTGTGATTCTCCTAATATCATGATCTCTACCGTTCTCATGTAATCGAACAACACATATAGCAAACACATTGTCAAGTCCTATAGGTATGTTATCTATCCATTGTGCATGTAGATATCAAATTCTACCTATTCCCTTTTTACTAACACCCCAATTGTTTATACAAAAGGTTATTACAGGCCCAATAATGAGTAAAAGTACAAATGTTACATAACAGTGATAATAGGCCCACAGCAAGCCCAAATAAAATAAATACCCAGCATTATCTGGTTCTTCAATAACTCTTACACAACATACCCAAGCCTTCAACAAAGATCCACATTCAATACATGACTCAGGAGTCCATAGAAGAGTCCAAAGTCAATTTACTCAACCACAACACAAAGTGTTGCCCCATTTAAATCAGCCAATTCAGGTACACAACAAATAACATGGGGGAGTAGAGTGAATAGGAACAGTTTTGAGATGAGGGAGTGACTAAGGACCAAGTCCTAGTGTGTCAGAGTTCACAAGGGTCCCAATTGGACTCCGAGCAGTGCTCACACTAGGGAGGCCAACAATAGAACCTAGGTAGCCTTGGCTTTCAGCCGGCTAAGAATAAAGAGTTCAGAATAGCATAAGTTGCAAGTAAGGGGGGCGGACAAAAGTTAAGGGATACATTCATATCCTAAAGTAGACATAGCCAAGTTGAGCATACAGAATAGACAATCAAGCAGGTCCTAGGACTTGTTCAAGAGAACTTCAACATTTAACAAAACAACACATAACAAACACATATTGAGAGAGTTAGGGGAGGAACAGGTTTGCAAGGTTTGACAGAAGTTAACACTAACAGGTTGAAACCTAAGAAGTCCAATTTATGCTAAGTATACATCTTAGTATCATAAAACAAACATGTTAACTCTTATCAGGAGGCAGGATTGCATTGAAAAATGATAAGGAGCACACATTATGAGAGGCAAGGTAATCACTGAAGGAACAGGAGATTAAGACACACCAGGGGGCATATTAGCAGGGAAGCAAGATCACGGTTGAGGGAAAAAGGTCTTGTAACAGATTAAAATACATTGATTATGCAAGACAAACATCACAGAGATTCAGGAAAAGTAAATTCATGTTAAATAGCACATGTAGGTATTCTAGCATTGGCACAGTAGACTAATTACCTAAAGAAAGTCTAGATTATGCTAAGTATAGGTCCTGATGTTATGAGGCAATCATGCTAATTTGGTAGAAGGGTGGCATTTAGACATGAGAAAAGTAGATTACAACTACTGGTGAATCAGGGAGAGGGTTAAACATGCTAGATAGGCAAGCTATCACAACAAAAATTCAGCATATGATGGGAAACAGGCTTTTGCCATACAGTGTGTGTACATATTCATGCTTGTGAACTCACTACACTAGTCGACTAAAAGAAGTACAAATTATGCGAGTAAGGCATATTCAAGTAACAAGATTGATAGCAAAAGATTAAATTAAACACCATAATATGATAATAAGTATAAGAGTCCCAAATAGTGAAAATTTCTAACACATTGACTGGTCAGAACTTAATAGAACCAGGTCTAGGCATGCTTGAAACTAAAGGTTAAAGAGACTTAAAGAGTTGAGGAAAGAAAGCAGAATTAAACAGAAAAAAAAATCTAGAAAACATATTGAACTAACCAATTTCAGGAGTGTAAATGTATACAAACCATAGATGCCTAGGAATAAAATTGCAAAGTAGAGTGACTCGCCAGTTAAGCGAGGAAACAGTAAAGAATAGGTTTCCACAGAAAACCCGGAATCCCTAATCTGTCAAAGTTCTCAAGAGCTTCGATGAACTCAGGGCAGTGCTCGCACCAAGAACAGGTTAAGTAACAAGATGCTAATGGCATTGACTTTCATCCGGCCAGTACAGAATATCAAGCAAGAGAGTAGCAAAAACCCCAAATTTTAGTAAAAATCGATTTTCAAGTCTGTCTCAAAAAGGAAAAATGAAGGGTTTATATAGTAGTTAAAAATCTAGCAAACATATAAGGAAACATAATAATTTCAACAACAAATAAGGAAAAGAAACATGCAAATCGATTTGAAATCAATTTAAGAGAGAAAATCTATAAACCCTAGTTTTTTAGGGAAAGTGTAAATCAATAGAATCCAAACAAAATCGGACTCACACAGTGTAAAATCGAACGCGTGTAGACGAAATATAGTCCAGATTCAGGAAATAGAACTCATTCGAACATAATCGAAGAGGTAGTAATTGCCATGTTTAGGCAAGTACTAGGTGATACCATGTAGAATCAACCAGTAGGGAAAACACACAAATATAGTACTCCCTCTGTTTCATATTGAATGAGGTACTTTCATTTTTAATCTGTTCAAAAATAAATGATACATTTCTAAATTTAGTAATCCTTTACGTTTGAGATACCAATATTACCCTTACCATCCCTCCTTCAAAAATGTGACACAGTCCCATTGAATTTAAGAGTAAACGGTTTGTGATAGTAACTTTATTAGGTTAGGTTGAAAAGTCAAATATTTGAAAAGTGAAGCCACTACATGTCAAATCTTTTCCATGCTTGTTGGCATGTGGCTTCTTCTATTTGGTTCTTTTATATTTTTTGCTGCAGTTACAAATATTTTTGTGGAATTGGAATATTGCGAGCCTATGTAACTTACTTATATGCTTCATTTTTTATCTTAAATTACCAATAAAGACACATTAATTGAAGTTATAAAGTGACATTATTTGACCAAAGTCACCAGATAATCGACCACAAATAATGTCGTGATTCAAGACCTATGGTGATGAACAACACCATTAAATTTTCAAAATCCACAACTGCTTATAAAATGGATTTAAGTCTAAACCATCACGATCATAGAAGTTCTATAGAAGTTCAATCTTCTCTCCAACAAAATCATTTTAGCATCTCAAGAGAAAGAAAAACACTAATGAAATTTTATACTCCTATTTCTTGTTAAGTCTTCAAAAAGTTGAAGGTCCCAACAAGTAGTAATTTCAATAAGGAATTCGTCATCCTTACACCATACCAAAGTGCAGGTTAACCATATTTTCAAAGTAGAGGTTACAAAGTATTTATAGAAATAGTGGTTACACAAAAACTACATGATACCCAATGCTACAAAACAAAGATGAACTTTACAAAAATAAGTTGCAGATAACCTTGATCTATTACTCTAGCTTAAAGTAGAGCTAGAGCTTCATTAACAATAACAATGTCCCAACAAACTTCAGTAGGAAAAGTTCCATGTCGCTCTAGCATGTCCTTTTTCATATGTGGCACTTTGTAGTTGTTTCCACCTTTATATTTCATCACTTCAACCATGCAAGATTGTAGAGTCATAAACACATGATTCAGTCATTCAACTTTCATGTCATTAAACGATTTCTCAACTACATTTACTAACTCGTCAATAGTTTTTGGAGCCATTTGATGTTGAGGAGACTGAATAGCTCTGAAGAATCTGAGGTCCAAAACATTTAAATTTGGACTGTTAGGAGGTTGAAAGCAAAGCCTAATATCGAATCCATCTTGCCGAGCAGCTTTGGTAAATTGCAAGTCATTAATACTAAGGTGAAGTCTCGCATTATCTTGTTGGATAAAAATAGGAGCATTTGATTACGAAAGTGGCCATTTTGATCGAATCGCTGGAAGAACTTTTTCAATTAAACAAGTCCTAGTTATATCTTTAGTGACTGATAAAATAGGCTTTGTTTCTAAGGTTCCAACTACTCTGTTTTTGCTATTCCTTTTGGCAGGTTCCTTGAACACAAAAGGAAATATTCCTATTTTTCCTGAAAATAACTCAGTTCCATCTTCAGCAAGCCTAGGGCGCGCAACAACATCCATAAACATAACTTTTGTTATGAAATTTTTACTTTTACAAGATCTATATGGGTTTGGCTCTTGTTCTTCGGGGAGAAGATAGAACTTTTCAGATTTTTTCGACAAAAAGAACCATTTTTCATCTATATGAATATAATTAAACATGTCTGAAAATATAGGATTTGAATTTAGCGTACTAGACTCAATCATTGATAAACAAAATTGAAGTCTTGCCTTCTTATTTTCCTCTGTCAAATGAGGCTTTATGGCATTGGTATGTGACCTTATATCCGCTTCTTTGATGCGTCGAAAAATAGTTGACGTTGACATATCCATAGCACATGCCAAAGATCGAATATTTGTTCGTCGACAAAGAGGAATTTCTTTTACCATATTAATATCGACATGAATTCGTTTTCTCCCAACTCTGCCTACGATATGTGGAGATACATTTAATGGAGCACCATTAGCAACACTTAATTTTGTCTGTTGCCAAATTTTTTTCACAGTACTCCTTGAAGTATTAAATAAAATCACAGCTTGGTTTAAAGACCTATGTTTAACAACTCCATTTTTTCTTTCCTTCAAAAGCCATTCGGCAACAGCATGACGCTCCTCACTTTTTAGTCGTCCTTGTCTAATAATTGAGTCTAATTGCGAGTCACTCATTTGTGTATAATTAATCTCATATGCTAGATAAAATAGGATTAAAGGAAATAATCAAAATGTAAGAGAAAATTAGAAACACCAGAAGATAAAACAGAATTATGAAGAGAAACAGTGAAAGCATAAGTGAATAATCTCAAATATCTCTACATAAATAGACAAGCTTTTCACTAAATTAAAAAAGAGATATTTTTGGCGCCACAAGAATGAAAGAGACAACTTTTTGGCGCCACAAGAGTTGAAGAAATTTCACATACGTAAGAAATTTGACACACTGGACCTTTGATCTTAGAGTAGCCATGGAAGGAAATGTTTTTTGACTTAGTTAATGTGGCAGAAGATGTGACATGTGGGCCACATTTGACTTAGTATCTACTTTATCATGATTTTCATTAAAAAGCTAGCATGTGGGTCCTTAAGGGTAAAATTGGTACTTAAGGTGATTTGGCAATAGTCTACTCCTGTTTATTAAACTCCGTGCTGAGTCAAACTACCTCAAACAATATGAAATGGAGGGAGTAAGTAAATAAGAGAAAAATTCCATTAGAAGAGGGATTAAGAGAGGGGTTTAGAGAGGCGGCGATTAAGGTTTTTCAAAGAGGGAGAGAGTTTTAGAGCGGCAGGTTTAGAGGGAATGAGATTAGGGTTTGGGGTTGGGGGATTTAAAAGGGGGGATTGAATGTGGGCCATTGGTCTTAGAGATCAACGGCCGGGATTTTAAAAGGGTGTTGGGTCGAGTTAATTAAATGGGTCGCGACCGGGTCATTGGCTTTGGGATGGAGTAATTGAGTTAGTGTATTGGGCTGGTTTGATCCGAAAATTAGTCAAAAATTGGGCCAGCTTATAAAAATAGAAATTAAAAGAAAAATAATTTAATAAAATAGCTAAATAAATATATAAAAATGCTACTTATGCAAATTAATACTTTAAACAATAATAGGAGACTATAAAAAATACAAAATATTATTTTGACCTTAAATGAAATGGCAATTGCAATAAGAATGCAAAATATAGGCTATTAGTGCAAATTTATGCGAAAGCCTAAAATACAATTGTAATTATATAAAAAATGGGGTAAAAATATTTTTAAAATCTATTAGGGAAGAAAATAATAATTTTAGGTGATTAAATCATCACAAATAATTTAAAAGAGTAATTACTGAATTTTATGTAAATTAATGCACGAAAAAATTAGTTTAAGAACTCTAAAATTATGAAAAATTATAATAAATGCTTGTGTAAATCTTGTAAATTAATAATTATGCAAAACTGATATTTTGAAAGTATGCATATTATTTGAAAAATATATGAGGGCAAAATTAGGTATTAACACACAACCCTGGAATCTATATCTCCCTTGGTAACGTGTTTAATTTTTGGAATAGTAGATTAATAAAAATAAATCACTCTTGATTATCTTGGACCATTAATTGATTTTAGTTTGCTTAGTTAACGGCTAATCTAAGTCTTTGTGGGTTCGACATCCGACTTTCGAGTCATTTTATTACTTGACGACCGCGTATACTTGCTTGTGTGTTTGGTCCCAACAAGTTTTTGGTGTCGCTGCCGGGGACTTAGTTATTGGTTGTCAACTAAGATAAGCTTTTAATTGATTTTTGTTCAAGCTTTTAATTTTCTTATTTAGTTAGTATTTTTTTTCTTTTACTTACTTTCACATGTCATCTTGGAATATAAATTGTTCGAATGATGGTTATTCTTATTTTGATGATCTCTGTCCATATTGTGGAGGATCCCACTAGTGAAAAAATTGTCAGAATGTTTCCGGGAGCGATTTGTGCGCACAATCTCAATCCTTTGATTGGAATATTTGTAACATGTGTGGTGGTCAATATGGATATTGGGATAGTTATCCTAATTCTTTTTATCCTTCTTCGAGCCCTAATTATGATGTTTCTGATAATTTTTGTGAGTATGATAGGAACAAAGTGGAGAATGTGGAATATGATGCTCATATAATGGATATTGTTAGTTTATATGAATCCACCAAACTATAGAGTACATGGTCCTCTATGAGATGATGCTTAGAATGCAGTAAAGACTGAACGTAAAGAAGGAAAGATATTGTCTACGTGGAAAAATCCTACACAAGGGGATCAATAAAACTACGAACTACTCTTGTAGGCTTTTAACTCTACTAACTTGAAATCTCCCTATTACAAGTCACTTTGCAAAAACCCTATTGCAAAGACTTCAAACTAACTTGTGATGCAACCACCACAAGCCACTCTATAACTATCCTAGTTACAAAGGCTTTAAACTTATGACTATCCCTAGTCACAACATAAACTTAGAAGTTTACGAATTTTGGTTTCTTCCTAAGACAACACTTCTAAGAAAGCAAACTAGGAATTACAATGACGAACAAATAACAATATTACAACTCAACTACGGATGTACATAAAGTCATTTAGAAACTGATCCTTAGTGGAGTTGTCTTCTTGTTCTTGACACACCAGTGACTTCAATGTCGGATGAATACTTTTTGTTTCTTGAGAGAATATCACTGAATGCACAAGAATGGTGTGCCTTGCACCAGGTTGTTTTATCACAAATGATAGCACAATGGATAGTGATGTCAACTCTTGGTGCACGCTTTTTCCCAATGAGAAGTGACTGATGTACTATATGCACAGCCACTTCTGGGCAGTTGCGTTCCAGCTGGATAGTGGACTTTGTACTTATATCAGGACACACCAACGGACCAGGTCCTAGTTGTGTTACTCTTCTATGACAGTTGCTAGATGGTCACTTTCTTCTGCTACATTCTAGCTGTGTACTTGACTTGTACTTCTGTCAGAGAACCCTAAGGGAGCAGGTCCCTGTTGTGTTTCTCTTTATATTGATTGCGTACAGTCACTGACTTGTGCTTGTGTCGGAGAACCCTAAGGGACCAGGTCACCAGGTCCCTGTTGTGTTCCTCCCTGTGGTCGTTCATCCATTTGCTGATTTTTAGACTTCGACCAGTTCTCATGAAATGTATATCCAGGTTCTCTATCAGGTTCTTTGCGACAAGTTTGTTAGATCATCAAAACATAAGAAGCATAAAGCCAAGACATTGAAAACCCATCAATTTTCCCTTTTTGATGATGACAAACTTAGGCATGAACATTGTTTGTTTAGAGCAGAAAGAACGAGATGAGATGCCAAAATTACACGAAGTTCCCCCTTAATCTCAGATCTCCCTTCTTTGTGATTTTCCCTCACTTATACACAAAGCATAAATTACCCCTCACCCACACACTTTTCCCCTTTTGGCATCATTAAAAAGAACAGGTATAAGCATAAAGAAGTCCAACACAGCTAGCTCATGCCACATATGAGCACACAACATGACAGAAAAGAGAAGCCAGATGAAATCAGTAATGTACAGGCAAAGAAAGGGGAGCTGTTTTATTAATGTTTACATTGGACTGAGCAAGTCAGGAGCAGTAATGGTTAAGTTCAACATGCCATCACACAAAAAGCAAACAAAAGTAAAACAACAGATACAAGATTTTGGAGCAAAAATAGCTGGACACTAAGAGGATCCTAGGGGATACTAAAGGAAGAAGGCTTGGAGGAAGAAACAACAATGGTTTTGAGAATCAGGTCCAGTATAGCATTTGCAGATAGTTGTTCTTCAAGTAATTGAGCTTGAAGTCTGTCATTTTCCTTTTTCAGTCGTGTAACTTTCTCATTAACAGAATCAGGTTCTTTAGCTGCTTGACTAAGCTGAGTTTCCAATATGGCACTTCGAGCCCTTAGCCTTCTAATTTCCTCAGAAGCTGCATTTTGAGTGTTGATCCACTGAGAAATGGTCGAGATGCTTCCACTAATTCTTTCTGCACATTCACATTCTTCTAGAGTGGTCTTAGATAAGGTCTGCTTACCTGTGCCTACTTTGGCACTCCCCAAGGGGACCTTTATAGAATCTGAACACCTGACTGAGGAGAAAGCCATAAGGTAACTCATGATTTCCACCCTTAAAGTTTGCCACTTTTTGCATATGATCTATCATGATTGCTGGCAAATTGATTGGGACAAACTCATCAAGCGCTTCCATTAGAACCATATCTGATTTTGTAGCAATAGATCGCCTCTCAAAACGAGGTAAGAGCACTTTATTGACCAGTTCAAAGAGAAGCTGATACTCAGGAAGCAATACCTTCTTGTGCACTTGTTCCCCCTGTTGAATAGCTTGCTCTTTCATGATAGCTCTCCTAAAGTTCTCCCCACAGACACCCTTGACTAAGGACATACCTTCACACGGAATTCTGAGAACCTTTCCTAATGTTGAAGCGTCGAGCACAATGTCTATTCCATTTACGAGTGCACATATGTGATCCCCCTCAACAGTGAAAAGAGATACATAAAAGGTTTGTACTTCATCTTCGTACACTAGAGGCATGCTCCCTTCAAACAAGTGTTCCCATTGTTGAAATTCCATAATCTCCAGAATTTGTCTCATGTCAGCCATCTCCGAAATTGTTGGGTCAAATGTACGACCCCATAACACTTTTTGAGTTCTTAATCTCTGCTGCCAAAGATCACCATCACAGGTCATGGACCTTATTGAACCAGGTTCTTTAACAGTTTCTCTTTTTTGTTTGCTAGACCCTTCGGCAGACTTTCCTTTCCAGCTTGCTATCCCCACAATATTGTCCTCAGACACGGCTAGCTCAGTTTGACTCCGTTTAGACTTGCTTCTATACTTCACGGATGACCCTTTCTGTTCCTCAACAGTTTCATCGGAGACCTTTTCCATAGACCTTTAAACTGTCATAAATTGTTGTACTAAGGAACCAGGTTCCTTGGAAGCATCTTTGTCTATCTGGTTTACTGACACACTCTTGATGAAATCCCTTGGATTAATATTTCTCTTTTTCTTTGTCTTGACACTCCTCTTACTCTTCTGCAATGAGGATTCAGAACTCTCTTGCTGTAGTGACCTGATAGTGGGTGATTTGAAGGAAGACTCTAAGAGCTTGGAGTGAACAAGAGGTACATGAGTGAGTTTGCATGGAAGAGAATCAGGTTCATCAAAAGGCTTTTTTGAGAATATCTCATGGGCCAAGGACTCGAGGAATGATGTGGTTCTCACATATCCTGGGAATGGAATTTCTTCTCCCTGGTACTCAGACGAGAGATATGCTCATTCACTCATTAGACTCTCAGCAGCTATAGCCATGATGTTATGAGCTGCTTCCTTTTCTAGTGACTCCTTGAGAGTCACTAAGTCCAACATGGAGGAGTTTAGATATTGGTCAGGATCATCCTCAGGGGCTTATGACACTTGAGGAGTAAAACCTCTAGTGTGTTCTTTGATGAGATCACAGGATTGACTAGACATAGGGTTCTCAAAATGATGGTAAACATGGTTTATCACAAATGGAAAAACTGTAGGAGTAGAGGAGGAGCCAGGAGTGGGTAATGTGATAGAATGCATGAAATAGTGATGCTCTGGGGATGATTTCAGGGATAATAACGAAGTGGGAGCGGTGTTATTGGTAGGAGAATGAGACGATTGTTCGATCGCCATTAGATGAGTACTTGGTAGACGAGTATAGGGAGAAAGAGAGAGATGAGGAGAAGATCCTAGCTATACAAAGGAGATGAAGGTTCATGACTTGCCGTGAGAGAGAAAGAAAGTTTTATTAGAAGAAGGGCTAATGATGAGTGGAGAGTGAAATAGGTTCTAAATAGTTCTAAAAACGGCAGTAGATTTGTGGGGAAGTGTTACCGTACAGAGGAGATGAAGGGATTTGCAATACAAGACATGACACGCAGACGTTGAAAAGTCGGATGATGTGGCAGTTGAGTTAATTTTGTTAAAAAATTTTTTGTTTTGAGAGGTCATGTAGAGTTAAGCACATTACTACTAACCTAAGGTACAAGAACCTGATGCCAGAATATTTTTTTGAAAAAGGGTTTAACAGCTCCTCTCTCGTAGTTCATAATTGTACCTTTAGCTTCCATGATCGTCATGCGTGTTTACCTACAACAGTATTGATGTGAGTTAGGCTTGATCAGAAAACACTTTAGCTACCTTTACCTGGTGTTGTCTTACATAGCCAACTGATGGAAGATCAGGTTCTTCATTAGACTTTTTTGACCCCATCTTCACCTTGATTGATCCAGAATATTCTCTACTCGAGGCTTTGATTCAGATATCTGGAATTTGGTCTTTTATTCTGCAATACTTTCCACAAATCAATCCCTTCTTCATATTGACCATCAGAAGATGATCTCACCCTTCAATGTGCTTGATCCTCTTGTTTTTGAAATTCTTCTTCAGTTGTTGATGAGGCCATTGAGTTTTACTTCATTATCTCCCAAAGGATGAGGCATGAATCATGACAAGTGAACCGTTCCAAATGTGCTTTCCTTTTCCATAAAAAAACCTACATAATGAACATTATCATACCCAACAGGATTAAAAGTAATGTCACCTGAGGGGTAACACAGGACCAGGTTCTGAGTTCCTCTAAGGTATTTCAAACTTTTTGTGGGTAGCCTTCAAGTAGGATTCCTACAGACTTACACTTTGGATTCTATTCTGGAGTAGAGATATAGAAGGATAACAAATACATGCTTATCTAACTCTAGAATAAAAGAGAGTGATTGACTTGTCGCGTAGATGAGAGCCTTTGGTTTTCCAATTTGAGACAGAAGTTTGATTGAAGAGGGAGATGTGGAGGTTAATTTGATTTCCCCACACTTTGTGTTCAACTGCTTGTGCAATGCATAAGCTGCATATTCACTCTTCCTTCAGCTTCAGTGGTAGTAGGTGACATACCAGGTTCTTTGTGAGATGTGGAGGATGATGTTGCGTTGTCTTTCGCCAGTCTCCTTCATCTTTTCCTATTTGAAGCCTCAGATATTTCCCAGAGACAGGGTTGGTTCATCATATTGATCATCACCGTTTCTTTCTTGGCAAGGGAAAGTGTCTCGTTAAATACCCTACGAGCTCCTTCTACTATTTAGTGTGCCCTTTGTTGGAGACTTTGTGGCCTTGTTTTGTGGATTGTACCCCAGAAAGATTCCTTCGCTCGTCTTTTTGCATTAAGCTTCCCAAGCTGATCCTTCCTGTTGTCGAGAACATGGCATTTTCCTCCATTTGGCAGCTCATGGTGGGTTTTGATTTAGGAGGGACCTGATCTGACACCTATTCTCCACGTAGAAATCAGTATTTACTGCGTTTGCCCAGAATTTCTTGGTGATTCCATAGTTGATGAGCATTGTCCATACAACATTTTTCAGTTCCGTTCTTTCTTTCAGCAATACCATTTTGCTATGGAGTCCTTGAGTGTTGAGAAATTGTGTGTGATCCCTTCTTCCCCCTCCTCCTTTATTTTGTAAACTCATGTCCAGATGACACTTGAGTTTGGTAGACCACGAACCAGGTCCTACTAAGTTAATTTATTCGGAGGTGAGAAGTTTGCATATACCAATCCTGCATGCCATGGTTGCGACTTCACTCATCTCATACCACCATCTTGTGAAGATTCATAATTAGTTGGAGTGGATGTTCTTGTTTCCTTTGTCCATTGAGACTACTTGACGAGTTATCAGATTGGTGACTGCACTTTTTAGGCCATTCACATAGTGCACGTTCCCACTTGAGTGCCAAAAGAACCTTTCTACTTTTTCATTCACTGAGAATGTACCCTTTACTTCCTTTTTAAGGATACATTCCCTTCCTGCAGGGCTTTCAGTGAGAAGAGATTCATGATGTTTTCAGCTGCGTGCTTTAAGCATCCACTGTCCATAGTCCATCACGGTCAGCTTTCTTTCAGTGTTCCCTGCTCATGCAAATCAAGGGTTAGATTTAGGAACCCAAACTAGTTTGGGTCCTTTGTTATGATAAAAAGGATGAATGAGGGATTTTCTAGTCCATGTAGGCAACATCCGCTTTTTGCGAGTGGTATCTGGTCCTTTGTTAATAGTTACTCCATTAGTAAACACTTTGTTTTTCTGAGCAGACTGAACTCTGGCCTGACAATTTTCTTTAAAATTCTCATTGTTCCCACAGTGGATACATAGCCAGTTATCAAGTACAGTGATATACTTTTTATGCGGGTTGTAAGGAGTTTTCTCCCTTTGGAACCCGATGCCCTGCTTGTTCCCACTGTTGTTGAGATACATGGCTATGACAGCATCTGAGGACCAAGTCCACTTCAGAGAATTCTCAAGATCATTTCTTGCTTTCTCCAATTCAGCTTGAAGTTGTTGATTCCTCTCGAGTTCACTGCAGAGACTGGTTTTCATAACAGTTAACTCCTTTTCAAGCATGATGTGCATCTCACTACTTCCTTTCCTTTCCCAAGACTTACATTCCTATGTTCTCTATTGAGTCCCTCAATGATTTCCTCTAGATTAGTGCGTATTACTAACAGGTCAGCCCTTTCTTCTTCAGTAAATACAACTTTTTCTTCTAAGGTGTGTTTCTCATTGTTAAGGCCTTCTATTGTTTCTTTTAGATCAACAACTACTACCATCAGATCGTCTCTCTCATTTTTAACACTAGTTATTCTTTCATTCAAGGCTTCCTTTTCTTTTTCAAGATTAGCTATGGTCTCATTTAAGTTCACTACGCAGACCACTTCATCTCTAGATTGCTCTTCCTCTCCTAGTTCTATGGTCAGGTTCTACTTATCGTTTATAAGGCTATAATAGGCATTAATTAGGACATTAGATAAAGACCTTATCTTCTTAGAATAATAGGATTTCAGATTTCTTTGAACATCCCTGAAGTTTACCTCATCGTCTTCATCTTCTTCATCATCATCATCTGATTTAGCCATCAGCGCGAACAATGAATCGTACTTAGTTGCTTCAGTTTCCACTACCATCATGGAATTATTTTCTGCATCTGATATCCGTTTGGATTCACTTGAGGTGTCTCCCCAAGCAGCAAAAGCCTGCTTAACGATATTGTCTGCAACGCTTTTTTGATTGAATCTTTTATCTGGGACCATGTTCCTTTTTCCTACTTTGTCAGGATTTTGCTTGTATTACTCCTGTTTCGCGAGTGGGCAGTCTTTGATGAAATGCCCTGACTTTCCACATCTGTGACAGAGATCGTTGTTCCTTGTTTTACTTCAATTGGCCCACTTTGGTATACCATCATTTCTTTGAACCATCTTTTGAAATCTCTTAGTAAGATAGGCCATGTCACTATCTTCATCACTTGAATCACTATTTTCAGCCTTAAGCACCAAGTTCTTTTCCTTCTTGGACTCTCTTCTTTCACTGTCTTTCTTTCTTTTCATCTCGTATGTCTTCAGATTATCAATCAACTCATCCATGGTCAAAGTCTGTAGATCTTTAGCTTTAGTGATGGCATTTACCTTACTTTCCCAAGACCCAGGTAGAACACTGAGGATTTTTCTTACAATTGTTTCTGGGAATGACATCTCCAAGTGAGTGAAGCTCATTTATGATGGAGGTGAATCTGGTGTGCATATCTTGTATGGACTCATTATCCTTCATCCTGAAGAGCTCATATTCAGTGGTGAGTATGTCGATCTTGGATTGTTTGACCTGAGTAGTTCCTTCGTGTGTGGTTTGTAGAGCTTCCCATATTTCTTTGACAGTATCACAAGCTCATACTCTGTTGTACTCATCAGGTCCTATGCCACACATCAAGATTTTCTTGGCACGATAGTTCTTTTCTATAGCTTTTCTGTCAATGTCGGTGTACTCTCTTCTCCATTTGGGCACCAATAGTCCTGTTTCTTCAAGCTTCTTCATGGGAACATGTGGACCATCACAAATGATGTCTCACAGCTCTGAATCTTCTTCCATCATAAAATCATGCATACGGGTCTTCCACCAGCCATAATATTGACCATTGAATCTAGGAGGTTTATAGGTTGATTGTCCTTCTTCAAAGTTGGGTAGAGCAGCCATTGAGGATCCTTCCTAGGTGTTAGCCTGATAGGAGAAACCTGCTCTGATACCAATTGTTAGTTTATATGAGTCCACCAAACTATAGAGTACCTGGTCCTCTATGAGATGATGCTTAGAATGCAGTAAAGACTGAATGTAAAGAAGGTAAGAGATTTTCTACGTGGAAAAATCCCACACAACGAGATAAAAAAACCACGACCTACTCTTATAGGCTTTTAACTCTACTAACTTGCAATCTCCCTATTACAAGTCACTTTGCAAAAACCCTATTGCAAAGACTTCAAACTAACTTGTAATGCAACCACCACAAGCCACTCTATAACTATCCTAGTTACAAAGGCTTTAAACTTATGACTATCCCTAGTCACAACATAAACTCAGAAGTTTACGAATTTTGGTTTGTTCCTAAGACAACACTTCTAAGAAAGCAAACTAGGAATTACAATGACGAACAAATAACAATATTACAACTCAACTACGGATGTACATAAAGTCATTTAGAAACTGATCCTTAGTGGAGTTGTCTTCTTGTTCTTGACACACCAGTGACTTCAATGTCGGATGAATACTTTTTGTTTCTTGAGAGAATATCACTGAATGCACAAGAATGGTGTGCCTTGCACCAGGTTGTTTTATCACAAATGATAGCACAATGGATAGTGATGTCAACTCTTGGTGCACGCTTTTTCCCAATAAGAAGTGACTGATGTACTATATGCACAGCCACTTCTGGGCAGTTGCGTTCCAGCTGGATAGTGGACTTTGTACTTATATCAGGACACACCAACGGACCAGGTCCTAGTTGTGTTACTCTTCTATGACAGTTGCTAGATAGTCACTTTCTTCTGCTACATTCTAGCTGTGTACTTGACTTGTACTTCTGTCAGAGAACCCTAAGGGAGCAGGTCCCTGTTGTGTTTATCTTTATATTGATTGCGTACAGTCACTGACTTGTGCTTGTGTCGGAGAACCTTAAAGGACCAGGTCACCAGGTCCCTGTTGTGTTCTTTCCTGTGGTCGTTCATCCATTTGCTGATTTTCAGACTTCGACCAGTTCTCATGAAATGTATATCCAGGTTCTCTATCTGGTTCTTCGTGATAAATTTGTTAGATCATCAAAACATAAGAAGCATAAAGCCAAGACATTGAAAACCCATAAGATATAATGAGGCAAATAATGGAGAAAACTCAATTTTTAAGGGAGCAAACTCATGAACGTCGAAAAGAGATGGAAAATCTCAAGGCAATAAATAAGAGAATGAAGGACAAAATAGAAAAATGGGTTGAAACATTTGATGATCAACAAGTGCAGCCTTAGGTTGATAGTCAGTAAGAGCTTCAAATTCGAGAAGAGAGTGAGTTCCAACAAGAGAAATATTTTGAAGAAGAGGAGATTTTGAGCCAAACTTGGCTAATGGAACAAGCTGAAAGATTAGAAATATATGAGGCTCAACGTGAGAAAATTACAGATGAGATAAAAGACTTAATAGAAGGAAGAGCTGAACTGGGACAAGACATCGAAAAATTTGGCACTGTTATTTATGACTTAGGAGCTCAATTGATTGCAAAGATTGATGCGTCTTACGCCCAACAAAATAGTAATAAGTTGTGTGAAGTTGAAAAGGATCTTATACGCCAAATTGATGAGCTAAAAGTGGAGAGTCAATCATTCGAGCATATGTTTGTTGATGATGCTCGTGTTGAGAAAAGTACACCAGAGCCATGTGAGGAAGCAACTAATGTTATATTTGAAGAGTCTAGTGCATGTAAATATGAGGATGTAATGAGTAATACAATTCTAGAGTTAGGGCGTATTAGTCCTCATTCCATACATTTTCAGCATTGTGTTTGGATGATGACATGAAAATTGAGTCATATGATCCTTTGGAAGAGCCAATGGATGAGGAACGGGGTGGCTACATTCTTGAATTCGTCGTGCCAGAGAGACAGAATTACATACCTCATCCAAAGGCCAAGAAGTGTAAAACACGATATTAGTTGCTTAGCCCAATTAAAGTTGTCTCACCACCCAGGAGCATAATAGAAAGCTTGAAGCCAAATTAGGGGCTCAATTCATAAGTTCGAGGTGGAGGCAAAAAGTGGTTCAAGTCGTGCGGTGACGTTAAATTAGGCGCTTGTTGGGAGGCAACCCAGATTTATTGCTTTATTTTATTTTATTTTATTTTATTTTTGTAGTGTTGTTTTATTTTGTAGGATTATTAGCATAGGAAGCAAAGCCATTGGAAGAGTGCAAAAGCGAGCTAGATGGTGAGAACTAAGCGTGGGGTGCCCACACAAAGGACCATGTCTGGGGGAAGTTTGAGTACCCCGTGAGCCGCTGTTGCTTCGGCCTTTGGCCTTTCAGGGAGTTTATTGCCAACCCTCATTATTGTTTTGCTTTATTTGTGCATTGAGTACACTACACTCCTTTAAGTGTGTGGTGAGAGAATTTCTCTAGATAATTAGTAATAGTAGGTTAGAAAAATGTTAACTTCTTATTTTTATTTTCGTAATTGTGTAGTATTTTAGTAGATCCTAAGAAATAAAAAAATAAAATAAAAAAATTAAACTTTTCCTGACAAGGGATCTCCTAGACAGTTTTCTTGAGGGATTAAAGTCTAAATAAAAATCCAAAAATATGTCGTTTAGCTTTCTTTAGGTAGTAATAATCCCCTATGGTTTTTCTTTGTACCTTGGTTCTTTTCCATGGGATGTAGTTTGAACTGGGTAGTAGTTTACCTTTTATTTTTTATTTTTAGACTAGATTAGAATTTAGGGAATAAATGGAGGAAGAAAGATGAGATTCCTAGGCGCCCTTGACTTGTTTGATAGTAGCATATTTAGGCTTTGGCAAGTGTAGTATCTTCCCTGTATGTTAAAAGTGCTTATGATGCCTTGATTATTTAGAATACATATTTTGTGACGCCTATGTCTCATTTTCTTGACTTATGTTCCCTTTGTGCTTAATGATTAATATCTCGTGGCTCCGTGAATACTTGCATATGTTGAGAGTCAGAATGAGACCGTCCTTAGTGAGTTAAGTGCCATGTGTGGTGAGATTTTTGTGCAGTTCATGTGTTGTACTTGTGTCTAGAACTTGCCCGGTATATGAGTTTAAGTGAAATTTTAGGTGATGCTCGGTTTGAAAAAAGATTTTAGGCTTTCTTTGATCTTTTTGAGCTTTATTGCTTACCATAAATAAAAAATATCCCTAGTTAACCCTTTTGAGCCTATAAACTTTTATTTGGCACCCACATTACAAGCCTATACCCTTTTTTTATTCTTAATTGACGTTGTTTTGATCCTTTTACCTCTTAAAGCACATTAATTGTGAAATGAGCGCTAAAAGGAGTAAGAAGGGACTAAGTGTGGGGTGACTTTTGTGTGGAACCAATAAAAGGAAGAAATATGCACTTATTTGTAAAAGAATACACTACTAGTGGAAAGTGCAAAAGAGAAAAAGAAAAAAAAATCTTTAGATGTGTAAATTGATATCTTGTTCTTGCTAGTGGGTATGAATTAAAGTAGTGCCTAAAGAAAGAGGAACATTGTTAAGGATGATTTTAATTGCGGAATTACAATTGGGATTGAAGAATTTGCGCTTACAGATGATTATGTGATGGGTTAAAGTGCTTAGGAGGGTTAGCCACTATTCATAAATATATCTTTCCCATCCCTTAGCCCACGCTACAACCATGAAAACTCCTAATTGATTTTAGATCGAGTGAGCCTACATTAGTAGAGATTTACATTAAAGGCAAGCCTATGGTACCAATTGCATGCATGTGACTTCTTTTGTTAGAGTGAGAGATTTTCTTTGATATATATGAGTCCTTAAAATATACTTGGGCATTTGATTTGAATATATGGATTCAACTTACTCTCTTGTTCTTGTTGTGAGGGTACATAGTTTCACAAGGGATAGTTAACGTTATTAGACTTCTCTCTATGATGTTGGTGTTCAAGCCATGAATGCATTGTGACATTGAGTTGGTTTTTGAGACTAGGAGCATGTTGTCTTTGTTGTGAATGTTTTGAAATATGGCATAAGAAAAAGGGAAGTGTATGTGATTGCATATGCTAAGGTTTAATTGTTGCTATTTGTTGCTATAAACCATGGTCATTGGTGTAGTGTGCTTCGATTGTGTAAATATAAAGTGCTCAAGGATAGTGTAGTTTGATTGCTCGAGGAAGAGCAACGTTTAAGTGAGGGGTAGAGATGTTTGGCTATAATTATATATTTTTAGTGCATTACTTACCTTACATTTAGGTGCTTTAATGCTAAATTGTATTATATGTGTGCTTAAGTAAGTTTATTTTATGTGTTGGTACGTTGAAGATGAAATTGGGAGCAAATTAGAGATTTTATATGTATTTTATGCACTACACGAATGGCTCGTGATTATTTGATGATGAGAATAATTTTGATGTCAAATTTGATGATTGAAGATATAATGATGGAGTGATAATCTATCTATATATAATAGAAGAGTCATAACAAGGATAGAATGACAAGTGTCAAAGCCAAAATTCTACAAATGTCAAATTTTAGGACAAACCTCCTATAAATTTGGAGATTCAAGAATAATTTAAAATAGAAAATAAGTTCAAAAGTTTAAACCTTCCTATTCAGTTAACATCAAAATTGAATCTCACGTTCAGTTTTTTTAAATTAATTATCCTAACCTCAAATTAAAAAGACATTTGGTCAACATTTCCTATATAATATCATCAAATAACCAAGTTAGGAAAACTTACATTTTTTTTAATCCTTAGGGGGCCTTTTCTTGATTGGAACAGTGTTGTATGAGACTGTAGATGATGTCATAGGTGCTTTGAAATGTGTAACTAAATATGCATAATAAGATATAGATATCTAATAAATACGTAACCATATAAGATATAGATATCTAATAAATACGTAACTCAAATTAAAAAGACATTTGGTCAACATTTCCTATATAATATCATCAAATAACCAAGTTAGGAAAACTTACATTTTTTTTAATCCTTAGGGAGCCTTTTCTTGATTGGAACAGTGTTGTCTGAGACTGTAAATGATACCATAGGTACTTTGAAATGTGTAACTAAATATGCATAATAAGATATAGATATCTAATAAATACATAACCATATAACTACTGTATCAATGTAATTTGATGAATTGATATAGAAATTTAGTCAGTTTATAATTTGTTGAAACTACTTACCAAGAGCAAAAGATATTTGCCTTGATGAATTACATGCTCATATATGTTTTTGCACACAAAATGTGTAGATTCTGAATTTGTGAGTAAAATAATTTACCCAATAATATTACTAATATTCATAATTGAGAATGAGTTAACGATAATAACTACGTCTCAATTCAAAAATATTATTAGGTTTAACTTTATTTATCTATATCTATATCTATATTATTATAAAAGTTAGAACCTCAAAATTTAAAAGTTAAAAATTATAGATATAGATATTTATATCTATATCTATATCTATAATATTATAAAAGTGAAACCTCAAAAGTTAAAAGTTAAATTATCACAATACCTTTCTTTTTTTTAAAACTAAATAACCTAAATATCATCTTTTAGATTGTCTTATTATCTTTCTACTTCTTACTTTGACTTAGTTAACAAATTATTTCTATTAGTTCACATTATCTTTGTTAAAAATTTTGTTAGAAATTATTGCAATTTTGTAGTTCACTTTTATTTAGTTACCTACTGCTATTTTAATAATTTGTGCATTTTCCTTTGACTGTTTTTAATTAATTTATTTATTTATTTTCAAAAACCATTTTAAGGTTTAATTACACCTTTTAGCGCTCCTTTGCTACGGGTGGGGCCTCACCAGTAGTAGCGGTGACAACCCCCCTTCTCTGTTTGTCTTCGTGGTGTTTTGTGTGTATTTCAGGTTAGGGACTCTAGCTATTATCAGTGAGCGGGACGCGCGTGTACAAGCAAAAGGAACAACCCCGACATTTGGTCAACATTAAAAAGACATTTGGTCAACATTTCCTATATAATATCATCAAATAACCAAGTTAGGAAAACTTACATTTTTTTTAATCCTTAGGGGGCCTTTTCTTGATTGGAACAGTGTTGTATGAGACTGTAGATGATGTCATAGGTGCTTTGAAATGTGTAACTAAATATGCATAATAAGATATAGATATCTAATAAATACATAACCATATAACTACTGTATCAATGTAATTTGATGAATTGATATAGAAATTTAGTCAGTTTATAATTTGTTGAAACTACTTACCAAGAGCAAAAGATATTTGCCTTGATGAATTACATGCTCATATATGTTTTTGCACACAAAATGTGTAGATTCTGAATTTGTGAGTAAAATAATTTACCCAATAATATTACTAATATTCATAATTGAGAATGAGTTAACGATAATAACTACGTCCCAATTCAAAAATATTATTAGGTTTAACTTTATTTATCTATATCTATATCTATATTATTGTAAAAGTTAGAACCTCAAAATTTAAAAGTTAAAAATTATAGATATAGATATTTATATTTATATCTATATCTATAGTATTATAAAAGTGGAACCTCAAAAGTTAAAAGTTAAATTATCACAATATCTTTCTTTTTTTTTAAAACTAAATAACCTAAATATCATCTTTTAGATTGTCTTGTTATCTTTCTACTTCTTACTTTGACTTAGTTAACAGATTATTTCTATTAGTTCACATTATCTTTGTTAAAAATTTTGTTAGAAATTATTGCAATTTTGTAGTTCACTTTTATTTAGTTACCTACTGCTATTTTAATAATTTGTGCATTTTCCTTTGACTGTTTTTAATTAATTTATTTATTTATTTATTTTCAAAAACCATTTTAAGGTTTTATTACACCTTTTAGCGCTCCTTTGCTACGGGTGGGGCCTCACCAGTAGTAGCGGTGACAACCCCCCTTCTCTGTTTGTCTTCGTGGTGTTTTGTGTGTATTTCAGGTTAGGGACTCTAGCTATTATCAGTGAGCGGGACGCGCGTGTGCAAGCAAAAGGAACAACTCCGACAAGGGTCGGCAGGAGTTGGATGCGAACGTGCTAGCTGGACGCAACTTCGTCGTATATACCAAGACAATTCCCAGGTTCTACTCGCGGGAATTGGTACCTCCCGTTTTTCATTTTCCCCTTTATTGTGTTAGTTAAGTTGTTGCAATCATAGTTCCTATTAGTTTATCCATTGTATTAGTGCGCTTATAGTTGTAGCCTGTCTTTGCCTATCTTGGCCCGTTGATTTGTGTGAGTGTTAGTGATTCCCTTTAGTCTATCGTAGGTATAGTGGTTGTGGTCTGGTATGGTCGAGTAAGGTCATGTCCTCAGAGGGTGGGACGGTAGGGAAAGGGTTAGGGGGTGGGTCGGGAGGTAAGGAAGGTAAAGGGAACAGAGGTGCCTATAGGTTAAGAATCGGGTCACGGAACGCAGGTACATTGACAGGTAAGTCTATAGAGTTGGCGAAGATTCTCCAAAAGAGGAGAGTCAACATAGCGTGTCTCCAGGAGACAAGGTGGGTAGGGTCGAGTGCGAAGGATGTGGACGGGTATAAACTTTGGTACTCAGGAGTCGAGAGAGGTAAGAATGGAGTGGGTATCTTGGTGGATAGGGAACTTAGAGAGTCTGTAGTCAAAGTTAGACGAGTGAATGATAGATTCATGGTTATTAAGTTGGTGGTTGGAGAGTACACCCTGAACGTCATCAGCGCCTATGCGCCGCATGCGGGACTAGATGAAGAGGTTAAATGGCGCTTCTGGGAGGGGATAGATGAGATTGTGTGCCAGGTTTCACCTGCCGAGAAGCTATTCATAGGAGGGGATTTCAATGGTCATATTGGGGCGAGCGCAGGTGGTTATGGTGAGTGCATGGAGGATTTGGTTTTGGGGAGAGGAACGGAGGAGGTACCATGCTGTTGGAATTCGCTAAGGCTTTCGGGTTGGTGATTGCGAACTCGAGATTTCCGAAGAGGAAGGAGCATTTGGTTACTTTTCAAAATGCGGTAGCAAAGACTCAGATTGACTATCTTCTCCTCATGAGGTGTGACAGCGGGTTGTGCAAGGATTGCAAGGTGATTCCGAGTGAGACACTTGCAACACAGTATAGACTCTTGGTGATAGACGTTGGTATTAGGTTAGAGAGGAGGAAACGCTTTGCTCGGGGATCACCGAGAATCAGATGGGGAGCCCTAACTAAGGATAAAACCCAAGAGTTGGAGTGGTGGTTGTTGGCTATGGGAGCTTGGAGGAGCAGTGGGGATGCAAACACTATGTGGTCAGCAACAACAAATTGTATAAGGGCGTCTGCGATAGAGGTGTTAGGGGTCTCGACCGGTGTCTCTGGTAGACATAAAAGAGACTGGTGGTGGAATGAATTAGTCCAAGGTAAAGTGGAAGCGAAGAAGGCGGCATACCTAAAGTTAGTGGGGAGCATAGGTGAGAAGGAGTGGCGAGCGTGCATGGAGAGATATAAGGTAGCTAGGAAGGAAGCTAAACTGTCAGTCATAGAGGCTAAGACTGCGGCTTATGGTCGTATGTACGAGGAACTAGGGTAAAAGGGAGGGGAGAAGAAGTTATTCCGGCTGGCCAAGTTGAGAGAGAGGAAGGCTCGGGATTTGGACCAAGTATGATGCATCAAGGACGAAGATGGTAGGATACTGATGGAAGATGCCCAGATTAAGAGGAGATGATAGACTTACTTCCATAAACTTCTGAACGAAAAAGGGGATCGGGATATTGTGCTAGGCGAATTGGAGCATTTAGAGAGTCACCATGACCTCGAGCATTGTAGGCGTATCAAGGTTGAGGAGGTTGTGGGGGCTATGCGTAAGATGAGTAGAGGCAGAGTAACCGGACCAGACGAGATCCTAGTGGAATTTTGGAAGTGTGTAGGGAGAGCAAGTTTGGAGCGGTTGACTGGGTTGTTTAATGTTATTTTTAAGGCAAAGAGGATGTTGGATGAGTAGAAGTGGAGTACAGTGGTTCCATTATATAAGAACAAAGGTGATATCCAAAGTTGTCACAATTATAGGGGTATCAAATTGCTGAGTCATACCATGAAAGTATGGGAGAGGATCGTTGAAGCGAGGGTGAAGATGACAGTGTCTATATCAGACAACCAGTTCGGGTTCATGTTGGGTCGTTCAACCACAGAAGCTATACATCTTGTTAGGAGGTTGGTGGAGGTGTACAGGGAGAGAAAGAAGGATCTGCACATGGTGTTTATTGACCTAGAGAAAGCGTATGACAAGGTTCCTAGAGAAGTTCTCTGGAGATGCTTGGAGGCAAAGAGTGTGTCAGATCCCTATATTATGGCGATTAGGGACATGTATGATGGGGCTATGACTCGGGTTAGGACGGTAGGAGGCGACTCTGAGCATTTTCCGGTTGAAATAGGGTTACACCAAGGCTTTGCGCTCAGTCCGTTCTTATTCGCCCTGGTGATGGATTCGTTAACAAACCATATCCAAGGGGAGGTGTCATGGTGCATGCTATTTGCTGATGACATAGTTCTGATCGATGAGTCACGAACCGGTATTAACGAGAGATTGGAAGATTGGAGACAGACTCTTGAGTCGAAAGGTTTCAAGCTGAGCAGAACAAAGACAAAATACTTGGAGTGTATTTTCAGCACTGAGCCGGGGGAAGTGGGCGTGGATATGAGGCTTGAATCACAGGTTATCCCAAGTAAAGACAACTTCAAGTACCTTGGTCGGTTATCCATGGGAGAGGGGAGATCGATGAAGATGTCGCACACCGTATTGGGGTAGGATGGATGAAGTGGAGGTTAGCATCTGGAGTTTTGCATTATAAGTGCCGACGATACTCAAAGACAAGTTCTATAAAGCGGTGGTTAGACCGGCTATGATGTATGGGGCTGAGTGATGGCCTGTTAAGAACTCACATATCCAAAAGATGAAAGTAGCAGAAATAAGGATGTTGAGGTGGATGTGAGGGCACACTAGGATAGACAAGATTAGAAATGATAATATTCGGGAGAAGGTGCACGTGGCTCCCATTGATGACAAGATGCGGGAAGCGCGACTCAGATGGTTCGGGCATGTAATGAGGAGAAGCCCAGATGCTCCAGTAAGGAGGTGTGAGTGACTAGTTGTGGAGGGCACGAGAAGAGGTAGAGGGAGGCCTAAGAAGTATTGGGGATAAGTGATCAGGCAGGATATGACAAAACTTCAGATTTCCGAGGACATGACACATGACACTTGATAGGAAGTTGTGGAGGTCGAGTATTATGGTTCTAGGATAGTTGAGTCTCGCGTTACTTTGTACCGTTGTGAGCCTAGTCTGGTAAGGTTTTAGTCTAAAATAACTAGGGGCATTTCCATGTCTTAATACTTTCTCTTTTTGGTGCAAGATCTATTTACTAGCCATCATTTCTGCCTTGTATTTTTCTTCTGCAATTTATGTTCCTATTTTTCCTATGATCTTTGTAGTGAAACTAATATTCTCTCTTTTTGTTTTTCTTATTATCTTGAGCCGAGGGTCTTTCGGAAACAGCCTCTCTACGCCTTCGGGGTAGGGGTAAGGTCTGCGTACGTACTACGCTCCCTAGACCCCACTTTTGGGATTTTACTGGGTTGTTGTTGGTCTCAAACATATTAGTTTCCTGATACGACACAACTTCTTATGCTTACAGTTAAATTGACGACTTCGCACGGAAGAGTTGCATCAACATTGACTCCCATAAGATAAAGAATAATCTCAAAAGTTCACGTTCCATTGCAGTTACAACTCCTAATAATAAGGAGATAGCACGACAACAGTTACAATCTTCTTTTAGTACCGTTTCAAGCCAAATCCTTCATGTCTTCACTTGCCGTTTCAACTAAAGGCATAAGTTTTCAATTCCAAATGCCCCACGTTACAATTACAATGGTAATCAAGGCAGAGAAAAAATCAACAACAGAGAAAAAATTTACAATGAAGACGCTCTGAAGCTAAGCTTTCTTTTCCAACTTTTCTATCTTGAGTCTTCTATAGTTATATCGATTTTTCCTGTTTTCATCATAATTGTTTTTTCACATAAACGTCTTATTCCCTATTGCTTGTAATTTGTGCTTTTATTTTATCTTCATAGTAATTGTAACAGTTGCTTTGGAAAGTGTAAATATTATACGTTCCATTCTAAGTTACTTGGAGACTACAAAGTGAATTTCACAGAATTTTTTTATTGCAACTTGGTTAGTCATTGGTTGCTTAATCCAAAATCTGAATGTGCTACATTTTTGTTTGGATAGCATGTCGTGCTTAGAAGAGAACTTGGAGCTAAAAGACAAGTAAATTAAGGTTGGATATTGTTGATTTGCGGCAGTAAGAATATTCACTAATTTTGCAAATTTCTTATGATTTTCATCTCTCAAATCCCTCTTTTCCTTTACTTATCTTCTTCTTTTTGTTTGGTCGTGACTATAAGAAAGCTTCGAGTATCCAAATATGGAAGTGTAAATTATGTTTTACTATTGAAGTCTTCATCTTTCTTTGTTTGGTCGTGACTATAAGAAACTGACAAGTTCCAAATGTGGAATTGTAAATTATATTTTACTATTGAATCTTCATCTTTCTTATCTCTTTTTTTTTCTTTTTAACTGTTCCTTCTCTTTTCACATTTTCTTTTGTGTTTTACTCTATTTCTTCTTCTTTGTTTCTTTATGTAGAGTAAAATACTGGAGAAAACTATTCTAATTTTATACACATGAAATATTTTTAAAAGGCAAAATGAATTTTATAATATTTACAGTAATGCCTATAAAAGATAAAGTTTCAACTTAATATTCCAGATGATCATTGAGCAGGTTTGGTGTGCGTGTATGTATATATATATATATGGAGGGGATCCTTTTAAACCTTATGACAAAAGTTAATAAAAATTATGATGGAAATTCGAATTTGTATAACAAAAGAAAATTTTGAATTTAAATAAAGCATATATTCTTTGCAATAGATGTGAAAGTGTTTAGCTTCAATTTCAAATTATAACTATTTCTAACAGAGTGGATTAGACTGAAGTCTTCTTCTAATCTTATATTTGATTGTACCATTTTTATTGTGCGTAACAAAACTTATAAAGTCTTCTTCTCTATTTTTCTGCAGCCTGGTACCTATCTAGACCAGAAAGAAAAGTACATCTTATATATTGAATTTGTTAACAAAGAACTTATTGTGTTTTCAATGGTTGGCCTTCAAGATCTATTTCATCCGAGAATTAGAATATGGTCAATCATCTAAGATTGTAATTTTTTTTTTTATAAATACTTTCCTCACTAGCTGTTTTCTAATGAGTACATATGTTTCCTTATGACTTGAATGTATGAATATTCAGTACATTTACATGTTCATAAAATAATAACATTTACATGCTCCTTAATCTACTGTATTTCTCAAGTAATATTTTTTATGAAAAATTATATTTAATATTTTACACGTAACATGCGGGTACAAATACAAGTTAATATTTGAAAAGCAAAGAAAAGAAAAGAGAAAGTTAGGCAAAATTTGGCATTAATTGAAACGAAGCAGTAGTAGCAGGCGAGGCGAGGCGAGCAATTCTTCTCGCGTTAAGGCTCGCGACGCTCAGCCTAGTGCGAGGTGCTCCGCGCGGGTCCAAATTCCAAGCCTATTTTGTCTTCTACTTTTTTTTTTTGGTTTTGGATTTTGTTATTTCGCCTAGATCTTTTATCCTACACCTATGAATAGTCCTTAAATACAATTTTTAAAAAAAATTTAGAGGAGGGTAGAGCACGGAGCAGCCGTGGAGGCCGGAATTCATCAGATTCCATCTTTCTTCCATCAAACTTAGTAATCTTTACTTTTTCTTGATGATTTGTTATTTTGCTACCATGTCTATGTGGAGCTACAATTCACGTTCTAGGGTTGTGGTTGTAATGAATATTGAAGTTTATTAATTATATTACCGTTAATTCGAGTTATCATCTTTGATTGTTTCTCTAATTCTGTGCATAATTGCTTAATTGTTTGGTCAGTGAGTTCTGTTTACTATCTATGCTATGCTTGGAAAAGCCTTGTTTAGATTAGAGTAGAATTACAGAGAGCTTGTTTCTGAACCCGTGGCCCAGGGAAAGATTTCGCGGTTAACATAGGAATATATCTACTAGTCTTGCTTAGTTGAATATCGTATTATATTCGTTCATGATATTACTCAATACCATAGGAATATAGGGTTGGTGTATTATGAATAGACGAATAGTATTTTGAGAACATGATATTTATATAAACGATTCAGTCAACTAGCAATCATACATAATTTGGATTAACAGGTGTAGTTACGAACTCAATAGGATTGATAAACCGACCACAACCCTGGAACCTATATCTCCCTTGGTTACGTGTTTAATTTTTGCAATAGTAGATTAATAGAAAAACATCACTCTTGATTATCTTGGACAATTAATTGATTTTAGTTTTCTTAGTTAACGGTTAATCTAAGTATCTGTGGGTTCGACATCCGACTTTCGAGTCACTTTATTACTTGACGACTGCGTATACTTACGCGTGCGTTTGGTCCCAACAAAATATTGTTTCAACCAGCCCGCACGCGCCCCGCATCGCATAACTTTAAACCCACCCCCCCGCATAGCCTTGACCCGTACCGCCTTGCACCCGTCTCGCCCTTTTTGCCATCCCTGCTGTTTAGTTAATAGCATTAAATTTGAAAAAATTACTTAAAAGTTTTCCCTAAGGTTTGGATTCATAACACATACCTACTTTGTAATTTCAAATATTACCTAATCTCTTCCTTCTTTCAAGTCTTACGTATTATTTCAAGTTTTGGAGTGAAAAATTATTTTCGCAAAAACAATTTGCTTGAGATAAATTTGCAAACAAGGAGTACAATTTATACTTATTCATATGATATCCTTAATTATCCATTTTCCTCGAATTTTCTCCATTCCTTATAGTAGAAATTTGGATTGTTTTTTTACATTTTCTTTATCAATTTTCACAAACATAAAATAATACGTCTTTTCTTGAAGGAAAAGAAAAATACTGAAAAGGTCAAAAGGGGGGGGGGGGAGAGAAAAATAAAGAAACCCTCCTCTATAAATAGCACCACTATCCTCAGATATAAAGGCAGAACCGTTTCACTTTGTTCCTCGCGCATCCGTTAGAACATCAACAAAGATAAACGTCAATTTCTCCGACTAAATCAAACTATTTTCCAGACTCAGGAAAATCTAGCCACTGTTTCTGCCTTATCTTTCATCGCACATTCAATCCCAGCATCTCAGCAATTAAGAGATCTCCCCAGTTTTCTCTAATCGCATCAGTTGCTGCTGTAACATACAATAATTTATTACCAGCCTAACCAAATTCATAAATTCTAATTATCTACTAATTACTCAAATAACCATATTCTAATTTCCGCTTCAATGGATCCTTCTATCATGAAACTCCTCGAAGAAGACGAGGTAACCTCTTTTTCCCTTTTTTCCAATTTAGCCCTTTTTCCTTTAATAAAGAAATTTTGCAGTATGTATATGTATATTTATTTGTGTTTGAAATGGTGAATTAATGATATGTAATAGGATGAAACAATGCATTCGGGGGCGGATGTGGAGGCATTCACTGCTGCCCTAAATAGGGATATTGGAGGCGCAGATAATTCACAATCTCAGCCATCCGATTCCGATAGCGGTAACATTATCAGCTTTTTGGGATATTACTCACTGTTTATAGTAATCAATTAAATTTTGTCAATTTTTTAATATTGATTCATTATATTGTACACCGCGTTGAATGATTATACTGTGGAAAGGTCAAAAAATGGATCTTTTTAGGTTATATATAAGCTGTTGAATCCCATAGACATAAGAAAAAATTCTATTGAAGTAACAAAGGGGTTCAATAATTGCTACCTTTGAATCCCTTTTTATAAACTCCTGGTTCTGCCACCAATACTAGTCAAAATTGTACCCTGCTTTGCTCCCTTGGGGGCTCGAACCCTTAACCTCATTGTTGTAGGTGGAGGGCCCTTTTGACTAAGGCTATCTGTCCCCAGTTTGGTAAATTCATCTCTGTTTCATATATCAGCAGAATAGGTATTTCAGAGTTGCATAAGAATTTCTGAGCTTAAAGAGTGTTGGTGTGTAGACAATTTTGTGATTGTGGTTGGAACTTTGTCTTGAAAAGCTACTGTACCATTATCATTTACTTTATTTCTCTTGTTTTCAGTAGTGTTCTCTTTCTCCTTAGAAAATAATCTTATTTTTTGCATAACTTTAACAAACAGTACCCTTATCTCAAGGAAGCAGTTATACCTCAAATCAGTTTGCATCATGGCAAACTTCTAACCATGACGAAAATGGCAGTCGTCATAGTCTTCAAGATTCAGAGGCCGTTCAGCAAAAGGATGGAAATATATCTGATATGCAGTTAAAGGGACATGGTACCGATTCTCAGAAACAGCAGCAAAAAAATGATTCCTCACAGGAGATCATTTCCCTTCCTTTGCAGCATATATCTTCCCAGGATACTTATCAAACCACAGAGGTTGAACAGGACACACTTCATTCTTCTAAAGCAGTGAATATACAAAATCCTGAAAAGAATACTCAAAATCCAGAATCTCAACATCTAAACTTACAGGGAGCGAAAAGTCAGCAGTCCATGCAGTCCTTGACAACAGGAACTAGTGGTCTGCCACTTGTGGCAGCAGATGCAAGTAATCAGTCAGAATCGGCGACCGGGTCGAGCAGCCAATCAGCAATCAATGTAGCTAAACAGGGAAAACAAGTGCCTTTTGCCATGCTTTTCCCTCACATACAACCCCAGCTTGATAAGGACAGGGCAATGCAACTCCAGACTCTTTACGTTAAACTCAAAGTAGTTTGCTATAGCTGACTTGTTTTTGCATTATTTTGCCTTTTCTGTTATAGTAGTTTTGCTAACAAAAGGAATTTGTGTTCAGAAAAATGAAATTTCTAAGGAAGGTTTTGTAAGACACATGAGAAGTATAATTGGTGACCAAATGCTCAAAATGGCTGTATATAAATTTCAATCTCAGGTAGATGAAGCAGCATCTTTTCAGTTGTTACATAAAAAAAATGAAATTTCTCCATCTTTGTGTATTAACTCTATGTCAAAATTTAATTCAGGCATCTAGAAACTCACCGAGTGTTCCCGGTCAATTTCCTCAGTCTGCGGCTTCTCAGCAGCAACATTCGCAAATGCCAACAGATGGTACCTTGTTCTTTGAATCTCTTTGGTTCATTCTAGTCAGGTCCCAGTTTATTGCTGACCTTACTTCTCTTCTGCTGCTCCTATATGAATATGGACAGATTCTAGTAATATGGCAATTGAGAGTAATGCTCAAAAGTTGCGCGAGGTGGAAAATCAGGCAGATTTGCGTGGAGCCCAAGGAAACCAGATGCCTTCTTCTAGTTTGATTGCTGTAAAACAAGAAAGGGATCACTCACCATTCCCAATACAGGGACTTAATAGGCAACAACAACAGCATTTGCACTTCTCACAGGCATCATTTCCCACATTTCCAAGTGCAGGGAACAATTATAGTGCATATTCTGCATCTAATCTCAACTCTTCAACAACACAACCGCTAAAGCAGCAATCTGATGATGCACAAATGAGACAATTTTCAGCTCAACAGAACAGAAATGCAACTCAGTTAGGAGTGCCAACGCAGGCCGTGGGAATGATGAGCGCCCCTAAGTTTGAAAAGCAAAACACTTTTGGCGAAGCCAAAAGATTACCTTGTGGGAGTCTTAATATTCCAACTACTTCAAGAACCCAGCAGCCTTCAGTTCAATGGCAACAGTCTGCCAATAAAGAGCAGAGAAGTATTCTTTCATCACCAATGACCAATCTAAAGTCTGAACCAATTGATCATTTCCATGACCAGCTACAAAGATCCCAGTTGTCGCCCTTCTCCTCTGTTCAAGTGGAGCAAGGAAATTCCACTTCAGAAAGTTCAAAGGATGAATCTATTGAACAGATCTCCAGAATTGGTTTATCAACCACTAGCATGAAACCTTCAAATTTAGCCTCGTCTTCCATGTCATCTCAAATGGATACTAGCACATTGGTAATTTTCTTGGTTTGCATCCTAACTTGATTTATTGATTTATCAAGTGAGGATATATTACAGATTTTAGAAGTATATTTACATGCTTCTTATATATACAGTCAAACCTCTCTATAACAGCCTCGTTTGTTCCGAGATTTTTTGGCGGCTATAGTGAAGTGTTGTTATAGAGGACACATATTATAACATAACATAATGATCAGTTACGAGAAATAATTGGCTTTTATAGTGAATGAAGGTGTTGGTTTATGTTTAGTCAACAATGGCATGCCAATTGGAAGAGTTGGTGGAAAGAGTTGGTGTGGATGCTAGGAGGAAGCTTCCTCCTTTGATGTCACCCATGACATCAAGAGGAGGTAGTTTGATGTCACCAATGACATCAAGAGGAGGTCTTTACCTCTATAAATAGATGCACTCCTTCATTTGTAGAAACCATCCCAAAAATAATACAACACATTGTAGTGAGTAGAGAGTTAAGAGAGAAATTCTCTTAAGTGTAATTGGGAACTCTCCCCTTCCTTTGTTAATATTAAAAAGGCAACTGTTCTCTGGTGGACGTAGGATTATTTTGATCCGAACCACGTTAAATCTTGTGTTCATACATGTCCAGCCCAGGAAAGAGGCATTGGGAAGCTGTCAAGTGGATATTGAGATATCTCAAAGGAGCTTCTGGTGTTGGTCTGACCTTTCGAAAAAGTGGTGGAGGTATTTCAATTCTCGGTTATGTAGATTCTGACTATGCAGGAGATCTTGACAGAAGAAGGTCCACAACTGGATACATCTTTACCCTCGTTGGCAGTGCCGTTAGTTGGAAGTCGACTCTGCAGTCGATTGCCACTTTGTCTACGACAGAAGCAGAATACATGGCAGCAGCGGAGGCGGTGAAGGAAGCTATCTGGTTGAAAGGTTTAGTAGCGGAATTGAGTTTGGTTCAGCTGGAATCAACTCTTAGATGTGATAGTCAGAGTGCTATTCATCTAATGAAAAATCAGAGATTTCATGAGCGCACTAAACACATTGATGTCAGATTTCATTTTATTCGAGATGTTGTTGAAGAGGGAACTATCAAGGTCGTGAAGGTTATCACAGACGATAATGCTGCAGATATGTTGACCAAGATAATCCCACTCGCTAAGTTTGCACACTGCAAGGACTTGGCGGGGTGTGCATCAACTGATGCAACTCCGAAGAGAACAGTTGTTAGGTGGAGGTGGTATGTTCAACAATGGTTTGATTCTTCTTGTTTCTTACAATGGGGTTGCCAGTAAGCTTAGAAGTTTTGGCCAGAGTTGTTCACACGCACGCTCGAAACGCAAACCAAGGTGGAGATTGAAGGTGTTGGTTTATGTTTAGTCAACAATGGCATGCCAATTGGAAGAGTTGGTGGAAAGAGTTGGTGTGGATGCTAGGAGGAAGCTTCCTCCTTTGATGTCACCCATGACATCAAGAGGAGGTAGTTTGATGTCACCAATGACATCAAGAGGAGGTCTTTACCTCTATAAATAGATGCACTCCTTCATTTGTAGAAATCATCCCAAAAATAATACAACACATTGTAGTGAGTAAAGAGTTAAGAGAGAAATTCTCTTAAGTGTAATTGGGAACTCTCCCTTCCTTTGTTAATATTAAAAAGGCAACTGTTCTCTGGTGGACGTAAGATTATTTTGATCCGAACCACGTTAAATCTTGTGTTCTTTCTTTTACGTTTCCGCTAACAATTGGTATCAGAGCAACATGATTCTTTAACGATCCAAGGAGGAAGAACAAGCAAAGATGAGTTCCATGAAGTTTGAAATTGATAGATTCAGTGGACGCAACAACTTCAATATCTGGAAGATCCAGATGATGGCGTTACTGCGGAGGGAAGGTTCAATCCATGCTATTGACGGAAAGTATCCTAAGGATATATCAGCTCCCGACAAGGAGAAGATTGAAGGGGATGCATTGAGTGCAATCCAACTATCCCTTGCACCTAACGTGCTTTGTGAAGTGAGTACGGGTACCGAAGAGACGGCCAAACAGTTATGGGAAAAGCTAGAAGGGCTATACCAAGACCGATCAGTGACAACAAGGATGTTGTTACAACGGCGTCTTCACACATTTAAGATGGGGTCAGGTACTTCGTTACAAGATCATTTAGATGCGTTCAATAAACTTGTCATGGACTTACAGATTGCAGGAATTAAAAAGGAGGAGGAGACGCTTGCATGTGCTTTGCTATTTTCATTGACTTCAGGATATCGTGATATTGAGAATTCAATGATGTATAGCAAGGAGCCTATCAAGCTTGAGCAAGTGCGGCAGGCACTTAACTCTAGTGATGTGCGGAGGCACATTGAAGGAGATAGAGATGACCAGGCAAGTGGGCTCTTTGTGAGAGGCCGGACTAGCCAACAGGGAAAGAGCAAATCAAAGCACAGATCAAAGTCTCGTGTGAACAAGAAGAATACAGAGTGTTGGGGTTGTGGCAAGAAGGGGCACTTTGAACGAGACTGCCCAATGTCAAAGTCCAAGGAAAAGGCGAGTGCATCCACAGTTGAACAGGTACATGATTTTGATAATGATTATGTACTAACAACATCGTGTAATAATAATAGTAGTTATGGAAACAAATGGGTGTTAGACTCTGCTTGCACTCTGCATATGACGTTCCGAAAAGACTGGTTTAGCAGCTATGAGAAAAGTGGAGGAACCGTAGTAATGGGCAATAATGCAACTTGTGCAATAGTTGGCATTGGCTCAGTTCGGGTTCGCTGCCATGATGGAGTCGTGAGGACTATTACACAAGTCCGTCATGTTCCTGATCTGAAGAAGAATTTGATCTCCCTGAGTACTCTGGATGAACAAGGCTACAGGTACATGAGCGAAGCAGGAACTATAAAGGTGACTAAAGGTTCTTTAGTCATGCTGAAAGGCAAGCTGGAGAACGGCCTTTACACATTGGCCGGAAGCACCATTGTTGGCTCTGCAAATGCATCTACAGTGCAGTTATCTAATGATGACAAGGCAAGACTATGGCACATGAGACTGGGTCATATGAGCGCACGTGGACTGGAGATGTTGAGCAATCGTAACCTTTTGGAAGGTGAGAAGATCAGCACAATTGACTTCTGTGAGCACTGCGTTCTAGGGAAGCAAAAGAAGGTCAGCTTCAGCACTGGCAAAGACAAGACAAGAGGATGCTAGACTACATCCATTCAGATTTATGGGGTCCCTCTAAACTTCCATCGAAGGGCAAAAAGAGGTATCTTCTCACTTTTATTGATGATTTCTCACGAAAGGTTTGGGTGCATTTTTTGAAGGCAAAAAGTGATGCTTTTGAAGCATTTAAAGAGTGGAAGATTTTGGTTGAAAATCAAATGGAGCGGAAAATCAAGTATCTTCGCACAGACAATGGCTTGGAGTTTTGCAATGAAGAGTTTAATGAATTCTGCAAGGTTCATGGGATCTCAAGACATAGGACTGTCAGGCATACCCCACAGCAGAATGGAGTTGCCGAGAGAATGAACAGAACTCTTCTTGAAAAGGCTCGTTGTATGCTCCTACAAGCCAAAATGTCCAAAGTATTTTGGGCTGAAGCAGTTCACACTGCTGCTCATATTGTCAATCGATCTCCAGCATCGGCAATTGACTTTAAGACTCCGAATGAGGTATGGTCAGGTGAACCCTCTAACTATTCATACTTACGAGTATTTGGGTGTCCAGCTTATTATCACGTTAATGAAGGAAAGCTTGAACCAAGGGCTAAGAAGGCCATATTCGTAGGGTATGTGGATGGAGTAAAAGGGTACAAACTTTGGTGTTTGTCTTTACTCAAATTTATAGTTAGTAGAGATGTCACCTTTGATGAATCCTCTATACTTGATCCCCGTAAAGTTTCCGTGGAGTTTTCAGGAAACAAGAACGACGAGCAGGTGGAGCTTCCGGTGGAGCTTGCCAAGGAAAAGGATCAAGAGACTCAGGTTAAAGATGAGTCAGAAGATGTAGACCTTGAAGAACTTGCTGTCAATGAACCATACACAATTGCAAAGGGGAGGGAGAAGAGGCAGACACGAGAACCGGAACGCCTTATAGATCAAGCAAACTTGATTGCATATGCGTTCGTAGCTGCACAAGAAGAGATTAAGGATCTGGAGCCCTCCTCGTATATTGAAGCAACTTCTTGCAAGGATGCTGTACAATGGCGGTTAGCCATGACTGAAGAGATGGAGTCTCTTCACAAGAATCAGACATGGGTCTTAGTGAAAAGACAAAAGGGGAAGAGGACAGTTGGATGCAAGTGGGTCTACCGAAAGAAAGAGGGAATTCCTGAAGTGGAAGATGCTAGGTTCAAGGCGAGATTGGTTGCAAAAGGATTCAGTCAGAAGGAGGGAATTGACTACAATGAGATTTTCTCTCCAGTCGTGAAGCATAGCTCAATTCGCGTGCTACTAGCATTGGTTGCCCAATTTGACTTGGAGCTTCAATAGCTTGATGTCAAAACTGCTTTCTTACACGGTGATCTAGAAGAGACAATCTATATGGATCAGCCTGAAGGTTTCCTAGCTGAGGGAAAAGAAGATCACGTATGCCAACTAAAGAAGTCTTTGTATGGTTTGAAGCAATCCCCTAGACAGTGGTACAAGAGGTTTGATGCATTCATGACTACACATGAATTCTCAAGGAGTGCATTTGATAGCTGTGTGTATCACAAGAAGATGTCTGGTAACTCAATGATTTATTTACTGTTGTATGTTGATGATATGCTTATTGCTGCTAACAACATTACAGAGATAAATGCTTTGAAGAAACTGTTGAGTAAGGAATTTGACATGAAGGATTTAGGAGCTGCAAAGAAAATCCTTGGTATGGAGATTTCAAGAGAAGACGGTGTTGTACATCTTTCTCAGAAGAGGTATATTGAAAGGGTTCTCAAGAGATTCAATATGCATACGTGCAAGCCTGTAAGTACACCATTAGCTCCTCATTTTAAACTTTCAGAGTTACAAATGCCTCAGTCCGAGGATGAGGTGGAGCATATGTCAAAGATTCCTTATGCCAGTGCAGTTGGTAGCATTATGTATGCTATGGTATGCACACGTCCAGATATTGCTCAATCTGTAAGTGTGGTAAGTAGATACATGTCCAGCCCAGGAAAGAGGCATTGGGAAGCTGTCAAGTGGATATTGAGATATCTCAAAGGAGCTTCTGGTGTTGGTCTGACCTTTCGAAAAAGTGGTGGAGGTATTTCAATTCTCGGTTATGTAGATTCTGACTATGCAGGAGATCTTGACTGAAGAAGGTCCACAACTGGATACATCTTTACCCTTGTTGGCAGTACCGTTAGTTGGAAGTCGACTCTGCAGTCGATTGCCGCTTTGTCTACGACAGAAGCAGAATACATGGCAGCAGCGGAGGCGGTAAAGGAAGCTATCTGGTTGAAAAGTTTAGTAGCGGAATTGAGTTTGGTTCAGCTGGAATCAACTCTTAGATGTGATAGTCAGAGTGCTATTCATCTAATGAAAAATCAGAGATTTCATGAGCGCACTAAACACATTGATGTCAGATTTCATTTTATTCGAGATGTTGTTGAAGAGGGAACTATCAAGGTCGTGAAGGTTATCACAGACGATAATGCTGCAGATATGTTGACCAAGATAGTCCCACTCGCTAAGTTTGCACACTGCAAGGACTTGGCGGGGGTGTGCATCAACTGATGCAACTCCGAAGAGAACAGTTGTTAGGTGGAGGTGGTATGTTCAACAATGGTTTGATTCTTCTTGTTTCTTACAACGGGGTTGCCCAGTAAGCTTAGAAGTTTTGGCCAGAGTTGTTCACACGCACGCTCGAAACGCAAACCAAGGTGGAGATTGAAGGTGTTGGTTTATGTTTAGTCAACAATGGCATGCCAATTGGAAGAGTTGGTGGAAAGAGTTGGTGTGGATGCTAGGAGGAAGCTTCCTCCTTTGATGTCACCCATGACATCAAGAGGAGGTCTTTACCTCTATAAATAGATGCACTCCTTCATTTGTAGAAATCATCCCAAAAATAATACAACACATTGTAGTGAGTAGAGAGTTAAGAAAGAAATTCTTTTAAGTGTAATTGGGAACTCTCCCCTTCCTTTGTTAATATTAAAAAGGCAACTGTTCTCCGGTGGACGTAGGATTATTTTGATCCGAACCACGTTAAATCTTGTGTTCTTTCTTTTACGTTTCCGCTAACAGTGAATGGTTGTTATATTGGATGTTGTTATAGAGACCGCCGACTGTACATACATATATTTCCAGACATAGCTTGTCTATCAGTCTATGTGAGACTTGTGTATATTTTATAGAAGAACTGCTCAAATCCAAGTTTTCAGATAGGAAAAGATAGAATAGATAGTATCAGTATTTCCTCTTATTGGAACCTTGTATCCACTTCAGGTCCCTTTAGTATCTTGGAACATTTTTCTCTTTTCTGGGTTATGAAGGAAAGCCCATGGCAGCTAAACAGAAATATAGGAATGTTTAAAGTAGAAAGTATTGATGTTTTTTCACAACGCCCTCACCACTGAGGGTCAAAGTGAACGTGAAAAGTTATATCTGCCAGATGATTGGCAACATGAGATCTGTTCCTGGCAGTCACTTTGTTCGTCATCATATATCTTATTTCTCACTTGCAATATTTTTGATTGCACGTTTCTGTGCTCCTTTCTGAATTTTCATGTTTTTGTCTTGCTGGTATTTGTTTGAAGTTGTCGATTAGATGCACTTTATTATCTCCATGCTTTTCACTGTTGCTTTTCTTCTTTCACTTTTTGTTGCATCAGTTGAGTTCTCGGACTACTTCTGTGACATCTCTACTTGGGCCAGGAAACAGTGGAAAGACTCCTGTGAAAAAGCCTTCCATTGGACAGAAGAAGCCCCTCGATACGCTAGGTTCCTCACCTCCACCTTCAGGGTATACTGTTCTGAGCACCTCTACTGCGATGTTTTGCTGGAATAATGTCTCATTATTGTGTCTGTTGTACTGACTTCACTTTGTATTCTTTCATTTGTACATTTCACAGGAAGAAGCAAAAGGTTTCAGGAGCTTTTTTAGATCAGAGCATTGAACAACTTAATGATGTTACTGCTGTTAGTGGAGTTAATCTAAGGGTAATACCTCCCTCGATTCCCCACAGTGGAATACATTTTGTGCTCATCACAAGTTGTTTAAAACAGTTATTCAGAAGTATTTCGTACTAGCTTGATATTATTTTGTAATGCATAAAACAGGAAGAGGAAGAACAACTATTTTCTGGGCCCAAGGAGGACAGTCGAGTTTCGGAAGCATCTCGACGAGTTGTGCAAGAAGAAGAGGAAAAGCTGATTTTGCAGAAAATTCCACTTCAGAAGAAATTGACAGAAATCAGTTAAATCCCTCTATTAGTTCTTTACTCTTTTGATATGCAACTTGGTATTGTATAGTTACATGATAAAGTAAGTCATCTTCCTAACTGAATCACTATGTTTTATTGCTTACCTGATTCTGTGTCTGGCAGTGGCAAAATGTGGTTTAAAGAATATGAGCAATGATGTGGAACGATGTTTGTCATTGGTGAGATATGACCCTTTTTTGTTGTCTTACTTATTTTGGGAAATGCTTGTGCCACTAAACTTTCAACTTCCAGTGTGTGGAGGAAAGAATGCGTGGACTTATAAGTAGTCTCATCAGACTGTCAAAACAGGTTAACATTCTGCTGGGTTATCTTTTTTCTAAAATATGCTATCTGAAAAGTTATAGGATTCTAATATGAACCTGAGATGGAGATCTGCTTTTTGTAGAGAGTTGACATAGAGAAGTCAAGACACAGAACAATTGTCACTTCAGATGTTCGTGAAGAAATCCTGTCAATCAATCGAAAAGCCCGGGAAGAATGGGAAAAGAAACAGGCTGATGTGGAAAAACTCCAAAAGGCAAATGAAGTGAGTTATCCTTCTTTCCACTTTGAGCATACGTCAACTAATTATCTACTGGTCAATGTTAATTTTGGGAAGTTTGTTACTTAATGACGTGGATATCAGCCTGAAGGTAGTAATGGAGTTGACGGTGATAAGGAGAAGGATGATGGTCGTGGGAAATCAATAAAGGTGCGTACTCTCCCTTGCACACTTTTGTTTTTCTAGATAGTTTTAAAATTTGTAAAAAAGTATCACAAAGTAATTTCTTTCATGACTTTGATCCTTCTCAACTTATTGTATCTTTGCAGGCAAACAAGGAAGAAGATGATAAGATGCGAACTACAGCTGCAAATGTTGCTGCTCGAGCTGCTGTTGGAGGGGATGACATGTTGTCAAAGTGGCAATTGATGGCTGAGCAGGCCAGGCAAAAGCGTGAAGGGGGAGGTGATGTGGCTTCTGGTTCACAGCCTAGTAAAGATGTGACTCGGAGGAATTTATCGACTCCCACAAGAACCTCAAAGGACCATCAAGAAGCTGAGAACAGGAGTCAGTCATCTGCAAAAGTCACACCTGGTATGTATGATGATGATCCGTTATTGGACCTAGTTCCGAGATTCATATGACTAGCATTCTGAATATTGATGATGTTTGTTTATATGCAGTTATGACTTTGGTTAGCATGATTGATATGATCCTGAATCACACATTGTTTGAAATCACAGTTTTGCCTTTCTTTTGCATAAACCACCATATCCACGTATTCTAATGAATAATCATTATCTAGACTCTTAACGTTTGAAATTAATTCTAAGTATCTGTCAAAAGGTGCCTGATCAATGGAAGGGGCTCTTGAAGGATGCTTGGTGAAATACTATGTGCTATGCTTATACCTGTCTTCCACCAGTCTAATAGCTTAATTGGGTTTTCAAAGGGGTATCTTTATGTTTTCTCATTACTTAATTTTCAAGGAAGGTTTCTTTAATGTCCTCAAAAGTAGATATTTTTTATTTAAAAAAAACTATACCCTGTTCAATAATGCATGCAGCCTTATGCTCTATGATAGTGAAATTAACCAAATTCTGGAAGAATGTTAAGCCATAGATAAATTATTGTTTGAAAGAAATTTTCAGAGATTTGAAGATATAGAAAGTTATAATTTCAAATATTTTCCCTCTTGCTGAACTCATGACAACATGTGTGGAAAGTCAAAATTTCGACAAAGAGAGCCTGTTTCAGCTGGTTAGCAATCCAGGAAGCTTGCTTAACTCATGATAACCTTGCAAAATGGGGAATAATACTATGCAGTAACCAGCAAGTGCAACATGTCTCTACAAGAATCAGAAAACATCAACCATTTATCCCTTCCACTTTCAAGCTGCCAGAGACATTTGGAGTATGTTCTTTAACCTCTTTGGGGTGAGCTGGGTAATGCCCTATACCATTAATGAAGCATACGCCAGCTGGGGCCTCCAGAGAGTAGGAAAGGCGACAAAACGAAGATGTAAAAAGGGTGCTGGTGTGTCTTTTTTGGAGTATTTGGAAACAATGAAACCTAGATGTTTTGAGGGTGCCATTTCCCCTCTATACAAACTTAAAGCTAGATCCCTAATGAGTTTTTTTTTTTTGCTGGTGTAAACTTAAAAATGCGAATAGTCTAGATAAATTTATGGATTTTGTTAGCTCCTTGAATTACTACTAGTAACCACAGGTTAGGTTCATCACAGGAGCTACAACTCCTTTTTTGCTCAGCTGATGTAACTTTTGCATCCGGACTTAAATGAAATTTTCTCATTTTACTTGATCCGAAGAAAGTAATCCACTAGACATCCTGACTAGAATGAACTCGAGCAACTAAAACTTGGGAGGGAGGTTGAAAAATACTAGAATGAGATCTCTGGGTATTTGGATCAGCAAAGAGTATCCTAGCATTGAACGTGATAAATTTCCTCCCGAGCAATCTCGTGGCAAGCTCAGAGTTTTGGCATTTTAGATGTTTCCAGAGTTTCCTCCTGGGATGTAGCCAGAAGCGGATCCATTTGAACTTTATGAGTTTAGGACTCTAGGACAGAAATGAGGATGTTGAGGTGGATGTGCGGGCACACTAGGATGGATAAGATTAGGAATGATGTTATTCGGGAGAAGGTGGGCGTGGCTCCCATTGATGACAAGATGTAGGAAGCGAGGCTCAGATGGTTCGGGCACGTACAGAGGAGAAGCCCGTTAGTTTTTTCACTCCCCACTCTCCACCATAACAAAATGTTTCCACTATACCAGATCCTCCAGTAAGGAGGTGGGAACAACTGGTTTTGTAGGGCACGAGAAGAGGTAGAGGAAGGCCTAAGAAGTATTGGAGAGAGGTGATCAGACAGGACATGGCGAGACTTCAGATTTCCGAGGACATTGCCCATGATAGGAAGCTGTGGAGGACGGGTATTAGGGTTGTAGGTTAGGAGGTAGTTGAGTCTATTTCTACTTCGTACCTATGTGGGGTTAGTCTGATAGGATTCTTGTCTTAGACTGCTAGTGGCTACTGTGGTGTCTCACTACTCTCTCGTTTTCATAGGGTCTTTTTACTGGCTATCGCTTTTGCGTTTCATCTATTTTCTGGTCTTTATGATGTTGTTATTATTCATTTGGTCTCTGTTGGTGATACTGATATTGTCTTTTTTCGTCTTCTTGAGCCAAGGCTCTTTCGGAAACAATCTCTCTACCCCTCGGGGTAGGGGTAAGGTCTGCGTACACAGTACCCTCCCTAGACCCCACTAGTGAGATTTTACTGGGTCGTCATTTTTTATTCTAGGACAGCAATCTCAAGTGCTAATATCCGGGTTCGAAATTTAATACGTGTACATATTTAATGGATTTTGTTAACACATATATAGGGTCTAGGCTATAGCTACTGGATTTGGTCGAACCCATAGCTTACACTATGGACCCCCCCGACATTTAGCCGATTTCTTAAGACATATTGGGTGTAGGCCAAAGCTATTTGGTTCTGTCAGACCCATAGCTTGCTTGGGATTAAGGGACAATAGTAATTATTTTTGTAAGGCTTGAAGTGTTTATGATCTTGGAATGTGATATTACTGTTCCTCTGTTGATTCAGGACATATGGTTGATATTTCTTGTTTAATGTGTTACTCAGGTTTAGCCTGTCCACTAACCATTAGCTGCTGTAACTTTTGAGCATTTATCTTACTTTCTTTGGACTACTCTCTTTTCTATAGGTGCTGTGAGAAGAGCTGGGAGAAATCAAGTGATAACCCAGACTAGGATTGCTCGCAGTATTACTGTAAAGGATGTGATCGCTGTCCTAGAAAGGGAACCTCAAATGTCTAAGTCTACATTGATATACCGCTTGTATGAGAAAGCTCGGTCCAATGCTTCAGCTGAATCATCGTGATTCCTGGAAGAGGCATAAATCTTGAACTAACCCCCCCTTTTTTTTTTTCCCCTGTTTTTACGAGAATGATACATCTTGTTTATAATCTGTATCACATAATTTATAACCCCCAGTTTCATGCTGCTCGTTATTAGATAACGATGTCCTTCAATCTGGACGACTTCATGTAAAAGTAAGTTAGTTGAAAGTAGGTCAAAACTTTCAAGATCCAAGAATATATTTGTTACAACTTGTTGTAGAACTATTGTATTCCCTTTAGTGTCAAGTAAATTAGCTGAGCGTAGCTTGTGTCTTGAAATGTAAAGCTCTAGTAATGTTTAACGATTCAACTGCAGTTGCAGGTCTGAGTAAAGAAAATCCCAATTCTAGAAATATATCAATTTGTGTTCTTTTCTATATGAATGTGGTAAAATGATGTTCTTTTTTTATCCTTGCTTTCTGCAATGACTATAACGACTTTCGGATCCAACTCCTCTCCATTTCCCCAAGTTCTCACTTGGAAGAGTGACATGTGTCTCATTTTAATATCAATGGTTTAAATTCAATTAATTAAAACAAGCTCTTAACCATAGTTAGATAATAGATTCTTCCATATATTACTCCCAAAAAAATTGGCAAGCCCACAATTGTAGCTACAAATTTCCTTCTTTTCCGTAATATCCCAAATATTTGGCAGTAATCTCACAATTCTGGAGCAGGTTTTCTTCAAAAAAATAGATTGCATGTCTGCATAATTGGAAAAAGGAAAAATATATAGTATAAAACTATAAATTAATCACAATCTAATGCAAAAGAATTATTTAAAAGCAAATATCATCAACTATTATACGCTTTTTTCCCCTTGATCCTTGTACGGTGGCTGCGCCACCAACTGTGGTGGTGGATGACAAGAACCAATGAATATATCTCTTTTAACCTTAACAACATATACGAAAAGAAAGTTACTGAATTGTTGCGCTCACTAAATTCGCTTTAAGTACAGATATTTCTTTTTTTGTTTATAGCTTCATATATGTTGTGCTTTAGATTTCAATTGTTTAACATTAGAGAGATTTAAATAGTTATTTGTGAGAAGCTGAAAAACGAAAGTTTAGCATATTGTTTCACTAAATTTGAAATGAGTTCGCGAGACTAAAATAATAAGCATTTAAACAATGAAGGAAAATAAAATAGTGATCTCCAATACGTCATCCAAATATTTGGAAAATCATTTACAAAAATATGGAAATTTGCTGCTACCAATTGTGAGATTACCAAATCTTTTGGGAGCAAGTAAATCATGAGAGAATCTATTATTTAACTATGGTTAAGAGCTTAATTTAATTAATTAAATTTAAACCATTGATATTAAGAGAGACACATGTCATGCACCTAAGTGAGAACTTGGGGAAATGGAGACATTAAGAAATGAAGGGGAGTTGGTTCCACGACTTTATTAGTAAAAAATGGAAACAAGAAAATAAGTCGTCCGTTCTTACTTTATCTTTTATATAGTATCTAATAAAACAGTAATCCATTGATCCCACTTCAATAATTTAGTCTATATCAAAACAGAATGAAGAAAAAGTTGATTTTTTTTGTGCAATTGACTTGTTTAGTACTGTGCTGCTTGTTATGAGAACATAAGGACTCATACATTACCTTTTAGTTTAACGAATAGAACAGAATAAAACATGCTTTCAGATCTAGAAAAACTTGTTTAAGCTGAGCATTTGGAACTTAGGAATAAGGAAAAAGAGAGAATGGAATATCATAGTCTTCTTTTTCAAGATTATCCATTACACAATTTTACGATATTCGAGTTTAAATAAACAAAGATATTACTTAAAATACCTTACTATATACTATGATTCTCACATGTTTCTCTTCTTAAAGTGTAGCCCGATGCACTAGTTTTCTCCTACTACATATTTGTAGGACACTATTTTCACAGTTTAAGACATGATCCCAACTCTTATTGTTATGCTAAGACTCACACATATTTTTTAAAAAAAATATATAATTAATGGACAAAATGAAAATGGCAGAGCTTCTGCGTAACGACTACATAAGATATGAAAATGAAAACTTCTCTTTCACTTTGTCTTCGTATGATACATTTCAATTATAGTGCACAGCTAACTTTACGGAACCACAGACCATGAAAGCCAAAAATGGAAAAAACCATAAGGAGAAAGAATGAAAAAGAAAGTTGGACAGAATTTAGGTACATATCTCCAATCTCATGTCTATTTTATTCAAAAACAGAAAAACAAATAGCACACTTTTTAAGGAGAACAAATACATTCTTTATCGTCGCGCAAAAGCAAAGTCACCATTAAGACCCCATACCCAAAGACAAAGATTAGATCATTACCAAGAAACTAACAATTCCTCTGCCTATTTAATTAAGTTTATATTTGAATCGATTTGTACCCACCTTAACTATTTTATCACACCTTTATTAGTATTGTTACAATCCATATTCACACGCGTTAGTTTATGCCATATATTAGTTAACATAAATCCAAGAAGGAATTACCTTTGAGATGGTAAGAAGTTAATCCTATTGGTCATAAGTGATACAAGGGTGTATAAGGGTGATTAACAAGTATTAGAAGTTAAACGAATCAAGGATGTTGTAACTCGTATTTTCAGGTAAACCTAGAGGTTCTTAATACACTCAAGAGGTCATGTATTAAGGTATTTGAATCATATAATATCCGTATCATAAGTCTTGAAGTCAAACGAGTTATGAAACAAAAGTCGACAAACGTTGTCGCAACTTAGGTTCATAATTTTACTTAAACATTAGGTCAAATGTTTCTAAGCTTTTCTCCCAATTTACACGGAATTACGGGGTGATCTACCCACCAAATTAAAAATCTATGAGTCTAGTTTCCAACTCATTAAACCGTTTGTCAATACAATCTTGGAGTATAGAGATATTCATATTTTCGCAAGCCTGCGCAGATTGGTAGATGACAAGTAGGTGCATCACCTACTTGCCAAAATGATAGGACAAAATTAAAAGACCTAAGTCGGCCAAGAGAGGACTTTTAAGGGGTTATGAACTCAGTTATTTCATCCATATTTCAGACCCTCAAAACCAAAGTTAACCCCTGCAACTCCTCCCCAAAAATCCCACACAAACCCTAATCGATTTTCCCTCTCTTTCAAGTTCTATTTGAAGGTAAAACCTAGAGTTTGAAGAACCAAGGGAAGGGCTGAGTTATCCAACAAGTAAGGTAAGTTACTGCCATCTTTCATACATTTTTCTCTGCTGTGAATTCATGGTAATTCGTTCTATACATGTAAGAACTCACGGGACGGTGATCGGAAGCCGTGAGTTCGAGTTATTCACTTGTAGCGGACTATTTTGTGGACTGTTTTGTATTGCTATTGGACTGCGTGTTTTACTACTGTTTTGTGGAGTTTTGGAGGTGGAAGGGTGTGGAGAAACACCATATATATGTAGGGTTATGGGCTGATAGTTATTCGTAACATTTCCGGGTCGTTTGACACGACTACGGTGACCGTCGTATGTATGATGTAATTAGGTTGTGCGTGGACTATTTTGGGAGGCTCAATATGTCTATTATTGATGATGTTTGGGCTGTTTGGTAATTTTTTTGAATGGTGTGAAGTCATATATATAGGGGAGGTGCTGTCCGTTTCAACGTAAAATAGGTTGTGATCGATACGTAATAGTTATGACGCTTAAATGATAACGATAGTATCGTTTCTCTTATTGTAGACTAAGGAGTTGTGACAATTGCATAGCTTGCGATTGGGGAAGTATATACAAGGTATGCGAGGCTATCCCTTTCCTTCTTTTGTACGACTCCGATTGTACATAATGTAATGAACGAGCTTCCAAAGATATTCTACTCTTAGAAGCTAGCAGTACTTACATTGTTTTCCCTTTTATCTTAGAATTTTTTTTGTTTATCCATCATAGCAAACGACCCTTACATTGTACTCCCTCCGTTCACTTTTAATTATCAATTATTCTAAACATAAATTTTTATTTTTAATTGTCAATTTTTGCATATCAAGAGAAAATTAATTAATTTTTCTGTTTTATCCTTAGCATTAATTACTCATTCTAAATCATTTTTCAATTTCATTAAGACTATACACTAATTAATAGGGATATCATGATAAATTATATACTTTATTTATTACTCCATCTGTCACTTTTACTTGTCCACTTTAAACTTTTCACGTCCTTTAAGAAATAATAATTATACTGTATATTTTACCATATAACCCCTAATAATGATAGTATTTCAAAAAATCTTGAGAAATAACTTTGAAAATGACTAATTAATGATAAGGGTAAAACAAGAAAAAAAAAGATTATCTTTTTCTTGATTTGGTATGGAGGACAACTAAAGTGAAAATGTATATTTAGTATAGTGAACAAGTAAAAGTAAACGAAGAGAGTATCTTTTAGGGTCTCTTTGGAAAGCCACCTGGTAATTGGAATTGGTGCAATTACTAGGATAGTAATTACACAGTCTAGTAATTACACGATATTGTAATTACAATGACCTGCTTGTTTGTCATAATGTAATTACAATGTAATTACAAGTGTACTGTTTGGTTGCACAAGTATAGTTACAAAGGTAGATTAAATTTTAAAAATAAAATTAATTATCAAAAATAAAAAGTTAAGATTTAAAAAATATATTCATTCATAAATAATATTAAATTTGACATTTAAAATAGATATTGCTTCTTGAAAATATATTAGTTACTTATCATATATTTGTAACTAGTATTGTAAAAATAATTGATATATTTTAAATTAATAATATTTTACTTTAATGTAAGAATATCATGGACTACATGCTTGATAAAATAATTAATATTTATAAATATAATGTCATAACTTTACTCAAATATTTTATGAAAAAATAATCTATCAACTTTAACTAAAAAATGAATGGCATGCGATCTGGATTAATAAGTGAATACTACTAAAGCAAATAAAATGAAAGCGAAAATATAACATAAAAACCAAAATCCAATTTTTTTTTAACGTAATACTCTTATGTAAAATTACAACATAACATAAAATAAATTTCAACATAATTTAAGTAAATATAATTCAAGAGAAAAGGAAAACATAAGTCTATAACCTCATTCAACAATGAGATCCTATTTTAATGACATCACTCATTATATGCTAAGTTTATTAATGATTCATTATTTTTAATATTAGGAGGAGTAGTTTCAAAACTAAATAATAACACAATTATGCTAAATAAAGAAGAAAAAGTATGAGCAACTACATGGAATCACAAAAAATAAAGGTTAAAAAATGAGAATATTACTTAAATACTAAAAAGTAATATATTATTTTAACATGGTTAAGTTTGCATATAACCTCATCCAATAATAAAGTTCAACTTTAATGACATCACTCATTATAAGTCAAGTTTATAGAGGACTTATTCTTTCTAAGATTACGGGGTATAACTTCTTAGGAAAATTAGAATAATAACATAGCTAAATAAAATAAAATAAAGAAAAATAATTAAGAAAGAAATTAAATATGAGAAATTATATAGAAACACGTGAAGTAAAGATTGGGAAATGAGAAATAAGGAAATAAAAAATAAATGATGTAAAAAAAAAGAATTTTAAAACTTTAAAAAAATTTAAAAGAAAAAAGAATAGAAACTAAAAGTAAATTAAAAAGAAAAGATATTAAAAAATAACCTGGTAATTACACTACGTAATTACCAACGATTCTACCCAATTATATGCTGACCAAGTAATTACTTGATCAGTCAAATATACAAAAATTGTATAATTATACTCAATTAAACCCAAATTCAATTATGAGGTGGCTTGCTCATAAGTTATGTGTAAAGTTAAAGGACAACTCAAAGTGAATTAGGTATAAAAGTTAATGCTTCTACTGCAAATCCGGAATTAAAATGTGGTTCTTTTGGACAAGTAGCACTTTAATAGATGTAAGAAAAAATGATATTTTTATATATAGCACCCAAATACTGGGTGCTATACATTAACATTAACTGTGCCGTTAATGTATAACGCCAAGTATTTGGGCGCTATATATAAAAAGCTGACACTAACAGGTATAGCGCCCAAAAACTCGGCGTTATACATATTTTTTAAAAATCCGTCTTCCTCAAGACAACAAATCTGCTTCTTCTTCCTCAATATTTTACATTTTCATCTTCTTGGCCCCCCACTCCCATACCCGTTGCCCCACCATTTTTTTAAAAAAATTGGGTCCCCCGTCACATAAAAGGTGAAGAACGTAGGTCCCACATTCGAGTAGAGATTCGTATTATTGTTGATTCACACTTCCGGAGTCAAAATTTTAATCTATTTGCTTTCCGAAAATTCTAAATCGAGGTATTTCGTTTATTTTAAGTTGAAACCTTTATAATAATGCATATTATTAGATTTGTATGTGTTCTATTTCGTTGTATTTTTTTTTCCGAAACTAGTATGCTAAATTTATCCGGATTTAATATTAGTGTTTTATAAAAAAATATAAATTTGTCAAATAAATTTGTTTGTTAATATCCTGATTTATATATATGTGTTTTTATGCCGTTTTGTGTTTTATTTGCAATTAAATTTATTTGTTGTTTATGTTTAGTTTAGATTATTTTTAGCGTAGTAAAATCTAGACCTTTTTAGCGTAGTAAATGTAGACCCTTTTAGCGTAGAAAAATTTAGAGCCTTGTAGCGTAGTAATGTGTAGTATTTTAGCTTAGAATTCCTTTTATTTAAGTATCTTATACTGGTAGTTGAAAATGCAAACTTTGTACAATTAAGTTAATAATTGTATCAACACATATAATTACTAATGTTAATTTGGTGCCACTGGGCCTCAAAATATCGAGCCCGGAACCCATATATATATATATATATATATATATATATATATATATATAATTTGTACAATTAAGTTATTAAAAAATATGAATTTAAATTATAAAACAAACACATAATTATTAATGATAGTTTGGTGCCACTGGGCCTCAAAATATCGAGCCCGGAACCCATAGGTATATATATATATATATATATATATATATATATATATATATATAATTTGTACAATTAAGTTATTAAAAAATATGAATTTAAATTATAAAACAAACACATAATTATTAATGATAGTTTGGTGTTACTGGGATTCAAATATCGAGCCTGGAACCCATAGGTATAATTTTTGTATAACGCTAAAAATTGTGTATCTCAAAAAATTAATATTTAATAAAGAATAAAATACAATTAATGTTGTTTTAATTTACACTTGACGACATGGACGTGACTATACATCCCGACCCTCGGACGTTGGATCTATTAGCCCTACAGCCCCAGCATAGATCCGAGTATATATGGGACGGACAGTTGTTTACGCAAACTTTCTAGGCCAGGAGAGTGGATCTATTGCGGGAGTGTTTGAGTCATAGAGTTCTACATCCCCGCGTGGTCCATTACCTGGAGGAGATGAGATTATATAGGATTATTAGGATTGGCCGGATACAGCTCGACTGGGCTTTGATCACGGCCTTGATTGAGCGGCGGCGACCGGAGACGCACACTTTCCATCTGCCCATCGGCGAGGCCACCATCACACTCCAGGACGCTGAGATTTTATATGGTCTGTACGCTGATGGCTTGCCAGTTTTACTACCTGCGACCATGAGATATTATTCGCGGCAGTCTTATTGGGATATGCTGCACATGCTCACGAGTTTCAGGCCAGAGGACGAGACTGTAGCGTATGGGTCCAGTCGTATGCAATTAGTCCCCATTAGAGACCACCTGGATCAGATCCACCATACTATCACCGACGAGTTAGCGGAGGTGGATGTACAGCGATATACGAGGCTGTTGTTGCTCCTTCTACTGGGGGGTCTTGTTCCCGAACACTTCGGGGAACCTAGTGAGCCTCCTTTTTCTGCATCATATTGGCCGGTTCGAGGATACAACCATCTACAGCTGGGATGGTGTTGTCATCTCATATTTGTACAGGCAGATGTGCCGGGCTTGCATCGGCACACAGAGAGATATGAAAAATACACTAAACACATACATGCCAATATTTAGCTCCGGTTGCCATTTGTTCTTCGCTCCAATCACTTAAATCGTTCTTCTAGTTGTTCTTTTTCTTCTTCTACCTCTTTCAGTTTCGCCTTCACCTCCGCAAGTTCCCGTTTATATTTTTTTTACGTTCCTTTTGTGCTTCACAATTCCATTGTGTTTTCCATTTTTCTTCTCCCACCTCCTTCAGATTCGCCCTCAAGTCTGTAATAATTCTATTGCTTTCTTTTTTGTGTTCCCGTTGTCCTAAACACACATTATGAAGATACAACAGTTGTTCTCTGTAGCATTCCTGATAACATGATTCATCAACCCATTCCTCAAAATCACAAATAGGTTCGTCGGGAACCTTGTAAAACTAGTTCATACAGTGCCAGTAGCAGCGTCCAACTTCACCATCGTCCCAACAATTTTGCATCAAACATGCTTTTCCACACTTGCACTTTGGTAGACGAAGAGGTTGAGCCATTTGAGAAATATTTGTCTTTAGTAAAAAAACCTTACTTTTAATGAAATATTTGCTTTTAGTAAATTTTGAGCACACAAAATAACTACAATGATCCCGTTATTTATAGGCGAGACAACACACATAACGTAGTGTTCGCTAAATACATAATGTACTATCTAATGGCGCTATATTTTGCGTGTTAAATATCATGATGTTGACAAGACAACTTTATGTTAGCTGGTCAACTTTTTCAGTTCGACAAGACAACACACACAAAACTGTATATTTAACCGCACTAAATATACAGATAATTTTATTAAATTATTATTTAAATAGGTAAAATGGGAAAGTACAAATGATAATTAACAAGTATAATTTTATTTCATAAATCTTGCAGCATAGACATAACAACTAATTATTACAACATCAACTCATGGGTAGTTAGGTACACTAGAAGAACAGCCACCACGAGCTTGATTAGTTTTGCCACCCAAACCAGCTGAAGGACATTTACGATAGTCGTGTCCTGTTTGCGAGCATATACCACATTTGCGCGCATAAACGGTATCACTAACATCCATTTGGTTCCGTATACGCATTCTCTTCTGCACCTGTATTTTAAGCAAATAGGGTTGTTACACACCATTTTAAATAGTTCCAGAGGCCAATAATGCTCAGCACCCACTGGCTGCAACTGACCACTATATGTGTTTAGGTACTTGGAAACACTATATTGTTGATCAACATAGTTGGTCTCCGCATAACCAACACGTTGAAAACACTTGATGGCATGTGAGCAAGGCATGTGGTAGATGAACCATTTCCCACAGGAGCATAACCTTGCTGATTCATTTATAGTATGTACATTATTACCCCGATATTATGGATAGAGGTGCGAACTTCAAAAATAACTCTTTCGTTATCATACTGCAAAAATGAATGCCAATGTGCTCACCGTCTGTATTTCTCAAATCTCTGCATCGGCACTGGCATAAATTCAACACTCCTTTCCATCAATTCCGTTGCAACTGCAAACCGTTCAACAAACTTCTCCGTCATCTGCTTGAACGACATCCGCACCATGGCTGCGACGGGCAATCCTCTTGCCGACTTCAATAACCCGTTGAAGGACTCTGACATATTTGTAGTAAGAATTCCCCATCGTCTGCCACCATCCGCATGCAAAGTCCACTTTTCTGGGTGATATCGCATTAACCAACAATAGGCTGCCTCGTCTTCTTGCCTGATAGAATCCATATGCCTCCAGAATTTATGTTGTTGGTGGTCTGTGCTTCCATCCATATCAAATCATGTAGATCCTTGTTGGGATGTGCCTTTTGGAAATTGGCCTTAAAGTGCCTCACACAGTAACGGTGGTATGCATAAGGTTCTTGCCATGTAGACAAGTTCTCCACAGAACTTAAAATACCACCATGTCGATCAGATATTAGACAAATACCTGAACGCTGTTTGACAAGGAGCTGCTTCAAGTGGTTCAAAAAAGCGTCCACGTCTCTGTGCTTTCATTGGCACAAATAGCAAAAGCTAGAGGAAATATCTGTCCATTAGCATCAACTGCCACGGCTATCAATAGCTTGATATCGTACTTTCTATACACATGAGTTCCGTCTATTAATATTACAGGCCGACAATGCGAAAAACCATCAATTGCTGGCTTAAACGCCCAGAACACATAATTGAATATGTATTCTGGTGTTCCTGGACTCCGCTCAAGCTTCCATTCAACAACTTCTCGGGGTTAAAGTGTTGCAGTGCGGCCATGTACTTTGGCAGAGATGCAAATGACTTATCCCAATTATCGTAGACAATTTTAAACGCTCGTTTGCACCCGAGAAATGCCTTTCTTTTCGTAATGGTATGGCCATATTCCTGGTGGACTGATGTAATGCACTCTTTGATTTTATACCTTATGGACGCTTCGAGGTGCGGAATAAGTACAAGAGAAATCAAGTCAATATCCAAGTTGAAGTGATTCCCGTTGAATGTGTCCATTTCGCATGTGTGGGTGGGAATGTATTTACCCACTTTCCACATACCTATCTTCTTCTTGGTCGCACGCAACATCCAATTACATGGCCAAAACCACCTGCGGCAAACAGCCTTGTATGCCATCGAACTTGACTCCCATACCTGCATCTCACGACACTCTTTTACGTTGTGCATTTTACAAGCTCTACTTACGCGCGCTTTATCAGGAAAAAGCATCCCCTTTGCAAGCACCGTTGGTCTAGACTCATCCCACATTGCTATCCGAATTTCATCAAAATCCCTTGTGAGAGCTTCCACATCCGGCACGGTTGGCAAGTTATCAATGTAAGGAATCTCCCTTGAATGAAATGGCACTTCAGACTCGTACACTATTCGTCTATGGGGGTCTCTCTTCAAATCAGGTCCTCCCTCCTCATCCTGCGCATCACCATCCTCACGAGGAAAGGGTGTCTCATCTCCGGATTCATCGGCATTGTTATCGTAATCACTGTTCTGTTCCTCACTCTGTGCATATGCCAGATCCCGATGTAATACGTCATTTTCGGGCAATTGAATGAGTACGAGTGGTTCAACTTGCTCGTTTTCACTGCACAACCAACAAAAATACAAGCTACTGAATTAATAAATGCTTTCCATATGGCTATATCACTTCACTTACATTTCGTAATGTGATGAAATTCCATGATGGACGTTTTCAATTAGGTGATGACTACCGGATGGGCCACTTGTAAAATTCATATCAGGCCAGTACCCCCTATTAAATATATGACCGTTAGTTCAAATTCAATACACCAAAAATATACTTAATTAACACAAATGAAAATTGAAGTTTACCACTCGTCTTGTGAATTATGGAAAGCAGGGTATACATTATTTTTTCGCTGCTCATTCGCCGGCGGTGATAAGTTTAAATCAAGGAAAACTCTTTCATTCGGAACCTGTCCAGCAAAAACTGCTCCAGAATAACCACCCGATGACTGGGGGTTATCCTAGTTTTTTGGAACGTCTTCGACCTTCAAGTACATCTCCAACATTGTGATTACAAGAAATTCCCGGCATTCATCCGGAGTCCTCAGAAAATCACTCAAAGTTTCATCATCGTCGATGTTAAACTCCGAGTAAAAGACAACCCCTTGCGGAGTGACGGAATACAGATATCTTCCGGTTACTTTAAGTATCACTGAACGTTTCCTCACACTCATTTTTTTGCATAACAACGATATCAATTTATCGTAGTCCATTGTAAGTTGCAATTTAACATAACACTGAGCAGGTAAACTGTAGCACACAGAGTTATTCTCCATCACAACCCCCTCCCCCCTCCTCCCCCCCGGTATAATAAAATCTTATTCTACGCTCTTCAGACATAATGAAAAAATGCTGGAGAATTAACAACAATAAACGTTTCAACAAGAGTATGGAAATGGCTAGCGGGGAAATTCTACGCTATACACCTTTTGAATGAATTTCTATACAATCCTAACCTCTTTATATAGAAAATGGCTAGCCGGGATTTATTTTTATATATAGCGCCCAAAAAGTGGGCACTATACACTTTTGAATTATTGAAGTCAAGAATTATTGGTGGGACCACGAAAAAGGTATATAGCGCCCAAATACTGGACGCTACACATAATATAGCGCCAGATTTTTGGGCGTTATACCTGTTAGTGTCAGCTTTTTATATATAGCGCCCAAATACTCGGCGCTATACATTAACGACACAGTTAACGTTAATGTATAGCGCCCAGTATTTGGGCGCTATATATAAAAATATCATTTTTTTACACTTATTAAGGTACTACTTGTCCAAAAGAACCACATTTTGATTCCGGACTCCTCTACTGCCTAGCGAGTGAGTCAATAGTGAAATGACGACATAATTGGCGGTCTTAAAAGTTGCAAAAAGGAATTTAGACGGAAAATTTTATTTTGTGTCTCATACAACTGATATTAGTTGTATGAGGCAATTTTTTTGTCTCATACAACTGAAATTTTTTTGGACCCAGAAGTGTAAGATTGGAGTTCACAAATTGGTGAGATAAAAAGGAGCCCCATACAACTAGTGTAAGTTGTATGAGATACAAAATAAAATTTCTCAATTTAGACACACGTCTTCGTATATTTGGAACTGTCATAAGTATCAGCCAATGGATGAGTCTCTATAGTTGGGTACTGAATCACATTCATTGTTTCCTTTCCCTTTCCTCAAAAACACCAAAAAATAACAAATAAAGAGAAGATAAGCTCAAAACCCCATAGCATCATCTTACACCACCCACCCCACCAAAAGTCGTAATTCTCACTCCCTATCATATACCCTTTTATTATCAGTATAGGAGCTGCTGATAATTTCTATTATTTCCAAAAATCGGGTGATAAAAATGGCGATTTCGGACAGAGTAGTGGGGAATTTGACAACGTTGTACTTATTGGTGATAGCTGGTATGAAGGCTTATGGATTGATGACTGGGCGGAGCTACGGCGGAGGATTTGTGCTGATTGTGTCCACAACTGTAGTAGGTATTATATTGATTTTGAGTCTGACGTATGACGTGTCACGTAAGGCTAGGTATGCGTTGACACGTAATCGTAATCTTCATCATCATCATCCTACTCAGCAGCTTTATCAGCCACGTCATCATTCCGACGAGTTGTGCCGAGGTGGCATATGTTGGCACGGCGTCGCCGTTAGGTCTCCCGCGTCTCAGGTTCGGTTCCGGCTTCCTCAACATCTGCAGCCTCGTTAGCAATTTTGCAAGAGCGGTAACAAAAGTTAAATTGAGTGATTTTGACTTGTTTTTTCACTGTAAGTCTGTAAATTAGTTTTGGATTTTATCTTTTTCAGCTCGAACATTGACAATTCTGGTGAAATTAGAGTAAATAGTGACCGGAAAGAGATATCAGCATCGCATTTTGGGCGTGTAAATGTAAATCTATCTATATTATTATAAAAGTGGAAAGTCCTTGGTTAAAAAGTTAAATTACTTAAATGCCTTTTTAAATATCCTAAATATTCTTACTTATAATTTTTTTTAAAACCCCTCTCATCCGAAAAGGTGCCTTTTCCTTCCAAAACAGGCGTCATTTAAGGTACAAACATGCGGCTAAAAACCAAACAAATAATGATCCTACGAGATTGTGGTATTATTTAAGGCTTAGAAGTTTTGAAAATCATATTACTTTCATACAATATAACAAATGGCATAGAGATCCAAAATTAGGATGAATAATTTTTTGAAGAAAGCTAAGTCAACAAGCATGTGTGTGCAGTAATATCTTTAATTTAGATTTTCCTTTTCTTCTTTTTCACTCCTTGATCTTTTGACTCCTTCTCTTAAAATATGGAGATAAAAAAGCAAATAAATGGAGGAGTTCATCACGCATCAAATATTTTTCTTCGATCGATAACTTAATGCCCTTCGTATAAAACTCTTATTTTCTTGTACCTTACATATATATTGGTTTTGTTTAGTATTTATTACCATAATATTAAGTTTTTGGTTTAGTTTATTTCCTTGATTTATTTTGGAGATTAAACAAGGGAAACTATAATAATTTATGTGGGGTATTTTTTTTCATGCATTTGTTAAAGATCAAAATTATTGTTTTGTATTAAATATATTTACGAATGAAAATTTACAAACTATAAAAAGGCAATATGAAAAAGTTACAAACTTTAGAAAGATATGCTCAACTTGCATTGTTTATTAAGGGTAAAGGCATGATAAAACACCTTAATAAATAGTATGTAGCATATCTTTATTAGGCAATTCTTACTCAAGAGAGTTTATGTAACTATATTTGTTTATTATTCTACAAACAAAATGTACTTTATTAAAAGATAAAGCTAAGTTATTACGAAGAAAGGAACTGAATGTATAGTTTTACGAAGGTGCTTATAAGTGACTGAAATTTAGAATATATGAGTGATCCTCAAGTAAAGAAACCGTAATAAAAATTTAAAAATAATTTAAAAGTGAATTGATTAGCAAGCTATTATATTATATTTTAGTGCAGAAATCTAAATAATATTAAAGCACTTGCTATTTTAAGTGAAAATAAAATAGTAAAAGAAATATAATATGAAAAAATAAATAGAAAAGAGATAGGCAGAGTATTTTTGTAATATATTTCTCTTTAAAATATCTATAGAAAATATAAACACTTAAAATATTTTTTTGCATCGAACTAAGCTTATTTTTATAAAGTCCAAATTTAAATAATAATTAATTGTATATAGACACACACGAAAACTTAAACATTTATATTGTAATATGATATTAACATGTTTTTCATATTTTCACTGTTTCTCGGATAATATTAACAATCATAGACTCTTGCCTCCATAAAGAATTCTCTCCTCAAAATATAAAAAGAGTAGACTGATCAAGATGTAACAGTTAGACTTTATTTTGCAATAATGCTTTATTCTTCAATATATTGGAAATAACTTTTTATAGATTAAAAAATGGACAATTTGTATTTTATGTATTTTGCTTGTGAGAAAGAAAAAAAGACATCTTTCAGTTAGCTGCCCATTTGTGTATTTATGAATAAATACTTTTTCAAGAAAATTCATACAAAAAACTTGAACAATTTTAAGTTGAATATATCAATTTAGATTTAAGATGATTGAGGACATATCCGGTAAAGTTTCTTCCTTTATTAGGCTGGATAAATAAGAAGCAACAACAACAACAACAACAACAACAATATAATCCCACAAGTGGGGTCTGGGGAGGGTAATATGTACCCAGACCTTACCCCTACCTCGAGGGGCAGAGAGACTGTTTCCAGGAGACCCTCGGCTCAAGAAAGCAACAAGAGACGATATATTAGTACTATCAATAGACTCATAATAACATAATATAACATAACATAAAATAACAAAATAACAGCAATATAAGAAATATAGGAAATACGAAAAAGATGGAAGGTATAATAATATCCAGCAGATAAAGCCCTGCATCAGTAACAACAATTATCATTTTCTTGTACTTACATACTTTTGTTTTTAACTTTTACTTTATTACTAACAAATTTTTTAATATCAACATTTATGTGATTGTTTAAAAACATAATACTTATTGAGATAGAGTACACGCGCAACGCGTGTGCTGAGAAACTAGTATATATATAAATGAGAGTGCTATTAGCGAAGTGCTTCCATTGGTGTTACACTGATGATACTGGAATTTCTTGAATTGATGTTTAAAAAAGGGCTGTTCAATAGACTAAGCTCCTCTTATGCGCAGGGTTTAGAATGGACTCTTATGCGCAGGGTTTAGAATGGGTCTATTGTATACTGCTTACTATTTCCGGCACTAAAACATGTGACCTCGTGGTCACAACAACTATACAGGTTAAGGCTCCCCTTAGAATTAATGTTTATTTTGTACTGTTTTCGAAAATACGTAGTATAGTACATATCAATGTATTTAGTGAAAAACAATTTGACGAATCCTTGGGCTCTGGTGTTTAAGAATTAGGCGGAGCTAGGAGGTTGCTTGAAGAGTACCACTACATCTATTCTGGTCTGTGGATAGGGAAGTTTGAACTATTAAACCTAATTTGACATCCAAAATGTAAAAATGCATTGTAAAAGAATTTGATAATTGAATATATATATATATATTTTATCGACTATACGGCAAAAAATATACATTTGTCGACATGCTTTATGCTCAAACGAACAACTAGTTAACCACCTTGTCCTTGTTTGAACATGAACATGGGCAGTTAACTTCTTTTTTCGGAGCATAGTAAATATTTTTAGAACAAAACTTTGTGCCAAATTTTAACTTAATTGTAAAAGCAGATGATAGTATAAATTATAGTATAGGTTGTCACTTAGTTACATAATTTTCCTATGAATTTAATATACAAGATTTTGAGAAATGCATTTAATATACCAAATTTAATACTATTAAAGTTCAGATTTTGGACTTCCAAACAACATGCATTAAATAATTTATGTGTATTTTTCTTGTTTGCAACTTGTCGTTGATAAATATCTTGTATTCAATTTGAGAACATTTAGTTGTTGGTTCTTTGGTTGGTGCCATAAAAACCAAATCACTAATAGGTGTGTTTGGTATGACAGTATATTTTATTTAAAATATGTTTTTTTAAATTTGGTTATTTTAATTGGAATGTTTTTTTCCAAGGAATGAAGAAAAATAATTTTTATCAATCCGAATTTATTTTATTTTTAAATTTATATCATTTGCTTCAATTAAAGACTTTCTATTAAAGTATAAAGGGGCATATTAGTCATTTCTCATTAAGCTGTTAGTTGTTAAGTTAGTTAGATTATCAGGTAATTAGGTAATTAGTGATACTATTTAAAGAGACGTTAAGCTCTATGTAATACCACGGTTTTCATTCTTTCAATACAAGCAGATACATTCTCTTCCTCTCTAGATTCTCCTCTGTACTTCATCTTCTCCATATCAATTCTATATCTTTTTTACATTGAATTACAACACTTTCTTTGTCAACCAACCTACAACACTAAAAAATAATATTAAAGTACTATATTCATAAACCATACCTTATGGCCTACACTTGTATGATTATCCTGTATAGCCAAATTTTTATCCCAGCCCAACACTAGTAAATGGTCTAAACAATATTTCTCAATATAATAAACATTTTCCGCAAGATTATTGTTCAAGAAAAGAATTTTCTTCCATACCAAATGCACCCGGGTAAATTATACATGGCGTTTTCTTTTGTGTATCAAATTGGTTAATCGTGAACGTTAGCAGAGTTACACAATAACATACTCCTTAAAAATTAGAAATAGACAAACTAATACAAAACTAAATTGTTGTAATTTCCAATAAAAGTCATCGAAAATTCATCTAAAACTCAATTACATAAACAAGTGAGATAAGTTGAAGGATTCATTTAAAACAAAAGAAGGCCAGTGAAAATGTGAAACTTGAACAATACAGAAGAAGTGGGGTAAAAGACCAAATATGTTCGACCTTTCGGTGAATAGTTTTGAAGTAATAGCTTCAAAATTCACTATGGAACTTTGATGGCTCGCTTCGCTCGTCCATTGCGCGTCTCGTGGCTACTATGTTATCCTTAGCTAAAAAGATCATAACTTTTTGTAAAAATATCTAAATAACGAATGGTTCAAAACATTAAAACTAGACTCAAAGAGTTTTAATTTGATATATAATGCACAACATAACTCTATATATTGCGGGAGCTGTAATCTTAATTGTGCGTGCATAGTATATTTACTTTTATCTTTCAATCAACATTGTTGTAACAAATAAGTATTACAAGTGGCAAACAAATACGTTTCTTTGCAACATCATTTAATTCTACCTCTCATGAAGATGTAGGTTCTTGTAAAAGTGAAGACTGAAGTTTCTCAATTAAAACTCGACTCTCTGATATCAACCAAAGAATCCAACAATATTTATTTTTCTTTCCTAGGCAAATTTCTTCACTTTGTGTAAATTACTACTTTTAGAACAGTTCAAAGCAGTTCCAGAATCCAATTATCATTGGTAGGGGTGTACAAAGAAAACCGACAAATCGCACCAAATCGATAATCCGAGTCAAATCGAGAAAAAAAAAACGATTATGGTTTGGTTTGATTAGGTTTGGTATTAGAAAAAAACCCGACAATTATTAGTTTGGTTTGGTTTTAACTAAAAAAAGTCAAACCGAAACCAAACCAACCCGACATTACATGTATACAAGTTTTAAAAATATTTTATACATAAAAAAATTATTGTAATATAATTTATAAATATAATTTAAACTCTTTAATAGTTCTCCCTTTTAATGTATTATTCAAGCTTGAACTTAGAACTTTTGAATGGTCAAATATGTTTTATAACCCATAAAAGTTAGTAACTCAAATAAAGCCAAAGCAAAATCAAATCAATACTACTGCTAAAAAAAATCAATTTAATACTAGAAATAACAATAGTATTGGATATTTATTTTTTTAGTCTCACATTGATTTAGATAGTGAAAATGCATAATTCACTTTTAATATTATTTAGTCATGTAATTAATACTTAGTACTTATTAGTCGCACTTATTTTTAACATGACTTTGTACTTTTAGATTATGTTTATTTTTATTATGGCTTATTAATTAGAAATATTTATTTTATGTGATTTGTTGAGTATTTTAGTATAATTATGACTCCTCGCACATTATTTTTGTATTATTTTATTGGGTAACATCTTATATAGTTTTATCCTACTAGGACCTAAGAAATATTAGAGCACAAATTATAAATTTTATGCTATGAAGATTTTGTCGGGAAAAAAACCGAAAAACCCAAGAAAACCGAAAAATCCGAGAAAAATCGTGATTGGAAAACCCGACTTTTGTTGGTTTGGTTTGGTTTATAAATTTAAAAATCCGAGACAATTGGATTGGTTTGGTAATTGAAAAATCCAAACCAACCCGGCATATGTACACTCTTAATCATTGGGATTGAGTCTAGAGGTACTTCGAATGGGTGGTATCAACGAGACCGAAACTGAAATAGTGCCATTTTTGGCACAAAATACGTTTCTACTGTTAAAAAAAAAGTTACATTTCTACATAAATTTTAATTTAACGAAAAGTTAGCCGTTAAAGTTAAATGCAGTATTATACTGCGTTTTATTAAAAAATTAATTTTTTTATAGGAAAATACATTACAATACTGCATTTCCCTATAAATAAATATAGGGCCCCTATATTATACTGTGTTTAATTAAATCCCTATATTTTATTATAGGAAAACGCATTACAATACTGCGTTTAAGGAAAACACAGTATTGTAATACGTTTTCCTATAATAAAATATAGGGCCCCTTTTTCTTCCCTAAAATCACGACAGAACCTCCATTTTTTAAAAAACAATCCCCACCACTGCTGGTCCCCCCTACCCCCACGAATTAAAAAAAATCTTGGGCCCACCCATCACACAAAAAGTGAAGAGTGTAGGTCCTCACACAGCACAAGCCTTGGATTTCTTCTTTCGGGTTCAAAAATTCGATTTGGATCTATTTCAAAAAACTTAAATCGAGGTATTTCGATTTTGTTTATGTCGATACTCGTAGAGCATATGCATATTTGTTTGTTGAATGTGTTTCCACGTTGATTTGTGTTATGTTTGTGTTTAAATTTGTATGTTATTTTTACCCGGATTGAATTATTAGCCTTGGGACAAAAAATAGTTAAAACTTGATAAATAATTTTTATTGTTAATGTTATGTTTTTATTTGCTTAAATAATAAATAAATATTATTTATTTAGTTTGTTGTTCATATGTATGTTATGTTTGTTGTTTTTATATGTAATAGTGGCCTTTTAGCGTAGTAAAATATGGAGCCTTTTAACGTAGTAAAATATAGATTCTTTTAGCGTAGTAAAATATAGAGCCTTTTAGCATAGAGTTTCTGTAGTTTAAGTATGTACTAACTACAAACTCTATCCAATTACACTTTACAAAATTAATTATTTAATTTATAAAAATAAACTTACAAAACTAACAAATTAATATATGTTGTCAAATTAACTCAAATATCGAGCCTGAAACCCATAGATAATTACTCAGTCCAATTCAATAATTAATTATTTAATTTATTAAACTAACAAAATTTTAAACTTATTGAAATTGACACACATAATAATTAAGGATAACTTGGTGCTGCTAGGCCTCAAATATCGAGCCTGGAACCCATAGATAATTACTAATTAAGTGTAGTTTGGTGCAACCGGGCCTCGAATATCGAGCCTGGAACCTATAGATAATTACTCAGTCCAATTAAAAAAATAATTATTTAATTTATTAAACTAACAAAATTCTAAAAATATTGAAATTGACACACATAATAATTAATGATAACTTGGTACAACCGGGCATCAAATATCGAGCCTGAACCCATAGATAATTACTCAGTCTAATTAAATAATTAATTATTTAATTTATTAAACTAACAAAATTCTAAAAATGCTGAAATTGACACACATAATAATTAAGGATAACTTGGTGCAACCGGGCCTCAAATATCGAGCCTGGAACCCATAGATAATTACTCAGTCCAATTAAATAATTAATTTATTTAATTTATTAAACTAACAAAATTTTAAAAATGTTGAAATTGACACACATAATAATTAACGATAACTTGGTACAACCAGGCCTCAAATATCGAGCCTGGAACCCATAAATAATTACTCAGTCCAATTAAAAAAATAATTATTTAATTTATTAAACTAACAAAATTCTAAAAATGTTGAAATTGACACACATAATAATTAAGGATAACTTGGTGTAACCGGACCTCAAATATCGAGCCTGGAATCCAAAGATAATTACTCAGTCTAATTAAATAATTAATAATTTAATTTATTAAACTAACAAAATTCTAAAAATGTTAAAATTGACACACATAATAATTAAGGATAACTTGGTGCTATCGGGCCTTAAATATCGAGCCTGGAATCCATAGATAATTACTCAGTCCAAATTAAATAATATTTAATTTATTAAACTAACAAAATTCTAAAAATGTTGATTTTGACACACATAATAATTAAGGATAACTTGGTGTTACCGGGCCTCAAATATCGAGCCTGGAACCCATAGATAATTACTTAGTCCAATTAAATAATTAATTATTTAATTTATTATAACACAAACACACAATTAATATTATTTAAATTACAGTGGACGACATGGACTTGCTGCCCGTGCATCCTGGACTAGTCGAGGATCAGATATTAGTGTTGCAGGGCGACCATAGGTCCTCCCATGTATAGAAGGGACATCTATTGGATTAGACTCTCCGCACCAGGAGACCTGACGATTTGTGGGACTTCTTGAGACAGCGACATTTCCATCCCCGCGTAGTCGAGCGCCTAGAGTCTACGGGCTTCTTTACGATTTTTCGGATTGAGCGGATGCAGCTTGATTGGTCTTTCATCACGACGTTGATAGAACGGTGGTGACCGGAGACGCACACTTTTCACTTGCCCACTGGAGAGGCCACCATCACGCTTGAGGATGTTCAGGTTTTGTATGGGCTGCGTGTAGATGGACTGGCCGTTGCACTGCCCTAGTACATGAGAGCTATGACGCGTCCCCAGTATTTGGATTTGATGGGGCAGTATACTGGTTACATACCACAGGGTGAGGCTGCACTTAGAGGGGGCAGTCGCGTTTCTATGACAGCTATCACAGAACATATGGAGGTATTGCACCCAGATATACCGGCGAGATAGAGGCTATCCATATTGAGCGGTATACGAGGTTGGCGCTGCTCCGTCTTTTTGGGGGTGTCTTGTTCCTGAACACTTCGGACAATCTAGTGAGTATGCGCTTTCTGCATCATCTGCAGTCGCTAGATGAGTTACCCCGGTACAGTTGGGGTGCTGCTATTCTAGCATACATGTACAGGAGTATATGCCGGGCGAGCATGGACAACCAGGTGGACATATGTGGATTTCTGCCGCTTTTACAAGTGACAACATTTTCGAATACTCTATTCATTACTCCGAATTCTATATGGTCAAAATGACTCTTAAATTTTACGTCAACCTTTTATCTTAGGTTTGGGCCTAGCAGCGGATCCTGTCGTTGCAACCCCCTCTACCACCACTAGAGCCGGGTGTAGCACCTCCGTTTCTCCCTCTAGCTACGAGGTGGGTTCTCCGGTCGTGATCGTACTGTAAAAATGAATGTCAATGTGCTTGCCTCCTGTACCTTTCAAATCTTCTCATGGGTATTGGCATAAATTGAACACCCCTGTCCATCAATGCTGACGCAGCTCCATGCCTTTCAACTAACCTCTCCGCACTCTGTTTGAATGTCATGCGGACCATGGCAGTGACAGGCAATCCACGGGCAGACTTCAACAAGCCGTTGAACGACTCCGACACATTTGTAGTCAGGGCTCCACATCGTCTGCTGCCATCATCATGCAATGTCCACATGTGAAGCTCATGTCCCATCAGCCAAGTATAGGCTCGTGGATCTAACTGCCGGATCGCTTCCATGCGCCTCATGAATTTGCACTGCTGGTGCTCAGTTGCAGCCATCCACATTAAGTCATGCAAGGCCTTGTCAGGATATTTCTTCTGGAAATTGGCCTTCAGGTGCCTTACACAGTAACAGTGGTATGCATAGGGTTCCTGCCATTCAGGCAAGTGTCGTACAGAACTTAAAATACCACCATGTCGATAAGATATTAGACAAATACCTGAACGCTGTTTGACAAGGTGCTGCTTCAAGTGGTTCAAAAAAAGCATCCACGTCTCTTCGCTTTCGTTGGCACAAATGGTAAAAGCAAGTGGAAATATTTGTCTGTTGGCATCTACTGCAACTGCAATCAAAATCTTAATATCATACTTTCCATATACATGAGTACCGTCTATGGAAATTACAGGACGACAATGCACAAAACCATCAATTGCTGGTTTAAATGACTAGAACACATAGTTGAAAATATATTCGGGTTTGTCCGGACTCCGCTCACGCCTCCATTCAACAACAGTCCCGGGGTTGACGTGTTGCAGTGCGGCCATGTACCTGGGCAGAGATGAAAAAGACTTATCCCAGTCGCCATAAATAAGTTCAAAGACACGTTTGCGACCGAGATATGCCTTTCTTTTGGTTATAGTACAACCATACTCCCGGTGGACGGCTGTAATATATTCTTTAATCTTGAACCTAATGGACACTTTCAAATATGGAATCAAGACTAGATAAATCAAGTCCACATCCAGGTTGAAGTGATTCTCATTGAATGTGTGCATTTCACATCTGTGGGTGCTAACAAATTTACCCACTTTCCACAAACCTGATTTCTTCTTGCTGGCACGCAACATCCAATGACAACCCGTAAAGTCTCTACAGCATACAACCTTGTATACCTCCGTAGTTGACACACTTACAGTCATCTCACGACACTCTCTTACACTATAGATTTTTACATCCCTAATTAGGCGAGCCTTATCGGGGAAATACATGCCCTTTGCCAGCACTGTTGGTCTAGACTCATCCCATATCGCTGACCGAATTTCGTCATCATCCCTTGTGAGGGCATCCACGTCTGGCATACTTGGCAAATTATCAAGGTAGGGAATATTCCGCTCATGAAATGGCATGTGGGACTCGTACACTCTTGGTCTAGCAGGAGGCGGAGGAGCATGCTCCCTCGTCAGCTCAGGTTCGACATCCACTTCCTCCTCGTCATCACCCTCATCAGGGAAGGGTGTGTCATCTCCAGACTCATCCGCATTGTTGTCATAATCACTATCATCTTCTTGACTCTGCGCATCTACCAAATCACGAGTCAGTACATCGTCTATGGGCAGCTGTGTGAGGTCAGGAACATTAAGATGCTCGTTTTCACTGCACAAAAAGAACAAAATGATAAGCTACCCAACTAGATAAATACTTTATATATAGCTATATTTACTTACAAGTTGTGTTGTCTTGACGTTTCATGATGGATATTTTCTTGTTGGTGATGACTCCCGGATGGACCACCGTAGTCCAATACGCCAGAACTACGCATATTCCAACTAGGGCAGGATCATAACTTGTAAAATTCATATTCGGACGGTACCCCCTATGAAAAATATGACTGTTAATACAAATCCAATTAAAACATAAAATAAACATCGCTAAATCGTAGAAAAATTGAAGTTTACCAGTCGTCTTGTGGATTATATAAAGTCGAAAAATTATTTTTTGGCTGCTCATTCGCCGGTGGTGACAAGTTTAAATCAAGGCAAGCTCTTTCATCAGCAATCTGTCCGGCAAAAACTGCTCCAGAATAACCACTCGATGACTGGGTTTTATCCCTACTATGCACGCCCTCATTATTAGGAACGTCTTCAACCTTGACGTACATTTCCAATAATTTTATTACAACAAAATTCCCTGTATTCATCCGGAATCCACAAAAAATCTCTAAGAGTTTCATCATCTTCAATGTTAAACTCAGAATAATAAGCAAACCCCTGCGGAGTCAATGCATACGGAAATCTATCGGTTACTTTAAGGTTAACCGAACGTTTCCTCACACTCATTTTTTTACGTAACAATGATATCAATTTATCGTACTCCATTGTAAGCGGCAATTTAACATTACACTGTGGAGGTGAGCTATACCTCACAGAGTTATTCTGCAGCACAACCTCACCCCCCTCCCCCCCCCCCCCTAATATAATGAAACCCTTATTTTTGGCTCTTCAGACATTATAAAAAAATGATTGATAAGAAGAAGAGAGAAGTATGAACGAAAGTTTGAAAGAAAGTTTTGAATGGATTTTCATAAAATTCAAACGCCTTTAAATAAGACAAGTCCAATCTTGGGGTGCAGAATATTTTTATGTAAAACGCAGTACAATATCACGTTTTATGTATTTGAATTATTGTTATGTCAGTTATTCGCATAACACTTATTGGTGAGCCCAAAAATTAGTGTAAAATGCAGTATAAAAATACGTTTCAGTGTAAAATGCAGTATTATACTACGTTTTGCACTAAAGAAATAAATATTCTCTGCAGTCCCACATAACTTTATTAAGGTGGGCCCAAATTTTATAGGGAAATGCAGTACAATACTGCATTTAAGGAAAACGCAGTATTGTAATGCGTTTTCCTATAAAAAATAATTTTTTTTAATAAAACGCAGTATAATACTGTGTTTAACTTTAACGGCTAACTTTCCATTAAAGTAAAACACAGTATTATACTGCGTTTTATGTAGAAATGTAACTTTTTTTAAAACAATAGAAACGTATTTTGTGCCAAAAATGACACTATTTCAGTTACTAAAGGCTATGTAAGCACTCTCTCTAGTTCTGTACGTTACACATTTAGATTAGTGTTAAAACATGTCCTGTTTCAATAAAAATATAATGTTCTGCTAGATAATACCTAGATTTACCCAAATCTAGATCTCATAAGTCATAACCATCATCTTCGGTAATTCTTTTAAATGTGAAAAGCTATAAGGATCCCGTCGTCACAATATTTTCAATAGCAGAAGTTGTTGAATATATTACTTCTGAGAAGGAACAAAAGAAAATAGAAGATGAGCACTAGTTTAAGCATATAGTGATATTGGACACTATACTAAATGTTTGGGAAAATGTCCAAATTTATCCCTCTACTTTTGAATATTGTCTACATCTAACTTTTGTTATATAATTCGGTCATATTTATCCCTACCGTTATACAATCTGGCCAAATTTATCCTCACCATCAGCAAACTTTTAAAAATTACCCTTCAGTCCGTCAGTTGACCTAGAATCTCCCAAATTATTTTAGCTAAATCATTTATTCTTCTTCTTCTTGATCCACTATCTTAAAAATAGTTGACATTTACCGACTTTCTTAATTGGAAAAAAGAAATAAGAGAAAGAAATATTAAAATAATGTAGCTGTTAGCAAACAAAGTATAGTAAAATGAAGAATCTAAATTAGATAGCTTATCTAAATTCCAAAAGTATTTACAATACCCTAGCTTTAATAAATTTGTTCAACAAAAGGTATGGAGACTTAGCAAGTATTAGAGATAGAAGTTGAAGTTCCTGGAAGACTTTTCATTGTTGAATTTAACTTTGCTTCAATCAAATGCCTACGCATTGTGCACTCCTAAATTAGTCCACTGAATACTAACTAAACAATTACAAAATACATTCGAATGTATATGTAACAACATGATGAGCAACCGCATATAATACATGACAAATAGACCCGCAAAATTTTAAAGTGTGTTTACGATTGAAAAATTATAGAAATTTTAAATCAATTCCAAAACCATTATCACAAGAAGAGAAGTGGGTGCAATGGTAATTAAAAATATCCATGAATAATTTGTATAGTTTAGAACCTTTAGAATTCACATTATAATAGTTTCTGAAAATAGTGAATCAATAAGAACAAATGATTTAAATAAAAAAGAGATTTGGGAGATTTTGGGTTACAACGGGCTGAGGAATAATTTTTTAAAAGTTTACTGATGGTAGGGATAAGTTTAGCCGGATAGTATAACGGTGGGGTAAATTTGACCGAATAGTATAACAGAGATTAAATATAGACAATATCCGAAAGTAGAGGGGTAAATTTGGACCTTTTCCCTAAATGTTTAGAACTAGTAACAGCAAATAATCCACCAGTATTGAAAAGGTATAGCAATATGAGAGGAGGCAGTTATTATAAGCATTTTTCACAAAGAGTTCCAAACTAAGTAGCCATCAACAGTTTGAAGTAGAACTAAGCAAACAACTTTGGAACAGATTCAAACTTTATCATGGTTGATAGATTTAGAAACATAGTTGGAAGCCCGTCTATAGGTTTCCGAAATGCAAATCACTTCTTGAGATGAGGAAAACATGCATAGACATCAGCTTTGGGATGTTTTGCTTCAGCATGTTCTCTGCACTTAACTTCAGAAGTGGTGCAAATGAATGTCTGCATGCACACCTTGCACTGCATTTTGACAATTAGCAAACATTAGGAGATATGAATAACAGTGTTTAGCTTGCATCTTCTTTGTTTACCATCTTGTTTCTTTATTCCCTTTGGCCCGTGGAAAGGGGGATAATTTCAGCAAGAATTAGTTCTTTGATTGGACAGGCTTATGTGTTTTCATACCATAAACCCCCCGGCTCTAATTCCCCGGATAAACTTGAAATATCAAACCAAATGGCACAACACCACATCAGAAGAAAATGCATAATAAATCTATGTCATGCTTCTCCATTTCATTAACTGCCTTCTATCCCCCTTTAACAGGCAAAGTATTTATACTTTTCTTTCTTAAGGTTTAACAAAACAAACCCTTCGTCGCTAAAGGTTAACAGTCTTCTAAACATAGGGCTAACTTTTTTAAGCAGCATACATGCACTTTTTTAAAAAAATTTTTTAGAAAAGGGTGAGTAACGCACACACTCTCTGACTCGACTTTTCCTGTAGTTTGACTTTATAGAAAACAATAATCGTGAAAGCTAATTGATGCTATTTAGTTCATTCTACCTCATACGTGACACACGAAGTAGGCTTCAAGGTTTTGTGAATTGCAAGAATGCATTTCTAATAAAGTAGTAATAACATCCATTTTCTAAACATCAGGCCAACCAATTGGCACAGTACTATATCAGACGAAAATGAATGCTAAAATCTTTGTCACACTTCTCTATTTCCTTAACTGCCTTTAACATGCAAAATTTTGACTTTTTTTTCTTTCCAAAAATTTTACAAAACAAATTCTGTCACTAAAGGTTAAACGTTTTCTAAAGACAGGGCCAACCATTTTCAGCGACGTATGTGCACTCTCTGACTTGATCTCCATTTCTAGCAGAACTAAGACAGAACGTTTGAGGCTACAGAAAACAATAATCGTGAGGGCTAATTGCTGCTATCTAAACATGATTAAGATAAATTTTTCTACCTCATCCGCGTTAGACAAAGCAGGCTTTCAGGTTTACTAAATTGCAAGAATGCATTTCTCATAAACCAGTAATAACATCCTTGCTTAAAAGTTTGACAAAAACTAGATCAGCCAAACCCTATGGAAAGTGCAAAAACTAACACACTTTTTTCATCAGAGAATTACTAGTCCTCCTATAAATAATAAAGTTTGCCGTGTAACTGGCAACTGTGTCATATCTAAACACAATTTTAGCTATTAATTCAGCTCCTCTAAGATGATGTGAGGCAATAGCTTAGCGTGTAAACATAATCCATTAACAAGATATCAACAAATTACAGCACCCAAATTCCCCTTTACAGTCCTAGAAACAGATCTGAACAAATCTAAGGTCTAAACTACAAATCTTCATGTAATCGACTTATCCAATTAAAAAGTCCATAACTTTACCAAGTTGGGTCAATTAAAAACCCTTGTTAAGTGCCACAACCCCCCCCCCCAAAAGGGGGGGGGGGAGGAGAGGACAGACACCCATATGTGAACCTTAGATTATTAAGCTGGTTGAGAAGAATTCTAGATATAATTGATAATTACTCCAAAATAAGAGAAAATTTGGGTATTTAATTAACAAAAACCTGGATACTCATGGCCTTCTTGTTAGCCTCAAGCTGGCTTCCTGCGCAGGCACCATAAATCCATAATCTTAATTAGCTAATGAAAATTTGATTTTGAAATTCTAAATATACAAACAAAAAAAAAACATAAACAAGCATTACCCTTTTGGCCTTTCATCTTTTCAGCGTTCTTTTCACGAGCCATCTTTGCCTTTTGGCCATTGCCTCCACCCATAGCTTTGATTTATTCTTTGATCTCTTCTCCTATACAAAAATAAGGTTTTTTTTTTAGTTGTTTTTTGAGGACTGGGCTTTAGAGGAACCCTTTTATATATACAAAAGTAGAAGTGAGAATTTAGGGTAGTTGGGTGGTGAATTAAATGGAATTATGGGTGTGGTTAAGGGGGGGCTGAGAGGAGAAGAAAAAAGACGGATATTGGAAATCCACACGAAACTGCAATTCACTGTTCTACGCGTTATTTTTATGCAATGTTGCAAAACGTTACTTTCTTTGTCTTTTTTATTCTTTTTTCTTTTGTAGGAAGCACAAATTTTAAATTAAGGTTAAAAAATTAAACGTTGTTATAAAATAAAGACGGTAAAGTAAAGACAAGTATAGAGAGAAACCGTTATATTATTCGAATTCAAACTGATGTACATAATGAACTGAAATCTCTTCTATTTATAGAAGAAAGGAAGCTGTTGTGTAAGTTGCTACTATACCAGATATGGATAATCTTCTATACCGGGGGTAATGTTTATTCATAACTGGGTACTGAAAGGATAAGCTTATTATACCCGGTATGGATAATCTTCTACCGGGATAATGTTTATCCATAACTGGGTACTGAAAGGATAAGCTTATTATACCCGGTATGGATAATCTTCTACCGGGGATAATATTTATCCATAACCGGGTACCGAAGTGATAAGCTTCCTGAAGAAGCTTATTTCCAATAGAGTACTAAATAGATAAACATATTTACGGTGGAGTCCTATATGGATAAGCTTCTTCAGGAAGCTTATTTACAACGGAGTACTAAATGAACATCCATAATATAATATATTTATAACACTCCCCTTGAATGTTCATTAAAAGATAATGTGCCTCATTAAAACCTTACTGGAAAAAACCACGTGGGAAAAAAATTCCAGTGAAGGAAAAAGAGTACACATATTTAGTAAGACGCATTGTTAGGTGCCTCATTAAAAACCTTATAAGGAAAACCCCATGGGAAAAAACCTTAGTAAGGGAAAAAGAGTGCATCGCGTATTTTACTCCCCTGATGAAAACCTTGTTTCAAATATTTGAGTCTCTGCATTCCAATCTTGTATACCATCTTCTCAAAAGTTGAAGTTGGCAAAGATTTAGTGAATAAATCTGCTGGATTATCACTTGAACGGATTTGTTGCACATCAATGTCACCACTTTTCTGAAGATCGTGTGTGTAGAATAATTTTGGTGAAATGTGCTTCGTTCTATCTCCTTTTATAAATCCTCCCTTCAATTGGGCTATGCATGCAGCATTGTCTTCGTATAAAATTGTGGGTCTTTTCTCACATTCCAAACCACATTTTTCTCGAATAAAATGAATTATTGATCTCAACCATACGCATTCCCTACTTGCTTCATGAATAGCTATTATCTCAGCGTGATTTGAAGAAGTAGCAACAATAGATTGCTTTGTGGAGCGCCATGATATGATAGTACCTCCATATGTAAATACGTAGCCGGTTTGAGATCGAGCTTTATGGGGATCAGATAAATAACCTGCATCTGCATAACCAACAAGGTCTGCACTATCTTTGTTAGCATAAAACAAACCCATATCAAGAGTTCCCTTTAAATATCGCAATATATGCTTAATCCCGTTCCAATGTCTCCGTGTAGGAGAAGAACTATATCTTGCTAGTAAATTAACAGAAAATGCTATGTCAGGCCTTGTAGCATTAGCAAGATACATTAGTGCACCAATTGCACTGAGATAGGGTACTTCGGGACCAAGGAGTTCCTCGTCCTCTTCTGGAGGTCGGAACAAATCCTTATTCACTTCAAGTGATCGAACAACCATTGGTGTACTCAATGGGTGCGCTTTGTCCATGTAAAAGCGTTTTAAGACCCTTTCTGTATAGGCAGATTGATGGATAAAGATCCCGTCTGCTAAATGTTCAATTTGCAGACCAAGACAAAGTTTTGTCTTTCCAAGATCTTTCATCTCAAATTCTTTCTTAAGATATTCAATTGCCTTTTGGAGCTCTTCTGGAGTTCCAACAAGATTTATGTCATCAACATAAACAGCAAGTATAACAAATTCTGATGCCATTTTCTTTATAAAAATACATGGACAAATAACATCATTTATGTAACCTTCTTTCAGCAAATATTCACTAAGGCGATTATACCACATGCGCCCAGATTGCTTTAAACCGTACAAAGATCTTTGTAATCTGATTGAATACATTTCTTGAGATTTTGCTTCAGGCATTTTAAATCCTTGAGGGATTTTCATATAAATTTCATTATCAAGTGAACCGTACAGATAAGCTGTAACTACATCCATTAGATGTATTTCAAGCTTTTCATGTAGTGCTAAACTGATGAGATATCGAAATGTTATGGCATCCATAACAGGTGAATATGTTTCATCAAAATCGACTCCAGGTCGTTGTGAGAATCCTTGTGCAACAAGGCGAGCTTTGTATCTTTCAACTTCATTTTTATCATTCCTTTTTCGCACAAAAACCCATTTATGACCAACTGGTTTTATACCAGCAGGTGTTTGGACTACTGGTCCAAAGACCTCTCTTTTAGCAAGTGACTTCAATTCCGATTGAATTGCCTCTTGCCATTTTGGCCAATCAGATCTTTGTCGACATTCTTCGACAGATCGAGGTTCAAGATCCTCACTATCTTGCATAATATTAAGTGCAACATTATATGCAAAAATATTATCCACCACTATTTCAAATCGATTTAAATTAATCCCATCACCGTTCGAACTTATTAAAAGTTCCTCACTCACATGAGCTTCGGGTTCATTGATTTCTTCAGGAATCTCAGAACTAGTCAGATTTTGGGTCTCTTCAGGAGATCCCTTCATAGTATCGTTTTGATCATTTGTCGATTTTCTTTTTCGAGGATTTCGATCCTTAGAACCCAAAGGCCTACCACGCTTCAGGCGTGCTTTAGGTTCACTATCTCTCATGCTAGTAGATGGTCCTACTGGGACATCAATTCGGATAGGCACATTCTCTGCTGGGATATGTGACTTAGTTATCCTTTTCAAATCAGTAAATATGTCTGGCATTTGATTTGCTATATTCTGTAAATGGATGATCTTTTGGACCTCCTGATTACATATAGGGGTACGGGGATCAAAGTGAGATAATGATGAAATTTTTCACACAATTTCTCTTTTGATTTCCTTTTTCTCTCCCCCTAATTGTGGAAAATTTGTTTCATCAAACCGACAATCTGCAAATCGAGTAGTAAATAAATCTCCTGTCAATGGTTCAAGATAGCGAATAATAGAGGGTGATTCAAACCTAACATATATTCCTATCCTTCTTTGTGGTCCCATCTTACTACGTTGTGGTGGTGCTACTGGCACATATACAGCACATCCGAAAATTCGTAGATGGGCAATATTTGGTTCATGACCAAAAACTAATTGTGACGGAGAATATTTATTATAATGTGTCGGTCTAAGACGGATAAGTGATGATGCATGCAAGATAGCATGGCCCCAAGCAGTAGTGGACAAATTTGTTTTCATAAGTAGTGGTCTTGCTATCAATTGCAGGCGTTTAATAAATGACTCTGCAAGGCCATTTTGAGTATGAACATAAGCTACAGGATGTTCAACTTTTATCCCAACGGATAGACAATAATCATCAAAAGCTTGAGATGAGAATTCTCCAGCATTATCAAGGCGAATAGCCTTTATAGGATAATCTGGGAATTGTGCCCTTAATCGAATTATTTGGGCTAATAGCTTTGCAAACGCCAGGTTGCGAGATGATAGTAGACACACATGAGACCATCTTGAAGATGCATCTATTAGGACCATAAAATATCTAAACAACCCACTTGGTGGGTGAATAGGTCCACATATATCCCCATGTATACGCTCTAAAAAGGCAGAGGATTCAATACCAACCTTCATTGGTGATGGTCTAGTGATCATTTTTCCTTGATAACAAGCATCACAAGAAAATTCGTCATTTGTAAGAATCTTCAAGTTCTTTAATGGATGCCCACTCGAATTTTCAGTAATTCGTCTCATCATTATTGATCCGGGATGGCCCAAACGGCCATGCCAAAGCACAAAAGTATTTGAATCCGTAAACTTCTGGTTTACGATAGAGTGTGCTTCAATTGTACTAATTTTTGAATAGTATAAGCCAGAAGATAAAGTTGGTAACTTTTCTACAATGCATTTCTGGCCAGAAATATTCTTTGTAATACAAAGATATTCCCTGTTCATTTCATCTATTGTCTCAACATGATACCCATTTCGGCGGATATCTATAAAACTCAACAAGTTTCTTCGGGACTTGGAGGAGAACAATGCATTGTCTATAATAAGTTTTGTTCCCTTAGACAGAAATATTATGGCTCTTCCGGAGCCTTCAATCAAACTTATATTACCAGAAATTGTTGAAACATTTGCTTTTTCCTTATGCAAATAAGAAAAGTATTTCTGATCGTTGAATATGGCATGAGTTGTTCCACTATCAATAACACAAATATCTTCATGATTTGTCTTTGATCCAAACATAATTTGAGGGTTATCCATATTCTTCAAAATAACATAAATAAAATATATTATAGTAAACATCATTATCAAAGCATAACTTTTATTTATGTACAACAATTACATAACCATACTATCTATTACAAACAACAAAAATTAAAATATTTACATTTCTACAGATTCACTACCGATTACATGACTTGTTTCTCCTTCTGGGAGTGCAAAGTAATCAGCTACATCCAAATGCATGAAGTCTAAATTATCTTCAGAAATAAAATTTGCTTCAGCATTTTTCTCTGTCTTCTTCAGGGAGGCTTGATAAAGCTCAACCAGGTGCTTTGGCGTACGACAAGTACGTGACCAGTGCCCTTTTCCTCCACATCTATAGCATGCATTTTCTGCATTTGGCGCTTGCACCGCTTCATGCTTTTGTTCCTTCCTTTTCCACTGCTGGTGGTGAGGAGGCTTCTTTTGGTGCATTATTATTACCATGATTGGGGTTTCTTCCCCGATCACGGCCATGACCACGACTGGTGGAAGTTCGTCTCATTCACTTCAGGGAATGGACAAGAACCAATAGGTCGACTTTCATGATTTTTCATTAATAGCCCATTATGTTGCTCTGCTATAAGAAGATGTGAGATAAGTTCAGAATACTTTTTAAATCCCATCTCTCGATATTGCTGCTGCAGGAGCATATTCGAGGCATGAAAAGTGGTGAAAGTTTTCTCCAACATATCATGATCAGTAATATTATCACCACATAATTTCAATTGGGAAATAATTCTGAATATAGCAGAATTATACTCACTGATAGATTTAAAATCTTGTAGCCTTAGATGAGTCCAATCATAACGTGTCTGTGGAAGAACGACCATCTTCAGGTGGTCATATCTATCTTTCAAATTATTTCACAGTATGACTGGATCTTTAATAGTGAGATATTCCATTTTCAGGCCCTCATCAAGGTGATGGTATATGAATATCATTGCTTTGGCACGGTCTTGGTTTGATGCCTGATTTTTATCCTTGATGGTGTCTGCCAAACCCATCGCATCAAGATGAATTTCAGCATCAAGCACCCAAGACATGTAGCTTTTGCCCGATATATCCAGGTCTACAAATTCAATTTTAGAAAGATTTGACATTATTTAGGAAAAGAAAGTCCTTACCTCTAATACTTTCAAAGTATTTGCTCGAGATGTCAGAGTTTCGTGCTGATAACGTGTTATAAAATAAAGACTGTAAAGTAAAGACAAGTATAGAGAGAAATTGTTATATTATTCGAATTCAAACTGATGTAAATAATGAATTGAAATCTCTTCTATTTATAGAAGAAAGGAAGCTGCTGTGTAAGGTGTTACTATACCAGATATGGATAATCTTCTACCGGGGGTAATGTTTATTCATAACTGGGTACTGAAAGGATAAGCTTATTATACCCGGTATGGATAATCTTCTACCGGGGGTAATGTTTATCCATAACTGGGTACTGAAAGAATAAGCTTATTATACCCGGTATGGATAATCTTCTACTGGGGATAATATTTATCCATAACCGGGTACCGAAGTGATAAACTTCTTCAGGAAACTTATTTCTAATAGAGTACTAAATAGATAAACATATTTACGGTGGAGTCCTATATAGATAAGCTTCTTCAGGAAGCTTATTTACAACGGAGTACTAAATGAACATCCATAATATAATATATTTATAACAAACGTAATATACTTTTAAAAGGAAAATCCGTGAGTATATACGGAGAATTAAACTCTCACCAATAAGGTGCAACCCACCGAGCTACTAAAATTTTAGTTAATTATAATTAAGTGATAAAATTAATATATTAATCCATTTATTTTTTTTACCTAGGAGTCTCATGTTACTAGTCTATTATTTTTATATTATATTCCCTTCGTTTCAGTTTATGTGAACTTGTTTGATTGAACACGAAGTTTAAGAAAAAATTAAGACTTTTTGAATATGTGGTCCTAAACAAGTCAAAAAGGGGTCAGAGTGTTTGTTCGATTATAAAAGCTTCTCACTAAAGGTAGAATTGTAAATTTAAGCTAAATTTTTACCAAATTTAGAAATGAGTCATTCTTTTTGAAGCAGACCATAAAGAAAATAAGTTCACTGGAACTTGTTTTTCTGTTATGGTTAATACTAAAGTGCTAGTCATCTTTCCACAAGAAGAATTCACTCCTTTCATCTGCTTCTAATATCAAAGTTATCATTTATTGTTTTAATTACTGAAGTATTAATTAAGTGAGACGTTTCAAAGATATAAATACTCTTGTAGCGGTTTGATTGAACATGCTAATTTAAACAAATACTCTTGTGAATAAAGTTGTTGATTTTTTTTTTTAAAAAAATCGTATAAAGCTTTAAAAGATAGATAATGTAAAATGTATGGAGTATTTCAGATTATGATATTTGATTATGTACGTAAGTTAATGTTGATTAGATATGTATATATTTTTGTATTGGAAAAAATCGAGTTAACATTTGAAATTAATTATGTGGATGATATGTCAAGACACGTGGATCAATAAAAGAGTGACAGATGGCAAAGAGTACATAAAGAAACGCGAGCCTTAATAGATACGGGCAAAGGTTCAAGAAAACAAGAAGGAACAGTTACTCGGATCTATTGATAATTTGAAGAGACATGGGTGGAATGAACCAAGATAGCAAAAAGTACAGATACGTATTATATGCAATTAATGAGCATAAATGATGGGGAACATTATAGAATCATCACGAAACAATTACGATTGCCAATTATAACGTTTCATTAATGCCATTAATTGCTCATAATGACTCTATTATGAGAGGAAAGAAAAGTAGTACTTAGAAATAGCTATAAAAGGAGAGAAATAACATTTTGTATTGGACACACTGATTATTATTGGAATATACTTATTTACATTGCTTTATTTTGCTTACTCGGCTACTTCTCAGTTCAATTTTCTTTTTTTCACTGCATAATTATTTCCTTATTTGATTATCAGTAACCTGAGTTCTTCCAAAATTAAGCTTTGACCGAAATTTTTATTTTTTGGTTAAACAAATTGGTTCCGTTACCGGGAATCTGATAATCTTTTACTTTCTAAATCAACTCTCTTGTCAAAACAATCATGTCAAATGTCAACGACAACAACCAACAAAATTTACAGCACCAAGAAAATCAACAACATCAGGAGAATCAACAAGGTGATGGAACTCCAGTCCCCTCACAACGAAACTCTCCTCAACAATCTCGAGAAGGGACTCCTGACGGATTTGAATCAAATATGAACGAGTAGTTTGAGAATGATCAAGCTATTGATGAAGCTTTGAAAAAATTAATCGCTCAACAGGCCAGTAATGCTCTTCAGGCTTTTGCTAACCAGTTGCCAGCTGTACTACCAACACCAACTCCAAACAACAACAATACCGTGGAAAATCCTTGCTCAGGACTCGTTAACTCAGGCAGTGGAAGAACTCCCAGCGAATCTCATGATGGAGGGTCGGTAACCTAGTTAATTCTGATTTACAAAGTTTAGTACTAACTTTGCAGAAACAGCTCAAGGAGCAGAGCGATCGTATAGAGCAGATACCTGGAGTGCCGCCCGTAATCAAGGGAACAGATATGGACAAATACTCTCAACAACCTTGGAAGCCAAGTGCCTCTCCTTTACCAATTCCAAAGAAATTCAAGATGTCTTATATTCCGAAATACGATGGAACAACTGATCCACGGGATCACGTAACTGCATTTACAACTGGTTAAAGGGCAATGATTTGACCAAGCAAGAAAATGAATCAGTGTTGGTCAAAAAATTTGGGGAAACACTCACGAAGGGAGCATTGACATGGTATTCTCTTTTACCTGAAAATTCTATCAATTCTTTTGCTGAGCTTGCAGATTCATTTATCAAAGCACACTCAGGAGCTCAAAAAGTTGAAAAGTGAATGGAGGATATTTTCAAAATAAAATAAGGAGATACGGAATTGCTCAGGGAATTCGTAGACAAATTTCAGCGTGAAAGGATGATTTTGCCACGTGTACCTGATAATTGGGCGGCTATAGCCTTTGCGAGTAATCTAAATGAAAAAAGCTCGGAAGCCACGAGGAGTCTCAAAGAAAGCTTACGAGAATTTCCAGCAACAACTTGGAATGATGTTTATAATAGATACAACACAAAGCTGCGGATAGAAGAAGATACTATCATTCAGTCCTGGAAAGATGAAAGAGTGAGTTCAAGACGAGCTGAAACTAAAAAAAAGGTCCGATAAAAACAGGTACGAACCTTATATGGGACCAGCAGGAAGGGATTCGCGTTCAAAACAGGAAAACCCAAGGTATGATCCTAGATTAAGAGATAGAGAGTCAGGTTCATCATCAAAGTTCGGAAAAGAACGAAGCATGTGAGATACGCGAGACGATGATAGAAGCTCGAAAGCAAAAATCGGCGGCTACAGTTTTAATGTTAGCACGTCCGAGTTGATGGCTATTTTAAGAAGCATGGGAGATAAGGTACGGTGGTCAAAAGAAATGAGATCAAACCCAAACAGGAGAAATCTCGATTTTTGGTGCGAGTTTCACAATGACCACGGTCACAAAATGATGGATTGCATATTGTTACAAGGTGAAGTAGAACATTTATTAAAATAAGGGTATTTAACTGAATTGTTTAGTGAAAATGGAAAGCAAGCATATATGAAGAATAGGCAGGAACCGTAAAAACCTTCTTCACCAAAAAGGACGGTTAATGTCATAAGAGGAGGGGAGGAGATCAATGGCGTAAAATATACAGCAGCAAAGAAGGTGTCAAAAATTACAATCACCCAGGGGAAATGAGTTCGACAGGTTTTGGAAGAAGATAGTATAACATTTGATGATACAAATGCAGATGGTGTGCTGACCCCGCATAATGATGCACTGGTAATATTTTTACTTGTACATGACACTAATGTAAAACGAGTTTTGGTTGACCCATGTAGTTCTGTGAATATCATTCTATTGAGAGAGGTAAATGAGATGCAAGACAATGATAAGTTGATACCCAAGTCACGCACCTTGTCTGGTTTTGACAACTCGTGCGCCGTAACAAAAAGGGGAGATAATACTCACCACATTCGCAGAAGGAGTAGTCAAAGACACCAAATTTCAAGTAGTAGAAATGGATATGGCTTACAATATGATTCTCGGCAGACCATGGATTCACAAAATGGATGATGTCCCATCTACGTTACATCAAGTCATCAAGTTCCCTTCACAATGGGGCATACGACAAATCCGTGGTGACCAACAAGCTTCTCGAAGCATTAACTCTGTGGCAGTTTCAAGTGCAAAAAGTGACGAAAAATACCAATAACAAAATTCTGTTGAGGATGCAGCAACACGTGCCTCAACTGAAGACGGACAAAGAGATGTAGACTTGAGGCCTGATATTATTCAAGAACCGGAATAAAATGAAAACATAAAAACAACAATCGATGAACTGGAAGCTGCGGTACTATTTGTACATTAGCCAGACAGAAAAGTCTACATTGGGACCAACCTCAGCCCAGAAATGAAATGTAAGTTGATTGAATTTAAAATCTAACGCAGATTGTTTTGCTTGGTCACATTCAGATATGACAGGTATACCACCAGAGGTAATGACCCATAAATTAAATGAAGATTCATCATACCCACCCGTCAAACAAAAGAAAAGGAAGTAAGGTTCTTTCAAGAATCAGCTGATTCAAGATGAGGTACAAAAGCTTTTAAAAATCGGGTCCATCCGTGAGGTAAAATATCCAGATTGGTTGGCTAATATTGTAGTAGTGCCCAAAAAGAATGGTAAGTGGCGAGTTTGTGTCGATTATACTAATCTAAATAAAGCTTGCCCTAAAGATTCTTTTCCATTACCGCACATAGATCAACTAGTTGATGCTACTGCAGGACATGAATTATTAAGTTTTTTAGATGCCTATTCAGGATATAACCAGATTAAAATGGATCCTCTAGATGAAGAAAAAACTTCCTTTATCACAGACAGGGGGACTTACTGTTACAAAGTTATACCGTTCGTCCTAAAGAATGTTGGGGCCACATACCAAAGATTGGTGACCAAAATGTTTCAAGAACATCTAGGAAAAATCATGGAGGTGTACATAGATGATATGCTGGTCAAATCACAACAAGTAGGGGATCATATTCAACACTTGTCGAATACATTTCAGATTCTACGCAAATTTAACATGAAGTTAAATCCTTAAAAATGTGCATTTGGTGTGTCATCAGGTAAGTTCCTGGGATTCCTTGTTTCTAACCGTGGCATTGAAGTAAATCCCGCACAGATTAAAGCTATTGAGGAAATTTCGGATATACTTACGAGCAAAAAAGAAGTACAGAGGTTGACAGGAAGAATAACAGCTTTGGGAAGGTTTATTTCCAAGTCAGCAGAAAAGTGCTTCAAATATTTTTCAGCCCTAAAAAAGTAAAATCAATTTGAATCGTCTGAAGAATGTCAACAAGAGATTAAAAATTTAAAAGCGTACCTGTCAAATCCACCATTGCTAGCCAAACCAAAAGATGCGGAAAAATTACTCATCTACCTTGCTCTTTCAGAAGTAGCAGTAAGTGTCGTATTAGTTCGAGAGGACTAAGGTAAACAATCTCCGATTTATTATGTTAGCAAGTCTTTATTAGATGCTGAGACTCGATATTCTCATTTAGAAAAACTTGCACTAACATTAATTATGGCATCTAGGAAATTAAGGCCTTACTTTCAATGTCATCCTATCCATGTAGTAACAGCCTACCCCTTACGTAATATATTGCATAAACAAGAGTTATTGGGTAGATTAGCCAAGTAGGCTATAGAGCTAAGCGAATATGACATTATATATCAACCTAAAACTACAATAAAGTTACAAGTTTTGGCAGATTTTGTGGCAGATTTTAGCCCAGGTTTACAAGTAGAGGTAGAAAAAGAACTGCATGTATTTAACGGGTCTAATCTAGGTACTTGGACCTTATTTACTAATGGTTTGTCAAATATAAAAGGAGCAGGTCTAGGCATTGTCTTGGTACCACCTGCGGGAGAAACCATACGACATGCCATAGAATGTCATCTTATCACTAATAATGAAGCAGAATATGAAGCTGTGATTGCAGGTTTAGAATTGGCACGAGAGCTCGGAATAGAGCAGGTCATAATCAAAAACGATTCACAGATTGTAGTTAACCAAATGCAGGGGACTTATATAGCTAGAGAGGCAAGGATGCAGCAATACCTGAAAAGGCACGGGACTTGGTCAGATAATTCCAAACTTGGAAAGTCACGCAGATACCAAGGGAAGAGAATGCTGAGGCAGATGCTTTGGTTAATCCTGCATCTGTTGCAGAAGTGACAAATGGAGAAAATGCTTCCGTAATATAGTTGTTTCATTCAGTGCTTGACCAAGATAAAATGAGGTAAATTACAATAATCTAACTTGGGATTGGAGAAACGAGATTGTCAATTTTTTGCAGTATGGAATATTACCTGAAGATAAGAAAAAGGCTCAGGAACTTTGCCAAAAGGCCGCTCTTTACTATTTAGATCAGGGTAATTTATACCAAAAAATATTCGGTGTCCCTCTAGCAAGATGTCTCGGGCCTTCACAAACGGAATATGTGATGAAAGAAATACAGGAGGGACATTGTGGATATCACGCTGGAGGAAGATCTTTGGTACAAAATATAACTAGAGCTGGCTATTGATCGCGGCCTACTCCGCATTACTATTGAGTAGCGAGAGAGGGTTGGAGCATCTTTTACCCGATTTAGGGTCGGGATCGATTTCCACAGAGAGATACAATTTGGAATTGAGTATCTATCTAGTGTAGAGTTGCGTATATGTTCCAAATTACACTCCTACTCATTTTTGGGGTTTTCTTTTTACTTCTACTATTATCAAAATACAAATGGTAAATGCAACTAGATTAAGCTAAGAGTTAAACTAAAAAGGGTTGTTCAAATAGTTTAAAAGGCACTAGGGTAATGACTTTCACCTAGGTGGTTAATTGACGGGTAATTGAATCTAAGACATGATTGACATAATTGGGGAGTATGATATAACCGTTGCACGATATTACCCTTTCTACACCTCTCAGTGGTTCGAGTGATTTTTCCCGAATTGACTTTTCAAGACCAATTGGGTATACAAATTTGCACAAGCAACTAGGGTTCGAGTCGAATATTACTCTCTCGAGGTTTAACCCTTTAATTGGGGCTATCAATCTCTTGAGTACGCCTCAGTTCCTTGTTAGACTAATTTCGAAGACTTAGGCTCTCTTTCTCAAGAAGAGCCATAGTCAACTAGACACAAACTAGTATTTGCAATCACTAATTCAGCAATTAACCATGAAATTGGCCCAAATATCAAACACCCATAGTCAATCTAGCCCTAAAATACAAGACCCATCAATTACCCACCCTAGGGTTGAGCCACAACCCTAGCTTATGGGTCTAGCTACTCATAATTAAAGAAGAAAAGCAAGAAATAGATGAAGAACAACTCATATTAATTAATCACTAAGGTAAATAACAAGATTCAATGATGAAAAGTAGATAAAATTGCCCAAAATGGCTAAGAAAGTCGAACCCACAAGCGCAGCTACGTTACAAAACTATCCGATACCCTAAAAATGGAAAAAGAAGCTATTTATACTAAGCCAAAAAATTTGGACAAAATTACCCCTACGGGGTTAGTGCGGACCGCACAAAATGGAGTGCGGCCGCACTACGGCTTTGATCTTGAAAATACAACTCTGTGAACTCGAGCAATGCGGATAGCATAGAATGGACTGCGACCATAGAGGCTTCTAGTGCGATCCGCACAGAATGGACTGCGGACCGCATTGGCTTGGAACTTCACATCTGGCATCTCTCTGATCCTTGGGTCTGCGGACCGCACTAAATCGAGTGCGGACCGCACAAAACTTAGTGCGGCCGTATTGCCTCTTTGCCGGGAAATCAGCCTCTCTAAATCTCCTAGTGCGGACTGCACAGAATGGTGTGCGGCCGCACTGGGCCTGTTTTGCCTGAGCTCGTCTTGTCTTTGGCACTTGTGCAAGTTCCACTCCTTTTGAGCTGATCTTTGACATCTTGTCACTTTGTTGATCAAACCTGCAATCAAGCACAGCTTGTGAGCCTTTTGAGACTATTTTGTACAAATTTCTAATCAAAACATAAGCAATAAGGAGTATAAAAGATATCAAAATCTTTAGTTATCAGCTATTACTGGCCAAAAATGGAAGAAGAGGCGGAAAATTTTGTGGCTAAATGTGACAAGTGCCAAAGATATGGTAACAACATGCATCGACTAGCTGAATTATTACATCCGGTTGTTGCACCGTGGCCTTTTATGAAGTGAGGGATGGATATCGTAGGTCCACTACCATAAGCCAAATGCAAGGTAAGATTTCTGTTAGTACTTACCGACTATTTTACTAAGTGGGTAGAAGCAGGAGCCTTCAAACAGGTACGAGAAAAAGAAGTCAGAGACTTCATCTAGGGAAACATCATATGCCGGTTCGGGGTTCCAAAAGAGATTATGTGTGATAACAGCCCACAATTCATAGGCGCACAAATCACAGAATTCTTCCAAAGTTGGCAAATTAAAAAGATTACCTTGACATCTTATCATCCAGTGGCCAATGGACAAGCTGAATCAACAAATAAAGTTATTATCAACAACTTGAACAAAAGACTAGAATAATCAAAGGGCAAGTGGCCAGAGGTACTTTCTGGAGTCTTGTGGGCTTACTAAACAACAACAAAAACAAGTACGGGAGAGACACCGTTCTCGCTTATAGTTGGTGTCGAAGCCTTAATTCCAGTCGAAATAGGAGAGCCAAGTACGAGATATACTCCAGCTACCGAAGAGTCGAATGAAGAAGAGATGCGGGTAAATGTGGATTTGAAGAAAGGAGGGAAACTGCCTTAATAAGGATGGCATTGCAAAAACAAGTTATTGAGCGATATTACAATCGGAAAGCTCGTCTCAGATACTTGAAGATTGGGGACTACGTACTCAAGAAAGTCTTCCAATCAACAAGAGCAGTTAATGCAGGAAAGTTAAGTCCAAATTGGGAAGGGCTTTACAAGATTCGTGGTATCGCAGGAAAAGGTGCATAGGAGCTTGAAACCATGGATGACATGATTCTACCTTCGAGTTGGAATGTTGTTCATCTGAAGAAGTACTATTTCTAAGGGAAGGAAATACCAACAGTCAGGTATCCCCACTTACGATTTTTATTTTTGAATTGTTAAAGTTATACTAATAATTTTAGATGATAGGCAAAAAGCTAGCCCACACTGAATGATGAATTTAGACCTGAAAGACACGCAGAAGAAACATAATTCCCAGTCTAGGGTTACAACTATTCTAATGAAAATGTAATGGGTTAAGCAGTCTTCATCTAAATTATACCTCCGAGTCCCGTATGTTTTTCATTTTAAGGAAAATGACCGCATGGAAGGAATAATCAAGTGCTCGAGATTTTATACTTCAAAGCTCAAATACTTGGGGACTATATATATATATATATATATATATATATATATATATATATATATATATGGAAGGCAAAGAAGGTTGAAATAATTAAATTTCAAGTCAAGCCTAAAAGTCTACTCAATAAATATCAAGTTCAGAGCAAAGTCACAAGCCAAAAACGCAAGTCTGATCCAAAAACCTGTGAAGAATACACTCGTGGATATAAATTTCAAAATCTTACGAATGTTTAGGTTAAAGGCAGTATTTAGCCATGAATCATAAAGAAAACCTTGGATTTTCGTTTTTACAAATCTATTGTAAAGAAAATAGTTACGGAAGAGTTATAGAAGATATTTAAATACATGTAAGGTATTATTTAGCTTGACATGTTCGAATGAAATAAAACTTTTCTCAAAGTTATTCCAAGAAACATGTGTGTTCCTATTTCTCCTTTCGTATGTTTATACCATTATGAAGCTGAGACGTCTTCTTCATTAAGTGTCGTATATAAAAGGGCCCTCTTTTATAGTTCATGCTTGATTAAAAAATCCATGACATTAACTAAGCATTTTTAAATGCAAAAGTTAAAAGGGTAAAACAAAAACCCACATATATTGAAATTAAAGTGGAAGCAACTCCTTAAACTTATCAAGAAAAAAGGCAAGGACAAATCATTAAAAGAGTATAACAGAAACTCAAGTCAAAGGCATCATAAAAAAGTTGAAGCAAAAACTTTATAATATTTAGTTAAAACTAAGTATGAACTTAGTTCTAACTTAATTGTTATTACAAAAATCTCCGAAAAGACCCAGGGATATGTTGTTACCAAAAACATTACCCCTAAATGGGACCAGGGGTAAAACCACCAAATGTTCCTCCAACAAACAAAAAAAGTTAAACTTCACAAACAAACTTCCACTGTGGAGCAGGTTTTGAAGAAGAATTCAAGGTGACATCATCAGCAGCAGAAGGTTCAACTTGATCAGAAGGAGCTTGGACATCCACTACACCAGGATTAACTTCAACACTTTCGGGAGTATCAGCCATATGTGAAAAAAAACTTTGGCTTTGCTGAGTCTTTTCAATTGTCTCCTTAATCTTTACTAACTCAGCATCCAAGTTAAAACTTTCCTGGCTTACCTCCATAAGCGTATCATGGCGCGTGTTCAAAATGGCCCAACTTACTTCAACATCGGCCTTGTCTTCAAGAGCTTCGTAGTCACTTTCCTAATGATCAATTTCACTCTTGAACTCTTCTCTCTCAGCTAATGCAGCATCGTAAGAAATCTGTAAGGGACCGAGCAAACTCTCCAAAAACTTAACCTTATAGGAAGAAACTCGGAGATCTTCTTGGGTCTGAGTGAGTGTTTGAACAAGCTCCTCAGCATAAACTTCTTTCTCATTCAACAGGGACTTCAGACCTTTGATCTCTTCCGTAGCTTTGGAGAGTTGTTCAGTAAAAGACGACTCGAGAAGGTTCTTATCCTTGTCCGCCTGGTTGGAAGAAGCTTTCTCAACAGCTAGCTCCGCTGCCATGACTCTTAGCTGCTGCTCCAAGGTACATTTGTTCTCTTCTAAAACTTCCATCTCAAGCTAGAGGCTTTTATACTGCTCTTTCTAATTATCTGCCTCAATCTGGTATTCATGCATCAATTGCTCTGTATGGGAAACCCTTTTCATCATCTCCGTGCCGATGAGATTGATCTACATAAAGAGAAAAGGATAAGAATCCTAGTAGAAGGAAAATGGTATAAGATATAAAAAGAAGTCTATACATTCAATGATGATTGTACGATGTCATTCATCCAAGCCAAAGAACTATGACTTTCTAGCTTAGACTTTTCAAGCAGACCAATAAAGGGTTTTAACCATACGTGACCTGACTTCTTCAGAAGATTACCATCGGTAAGAATTTCAATGGTAATTTGCTTCATTACCCTGCTTCCACTTGAAGAACCAATTTCAGTACGAGAAATATTTGCAGTAGGGACAGTAGACGAAGTCATAACGGCTTGAGACGGAGCAGAAATAGCAACAGTAAGAACAGGAAAATGGCGTTCCATTGGGACAGATACAGGGAAGGAGGCAAGAGGTACTTCCTCAAACACCAAATCAAAGCCTTCATTATCAAACCCACGTAAAAAGAGGTGATCAGTAGAGTCACGAGGTGCCATGGGTGTCTCTTCGTCAAAACTCACTAAAGTAGTTTCGACAGGCTCGGTCAGAGGAACATAACGAGGAGGAGTAAATTCATCATCCAAAATGACGCGTCTTCTAGCCTGCAGCTTTCTAACCAAAGAGCTTCCATCCCGCTCTTCTTCATCTTCAGAGTCCTGGTGTCTGCCAGCTTGTCTTTTCGATGAAAAACTCAAGATTATCTCCTGAGCTCTTGCCAAAGAAAGTCTAGAAGCTGCGATTGACTCAACACTTACACCACTAATAGGAAACCCTGATAAAAAGAAGGGTTAAACAAACTCTAATGATAGAATGAGTAAAAATAGAAGAGAAAGAATAAAAATTTTACCGTGAGTCTTAACCTTCCGACCAAACCTAGTTGAGAGGTACTTCCAAGATCTAACTTCCATCAGAGCAATGGTCAACAATTTTTCTACCCAACCACGGAAATTAGGAATCTCTTCAACAGTTCCCATGGTTGCTAAAAAAGAAAAAGTGAAATAGTCACGGGAAGTACAAACTTTTTTAAAAAAAAAAGAGAAGAGAGAAAGTTGTAAAGAAAACTTACGTGCAAAATTCCACTTTTCAGGGAATGTCATATTTTCTTCACCTACTAACCCTATCGTAGGAGTAGCAACAAATCGGGCGTACCAACCACAATCTTTATCGTCCTCAGGACTGACTAAAACTCTCTTCCCATGATGGAACAACTTAGGGGAGTAGAGATGGATTAGATGAATAAAGATGAAAGGCAATTGAGCCAAATTAGCCAAATACCTTAAACATGCAACATCCCTCCATACAATAGGGCTAATTTGTCCTAAACACACATTGAAGAAGCGGCAGAATTCAATAATGATTGGATCAATAGGGGGTCTAAAGTCCAATGTAAAGGGGTACGTATACACAATAGAAAAGCCAGGTTTGAAAGAAGTGATCCTTTGATTTGCATTTGAGATCAGAATTGGGAAATCGAACTTCCAATGACAATCTATACGAACAACAGAGATCAAAACTTCAGTAATCTGTGAAGGGTAAACATCTGCATGATCATGAGAGGACATAGAAGAAACCTGGTTTCTAATCGATTCTCTATCAGTATAAAAAGAAAGTTCAGAAGGGATAATCTCGTCTACTGTAGGTTCATGGACTGGCTCATTGGAATCTCTACTTCTGGCAGAAGACCTATGTGGAAGAGAAACCCTAATTCTAGAAGATAAAGGAGGAGTGGAACTAGGTTAAGAAGAAGAAGAACCTCGAATGGAAATTGACCTTAAACTACGCAACCTATCCCCTTTCGTGCTTCTAGTAGGAGCAAGGAGAAGTTCATCTACGATAAGAACTTTTTGAGGTTCAAGGTTTGAAGAAGACAGAGCTGTACGAAGAAGAAGAGAAGATTGGATAGTCAAAGATGGAAAACTTTTCCATAAAAGAAAAGACAAAGGATATATTTATACTCAGAAGCAACCGTCAAACAAAAAGGTAATGATGGAAACGTCATAATGAAAAATGTCACTTCGTGATTGATGTAGCCGTAAAAAGCCCTAAAAGACGCTGAAGAACTGCAGAACCAATCAAAAGCCACCACGTGTCACATGCATTAAATGAAAGTGACATACGAAACGTTAGTTCTGGAAAAGGTATAATGATATGTGGGAATGGCGGCAAAAATATTCGCTTTAATGAGATCCACTTCCCAAATATTCAATTGCTGAATAAATGGCAAGTGGGGGGGGGACTATCTGTATTGGGGAAAATCGAGTTAACATTTGGAATTAATTATGTGGCTGATATGTCAAGACACGTGGATCAATAAAAGAGTAATAGTTGGCAAAGAGTACATAAAGAGACGCATAGGTACGGGCAAAGGTTCAAGAAAATAAGAAGGAATGGTTACTCGGATCTCTTGGTAATTTGAAGAGACATGGGTGGAATGAACCAAGATAGCAAAAAGTACAGATACATATTATCTACAATTAGTGAGCATAAATGATGGGGAACGTTATAGAATCTTCACGAAATAGTTACGATTGCCAATTATAACGTTTTATTAATGCCATTAATTGCTCGTAATGGCTCTATTATGAGAGGAAAGAAACGTATTACTTAGAAAAAGCGATACAAGGAGAGAAATAGCATTTTGTATTGGACACACTGATTATTATTCGAATATACTTATTTACATTGCTTTATTTTGCTTAGTCGGTTACTTCTCAGTTCAATTTTCTTTTTTTCACTACATAATTATTTCCTTATTTGATTATCAGTAACCTGAGTTCTTCCAAAATTAAACTTTGACCGAAATTCTTATTTTCTGGTTAAACAATTTTATTCCTCATAGGCTCACACCATTTTACGTTGTTTAATATATTAGGGAAAACAACTTCAACAAGTATAATGGTATATCTTAACATTGCAATATAGTTTACAATGTTAGGTAAAATATGCAGGAGTACTATCTTTTCGGATGAGTATCAAGATAAAGTGAATGCTCAACTGAACAATAGTGGTGAGAAAGATCGTTACTTTCAACTGAAATCCATCTTCAAATTATATTTTATTGCATTGTAGATGTACCTAAGAAACATCCAACATTGACGCATGAAAAGAATGTGTAATTGGGTCAAGCTTATTCACGTCCATTAGTTTATCACAGAATTCGCATGCATTTCTATAATGATTTAGTTGATGGAGTATTATTTATCATCACAAATTGATAAAATCCCTTTGGTGAGTACTATGTTTCTGTTTATCTATTTAAAGAAAATGGTATATTTTTATATTTAATTTTAAAATTTTCTTCTTACTTTAAGTGACATGATTATATTTACGGCATTGCTTTAGATCAAAGTTAAAAGTGTTATAAAATAATAAAAGAAGAAGAGTATTGCAGAGAAAAGTAAGGAGAGAATTCTTATTGATTTGGGATCAATTACAATAAAATAGAATCTCTCTATTTACATGGGAAAAGTGACTTAGTCACCAAGTAACAAACCCTAAAATCTCTCTAGAATATAGACATTCACCTTAAATATAATTCTATTTATAACACTCCCCCTTGAATGTCTATTCAACAGAAAATGTGTTTCCTTAAAACCTTAACTAAAATAAAATCTAGTGGAGAAAAAATTCTAGTAAAGGAAAAAAAGTACACATTTTTAGAAATACGTCTTTTGGTTGCCTCATTAAAAATCTTGCAAGGAAAACCTAGTGGGACAAAACCTTATAAGAGAAAAAGAGTACAACGCGTATTAACTCCCCTTGACGAGAACATCAATTCACATCTTTGAGCCTTCGCATCCCAATCTTGTGCATTAGCTTCTTGAAGGTTGACATCGGCAGAGATTTGATGAATAAAATAGTCATATTAACTCCAATGAATATGTTGCACCTTGAAAATCCTCGCTATCACATTATCATGCTTATAGTTATAGCAAGATACATATGTGCGCAAATAACACTTAGGATATGGTACTTCAGGACCAAGAATTGTATATGTTTCAAGCGGTTTAAATCATTCAAGGATTGTCATATAATAGACTTTAATTAGATAGATATCAAGTTTTAATGTCATGCTAGACAAATAAGATATCGAAAACTGATTGCACATATCATTGACTTTATACTTTCAAGTATTTGAACTACATGTCCAAAACTGCATATCTTTCATATGAAACCAATTCTATTTGAATTGTGTCTCTTCTATTGGACCAATATTTTTGTGTCCGTATTTGACAGACTTGAGGTCCTCATCTATACTTAGCGCTATGATAGATGTCGTCGACAAATATTTTATATCGGTTCTAATATTTTTTAATAAAGACATAACATAGAGATCTCTTCCTTCATATTTTCAGGTACCTAAACCTCTCCTAAGATTTTATGAAGTATTATGTCATGTGATCTTCTAGATCACTTGCCTCCTTTATTATGATCATTTGATCATCTTTTTTATCGAGAAGTTTATTGGAAACCGATTTGTCTATATGCTTTAAGCATACCATAGAATTTGTCCTTCTAGGACTTATTCTAATAGGAGTACTTTCAGTGAGAATATAGTTGCTTTCTTTGGGTCAGCAAATGCGTCTGGCATGTTTTGCAATATATTGCAGATGAATTATCTTTTTATGAACTTCAAGTTCATATTATCTTATTCGAGGATCTAGATGTATAAATAATAATTCATTCCACGTAACTTTTCTCAACTGTTGTATCATGTGTCCCCCTCATGTTAGAAAACTTAACTTGTATCCTCAACTTTAGAAATTCATCATTGTGCGTTGTGGTGCTAATCAAAATACACACGACACATTAACAATAATACAATGGAATTATTTGATTCCTGACCCTGAAGCACTTGTGAGGGAAGAACGTAATATACTTTCGTATATAATGTATGTCAAACTGATATAGATAATTTTATTCTCCTAAGAAATAGTTTAATTATTAAGTGGGGCCACTCAATAAATCGAGGTACTCAATAAATAATCTTGCTAAACCAGTTGTGATATAAACCAACTTATCAAGATAAACTATCTTGAATAGAAAATCTGAAAGTTATGCTCTAAATTAAATTATTGACCAAGTTACCTCGCAAACACCAGGTTACGAGTTAATAATAATCGCACGTGTAACCATCTCATAGATGCATCTTATGTGGTATAAATAGCAGGTGCATGGGCCCAGATTCACCTTTGATATTTTTAACATTCATGATATTCAATCCCAATTTTAGTTGGTATATTAATTAATAAGAACAAGCAACATAAGAGAATTCGCAAAGAACTTTCTAGTTCTTTAATATTTACCCATGTGAATTCTCTTTTATTTTTTTGGTTAAACCAGTTGTGCCAGCTGAATAAATTATCAATATTGATAAATTTTAGGTTTACATCATAATGTGTGCAATTATAAATAACCTCCAAGTTTCTTATGATATTAGTTTTTATATCAATAAGCTTTCACTTATTATGACATTCTTTTATTTGTATAGTACAAAACGGGAGATCAAAGTGGGTATCTTTTCGCATACATATTATCCCGCTATAGGTTGTAGCAATAGAAGATATTAAATCTTTCTTTTACTTATAGTCTCAATATATCGCTTCCGCGAAACTTTAGAAACTCAATAAGTTTCTTTGAGAATTACTACGGCACCATACCTTATTGATAATTAATTTTATTTCTCCAAAGTAGTATAATTGGCTATTCTAGAGCTTTCAATTAATTTTGTACTACCATATATTTATCAATATGCATATGGTGAATATCTCTTTTAAGAAGAAAGTTATACCATTATGGTCACGGTCAAAATCATTATAGGCAAGATATGTTGCTTCTATTACTTTTGCTATGTAATACTCATATTGCCATAATATTTTGGCATAATCACAATAGGTATGTGATCAATGATCATTCATGTCATAATAATAAAATTATTTTCTTATTTCATCTCAAACCTCCTTCTAGAGGTGAGTATGGTAGATTCACTACCACCAGCACATTCATATTCTTTCAAGAATGAATATGTATTCATACATCAGATCTTGTCACATTCACATCATGAATGAACCATAATCATCTGTATGTATTTTATAAAATTCCATGTCAAATCGATAACATATTACTTTCACAAAGTAAAGGGTTATTTTGAGAATCCTTATTATTCTCATTACCACAATGATATCTATTATAACTTGGTCTATTGCCACGTCCACATTCATTGATACCTTCACGGTAATAATTTTGTCTTCTTTCAGACTTATCACATATTGCTATCATATTCTCTTAAGGGAATGAGAATGAAGCAAATTTAATAGGACAGGTGTTTACTTCTCGTACTCATAATCATACATGAATTTGATCATGACAAGATATAACAATTTTACCACTTCAGATGGTTATAATTTCTTACAACTCTATTAGAGTTCTAATTTAAATTTATTATCTTTGCTTGTATTTAAAATCAAATTATAGAATGAAAGAGAAAAATACGGTAAAATACATACCTTAAATCCAGAATTTAATCATGAAGGAAGTTCATGGAACAATTGACAATCATTATACTCAATCTCAAAGCTTCTACCCAATTGGTTAGAGTCTCGTGCTGATAACGTATTATAAAACAATAAAAGAAAAAGAAGAGTATTGTATAGAAAAGTAGGGAGAGAGAATTCTTATTGATTTGGGATCGATTACAATAGAATAGAACCCTTCTATTTATAGGGGAAAAATAATTTAACTACCAAATAACAAACCGTAAAATCTATTTAATTATATAGACATTCACCTTAAATACAATTTTATTTATAACAAAAGTCTTTTTTTAAATAAAAAAAATTGGTACCCAGTGCAAAATCTAAAATGGAGATGAGAGAGGAGAAGTAGTTATGTACAAACCAAAAAAAAGGGAAAAGGGAACATTGAGGATAAAGTGTATACAGCTGGATGTCACAACAAGGGAGAAATAGGTGGGCATGCGTTGAAAATTTGGCCAAACATTAAAAGAGAGAGGAGAGTAGGTATATGGCATCCACAGCCGTTAATATATATTCATTTTTTGGAGTAAGTCGATCGATATAATAATTAACTAAGTGGTGATGATATTTGGATTCAAAAACTAAACAGTGCTGTTGGAGCAATGTCTCTGAATGGGGGTTTCTCTAAAATAGGCTCTGAAACTTGTTGTGGGCACTCTTTTTCTAATTAAAAGCGTATGAACCTTGGTTTCTTTTTGATTTCTCTGGTTCTCAAACTTAGATAATACAGAGAAACATTCTTCCAAATAGAAGTGGAAAATTAGATTAATTGCATGGAATGGTTGTGATCATAAAGAAGGGCATGAAGAGTCGCTTGGCTGCTCAAAGTAGATGTTTGTAGCGTTTGGTCTATTCCTAGTTTTTTTCTAAAATTTAAATTAAATAGGTTTTTAGTTAAATAATAACAGGACATTTTAGTAATTTGATTTTTAAGTTAAGAGCTTCCTACTTTTAAATAAACTAGTTTAGAGTACGTGCGTTGTGCGCGTATACCATACTAAAAAATATAAACTTTTTAAAAATCACATAAATAAATATTGTAAGAAATATTTTTGCACTATAAAATAAAAACTAAAGGAAAAAGTTATTATTACAAGATTGGCTTGATATGTGAATTTGATATTGTGAGATAAACACATTCCAGTCCTTTTTCATTATATTAAATCTTTTTTATTCGCATCAAATATTTACATCAAATTAATTTCGTGCTTTTAATATAGCATATAGATTACTTCGTCTCAACACGTATAAATTTTATAAAAATTACATAATTATTTTTTAAAAATGTATGTTAGTAACAAATGATAATGTGCACACACTACCTATTCCAAAAATGTCTATTTAAATCAGCCGATACATGTTTACTGGTTTAAATGTCACAAATACTTTAGGCTAATTATGTTGCACTTGATGTATTTATAAAAAATGAATATGTATTATTCAAGGAAAATATAACAACAAAACTAAGTTTGATAAATAATTAGTTCAATATAATTCTCAAAGTTGGTGCATATACATTTTGAGAGATAATTATTGATTATATTATAAAACATAGGGTCCTCAACAACTAATGCAACTGATTTTAAAGTAAATTTATTATCCTAAATAACACAAAGAAGATCCAAAAAGTCATACCGAAAATAAAAACCAATCAACATCGATAAATCTATACAAATCGAAGAATGCAACTCGTTTTAAGTTATATATGGATTATGCTTACCTTCTCCAAGCCGAATCCATAACAGACCTAGCGAGATGTTGGGAAATCGAAACAAGAAAAATAAGATGTTATGTAAAGCAGGACACTAACTAAAAATTAAACACTAATTAAAATCAAGCATCAAAGTAATAAAAAAATATAAGATGGCAAATAGTTTAAAAAAGCCAAAGCCAAAAATAAAGAGAAAGAAGAAGATACCTATGTGCTGTAATGGATATGAAGAGCCTGTTTGGCTTAGCTGATTTAGAGTACCTGATAAGCATTAGGTGCTGAAAAGCACTTTTAAGTACTGAAACTGATTTAAAAAATAAGCAGTTACGTGTTTGGATAAAAGTGCTGAAATTAATAATATGCAGCTGAAGAACTGGGTATACGAAGAGTTTTATTTTAAAAAGAAGTATTTTAGAGGATCTGCTTAAACTTGAAACTGCCTCAGAAGCAAAGAGACGCAAAATAATAGAATTCATGGAGATCTTGGCCTTTGATGAAGATGAACTGATATACTGGCATTCTCTTCCAACTCCGTATCCTAACTCAAGGAAAACTATCTCTAGATGGGGATAGAATTGTAAATATTTTGGTCAAACTTAAAGTGCTTATAAGCTGAAATTTGATAAGTTGGGGGAGACCAACTTATGACTTTTGGCTTATTTTTGGCTTATAAGCACTTTTAATTTTACCAAACGCGTAGATAAGCCAAAAAGTGCCTATAAGCTAGTTTGACCACCTTATAAGCTTAGCCAAACACCCTAGAAGTTATGAACGTATCATGATAAAAGTAGTAATTAGTTTCCATACCTCTCGTATACAAAAGAAGAATTAGAATTGGATGCCCAAACAAGCTGTCTTTTGGGCAGCGTCCTTGTGCAAGTGAGATTAATAGTCCAAAATATTAGGAGTTTTTAATAAGGAAAGATTTAATAATTAATATTTTAAATGATTTTAAAGTCCAAAATATTAGGAAGATAACTTAAATTACTATTTTGTCCGGTGTAAAAATATATTTTTAAGGGTAAAAAAGGCGAACAACATTTCGCTAAGGGCCCTCGTGCTTTTAATATAGTATATAGATAATAGAAGGACATTTTAGTAGGTTTCTCTGCACGTGCGTCACACGTGTATGTCAAGTAATGTTGTAATTAACTTCATAAAATAATGTCAATATTATTATAGAAAAAAAAAAGCTTTGAGTAAATAATTAAACGTGAATGAAAAAAGTGCAAGCTTTTGTGATAGATTAGTGTGGATTTTCGAATAGTTATTTTTTGGTCGAGGTAAAGATGATTCGATATCATGTGAATTTAGGAAGATGAATGATCAAAGTTTAAATTAGACGCAATCTTCCTTGTGTTATATGCTTCTTTCATTTGTTGTTACTTTGTCTTGACCAGTGAGAAAATATATTGCAGGTGTATACTGTTTGTGACAGAATTAATTGGCTAAACAGTTAGCTTGTTTCTGTTCCTATTAATATGTAAACACTAAAACTGAAAAGATATGATGGACGTAAGAGGTAAACAGAAACAATGAAGTGCTTAGTCCATCAAGCATCACATATGAAGTGTAATAAAATTTATCAATTTTGGCTAATTCAAATATAATGGCATTGCCATTAGCACGACTTTAATGCAGGATACATATAAAAGTTTTAAACGGCATCCAAACATGAGCTATGGTACTACACAGTGACCATCACTACTTAGTTCATTCCCCATCTAAATTTCTTTATTATTTTGTGATTAGTAAATTTCTTACATATTTTGATTTTAACAATAAAAGCTTAAGTGTCTATTAGGAAATATGAATGTTAGGTACTCCCAGTCCACATATATTTCATGTAAAAATAACAAAAGAATATAATGAAGATACAACAATGGCGGAAGATGGAGGAGAAGGTTCTAGAGAGAATTTCTGTTTGAGAGAAGAAAACGAATCATATGTTGAAGCTCTAATTACAATCTACTAAAGCTATGTATATATACACACACTTCAATTATAGCATCTAACCTACTGACCTCTTGCCTCTAAACTAACCAATCCCATAATTAGTTACAACTAACTAATCCTTCTTAACTAACTTAACTCCACTCACGTGATAGGCACGTGACCACTTCTATCTTCAACACTCCCCCTAAGCTAGATAGTGCAGACAAGTTCAACACCCCTAGCTTGCCTATCAGGTAATCATGTTGCGATCTTCCTAGAGCCTTTGTGAACAGATCAGCCTCTTGGTCTCTAGACATCACATATCTCGTTTTGACAATTCCTTGTTGGATTTTTCTCTGATGAAGTGCAGGTCTATTTCTATATGCTTCGTTCGTTCGTGGAATATAGGATTTGCAGCAATTTGGATTGTTGCCTTGCTATCACAGAACAACTCCACTGGCAATTCAACTTCTGCACCTAATTCCTTGCATAACCCTGTCAACCATAGGATTTCTGAGACTGTAGCAGTCATGCTTCTGTACTCAGCTTCTGTTGAGCTTCTTGATATCGTGCACTGTTTCTTTGATTTTTAAGACACCATGGAATCTCCTAGTTTCATCACGTACCCTGTCACAGACTTTCTAGACACTGGACATGATGCCGAGTCAGCATCACAAAATGCTATGAGTTTTGAGCAAGACTTTGAGCTCATCAGCAGACCAAGTCCTGGTGCCCCTTTTATGTACCTGACAACTCTCACTGCTGCCTCCATGTGAGACTTCTTTGGGAAATGCATAAATTGGCTCAACACATGCACTGCATAGCAAATATCTGGTCTCGTCATAGTGAGGTATAGTAGTTTCCCAACCAATCTTTGGTATGGCCGTGCATCTGGCAGTTTTTCATCATCTTTCAGCTCCAAATGTTGATCATATTCTGCTGTTGTAAATCTCTGATTGCATTCCATTGGAGTGGCTACTGGTTTTGATCCTGCCATTCCAAGATCAGTAATCAGCTCTATTGCAAATTTTCGTTGGTTCATCAGTATTCCTTCTCTTGATCTTGCTATCTCAATTCCCAGAAAAAATTTCATCTCCCCCAAATCTTTGATCTTAAAATTGCTTGCAATACAGATTTTGCTTCTGAAATTAAGCAAGGATCATTCCCAGTTATGAGAAGATCATCTACATATACAAGGATGATCACTAGACTAATCCCTTGCCTTTTTGTGAACAAGGAATAATCAAATCGACTCTGCACAAATCCTGAATTGATCAAGGCCTCAAACAGCTTCAAATTCCACTGTCTAGAAGCTTGCTTCAATCCATAAAGGGATTTATGCAGCCTACATACCTTCTCCCCCTGGCTGTGAAATCCCTGAGGCAAGCACATATACACTTCTTCAGTGAGGTCACCCAGAAGAAAGGCATTATATACGTCCATCTGATGCAAATTCCAGTTGTGTGCTGCTGCTAGGGCAAGAACAACTCTGACTGTCACCATCTTGACCACAGGGGAAAAGTCTCCTGGTAGTCAAGCCCTTCAATTTGATTATACCCTTTTGCAACCAAACGAGCTTTGTATCGTCAACTTCCCCATCTGCTCTATATTTTATTTTGAATACTCATTTACAACCAATGGAAACTTTCCCTGCTTGTAAGTTTACCAAGGACCAGGTCCCATTCTCTTTGAGGGCATTCAACTCTTGTCTCATAGCGTCTACCCATTCAGGATCTCCTGCTGCTTCTTCATAGTTGCTAGGTTCCTTCAAGCTAGTAATTTTGAAGAGACAAGTCTTGTACTTGACTAAGACTCCATCTTGACTCAGAAAATCTTTCATGGGATATTTGCAAAATGTCTGTGGAGCTGAGCTGGCCTGTGATCCTTTGCATACATAGTCCTGCATCCAGGCAAGTACTTTCACAGTCCTGCTAGATTTCCTGAGCTAGTTGTCTGAATGTGAAAGAGAAACTGCTTCTGAGAATGTTTCTCCTATCTGTTGGGACTGCTGTAGATCTTCAAGGACTGGTGGTGGCAGCAAGGATGGTGAGTTTGCAGCAGGTACTAACTCATGTTGTGAGGCATCTGCAGAAGAGGGAGTTACAACTTCTTGTGGAGGATCTGCAGTAGAAGATGAAGGAGAGGATGGTGTTGTGTCATTGCTGTGAACTGGTTCTATGACACCATTGGGAAAAATCTGCAACTTCCCTTCCTTTAACATCTGAAAAGGGAAAATATTTTCCATGAATTTTACATCCCTGCTGACAAAAAAGGAGTTAGTCAAGAGATTATACAATTTATATCCTTTCTGAGATGAAGAGTATCCAATATGCACAGCTCCAATGGCTCTTACTCCAAATTTATCTTCCCCTACTAGGACTTTGGCAAAGCACAAATATCCTATGATTCTCAGATGTTGTAAGGAAGGTGCTCTTCATACATCAACTGGAATGAAGACTTCCCTGATAGCACTGGCAGGAGAAGTTTGTTAATGACATAAACTGCTGCTTGCACACATTCTCCCCAAAACTTGAGAGGCAAATAACCTTGCAGCCTAATTGCCCTAGCCACCTCAAGTATTGTCACACCTCCTTTTTCCGACCCCGCGAAGGGCGAAGGAGTTTTTTCCAATTAAAGGACAGTCGAAACGGGATTTGTTTATTTATTTCAGAGTCGCCACTTGGGAGATTTAGGGTGTCCCAAGTCACCAGTTTAATCCCGAATCGAGGAAAAGAATGACTCCATATTACAGTCCGCGAACCAGAAATCCGGATAAGGAATTCTGTTAACCCGGGAGAAGGTGTTAGGCATTCCCGAGTTCCGTGGTTCTAGCACGGTCGCTCAATTGTCATATTTGGCTTATTTATCTGATTTTAATACAATTATGAACCGATGTGCCAATTTTAACTCTTTACCACTTTATTATTATTATTATTTTTAAAAAAAATTGTGAACATCGTTTAAAACATGTCTTTGGATTACGTCACATGAAATGCACCCGCAATCCGGAACACATTTTTATTCAATGTTTTAGGATTTAGATTTGGGTCGCATGAAATGCGCATCCGAGTTTAAGAAGGTAAAATTAATTAAATCGCGCCTAAAGAGTCTAGCGTATCATTATTTTGGGTAGGGCCGTGAAATTTGCTAAAACGGCTCCTCCCTAATTCTAAGCGATTAAATGTACATTTATTGAGGGCCCCGCAATCTATACATTTCATTAAGCGAGGCTCATCTCATTTATTTGGACAAATCTTAAAACGACTACATTTTTCTATAAAAATGAGTCTCTAAAATAAAGAAAGAAAATCCTAATTTATTACTAGCTTTTATTATTTTAAGAAGACATGACATGCTAATTGCTTGATTAATACAAATATTGATGAAAAAGGAATTTCACTCTTAATTTCGAAATTATAAATAAAATAAAAATTCAACAACTAATATTCAAAATAAACAAATATAGCTAGATTAAAACTCAGCATTGTTATTTTTTTTAAAAAAAATTATTGAGATTAATTATTCACAATCATTTGAAACTAGATTTAACCATAATTACTAAAGCTTATTAGAAAGTTTATTAGACTTAAACGTTCTCTTAATCTTGCTTAAGCTCAAGTCATGCCTTAATGCCTAATTTACGATGTTTAATTTAAATTCGTGTCTTAGCTAAATTTAGCTACTTGTTCATGATCAACCTATAATCTTGAAGCCTTCATAACTAGTGAATTAACCTATTTTGCCGAACTGATTTATTACAGACTAACTTATGATATTATTTTCTTATTCCAGTTATTATTTAGTAATTCATGAAATAGCTTAAATACAATCAACAAAAGGAACAAAGAAATAAAAACGAAATTAAAACTTCAAATTTTCATTCTTCATATGTATTCACGCTTCATATTTCGGATTACAATAAACAGCTTTTCAGTTGTGTACCTGATATTGGAAGCAAAAGAAAATGAATATGAGAATCAGCAACAGCAGTAAAATCAGTACAACACAGCAACAATAGCCCAGCAACAGTAACAACCCAGTAACAGACCGGTGGAGTAGTAATCCAAAAAAAAAAAAAAACAATTAATTCTGATTTCAAACAACAAAAGAAAACAGAATATTTTTTTTAGTTTTTTTTTATATTTGAAAGCTTAAATATTTTTCGGAATTTTCTATCTCTTATATGTTCAGCCCTTTTCTCTCTCTTATTTTCAGATTTGTTTCTCTCTCCCGTTTTTTCCTGTCTGTGTATTTCTCCTCCCCTCCCTTTTTATTCTGATTTCAAGACTTCTTATAACCCCTCTCATAAAATCTTTCCATTAATTAAAATCAACCCATTTTCTCTACCAAACCCATTATCTTCCCACTCATTCCCATTACATTAAATAACATATCACACCACCCCATTTCATTTTGTCCCCCATGCTTTATTTAAAATAATGCAAGATTCCCCTTTAAATTAAATCTTGTCCCCCCTTTATATTAAATAATCATATCACAACCCACCCCATTTCATTTTGTCCCCCATGCTTCAAATAAACAATTACAAAATGTACAATTCCTAAACTACCCCTTCCGACCTTACTGAAATTACCAAACTACCCCTGAACGTATTACAAATTTACCAAACTACCCATCAGCTATAACACATCAATTAATCAAACTTAACCAAAATATAGACAATATGATCAATTTCTAACAATGTTCAAACAACAATATGAACACGGATGAACATCATAACAACAATATCACATGAACATGATTTTAACAACATTTCAACAACAAATCACATGAACACAAATTGAACAACCAAGAACAACTAAAATTTGATTGAACAATATTTTAGCAACAAACAATCCTATTTTCGGATTCAACAACAACAACAAACAAAGTATGAAGATTTCTAAATTCAATCATATTGAACTTAAAATCAACTCTAACAACATTACAACAAACAATTCTTATATTAAACTTTAAACAAGATTATGAGAACAATTCAAGCAATAATCATAAATGGTAAACAAGAAATCAAACTATACAAAATTCGGATTCAAGATCATCCAAACAAAGTATGAACATGAATGAATCTATTTTAAGACAACAAACATGACGGATTAAACGATTAAAACAATATATTCCTTTAATACAACTAAATTCTTTAAACAAATAACAAGATCGACGAAGAAACAATTATGAACTTAAACTTGAACTTAACAATATTAACAATTTCTAACAATACATAAACACATGAAACAAATTGAAGAAATAGTTGATTAAATTTCAATTTGAATCTAACAAACATCAAACTAACAAATACTTACTTAAACAATAATACAAACATGAAATAAACATGAAAACAACTAATTAAACTTCTATTTTGAAATCTGAAAATTAATTTTAACAAAGCACATGAACATGAACAAACTAGAAAAATAATTTCAACGATGAACAACGAACAAAACAAGAATTGAATTCTTTAACGATTTTGGATCCGGAAAATATCAAACAAAAATATGGACAAAAATAAAACTCAAAAACAACTAACCGGAGATGAATCAACGACGAACTTTGATTGTAAACAAATCTGTCCGAGAACGAATCTCGCACCAAGATAACTTGACGTCGAAGACGACTACGAACGGACGACCAAAGAAGGTGGTCGTTTGGCATCGTTTAAAACGAAGAATGGCAGCCCGCCACAAGCAGAAGGCAGCAGCAGCAACACTGCTGGAGCAGCAGCACGAAACAGTGGCAGCAGCGGTGTTGGAGAAGATGCAACGGCAGCCATGGGAGCTCGAGTTCGAGCTCGATGAAGCTCATCCATGGCTGGACGCGGCGGGCAGCAGTTGTGGTGGTTTGTTTGGACGACACAGCAGCAACATGAAGGATGAAAAATGCAGCAGCAGCAGTGTTGGAGAAGAAGAAAACGCAACAGCAGGAGGAGAAGCAACTACGGGCAACAATGGTGGCGTAGAAGTTGCTCGACGAACTTGAAAAACGCCGCCATGGCAGCGAGGGGATGTCGTGGGGGTGAGAGTGGTTGTGTTGTGTGTGTGTTTACGTGAGGGGGGCAGGGGTGTGAGGGGGGAAGGTCTGCCATGGGAGGAAGGGATGTGAGCTTGAGGAAGAAGAAGAAGAAGATAGGAGAGGGGGGGGATGGTTTAGATTTTTAGGGTTTTCTTCTCTTATTTTTTTTTGTTTTGTTTTTGTTTTGTAAAAATGAAAGACAAATGGGGTTTGAGTCTTTTGGGTTATGGACTGGGTCGACCCAGTTCGAAATGGACTGGGTCGTAGGGAAGATTGGGCCAATTTTTGGGCCTGTGGCTTGAAATTGAAGAAGAGGCCTAATTCCGACTTTCTTTATATTTTTGCTTTCTTTTCTTCTTTTATTTCTCTAAAACTAAATTATAAAAATACTTAAACTATTATTAAGAATTAAATTAAGTTATAAAAGCGCAAATTAACTCCCAATAACAATTAACGCACAATTAAGTATTAATTAAGCATAAAATTGTATATTTGGACATTAAATGCTAAAAATGCAAACGATGCTTATTTTTGTAATTTTTTAATTTTTGTAAAACAAATTTAATTACTAACAACTATAGAATTAAATCCTACATGCAAAATCTGACATATTTTTGTATTTTTTATTAATTTATCAAATAAACACGCACAGACAAATACAAATAATTATTCAAAATATCACAAAATATCACAAAATTGCACACCAAAGAAAAATCATTTTATTTTTGGATTTTTTGGGAGTAATTCTCATATAGGGCAAAAATCACGTGCTTACAGCTGCCCCTCTTTGCCCGGATACACGAAGGGTTTTCGTGCAAAGATAAAGCGAGCGATTTTTGCCCATCCGAGTACTCCGTGTGAAGCATTTTTTGAAAAAGATTTGACCGAACCTTTGCTTCAAAGGTTTCCTACATATCCTGGGCTAAACAGGAATCAGGTCAATGTAGTTCGGGAAGTTTTGGTAGCTGGGACTACCGTGGGACTGCAATGTTACTGTTGTTGCATGCTGTTATCACTGCTTACCGATCTCCTTATTACACCGTGCTTTAAAATAAAACAAGAAGCCAGGCTAGATTGAAATTTGTTCTTGTTGCCTTGCTTTCTTGTCGGCTTGTGTTTCATCCGGTGCTTTTCTTCCTTGAATTTTGGAATGATACTGGCCATTTGCTTTTCTGAATACCAGTTTTCATCATTTTGCTCGGTCTACATGGCTTTCTTCATTAAGCTTTTTGGCGGTTCCTCTGGTGGGTACGACTTTCTTCATCAGACTTGTTATGCTGGGCATGATTTAATGTTCACCAGCTGCTTCTTTCAAAACGCCTCTTTTCTTCCTTTTGACTCATGCGCCTGAATTTGTGCTGGGATCTTTTGTTGCAACCTTCTGCTTCCCGGTGCTGGGGATTTTTATTGTTTCCTGTAGGGGATTCCTGCTGTAACCCTCTGTTTTATTGTCCTCTGACTTGATCTTGAAACCTATGCCTCTGTTGTATGGGCGGGCACCCAACTTTAATACTTGAAAATTAATGCTGAATGTATGCCTCTGTTATCTGGGCGGGCTCCCAACTTCAACGCTTGAAATATAAAGACTGAATGTATGCCTCTGTTATTATGGGCGGGCTCCCAACTTCAACACTTGAAGATAAAGACTGAATTTATGCCTCTGTTATCTGGGCGGGCTCCCAACTTCAATGCTTGAAAGTAAAGACTGAATGTATTCCTCTGTTATTATGGGCGGGCTCCCAACTTCAATGCTCGAAAATAAAGACTGAATGTATTCCTCTGTTATTATGGGCGGGCTCCCAATTTCAACACTTGAAAAGAAAGACTGAATGTATGCCTCTGTTATCTGGGCGGGCTCCCAACTTCAACGCTTGAAAGTAAAGACTGAATGTATTCCTCTGTTATTATGGGCGGGCTCCCAACTTCAACTCTTGAAAAGTAAAGACTGAATGTATGCCTCTGTTATCTGGGCGGGCTCCCAACTTCAACTCTGGAAATATAAAGACTGAAATATATGCCTCTGTTATTATGGGCGGGCTCCCAACTTCAACAATTGAAAATAAAGACTGGAATGTATTCCTCTGTTATTATGGGCGGGCTCCCAATTTCAACACCTGAAATGAAAAGACTGAATGTATTCCTCTGTTATATGGGCGGGCTCCCAACTTCAATACTGGAAATGTAAAGACTGAAATGTATGCCTCTGTTATTCGGGCGGGCTCCCAACTTCAACTTTTAAAATAAACGTCATTCCTCTCTTCAGGCGGGCTCCTGATTTCAACAACAACTTAGGACTGGTAAAACTAAACTTAAGAGGAAATGCGTCTCCTATAGGTAAAATTAAACTTAGGAGGAAATGCGTCTCCTATGGGTAAAATTAAACTTAGGAGGAAATACGTCTCCTATGGGTAAAACTTAGGAAGTGCGTCTCCTATTGGCAAAACTAGACCTAGGAAGTATATCTTCTATTGGTAAAGGCATGGAATGTATTCCCTTGTTATACAGGTGGGCGTCTGATATATATAGACAAAAAGTATTCCTCTCGTTATTCAAGTGGGCGCTTGTCTTTTTGAGAAAATTTTCTGCCCCGGTTTGATGATCTTCTTTATGGCATGTTCTTCCGCCATCTGTAACATTTCTTTTCCCTGCTTCAAATCAAAGAAAGATTTTGTTAGTTTTAAAAGAAAAAAAAACATGGTTGCTTTCCCTTTTTTTTTTTTTTTTCGGCGTTCCATTACACTATCAGAACTTGCTGGGGATGATACTATTTATTGGGGATGATATTACTGTTGGGGATCATGTCCCTGCTGGTGAACACATTCCCGTTGGGGGTAATTTTTCCTCTTCTTTCCTTGGTCCACATTGTCCGACCTTTTTGGAATTTGGTCGATGATCGGCCAAGGATGCTCTTGCATCACGACCCCTTTTTCACTATACCCTCTTGACATTTAGGCCAACTCATCATTCGGTCTTGCAACAAATGTCTTTTCCGTTTCATTGCATTATCTTTGGCATGTCCTGTTCGCCTTTTGCTTCGCAGCATTTGGCAATTAGTAGTAAGCTCTGAAAAACAAAATCCTTCTAAAAAACAAAATACTGGAGAAAAACACTATAAACCAAAAAATAAAAAGTGATGACTTTAAAAAGATGAAAGAAAAAGTCTTTCTGAACAAATGTTGGAGAAAGAAAAAATAAAGAACTTATCTGAATGGTACAATCAATCCCAATGATCATGTCATGCACTTCTGGATTAACCAACTCAGTCTATTCATATCGATCAATTTTTTTTTGACGGCCTTACTTTGCTGGGGATGTGCAGAAGCCCAACTTTCGCCGGATGCGGATCTTATCTTGCTAGCCCCCTTTATATCCTTGTCGCCTCATAGTGCCCTTCGAGGGGTTTTCACTGATGAGACTCTCTCATTTCTCTCAATTCTCGTCGCCTTATGGTGCCAATATGACTCTTTGCTGGGGATTCTTTAGGTTATCAATTCGTTGCCGACTTTCTCTGCTTATATTTGCTTAACTTGGCTTTCCTCGGATTCTGATCGGGAGGTCTTTTTTGGACATCAGCATGGGTTTTTTTTTTTGTTTATGGCTAAAAGAAAAAGAGGCATCAAAAAGGGTTCAAAATAATTCTGATGGGTAAAAACCATTACAACTCTTGGAATCGAACTTCTTTCCCAACATTACAAACATAACTTCTGCCCCAGTTTCTTGCTTGGGGATTCTTATTTTTTGGTTACACTATGACCGAGCCGTGAGGCGCCTACGTATCCTTCTTCGTGGAATCAGGTCAAACGTAGTTCACAACTCCCTTTTTTTCTTTTTTCTCTTTTTTTTTCTTTTGTTTTTATTATATTTTTCTTCTCTCTCTTTTTTTTCATTTTCATTACTGATTCCAAAAGAGGGGTATGAAAGAATAGATAAGGCTCAAAAGGGGAAGCAAAGGTTAAAATGTTTGGATAGAAGAAAAAATTGCCTCCGTCATTTCATTCTCCGATGAATGCCAAGTATAAACAAACAAACAACAATTAATAGCAATGTCGATGCATCTTCCCTCGACATCTCTCTGACATAAAGTGCAACTGGATAACATCTTGGTCACAATAGATGGCCACTGCCAATTCGGGACAAATTTGCCATTTTTGCTTTGGCCTGATGTGGGAGGATTCGTTTCAACACTTGATGTCCATCTTTAAATTTCCTGATATCGTCTGCATCCCCTAAATTGATGTCTTATGCGTCATTTAAGTTGGGCTTGGATTTCTCTGCCAACTAGCTTAACTCTCTGTTTGTCTCTTTGAAGGCTTTATTATCATCGTATCCCAATTCGTCATCGTGATTGACCTTTTGTATAACCAGTTCGAAACCAGATTGATTTTTAGACTAAGTTGAAGATCCGTTATGCATGTCATGTCATTGGAATCAGTATAAAGAGCATTGTTTAGAAAGAAAAGAGGAAAAAAAATAAACTCAAAACACAAAACAAAATAAGAAGAGAAGCTTTACAAAAATACGGGATAACAGAGTTTCACACTAAAACAAAACTGGATTACAACTCTGCAATAATCCAAAACAAGAAAGAAAAATCAGAGCCCACTACCAAGACTCCCTTCGGATAGGAAGAGGAATAGCCGTCCAATTGTTGATTTTTTTTTTGAACTATTTTCAACGGCACAGATCGTCATTAATGTTTGGCGGCTCTGGAACCTGAACCTCGATCCTATTTGTGTTGATGAGCTCTTGCACGGCATTCTTCAACTTCCAACATCTCTCGGTATCGTGTCCGGGAGCCCCCGAACAATATTCACAACTTGCTAAAGGGTCAAGATTTTCAGGAAGGGGATTTGGTAATTTGGGCTCAATAGGATTCAATAGGCCTAACTGCCTCAATTTGTGGAACACGGTAGTATAGGATTCTCCCAGCGGAGTATATTTCTGCTTCCTCTCATTCTTAAAAGCTTGATTCCCCCGGAAACCTGACCCTGGAGGATTTCTATAGGCCCTCGGAAGTGGATATATGTTTGGTGGAGGTGGGTATGTATTTTGGGGAGCCAGTGCACGCCATTGTGCGTGTGCTGGAGAGTGGGTATAGGTTTGTGCATGATGAACGGAAAAATGGGGATCTGGCAGTGAGTAATACTGTCGTGGAGGGCTATATGGAGTGCGAGGGTAATTTTGGTGGTAGGGTCGTGGGTTGCCATAGTAGGGTGACGGGCCTCTAGATCCGAACCAGGCTCCAGACTCAACGGTCGTGACATCTTCTTTCTTCTCCTTCCCCAGTACACCCTCAGTGCCGCTCTGGATGGCATGAGTGGTTGCTTTGATTGCCGAATAGCTCAGAATTTTGTTGGACCTGAGTCCCTCTTCGATCATACCGCCCATTTTAACTACTTCATTGAAAGATTTACCAACTGTCGTCACTAGATGACCAAAGTAAGTTGGCTCCAAGGTTTGTAAGAAGTAGTCCACCATCTCTCCCTCTCTCATAGGAGGATCGACTCTGGCTGCTTGCTCTCTCCAGCGGAACCCGAACTCGCGAAAACTTTCCCCGGGCTTCTTCCCGGTCCTCAACAATGTGAGACGGTCAGGGACTATCTCGAGATTGTATTGAAAATGACCCGCGAAAGCCTGTGCCAGATCATCCCAGGTGTACCATTTGCTGGAATCTTGCCTGGTATACCATTCTAGTGCCGATCCGCTCAGACTTTGGCCAAAATAGGCTATCAACAGTTCATCTTTACCGCCTGCCCCTCTCATTTTACTACAGAATCCCCGCAAATGTGCCATGGGATCACCGTGCCCTTCATATAAATCAAACTTAGGCATCTTGAACCCAGCCGGGAGTTGGACATCCGGGAAAGGGCATAGATCTTTGTAGGCCATGCTGACCTGGTTGCCCAATCCATGCAGGTTCCTGAAGGACTGCTCCAGGCTTTTGAATTTCCTCAATACCTCATCTTGTTCTGGGGCTTTAACCGGCTTTTCAATTTCGGCCGGTGCCTCCAAATGTGGATTGTAGGCATGTGGTTCGGGGGCATGGAATGTAGGCTCAGGGGGATAGTATTGCGTATCGGGAGCCTGAAGTAATGGCTCGCTGTTTGATCTTTGCAGGGTGGCTGATGTGGGTCCCATATAAGTCGGAACATTTGGTATTGGGAGAGGTTGATGGGGCGGTGGAGCTTGGGAATCATGAGGGCTTCTTTCTTGATGATAACGGGGATTCGGATGGCTTGTTGAAGGGCCGGAGTGAGGGTATTCCGGCATGTGCCCCAGTGTCTCAGGGCTCTTTTGTGTTTTGGCTAGGGCTAGCTGCATTGCATTCATCTCTAGTCCCATCCTTTCAATCTTTTCCATCGCTTCTTTTAACAACTGGCTCATCGGCCTTTCTTCCTCATTACTATTCTCTGAAGTAGTCATGCTTGTTGCTACCGGTCCTTTGGATCTGGTTTGATAGGAGTGTGTTGCCAGAGTTCTTTAACAACTAACTTGTCTGGTTTCAGACAACAACAAGCTTTGTTAGCGTTAGATTTTAACAGATTTGATCACAACACATAGAGGATGTAATGTTCCTAGGCAGTTAACCGTTTCTACATGCTTTGCTTCAAACAAAATGCGTCATCCCGGCTTGCTCATTTGTCCCCTTTTAAAGCACTTTGGGAAACCCCGTATTTTATTTTATTTTGTATTTTCTTTTTCTCTTTTTTTTCTTTCTTTCTTTATTAAAAGCGGTCGAATCTTATGGGGATTGCCTACGTATCATGACCCCGCATGAATCAGACCTTGCGTAGTTCGGACCAATAAAAGCTAAACAATAATACACATTTTTCAATTTTAAAACAAACTAGGTTTCAAAGGTTTGAAGATGACCTGCAAACTTGAAAATCAAACAACCCACATATTCTAATCAAAAGATTTACAAACTCAAAAACAAAAGGCTGACCCCCTTTCTCTGTTTGACAAATGCAACCGAACGGTTATTTTTGCAAACGTGTGGCCCCTTCCAAATTCCACATGAATTCGAGGCCGAAGAGGATTATTTTATGACACTTTTACAAACTTGTCCGTTCTTTTACGAAAATAACCTTTCGACAACTGAAAGATACTCTAAGGCTATTTCGGCAAGAACGGTTTAAGACGCGGCCGAAGCTGGGTCGGCTTATTTTGACCAAAAATCCGAACGGTATTCACCTAACTGCTGACTCTATGTTTTTTTTTTCAAATTACAATGAAAACGTGGAGTTGCAAACACGGCCCTTCAGCGCCTCGGGGACGAAGATTTTTAAGGCTGTGCGGGTCAACTGGACCAAACTCCTAAACATGACCCAAAAGATGGTTGTTTATGCAAAATCAGCCTTCCGGCGTCCCTTTCGGGAATATTAGGCTATTTATGACAAAACAACATCACCTGACTTATTTATGACTCTTTTTATCGATTTTCAAATTAGAAAACTCAATACTGCAAACACGGCTTTTCAACGTCTCAGGGACGAAGATTTTTAAGGCTGTGTGGGTCAACTGGACCAAATCTTAAATATGACCCAAAAGTGGCTGTTTATGCAAAATCAGCCTTCCGGCGTCCCTTTCGGGAACATTCGGCTATTTCTGACAAAACAGCATCACCCGACTTATTTATGACTCTTTTTATCGTTTTTTCGAATTAGAAAAGTCAATATTGAAAACACGGCCTTTCAACGCCTCGGGGACGAAGATCTTTAAGGCTGTGTGGGTCAACTGGACCAAATCTAAAAAAAATGACCCAAAGGTGGCTGTTTATGCAAAGTCAGCCTTCCGGCGTCCCTCTCGGGAACACTCGGCTATGTCTTGATAAAACAACGTCACCCGACTTCTTTATGACAAAATTAAAATTTGACATATTATTCTTTTATTATTATTTATTTGTTTTTGGCTTTTTAGCAAAAGGTGGGGTTGGACCCGATGAGGGTTGCCTACGTATCTCACATCCGGTGAGAATCAAACCCGCGTAGTTCGGGCCCTTTCGAATAAGTAGATGAACTAATATATATATATTTTTTTAATTGGAACTGTGAAAGAACTGCTTCAAAAGAAGAAAGGAAGTATATATATATATATATATATATATATATATATATATATATATATATATATATATATATATATATTTTGATTGATTTCTTTTTGAAAGAAAGACTTGTAAAAATTCCTTTTCTTTTGATTTGAACTTTGAGAATTTCAAAAGTAAAAGGAATTTTTTTTTTTTTTTGAATTTCCATTTGTTTTTTTTTTCTTATTCTAAAGAAAAAAAAATATTTTTGGAATTTTACTTTTGATAAAAGAAATGCTTCTAAAAAATATTTTTTTGAATTTTGAATTTTCTTTTCAATTTTGAAAGAAGTATCAAAATATTTTCGGATTTTTTTTTTAAAAAAAACATTTTTATTATTTTTTGTTTTATCAACAATGGAAAATAAAGATATTTATATTATTTTTTGCAAGACATATTTTTTTGGAATTTTACTTTGAATTTTCTTGGCAAGACAAATATTCTTTGCAACAAATAAAGATATATATATTTTGGAAATAAAAAAAAACTTTTCAGATTTATATATATATTTGCGACAAATAATGAAAGACTTTTTTTTCTTTATTATTTTTTTTTGCATTTTCATAATCAAATAAATAATAAAAAAAACCATTTTAAAAATAAGACTCTTTTTCATTTTCATTTTCATGGCAAGACAAACTATATATTTTTTCTATTTTTTTTTTTGAAAAACAAAACAGAACAACGACTCTTTTTTTTCTTTTCTTAGCTTTTAATAAAACAAACTAATAAGACATTTTTTTTTCATTTTCTCAAAATTTCGGCAGAGTTTTGACAGTATTTGGGCATTTGTTTTCTTTTCAAAATAAACAATCAATTCCCTAACCGCTATTTTTTTTTTCAATTTCAAAATATTATTCTTGATATTCACAAGTCAGTCAACACACAAGTCCGAATCAAATTAATGCGCAAGTAGTAACAAGTAAGATGCATCAAGATGGTCATTTTCATTTTTGGTGCACCTGTCCTAGACAGACTCAACCCCTTTGTTGAGCCTCCAAAGTCAGATGCACGTGATGCAAACAAACGTTCCTACTAGGGATCCGGCATGTGGCTTTGTTATACTAGGTTCAGAACCTGGGTGTTTGTTCTAGACCTGGCTTACCCGAGCGGACAGCTCGAGCCGAGGGGGGTAGCGTACCGGGAATACAGAAGCTTTCACCGGCTTAGCAACTTGTCCGAACCTCGTTCTAAATTGGGATTTGACACTATACAGAAAAGAAGTCGTACGAAGTACACCCTTCTTCATGATTTAGAAGACTCAGAGAGGAGATGGGTTTCGGCACAGTTTATACACAGTTCACGTAATATCAAAGCGGTAAAAGCAGCATTTAGCACATTAGGCTCAATCATGTAAAAATCAGATAAAACCAAATATAACAATTTATATGAGCTCGAATTTCTAACCCTGAACCACTGGTTCTGGGTTAAGTCCCCAGCAGAGTCGCCAGAGCTGTCACACCTCCTTTTTCCGACCCCGCGAAGGGCGAAGGAGTTTTTTCCAATTAAAGGACAGTCGAAACGGGATTTGTTTATTTATTTCAGAGTCGCCACTTGGGAGATTTAGGGTGTCCCAAGTCACCAGTTTAATCCCGAATCGAGGAAAAGAATGACTCCATATTACAGTCCGCGAACCAGAAATCCGGATAAGGAATTCTGTTAACCCGGGAGAAGGTGTTAGGCATTCCCGAGTTCCGTGGTTCTAGCACGGTCGCTCAATTGTCATATTTGGCTTATTTATCTGATTTTAATACAATTATGAACCGATGTGCCAATTTTAACTCTTTACCACTTTATTATTATTATTATTTTTAAAAAAAATTGTGAACATCGTTTAAAACATGTCTTTGGATTACGTCACATGAAATGCACCCGCAATCCGGAACACATTTTTATTCAATGTTTTAGGATTTAGATTTGGGTCGCATGAAATGCGCATCCGAGTTTAAGAAGGTAAAATTAATTAAATCGCGCCTAAAGAGTCTAGCGTATCATTATTTTGGGTAGGGCCGTGAAATTTGCTAAAACGGCTCCTCCCTAATTCTAAGCGATTAAATGTACATTTATTGAGGGCCCCGCAATCTATACATTTCATTAAGCGAGGCTCATCTCATTTATTTGGACAAATCTTAAAACGACTACATTTTTCTATAAAAATGAGTCTCTAAAATAAAGAAAGAAAATCCTAATTTATTACTAGCTTTTATTATTTAAGAAGACATGACATGCTAATTGCTTGATTAATACAAATATTGATGAAAAAGGAATTTCACTCTTAATTTCGAAATTATAAATAAAATAAAAATTCAACAACTAATATTCAAAATAAACAAATATAGCTAGATTAAAACTCAGCATTGTTATTTTTTTTAAAAAAAATTATTGAGATTAATTATTCACAATCATTTGAAACTAGATTTAACCATAATTACTAAAGCTTATTAGAAAGTTTATTAGACTTAAACGTTCTCTTAATCTTGCTTAAGCTCAAGTCATGCCTTAATGCCTAATTTACGATGTTTAATTTAAATTCGTGTCTTAGCTAAATTTAGCTACTTGTTCATGATCAACCTATAATCTTGAAGCCTTCATAACTAGTGAATTAACCTATTTTGCCGAACTGATTTATTACAGACTAACTTATGATATTATTTTCTTATTCCAGTTATTATTTAGTAATTCATGAAATAGCTTAAATACAATCAACAAAAGGAACAAAGAAATAAAAACGAAATTAAAACTTCAAATTTTCATTCTTCATATGTATTCACGCTTCATATTTCGGATTACAATAAACAGCTTTTCAGTTGTGTACCTGATATTGGAAGCAAAAGAAAATGAATATGAGAATCAGCAACAGCAGTAAAATCAGTACAACACAGCAACAATAGCCCAGCAACAGTAACAACCCAGTAACAGACCGGTGGAGTAGTAATCCAAAAAAAAAAAAAACAACAATTAATTCTGATTTCAAACAACAAAAGAAAACAGAATATTTTTTTTAGTTTTTTTTTATATTTGAAAGCTTAAATATTTTTCGGAATTTTCTATCTCTTAAATGTTCAGCCCTTTTCTCTCTCTTATTTTCAGATTTGTTTCTCTCTCCCGTTTTTTTCCTGTCTGTGTATTTCTCTTGTCCTCCCTTTTTATTCTGATTTCAAGACTTCTTATAACCCCTCTCATAAAATCTTTCCATTAATTAAAATCAACCCATTTTCTCTACCAAACCCATTATCTTCCCACTCATTCCCATTACATTAAATAACATATCACACCACCCCATTTCATTTTGTCCCCCATGCTTTATTTAAAATAATGCAAGATTCCCCTTTAAATTAAATCTTGTCCCCCCTTTATATTAAATAATCATATCACAACCCACCCCATTTCATTTTGTCCCCCATGCTTCAAATAAACAATTACAAAATGTACAATTCCTAAACTACCCCTTCCGACCTTACTGAAATTACCAAACTACCCCTGAACGTATTACAAATTTACCAAACTACCCATCAGCTATAACACATCAATTAATCAAACTTAACCAAAATATAGACAATATGATCAATTTCTAACAATGTTCAAACAACAATATGAACACGGATGAACATCATAACAACAATATCACATGAACATGATTTTAACAACATTTCAACAACAAATCACATGAACACAAATTGAACAACCAAGAACAACTAAAATTTGATTGAACAATATTTTAGCAACAAACAATCCTATTTTCGGATTCAACAACAACAACAAACAAAGTATGAAGATTTCTAAATTCAATCATATTGAACTTAAAATCAACTCTAACAACATTACAACAAACAATTCTTATATTAAACTTTAAACAAGATTATGAGAACAATTCAAGCAATAATCATAAATGGTAAACAAGAAATCAAACTATACAAAATTCGGATTCAAGATCATCCAAACAAAGTATGAACATGAATGAATCTATTTTAAGACAACAAACATGACGGATTAAACGATTAAAACAATATATTCCTTTAATACAACTAAATTCTTTAAACAAATAACAAGATCGACGAAGAAACAATTATGAACTTAAACTTGAACTTAACAATATTAACAATTTCTAACAATACATAAACACATGAAACAAATTGAAGAAATAGTTGATTAAATTTCAATTTGAATCTAACAAACATCAAACTAACAAATACTTACTTAAACAATAATACAAACATGAAATAAACATGAAAACAACTAATTAAACTTCTATTTTGAAATCTGAAAATTAATTTTAACAAAGCACATGAACATGAACAAACTAGAAAAATAATTTCAACGATGAACAACGAACAAAACAAGAATTGAATTCTTTAACGATTTTGGATCCGGAAAAATATCAAACAAAAATATGGACAAAAATAAAACTCAAAAACAACTAACCGGAGATGAATCAACGACGAACTTTGATTGTAAACAAATCTGTCCGAGAACGAATCTCGCACCAAGATAACTTGACGTCGAAGACGACTACGAACGGACGACCAAAGAAGGTGGTCGTTTGGCATCGTTTAAAACGAAGAATGGCAGCCCGCCACAAGCAGAAGGCAGCAGCAGCAACACTGCTGGAGCAGCAACACGAAACAGTGGCAGCAGCGGTGTCGGAGAAGATGCAACGGCAGCCATGGGAGCTCGAGTTCGAGCTCGATGAAGCTCGTCCATGGCTGGACGCGGCGGGCAGCAGTTGTGGTGGTTTGTTTGGACGACACAGCAGCAACATGAAGGATGAAAAACGCAGCAGCAGCAGTGTTGGAGAAGAAGAAAACGCAACAGCAGGAGGAGAAGCAACTACGGGCAACAATGGTGGCGTAGAAGTTGCTCGACGAACTTGAAAAACGCAGCCATGGCAGCGAGGGGATGTCGTGGGGGTGAGAGTGGTTGTGTTGTGTGTGTGTTGACGTGAGGGGGGCAGGGGTGTGAGGGGGGAAGGTCTGCCATGGGAGGAAGGGATGTGAGCTTGAGGAAGAAGAAGAAGAAGATAGGAGAGGGGGGGGGGGGCGGATGGTTTAGATTTTTAGGGTTTTCTTCTCTTATTTTTTTTTGTTTTGTTTTTGTTTTGTAAAAATGAAAGACAAATGGGGTTTGAGTCTTTTGGGTTATGGACTGGGTCGACCCAGTTCGAAATGGACTGGGTCGTAGGGAAGATTGGGCCAATTTTTGGGCCTGTGGCTTGAAATTGAAGAAGAGGCCTAATTCCGACTTTCTTTATATTTTTGCTTTCTTTTCTTCTTTTATTTCTCTAAAACTAAATTATAAAAATACTTAAACTATTATTAAGAATTAAATTAAGTTATAAAAGCGCAAATTAACTCCCAATAACAATTAACGCACAATTAAGTATTAATTAAGCATAAAATTGTATATTTGGACATTAAATGCTAAAAATGCAAACGATGCTTATTTTTGTAATTTTTTAATTTTTGTAAAACAAATTTAATTACTAACAACTATAGAATTAAATCCTACATGCAAAATCTGACATATTTTTGTATTTTTTATTAATTTATCAAATAAACACGCACAGACAAATACAAATAATTATTCAAAATATCACAAAATATCACAAAATTGCACACCAAAGAAAAATCATTTTATTTTTGGATTTTTTGGGAGTAATTCTCATATAGGGCAAAAATCACGTGCTTACAAGTATATGTCTATGTTTTCTTTCCACTACCCCATTCTGTTGTGGAGTATGGACACAAGAACTTTGATGAGTCGTACCATATAATTGAAACAAAATGCTGCATTCAGAATTGAAATTTTCAGTCCCATTATCACTTCTCAAAATTTTGACTCTTCCTCCAAACTGAGTTTTTATTAAGGCAAAGAACTGTTTCAAGTATACAATCACATTATTCTTAAGTCTCAACAAGTAAACCCATATCATTCTAGTGTAATCATCTACTATAGTAAGAAAAAATTTGTATCCATTGTGACTGCTACTCTATATGGACCCCATACATCTACATGAATCAGCTCAAAAGGCTTATTAGATCTGCTTGTACTCTTTGGAAATGGCAATCTTCCTTGTCTAGCTAGTGGCCATATTGTGCAATCTTTTATTCTGTCATTGTTTACTTTGAACTTCATGTTTGGGATTTGCTTCACCACTTTATCATGGGCATGTCCAAGTCTCCCATGCCAGACCCCTAGATCCTCTTCTACTATGGAATGATCACGTGATTGCACAGTTGCAGCCTTGGCTTTATCCTGCTTATTCTGCAGATTATACAATCCTTCAAGCTCGTTACCAATCTCCTTCACTTTCCCATTGTGAAGGTCCTGCATAATCCAAAAGTTAGGATAGAAGGACAAAAAACAATGTAAGTCCCTTGTAAGTTTAGAGACTGACAACAGAATGTACTTAAAATCTGGAATGTGTAGTACATTCCTGATAACACCACATTCACCAATCCTACTCTCTCCAGTACAAGCAATATTTAGTGATGTACCATCAGGTAAATGAACCTTAGAGTCAAACTTTAAGCTATTTGTATTAATCTTGTCAAGTAATTCTCTGGTGTGAACCATGTGATTGATTGCACCAGAGTCTACTATCCAGTTTTCACCTTTTGACTTGTCAGCTAATGTAGTTACCTTGGTCGTACCTGCAAAATGCTGTGAATTGTCACCTGTGTCTTTCTTGAGCAATTTCAGAATTTGATCATACTATTCCTGAGTGAACATTATTGGTTGAGGCAATGCAGGTCTTGGATTTCCAGCTGCTGAGTTCAGCATCTACTGCCCTTCCTAAGATACTGCATTTGCTGTTGCCTTTCCCATATACTGTTGTCCTTCATTCGTGGTGTTAACCATTGGTCTTTGTGGAAAATTATTGGCTTTTCTTCTTGCTTTGAAGTTATTTGGATAGCCATGAAGTTTGTAACATGTTTCTCTTGTATGACCTTTATAGTTACAATAGTCACAAAATAGATTGTTTCTTCTAGGCTTATATGTGTTTCCTGTATTTCTGCCTCCTTTGTTAGTGAATAATGCTGTACTATCTCCCATGTCTAATGTCTGTGTAGATTTTCCCATATTTCTATGACTTTCTTCAGAAACAACCATAGAATAGGCCTTGTTGACAGAAGGTATTGGGTTCATCATTAAAATCTGACTCCTAGCTTGTGCATATGTCTCATCCAGGCCCATCAGAAATTGTAGCAATCTCTGATATTCGAAATGCTCCGAGTAGCTCTTAGATTCTGGACAGTCACATCCAAGACATAGCATCAAGGCATCATATTCTTCCCATAAATCTGTCAATCGTGAGAAATAGGCGGACACAGTAGAGATTCCTTGCGACAAAGTTGTAATTTTCTTATGCGGAAAAAATATGAGAGATCCATCGACTTTATCATATTTATCCTTCAAATCTGTCCACACTTTATGTGCACTTGACTTATACACAATACCACTAAGCAATTCCTTGCTCACAACATTCATGATCCAAGACAAAACTATTGCATTACATTTTTTCCATAGTTCATGCAATGACTGATCAAACTTATCCTTAGTGTACCGTCCATCAACGAACCCTAATTTGCTCTTTCCTATCAATCCTATTTTCATAGATCTACTCCATACTGCATATTTCTCACTTCCAGTTAGCTGAATTGAAATCAAGGAACTACCTGGTATGTCACTTGGCTGCAGAAACAGAGGATGATGATGATCGATGGTTTTGGCGGTTGAGTTTGTGCTGGTTCCAGCTGGAATTTCATCTCCAATTGCCATGTCTATCAACCTCAAGTAGACTGAGTTTTATTTTCCACAACTAACAGAGTTTTTCAATCGCAAATTGCGAGAAAAAAAAACTGTGCCCTAGTTCAATCTATTGAAAAATTCACAATCGATCTACGACAGAAAATTGCCGGAGAAAACCGATGAATAACAACTGCAGTGAACGTGGATCTATTGTCCCTGCTCTGATACCATAATGAAAATATGAGAGCTTCAGAGAAGACAACAAAGGCGGAAGATGGAGGAGAATGTTCTAGAGAGAATTTCTGTTTGAGAAAAGAAAATGAATCATATGTTGAAGCTCTAATTACAATCTTCTAAAGCTATGTATATATACACGCTTCAATTATAGCATCTAACCTACTGACCTCTTGCCTCTAAACTAACCAATCCCATAATTAGTTACAACTAACTAATCTTTCTTAACTAACTTAACTCCACTCACATGATAGACACGTGACCACTTCTATCTTCAATAGAATATTTTCAGATTAAAAAAGATACTAATCACATCTACTGTGTGTGCATAAAGTCGATGTATATTTTTGTAAGGATTAACACAACAAATACATCTAACCAATATCTTTTACTTTTTTATTCAATAATTAACTGGATCATGAAATATACGGCTCTAATAAGATAAATAAAATACATTCCAAGAATAGTTGAAACACGAATCATCAACTATTACTTTGCACGTAGAATCAAGGCAGGAGAGAAGAATGTATTTTGGTCAGGAAAGAAATACTTGAACACTATACACAAGCAATAATTATGTGAGAGGTCTTGTGAGAAAGGAAAAAGAAAGACAAAGGTGTTTTGGTGAATATTACGGAACAGTTGATAAAAAAGGTTATGTTATGTGGTTTTGTTCGCCTCAAATATTGTATTCTCTGTTGCTATTATTTGGTATCACTTATCCTTTATTGCTCTTTTTTCTTTTATCTTCCATCTTTCTTCCTCCCTTACTTTCCTCTTCTTCTTCTTACCCTTCCTGAGCTGGGGGTCTATTGGAAACAACCTTTTTACCTGTATTAGGTAGGGGTAATGTCTGCGTACAGACTACCCTCCCCAGACCCCACTTGTTGGGATCGGGTTTGTTGTTGTTGTTAGTTGATAAAAAAGGTGTGACCACACAAGTCACATGTACTAACCATTCTCATATGAGTTCTAATATATTCTTCAATCTATGTGTATCTTTTTCTTGATTATGTTACTTCTTTGTATCTCTTAGTATTCCATTTGTTTCTTTAACTACTGTTATAATAACATGCCATTATGATAGTTTTTACCTAATTATACATTAACAATGAGTCTTTGTTCAAAGACTTGAATTCCTGAATAAAGTCTACGCTAATTAGCATTCGATTCTTTTTAAAAGAATACCTCTAGCGAATAGTCTGTTATTACTGGACAAATATATAGAAATAAGAGTATTGACCTATGGAGCCAATTGTATATTTTTATTATAATCGAGAAGGAGTGATCTAACTCGATTGATCCATTTCAAAAGATGATTGTGCCCTCCTATACTTTGATAAGTTAAACAATTTTTTTGGATGTGTGATGCTGTTTAGTACTTTTGATTTATTGGACATGAGTTCTTGACTAATTATTCATAGAATTAGAATATTCTCAATTTTGAAGTGTCCAATCTTGCTAATTTGCGTAACTTTCGTGCGTAGAAAAGTATTTTGATAGAAGATTTTTGTGAGAATATTTTTCTTAAAACTTTATTTTAATAATACTAATATTTATTTTACAAAACTTTTTATTACATAACTTGATATACACATGCAATAAATAAGAATGCAGGTAAAAAGAAGTGAACCTACGAGTAGATTTTGGTTGGAGATAGATGGAAGAAATTGTAACAATTAAGCACACAAACTTGGTAAGTGGTAAGAAAAAGGACAAAAGAGACGTTGTTTGGAAAGGCATGTTAAGAGGCGTCATGAGGGGAGCAACGATTCATTGCCGAGAGTAGCGATAAGGTTGCAACGGTTCAAAACCTTAGGAACGGTAGTTAATGGTCTTCAGGTTAATAACAGGGGCAATTAAGTAATTTAACTTTTAGTTTAGGGGGGTCCTGCTTTTATAGTAACTAGTCTTAGGGTACGTGCTTTGCGCGTTGTATATCACGTCTCTTTATTTCTCATTTAAACTCTAAAAAATTTTACTATAAGTTCCAGATTATTAATGTTAATAAAATTATCATGTAACTTAAGAGTTATATTAGTTAATTCTCTTTTTCAACAAATCTTCTTATTCACTATTTTCTTTCATAGATTTGGGAAGGATATACTTTTAAAGACCTTGAGGTTTAACCTTTACATCACTAAAATTAGGGAATACAGAACCAGAAACTTTCAATTGCAGTAGGAAAAAATATTATCTAGGCATTTGAATCTGCACGTACAAATTAAATCTAATTAACTTATATGGCTCCAATTTTAGTACATTACAAATTATGGGGGTGAATATTGTTTAAACTGCGAAAAGGGCATATTATTAATTAATGTTTAAATACAAAATTTATTTGATCAAATTAGAAAAAGATACATCACAATCAAATTTGCTTAAGCATCCAATAAAGAACTCAACACCATAAATTTGTTACTCGCTCCGACTTCTTCAGCTCTTCCTTTTGCTAATTCTACAAAGCCTTTTTGCTGATATCACCATTTTCCTCTTCAATCTCCTTCTATTGCAACAGATAATTGAAATAAGTTAAATCATATGAAAAAGGGCTCTAGAAAAAGCTAAAGCACATGAACATACTATATAAGCAAAACAAGCACATTTACAAAAACTTAGTACTAAATAATATCATAAGACAGGCGATAAAATACACTGGGCTAATGATAGCTCCTTTTGCCTTTTTCATTTCTTGCTTTTTTCATTGTCAATATATGTTAGTCGCTTAAAGTTTGAAGCTCGCCATTCTATATAGATTTCCAGATAAATTAAAAGGAAAATAGATGATGACAGCATGGTGGAGACATTAATTATTATCCACTGCTCTCTATGTTTTAATTAGTATTAAAGTAGATCAATTTGAGAAGGAAAACTGGAGTGTAATAATTATTCCCAAGGGATCAACAATCTTTGAATCCTTGAGAAGTTGAGATAATAACCATATCAGGATCTCACAAGGGTTTTGAGAATGCATTGCAACTACAGATTAACCAGTTTTTAAGGCTAGGTTATGATCAGCGGTTTGGTAAACCCAAAAGAACTTGTAACTGCTTGGTTTCTTGGTCATTGCATCGAGCAATTTAATGATGAACTAGCTAACACATTCTTTGAATTTGGGCGGAAACTCAAAAGGCACCATAACTTCAAATAGTTATCAGATACATCATTGTATCTCAACTAAATATAGACACAGAAAGATTGGAAGGTAACACTACTTTTTTGGAACAATATTGTTATAGGAGTAGTGAAGGGTAAAATGATCATTTAGCTTTTAATGAACATTTTAGTAATTTAACTTTAACTTAGGGGCTTCATACTTATAATGTAGTAGATATATATATAGAGAGTGGGAAAAAAACATAGCCCATCCATTGTTAGTGGCTTTGCTTAGTAGCACTAGCACCCATTCAAACCGTTCCATGTGAACAAGTAATTGGAAGCTCAAGGCAATAAGAAAACAGTACAAAATTAATTTGAATTCGTATCGCCTATATTTAGTAGTACCAATTTTTCTTTCCCTAGGACCTTACAAAGATAATCGTACTTCTTTGGCAACCAAGTTAGTGTTGTTATTATGCCTGTATTTGTAAATAATGATTCTGGAAATTAGGATGTTAGCTTATAAACGTAAATATAAGTAAAACAGAAATTAATTCGAGTCCACTGAATTCACAGTGTTTCCTTAAGGAATTTAATCCCCTCCTAGTATTCAAGGTTATGGATTATTTTCTCCCAGGATAGAACGAATTACACACTGGTGTAGCGGTACTTCAAACCCCAGTGTTTCAGCGAATACAAAGTTCGGCAGCAAATCACACTTATAGATGCTTTGTTTGTAGTTTAAAATAATGCAGAACAAGGGAGGAAAACTCAGAAGTCGAATGGAAATTCTGAAGGGAAGGAATGCAAATTATAGCCAACGTTGAGTTTTCGGTAAAGAGAAGATCAATAGCTCTCAATTCTGTTTTTGGTGTGTCTTTTCTCCAACTGCTGCTGTTCATATTTATAGCAGTCAGTTGTGAGACCCGCCCCCTCTCCATGGTGGAGCATGCACTAGCTTGTTATGGAGCAAGCCATGGTGGAGCATGCACTAGCTTGTTATGGAGCAAGCACTTAGCCATGGTGGGAGGAGCACTAGGCGGCTGCTATTGCAACTGATGGTACAATACACAGATTGGAACATATCCGCTACAAACAGGGATAATATTACGTTAATATTTACAATTAACAAATAAATTTGGTCCAAAAAATTAATCAATCAATCGATCATTTGACCAAATCCAAATCCGAATCCGAATCCGAAGTCGTAGCCGTATCCGAAGTCGAGCGAGCGAGCGAGCGAGCGACGATGGCACGAGACTTGCCTTCTTCTTAACTCTTTAAGAGCTACATGAAGTGCATTTGTATATAAACCCACCAAACTCCTTTTCCTCTACCAATGAGGGACAATGTCTCATTAAAAAGAGAGAAAAACTTAAAATTTTACTCAAAATTTTCATTTCCCTCCATTTCTCATTCACCCTCTTTTTAATACCTTTCTATATTAAAAAGAAACTCAACAATCCCCCACATGAATGGGGAATGACTATATCACGGAAGTATGCATGAAAAACTTGTGTGATTTGCAAACAAGGATTAATTGCATCTCGATAAGTAGGTTTCCCTTTGAACTTTCCGTAGTGAACTTATGTCGGATATACTCGGTCAATCGGTAGATTTGATATCTTTGAACCGTCGAACTTTAGTGTATACCTAGACAACCATAAGTCACACAATCAACCCTTAACCGTCTTTGGTTCTCATTGTTGTGTTCGTTTCAGCCATGAACACCGCCTGGTTTCATAAGTGCGTAGAGAATTGGCCTTGCAAAATTCTCCTTGAAGCGGCTAACACTTCACACTTACATAGGTGATTTCTAAACGTGTCATCCCGTAGATACACTATTTGATATACCCCGTATCAAATTTAAAAATCATTAAAAAGCCTTCATGTTTTATCCTTGGTACTGAACATTGTCTCATCACGAGAATGGACCAAAAGTTTTGTTGACAATGTTGAACCGTCATTAATGACTTTGTTTGATCTCTTTGAACCTAGATCTTGAGATCTCCAGTCTTCTAGGTAGAGTTACCGCCACAATGACTTGTTCTCGGCCATAGTCCCATTCCCTCGATGATTTCTCAACTACCTCTCTAGTTAGACCTTTTGTAAGTGGATCCGACACATTATCACTTGACTTTACATAGTCAATCGTGATAATTCCTCTAGAGAGAAGTTGCCTAACGGTTTTATGTCTTCGTCGTATATGACGAGATTTACCGTTATACATAACGCTCCCAGCCCTTCCAATTGCCGCTTGGCTATCACAGTGTATGCATATTGGTGCCAACGGTTTGGGCCAAAATGGAATATCTTCCAAGAAATTCCGGAGCCATTCAGCTTCTTCACCGGCTTTATCTAAGGCTATGAACTCAGCCTCCATTGTAGAGCGGGCAATACATGTTTGTTTGGACGACTTCCAAGATACCGCTCCTCCACCAATAGTGAATACATATCCACTTGTGGACTTCGAATCAGTTGAACCGGTGATCCAATTTGCATCACAATATCCTTCAATCACCGCAGGATATTTACTGTAGTGCAAATCAAAGTTTTGGGTATGTTCTAAGTATCCCAAAACTCGTTTCATTGCCATCCAGTGAGATTGGCCTGGATTGCTCGTGTATCGACTCAGTTTACTTATAACACAAGCTATATCTGGTCGTGTACAATTCATGATGTACATTAAGCATCCCAACACACGAGCATAATCCAATTGTGATATGCTTTGGCCTTTGTTCTTTGCTAATGCAAGATTCACGTCAATTGGAGTCTTTGCAACTTTAAAGCCTAAGTGCTTGAATTTTTCAAGTACTGTCTTAATATAATGAGATTGTGACAATGCCAGACCTTGAGGAGTCTTTTGGATCTTAATCCCCAGAATTAAATCTGCAACTCCCAAGTCCTTCATATCAAACTTGCTAGTTAGCATACGCTTAGTCGCATTTATGTTGGCAATGTCATTACTCATTATCATCATATCATCCACATATAGGCAAACAATGACTATGTGATTTGGAACATTTTTAATGCACACACATTTATCACATTCATTTATCTTAAAACCATTTGACAACATTGTTTGGTCAAATTTCGCATGCCATTGTTTGGGTGCTTGTTTTAGTCCGTAGAGGGACTTAACAAGTCTACATACCTTCTTTTCTTTACTTGGAACTACAAACCCTTCAGGTTGTTCCATGTAAATTTCTTCCTCCAAATCTCCATTTAAGAAGGTTGTCTTTACGTCCATTTGATGAATTTCAAGACCATAAACTGCAGCTAAAGCTAATAGCATTCGTATGGACGTAATTCTCGTCACTGGAGAATATGTATCAAAGTAGTCAAGACCTTCTCATTGTATATACCCTTTGACAACAAGTCTTGCTTTAAATTTATCAATAGTGCCATCATCTTTCATTTTTCTTTTAAAAATCCATTTACACCCCAAAGGTTTATTTTCAGGAAGAAGATCAATCAATTCCCATGTATGGTTGTTCAATATGGATTCTATTTCACTATTGACTGCCTCTTTCCAGAACAATGATTCCGAATAAGACATAGCTTCTTTAAATGTTCGAGGCTCATTTTCCAATAAGAAAGTCAAAAAATCTGGTCCAAACGAAGTAGACGTTCTTTGACGTTTACTACGTCTTGGATCCTCCTGATAAAATGTAATTTCTTTTGTTTCTTCCCGAGGTCGTTTAGATCCTTCACCAAACAACTCACATTCCTTTTTATACGGATATATATTTTCTAAGAACTCAACATTATCTAATTCTATAACCGTATTATTATGAATGTCAAGATTTTCTGATTAATGAACCAGAAATCGATATGCTTTACTATTGGTCGCATATCCTATAAAAACACAATCAATTGTTTTCGGTCCTATTTTTTTTACCCTTTTTGGGTTTAGGAACTTGTACTTTTGCCAGACACCCCCACACTTTAAAATAATTCAAGTTGGGCTTTCTTCGTTTCCATTTTTCATATGGAATGGATTGTGTTTTGCTATGGGGTACTCGATTTAGTATTCGGTTAGTCGTAAGAACGGCTTCCCCCCACAAGTTCGGTGGCAAACTAGAACTTATCAACAATGCGTTCATCATCTCCTTTAATGAATGATTCTTTCTTTCCGCAATCCCATTGGATTGAGGCATGTAAGGGGCTGTTGTTTGATGAATAATTCTATATTCTAAACATATTTGTTCAAAAGGAGATTCATATTCACCACCCCTATCACTTCTTATCATTTTGATTTTCTTGTTAAGTTGCGTTTCAACTTCATTTTTGTATTGCTTAAATGCGTCTATTGCTTCATCTTTACTATTAAGTAAGTAAATATAGCAATATCGAGTACTATCGTCAATAAAAGTTATGAAATACTTCTTTCCACCGCGAGATGGTATTGACTTCATGTCACAAATATCTGTGTGAATTAAGTCTAAAGGATTTGAATTCCTTTCAACCGACTTATAAGGATGTTTAACATACTTAGATTCCACACATATTTGACATTTTGATTTTTCGCATTCAAACTTAGGCAATACTTCCAAGTTAATCATTTTTCGCAAGGTTTTATAATTGACATGACCCAAACGTACATGCCATAAATCATTTGACTCAAGTAAGTAAGAAGAAGCTGAAGTTTTATTATTAGTTTCAACAACTATTACATTCAGCTTGAAAAGGCCCTCAGTAAGGTAACCTTTTCCTACAAACATTTCATTCTTACTAATCACTACCTTGTCAGATACAAAAACGCACTTGAAACCGTGCTTTACAAGAAGTCCAGTAGAGACTAAGTTCTTCCTAATCTCGGGAACATGAAGGACGTTGTTCAAAGTCATGACCTTGCCAGAAGTCATCTTGAGAAATATCTTACCGTATCCTTCAATTTTTGCTGTAGCAGCATTTCCCATAGAGAGCGTCTCTTCGGGTCCAGCAGAAGCATATGTAGAAAATGCTTCCCTCACAGCACAAACATGGCGAGTGGCTCCAGAATCAATCCACCACTCCTTTGGGTTTCCTACCAGGTTGCATTCAGAAAGCATGGCGCACAAGTCATCAACATCATCATGCTTTTCTACCATGTTTGCTTGACCCCTTTGCTTGTCTTTCTTCCGAGCACGACACTCCGTAGATTTGTGTCCGATTTTCCCACAGTTGTAGCAGTTTCCACTGAACCGCTTCTTGCTTGGGTTGTATTTCGGACCAGAAGCCTTCTTTCTCTTTTTGTTATCTTCAACAATATTTGCTCCCATTATTGTTGAATTTCCACGGCCTCTCCTTTCAGCAGCTTTATTGTCCTCTTCGATTCTCAATCGAACAATGAGATCTTCAAGGGACATCTCCTTTCGTTTATTTTTCAAATAATTTTTGATGTCCTTCCACAATGGAGGCAACTTCTCAATTATTGCTGCTACTTGGAATGCTTCATTGATGACAAGACCTTCAATGAAAATTTCGTTAGTAAAATTACTAAAAATTTTACTTTCAATATCAATATTCATTTTAAATATACCTTCAGTAAGTAGATCATGAATAATCACTTGCAATTCCTGGACTTGGGTAATAACATACTTGCTATCTACCATTTTGTAGTCCAAAAATTTTGCAACGACGAATTTCTTCATCCCGACATCTTCAGTTTTGTATTTCTTTTCAAGCGCATTCCACAATTCTTTTGACGTCTCCACGCCACTGTATACATTATACAGATTATCCTCCAGTCCGCTAAGAATATAATTTCTGCACAAGAAGTCAGAACGCTTCCACGCCTCAATCACGAGAAAGCTTTCATTTTCTGGAGTTTCATCTGGAAGATCAGGAACATCTTCCTTGATGAACTTCTGTAGACATAACGTAGTCAAGTAGAAGAACATCTTCTGCCGCCAGCGCTTGAAATCCATCATAGAAAATTTTCCGTATTTCTCTGCTGGTGCCAACGCCGGAGTTCGACTTGTCGATGCGTTGGCAGTCATCATCGGAACAGCTTGATTTCCGTCATTCGCCATTTTTTTTTCAAAAAAAAATGACACAAACAAACATTTAATAAACGTTTAAAACTGGAGTGAAAAATCACGTAGATTTTAATCTCCAACAAAATACCACGAAGGCTTTACTCTCCAAATAGGAGTACACAAAACCACAAAGGTTTTAAGTTTCCAGAATAATAAGAATAACACAAATACAGAAATTAAAATTATTAAATTCCTTAAGCTTGTTGTTATTATGCATGTATTTGTAAATAATGATTCTGGAAATTAGAACGTTAGCTTATAAACGTAAATATAAGTAAAACAGAAATTAATTCGAGCCCACTGAATTCACAGTGTTTCCTTAAGGAATTTAATCCCCTCCTAGTACCCAAGGTTATGGATTATTTCCTCCCAGGATAGAACGAATTACATACTGGTGTAGCGGTACTTCAAACCCCAGTGTTTCAGCGAATACAAAGTTCGACAACAAATCACACTTACGGATGCTTTATTTGTAGTTTAAAATAATGCAGAACAAGGGAGGAAAACTCAGAAGTCGAATGGAAATTCTGAGGGGAAGGAATGCAAATTATAGCCAACGTTGAGTTTTCGGTGAAGAGAAGATCAATAGCTCTCAATTCTGTTTTTGGTGTGTCTTTTCTCCAATTGCTGTTGTTCATATTTATAGCAGTCAGTTGTGAGACCCTCCCCCTCTCCATGGTGGAGCATGCACTAGCTTGTTATGGAGCAAGCACTTAGCCATGGTGGGAGGAGCACTAGGCGGCTGCTATTGCAACTGGTGGTACAATACACGGATTGGAACATATCCGTTACAAACACGGATAATATTACGTTAATATCTACTATTAACAAATAAATTTGGTCCAAATCCGAAGCCAAAGCCGTAGCCGTAGCCGAAGCCGAGCCGAGCAAGCGACGACGGCGCGAGGCTTGCCTTCTTCCTAACTCTTTAAGAGCTACATGAAATGCATTTGTATATAAACCCACCAAACTCTTTTTCCTCTGCCAATGAGGGACAATGTCTCATTAAAAGGAGAGAGAAACTTAAAATTTTACTCAAAATTTTCATTTCCCTCCATTTCCCACTCACCTTTTTTTTAATACCTTTCTATATTAAAAAAGAAACTCAACAGTTAGATTATAGATTGCTGGTCATTCAGAGTAATGCATTTTGGCCGATGGTCAATTTCATGATGTATGAAAAGAATAGGGCTTCAAAAGGATAAGCTTTATGATCACTGATAATTTTATTGAGCCCACCAACATATTCCCTTTTTCATTTTATGAGAACATTCATCTTTATGATGAATGATTCGAGCCTGGACCAAAGGTAAATCAAGTGGATATAGAGACAGCTAATTCTTTTGTGATAATTGGTATACCAATTCAATATAAACATGACCTATAGAAATCTTCAATAATGTGTATAGTTCTAGTTGAAATCATAGTTATACCTACGCCCCCCACCGAACAAGTGAATCCTCCTATGGCTTGGACCTCATTAAACCTCATTACATTTGCACAAGTGCCCTTTTTTTAAGGGCACTATTTGATGACGTCCAAATTCGCTACTAAAAGGTAAATGGATATGGTCGCGTGCAATATAATTTACCCAACTATAAGTCGGGGTCGAATCCCACAGAGAACAATATATAGGTGATTAGGCGTGTAAGAGAATTATCACTTATTATGCTAAGTCAAACACTTAGAAATGTCTTGAAATTATCAATGACTACAAGCATGGATGTAATTGGAATTACACTCAAGTAAAAAATTAACGTATTTCACGATTTTACAAATATGAGCAAGTTTATATTAATTAATCTCGGATAATAGTTCTATATTAGCTTCTTCCGAAGACTAACAAGACTTCCTAATTGAACTTAGGTGGGAACTTAATTAGGAGACGAGGAAAAAATCACAGGCTTGAGACTGTTATCATCATTTATGAAAAAGGAGCATTACCTTCTTCCAAAACACACGAGAGTACAGTAGGATAAGCTCGTTCACTTGAAAATACAGAAATCAGTTAGGAAAAAATATCAATGAACAATTAAGCCATCTTCCATTTGCCATGAACAGTCAAAACGACAGATTGGGTGTAAGGCAACGACTACTTGTTAAATTATAACATTTTATTTGTTAAAAGTGTAATGTTTCTTACTTTGTGACTCCTCATTAGCAGTTTAAGTCTTGTGACGTTGTGTATATCCTAAGTTCTGCTAGTATAATTTTATCGTCTAGCAATTTTACATGTTTATATTTTAAATATAAAAATTAAAATATACGACTGAATTCACAATTTTATACTGCATTTGGCTGGTTCAGAAGCAATATGCTAGGCATTGAGTGACATGACTTTTGCCTTGGCCTAGGTGAGCCAATCAATTGATAAATACTTATCATTACCGAATGTTACATTAAACCAATTCAACTTATCATGATTAAATAATTTTGAAGTAAGAATATGTATTAATTATGGTTAAGTTATAGCGGTGAATATGCAAACACATGTCATATTTCTACTGACTTGGTGTAAGCACTGGTACGGGTAAAAATTTGACAAATAGACGTGCTTAGATTTTCAATTTTTTTCTTAGATTTTTGCTCAATATTCATATGCTCGGAGGTGAAGGACTTGCAAGTTAAAAATGTTAATATCAATGCAATGACTTGCTGAATTACAAGGGAGTCATTGTCATTTTAAAATAAAATATGCTACTTTGGAGTGAGAATTTGTAAGCTAGACAAAGCTTTTTCTTTTAATGTACTAAATGAAACATACACATTTTTTTTTTTAAAATTTAATAATAAGTACAAAAGGAAGAAAGAAGAAAGGGAAAGGAAAAGAAAAGTGAAGGTCCTGCCCCTAATGAAAAAGGTTTATGTAGTTTCTTTTGAAGACCTCTTTGCCAAAAGGGTTAATGGGGTGGAGGAGAAAGTATAAATGAAATCATTGGAAGCACCACTAGGCTAAGCTTTTTCTTTTTAGTTTTTTTTTTTTTTTTTAAAAAGACATGTTAAAGTTAAATTAGTCATTTCTTACAGTTAAATTAGTCATTTATTACAGTTAAATTAGTCATTTACATCGGAAATTCAGCATTAGAATGTGCTCCTACGTGAGCTATCATGCATGTTGTTCGATGCTTTATACGCCTCATCTATCCTATATACGTTAACTATAGAATTGTATACGGTCAAAATTGGGCTTGCCTTTTGCATGACTAATCGAGATCGAAATATGATAGGCCAAGGTTCGACCTCGTGTTATATCGAACCATAGTGCAAAGATAGATCGTCGAGCTCGTAATCCAGAAACCGATCAAGATCGAGATCGGCCAAGATCGAGATCGGCCAAGATCGAAAACGAGCAAGATAGAGATGGAGCAAGATCGAGGGAAACCTACCGAGCCAAATAACGAAAAGCCAAAATATCCGCAATCGGGCGAGGATCATGGCGGAAATCCCAGCACGTAGCAAGAAGAGGCTGATTAATCAGTTAATCATGATATTTCCAACCTCATATAGAACTGTACCAAAGTAGGACTCCCCTACTATATAAAGAGAGTCTGATCATTTGTAAAACACATTATTATTACGCAACATCAAGCAATATACTGTCATTTTCTAGTTTTCATTATCTTGTTACTCTATTACTTTGTTCATACTTCAGTTGGAACACCTTTGGTTCGAGGGTGGCTGAACTCGAGGGCCAAGACTATTCAATTTGTGTGGTTTGCATTTGTTCTTTTGTAGTCAATTTCAATATTAATTTATTCTTCTTAATTTGTACCAAGTTATATCATGTACCCTTAAAAACGTGTATAAATTTAATTGTTATTTGATTTTCGGGTAAACAGTTTGGCGCTCACAGTGGGACTAAGGATAATAGTGGTTACTCGGTGCAAACTTTCATAACACACTATTTTTCACTTGTTCTTTGAAGTATCTTTGATTCTAGGATCAGAATGTCGAACTCTCAGTCAGCACCCCTTCACGTCGACAATGGTTCCGGCCACCACGGCGAGAATGATAACATAGCACCAGGAAACGACGTACCCCCGATTGATCTCGATGGAGTTCCGATTGTAGATCCAATCGATGCCAACTCACATATAGCCCTCAACGCCAATTTAGCAGTCGATCCCGAGGGCAGCGTCCATGGGGACGTCCGATCATATATAGCCCTCTCAAAGTGCACGTGGCGACGAAGATGGCAGGATCAACCTACGAGTGATCTTCGAAATGTTGCAGGCCCAACAGGAAACGATAGCCAAGCTCTAAAATCAGAATAACCCACCAGCAGGATCGAGCCCGAACCGTCACAGGAAGTTGTCCACAGGATCGAATCGTTTTCAAAGAAATCAAATGCTAAAGAGTTAGGGACCGATCCTGCAATCATGAAGATGCTCGAAGAACGGACAAAACGAATAGATTCCCGCGAAAAGAAGATCAAGGAAAAAGATAAGAAGGTGGAAACTTACAACTCCAAGGTCGATCAAATTCTGGGGGAGCCACCGATATTGCAGGGTCTGGACTCCAAAAAGTTCGTGCAGAAGCCTTTCCCCCCGAGCGCGGCTCCCAAAACGATCCCCAAGAAGTTCCTAATGCTTGAGATTCCTAAATACAATGGAACAACCGATCCAAACGAGCATGTTACCTCTTACACATGTGCTATCAAAGGGAACGACCAAGAGGATGAAATCGAATCTGTCTTACTAAAGAAGTTCAGAGAAACCCTGTCGAAGGGGCTATGATATGGTACCACAATTTACTGCCTAATTCTATTGACTCGTTTACTATGCTTGCAGATTCTTTTGTAAAGGCACACGCCGGAGCGATCAAGGTTGAAACTTGGAAATCAGAACTTTTCAAAGTAAAGCAGAAAGACAACGAAATGCTCAGAGAATTCATGTCTTGGAAAGTTTGAAGCTCGGTGGCCTCGCAGCAATTGAAGTAGAATTTGATAGAATATCCGGTTTTCACTTAGCCGATGTGCATAATCGGTATCAATCGAAGATCAGGGTCGAAGATGACCAACTCGGGGCTCCTTTCGGGTCCATTTATCCTATCAGACCCGTCGATAGAATTAAGAGGGATATTGACTGAGAACCAAGGTCGAACAAAGATTGATACCAACTATATAGTAGAGATCATAGGAGCAATGGACCCGGGCAGAATCCTGTACGAAATGAAAGGAGAAGTGATAGAATGTGCGAATATCATGGCACCAATGGCCACATAACGGAAGATTATTGGCAATTAAGAGAAGAACTAGCCTGATTATTCAACAACGGGCATCTTCGGGAGTTTTTGAGAAACCGAGCCAAGAATCATTTCAGAAACATGGATTCCAATAAACAAAACAAGCAAGAAGAGACTCAACACGTGATTCATATGATCATCGGAGGGGATGATGTTCCTCAAGGTCCAATATTTAAGCGCACCAAAGTATCAATCACGTGGGAAAAACGAACTCGAGATTACATGCGAGAAAGAACTTTATTTTTCAACAACGAGGATGTGGAAGGAATCACACAGCCCCATAATGATGTACTGGTAATATCTGTACTCATGAATAAAACTCGAGTTAAATGTTTGTTAATTGATCCATGAAGCTCGAGCAACATCATTCGATCGAGGGTCGTAAAACAACTCGGCCTACAGGATCAAATCGTACCTGTAGCCCAAGTGCTAAACGGGTTCAACATGTGTTGTGAAACCCCTAAGGGAGAGATAACATTACCGGTAAATGTGGCCGAAACTATCCAAGAGACAAAATTTTATGTGATCGAGGGGGACATAATGTATAACGCTCTGTTCGGGAGGTCGTGGATCTACAACATGAGAGTTGTTCCCTCGACCCTTCATCAGGTGTTGAAATTCCTGATACCAGAGGGAATTAAAACGATCTACAAGGAGCAACCCACTGCAAAGGAAATGTTTGATGTTGATGAAGTAATTCCTGTATCGACACTCTCATCAAAAAAAAAATTGGATTCGAAAACAAAATAGGAAGCCAAATAGCAATTATAGATGTTGGCCTCGACCTAGCAGGACAAATAGGGGACTGACGAAGACGATGATTACGGGGTTCCTTGGTCCTTCATAGTCCTTGATGATTCTGACGCTACCAAATCGACAGTCGAAGAGCTGGTGCAAGTCACATTGATAGAGTATCAGCCCGATAAAAAGGTATACCTGGGCACGGGGTTAACCCCCGAGCTCAGGAAAAAACTTATTCAATTTCTTATAACTAACATGAATTATTTTGCTTTGTCCCACCTTGATATGACATGGATCCCACCGGAGATCACCACTCATAAACTGATCCTGGACCCGAAATTCCATCCGGTGAAGCAGAAAAAGAGACCGCAGTTCGAGATCAAGCATGTTTTCTTCAAGGACAAGGTAACTAGTCTCCTTAAAATAGGGTCCATCCGGGAATTCAAATACCCGGAATGGCTAGAAAACATAGTAGTAGTCCCTAAAAAAGGGGGCAAACTAAGAATGTGTGTGGATTACAAGGAGTTAAACAAAGCATTCCCCAAAGACTCTTTTCCTTTGCCTAACATCGATCGCATGATAGATGCCACGGGCGGCCACGAGATCCTCAATTTTTTCGATGCCTATTCTGGGTACAACCAAATACGAATGAACCTGGATGATCAAAAAAAGACCTCTTTCATCACTAAGTACGACACGTACTGTTATAATGTAATACCGTTTGGGTTAAAAAATGTCGGTGCCACTTACCAACGCCTAGTAAACCGAATGTTCGAAGAATAGATAGGGAAATCTATGGAAGTTTATATTGATGATATGTTAGTTAATTCCCTGCAAGCAGAGGACCATTTAAAGCATTTGCAGGAAACCTTCAGTATATTGAAGAAGTACAACATGAAACTGAATCCGAAAAAATGTGTGCTCGGAGTCAGATCGAGTAAATTTCTTGGGTTTATGGTATCCAATCGGGGAATCAAAATCAACCCTGACAAGTCAAATCCATCAAGGATATCACGATAGTAGACAACGTGAAGTCCATACAAAGGCTAACTGGGCGTATAGCTGCCCTAGGGCGGTTCATCTCGAGGTCTTCCGACAAGAGTCATCGATTTTTCTCGTTGAAGAAAAATAACTTCAAATGGACCCCGGAATGCCAACGAGCCTTGGAAGAACTCAAGCAATACCTATCAAGACTGCCCCTACATCATACATTAAAGGCGGACGAACAACTTGTTAGAAACTAAGCGTCCACCAGACTGTATAAAGAACCGGGTTCTCTATGAGCTTCCATTAAAAATACTAATAAACCCAATTGTATAGAGATCTGGTCCTTTATCAGTTCCCACAGTGCTAACTACTGAACCAGTATGTAAATGAGACATATTATAAGTTCCCACTGTATAGAGAACCAGATTCTCTACAAGTTCCCACTGTAAGCAAGAGACTGTAAAACCAACCAGTATAGGGAATCAGGTTCTCTAATTGTTCCCACAGTAGCTTGGCAGTAAGTAAAGAACATAGAGGATTTTTACGTGGAAAAATCCCAACTCAAGGGGACAAAAACCACGACCTACACTTGTAGGTTTTCAACTTCACTAACTTGTAAACACCTATTACAAACCACTTTGTAATGACTCTATTACAAAGGATTAAACTCAACTAACTTGTGGTACTCTCACCACAAACCACTTTGTGACTCTCTAGTTACAAAGACTTTGACTAACTTGTGATACTCTCACCATAAGTCATTTTGTAATAACTCTATTACAAAGACTTCAATCACTCTAACTTGTAATAACACTATTACAAGCCACTTTATAATAACTCTACTACAAAGACTTTAACTTATGACTAAACCTAGTCACAACATAAACTAGAGAGTTTACGGATTTTGGGTTTCTTAAAAACAGTTTCTAAGAAAGCAAGATAGGAGTTACAATGAGGAACAAATAACAAAGACTCAACAAACCTAAGGACTTAAGATATCTTCAATCTTGGATCAGGTCCTTGAGGTTGCATCAACTTTGTTCTTGGGAGAGGTTGTTGCTAGCACTTGAGAGAATATTTCCTTTTCTAATTTTTGCAAGTGTTGGAGAATGTCTTATGTATTGCACCAGGTTTATACTCCAAAAGACATCACAATGGTGATGTCAAATCTTGGTTAGTACATGCCTTTTCGCAATAGGAAGTGACTGTTGCACTGTCTGCTGCACTGTTGCGTGTATAGTTATAGGCAGTCACTTTCTGCAGTTACTTTCTAGCTGTATAGTTGACTTATACTTCTGTCAGGGGAACACTAAGGGATCAGGTCCCTAATCTGGTTCTTGTAAGTCTAAAGCACACTGCCCAGATTATCTTGAGTCGATTAACTTGAATGATTGTACCAGGCATGCTTCAGGTCCTTTATTTAGTTCTCTCATAAAGTAAGTTATTTTACCTTCCTTGATTGTATTTATAGTTGTGTGACATCACTTACAATGATATAAGCAAGGTAGGTAAAAAACCTTTCATTGAAAGTTAACTGTTGCACTGTTCCTGTATAATAGCGTGTGCAGGAAACAACTTTCCTGCTAGAGAGTTGACTTCATACAGTCTCCTCGGAAACTGGTAGGGACCTGTTCCCTCAGCTGTTCCTTTCACTCTTCCTCACTTGAGTCATTGCTATCACCTTTGAGTACCAGGTTCTTTTCTTTCTTTGGTTCTCTTCTTTCACCGTCTATCTTCCTCTTTATCTCGTAGGTTTTCAGATTTCCAACCAGCTCTTCTATGGTCAGCTCCTACAAGTCCTTTGATTCAGTAAATAGTAGTCACCTTGCTTTCCCAAGGGCTGGATCCCAACCTAGAACTTTGTGATCTCAAGGTCTGGTAAATGTGTAACAGGTTCCTTATCTGGTTCTGGATGGTAAGTTTGTTAGATCATCAAAACACAAAGTAAAGTACTTATGCCCAAGGTACTTGTAACCTATCAATTTCCCCCTTTTTGATGATGACAAATTTAGAATTGATATTCCCACTGAGAACCAGATCTCCACATAGTTCCCCCTACGAATCAGCCATATTCCCCATGAGAACCAGACCTAAGGAGCTGATCACAACTGGTTCCTCAAGATTGTTTGGCAAATTATCAAAATTCAAAGTACCATAACTTATCAATTTCCCCCTTTTTGATGATGACAAACCCAAAACTAAAATTCCTCTTGAGAACCAGATTCCTCACATGTTTCATGTGGATCAGACCTATAATCAACATATTATCAATAACATTCCCCCTGCGAAGCAGAGCTATCTCTTGAGAACCATATTCCTCACATGTTTCCCTGCATTATTGGCAACGTTCCCCCTGTGAAGCAGAGCTATCTTTCATGTACAACACAACATATCAATTCGATTCTGTTCCTCCCCCATGTTGACACCTATATAACTTTCCCCTTTTGGCATCATCAAAAAGAATAACAGAAGAAGCACAACCAAAAAGAAGTTCAGCAACATTAACTCATGCCACTTGGGCAACACAACATAAACAATAACAAGAACAACAAGTGAATGTCAGTGCACAAAATGGAGTGATTGCCCGTAGTGGAGTAATTATAATAAAAGCACAGTAGTTTCAACAATACATAATATGACAATTTAAACAACTGAAGCACCAATGTCATCAAATATAGGAATTAAGAAAAGATAAGAATTCAAAGGAATTTGGAAGGAGTGAAAGACATGGGTCACTGGGAAGGAAGAAAAGTAAGGGGCTAAGGCCTTGATGAGCTTGTCCATTCGTTCATTCACTCTCTGCTGATCAATGATCATCTGTTCCCTCAGTTCCTCCATCTGTTTCCTCAATCTTTCATTCTCACCCTTCAACTTAGCATTCTATTCTGCCAAGGGTCTACGAGAACCTGGTGCTCAACCAATCTGAGTAGGCTGAGCCATCAATCAGATCGCCAAGAATCTCCCCAAGCTTCTTCTCATCAAGAACAAACTCCGTCCCATGCACATATAGCATCAGAGTGTCACATAAAATATAGAACTTTTTACTTCTTCTTTATAAACATTGGGTCTTGGAGGAACAAAGAGGTGATTCTATTTTTCAAACTCAACAATGTCAAGAAGTTCCTCCATTTTTCAGCAATATCAGAGTCAACACTCTATCTAACATCACTTTCTTGAGACTTCAGAGTCTTCTACCTCTCCAAACCTGATAACTCATCCTTTTGCTTCTGTAAGGAACCAGGTTCCTTACTTACACTACCTTTTCTATCCTTGAGCTGCCATGTCTCCCTCTTTCTATTCTCAATCTATTCACCCTTATCATCTGTTGCATCTTTCTCAACCAACCCTTTTTTTCTTTTTTTTTTTCACAAATGGAGATTCTTCCACTTCATCCTCTCTTCCACAATCACTATATCAGCAGGTTACACCACTTCATCATCAATCAGCCTACTTTTCTCAATCCTTTTTACTGGATCAGAGGTTCATTTAAGCATAGAACCCAAGAGAACAAGATCATCATTTGAATTAACATCCTAAGAAGGATTTTAGGGACTGGGTCCCTCATTCAGTTCCCCTCTTTTTCAGCACATTCACCAATTCCTCCATCCTTCAAGGCTTCTACAAGCCCAACAACAATTTCAGCCTCACGCTCTAGAATATTAGATCTACCCCGTTCCCTTTCAGTTAAACTCTCATCAAAATCTACCAAAGATTTCTTGGGGTTTTGATTTAGATAGAGTTAGGATTTTGAAAGGTGACAGAGTTAGGTTCACTTCTGACATATTTGGGGAGAAGGATTCTTTTTGAGACAAGGTTGATTTTGGTTTTGAAGAAAAGAATAGGTTTTAGTTGGGTGTAAGATAAAGAAGTGCCTTTTTGGGGCAACAGGTCAGTTCAGAAAAGGTTTAACATTTTGAACTTCAAACGTTAGGAGAAGAGGCAGGAGAAAAGCAGAAATAAATTAATGACATGACACTTCAGCAGCTTAAAAAGGCATATAAGTATTGGAGAGACTACTAACCTGAGTCACAGAAACCAGGTTCGTTGATGGTTTTTGAAAATTTTGAGCAAAAACTCCTAAAAGTGCAATGTCACTCTTACTTGTTTTTGTCCTTAAACTGCCATATGTGTATACCTATAATAGTATAGATTTGAGTTAGATATCACCGAAAAACACTTTTTAGCATTGTACCTTTCCTTCTTAACATAGCCAATAATCGAGGGACCAAGTCCCTCTGTTGAGCTTGATCAACCCCAACTCCAGACAATTTCTTTCAAAGTGTTCACTGCTCAGTGCCTTGGTGAAGATGTCTACTACCTGGTTCTCCGTCTTCCAGAATTTCACACAAATCAGAACCTTTTCAACATTATCCCTCAAAAAGTGATGAGCACGTCAATGTGCTTTGCTTCTTGTGTTGTAAAGGGTTCAAGCTATAAATGCTCCAAAGTCTTCAAGAGGTTGCTTGATCTATAGTGAATGACCACAGCACGAAGCAACTGCAACATATTCTGTTTTAGCTGTTGAGAGAGCTACAAAGTTTTGTTTCCTTGCACCATATGAGATAAAACATGATCCAAGGAAATGAGCCATTCCAGATGTGCTTTTCCTGTTCACCAGATAGCCTACATAATCATCGTCAGCATAACCAATAAGGTTGAAATTGTCACCTGAAGGATAGTACAGAACCAGGTTCTGTGTCCCCTTAAAATATCTCAGAATTCTCTTAGCAGCCTTCAGATGAGATTCCTTAGAATTTGATTCGAACCTTGCACATAATCCCACACTAGATACAATGTCTGACCTGCTGGTAGTAAGGTAGAGTAGAGATCCAATGATTCCCCTTTGATGCTTACATATCAAACCTTTTAAAGATTTTTTTTATGCATTTCTGTTGACTGATACACGTTCCCTTTATGGACTACTTCACTTGAAGACCCAGGAAGACATTCAGTTCCCCTATCATACTCATTTCAAACTCACTTCCTATGAGTTTAGCAAATTCTTCACATAATGAGTAAGTTGTAGATCCAAATATGATGTCATCCACATAAATCTGATCAATGAGCAGGTTCCTTCCCCGTTTCTTCAAAGACAATGTATTGTCAATCTTTCCTCTTGCGAAGCCATTTTCCATGAGAAACTTGGATAGTCTCTCGTACCGGCTCTAGGGGCCTGCTTCAATCCATATAGTGTCTTATACAATTTGAATACATGTTCAGGATGTACATGACGTTCAAAACCTGGAGATAGCTTGATATAGACTTCTTCCTTGAGAAAATCATTCAGGAAGGCACTCTTCATATCCATTTGGAATAGGGTGAATTCCATATGTGAAGCAAAGGCAATGAGGATCCTAGTAGCTTCCATGCGAGCTATTAGGGCAAAAGTCTCATCATAATCGATCCCTTCCTCCTGATTGTATACTTGGACAACAAGTCTTGCTTTGTTCCTTGTAGTATTTCCATGTTCATCTAGCTTATTCCTGAATACCCACCTGGTCCCTATGATGGTTTTGTCTAAGGGTCTAGGTACCAGGTGCCATACCTTATTTCTTTCAAATTGATGTAGTTCCTCTTGCATTGAAATAGATTTCCTTGCACTCCTTGATCTGTTACTTGTGGAGTGCCTTGAACTGTATCTCTAACTCTTTCTTCAGCTTCAGTGGTAGTAATTTGGGTACCAGGTTCCTCTTGAGAAGTGGAAGAGGATGTGACATTTTCTTCACTTGCCTCCTTCATCTGGCTCATCATATCAGCCTTGCCATTTGAAACATCACATATTTCCCTTAGTCCATGCATCACACACTCTATACTCCTTAAATTTGAATTTGGCAGACCACGAACCGGGTCCTTCTTGACTAATTTGTTTAGCAGCGTGAAACTTGCATGACCCAGCCTTCTGTGCTATAGCTCAACATTATCATTAACAGCACTCAGACAGCTAAGATCCCCTTGTCACAGAGTTGGGAAATACCCAGCAAGCTATACTTCAACCTCTTCACGAAGTACGCATTTTCAATAGAGTGGAAAAGAGACTTCCTGATTCTTCCAACTCCCAGAATGTATCCTTTCTTGCCATTTTCAACGGATACACTCCCTCTTTGCAGGGCCTTTAGTGAAAGGAAATCATTTGTACTTCTAGTTATGAGCTTCGAGCAGTCTCTATCCATGTACCACTATTGACTGCTCCCTTTCATTGTTCCCTGCACACTGAATCAATGATTAGACTTAGGAACCCAAGCCAGCTTGGGTCCCTTATAATGATAGAACGGGTGAATCAAACTTCTTTTTGCCCATGCATGCAACACATATTTTCTTTTCACGGAACCAGGTTCCTCATCAGTACGCCTTTTTCAACAAAAACTTTGTTTTTCTGCAAAGACTGAATTTTAACTTTACAAGAGTCCTTGTAATGACCAGTTTGACCACAGTGAGTGCACAACCTATTATAAGCCACAGTTACATACTTTCTATGGGGATTATTAGAGGTTTTAGCCTTTTGGAACCCGATTCCTTGCCTATTTCTACCATTACTCCTGTACATAGACGTTATTACATCAGAGGACCGGGTCCATTTAAGAGACTTATCAAGATCATTTTTAACCTTTTTTTAAATCATCCTAAAGTTGTCTATTCTTTTCAAGCTCAGCAACAAGACTTGTTTTAACTTTCTTAAGCTCACTCTCAAGATCAAGTTGAGCCTCTCTAGCCACTTCCTCTCTCTCAGTGTTGTCCATCCTTTTTTTGTTTGCTTTTTCAACAAGTAATGTTCTCTAGTTACTTCTTCCACATGTTCCCTTAAATCATCAATGGAAACTACCATATCATCCCTTTCTTGCTCAGTAGCTGCAATTTTCTCTACTAGAGTATTCTTTTCTTTGCTAAGGTTCTCTATGGTTTCCTGCAAGTCAACAATCACTACCGTCAAATCATCTCTAGATTGTTTAGCATCTTCTAGCTCTATGATTAGGGCATTATTATCATTAACAAAACTATAATATGTATCAATTAGAACATTTGCTAATGACATCAATTTCTTCAAAGAGTAGGACTTTAGATTTCTCTAAACATCCCTGAAATTTACCTCATCATTATCATCATCTTCATCTTCATCGGACTGAGCCATTAATGCAAACAATGAATCATATTCATTTGCTTTATTTTCCACTGCCATCATAGAGCTGCTTCCTGCATCTGGTTCCTCTTCTAATTCACTGGAGGAGTCTACCCATGCATCAAAGCTTGCTTCACAACATTGTGAGCTACACTTTTTCGGCTGAATCGTTTGTCAGGAACCGGGTTCCTTTTTGTTACTTTATCAGAGTTGTGTTTGTAATGCTCTTTTTTCCGAAGTGGGTAGTCTTTGATGAAATGCCCTGGTTTTCCGCACTTGTGACAACAATCATTTCCTTGGAAATTCCTGCCAGAACTTCCTTTCTTTGTGATCCCACCATTTTTACGACACACCTTCTGAAATCTTTGTGATCTATTGGTTGATTGACTTTCCTCAAAGTTTGATGGAGCAGCCATGTAGATTCTTTCTAGGTATTAACCTTTTAGAAAGAGCCCGCTCTGATACCAATTGTTAGAAACTAAACGTCCACCAGACTGTATAGAGAACCAGGTTCTCGATGAGCATCCACTAAAAATACTACTGAACCCAATTGTATAGCGATCTGGTCCTATATCAGTTCCCACAGTGCTAATTACTGAACCAGTATGTAAATGAGACACATGATAAGTTCCCATTATATAGAGAACCAGATTCTCTATAAGTTCTCACTGTAAGCAACAGACTGTAAAACCAACCAGTATAGGAAATTAGGTTTCTAATTGTTCCTATAGTAACTCGGTAGTAAGTAAAGAACACAGAGGATTTTTACGTGGAAAAATCTCAACTCAAGGGGACAAAAACCACGACCTACACTTGTAGACTTTCAACTTCACTAACTTGTAAACACCTATTACAAGCCACTTTGTAATGGCTCTATTACAAAGGATTCAACTCAACTAACTTATGGTACTCTCACCACAAGCCACTTTGTGGCTCTCTAGTTATAAAGACTTTGACTAACTTGTGATACTCTCACCACAAGCCACTTTGTAATAACTCTATTACAAAGACTTCAATCACTCTAACTTGTAATAGCACTATTACAAGCCACTTTGTAATAACTCTATTACAAAGACTTTAACTTATGACTAAACCTAGTCATAATATAAACTAGAGAGTTTACGAATTTTGGGTTTCCTAAAAACAGCTTCTAAGAAAGCAAGATAGGAGTTACAATGAAGAACAACTAACAAAGATTCAACAAACCTAAGGACTTAAGATATCTTCAATCTTGGATCAGGTCCTTGAGGTTGCAGTAGCTTTGTTCTTGGGAGAGGTTGTTGCTAGCACTTGAGATATAATTTCCTTTTCTGATTTTTGCAAGTGTTGGAGAATGTCTTGTGCCTTGCACCAGGTTTATATTCCAAAAGACATCACAATGGTGATGTTAAATCCTGGTTAGTACATGCCTTTTCCCAATAGGAAGTGACTGTTGCACTGTCTGCTGCACTGTTGCGTGTATAGTTACAGGCAGTCACTTTCTGCAGTTGCTTTCCAGCTGTATAGTTGACTTATACTTTGGGAACACCAAGGGATCAGGTCCCTAATCTTGTTCTTGTAAGTCTAAAGCATACTGCCCAAATTATCTTGAGTCAATTAACTTGAATGATTGTAGTAGGCATGCTTTAGGTTCTTTATTTGGTTTACTCATGAAGCAAGTTATTTTACCTTCCTTTATTGTATTTATAGTTGTGTGACATCACTTACAATGATGTAAGCAAGGTAGGTAAAAAGCCTTCCTCAGAAAGTTGACTGCTGCAACAACTTTCCTGCTAGAGAGTTGACTTCATACAGTCTCCTCGAGAACTGGTAAGGACCTGTTCCCTCAGCTGTTCCTTCCGCTCTTCCTCACTTGAGTCATTGCTATCACCTTTGAGTACCCGGTTCTTTTCTTTCTTTGGTTCTCTTCTTTCACTGTCTATCTTCCTCTTCATCTCATAGGTTTTTAGATTTCCAACCAGCTCTTCTATGGTCAGCTCCTACAAGTCCTTTGATTTAGTAAATAGCAGTCACCTTGCTTTCCCAAGGGCTGGATCCCAACCTGGAACTTTGTGATCTCAAGGTCTTGTAAATGGGTAACAAGTTCCTATATGGTTCTGGATGGTAAGTTTGTTTGATCATCAAAACACAAAGTAAAGTACTTATGCCCAAGGTACTTGTAACCTCTCACAACTATACCTGTATTTGGCAGTATCGGAGATAGGGGTAAGTGGAGTCCTAGTTCGAGAAGATAAAGGTACGCAATTCCCGATTTATTATGTTAGCCAGACCTTAGGTGAGGCCGAAATTAGATATCCTCACTTAGAAAAACTGGAGCTCACTTTGCTAAGCGCCTCTAGGAAACTAAAATCGTACTTTCAGTGCCACCCTATATGTGTTATGACAACTTACCCGTTGCAAAATATAATGCATAAGCCCGAACTCTCTATGCAATTGGCCAAAGGGGCCGTAGAAATCAGCGGGTATAATATTAAGTATCATCCCCGGACGACCATTAAATTTCAAATTTTGTCCGATCTCGTGACCGACTTCATGCCGGCCCTAATTCCCGAGGTCAAAAAAGAGTTACTAATAAACTTGGGGACGTCTTCGAGAATCTGGACCCTCTTTATGGACGGTGTGTCGAACGTAAAGGGGTTCAAACTTGGCATCGTACTGAAGCCACCCATAGGCAATATAGTCAGGCAGTCCTTTAGAACTGTAAAATTGACTAACAACGAGGCCGAATATGAGGCCATGATTGCAGGTCTTTAATTGGACAAGAGTGTTACAACCCATGTTTTCGTACATGTATGTACGCCATAAGTAAATTGATATAAGCTCGAAAATGAGATGTTACATCTCACATTTTCTTACGTTAAAGTTTCCTCGTAAGTTAATTGATGTAAGTTCGGGAATGAAATTATTTTGAGATTATAAGCATTATGCTATTTCAAACAAGTGATGAGTAAATTCGTGAAGGAGAGAGGGTAAGCAAATCGAAGAAAATGAGTTTCATCGAAGTTTGGCAATTTGGGATAAAATACGGTCCAAGTTATAATACCCCGTTTTTATGGAATAGTGCCATACAAGGTACCACATGACCATGATAGTAAGATGTATAAAGTATGTTAAAAGTGAGTAGTATTTTAAGTAATTTGAGATAATTCTTAATTATGTGGGTAATTGGTTAATTATTGAGAAGTGGGAGATTATCAAGATAATCAAGAGATTAGTGGTTAATTAATGATAATTGTGGATAAGCTTAATTAAGTTATTGGATAAGGATGATTAATCTCGTAAATGTGGCAGCCAAGGTGTCTTGATTTTAAATCTCAAATAAGTGACTCTTAAGTCACATTATAAGGTGGAAAAATATGGAGGAGTCTTTGGCCAACTAAGCAACAAGGGGGGCCCATACCCACTAATATAAAAGCCTCTCTAAAGCACAATTGAGATGTTTAATCTCATCTAAAAGTGTAACGGATCTCCAGCCAAGAAATCATTATAGGAAATTATACTACGTAATGTTATAGCAACGAGATTTTACGATTCTAAGAGAGTACGGTGCAGTCTTTATCAAGAATATCATATGGACTTTCTCCTACTCCGATCCGTGTTGTCACAATTGATGTGTGTTGGAGGGATTGTCAAGAGAATCGGCTCAGTATGTTAAGGCTATCCCTTCTTTTCTTTTGGCATGATCCATACGAACAAACGAAATGAACAAATGCACAACTTCCATAAATGACTCTATTCATAGAAATACTAGAGATCCTTATGTTCTTGATTCACCACGTGTCCTATTATTTTATCATCTGTTCATGGGTCTCAGAAAATACGTAAGTTGATAAAGTTCACTTCATGATATTAATCAGAGGCGTAATGGTCTTATGACACTCCGAAAGATTTTATTGACGTACTTCTCATGCATTGCATTCATTTACATTGACCCATGACCAGATGGAATTATATACGCGTCTATATGTATATTATATGTATATGGGATATGGGAAAAGGTTACGGCGTTATATATGCACCACCACCTGATCAGCTGGTATACGTTGATGATTTTGCCCACAGTGGCCGAGATGATATGATGGCATGCCCTCAGAGGCTTGATAATGTTATGAACACATGTACCTATGCACGACATGACATTCATACGCATATGCATGACACTATAAGTATTTCATGATTTATAGAGTTATCCAAATATACATATTGACTCTTTTACTCCATGTTTCTCTCATGTCTAGTGTTTACTGATTTACATTCCTTACATACTTGGTACATTATATGTATTGGCGTTCCTTTTGCCTAGGGACGCTGCGTTTCATGCCCGCAGGTCCCGATAGATTGGTTGAGAGTGCTCCAAGTAGGCTATCAACTCAGTGGAAGATGTTGGTGCGCTCCATTTGCTCCAGAGTTGCTTATTTGGTCAATATGATTTAGACATGTATGGATTGGTATGTCGGGGTCCTGTCCCAGCCTTATGACGTTTATGTACTCTTAGAGGCTTGTAGACATATGTCATGTATACGAAAGATTATATGGCCTTGTCGGCCTATGTTCAGTGTACGAGTGATTATTTTGGCCTTATAGGCTCGTATGTCATATGTATAAGTCGGTATATAAGGTTGGGTCGTTTTATGTCGAGTGTTCCCTAATGTTTTATTCTTGTAACCTCATACGGACCTTCTGGCCCATTTACCCATGTTGATGTGATTAGAAAGATACATTACGTTGGTACTTGTTAAGTAATGCATCAGGTGCTCGTCGCGGCCCATCAGTTTGGGTCGTGACAAAGAGCTTAGGGGCGGAGGTGATTGAAGTTAAGTGTGACTCCCTCCTTGTGGTAAATCAAGTTAACGGAACGTTCGAGTCAGAGAAGAATGGATGAAAAGGTACCTAGATAAGCTACAGGTAACATTACATCAATTCAAAGAGTGGACTTTGCAGCACGTACCTCGACATCACAATAGTGAGGCCGATGCACTCCAAACTTAGGCTCTTTGGTCGAAGACGATGAGCTCAAATCGGGATCAGTCGTACAGCTCATGAGATCGGTAGTAGATGAGGGTCACGCCGAAATAAACTCTACAAGCCTAACTTGGGATTGGAGGAACAAATACATAGAATATTTGAAGACTGGCAAAGTACCCTCAGATCCTAAAGAGTCAAAGGCCCTACGCACAAAGACAACTCGATTTAGCTTGTCCGAAGATGGAACGTTGTTCAGAAGAATGTTCGATGGCCCACTAGCAATATGTTTGGGACCGGGAGATACCGAGTACGTTCTAAGGGAAGTCCACAAAAGCACCTGCGAGAACTACTTAGCCGCCGAATCATTGGTTCAAAAGGTAATGAGAGCCGGTTATTACTGGGTCGAAATGGAAAAACATGCGAAAGAGTTCGTAAAAAAGTGTGATAACTGCCAAAGACATACTCTGATGATTCATCAACCCGGAGAACTGCTGCATTCGGTCTTGTCGCCATGACCATTCATGAAATGGGGAATGGGCATTGTTGGCCCTCTACCAAGGGCACCAGGTAAGGCTCAATTTATCTTATTTATGACTGACTATTTTTCTAAGTGGGTTGAAGCACATGCGCACGAGAAGGTCAGGGAGAAGGAAGTCATCGACTTCATTTGGGACCACATCATATGTCAGTTTGGGATGCCATCCGAAATCATATGTGACGATAGGAAACAATTTATCGGCAGCAAGGTGACCAAGTTTCTTGAGGATCATAAGATCAAAAGGATCTTGTCCACACCTTATCACCCCAGTGGGAACGGACAAGCCATATCAGCCAACAAAACCATAATCCAAAACCTGAAGAGAAGGTTAACCGACGCCAAAGGAAAACCGAAGGAAATTCTTCCAGAAGTTCTTTGGGCATACCGCACAACCTCGAAATTCAGTACTGGGGATACCCCGTTCTCGTTGTTTTATAGCGCAAAAGCTCTAATACTGGTCGAATTCGGAGATCCAAGTATCAGGTTCTGATATGCTATAAAGGAATCAAATGATGGGGCCATGAATACAAGCTTGGAACTATTGGATGAAAGGCATGAAACCGCCCTTCTCCGATTGGCCACCCAAAAGCAGCGGATCGAAAGGTATTATAATCGAAGGGCCAACCTCTAATATTTTAATGTCGGGGACTTAGTACTAAGGAAAGTTATGCTGAGCACCCAGAACCCGAACGATGGGATGTTGGGTCCGAAGTAGGAAGGATCGTACCAGATTCTCGAGGTCACTGGGAAAGGATCCTATAAAATCGAAATGATGAACAGGGAAAACTACCGAGCAATTGAAATGTAACTCACATAAAACGATATTACTGCTAAGGTACGACCCCTTTTCATTTCCTTTTATTTTTTGACTAACACTTGCAGGATTGTAAAAACACGCATTGTACTCTTTTTTCCTTAGACCGGTTTTGTCCCAAATGGGTTTTCCGGCAAGGTTTTTAATGAGGCAACAGTGGATCGTGATAACATAGAATCAAAGGCCGACTAGGAATCAGTATCGAAGATTGTGTTTACGGCATTCGAGATTTCTCTACAATCAACTTCGAATATAGGGGGGATTACCCTCGGATATCGAATTGCTCTAGCAAGGAAATTATTTCGTAATGGAAGGGTCTTGATAGGTAGGATTTATTGTAAGGGACAAACGGGCAAGCGAAACATGCCCAAATAGATTGCTCGAGCCCTGGCATAAAACATGTATGCATGTATAACCATTTAGCACACGAACAAAGAGAAGTACTTTCCTTGCATTCATCTTATGTTTAAAAGTTTTATCTTTAAACCCCTTAAAGAATTTCATACTTTTAATCTCCTCAAAGAAATGAGCTCAAGGGACGACTATAACTAGAATTCGGATGATCACTCCCTCACTCGAAGAATGCTGTCTAAAAACAAACTCGAACAGATCGAGCTATTAAACATCGGGGATGCAAGACCTATTAGGCAACTCCCAAATTTTAAAGGCCACGACCATACCCACTCGGTGACTGTTATCATAGGCAAGCCTAGGTAACTCGGGGAAGCAAGCCCACTAGTCTACGCCCAAAATTAAAAGTTCACGACCATATTAATACAGCTCGGAGATGTACGAGAATCGTAACAAAAGATAGGCCTTCGAAATTTTCATAACTGGTTCTAAAGACTACCCTTGACAAACTATATTTTGAATTACTTACTTTAGGAGAAAGTTCCCGGTGGCACCGAACCCAAAACGCCTCAAAACAGAATAATGTAAAGGTAGGGTTTGTTTGAACTTACACAACCTAAGTTATTTTATGCTAAGGCATTTTGACATTTGTGAACACAAGTAATAAAGCAAAGGAAATATTTTAGAGCCGAAAGGGAAAGAAATCCTTATATATATATATATAACAATCTTTTTACAAAGGCCAGAATGGCCTAATACAAAAATTACAATGGGCAAAACGGCCTCAAAAAGATGCAAAAGAAAAGCAAAAAATATAAAGTCCTATGTGTCCTGGTCTTAATCAGAGGCAACATCTCCGCCCTAGAGATCTTCCCCGCCAGCTTCCGAGCCCTAGCTTCTTCTACTTTGGTGTTCTCAAGTTCATCCAGTATATCGAAGCCTTGAGCATGAACTCTTTTAAGGGCTTCCCTTCGAGCTTGCCACTTTGCATGTTTCACCATGCTTTTGGCCTGTGCCTGGATGGCTTAGACGTCAACCATATATTGGGCCACTTTAGCATCGACTTTGGTATTGACCACGGCCACCTCATATTTGTCCGCCTCGAGCTTATTGGCCAAGTTTGCCTTATCAGAAACAGCCAAGTCCAATTGGGACTGTAGCTCCTCGATTTTCTTGACCTGCATCGATGCCTTCTCCCTTGCATCTCGGAGCTGGATCTCGACCGACTTTAGTTTTGCTTGGGCAGCTTCCCTTTTCGAGGCTAAAATTTCCACATTTTTCTTGAACTCCTCGGCCTTAGCTCGAATTGTATCTACTTGTTTTTGAAGATCCCCGATCTGTTCAAGCCTCTGCCAGACCTGCAGAATCGGATCATTAGTCGTTATCTCCAATTCGATTTCACTATTGTGAAGCACTCGGAATACCTACTCGGCCATCTCGGAATACTCATCCCAAGCCGTTACTAAATCGGCCTGAAGCTTCTCACTAAGAAGCTTGTAGGATCAGATCCAACCCACCACTATATAATGACGAGGAGTGGTCGATGCAGCTTTTACCCAAAAGGTCGGGATTGATTTCCATAGGGAGTTAATATTGGTTGGTAATTAGGTTTCTATTTAATCCAGCTATGCGTGTTGCTTTTAATTTCACTTCTAACCATATTTGGATTTGTTCCTAATCTATGTTTAATACTATTGATTGCTGAAAATAAACTAAGAAAAATATTTTTGTAAAAGTTTTCTCAATTGATAAAAAGCACTAGGGAAGTGACTTACATCTATGCAAGTATCTAATGGGATCTAAAATTTAGGACAAGTACATAAAATTACTCACTATGTACCTCTTGGTAGTTTGAGAGACTTTGTCCTAATTGGCTTTCTCAAGCCCAATCGGGGGTTCAAACAATGCAAATAAAATTGGCCCAAGTCGGGTATTACTATCTCTAGGTTTAACGCTTGAATTGGGGCTATCAATTTCTTGAATGCATCCCAATTCCTTGTTAGCCTAATTTTCCTAGACTTAGTCCATCTTTCTCAAGAAGAGTCCAAGCTATAAAGGCACGAATCAATGTTTGCAACCACTAATTCTACAATTAACGCATAAATCAAGCTAAATATCACTAACCCATAAACAATTAAGCCCTAAAATTGGAGACCCATCAAATACCCACACTAGGGTTGGGTCACAACCCTGGCTAATGAGTTTAGCTTCTCATAATCAAGGTAAAAATCAAAGATGAAGATGAAATATAAGCCATAAAAGTTGATTACATGAATATAAGCTAAATCTACTCTAAAATTACTCAAAGTGGTAAAGTACGGCTGTTCACGAGCTCCCTTATACAAATAGTTGAAATTACTGGACAAAAATACCCCTACGGAGGTTCCGCTGTCAGTGAAATAATGGGCGCCTCAGTGCATTGACTTTCACGGCTGCGCAAAAGTAGACACAGATCGTGTTTCTTTTATTTTGTGCTTGTTCTGGACTTGATTTCGCGGGGAGCATAAAAAGTACCGCCTTAGTGTTAGCATCAATCGTGGCCACGCAATTTGGACGCGGACCGCGCTCCTTAGTTAGGCTCACTTTGCAGGGTCTTTGAACCTTTATCGATGCTCTCAGCGAAATTTGCACGCGGCCGTGTCAGGTATTCCGCCACCGTGCCATTTCATCGCGGTCAGCGGTCTCTGTCTGCATCTAAAACACCTTCTCTGAATCTCAATTTTGCGGACCGCGTAATTGTGGTGGACCTTCCGCGACCGCGTTTTTTCTTCGCTGTCAGCACTTTAATCTCAACTTTAAACTTGTGCAAATTTAACTCCTTCATGAGTTGGTTATGGCTTTCTTGCCTCATTTTGACCAAACCCTGCAAACAAGCACAATAAGTCAGTTTTCGGGAATATTTTTACACATTATTTATCCAAAACCTAAGCAAAAGAGAGCATAAGATAGGCTAGAATCTGTAGTTATCAACTCCCCTAAACTTAAGCTTTTGCTTGTCCTCAAGCAAATAAAGTAATTCTCATCTCCACAAGGTAGAATAAAGGAGAATTTTAGTTGTTCTAAGGTGACCTCATCAAGTATAAATTGGGACTAACAATTACCCTTAACACAGATGTATTATCAACAACACATAACCTTTTTAGCACCATGGCTCTAGTGCGCCACAAGAGTATCAAGAGTTGGATTAACTCATCAAGGAAGCTCGCTCTACTACATAGGTTGTTGTGGAACCCAAACTCTCTCTCCTCTACTCTCCATAAGCAAATCTCACTTTAGATTATAGCACTCAGAACAAGGATTGTGGAAAAATACACTCATCTCTCTCAAAGGAAGGTCACAAGTTCGACTCTAAGTACCATAAGCTTGCCCCTCATGTGAATCACTACTAATGTAAGCTCACTCAACTTGAAATCATATAGGGCTTTTGCGGAAATGTAATGAAGGCTTTTGTTCAAGGTAGGATATATCGGTCTATGAAGGTTTAATCTTTCCTTAAGCACTTCATTTTCTCATCTCGGCTCACACTTTCTTAACACTTTGAGTCATTTTTCTCTTCCTTAGGGGACTAGAGAGACACACTGTCACTCTTTCTTGTTCATGGTAATTATTTTTCTCCTTTCTAATCATTCCAAGCCTTTCATCATTTCTTTTATTGAATCCCTTCATTTTTCTATATTATTCACTTTCTTTTTGACTTTTTGTCTTTTCTTTATTTTTCTTTTACCTTTCCTTTTCTTCATTTTGTACCTTTTATCACTTTTGCATTCCTCTTCTCTCCCCCCAAATTTATGCTTTTGCCAATTGTGCTAAGGAAATATCAAGTGCCAAAGAGGGTCATTTTAGAATGGATAAAAGCTTGTATTATGGTTATTGAAAGAACAAGGGCTTTGGCTCAACTGGGTTGACTAGAGATATCATATTTGGTGTGCTATGGATGCTTTCAAGTTTCCATTTGGATCAAGGAGAGCCTATAATCATTTCTCAAGTAGAGCTACACTTAGAATTTCGCCTAAACAAACATTCAGGGCAAGTTCTAGACTTATTGGCATGGGACTTGGACTTGCAAATCAATACCTCACCTCACAAGCTATTGGATTGCTAAAGAGAACAGAGTCGAGGGCCCACAACAACCTTAGCTAAGATTGAGCAACACAAATGGCTCCTAAAAACCACTCGATGATTGTTTAGTCAACACAAGAGTCTAAAGGTCACAACTAGGACCATTCTTTGCAAATCAATTTGTTTCTAACCATAAGGTCAAAGGTAAATGTGCTAGGCCCAAGTAAAGCTTTGCCTGAGACACTTTTATTTATTGTTACTGTAAGCACGTGATTTTTGCCCAATATGAGAATTACTCCCAAAAAATTCAAAAATAAAGTAATTTTTCTTGGTTTGCAATTTTTGTGATATTTTGAATAATTATTTGTATTTGTCTGTGCATGTTTATTTGTTAAATTAATAAAAATACAAAAAATATGTCGCATTTTTTGCATGTAGGATTTAATTCTACAATTGTTAGTAATTAAATTTGTTTTACAAAAATTAAAAATTACAAAAATAGGCATCGTTTGCATTTTTAGCATTTAATGTCCAAATATACAATTTTATGCTTAATTATTATTTAATTGTGCGTTAATTATTATTGGGAGTTAATTTGCGCTTTTATAACTTAATTTAGTTCTTAATAATAGTTTAAGTATTTTTATAATTTAGTTTTAGAGAAATAAAAGAAGAAAAGAGAGCGAAAATATAAAGAAAGTCGGAATTGGGCCTCTTCTTCGATTTCAAGCCACAGGCCCAAAAAATGTCCCAATCTTCCCTACGACCCAGTCCATTTCGAACTGGGTCGACCCAGTCCATAACCCAAAAGACCCAAACCCCCTTTTTCTTTCATTTTTTTACAAAAAAAAACAAAAAACAAAAACAAAATAAAATAAAAAAAAAAAAACCCTAGACTAAAACTACCCGCCCCACTTTTGCTTCTTCTCCTCCAAACTTCAAGCTCCATCCATGGATGCCTTAACCCAACGACCACCCCCTCCAGCCCTTCCCCCTCACCCCGTCACACTCACACACACACGCACGTCACCCTCACGACCCCGGCTCGACTAAACGACCCCAGCCCTATCCGCCATTAATGAAGCTCGTCGAGCTCAAGTTTGAGCTAAGATTGCCATGGTTGCCTGCTTCTCCACCATGCTGCTGTTGCGACTGTTTCTTCCAAGCTTCGTCGACATTGCTATCGCGGCTGTTCTGCCGGTCTCGTCGAGTCGCCCGTCGTTGCTGCTTCCTCGTCATTACTGCTGCGTTCAGCTCCCAGCTGCTACTGCTTCATGCTGCTTCTTCTTCCTCCGTCGTGCTGCTGCCAGGGCGTCTGCTTCATGCTGCTTCTCGACGGACTGTTGCTGCTGCTCGTTGCAGCAGTTGCTATTGTTTCGTTGTTGCTTCGTCTTCTTCGTTTTGTCAAAGGTCGAGGGTTTTTCGTTGAGTCGAAGCCCGGACGGATTTGTTTACAATCGTTGTTCGTCGTTGATTCATCTCCGGTTAGTTGTTTTTGAGTTTTATTTTTGTCCATATTTTGTTTGATATTTTCCGGATCCAAATCGTTAAATGATTTAATCCTTGTTTTGTTCGTTGTTCGTCGTTGAAATAATTTTCTAGTGTGTTCATGTTGTTTGTTAAATTAATTTTCAGATTTCAAAATAGAAGTTTAATTAGTTGTTTTCATATTCATTTCATGTTTGTATTATTGTTTAAGTGAATATTTGTTAGTTTGTTGTTTGTTAGATTCAAATTGAAATTTAATTAACTATTTCTTCAATTTGTTTCATGTGTTTATGTATTGTTAGAAATTGTTAATATTGTTAAGTTCAAGCTTAAGGTCATAATTGTTTATTCGTCGATCTTGTTATTTGTCTAAAAAGAATTTAGTTGTGTTAAAGGAAATATATTGATTTAATCGTTTTAATCCGTCATGTTTGTTGTGTTAAAATAGATTCATTCATGTTCATGTTTGGATGATCTTGAATCCGAATTTTGTATAGTTTGATTTCTTGTTTACCATTTATGATTATTTCTTGAATTGTTCTCATAATCTTGTTTAAAGTTTAATATAAGAATTGTTTGTTGTAATGTTGTTAGAGTTGATTTTAAGTTCAATATTATTGAATTTAGGAATCTAAATATACTTGTTTGATTGTTGTTGTTGTTTAAATCCGAAAAATAGGTTTGTTGTTGCCAAAAATATTGTTCAATCAAATTTTAGTTGTTCTTGGTTGTTCAATTTGTGTTCATGTGATTTGTTGTTGAAATGTTGTTAAAATCATGTTCATGTGATATTGTTGTTATGATGTTCATCCGTGTTCATATTGTTGTTTGAACATTGTTAAAAATTGATCATATTGTCTATATTTTGGTTAAGTTTGATTAATTGATGTGTTATAGCTGATGGGTAGTTTGGTAAATTTGTAATACGTTCAGGGGTAGTTTGGTAATTTCAGTAAGGTCGGAAGGGGTAGTTTAGGAATTGTACATTTTGTAATTGTTTATTTGAAGCATGGGGGACAAAATGAAATGGGGTGGGTTGTGATATGATTATTTAATATAAAGGGGGGACAAGATTTAATTTAAAGGGGAATCTTGCATTATTTTAAATGAAGCATGGGGGACAAAATGAAATGGGGTGGTGTGATATGTTTATTTAATATAATGGGGATGAGTGGGAAGATAATGGGTTTGGTAGAGAAAATGGGTTGATTTTAATTGATTAAAAGATTTATGGGATGGGTTATAAGAAGTCTTGAAATCAGAATAAAAAGAGGAGACATGAAAAAAAACGGGAGAGAGAAACAAATCTGAAAATAAGAGAGAAAAGGGCTGAACATTTAAGAGATAGAAAATTCCGAAAAATATTTAAGCTTTCAAATAAAAAAAACTAAAAAAAATATTCTGCTTTCTTTTGTTGTTTGAAATCAGAATTGATTGTTGTTTCATAAAAGCTGAAGCTTTTGTTTTTTTTGGATTACTACTCCACCGGTCTGTTACTGGGTTGTTACTGTTGTTGGGCTATTGTTGCTGTGTTGTACTGATTTTACTGCTGCTGCTGATTCTCATCTTCATTTTCTTTTGCTTCCAATATCAGGTACACAACTGACACGCTGGTTATTGTAATCCGAAATATGAAGCATGAATACGAAAAAATGAAGAGTTGAAATTTTGAATTATATTTAATTATATTCTGAATTTTATTTGTATGTATAAATTATGTAGTTTGCAAAAAATCAGAATCATGTAGATATTTAATACATATAGTGGAACATTCGACGATAGCTTAACAAATGAACTATCTACATCTATTGCCTAAAAATAAATAAATGGTGTAGTAATTCCGTTGAATAAAAAATCAAACGAATAGGCCATCTAGTAGGAAGTTGGTAGAAATTTATTTAGTTAAATAATATTGGTTAATTTCAGCATATAAATGGTCTAGGATTAAAATTAGAATTGCTATGTTTTTTTTAATTTGACAAACTGAGAACATGCCTAGTATAATGTAACTAGGTAATAACATGTAAATAAATTAAGATATTTCTCCTTTATTTTGTAGAGACAAATTTCAATAAAAAATGTAGGCATTTTAGGACTGTCCTTTTAAAAATAAAATGAGATGAGCCTCGCCCAATAACATTTATTTATTTAATTATTTAAAAAAAATTACTTAGAATTTGGGATGGATTGTTTAGTGAATTTCACTTCCTTCCCCAAAGATAATGACGCGCTAGACTCTTTAGGCGCGATTTAATTAATTTTACCTTCTTAAACTCGGATGCGCATTTCATGCGACCCAAATCTAAATCCTAAAACATTGAATAAAAATGTGTTCCGGATTGCGGGTGCATTTCATGTGACGTAATCCAAAGACATGTTTTAAACGATGTTCACAATTTTATTTTTTTATTTTTTTTTAAAAATAATAATAATAATAATAAAGTGGTAAAAAGTTAAGATTGGCACATCGGTTCATAATTGTATTAAAATCAGATAAATAAGCTAAATATGACAATTGAGCGACCGTGCTAGAACCACGGAACTCGGGAATGCCTAACACCTTCTCCCGGGTTAACAGAATTCCTTATCCGAATTTCTGGTACGCAGACTGTAATATGGAGTCATTCTTTTTCCTCGATTCGGGATTAAAATTGGTGACTTGGGACACCCTAAATCTCCCAAGTGGCGACTCTGAAATAAATAAATAAATCCCGTTTTAATTGTCCTTTAATTGGAAAAAACTCCTACGCCCTTCGCGGGGGCGGAAAAAGGAGGTGTGACAGTTACTATTTACACAAAAACATAAAGAAAATGAACTCAAACCCTTAAGAAGGTTGTCATGCCATCCATCATCGGGAAGAGCCACCTGGTTCACACAAATTCCACCTTTGGAAAGAACCATGGCTTTAAGAAAATCAAAGACTTATTTATCACGAAAACTTGTAAAAGTAAGAAGCTACAAATTTGAATAAGAAACTACTAAATGAAATAAGAATCTATGGTATTAAGGAAAATTGCAAAAGAAGTTATAAAGTAAAATATGGAAAGTAAACTGAATATGTACAATAGGGGATTAAGACGAATATACATATAAAGGGAATGAATATATGCATGGAAAGGTAACTTTATATACATACCAAAAATTCAAAAATAAAGTACGATAAGTAAAAATAAAGAAAAGAAATAGTATCAAAGTTATTACAAACCAATATTCGAATCATCATCAAAATCAAAATAAGGCCACCCCCTAAATAAAAAGTAGCATTGACCTCAATGCTATCAACAAAAATAGAATATGGGAAGGGTAGAGAGTAAAGAAAAACTCCCTATGATGCCTCTGTCTACATAGGGTCACTGGCTGGGTCTTGTGGTTGGCCTGGGTCACCTCCCTCTAGGTCCTCCAGCTCAATCTCCAGATCCTCAGTCTGGGGATCACCCATCTCCCCATGGGCTCTTTGTCATCCTCTTGCTCTGGTGCATGTGCTGCCTGAACTACTGGAACTGGCTCCTCCAAGAGTAGGTCCAATGGGATGTCTCCAGCTGATCTAATCTTTTCAACCTCCTTCCTTAGCAGCTTTACTGACTCTTTTGAGGCCTGAGTCTACTTCATTTTCTTTGTTTGTTTGCCCAGGTCCATGATTACTTTTCCTTGTGCTTCCAAAGTGGCCATGATCAGCTTCTGGTTGTCCAAGAGCTTCTTCTGGTTGTCTAGAAGCTCCTTTAGTGATTCCTCCACTGAAGCAGGCACTTGAGGCTGTGCTGGAACTGACTGAGCTGCCACTGTGCTGGATAGGACATATAGCTTTGATGTAGATGCTTGCATCCAGCTGTTGATGCTGGAGAGAGTCTGATAAACCCTTAGTGCAATTAGAGGGTATGCTGATGAAGAAGGCACCGAAGAAGGCATAGAAGTAGATGGTCTGGAGGGAGGATGTGGCAGGGTAGTGGAAGGCTCGGAACCAGTAGCCACCACCCCTAGCTCTTCAGATTGGCCAGTGGAAGTGGAGGCTTTGCCCTTGGACTTGGGGTTTTCCGGACCCTAAAGGCTGTACCAGGAGAATGGCCTCTTCGGTTTCACCTTAGTGTCAAAGTCCCTTTCTCTGACTTCCTGATCCTCAGGTACATGGTGAGGAAGTTTGGGAAAGGATATGAGCTATCATCTTTTCCAACCACTCTAGTGATCACCCTGGCCATAATATTCCCAACGTTGATCGGGTACCCCGCTAAGATAGCCCCACAATAATAGCCCGGGAGACCGATATCTCACTGTCATGCGTAGTGGGTTCTAACTGGCTGCACACAAAAGTTTTCCAACCCTTCGCCTCGAAACTCAAAGTGTTCCTGTAGATCGGGATCCTAGGTGTCAACCAAGATGGAGTAGTCCCTGGAAGAGCAATCATTAATGAAAGCCATGGGCGGGCTAACTCATCCATAGCCACCTTCTCCATATACAGGACTCATCCTCGTCATTGAATCCAACATAATCATTTAATACCTTGCCATCAAACTTAATCTTCTTGTTCCGGACTTTGGTCAAAAATGTGCCCTTTTTGATGTGGGCGACATTCGCGTAAAATTCCTTGACCAAGTGTTCATTGGCATCTGGTAAGTTGCTGGTGAAGAACTGCCACCCTACTCTCTCATTGAAGTGCCTCTTGACATTCGGGTTGTAAGGTAGCATATCTCGCTCAATAAAAACCCTCTCATATGTAAGTGACCTCTGAGGCCACCACTCCCGAAACTTGTGGTAGGCTTTCTCACTCACAAAACGATCTTGACATTCCACGAGGTTCCTTGATCTTCCCAACCCTCCTATCTAGGTGTCACTGATAACTAGGTATTTTGACGTGTTTCATGCTCCTTCTTGCTTACGCTTTGATTATAAATTCTTACAAAATAGTCCTAAAAGGCTCATAAGTTGTGCTTGATTGCAGGTTTGATCAACAAAGTGACAAGACATCAAAGATCGGCTAAAAAGGAGTGAAACCTGCACAAGTACCAAAGACAAGACAACTCGGGATAAACAGGCCTAGTGCGGCCGCACTACACCTTGTGCGGTCTGCACTAGGGAGATTCAGAGAGCTAGATTTGAAGGCATCAAAGCAGTGCGGTCGCAGTACATATTATGCAGTCCGCACTGAAGACACCGCGGTCCGCACAACCATTTTATGCGGTCCGCGGAAGCAAACTTCAGAGAGATGTCAAGTACCAAGGTTCAAGCATGTGCGGTCCGCAGATCATTCTGCGCGGACCGCATTTGAAGCCTCAGCGGCCGTGGTACATTATGCGCAGACCGCATTGGAAGCCTCCGCGGCCGCGGTCCATTCTTTGCGGTCCGCAGAGCTTGGGTTCAGAGAGTTAAAATTTCAGAGTCAAGATCCTAGTGCGGCTGCACACAATTTTGTGCGGTCCGCATTGACCCCGCAGGGGCATTTTTTTCCAGTTTTTTCTGCTTAGTATAAATAGAACCTTTTTCCATTTTTAGGGTATCAACTATTTTCTGAACTAAGCTACGCTCGTGAGAAGACCATGTGTAGCCATTTTGGGCATTTTTACTTAGTTTTTATCATTGAATCTTTGTATTTACTTTAGCAATTAATTAATATGTCTTTATCTTCATCTTTTTCTCTGTTTTTCTCTTCAAGCATGAGTAGATAAACCCATTAGCTAGGGTTGTGGCTCAACCCTAGTGTGGGTAATTGATGGGTATTATGATTTAGGACTAGATTGACTATGGGTGTTTGCTATTTAGGTCAATTTTATGGTTTAATTTATGAATTGGTGGTTGCAAACACTGGCTTGTGCTAAGTTGACTTGGTTCTTCTTGAGAAAGAGAGCCTAAGTCTCCAAAATTGACCCAACAAGGAATTGGGATGGACTCAAGAGAATTGATAGTCTCAATTAAAGGGTTAAACCTCGAGAGAGTAATTACCCGACTTGAACCCTAGTTGCTTGAGCAAAATTGCCTACCCATTTGGTCTTGAGAGAGTCAATTGGACAAAATCACTCTCTCTACCGAGAGGTGTGAGAGTGGGTAAAATCGTGCAGCGGTTATAGCATATTTCCTCAATTATGTCAATCATGCCTTAGAAGCAATTACCCGTCAATTGGCCACCTAGGAGAATGCCACTACCCTAGTGCCTTTTTATCAATTAGATATAACTTTTAGCAATTCTCATTTAGCATAATCTAGTTGCATTTATAATTAGTAGTTGATAATAGTAGTTTGTCAAAGAAAAACCAAAAATGATTGGAACTGATATTTGGAACAATTACACAATTCCAATCTAAATAGATACTCGACTCCATTTCTAGCTCCTTGTGGAAATCGATCCCGACCCACAAATCGGGTAAAAGCTATTGTGACCCTCTCTTCTTAATTTTTAGTAGTGCAGTGTAGCCAGTGTTTGCAACCACCAATTCATAAATTAAACGATAAAATTGACCCAAATAGCAAATACCCATAGTCAATCTAGCCCTAAATCACAATACCCATCAATTACCCACAATAGAGCTGAGCCACAACCCTAGCTAATGGGTCCAGCTGCTCATGCTTGAAGAGAAAAATAGAGAAAAAGATGAAGATAAAGACATATTAATTAATTGCTAAAGTAATACAAAGATTCAATGATAAAAACTAAGTAAAAATGCCCAAAATGGCTACAAATGGTCTTCTCACTTTTGTAATAAAGCTTTCGATACATTGCTTTCAAAGTATGGTGTCAATCATAAGGTTTCAACCCCTTATCATCCTCAAGCTAGTGATCAAGTGCAAGTCTCCAACAGAGAAATCAAAAGTATCTTGTCAAAGACGGTCAATGCAAATAGGACCGATTGGTCGAAGAAGTTAGATGACGCTCTATGGGCTTATCGGACGGCTTACAAATCTCCGATTGGGATGTCTCCATATCGGTTGGTGTTTGGGAAAGCATGCCATCTTCCGGTTGAGTTAGAGCACAAGTCCATGTGGGCTTTGAGAAAGTTGAATCTTGAGTGGGATGTTGCAGCTAATCTTCGGGTTGAACAACTCAATGAACTCGATGAATTTAGATTCCATGCCTACTCCAGTTCGTCCTTGTATAAGTACAAGATAAAGTACCTTCATGACAAATATGCTCGTGGAAAAGAGTTCAATGTAGGTGATTTGGTTCTCTTATTCAACTCCTAGTTACGTCTGCTTCCGGGAAAGCTCAAATCCAAATGGAGTGGACCGTTTGAAGTTGTGTTTGTGACCCCTTTTGGTGCTCTTGATTTGAAAAACAAAACTGGTGAAGTCTTTAGAGTTAATGGGCACCGGGTCAAGCATTATCTTGGAATGTTTGATGACAACCACGTGGTGGCGCTCCTTCATCTCAAGTGATGTGGTGGTAACATGCGTCGTGCCACGACGTTAAATCAGGCGTTTCTTGGGAGGCAACCCATGTGTTTTTATTCTTGTTTTCTTTGATTTTCTTTGTAGTATAGGATTGATTTTTGGGCTGACTGGTTGTGAGATGTTTTAGGGATTGTGTTGAGGCAGTGCAAGAAAATGTTCAGTCTCTGAAGTTGCTAGTGTGGCCGCACTACATTTTGTGCGGTACGCACTGGTAAAGGCCAAAGTGATACCTCTCTAAAGTTGGCCACTACGACGCACTACACTTTTTGCGGTCCGCGGTGGACCACTGCGGCCGCGGTCTGTTTTGTGCGGACCGTAGTGGGATATTGGGCCAAGCGTGATCATAACAGCCCAGTGCGGACCGCGGTCCATTTTGTGCGGTCTGCACTGGTAGGTGAGGCTGGGCCACAGGGGCTTTTCTATAAATAGACCCTGGGGACCCCCTTTTTATCCTTTTCGCAACTTTAACTCACAGAAGCATAGACTACTATTCATCTTCCTTTCTTCTTGTAATTAATTACTTACATCGATCAGCCCTCACTTCATCTAACAACTGGTAACATAATTTTTCATTTTCTTGTTTCAATTCTGTCAATTTCATTTTATTTTCAATTGTTCTTAGCTTATAATTCTTGTTTCTCCCCTAATTAGTTTGCTAGTTGGGTTAGATTGGTTGTAATGCTGATTCGTGAGGACTTAATTAGCAAATATTAGGTAAATATTAGGAACATAAATTAGCAAAAGTTGAACTTAAAAGCAAAATCTAAGAACCCTAACTCAGTGCCACTGCTGAGCATCCTATGCGGACCGCGGTCACTTTTATGTGGTCTGCGGTGACTTAGTGCGGTCCGCAGTACCACTTTGTGCGGACCGCGTTGACAAAAACTTCAGAAATATTACTCTAGATCAGTGCGGCCATACTACATTTTGTGTGGTCCGCACTGGCCCAGTGCGGCCGCGGTACCATTTTGTGTAGGCCGCACTGGTCTGATTCAGAGGAAGGGTAGTCTGAACCTCATCCCTGTGCGGACCACAATCATTTTTGTGCAATCCGCGGTGGTCCCTGTGCGGCCGCACTCCATTTTGTGCGGTCCGCACTAGGCTATTTCTGCAACTTTTCAAATCTGTCTGCAATCCTTTCTGCATAAATGTTGCCCACTAATTTTATTGATACTAACAATGTAAGATGATTATGTTTGCAGATAATGGTTAAACAAAGAGGAAAAGGCTCCAAACAACCCGACTGAGGTGATTCCTCCCGATGAGGGAAGCAGAGATTGGTTAAAAGAGTTCTATTGTAATGTATCCCACATCGTAAAAGGTTCCAAAGTGACCAAGGTTCGGAACCTCAAGGTGCTGTTTGACGAGAAGTCGCTCAACGAATACCTGGGTTTCAATGAGGAAGATGAGTCTCTCTCTATGGAACATCTGGAGATGGGCGAGGAGGTCCGTCCATGGTTAGCTCAGTACTTGGGAATCCCAGGTACCGTTCTGGAGTGGTTGACTGTTAGGGTCAAAATACTACGGAGGACCCTAAACTTTGAGGCGAGGGGCTAGGAGACATTTGTGTGCAGCCAGTTAGACCCTACTACCCATGACCAGACACTTCCTCTCCACCAGGCTGTTTTGGTTGCTTCCATTATGGAGTTGATAACTAGGGATTTTGACGTGTTTCATGCTCCTTCTTGCTTACGCTTTGATTATAAATTCTTAAAAAATAGTCCCAAATGGCTCATAAGTTGTGCTTGATTGCAGGTTTGATCAACAAAGTGACAAGATGTCAAAGATCGGCTAAAAAGGAGTGAAACCTGCATAAGTACCAAAGACAAGACAACTCAGGACAAACAGGCCTAGTGCGGCCGCACTACACCTTATGCGGTCCGCACTAGGGAGATTCAGAGAGCTGAATTTGAAGGTATCAAACCAGTGCGGCCGCAGTACATATTGTGCGGTCCGCACTGAAGACACCGCGGTCCGCACAACCATTTTATACGGTCTGCGAAAGCAAACTTCAGAGAGATGTCAAGTTCCAAGGTTCAAGCCTGTGTGGTCCGCAGTCCATTCTGCGCGGACCGCATTGGAAGCCTCAGCGGCCGCGGTACATTCTGTGCGGACCGTATTGGAAGCCTCCGCGGCCGCGGTCTATTCTGCGCGGTCCGCGGAGCCTGGGTTCAGAAAGTTAAAATTTCATAGTCAAGAGCCTAGTGCGGTCCACACTGACCCCGTAGGGGCATTTTTGTCCAGTTTTTCTAGCTTAGTATAAATAAAACCTTTTTCCATTTTTAGGGTATTATCTATTTTCTGAACTGAGATACGCTCGTGAGAAGATCATCTGTAGCCATTTTGGGCATTTCTACTTAGTTTTTATCATTGAATTTTTGTATTTACTTTAGCAATTAATTAATATGTCTTTATCTTCATCTTTTTCTCTGTTTTTCTCTTCAAGCATGAGTAGCTAGACCCATTAGCTAGGGTTGTGGCTCAACCCTAGTGTGGGTAATTGACGGGTATTGTGATTTAGGGCTAGATTGACTATAGGTGTTTGTTATTTGGGTCAATTTTATGGTTTAATTAATGAATTGGTGGTTGCAAACACTTGCTTGTGCTAAGTTGACTTGGTTTTTCTTGAGAAAGAGAGCCTAAGTCTCCAAAATTGACCCAACAAGGAATTGGAATGGAGCCAAGAGAATTGATAGTCCTAATTAAATATTTAACCTCGAGAAAGTAATTACCCGACTTGAACCTTAGTTGCTTGAGCAAAATTGCCTACCCATTTGGTTTTGAGAGAGTCAATTGGGCAAAATCACTCTCTCTGCCGAGAGGTGTGAGAATGGGTAAAATCGTGCAGCGGTTATATCATATTTCCCCAATCATGTCAATCATGCCTTAGAAGCAATTACCAGTCAATTGACCACCTAGGAGGATGCCACTACCCTAGTGCCTTTTTATCCATTAGATACAACTTTTAGCAATTCTCGTTTAGCATAATATAGTTGCATTTATAATTAGTAGTTGATAATAGTAGTTTGTCAAAGAAAAACCAAAAATGATTGGAACTGATATTTGGAACAATTACACAATTCCAATCTAAATAGATACTCGACTCTATTTCTAGCTCCCTGTGAAAATCGATCCCGACCTACTAATCGGGTAAAAGCTATTGTGACCCTCTCTTCCTACTTTTTAGTAGTTCGGAGTAGGTAGTGATCAGTCACCACCCTTCCCGTCATCAAGGACCTCAACATCTACATCAATAGGGCCCATTGGTGAGGCCAAAGGTGAAGCAGGTGGAGAAGCTGATGCTGAAGCCTCACTACTTTCCTCTAAGCCATCAGACGACTCGGAAGAAGTAGGGGAAGCTGAGAGTGTAGGCTCGTCTCTCAACTAAAATTTCCCTTGAATGTCTGCGGGAATATGTGTTGGCACTGAGTCTCCTTCCGAAACTTCCCGGGAAGGGACATATTCACAACTCTCAGAATGGGATGCGGTTTTGTCCGCAGCTTTGATGGTTTCTGTAGCTTCCCTATAGATTTCTGGACCACTAGTGGTCATTTGGTCCTTCCTTGTCCTCCTCTCCCCCTACCTCAGGAGGATTCAACCCTTCCTTTTTATGTATCACCGGCACCTCTAGATCGGACCATTGTCTGCAGATAATAAGCCGTGAAACAAAGTCAAAACAATGTATCAATCATACAGTTAAGCATTACAGTTGAAGCTAAAACATTGCACATGGAAATAAAGCATAGCAGAGGCCTTGCATATATGTCTCTCAGAATCAGGATTCGCTGACCACGAAAAAAGAGGCGCGACTGTGTATAGGCAACCGCGGATCACGGAAAAAGCACTGCATCCACAAAATGTTGGGAATCAGACTACCCAATCTTTGAAACTGAGGTACCGCTGAGAGCAGAAAAAGGGGCACGATCGTGAAAACTGCACCACTGTTCGCGGAAAAACGAACGCGGCCGCAGACCCTAATTGGTAATTCTCTGAACTTATAATCCGTTGTCCACAAAAAAAGAAGCACGGTCATGTAAAGGAAGTCGCTGACAGTGAAATTTCTAGCGCTGGCCACGAAAAACCAATCATTTTTAACTCAGGACATTACATGAACGCTGACCGCGGAATTATGTCTGCGGCCGCGGAATTCAAAATGAACGGGCACTCTAGGGTTTTCACTTAGCATACAAATTAGGCAATTTAGGTGCTAAAACGAACAACCCCACCCCTTATTAGGCATACACAACAAGTATCCTCATGAATTTTTAGCATCAACTAATTAACAACTAATTAACCCTAACTATAAACAAACAGTAAAATAAAGATGAAAGAAAAGAAAGGAATAAAATTAACACAAGTATTCGAGGATACCAGTTGTGAGATGTGCAGTAAAAGACTGACTCTTGAGTAATTGAGATTGAAAGACCACAATATGAGGATGAACAGTGCTTTTAGGTTTAGTGGGAAACAAGGGTTCGAAAAGGGTAAAAGGGCTAATGATCTTCTAATTATACTAAAAAGTACAGGGACCCACAGACCTTACTTGGCGCGGCTACGTAATTGCACCGCAGTCTGCAATTTAACCTTTTTGTATGGCTGTTACTAAGAGGGAACCGGTGAGAGTGAAAAAGCTAGCACGGCCGCAGAACAGGGTTCATTGACTGTAAAAAAGCCATTACGGATGCGGTTGAAACTTCATAGAGGTCACATTTTGGACTTTTCAAGTCCATGTCCACCAAAACATCACGCCCCCGCGAAAAAGCTTCCACTGACTGCAGAAATTTGAGCGCAGTCAGCGGTCTAATTGCATACTTAGCCAAATTGTTTAGTATTGTCCTGCACTGCATAAAAAATTCCTACACAAATCTTCACAATCAGTTAGTCCAAAACAAATTCTACACTAAGAAGAAAACCAAAAAGAAGAAAAAACACATGGGTTGCCTCTTAAGAAGCGCCTGATTTAACGTTGTGGCACAACGCATGTTACCATCGTCATCTAAAGTTGATCAAGGCCACCACGTGGATGTCATCAAATTTTCCCAGGTAGTATTTGACTTAGTGCCTATTAACTCTGAAAACTTCACCATTTTTATTCTTTAAATCAAGAGCACCAAATGGAGTTACATGTACCACTTCAAAAGGGTCACTCCATTTTGACTTGAGCTTTCCCAGAAATAGTCGTAACCGAGAGTTGAATAAGAGAACCAAGTCACCCTCCTTGAATTCCTTGCTCCAGGCATACTTGTCATGTAAGTACTTCATCTTGTCCTTATACAAGGAGAGCTGGAATAGGCATGAAACTGGAACTCATCAAGTTCATTGAGTTGCTCTATCCGGAGATTCGTTGCAACATCCCACTCAAGATTTAACCTCTCCAGAGCCCACATGGCCTTGTGCTCTAACTCAACTAGAAGATGGTAAGCCTTCCCAAATACCAACTAGTATGGAGTCATACCAATTGGAGTCTTATAAGCAGTCTTGTAAGCCCATAAAGCGTCATCCAGTTTCCTTGACCAGTCAATCCTATTTGCATTGATAGTTTTTGACAATATGCTCTTTATCTCCCTGTTGGAGACCTCAACTTGTCCACTAGCCTGAGGATGATAAGGGGTTGATACCTTGTGATTGACATCATACTTTGCAAGTAAAGTGTCAAATGCCCTATTGCATAAATGAGAACCCCCATCACTGATGATTGCCCGAGGAGTGCCAAATCGTGTGAAGATATTTTTCTTGAGAAACGCCACCACACTCCGAGCTTCGTTGTTAGGCAAAGCCACGACCTCTACCCACTTGGAAACATAATCAATGGCCACTAGAATGTAAGTATTGCCACACGAACTCACAAAAGGCTCTATGAAGTCTATGCCCCACACGTCAAAAATGTCAACCTCAAGAATACTGGTTAGAGGCATTTCATCCTTCTTGGAAATTCCACCAACTCTCTGACACTCATCACATCTCTTGACAAGTTCACCGGCATCTTTATACAGAGTAGGCCAATAAAAACCATAGCTATGAACCTTTGAAGTAGTTCTCGCCCCACCATGATGACCAACGTAGGGCGAGGAATGGCAATCATCAAGAATACTCATGCTCCTCTTCCGGAACACATCTCCTAATCACACCATCACTACAAATCTTGAAAAGATAAGGCTCGTCCCAGTAATAATCCAATATGTCCCGTTTAAGCTTCTTCCTTTAGTTAGAAGAGAGCTCACTCGGAACAATGTCGGTCATAAGAAAATTGGCCACATCGGCGAACCAAGGCATACTATTCAAAGACACTGAGAGGAGTTGTTCATCCGGGAATGCATCATTAATTTCGAGACCATCTTTGGGTCTCCCCTCCTCTTCCAAGCGGTACAAGTGGTCCGCCACTTGATTTTCACTTCCTTTCTGATCAATAATCTCTAGGTCAAATTCTTGAAGCAACAAAACCCATCTCATCAATCTAGCTTTAGAGTCCTTTTTGGTCATTAAGTAACGGAGTGCCGCGTGATCGGTATGAACAATCACTTTGGCACCCATGAGATAAGGCCTAAACTTTTTCATTATAAACACAATTAATAGCAACTCTTTCTTTGTCACCGTATAATTAACCTGGGCATCATTCATAGTTTTGCTTGCATAGTACACCGGATGGAACATCTTGTTCACCCGTTTCCCCAAGACCGCTCCACCGCAACGTCACTAGCAGCACACATGAACTTAAATGGCAATCCCTAATTGGGTGCGGTGGTAATGGGAGTGGTAGTCAATTTATACTTGAGAAGCTCAAAATCTTTCATGCACTCATCATTAAACACAAACTTTGCATCCTTTTCCAATAATTTTCACAAGGGATTCACCACATTGGAGAATTCCTTGATGAACCTTAGTAGAACCCCGCATGCCCAAGAAAGCTCCTCACTTCTTTAATGGAAGTAGGATGAGGGAGTTTTGAAATCACTTCAATTTTCGCTTTGTCCACTTCGATACCGTTCTTTGAGATCTTATGGCCGAGGACAATTCCCTCCTCGACCATAAAGTGGCACTTTTCCCAATTAAGCACTAGATTTGTCTCTTCACATCGGGCCAACACTTTGTCAAGATTACCCAAACATTCTTTAAAAGAGTCACCCACAACACTGAAATCATCCATGAACACTTCCAAGAAGTCCTTCACCATATCCGTAAATATAGCCATCATACACCGCTGAAAGGTAGCCGGTGCATTACACAAACTAAACGGCATCCGTGAAAATGCAAAGGTGCTATATGGACATATGAAGGTGATTTTCTCCTGGTCCTATAGTGCAATCATAATCTGGTTGTAGCCTGAGTACCCATCCAAAAACAGTAGTAGGAACGCCCAGCAAGTCTATCCAGCATTTGGTCAAGAAAAGGCAATGAAAAATGATCTTTGCGGGTCACTTTGTTCAGCTTCCAGTAGTCCATGCATACCCTCCATTTGATGACAGTCCTAGTGGGGATCAACTCATTTTGCTTATTTGTGACCACAGTCATACCCTCCTTTTTCGGCATACATTGTACCGGTGAAGTCCATGAACTATTTGAGATGGGATACATAAACCCTGCATCCAGCCACTTAATAAATTCCTTCTTGAAGACCTCTTGCATGGCCTCGTTCAACCTCCTTTGATGTTCTATAGAGGGTTTGGCATCATCCTCAAGTATAATCTTGTGCATGCAAAAGGCGGGGCTTATCCCCCGAATATCAACTAGAGTCTATCCAATTTCCCTCTTCCTTCTTTGAAGCACCTCCAGGGTGGCACTACCTGCACGTTAGTAAGGCACTAAGAAAGAATAATAGGTAAAGTTGAACAAGGGCCCAAAAATTCATACCTGAGGTGTGAGGAAAAGGCTTCAACTCCAATACGGTAGGTTTTTCGATTGAAGGCTTTGTTTGTGGAGTCTTTTTGTTCTCAAGATCCAAGAAAAGTTTACGGGGCTCATAGGAGTAAGAACCCATTCCTTGAAAGGCATTGACATACTCTACCAAGCCTTCATCCTCGGTCACATCATGGTTCAACAATACAGCTTCCAAAGGATCTTCCACATTGATCATGGCACTCGTGTCATCAACTATCACCTCCATCACCAGATCCACAAAAGAACAAACCTCAGTACTATTCGACTGCTTCATTGATTTGCACACATTAAAGACAACTTTTTTGTCACACACCTAGAAGGTGAGCTCCCCTACTTCCATATCAACCAATGCCTTCCATGTTGCGAGGAAAGGCCTTTCCACTATTATCGGCACCTCATAGTTGACTTCGCAGTCAAGAATCACAAAATCTGTCGGTAACATAAACTTGTCAACCCGGACAAGAACATCATCAATAATACCAAGCGACCTCTTCATTGTTCTATTCGCCATTTGCAATCTCATTGAAGTATCTCTCGGTTGACCAATACCCAAAGTTTTGAATACGGAGTAAGGCATCAAATTTATACTTGCTCCCAAATCACACAAGGCCTTTGCAAAATCTGCACTCCCAATGGTACATGGAATGGTAAATGCGTCGGGATCTTCAAGCTTTGGAGCCATCGAGTGCACAATGGCACTCACTTGAAGAGTCATTTTGATGGTCTCACAATCCATAGATCTCTTTTTATTTACCAAGTCTTTCATAAACTTGACATATCTCCACATTTGCTCAGGAGCTTCCACCAAGGGCATATTGATCGATAAATTTGTCATCATCTCAATAAATTTCTTGAACTGGTTTTCATTCTTCTGCTTTGCAAGTCTTTGAGGGTACGGTGGAGGAGGCCTTGGCAAGGGAGCCTTGGCTTTAGGCATTACCGTTTCCAGCATGTCTATCACGTGTTCCCTAGACGGGTTCACGTCATTTTGAGTCTCCTCCTCATTGTCATGAATATTAATTCTCACCTCACCATTCACATTCTCTTCACTCACCTGCTCATCAACTATTGGATCATCATCATTTTGCACTTCAACAACATCACTCACAACTTCCTTTTGCTTGGAGGTACTTGCTTCACCACCTCTACCGCTCCTTGTAGTCACCGCCATTGCATGGCCGATATTGTTCCCACCATTCATATTCTCTTCACTCACATGCTCATCAACTATTGGATCATCGTCATTTTGCACTTTAACATCATCACTCACAACTTCCTTTTGCTTGGAGGTACTTGCTTCACCACCTCTACCGCTTCTTGTGGTCACCGCCATTGCATGGCCGATATTGTTCCCACCCTTTAGGTTTACTACATTGTCACTAGCTAGTGCCCCATTAGGGAGAGTGTTTAAAGCTTGTGAAATCTGACCAAGTTGTACCTCTAGGTTGCTAATAGAAGTATTATGGGACGCCAATTGGGCATCGGAGTCGGAGTTCTTCTTCATCATTTGGTTAAACATTGACTCAATCCGTCTCATCTCATTGTTAGACAAGCTAGGACCTTGGGACGTAAATGGAGGTGGATTGTTTGGTTGTTGAAACATTAGAGGCCTTTGAAAACCCGACCCTCGATTTCCTTGATTACCGTTATTTTAACCCCCTTGGTTGTTGTTGCCACCCCAATTGCTATTGTTACCCCATTCTGGTTGTTGTTCCCCCAATTGTTGTTGTTGTTTCTGTTGTTATTGTTCCAATTTCCTTGGCCTTGGTTGCCCCAATTCTGATTATTCCCTTGCGATCTCCATTGTTGATTTGGAGCATTACCCTGTTGTCTTTGATAGTTGTTGGCATACAAAACCTCTTCACTTTGCTCACCATACCCATCATCTTGGTTGTAACTACTACTACCTTGTTCATATTGATCTTGATTGCTTTGCATTTGTTGACCATGTTGTCTCCTCTTGTTTACTAGATTAACCCCTTTTATTGCATTTACTTGATTAGGTCCCTGAATCTACTAAAGTTGTGCTTTGGCTAACTGGTTCATGGTTGTTGTCAACTCAGCTATGGCTTGTCCGTGGTCTTGAAGTTCCTTATGAATATTTATTACATGATGGTCCCCCTAAGGAACATTTGCTCGACTCTGCTAGATGGAGTAAGTCTCTGCAATCTCATGAAGAATCTCATAGGCCTCAGCATAAGGCAGCTTTATAAAATTACCCCCTGCTAGCTGGTTTACCACACATTGATTGGTCGTGTTTATATCTCGATAAAATGTCTGTTAGATCATTGCTTCAGTCATATCATTGTTAGGGCATTCCTTGACCATAGTTCTATATCTATCCCAGATTTCATGAAGGGGTTCATTTGGTTCCTGTTTAAATGCTAAGATCTCATCCCTTAATGCAGCCATATGTTCTGGTGAGAAAAACTTGGCTATAAACTTGTCGGCCAACTCATCCCACGTAGTGATGGAATGATTGGGGAGTCTTTCGAGCCAGTCTGCAGCTTTCCCTCTAAGTGAAAAAGGGAACAACCTCAGTCTCAATGCATCCTCTGACACATTTGTTTGTTTGCTTCCCTAGCAGGTATCCACAAAGCCCTTTAGATGTTTATATGCATTCTGATGGGGGCGCCTGTGAAGTACCCTCTTTGCTCCAATAAGGTCAACATGACATTTGTAATCTGGAAATTGCCCGCTAGGATTCAAGGTGGGAAAATTGCACTTGCATACCCTTCATTTGGAAGCCCCCGAGGAGCTGGGGGAGGGTCTGGAATATTTTTATTAGCCTGGCGGCCACTTCTTTGAGCTTGAATTACTAGAGGCACCTCATCTTCAGCATTATCATCTACCTCCTCCCCCGAGAGAACATTTCCTATAGGATTATTATTTGCCATTTTGTACCTGAATCGATTAACTCACACAAGTTAGTAAAGCAAAAAGAAAGAAAAACAAGACACATAACTAGTCAGATAGATAGCCAAAACCATTTAACTCCCCGGTAACAGCACCAAAAAGTGATCAGCTCCAACCCTGCACCACTATATAATGGCGAGGAGTAGTCGATGCAGCTTTTACCTGAAAGATCGAGATCGATTTCCACAGGGAGTTAATATTGGTTGGGAATTGAGTTTCTATCTAATCTAGCTATGCGTGATGCTTTTAATTGCACTTCTAACCATGTTTGAATTTGTTTCTAATCTATGTTTAATACTATTGATTGCTGAAAATAAACTAAGAACAATGTTTTTGTAAAAGTTTTCTCAATTGATAAAAAGCTTAAGGGAAGTGACTTACACCTAGGCGAGTATCTAATGGGATCTAAAATTTAGGACAAGCTTGTTATATTTGGGGTCATGATATAACCTTTACACGAAATTACTCACTCTATACCTCTCAGTAGTTTAAGTGACTTTACCCTAATTGGCTTTCTCAAGCCCAATTGGGTGTTCAAACAATGCAAGTAAAATTGGCTCAAGTCGAGTATTACTATCTCTAGGTTTAACCCTTGAATTGGGGCTATCAATCTCTTGAATGCACCCCAATTCCTTGTTAGCCTAATTTTTCTAGACTTAGTCCCTCTTTCTCAAGAAGAGTCCAAGTCATAAAGGCACGAATCAGTGTTTGCAACCACTAATTCTACAATTAAAGCATGAATCAAGCTAAATATCACTAACCCATAAATAATTAATCCCTAAAATTGAAGATCCATTAAATACCCATACTAGGGTTGGGTCACAACCCTAGCTAATAGGTTTAGCTACTCATAATCAAGGTAGAAATCAAAGATGAAGATGAAATATAAGCCATAAAAGTTGATTACAAGATTAAAATCTTATAATATAAGCTAAAACTACTCTAAAATTACTCAAAGTGGTAAAGTACGGCTGTTCACGAGCTCCCTGATACAAATAGCTGAAATTACTGGACAAAAATACCCCTACAGAGGTTCCTCTATCAGCGAAATAATGGGCGCCTCAGCGCATTGACTTTCGCGGTCGTGCAAAAGCAGGCGTGGACCGCATTTCTTCTCTTTTGTGCTTGGTCTGGACTTGATTTCGCGGGGAGCATAAAAAGTACCGCCTCAGTATTAGCATCAACCGCAACCGCAAAATTTGGACTTGGACCGCGCTCCTCAGTTAGGCTCACTTTGTAGGGTCTCTAAACCTTGATCGACGCTCTCAGTCTCTGAACCTTGATCGACACTCTCAGCGGAATTTGCACCGTAGCCATGTCACGTATTTTGCTGCTGCGCTATTTTATCGCGGTCAGCGGTCTCTATCTGCATCCAAAACACCTTCTATGAATCTCAATTCTGCGGACCGCATAATTGTGATCGCTTCAGCGGTGGACCTTCCCCGATCGTGCTTTTTCTTTGCTGTCAGTGCTTTTGTCTCAGCTTTAAACTTGTGCAAATTTAACTCCTTCATGAGTTGGTTATGACTTTTTGTTACCAAACCCTGCAAACAAGCACAATAAGCCAGCTCAGGAATACTTTTACACATTCTTTTATCCAAAACCTAAGCAAAAGAGAGCATAAGATAGGCTAGAATCCGTAGTTATCAGGTGTCACTTTTCTCAGTGAGGTCCCGGACCTCAGCTCGTGATGAGGTAATTCCTCCTGGTATCAAAGGAAAGCCTCGTGATGCAACACCGAAGCCTGCAAATATAAGGGAAGATGTTATGGTTATTTACAACTTTAGAAGTTAGAATACATAAGAAGAAAAGACACGCGAATTTACCTGATTTAATGCTTGTTATGCTTCATTAAATAGGCGGGGGTTTCCACCTCGTCCATCACTGCCTGATCTTCTTCGGTCACCAAACACCAAAGGTAACTAGCGACCCTAACATGGGCAAAGAAAACTCGGGCGTCCTCCGGAATAGAAAAAGCTATTGACCGTCAGGATTAACACTTGGGGACGAGAATCGATCCACCAGTGTTGTGCCTGATAAAGACCCGGTGGCACCTGATGATGGCTCCTTCCTTGGCACCGGCATGTCACCAAGCCTGGTGACGTCTTCCAAAGCAGCGGACTTAACCCCATCCAAGAAGCCATGGATATCAGTCGCCCCCTGAGGACTCAACATACCGGCCTCATGAATCATGCCATTCAATATCTGAGGGGACCCACTGATGTCTATCTCTCCAAGTTTGTCTATTGGGGTACTATCCATAGCTCGAGAACTATCGACCCCGGTCTCTCTTTAGACCCTCCTAGCTTGGGGTAGAATGGGCTCGACCCTTTCTATCTTGGAAGAGTTAGCCCGAGCTTTCTCACTGACCTCCTCATGTCGGGATGTTTCAACTTCAGTGCCCGCCGGTTCAAGGACTTCTTGTACTGTGACACCAGCCCGCACACGGGCCACCAATTTGGATTTTTCTTCCTCTTCTTATTTCTCGAACTCATCCCTTAGTCGATGGACTGAGTCCGAGGGTAGAACGTCAGAACTTCCCCTAGGCTTGTGAGACCTCTTCACTGGTATCATCTTTTCCGTGTTCGGGGGACTCAAGACCTTTTTTCTCTTCTTGTCGTCTCCCTGTTTTGGAGCAGGGGACTAGGGAGGCACATCCTCATCACTAGATGAAGGCCTCATGGCTACGTCCTTGGGAAGACCTACAAAAGAAAGTAGATGAAGATTTAATAGTGGAAGGAGAAAATTGAACATCATTACCTCAGGAAAAGAAGCTTACCATGATTACAGGCCTCCCATCGACCATTCGATAACTCCATCCAAGCACGCTCGAAGTATGGTCTTTGTGACACTAGGCCCTCGACCCATTGCTTGAGTTTAGGAACTACGTACGGCACCTGGGCCATAGCTGAAACAACAAAAACATAGATGAGGAAAGAATATAAGAAGTAAAACAACAAAATTGAACATTCAAGGCGATGTACTACTCACGATTCATGTTCCATTTCTTAGGAAATGACATGTCTTCAGTAGGGATCAGGTCAGGTCTGAAGTCTTTATTCGGACAAATTGGCCCATCCAACCTCTGTCACGAGCCTCGTCTATACTCGAGATCAGGGCCTTGCTGGCCCGGCAAGCAAGCTTGATCAGCCCTCCTCGATAGAGTCGGGGATTGTAAAGGTGCATAAGGTGATCGAGGGCATAAGGACATCCCTCGATTTTGCTTACAAAGAATTGGAGGAGAATCACTATTCTCCATAATGAAGGATAGATCTGGCCAAGGGTTACGTCGTACCTTTTGCATAAGGCGATGATGATAGGGTCTAAGAGACCCAACGTGAAGGGGTAAGTGTAAACACTCAGGAAACCCTCCATGTGGGTAGTGGTCGATTCCTCAGGCAAAGGTACCACCACATGCTTATCGGCTCAGTTGCAATCCTCTTTAACCTTGGCAAGGAGGCCATCAGTGATTGTGCATATGTACCTCAAGACCGGTTCATATCAACCTGGTACCGAGGAGGTCTTTTCAATCTTAAAATCAGTAATAGTAGGGCACCCTCCCAGAACGAAATCCTCAAGGGGATATTCTGTCGCAGCACAGTTGCCGGCGGATCGTGATGAAAAGATGGCCTCCTTTTGCAGTACAGTATTAGAAGTTTTCACCATTATAGAAGAAAAAGGAATTAGGATTGTCTCACCTCCTTTTTCCGCCCCCGCGAGGGTGCGTGGGAGTTTTCTCCAATTAAAGGACAGTCGAAACGGGATTTGTTTGTTTGTTTCAGAGTCGCCACTTGGGAATTTTAAGGCGTCCCAAGTCACCAATTTTAATCCCTGAATCGAGGAGAATATGACTCTGTTTATTATTCTGCGAACCAGAAATCCTGAGTAAGGAATTCTGTTAATCCGGAAGAAGGTGTTAGGCATTTCCGAATTCCGTGGTTCTAGCACGGTCGCTTAACTGTTTTTATTCTTGGCTTAATTATCTCGATTTTACATTTTTATTGCATGATTTTGTTACCGCTTCTGTTTAGATTGTTTATAATTAAAGACCCTTCTTCGAATCGAATCACGCGTACGTGTATTCGTTTTATATATTATATATTTTTTAAAAACATGCGGAGTTGTGTCACGCGCACGTGTACACGATAACATATTTATTAAAACAATTATTTTCGAAATTGTGCTTAAATAAAATCAAAAACATTCGCCCTTTTTGTATAATTAAGTAGTGAACCTCACATCTCGGGGTTTTATGAAATTAATAATGATATTCTCCGAGGAATCCCTTTTATTAAATATTCGATCGAAGTTGCGCGAACGCATAATCCGAATTGCTTTTAGAAATATAATCAGGTTACGCGAACGTATCCCTAATCACAAAAATATTCTTGATAAGTATAGATTTTCCATAAATTGTTGAATGTTAACCGCAAATTATATTTTTTGCGTAAGAATTATATTTCTCCAAGCCATTCAAATTTAAAAGGGTAAAAATAAACGTGGGATTAATAATACCATTTTTCCGTAAATACAATATATGCATACCCAAAAAATGAATTACATATAAAACTAGGAAAGAGAATTAATTTGATAAACAAACTAATAGTTTTCGAAGAAATTATATCTCCTTCTCATCTACTTGTTTTTAGTCCAAAGTTATAATGGTTTTGTTAATGTTTGCAATGGAAGATAAGAGTCAAGTTGATAAGAAAAAAGAAATATTACAAACTGATTCAATAAAATTGCTTTATATACAACGTAGTTGTTCGTCGGAACCATTCATAATATTTTAACGTCGTAACAAGCTAATCAATTCGTCGGAACCATTCATAATATTTTAACGTCGTAACAAGCTAATCAATTCACCTTTCTTATGGTTATACATATACCCGTTATCTTACCATATATGAAAAAATACAATCAACATCATTTTAACCTTATTCAACAACAGAGGTTAGAATGTAGTTTTCTTGATATTTCTATTCTACTTTACATTTAGCTAACAATGTTACGGGATGTAATCAATGGCCCATTTTTATGTCATATTCCCTATTTTGACAATTCAAATATAACTATACTAATGAGATTTCGAAATGGACAATATTATTACAAAACTTATGCAAACTTTTAAAAAGAAAATGATTAGATAATAGTCTTCATGTCAAGCATACTACTTTGTTAACCAACTGAAACAAACTGAAATTTAAACTAATAAAATTTAAATGAGTAGAAGACATCCTTATAATTCCAAACTTCATTTACTTGCCATGTTGAAGCTTTTCATGACATGAATTTACAGATATGTACCTGATATTGGAAGCAAAAGAAAATGATGATGAGAATCAGCAGCAATAATAACAGTACAATAGCAACAACTGCCCAGCAACAGTAACAACCCAGTAACAGACCGGTGGAGTAGTAATCCCAAAAACAAAAGCTTTAAGCTTTAAATGAAACAACAACCATTAATACTAATTTCAAACAAAGAAAGAAAGCAGTAGATTTTTTTTAGTTTTATTTTTATTTTGAAAGCTTAAATATTTTTCGGAATTTTTCTCTCTTCTATTCTCTGTCCGTTTTTTTCTCTCTATCTGTGTGTATTTTTTCTCGTATCTTTTCTGTTCTCTATGTCTTGTGTTCAAGACTTCTTCTTATAACCCATCCCATAAACCTTTCAATTAATTAAAATCCATACTTTTTCTCTACCCAACCCATTATCTTTCCACTCATCCCCATTACATTAAATAAACATATCACACCACCCCATTATATTTTGTCCCCCATGCTTCATTTAAAATAATGCAAGATTCCCCTTTAAATTAAATCTTGTCCCCCCTTTATATTAAACAACTATATCACAACCCACCCCATTTCATTTTGTCCCCCATGCTTCAAATAAACAATTTCAAAATGTACAATTCCTAAACTACCCCCTCCGACCTTACTAAAATTACCAAACTACCCCTGAACGTACTACAAATTTACCAAACTACCCATCAGCTATAACACATCAATTAATCAAACTTAACCAAAATATAGACAATATGATCAATTTCTAACAATGTTCAAACAACAATATGAACACGGATGAACATCATAACAACAATATCACATGAACACGATTTTAACAACATTTCAACAACAAATCACATGAACACAAATTGAACAACAAAGAACAACTAAAATTTGATTGAACAATATTTTAGCAACAAACAATCCTATTTTCGGATTCAACAACAACAACAAACAAGTATATTTTGATTTCTAAATTCAATAATATTGAACTTAAAATCAACTACTCTAACAACATTACAACAACAATTCCTATATTAAACTTTATGAGACAAATTCAAGAAATAATCACAAATGGTAAACAAGAAATCAAGCTATACAAATTTCGGATTCAAGAACAATCAAACAAAGTATGAACATGAATTAAATCTATTTTAAACAACAAACATGATGGATTTAAACGATTAAACCAACATATTTCTCTAAACACAACTAAATTCTTTTAGACAAATAACAAGATCGACGAATAAACAATTATGAACTTAAGCTTGATCTTAACAATATTAACAATTTCTAACAATACATAAACACATGAAACAAATTGAAGAAACAATTAATTAAACTTCAATTTGTATCTAACAAACATTAAACTAACAAATATTCACTTAAACAACAATACAAACATGAAATAAACATGAAACATAACTAATTAATCTTTCGTTTGAAATCTGAAAAATTAATTTAACAAACAACACATGAGCATGAACTAAAAAATTAATTCAAACGATAAACAAAACAAACATTTGCCGATTTTAGATTCGAAAATATCAAAGCAAAATACGGACTCAAAAACTACTAACCGGATCGAAATGAAATATGTACGGACTGTTTCGACGAACCTCGAATGGGAATGAATCTGTCCGGATTCGACGACGAACTCAACGACGAACTCACCTTCCTTGTAAACTTTGACGAACTCAAAACAACGCTCGACGACCTCGACTAAAACTCAACCGAGCAGCTCGTCTGAAGATACAATAGCTGGAACCTTTGATTTCACAGTCGTAACATCATCACTAATATCGTCAACTATGGTTGACCTTTCTTTGATGTCCACAACTGGTAATTCTTGGTCTTTTCCTATCTCATTTCCTTTACCCTCCTTACTCTTTCCCCACACCACAGAGTAAAGTCCCATGACTATGATAATTGCTCCAATGCAGCTTCCAAGGTGGACTGACTCAGCCAAGATAATAGCAGCAAGAATAGAAGTGATGACCATACTCAAAGGGCTAAAGGCTGTCACGAACACTGGGCCTTTAACTTTATTAACTATACTTTGCACGTAATATGCAATTCCCGAGCAAACGATTCCAGAATAAGCAGCAGCAAGGAGCCTAGCGTCGAAGCCAATTTTCCATGCATTCCAATCACGTTCCATTATAAGAGCAACAATTCCTCCTTCCACTATGCCCATCACACATACCCATGCTGCCAGAGATAGCTCTGCTGGGTACTCCTTCAATGTCATCGATTGAACAATAAAGAAAACGGACCAACCAACAATGCAAGAGATGAGCTCAATGGTTCCGGCGACCCAGTTCTCGTGGGTGGTGTTTGGACTGGTGGTTTTTGGACAAAATGGCGCAGCAGCCATGGCTGTCTTGGTGGAGATGAAGACGTGGTTGACTGACGTGAAGATGGAGAGGGAGCTGGGGCGACGGGATAGTGACGACGCAGCAGCAGCTGCGACGAGCAGCTGGGGACGGGGGTGATGGTTTGGGTCGTTTGGTCGTCGACTGGTTATGGCCGTAGATGGTGGTGCAGGTCAACCATGGATGTTGATGGCGAAGCTCAGAGACGACGGGGATGAAGCGAGCAGCGGTGGGTTTGATATTTTTTCTTCTTTGATTGAGGGTTTTCCGGCGATGCAACGGGGAGGTCGACGTGGATGGTGGTGACGTTGGTTGTTCTGAGTGGACGAAGAAGAAGGTAAGCGCAGCCATGGGAGGTGAGGTTTTAGGGCAGCCATGGCTGTGTAAGATGGAGATGGAGAAGAAAGAGCAAATGTTTGGGGGGGCGGATGACTTAGGTCATTTTTAGGGTTTTTTTTTTGTTTTTTTATTGTTTGTAAGATAATAGGGGTGTTGGGTTATGGACTGGGTCGACCCAGTTCGAAATGGACTGGGTCGTAGGGAAGATTGGGCCATTTTTTGGGCCTATGGCTTGAAATTGAAGAAGAGGCCCAATTCCGACTTTCTTTATATTTTCGCTCTCTTTTCTTCTTTTATTTCTCTAAAACTAAATTATAAAAATACTTAAACTATTATTAAGAACTAAATTAAGTTATAAAAGCGCAAATTAACTCCCAATAACAATTAACGCACAATTAAGTATTAATTAAGCATAAAATTGTATATTTGGACATTAAATGCTAAAAATGCAAACGATGCCTATTTTTGTAATTTTTAATTTTTGTAAAACAAATTTAATTAGTAACAATTATAGAATTAAATCCTTCATGCAAAATGTGACATATTTTTGTATTTTTTATTAATTTAGCAAATAAACACGCACAGACAAATACAAATAATTATTCAAAATATCACAAAATTGCACACCAAAGAAAAATCATTTTATTTTTGAATTTTTTTGGAAGTAATTCTCATATTGGACAAAAATCACGTGCTTACAGCTGCCCCTCTTTGCCCGAAGACACGAAGGGTTTTCGTGCAAAGATAAAGCGAGCGATTTTTTGCCCATTCGAGTACTCCGTGTGAAGCATTTTTTGAAAAAGATTTGACCGAACCTTTGCTTCAAAGGTTTCCTACATATCCTGGGCTAAACAGGAATCAGGTCAATGTAGTTCGGGAAGTTTTGGTAGCTGGGACTACCGGGGAACTGCATTGTTACTGTTGTTGCATGCTATTACCACTGCTTACCGATCTCCTTGTTACACCGTGCTTAAAAGAAAACAAGAAGCTAAGCTATACTGCAATTTTTCTTGTTGCCTTGCTTTCTTGTCTGCTTGCATTTTTTCCGGTGCTTTTCTTCTTTTTGACACATGCACTTGAGTTTGTGCTGTGACCTCTTGTTGCAACCTTCTGTTTCCTGGTGCCGGGGAATTTTATTGTTTCTTGCTGGGGATTCCTATTGTAACCATCTGTTTTATTGTCCTCTGACTTGATTTTGAAATGTATGCCTCTGTTATCCGGGCGGGCTCCCAACTTCAATACTTGAAAGTTAAAGACTAGAAATGTATGCCTCTGTTATTTGGGCGGGCTCCCAACTTCAATGCTTGAAAATTAAAGACTTGAAATGTATGCCTTTGTTGTCTGGGCGGGCTCCCAACTTCGACGCTTGAAATATAAAGACTGAAATGTATGCCTCTGATATCTGGGCGGGCTCCCAATTCATCTGACTAAGATTTGATATCTTATCTTGGGAGAAAAATTTCATCAGACCAAGATTTTGACTCTAGGAGATAAATCGTCAGACTAGGTCCATTTTGTTGTGATCTTAGGAGAAAGATTCATCCGACTAAGATTTTATTATATTATCTTGGGAGAAAAATTTCATCAGACCAAGATTTTGACTCTAGGAGATAAATCGTCAGACTAGGTCCATTTTGTTGTGATCTTAGGAGAAAGATTCATCCGACTAAGATTTTATTATATTATCTTGGGAGAAAAATTTCATCAGACCAAGATTTTGACTCTAGGAGATAAATCGTCAGACTAGGTCCATTTTGTTGTGATCTTAGGAGAAAGATTCATCCGACTAAGATTTGATATCTTATCTTGGGAGAAAAATTTCATCGGACCAAGATTGTATCGGGAGGTAAATTCATCAGACTAGGACTTTTTATCCTAGGAGAAAAATGTAGTAAAGATCAATGATTTGAGAAACTTACCTTCGTAATTTCTTCTTTTCTTTTCTCCTTCCTTTGCGCTGCTTTGTTCTTGCTTGCTGGGGATAATACCACTGTGGGAGTCTCCTTTCTTCCCCTCCTTCAAATTTGTTTTTGGTTTTTTTTTTCAACACTGCTGGGGATAAAAGTGTTATCTTCTTGGGATAACGTTGTTGAGGATAACGCTGCTGGGGAATTTTATCCCTTCAAATCGATGCTTCATTCTTTTAGAAGCTGCTGGGGATGATAATGGCTCTTTGCTTTTCTGAGCACAAGTGTCATCCCTTTATTCTGTCTGCTGGGGATAACTTCCTCCATTGGAAACTTATTATGTTGGGGGCAACCCTGGTTCAAAGACCACTTCCTTGGTGCTATTTTTATTCTTCCCCAAATGGGTACCTGATTTTCCAGAAAATTTTCTAACTGAAAAGAAAATTTTCTGCCCCAGTTTGACAATCTTTCTTGTGGCATGCATTTCCGACATCAATGCCATTTCCTTTACCTGTTTTAAATCAAACAAAATTTGTTAGCTTAAAGAGTGGTAGTTGGTTGTGATACTCCACTGGGATGGCTTTTCCCTTTCTCCTTCCTTGCTCTACTTGTTGGGGATGATATTATTTGCTGGGGATAATCCTTTTCTGCTGGGGATATCCCTCTTCTTTCGTGGCATGGCTCGGAAACTTGCATTTTCCCGACCTTTTAGTCTCGCATGAATTTCCCAAATCATGCTTATTGTTTTTCTTGTTTTGTCCACGGGCTCTGGTCTTGAGGTTTAATAACCTTTGATTTCGGCAAGGATATCCCTCTTGACACTCGTCGATCCTTTTGTCAATTCCCTTTTGCTGGGGATATCTTTCTTGACATTGGCCTCGCGCTTGTTCCTTCCTGACTATATCACTTGGATGTATTAGTCAGATCTTATCTTGGAAAGCTGATGGCCTATTTTGAAGTCATTTCCCACTGGTTCTGACCAAACAGACTCTACTGGGGAAATTTCTATGAAAGGAAAAGATAAAAGGGAACAGAATAAAAGACAACGGAAAAAGATGACTCTTTAACAAAAGAAACTATAAATAAAAACCTATCAAACGCAAATACCGACTCTAATGGTCATGACATGCACATGTGGCCCATCCTCTGCCGTCAATCGTCTTTCAAAACCTTCAATTGGCGATTCCCCATCTGATTCCCAATCTTATTCGACTTGTAGTGCCCGAAGGGTTTTCACTATCAAGCCTCTCTCATTTTGGTTTTTCTCTCAGCTTGCGTCGCCTTATGGTGTCCGTAAAGATTTTCACCGATAAGACTCTCTCATTTGTATCACTTTCCAGTTGGGGATTTGGAGTGTTGCCGGTATGACTCTCTCTGCTGGAGATTAGAGTCCTTTTTGCTGTGGAACAGAATATTATGTTCGCCGGTAAGACTCTCATTTGTCTGACTTGGCATCTTTTGCAGACTGATCAGAAGGTCTTTCTTTGGACCGTAATGTGGGTTTTTTGGATAGGCTTAGAAAGAAAGGGTATTAAAGGCTCAAAAACAAATCAATTTGGGGTTCAAAATTACAACCTTCGAAATCATATTTGTTTATAACAAGCGCAACCCTTGCCCCAGTTTCTTGCTTGGGGATTATTTATTTATTATATATATTTTTTAAATTTTTTTTTTTTACACTATGCATATTACGCACATTATGCGCACTATGCACCCTATGACCGAGCCGTGAAGCGCCTACGTATCCTCTTTGAGGAATCAGGTCAAACGTAGTTCCCAATTCCTCTTTTTCATTTGACTTTCTTTTTTTCACTTTTCTTTTTCTTTTTCGTTTTTTTTAATTTTTTCTTTACCTTCCAGGCTCGTATTTCCTAGTCATTGCTATTGATTCCGAACGAGGGGTATGAAAGAAAATAAATAAGGCTCAAAAGGGGTAACGAAGGATAAAGTGTTTAGGTAGCAGAACAAAATGCCTTCGTCATTCCAGTCTTCAAAACATGCCAAGTGCAAACAACACAATTGAACATAGATTTATAGTCTCTTCCGATGGTGCTGGACTTGACAATTATGTTAAACACTTGCTTTTTCATTTGTCATTTCTAAAGCACTGCTGGGCGACACTCTCACTCTCATGCACGACCCTCATGCCAATTTGGCGAATCTTGCATTTAACGGTTTTCTTTATGTTTTACTTGCCCCAGTTCCACATGGCTCGGGTTTCAAATAATATCAAACCGTTCTTATTTCCTTTAAATGCTTTGATCACCTTCCCAGGGTTTTATGATTAACTTTATAGACTAGGCCCAAACTGTGTGCGCATGCCATGTCCCTAGAATCGGCATTGAACGAAAATGACAAAAGGACTAAATAAAAAGATGACTGGAAATAATAAAAGACCGGCTTATGTATTAAACTTCCGGCGAAATGGTTAGAAAAACAAACAAAACAACCAGAATAAAATCTTAACACAACATCAACGAGACTTAAACAAACTGATACGACAAAAAATGGAAAGATAAGAAGGTTTGACACAAGACAATATTCGGATTACAACCCTAAGAATAATCCGGATAACAGAAATGACAACAAAATAAACCACCAACAGCTTCTCTCTTGCTAACCATGGAACGGAGCGTCCTCCCATTTTATCAAAATTGGCATCTTAGCCACTAAGCTTTGCATTAGTATTGCCAAGACCATTATCAGCTTCCATATCATCAACCTCCATCAACAAGTTCTCGATAGGGTTCGAGTGCTCCATGTTACTGTTATCGATCACAATCCGCCCTTCTTGGATCATTTTCTCTACTTCCCTTTTCAAATTACGACAACTCTCAATGTTGTGCCCTATGACATTGGAGTGGTACGCGCATTGCGCTGCCGGATCAAAGTTTCTTGCATGTGGATCTGGAGTATATGCGGGGAGCGGCTCAATCAAGCCAGCATGCTTTAGCCTTTCAAACAGACTTGCATAAGATACTCCGATAGGGGTGAGAGCCTTTCCTCGTTTGAGCAACCTTTCGTTCCTAAATGCTTGATTGGGCCGGAAACCTGATCCAGGGGGCTTCCGGTAGGCTTGTGAGGGTGGATAGGCCTTCTGTGGAGCTGGGTATTTGGAAAGTGAAGCCCATCTTTGGGAATCTCGTGGAGAGAAGTAGCATTGGGGAGGGGAGTAGCGTGGACGAGTGATGGAACTACTCGGGTAGCTAGGAAAGCTGTCATAAGTGGGTTGGGATGGAGAGTATGGGGGATGGGTAATGCCAGAGTTTGAAAAGCTTGGCGGTGGTGGGGGTGGTGCTTTCCCAGTTATCCATGCCTGATACATGTCTGCCACATGTTGTCTAAGCATTTTCACTTCTTCTACCAACCCGTTGTTCTGTTCGACCAATTGTTGTCGGTCATCAGTACCGACCCATCCTGTTCTGAGGTTCTGTGTCATTTGCTTTGCAGGGAGGAGTTACCACAACCAACCACTTTTCTATATATGAACACAGCAAAGGGAAGTCATCACGTTAGTGTCAGGGCATTTGACAGATAATCATATATTAGAGATGCAATGCACCTAAGCAGTTAAACCATTCTATCAGAGATGCGATGCACTTGCGCTTTCCTTTATTTTTCTTTCTTCCTTTTTTTTTCTTTTTTCAGTGGTGGTCGAATCTTATGGAGATTGCCTACGTATCATGACCCCGCATGAATCAGACCTTGCGTAGTTCGGACCAATAAAAGATAAGCAATACTAATCATTTTTTTTCAATTTTCATATTGGGTTTCAAAGGTTTAAAAATGACCTACAAACTTGAAAATCAAACGACCCACATATTATAATCAAAAGTTTTACAAACTCCAAAACAAACGGCCAGCTTCCTTTCTCCGTTTGACAAATGCAACCAAACGGTTATTTTTGCAAATGTGGCCCCGTCCAAATTTTGAGGCCGGAGAGGATTATTTTATGACACTTTACACACTTGTCCGTTCTTTTACGAAAATAGCCTTTCGACAACTGAAAGATACTCTGAGGCTATTTCGGCAAGAACGGTTTAAGACGCGGCCGAAGCTGGCTCGGCTTATTATGACAAAATTCAAACGGTATTCACCTGACCGCCGACTATTTATTTTTATTTTTTTTCAAATTACAATAAAAACCTGGTGTTGCAAACACGGCCCTTCAGCGCCTCGGGGACGAAGATTTTTAAGGCTGTGTGAGTCAACTAGACCAAAATCCTAAACATGACCCAAAAGGTGGTTGTTTATGCAAAGTCGACCTTCTGGCGTCCCATTCGGGAACATTCGGCTATGTCTTGATAAAACAACGTCACCCGACTTCTTTATGACTCTTAAAATTTGACATATTTTTTTTTTGGCTATTTTGTTTTAGCAAAAAGTGGAGGCTGGACACTGCCCGACTTATTTATGAAAAAAAAATTAAAATTTTGACATGTTTTTTATTTATTTATTGGTTTTTGGCTATTTTAGCAAAAATGGGGGTTGGACCCGATGAGGGTTGCCTACGTATCTCACATCCGGTGAGAATCAAACCCGCGTAGTTTGGGCAGGTCATGAATAAAGTAAGTAAACTAATTTTAAATTATTATTATTTTGAATTTGTAAAAGAACTACTTTGAAAGAAGAAATGAAGTATATATATTTTTTTTGAATTTTTGATTGATTTTCTTTTTGAAAGAAAGTCTTCTAAGAATTCCTTTTCTTTTGATTTGAACTTTGAGAATTTCAAAAGTAAAAGGAAGATTTTTTTTTTTGTTTTTTCTTATTCTAAGAAGAAAGAAAATATTTTTTTGGAATTTTACCTTTAATAAATGAAATGCTTTCTAAAAAAGATATTTTTTTTTTTAATTTTGAAATTTCTTTTCAATTTTTAAAGAAGAAGGAAAATATTTATTTGTTTTATTTTATTATATATATATATATATATTTTATAATTAAAAAGACTTTCTTAAAGAAGTCAATATTGGAAAATATTTTTGGATTTTTTGTTTTGAAAATTGGGAGTGTAAAAAAACTTTTCTAGACTTTTTGGCAGGACAACAAATAAAGATATATATACATTTTTTGGAAATAAAGAAAAACTTTTTGGATTTATATATATATATATATATATATATATATATATATATATATATATATATATATATATATATATATATATTTGCAACAAATAATAAATCCACTTTCAACGCGACTCTTTTTATTTTATTATTTTTATTTTTATTTTGGTATCTAAACAAATAAATAAATAAAAACCCATTTTAACAACAAGACTTTTTTTTCATTTTCATTTTTTATGGCAAGACAAACTATTTTTTTGTTTTTGTTTTTTTTTTAAAAACAAGACAGAACAACGACTCTTTTTTTTTTGTCTATTTTTCCTTTGCTTTTAAGAAAACAAACTAATAAAACATTTATTTTTTTTCATTTTCTCAAAATTTCGGCAGAGTTTTGACAGTTATTTGGGTATTGATTTTTTTTTTCCAAAAATAAACAATCAATTCCCTAACCGCTATTTCTTTTTTTTTCAATTTTAAAATATTATTCCTGATATTCAAAAGTCAGTCAGCACACAAGTACGAATCAAATAAATGCGCAAGTAGGAGCAAGTAAGATGCATCAGGATGGTCATTTTCATTTTTTGGTACACCTGTCCTAGACAGACCCAACCCCTGTGTTGAGTCTCCAAAGTCAAATGCACGTGATGCAAACAAACGCTCCTACTAGGGATCCGGCATGAAGCTGAGTTATTCTAAGTGAAAAAACCTGAGGCATATTGATCTAGCCCTGGCTTACCCAAACGGACAGTTTGAGCCGAAGCGGGGGCAACGTACCGGGAGCACGAAAGTCTACCCGGCCTAGTTACTTGTCCCAACTTCGTCTTATTTGGTATGACTTTAACAGAAAGGTGGGCCACGCGCACGTGTGCACCATAAATTTAGAAGACTCAGAAAGAAGGGGGTTTCGTAGCAGTTGTATATATTCATAATTCAAATAATATTAAAGCGGTAAAAGTGTCATTTAGCACATTGGGCATATATCATGTAAAAAAAATCAGATAATAAATAAAGCCAACTATAACAATTATTTTAAGCTCGAATTCTTGAACCCTGAACCAGTGGTTCTGGGTTTTGTCCCCAGCAGAGTCGCCAGAGCTGTCGCACCTCCTTTTTCCGCCCCCGCGAGGGTGCGTGGGAGTTTTCTCCAATTAAAGGACAGTCGAAACGGGATTTGTTTGTTTGTTTCAGAGTCTCCACTTGGGAATTTTAAGGCGTCCCAAGTCACCAATTTTAATCCCTGAATCGAGGAGAATATGACTCTGTTTATTATTCTGCGAACCAGAAATCTTGAGTAAGGAATTCTGTTAATCCGGAAGAAGGTGTTAGGCATTTCCGAATTCCGTGGTTCTAGCACGGTCGCTTAACTGTTTTTATTCTTGGCTTAATTATCTCGATTTTACATTTTTATTGCATGATTTTGTTACCGCTTCTGTTTAGATTGTTTAAAATTAAAGACCCTTTTTCGAATCGAATCACGCGTACGTGTATTCGTGTTATAAATTATATTTTTTTAAAAACATGCGGAGTTGTGTCACGCGCACGTGTACACGATAATATATTTATTAAAACAATTATTTTCGAAATTGTGCTTAGATAAAATCAAAAACATTCGCCCTTTTTGTATAATTAAGTAGTGAACCTCGCATCTCGGGGTTTTATGAAATTAATAATGATATTCTCCAAGGAATCCCTTTTATTAAATATTCGATCGAAGTTGCGCGAACGTATAATCCGAATTGCTTTTAGAAATATAATCAGTTTACGCGAACGTATCCCTAATCACAAAAATATTCTTAATAGTAGTATAGATTTTCCATAAATTGTTGAATGTTAACCGCAAATTATATTTTTTGCGTAAGAATTATATTTCTCCAAGCCATTCAAATTTAAAAGGGTAAAAATAAACGTGGGATTAATAATACCATTTTTCCGTAAATACAATATATGCATACCCAAAAAATGAATTACATATAAAACTAGGAAAGAGAATTAATTTGATAAACAAACTAATAGTTTTCGAAGAAATTATATCTCCTTCTCATCTACTTGTTTTTAGTCCAAAGTTATAATGGTTTTGTTAATGTTTGCAATGGAAGATAAGAGTCAAGTTGATAAGAAAAAAGAAATATTACAAACTGATTCAATAAAATTGCTTTATATACAACGTAGTTGTTCGTCGGAACCATTCATAATATTTTAACGTCGTAACAAGCTAATCAATTCGTCGGAACCATTCATAATATTTTAACGTCGTAACAAGCTAATCAATTCACCTTTCTTATGGTTATACATATACCCGTTATCTTACCATATATGAAAAAATACAATCAACATCATTTTAACCTTATTCAACAACAGAGGTTAGAATGTAGTTTTCTTGATATTTCTATTCTACTTTACATTTAGCTAACAATGTTACGGGATGTAATCAATGGCCCATTTTTATGTCATATTCCCTATTTTGACAATTCAAATATAACTATACTAATGAGATTTCGAAATGGACAATATTATTACAAAACTTATGCAAACTTTTAAAAAGAAAATGATTAGATAATAGTCTTCATGTCAAGCATACTACTTTGTTAACCAACTGAAACAAACTGAAATTTAAACTAATAAAAGACATCCTTATAATTCCAAACTTCATTTACTTGCCATGTTGAAGCTTTTCATGACATGAATTTACAGATATGTACCTGATATTGGAAGCAAAAGAAAATGATGATGAGAATCAGCAGCAATAATAACAGTACAATAGCAACAACTGCCCAGCAACAGTAACAACCCAGTAACAGACCGGTGGAGTAGTAATCCCAAAAACAAAAGCTTTAAGCTTTAAATGAAACAACAACCATTAATACTAATTTCAAACAAAGAAAGAAAGCAGTAGATTTTTTTTAGTTTTATTTTTATTTTGAAAGCTTAAATATTTTTCGGAATTTTTCTCTCTTCTATTCTCTGTCCGTTTTTTTCTCTCTATCTGTGTGTGTATTTTTTCTCGTATCTTTTCTGTTCTCTATGTCTTGTGTTCAAGACTTCTTCTTATAACTCATCCCATAAACCTTTCAATTAATTAAAATCCATACTTTTTCTCTACCCAACCCATTATCTTTCCACTCATCCCTATTACATTAAATAAACATATCACACCACCCCATTATATTTTGTCCCCCATGCTTCATTTAAAATAATGCAAGATTTCCCTTTAAATTAAATCTTGTCCCCCCTTTATATTAAACAACTATATCACAACCCACCCCATTTCATTTTGTCCCCCATGCTTCAAATAAACAATTTCAAAATGTACAATTCCTAAACTACCCCCTCCGACCTTACTGAAATTACCAAACTACCCCTGAACGTACTACAAATTTACCAAACTACCCATCAGCTATAACACATCAATTAATCAAACTTAACCAAAATATAGACAATATGATCAATTTCTAACAATGTTCAAACAACAATATGAACACGGATGAACATCATAACAACAATATCACATGAACACGATTTTAACAACATTTCAACAACAAATCACATGAACACAAATTGAACAACAAAGAACAACTAAAATTTGATTGAACAATATTTTAGCAACAAACAATCCTATTTTCGGATTCAACAACTACAACAAACAAGTATATTTAGATTTCTAACTTCAATCATATTGAACTTAAAATCAATTCTAACAACATTACAACCAACAATTCCTATATTAAACTTTATGAGACAAATTCAAGAAATAATCACAAATGGTAAACAAGAAATCAAGCTATACAAATTTCGGATTCAAGAACAATCAAACAAAGTATGAACATGAATTAAATCTATTTTAAACAACAAACATGATGGATTTAAACGATTAAACCAACATATTTCTCTAAACACAACTAAATTCTTTTAGACAAATAACAAGATCGACGAATAAACAATTATGAACTTAAGCTTGATCTTAACAATATTAACAATTTCTAACAATACATAAACACATGAAACAAATTGAAGAAACAATTAATTAAACTTCAATTTGTATCTAACAAACATTAAACTAACAAATATTCACTTAAACAACAATACAAACATGAAATAAACATGAAACATAACTAATTAATCTTTCGTTTGAAATCTGAAAAATTAATTTAACAAACAACACATGAGCATGAACTAAAAAATTAATTCAAACGATAAACAAAACAAACATTTGCCGATTTTAGATTCGAAAATATCAAAGCAAAATACGGACTCAAAAACTACTAACCGGATCGAAATGAAATATGTACGGACTGTTTCGACGAACCTCGAATGGGAATGAATCTGTCCGGATTCGACGACGAACTCAACGACGAACTCACCTTCCTTGTAAACTTTGACGAACTCAAAACGACGCTCGACGACCTCGACTAAAACTCAACCGAGCAGCTCGTCTGAAGATACAACAGCTGGAACCTTTGATTTCATAGTCGTAACATCATCACTAATATCGTCAACTATGGTTGACCTTTCTTTGATGTCCACAACTGGTAATTCTTGGTCTTTTCCTGTCTCATTTCCTTTACCCTCCTTACTCTTTCCCCACACCACAGAGTAAAGTCCCATGACTATGATAATTGCTCCAATGCAGCTTCCAAGGTGGACTGACTCAGCCAAGATAATAGCAGCAAGAATAGAAGTGATGACCAAACTCAAAGGGCTAAAGGCTGTCACGAACACTGGGCCTTTAACTTTATTAACTATACTTTGCACGTAATATGCAATTCCCGAGCAAACGATTCCAGAATAAGCAGCATCAAGGAGCCTAGCGTCGAAGCCAATTTTCCATGCATTCCAATCACGTTCCATTATAAGAGCAACAATTCCTCCTTCCACTATGCCCATCACACATACCTATGCTGCCAGAGATAGCTCTGCTGGGTACTCATTCAATGTCATCGATTGAACAATAAAGAAAACGGACCAACCAACAATGCAAGAGATGAGCTCAATGGTTCCGGCGACCCAGTTCTCGGGGGTGGTGTTTGGACTGGTGGTTTTCGGACAAGATGGCGCAGCAGCCATGGCTGTCTTGGTGGAGCTGAAGACGTGGTTGACTGACGTGAAGATGGAGAGGGAGCTGGGGCGACGGGATAGTGACTACGCAGCAGCAGCTGCGACGAACAGCTGGGGACGGGGGTGATGGTTTGGGTCGTTTGGTCGTCGACTGGTTATGGCCGTAGATGGTGGTGCAGGTCAACCATGGATGTTGATGGCGAAGCTCAGAGATGACGGGGATGAAGCGGGCAGCGGTGGGTTTGATATTTTTTCTTCTTTGATTGAGGGTTTTCTGGCGATGCAACGGGGAGGTCGACGTGGATGGTGGTGACGTTGGTTGTTCTGAGTGGACGAAGAAGAAGGTAAGCGTAGCCATGGGAGGTGAGGTTTTAGGGCAGCCATGGCTGTGTAAGATGGAGATGGAGAAGAAAGAGCAAATGTTTGGGGGGGGGGGCGGATAACTTAGGTCATTTTTAGGGTTTTTTCTTTTTTTTTTTTTTTATTGTTTGTAAGATAATAGAGGTGTTGGGTTATGGACTGGGTTGACCCAGTTCAAAATGGACTGGGTCGTAGGGAAGATTGGGCCTTTTTTGGGCCTATGGCTTGAAATTGACGAAGAGGCCCAATTCCGACTTTCTTTATATTTTCGCTCTCTTTTCTTCTTTTATTTCTCTAAAACTAAATTATAAAAATACTTAAACTATTATTAAGAACTAAATTAAGTTATAAAAGCGCAAATTAACTCCCAATAACAATTAACGCACAATTAAGTATTAATTAAGCATAAAATTGTATATTTGGACATTAAATGCTAAAAATGCAAACGATGCCTATTTTTGTAATTTTTAATTTTTGTAAAACAAATTTAATTAGTAACAATTATAGAATTAAATCCTACATGCAAAATGTGACATATTTTTGTATTTTTTATTAATTTAGCAAATAAACACGCACAGACAAATACAAATAATTATTCAAAATATCACAAAATTGCACACCAAAGAAAAATCATTTTATTTTTGAATTTTTTTGGGAGTAATTCTCATATTGGACAAAAATCACGTGCTTACAAGGATGTTATGAAGTTTGCTAAAAGTTCAAGAAATTTGGGTGCAAGAGTTACAAAGCAAAGGGATTTTTTAAAAAGAAACAAGAAAAGGAGGAGCTTTGAACGTAAAGTTTGAATAGAGGAAGGTTACAGTACTTATAGCTTGTCGGTGACGGTTCAGAACCCATGGTGGCCGACCAGCAATTGACAGGCATTTAATACCTTGGTAACTGGACCGACGGGACGTTTCAATGTCCATTTGTTGCTTACATCATAATTGGGTGTATTAGTGACATTCGTCACCTACATCATGGCCCAACGAGACGGGACTCGAAAGTTCATATCATTTCTCGTCATCTTCTCTCCAAGAAATGAGGGGACTATCTGTATACGATCAAAATTGGGTTTGCCCTTTGCATGACTAATCGGGATCGAAATACGATTGGTCAAAGTTTGACCTCGTGTTATATCGAACCATGGTACAAAGATAGATCATCGAGCTCGTGACTTAGGGACCGATCAAGACGAGATCGGCCAAGATCGAGACTGGGCAAGATAAAGATGGAGCAAGATTGAGGGAAACCTACCGATCCAAATAACGGAAAGCCAAAATATCCGTAATCGGGCGAGGATCACGGCGGAAATTCTGGCATGTATCATGAAAAGGCCGATTAATTAGCTAATCATGAGATTTCCTACCTCATATAGAATTGTACCAAGAGTAGGATTCCCCTACTATATAAAGGGGGTTTGATCATTTTTAAAACACAACATTATCATGCAACATCAAGCAATATACTGTCATTTTCTAGTTTTTATTATCTTGTTACTCTATTACTTTGTTCATACTTCAGTTAGAACACCTTTGGTTCGAGGGTGATCGAACTCGAGGGCCAAGACTATTCAATTTGTGTGGTTTACAATTATTCTTTTATCGTCAATTTCAATATTAATATATTCTTCTTAATTTGTACTAAATTATATCACGTATCTTTAGAACCGCGTATAAATTCAATATTATCCGATTTTAGGGTAAACAAAAATAGTACTAATATTTTTCTTATCACATTATTTTCTTACCAGTCTAATTATAGCACTTAAAAATGAAATGGAGGAAATTAATATAAACTTGCCTTGGATCCTAAGAAAGGAGGAGATCCACCACCTATTCCTCTCTTTGAAGCTAATAGCAGCTGATTATTTCTCATTTAGGAGCAATAGGAGAATCAATTACAACTACTCGGAGAAGTGAGATCAATTGTTTGGCTAAAAGTAAAATTGCCGTAGAATTATATTACTCGATTTTTTTGCTAAAGTGTATTAAACATAATGATCTTGTTCAATTAACTAAAAGATTTTGAGGTCTAGATTTGAGGTGGAAAAAAGAACAGGATTAAGGAAGAAGACAAGAATATAATTACAGAGATATTTTCTTATATATACTAGCTAGTATATTATAAATTATTTTACATTGGGAATGGTCGAGTCCCTTTGTCTGGGTAAAGTTCCAAAATAGCTTGTGCTCTCCTAAGAGTAATATAAAATGTCAGTAATTAGTGTTTAACCAAAAAATAGGAATTTTAGTCAAAGCCTATTTTTAGAAGTACTCGGGTTACTGACAATCAAGAAAAATAATATTCTTGCAGTAAGAAAGGAAATTAGAATATGAAATAGCAAAGTAATCAATAGAAATTAAAATTAAATAATTATATTCCAATAATAATGAAAACATATATGTACAAATGATATTTGTTTCCTTTTTATAGGAATCTATGAGTACAACGTCTTTCCCCTTTTATGACTGATTCATTATGAGCATTAATGATATTAATGAGACATTATAATTGGTAATCGTAATTGTTCATAAAGATTCTGTAACATTTGAGATCATTAACGCTCATTAATGGCTGATTCACGATTCTTTCCTTTTTACTGTCTTGATTCTTTCCGTTGGTACTTCTTCATGTAACTGTTTAAACTTGAACGAACATATATTCTCCTCTCGTAGGTGATTTGCTCGTATCTGTTACGACTCGTGCCTCTTTTAATACATTTCTCCAGTTGTTTTTGCTTTCTCAATGATCCATGTGTCTTGTCTTATCAGCCATTCACATAAATCCACGTGTAATATTTATTTTTACCGATACAGATAGTCCCCCCCACTTGCCGAATATTCTGCAATTGAATATTTGGAAAGTGGTATGTATTTATGGTGGGAATTTTGGCTGTCGTTTCCCATGTACCATTGTATCTTCTTCTGAACCAATGCATCGTATGTCACTTTCATTTAATGCATGTTGCACGTGGCAGTCATCGATTGGCTCTGCAACTCTTCAACGAGTTTTAGGGATTTTTTGCAGCTGCATCAATCACGAAGTGACAATTTTCATAATAACGTTTCCATTATTACCTTTTTTACATGACGGTTGCTTCTACATATAAATACATATTTTGCCTTTGCTTTCACGAAAAACTTTCTTTAGTGTTCTTTATTTGCAACTTATTCTGGTTCTTCAATACGTTCTACTTCTTCATACAACTATGTCTTCTACAAATTTCGATCATCGTAAAATCATTATGGTGGATGATCTTCCCCCTTCCTCTGCTCCTACCAGAAGTAGAAGAGGTGGCAGGTTACGCAATTTAAGGTCTGTTTCTATCCGTAGTTCTTCTTTTCTTCCCAGTACTACTCCTCCGTCATCTTCTAGAACCTGGGCTTCTTCTTCACACAGATCTTCTGTTAGAAGTAGGGATTCTAGTGAACCACTTCGTGAACCCACTATTGATGAAATCATTCCTGCTGAACTTTCCTTCTTTACTGATAGAGAATCGATTTTAGGAATCAAGTCACTTTCATGACTTCTCATGATCATGCTGATGTTTATCCTTCCCAGATTACTGAGGGTTTGATTTTCATTGTGCATAGAGACTGTCATTGGAAATTTGATTTCCCAAATCAAAGAATCACTTCGTTCAAAGCTGGTTATTCTTTAATGTATACATATCCCTTTACGTTGTGTTTTAGACCTCCCATTGACTCAGTCATCATAGAGTTTTGTTGTTTTTCAATGTTTTTTTAGGACAGATTGGTCCTATTTTTGAAGACGGTGATGGTGCAAATACATTCCGTGCTTTTAACCCAACTCAAGCCGAAGAAACTTATATGGAGAGTTGTGGCATGCCTTAGATACTTATCAAACTTGGTTGCTTTACCCTTCACCTTTTATCATCTGATTTATCTTTATTCCCCCAAGTTATTTCGTTCTGGGGTATTTACTCTTATGGCTAGGAGTAAGAGGGTTTTGGTTAGCCCTGAAGACGACAAAGATCGTGGCTGGTACGCCCGATTTGTTGTTGCTCCTACAAGTGGGTTAGTAGGTGAAGAAAACATGCCCTTCCTTGAGAAGTGGAACTTTGCACGTAAGTTTTTCTTCTAATATTTTATTTCTCTTCTCTCTTTTTTTGTGAAGAGCTTGTACTATCGTAACTATTTTACTTTTCTTTTTCAGCAACCATGGGAATTGTTGAGAAAATTTCTAATTTTCGTGGTTGGGTAGAAAAATTATTAACAGTTGCTCCAATGGAAGAAAGGTCCTGGAAATACCTTTCTAACAGGTTTGGATGGAAAGTGAAGACTCACGGTATGTTTCTCTTCCACTTTCTACCTTGCTTTTGTACTTATTTGATCACTTATTAACCCATTTCTTTATTAGGGTTTCCCATTCAAGGTGTGAGTACCGCATCAATTTCTGTTCGAGACTCTCTATGTCAATGGCTCAAGAGATAATCTTGAGTTCCTCATCAAAAAGAAAGGTTGATAGAGCACCCAGTTCTGAAAGTGAAGAGGAGAGGGATGGAGGCTCGTTGATTCGTAAGCCTCAAGCCAGGATACGTATCATTTCAGATGACTTTCTCTTTGTTTCTGAAGAAACGCCTCTTGTTTATTTTCCCGTGTCTATTCCAATCGATCCTCAACTCCCCGTACCTGTTGCTACTTCCATTGCTCCGCCCGTGGCTATTTTTACTCCCTCAACTATTCCTACTGTCACAACTTCTCATACTGAAGTTGGTTCCTCTAGTAGGGCAATGAAAAAAGTTACCATCGAGGTTCCTGAGGATGGTAATCTTTTGAAGAAATCTAGCCAAGCTAATGTATGGCTGAAACCATTGATTGGTCTAGCTGCGAAGTCAAAATTAGAGAGTCATAGTTCTTTAATGTGGATGAATGATATCGTACACTCATCTTTAAAGGTATAAGCCTTAGATTTTTATTTTTTACATGATTTCCTTTTCATTGGTATCTCACTTTTCTTTCTTTTGTGTAGATCAACCTCATTGGCACAGAGATGATGAAGAGGATTGTTCACACAGAGTAGTTAATGAATGATTATCACATTGAGGTAGACAACTAGAAAGAGCAGTTTGATGGCCTTCAACTTGAAAAGAAATCTTAGAAGAAGAAAAGTGTACCTTGGAGCAACAGGTGAAGGTAATGGCAGCAGAATTGGCAGTTAAGAGAGCCTCTTCTAATCAGGCGGGCAAAGAGAAAAACCTTCTCGAGTCTTCTTTTGCTGAAGAACTTTCTAAAGCCACTGAAGAAATTAGGGGTCTCAAGGAACTATTGAACCAGAAAGAAGTTTATGCCGGTGAGCTTGTTTAAACGCTCACCCAAGCTCAAGAAGATCTCTGAGTGTCTTCTAATAGAGTTCACTTTTTTAGAGAGTTCACTTGCCCCCTTATAGGTTTCTTATGATGTAGCCTTGACTGAGAAGGAAGAGCTAAGAAGTGAGATTGAGCATTGGGAAAGAGAATATCAAGCTCTTGAAAATAAGGCCGTTGTTGAAGTTAGTCGGACTTTCTTGAACACGCTCCATGATACTTTAATGGAGGAAAGCCGGGAAGGCTTTGACTTAGCTGCTGAGATTGCAAAGATCAAAGAAACTATTGAGAAAACCCAACAAAATCAGAGCTTTTCTTCACCTGCGGATGACATTCCCGAGGGTGATGAAGTTAATCCTGGTGAAGTTGTTGTTCAATATCCTTCCGCTCAAGTTGTTCTTCCTGCTTTTGATGATGTCATTCTTCATCTTACTAGTTTAGATTCTACCCCACATTGAAAGTTTGAAAAGTTTGAAGTGTTGTTTCGTTTTTATATTGGTGGAATGTTTGGAAGTTTACCCCTGGTCCCATTTGGGGGTATTATTTTGGAAAATCTTACCCCTAGTCCGTTTTGGGGTTTTTTTGTATAAGACAATCAGGTTGGAACTAAGTTCATACTTAATTTTAACCAAGTTATTATAAAGTTTTTGTCTAACTCTTATAATTCCTTTATCCTAGCGGTTTACCCTTGTCTTATATTTACAAGTTTGGGCTTTATTTTTCACCTATTTCAATGTTTCGGTTTTTGTTTTACCCTTTGTTATTTTAACTTTTACATTTAAAAATGCTTCAATGCTTCGTGACTCTTTTGAATAAGCACGAATTATAAAAGAGGGTGCTTTTATATACGACACTTAATGAAGAAGACGACTCAACTTCATAATGGTGTAAACATATGAAAGAAGAAATAAGAACGCCCACATTTCTTTAAATAACTTTGAGGAAAGTTTTATATCATTAGGACTTTCAAATTATATAATATTTTACATGTATTTAAGTATCATCTATAACTCTTTCGTAACGGTTTTATTTACAACAGATTTGTAAAAAAATTCAAGGGTATATCTTGCAACCCATGACTAAATATTGCGTTTAATATAAACATTCGTAAGATTTTGAAATTTACATCGACGAGTGTATTCTTCACAAGTTTTTGAATCAGGCTTGCATTTTTGGCTCGTGACTTTGCTCTGAACTTTTAATTTGTTGGGTAGACTTTAAGGTTGACTTGAATTCTGATTTTTCGTAGATTTTAAGCTTGACTTAAATTCTGATTTTTCCAGTCTTCTTTGCCTTCCTTATATATATATATATAGTCCCCCAAGTGTTTGAGCTTTGAAGTATAAAATCTCGAGCACTTGATTATTCGTTCCATGTGGTCCTTTTCCTGAAAAAGGAAAAACGTACGGAACTGGAGGTATATATTATTTAGATGATGACTACTTAACCTTTTATATTTCCATCAGAAAGGTTGTAACCCTAGACCGCGAATTATGTTACTTCCGCGTGCCTTTCAGGTCTAATATCATCATTTGGTGTGGGCTAGCTTTTTGCTTATTATTTAAAATTGTTAGTATAATTTTAACTGTACAGAATAAAAATCGTAATTGAGCGATACCTGACCGTGGGTATTTCTTTTGCTTTGAAATAGTACTTCTTCAAATGAACAGCATTCCAACTCGAGGGTAGAACCTTGCCATCCATGGTTTCTAACTCGTAGGCACCTTTTCCAGTGATACCTCGAATCTTGTAAGGTCCTTCCCTATTTGGACTCAACTTTCCTGCATTGGCTGTTTCGTTGAATGAAAATATTTCTTGAGTACGAAATCCCCAGTCTTGAAGTACCTAAGATGAGCTTTCCAATTGTAATATTTCTCATTAGTTTGCTTCTGCATAGCCATCCTTATCAAGGTTGTTTCTATCCTTTCTTCAAGCAAATCGAGATTTATTCGCATCTCCTCCTCATTTGACTCTCTGGTTGCTTGGGTGTATCTCGTACTTGGTTCACCTATTTCAGCTAGAATTAAAGCTTCAGCACAGTACACAAGTGAAAATGGTGTCTCTCCCGTACTCGTTTTTGTTGTTGTTCGGTAAGCCCACAAGACTTCAGGTAATACTTCTGGCCATTTACCTTTTGACTCATCTAGCCTTTTCTTCAAGTTATTAATAATAACTTTGTTTGTAGATTCATCTTGTCCATTGGCCACAGGATGATAAGGTGTTGAAGTAATCCTTTTAATTTTCCAACTCTGAAAGAATTCTGTGATTTTCGTACCTATGAACTGCGGGCCGTTATCACACACGATTTCTTTTGGAACCCAAATCGACATATGATGTTTCACCAAATGAAGTCCCTGGCTTCTTTTTCTCGCACATGTTTAAAAGGTACCTACTTCTACCCACTTAGTAAAATAATCGGTGAGTACTAATAAAAATCATACCTTTCCTTTGGCTTGTGGTAGTGGACCCACAATATCCATCCAATACTTCATAAAAGGCCATGGTGCAACAACCGGATATAATAACTCTACTGTTCGATGCATGTTGTTACCATATATTTGGCACTTGTCACATTGGCCACAAAGCTTCCTGCCTCTTCTTCCATTTTTGCTCAGTAATATACCTTGCTCTAATTAGAGTTTTTACCAATGATCTTCCTCCTGCGTGATTTCCACAATGTCCTTCATGTACTTCTCTCATCACATACTCTGTTTGAGAAGGTCCGAGACACCTTGCTAAAGGACCACCGAATATTTTTCGATATAAATTGCCTCGATCCAAACAATAACAGGCAGCTTTTCGTCGAAGTGCCTGAGCCTTTTTCTTATCTTCAGGTAGAATTTCGTACTACAAAAAATTCACGATCTCGTTTCTCTAATCCCAGGTTAAATTATTGAAATTTACCTCGTTTTTATTTTGGTCGAGTGCCGAATGAAACAAATGTATTACGGAAGCATTTTCTTCATTTGTTACTTCTGCAGCAAATGCAAGATTGGCCAACGCGTCTGCTTCGACATTTTCTTCCCTGGGTATCTGCACGATTTTCCAAGATTGGAATTGCCTAATCAAATCTCGTGCCTTTTCCAAATATTGTTGCATCCTCGCCTCTCTAGCTATATAAGTCCTCTGCAATTGATTAACTATTAGCTGAAAGTCGCTTTGGATTATAACCTCCTCTATTCTGAGCTCTCGTGCCAATTCTAAACCTGCAATCACAACTTCATATTCCGCTTCATTATTAGTAATAGGATGGCACTTTATGGCTTGCCTTATAGTTTCTCCCATAGATGGGATTAGAACAATTCCTAAACCTGCTCCTTTTACATTCGAGGAGCCATCGGTAAACAGGGTCAAACCTGGATTAGACCTGTTAAATACCTGCAGTTCTTTTTCTGCTTCTGTTACTATCCTTGGGCTAAAGTCTTCCACGAAATCTGCTAAAAACCTATGATTTTATCGTAGTTCTAGGTTGATATGTGATGTCATATTTGCTTAGTTCTATGGCCCACTTGGCTAATCTACCTGATAACTCTTGCTTATACAATATATTTCGTAAGGGGTTAGCGGTCACTACAGAAATAGGGTAACATTGAAAATAAGGCCTTAAGTTTCTAGATGCTATAATTAGTGTTAAAGCAAGTTTTTCTAAATGAGGATATCGAGTTTCAGCATCTAGTAAGGACTTGCTAACATAATAAATTGGAGATTGTTTACTTTTATCTTCTCGAACTAATATTGTACTTACTGCCATTTCTGACATAACGAGATAGATGAGTAGACTTTCACCGTCCTTTGGTTTAGCTAGGAACGGTGGGTTTGACAAGTATGTTTTCAAATTTTTGAGCGCTTGTTGGCATTTTTCAGTCCATTCAAATTGGCTTTGCTTTTTCAATATTGAGAAGAACTTAAAGCTTTTCTTTGAAAATTTAGAAATAAATCTTCCCAATGCTGCTATCCTACCTGTCAACCTCTGCACTTCCTCGTGAGTATATTCGGTATTTCTTCAATGTCTTTAATCTACGCTGGATTTACTTTAATTCCTCGGTTAGAAACTAGGAAACCTAAAGACTTACCTAAATACATGCCAAGTGCACACTTTTCGGGATTTAGCTTCATGTTAAATTTGTGGAGAATTTAAAAGTTTCTGACAAATGTTGGATGTGATCCCCTGCCTGTGCTGACTTGACTAACATGTCATCTTGTAGACTTCCATGGTTTTTCCCAGATGTTCTTCAAACATCTTTGTTACTAACCTCTGATATGTAACCCCAGCATTCTTTAGACTGAAGGGCATGACTTTATATCAGTAAGTCCCCCTGTCTGTAATGAAAGAAGTTTTTCCTTATCTGAAGGATCTATTTTTATCTGATCATATCCTGAATAAGCATCTAAAAAACTCAACAATTTGTGCCCTGCAGTAGCATCAATTAGTTGATCTATGTGTGGTAAAGGAAAAGAATCTTTCGGGCAAGCTTTATTTAAGTTAGTATAATCTACACAAACTCGCCACTTACCATTCTTTTTGGGTACTACAGTATTAGCTAGCCAATTAAGATATTTTACCTCACGGATAGACCCAATTTTTAAAAGCTTTTGTACATCATCCTAAATCACCTAGTTCTTGAAGGATCCTTGCTTCCTTTTCTTCTGTTTGACAGGTGGATACGTTGGATCTTCATTCAGCTTATGGGTCATCACCTCTGATGGTATACCTATCATATCTGAATGCGACCAAGCAAAGCAATCTGCGTTAGCTTTTAAAAATTTAATTAACTTACTTTTCATCTCTAGGCTGAGGTTGGTTCTGATGTAAACTTTTCTATCTGGCTAATATATAAACAGCACCACCACTTCGAGTTCTTCAATTGTTGTTTTGATATTTTCGTTCTCTTCTAGCTCTTGAATAGTATCAGGCCTTGAGTCTACATCCGTTTGTCCATCTTCAATTGAGGTTTGAGTTGTTAAACCCTCAACTGAATTCTGTAATTGCTACTTCACATTTGCAATGTCATTTTGTATGATTGAATCTGCCACTGAATTGATACTTCTAGAAGCCTGCTGATCACCACGGATTTGCCTAATTCCCCATTGTGAAGGGAACATAATAACCTGATGTAAAGTAGATGGAACAACATCCATCTCGTGAATCCAATGTCTGCAGAGGATAATATTTTATGCCATATCCATATCTATTACTTGAAATTTCGTATCTTTAACTACTCCTTCTGCGAATGTGGTGAGTATTATCTCCCTTTTTGTAATAACGCTTGAATTGTCAAATCCAGATAAGGTACGTGCTTTGGGTATCAATTTGTCATCAGCTTGCATCTCGTTTACCACTCTTAAAAGAATGATACTTACAAAGGTACTTGGATCAATCAAAACTCGTTTCACATTAGTATCATGTACAAGCAAATATATTACCAGTGCATCATTGTGTGGGATCAACATGCCATCTGCGTCTGCATCATCAAATGTTATACTGTCTTCTTCCAAAACTTGGCGAACTCGCTTACTGTAGGTGACTGTGATTTTTGACACCTTCTTTGCAGTTGTATATGTCATGCCATTAAACTCATCCCCTCTACTTATGACATTAACTATTCTTTTTGTGACGGAGGTTTTGGTGGCTCCTATCTATTCTTCATATATGCTTGCTTATCCTTCTCACTAAATAAATCGGTTAAGTAGCCTTGTTTTAATAAGTGATCTACTTCACCTTGTTGCAATCTGCAATCTGTTATTTTGTGACCGTGATCATTATGAAACTCGCACTAGAAATCAGGATTTCTTCTATTTGGGTTCGATCTCATTTCCTTTGGCTACCGCACCTTATCTCCCATGCTTCTTAAAATGGCTACTAACTCAGATGTGCTAATATTGAAACGTAGCCACCAATATTTGCTTTTGAACTTCTGTCATTGTCCCGCGTATCTCGCATGTCTCGCTCCTTTCCAAACCTGGACGACAAACCCGAATCTCTGTCCCTTGTTCTGAAATCGTACCTCGGGTTCTTTTATTTTGAACATGAATCCCTTCCTGCTGGTCCCATGTAAGGTTCGTACATGTTCTTACCAGACCTTTTTTCAGTTTCTGGTGCCTCGAACTTACTCGTTCCTCTCCTAGGGACTGAGTGATAGTATCTTCTTCTATCCACAGCTTCGTGTTATACCTGTTGTAAGCATCATTCTAAGTTGTTGTAGGATATTCTCGTAAGCTTCTTTAAGTCTCCTCGTGGCTTCCGAGATTTTTTCATTTAGATTACTTGCAAATGTCATAGCCGTCCAATTGTCAGGTACACGTGGTAACATCATTCTTTCATGCTGGATCGATTGTCCTATCATACTTTGGGATATCGGGCATCTTAAACTTTTTTGGAATAGGCAAAGAGCGGCACTTGGCTTCCAGGGTTGTTGAGAATATCTATCCATATCCACTCCTTTGATTATAGGTGGAACACCATGTATTTGCTCTATGCAATCATTCTGCTCCTTCAGCTGTTTCTACAAAGTTAGTACTAAACTTTGTAAATCAGAATTAATTGGGATACCTGACCCTCCATCACGAGATTCGCTGGGAGTTCCTCCACTGCCCGAATTAGCGAGTCTTGAATGTGGATTCTCTATAGTTGCGGTGTTGTTTGGAGGCGGAGTTGGAGGTATAGTTGGTAATCCGCTAACGAAAGCTTGAAGAGCATTGTTCACATGTTCTGCAATTAGTTGCTTCAATGCATCATCTACATTTTGATCGTCCCTTTGTTGATTATTCACATGTGATCTTAATCTGTCAGGTGAGTTGTCTCGGGAGTGTCGAGGAGAATTTTGAGGTGAAGGGAATGGGGTGGCATTCTCTTGTTGATTCTGTTGGTTCAGCTAGTCTTGCTGGTTTTGTTGGTTTTGTAGGTTTTATTGGTTGTTGGCGTTTGACATGATTTTTTGACAGAAAAATAAATTTGAAAAGTGAAAAGATTATCAGATTTTCGGTAACGGAACCAATTTGTTTAACCAAAAAATAGGAATTTGGATCAAAGCCTATTTTTAGAAGTACTCGGGTTATTGATAATCAAGAAAATTAATATTCTTTCAGTAAGAAAGGAAATTAGAATATGAAATAGCAAAGTAATCAATAGAAAGCAAAAGTAAATAATTGTATTCCAATAATTATCAGAACGTGTATGTACAAATGATATCTCTTTCCTTTTCATAGGAATCTATGAGTACAACGTCTTTTCCCTTTTATGACCGAGTCATTATGAGCATTAATGACATTAATGAGACGTTATAATTGGTAATCGTAACTGTTCATAAAGATTCTGTAATGTTTGAGATCATTCACACTCATTAATGGCTGATTCACGAATTATTATTTTTTACTGTCTTGATTCATTCCGCTGGTACCTCTTCATGTAACTGTTTAAACTTGAACGACCATATCTTCTCCTCTCGTGGGTGATTTGCTCGTATCTGTTACGATTCGTGCCTCTTTTAATACATTTCTCCAGTTGTCCCTTTCTCAATGATCCACGTGTCTTGTCTTATCGGCCATTCACATAAATCCACGTGTAATATTTATTTTTACCAATACAATTAGTGGAATATCTGAATTGTTTGACCAAGTATCATAATCTGCCTTGTTTTGCTCAATGTCTGTGTTGCTCGCAAAAGTTAATATACTAAACGAAAGAATTAAGGAAGCCATGAAAATTTACTTATTGATGAAAAAAAGATAATTTACTTGTTCGCTCTTTAATGGTATCATTTAGCTTTGTGTTAAAGGTTTCAAATTCAGTCAAAACTCTTCATTAAAGAATTGGACTCTTTTGCCATGAGTGTAAATAAAGTTGAGATATACCTAAACCACTGTTTTAAACTAGAATGAAACTGCTAAAGATCTTGGGTTAACTAATACACAATCATACACAAAGCAAATATTATTAGATTGAACTTGTCATATACTTCAGAATTTGTTTCTTTCTTGCTTATATATTTTATCTTATGATGATATGTACAGTCAAAAACTTTCCCTAGGTTACATTTGTAATGTTTCTTTCAGGCCTAATTAACCTACCCAAATTCTTCTGCAAGAGTTTCGACTAGTTGTGTTCTAATATACCACGGTAAGTTAGAAAATTACACATGATTCATTACTTGAGATGTTTAAAAGTAGATAATGTATATTTTAGTTACTCTTATTATAGGTGTGTGTCCAACTTTACAAGAAAACGGAAAACCAATAAAGGAATAAATTCATGACATAACAAAATGAGAAGTCAGTAGCATGTACGAAACAATTATTTGGCAGGAACATTGCACTTTGCTTTTCTTTTTGGCGTAATACATATGGGAGACACCTAAAGTTGGCACGATCTTTCACTTAGACACTTAAACTAAACCTCTTTCTAATTAGACACGTTTCCTAGGCAATTCTCATACCAATAAGACACATTTTTTGCTGGCTTATTAATTAACCAAGCGCGTGTTCTGCAATCTCCGTCTACGTGGCAAAAGTAACCATTATAAATCGTGCCACATCATTTTATTTGTCCACCTCATTGTCCACCTCAGCTATATAGTGTTATTTCCACTAAAATACAAATAACTAGCCCTAAACAAACGATCTAAACATATTACCAACCCACCCCTCCCCTCCGCCATCTTCCCCAACGACCCTCACCCTCCTTCATTTCCATCTTCATCTGCAAAACAAAGTACTCCCATAATCATGGCTTGGCTTAATTCTAGGCCACATTGCTGGAAAAAACACAAAAGTTGGCTCCCCTTTCCAGTGTAGTACTACCATTACCATTTTTCTAGTCTTCTCTAGTTTCCAAGGTAAGTAGCAAGAAGGAAAAATGGGAATCTGGGATTCATTAATTCCGGCAAAGAAACGGTGAAAGGATACACATCGGATCCGGTGAAGAAGGTGTATAATACTACCTATTATTACAGTGTTGCTGCCGATAGAAAGATCGACGACGTCATTAAAGTTAACGGCATACAGAAGCTGGATCAGTACATACCCGATGATGAAGGTCGGCCTAAGATTGTTAGTTTCAGCACAAAATTCATCAAAAATGCTTCCATTTTTGTCGTCAAAGAAGCAGCCAGCATCTTCGAAACTTGAACTGATTGTTCGACGAAGAAGACGAACTTAGGTCTTTTGATTTTGCGGTTGTTTGTTCGAATTAATCACTGGGGCTTGGTATTGATGTTGTTTAGAGTTTTCATTTCAAGTTTTAAATCATTTGGTGAAGATTTGAGTGAGATTGGTTCATTTTGGGTTTGCTGAAGCACAATGATATTCTTGGCTTTCACTGGAAAAGTTCAAGCTATTTCCATTCATTTTGCTTCTTCTTCTTCTTCTTCATTTTAGTCTCAGTTCTCTGCTTCTTCTTCATTTCAGTTCTGGCAGCTGGGTTAGGTTTCTTCTTCTTCACTTTATCCTTTTTGTTTTCTTCCAATCACAAATACTCACCTTTTCATTTTCGGCTGAATTTGAATCTGGTATGGGATTCGAAAGAAGAAGAGGAAAATGAGTCGGAGAAGATGACGGAAAGTGGAGGAGGCAATGTGGAAATGGTGGTGGACATAAAGAAGAAGAAGGAAATAAAAAAAACAAAAAAAATCTGTTTTTTGGGCTTTTCACGCGCCCATATTGGGTGAAACTCACTTTATGTGCCAACTCAGCAAGAAGTGTTTAATTGGAACAAAGTTCATGTAACGTACGTGCTCAATAAGAACTCTCTTAAGTTCAGGTGTCTAAATAAAATATCGTGCCAACTTTAAGTGTCTCTGTATGTATTATGCCTTTCTTTTTTTATATGGTCAAGTTATGATTAACATGTGTCACTTTTTATTCAGCACCATTGGTTATTTGGTTAAAATAGGATAATATCTAACCTTTATTAACCATTAATTATATAGATAAGATATGATGGAATAACTTGTTCTAGGACCTCTTTTTATTTATCCTCCTAACTTGTTCTAATTAATATCCAACTAACTAATCGTACTTCAAGCGTGCATTTATGACAGAGAAAAAGCAAACGTAAGAAAATATATCAGAAAAATTAAACAATGAGAGTACTCTTTAGAAATTGGCGTAATACATACGGAGACACTTAAAGTTGACACAATCTTTCATTTAGACATCTGAACTTAAGAGAGTTCTTATTGAGCACGTACGTTACATGAACTTTGTTCCAATTAAACACTTCTTGCTGAGTTGGCACATAAAGTGAGTTTCATCCAATATGGGCGCGTGAAATGCCCAAAAAATATTTTTTTTTTTTTTGTTTTTTTATTTCCTTCTTCTTCTTTATGTCCACCACCATTTCCACCATTGCCTCCTCCACTTTCCGTCATCTTCTCCGACTCATTTTCCTCTTCTTCTTTCGAATCCCATACTAGATTCAAATTCAGCCGAAAACGAAAAGGTGAGTATTTGTGATTGGAAGAAAACAAAAGGGATAAAGTGAAGAAGAAGAAGAAACCTAACTCAGCTGCCAGAACTGAAATAAAGAAGAAGCAGAGAACTGAGACTAAAATGGAGGAGAAGAAGAAGAAGAAGAAGAAGAAGAAGAAGAAGAAGAAGAAGAAGAAGAAGAAGAAGAAGAAGAAGAAGAAGAAGCAAAATGAATGGAAATAGCTTGAACTTTTCCAGTGAAAGCCAAGAATATCATTGTGCTTCAGCGAACCCAAAATGAACCAATTTAACTCAAATCTTCACCAAATGATTTAAAACTTGAAATGAAAACTCTAAACAACATCAATACCAAGCCCCAGTGTTCAATTCGAACAAACAACCGCAAAATCAAAAGACCTAAGTTCGTCTTCTTCATCGAACAATCAGTTCAAGTTTCGAAGATGTTGACTGCTTCTTTAACGGCAAAAACGGAAGCATTTTTGATGAATTTTGTGCTGAAACTAACGATCGTAGCCCGACCTTCATCATTGGGTATGTACTGATCCAGCTTTTGTATGTCGTTAACTCTAAAGACGTCGTCAATCTTTCTAACGGCAGCAACACTGTAATAATAGGTAGTATTATACACCTTCTTCACCGGATCCGGTGTGTATCCTTTCACCGTTTCTTTGCCGGAATTAATGAAATCCCAGATTCCCATTTTTCCTTCTTGCTACTTACCTCGGAAACTAGGGAAGACTAGAAAAATGGTAACGGTAGTACTACACTGGAAAGGGGAGCCAACTTTTGTGCTTTTTCCGGCAATGTGGCCTAGAATTAAGCCAAACCATGGTTATGGGAGTACTTTGTTTTGCAGATGAAGATGGAAAGGAAGGGGGTGGGGGTCGTTGGGGAAGATGACGGAGGGGAGGGGTGGGTTGGTAATATGTTTAGATCGTTTGTTTAGGGCTAGTTATTTGTATTTTAGTGGAAATAACACTATATAGCTGAGGTGGACAGTGAGGTGGACAAATAAAATGATGTGGCACGATTTATAATGGTTACTTTTGCCACGTAGATGGAGATTGCATAACACGCGCTTGGTTAATTAATAAGCCAGCAAAAAGCGTGTCTTATTGGTATGAGAATTGCCTAGGAAACGTGTCTAATTAGAAAGAGGTCTAGTTTAAGTGTCTAAGTGAAAGATCGTGCCAACTTTAGGTGTCTCCGTATGTATTATGCCTTAGAAATTCTTAGATGTGAAATAAGGAGCACAAGAATTGTAATAAAAAGAGATAGAAAATCTAATGGAGAATAAACTTGCAAAACAGAACCCTAGGAATTTTGGTTGACATAAATGCTTTCTGAAAATTTCATTTTCCTTTATTAAATGAAATATTAAGGTTTTGTTGCCTTAATTAATCTGAAAGTGTTTACTTAACTTTTATGCCAAGTATCTAATTTTACTATATATGCGTTTCTTCAGAATTCTCCTATTAATGAAAATTAGTATATGTACCTGCGCGATGCACGGATTAGTTCAAAGGAAAAAAGAGCTGAGAGAGATAATAGAAAAAGAAGTATATATAGCATTAGCCACGGGAAAGACCAAAGTCCTCTCCATTGTTGCATCAATTAAAAGCGTATTATTTTTGCCTTTAAGAGTACGTTTCGAACATTTATGCATAATCTTTTCTTCCATATTCTTGATAATAGTATATTGCATAGACGCTCCAGATCATACGTTGTCGTCTAATATTCTTGACTTGCATAAAACTAACAGTATCATATCCTTGACTTGCATAAAACTAACAGTACCATAATGATTCTGAAAAATTACATGAGAAATTCACTCGTTTCTTTTTTGGTTCTTTTGCCTAATTGAAAGAAAACTTCCTAGTTCTCTTCGAGATATTTAATTTAAAAAAGAATGAAAAGCTCCTAAGAACATGTAAGATTAATTTTTACCAATAGCCATGAGACCAAGAAGAAAAGAAAGAGAGCTTACTGACCAAATATTTTCCACTTTATATCAAGTAAGCAAGCTAGCTCAATTGTAGGGCCTTAAGGGTCTTCTCCAACAACCTTAATTCTGCATCTTGGAATCTGATAGGGATTTATGCTCATGCACGCCTGATCTGGCATGACCCTTCTTCTGCACTGGAAACTTCAATATATCTGGAGAACGAAAAAGAACTTATGGGTGTTTGATTTGGAAATTAAAGGAGCATTAATTGATAGCATCCTATAGCTTTAATGTAAATTAAAGGAACATGTATCCTTCTGTAGAAGATTCTAAAACATTAGTCAAAATACTTATGAACTTATTCAACCTGTAATAGTTGAGGCAATATGATAGAAAGAAATGGCATAACCATAATTGTTACACTTTTGGCCCAAAGGTATTGCCGTCAGAAGAAACCAAAATAAGTAAATTATGTTAGTTTGAGAAAATTGGGAATACCAGAGAGGCTAAATCATCAGTTTCTCATGTTTTTAATTAACGCAATCCATATAGTATGACTTTAGTTTTTTTCTATCACATTATTATTTTATCATCATTATAAGTCGAGATGAATTATTAGCTCATATAGAGCTATTTCTAAATAAACATGTATTTACAAATGAAGCTCTTTATGATTTTCATCACGAGTTATAAGTAGGAAGAGATTGAATATTGTAATGATGATGGTGGATAAATAACAAATGAAGTTAGAAAATTAGTAAGTAAAGATTTTTTTAGATTCATTTATTTATAATTTATTCGTTTTGAATCATCTTATATTTTCATATTATTTGTAGCACGGCCTATATAATTACAATATCTAAGTATCATTCAAAAGTTATTTGATAATTGTATGAGTTGTTTATATAATTACAATTAAATATTACCACAATTAACAACTACACAATGCATCTTATACAAAAGAAACATGTTTCAAACCTGATTGTGCCCTCTTAGAATAAAGAAACAGATAATAATTGACTAACCATCCTTCTTACAAAAATAGCAGCAATTTATCACAAAACACAATCTTGTGATACAAATATTAATGCAGTTTATTAAGTTTTAATACATCATATATGTCTACTTACTACTGAATATAAACCCTTGAATTCTAATAATCAAGTTCTTTAGTGTATCCTTCGAAGAATCCGGGTTTGACCAGATCTAAAATTTTATGATCAAATATATCTATCCACATATATAAGTAAAATAAGTGTCATCTTAAAGGACAAATTAAAAGTGAGCATGTACTTACCTCGCATTCCTTCTCTTCATCTACGCCTTGAATAGTATTGAAGTCAGGATCTTAACAAATATAAAAATTACTGAGTTCGAAAAAGACTTAAAATAATAGACTTAACAAAAATCTGCAACTTAACTACATGTTTTTGCTATTGATTATCCCATGAATATGCACATAGAAATTAAAAAAATACACGAAATGCAAAACAAAAAATTCAGATTTGAAAATAAAAAAACGTAGAAGCAAACGTGATATATGTTGCAGTATACCACTGAGAAACATATTTGAGGATACATATGTTTAGTGCATAAATTCTTCAATCGACTTTTGGTATTGATTATCCCATGAATACACACATGCAAATTAAAAGACAGAGTTACCAAAACAAAGTTTTAATACCTTTTCATCTTGTAGAACCTATTCAATCGAGAAAGTAGCGTCTAAATTGTAACGATCTGGTTCTTCCGAAATATTGCATTCTTGAAATTTTTATAGCCTTAATTCAATTTTTGCAGAAATTGTACTGTTTCTTGAATTTTTTATAGTAGTGGAAGATTTGAATTTAAGAACACTATCAATCGGAGAAATAGCAGTTGGGCGGAAGTTTGGTTTTGTGAGTTTCATGTGCGTATGTTTCATGAGTTATGCGTGGTCGAGCAACTGTCCATTATCCTTAGATTGGGTTTTGTAGAGAAAATTTAGGAAAAGTGGGTTTAAAATACGTAACTTTTTTTGTTTTAATTGACAACTGTTTTCTCTTTTTAAGGTGAAAGAGTACGTATATTTTAAAATTAGTTAATGTGTTATAATTAAAGAAATATGAAATTTGAAGTAAATAAAGCTAAAATTTTGAATTAAATAAAGCTCTTTAAAAAAAGTTCGCTCTACATGGTTCAAAGTTAAAGAGTAAAAAATATATTTTTAAAATGTGCAACTTTTAATTTTTAATTTTTTAATAATAGTGTAAATCAGTTTTATTTATTAAAATTTAAATATTAAAAATATATATTTAAAATCAGTTAATTTTTTAAAAAATAAAAGAATTTTTTATTTTTTTAAAAAAAACAAAGAAACCTGAAATTTGCGAAGGAGTTTTTAATTTTTCCAAAATATTTTATAGTTCCTATTTTTTTGGAGGATTGTCTAAAGTGCCAAGTGGCATATTGCGATGATGCCACTTGGCGTAATGATAGAAGATTACTTAACATTTAAGTAAGCACATCATTTATCCAAAAATAGGTTTTTTTTTTTTCCAAGTAAATCAATTTTTTATGACAACATTTTATACCATATCAAGATCTGCTTAAATCCTTAATAGAAAACGTAACGTGGCAATGATAAGGAGGACTAAGACGAAACAGAAAATCCATACTTCGGGAAAATATTACTCCATCGGAAAGAAAAATTGTCTAAATTATAAATGTACATTAACAAATAGATTTATATTCAATGCTTTAATTTAAAACGAAAAATAAATGGAAATTTTTTAAAACATATTTGGTATGAAAGAAAACGTTTTTCAAAGTGAAATCATGTTCAACCTTTTGACTATCAGAAAAAGTTTTCAACAAAAAAAAAAAAAAGGTTTCTTCAAAATAGAAATATAATTGCAATCTATTTCCATTAGCCGGGCCGATGAGAGCGAAAAGTTTGAAATTTATTTGAAGTTTCTTCTATCACTAATAGATTGAAAACATTTCCCTTTTGGTACATTAATTCATACTCCAAAGTTCAAGTTATATGCTCTAACCATTATTAGGCATTATGAGAAATCTTTAAATCGCTAAAAAAATTCATCAAATTTTCAATATAGATGTGCTGACATTTGTATCATTTCATATTAAACATTCTTCAAAAAATAATATTTTGGACTTAATACCAAAAAATATTTTTCAGAAAAAGGATAAAATTTTGACTTGAAGAGGGCACGTCAGAAGACGATAAGATAGGCGGAAACACATGAACAAACGTGTAGGATGGGCCCTACCTTAACACTTTTTCTCAACGTAACCAATCCCCAAATAAAGATGTCAATATTTTTGGGACCCACCAAAAAAAAAATATTAGTGTACGCAGTTTATATAGATAAGAAACAAAAAAGTAATACTCCTAATTAATAGAAACAGAAAAGCCGAATATACTTTACTCTAAGTTTCAAATATCCCTTTCTGATTAATAACTTCCCCATATTATAGTATAGAAATTCCTTAAGCATAGTAATATTCCACATCATTAATTCTTTCCCACATTTTCCTAACCATTCATATCCTTTTCAAAATTCATTTCTAAGTTGAACTCTTCTTCTTATTATTATCTCAACAATCTTTGATCATTTGGGAAAGGAAAAAAAATGCTTCTTTTTCAAGAATTCTTTGTAACTGCTATGGCAGCTCTTGTATTTTCTTGCATAATAGTGAAATTTATTTCAATTGCAGTGTTAAACAACGAAAAGATTGATAAAGAGAAAACTGTTGTTGAGGAAGCCAAGATTACAAAAGGGTTGGTTGTTAAGAGTAGAAAAAGCAAGAAAAGAGTCAAATTTGTTGAAAAAGAAGTTGTTAAAAATGTTGATCATATTGAATTAACGGCCTGTAAAGTTGGAGGAGTAGTTGATCAGTCTGAAAATGGTGGAGAAAAGAAAGTAGATTCAGAGGAAGTGTTTGTTGAGGAAAAAAATGAGGATATTTTAAAGAAAAGTGATGAATTTAACGGAGAAAAGATTCTTGAAAATGTTGGAGTGATTATAAATGAGAAGAGAGATGAGGATAGTGATGATGACTGGGAGGGAATTGAGAGAAGTGAATTGGAGAAAGAATTTGTTAAAGCTGTAAACTTTGTGGATAGCGGAAAAGGGAAGGAGAATTTGGGGAGTGAATTGATGATGCAGTTGTATGGACTCCAGAAAATTGCAATGGAAGGGCCTTGTTATGAGCCTCAACCAATGGCACTGAAAGTCTATGCCCGCGCCAAATGGTATTGATCTTTTACTCTGATTAATATGAGCTTTAGCAAATTGTTGGAACTCTAGTTCAATTGCATAAGTTTTTCAATTGTTTGTTGATTTGCTTGAATGAAAAAAGTAAAATTTGTGTAGCAAGTGCTTGCATTGGTCAAGTGAGGCTTCGACTTTAGAAATCATTGGATGAATAAAACCAAAGGAATGCTGCTAAAAATGGGGATGATAAATCATCATCTCACATATAGTTCTATAGAGAGAGTGTAATCAATCACAATTCGATTCCTTGAACCTATTACCTAATGTAGTTTTTCCCTTGCATAGTAGCATTTCTTCTTTGCTTTTTTTAATGAATCTCTTGTGTCCGGCTTACCATTAGATTTTGACTAAAAACTAGTAGATTTGTATAGCCTAAATTTCATAGTAAAATTTAGAGGAACGAGGCAGGAAACTGAGGATGATAAGTAACACATTTATATCATAAGAAAATTGTGTTAGAATATACCTAGAGTAAATAGAATAAGAAGTAAAGGACAGACCTTCAAACTACTTTCGGGTGTAGTTTGATAGCTAGTTATACAACAGGAGTGAAAGCTGCTATCTGTAAGTGATGGAGGACAATAATTCCATTGTGCAAGGAATGCGTGGCAAAGAATGGGAAGCATGAATCCGGAGGTGGCTATGGAGCAGTATATTAAGCTTTTGTCAGACCATGTTCCCGGATGGACGCATCAAAATAAGGTTGTCAATGTCTCCTTAAAAAAATTTCTTTTGGATATATTACTCATAGATTTTCATGAAATGTCACTGCTGGAGCGAAATTCTCACTCCTAATGGTTTACGGTGCAGGAGGCTAGTGAAGTAGGGTCTTCGGAAACTAATGTGCCTAGAGATCCAGATTCCATTCCAGATTCTTTTAATGATATTAGCAAAGATGAAAGGTAGTTCTAACTCCCTTTCCTCATTATGTCCTCCGAAATTTTCAAAGGTTCATTTTGTTTCCATCAACTCTTGATTACTTTTGCGTGTCTTGCCTTCCTCACTAGCTTTTGACGTATCTACAGGACACAGGAAATAAACCATGCTGCAGAGGAAGGTGACATTGCTGGAAGTGAAAAGGTGACTCATATTCTTTTGTAACTCTTTTTAATTCTATAGTGCTGCAAATTTTGTTAAAGTGATTTTCTTCTGAAGTTCTTTTAGCTGTGTTGTTCACTTTTTTAGGTGAAACTTGCCCTCAAACCTGCTGTAGATCGAATATTTTAAGCTTCAAAACTAGTGAAAAACTTAAATGTCACATGGAACCTTTATTGTTGTTCCCTTGTTGCTTAAAAAATTTATTTCGCATGACTTAACTTTTCTTGGATAATTGCAAGTTCAACTATCCAAATGTTCACTTCTATACTGATCCGTGTGAAATATTTGTTGTTGTTAAATGCCAGATCCTATGAGATATCTTATCCTTTAAAATAATTTTATTCAGTTAAAAGTTAAATTGCCTTGTTAGACTTTGTTTCTTATTTTTTCTTGTTTCTTCAAATGTCTAGCAGACATTCAATTTTCAGTCTTCACTCAGACATCCTTTCAGGAGAATCCTAGTCCAACTTTCCTGAGATTTGTCTTTTGCTTATGAGGAACTTTTATCAGGCATACTTGTTTTACCGTTTGGGGCTTTAATTGCATCTCAAAGATATCAAAATTACATCAGTGTAGTTGGCTTCTCGGAACAATATGCCTGATCTCATAAGCCACTCAGTGTACAGTAGAAACTGGTGCTACATTTTATGATCTCTGGTTCCTCTCCTTGAGTAGTTATTTACACTTGACTGCTTTCCATCTCAACTATGGCCTGATATGTGAAGCTTGTTGGAATATATGACAGCTCAAAAGAGTTGCTTCATTTTTCATTTTCCATTCAGGCCTGGTAAGTGGAGTTGTTTGAAATTAAATAACTTAACAAATTGGCTCCTTTTCATCTATAATGGCTTCATTTGTTAATTCTTCGTAAATATACGAACTAATGATGTAAACTATCAAAAAATCCATCCATTTGTATCTGTTGAATTGCTGATAAACGACTAATACGAGCACCTGAGAGAAAACATAAGATCCTATTTTTGCTTCTGTATCTTTTGGTTGGCCGAGGAAGGAGGATACTTGAGTGTCTAATCTCAATATCTCCTTCGTTGGCTTTCTGGAATATTACTTATTTGGTTTTCATTTTTTATATTAGTTTTTTCGAATTTTGGTGTTTCATAGTCTCCATCAAAATCAGACTGTAAAGGAAAAAGTAGTACTAGATATGCGAAAAAAAGGAAAGAGAGAGAAAGACCAGAATCTTGAAAACCAATTTACTATCCACCATGATTCAAAAGATAAGTTCACTAAAAAACTAAGTAGGTCTAAGGATGAGAACAAAATTGTGTCCAGCAAAATTCAGTTTCCCTCTAAAACAGATATATATACTTTGCAAAGATAATATGCCTAAACAAAGCGTCGGGATAGAACTTTGAGCCAAACTGGTGTATATAGGACTTCCTCTGAAAGCTCGAGTTAAATATGAAGCTGATTAACGGGATAATGTGATTAATATATAACACAACTGATAGCTGCAATGGCTCGTGATAGGACAATGATGCTAATGTCCTCAAGGAAGTGTCGGGAGTGTAAACGTCGAGGGGACTATGATGCATGCAGACTTTTACTTTATCAAAAGAAATTAAAACCTTTGTTTCGTGCAGAAGATATATATCGATCTGCTCTTTCTCTATGTTGGACATCAGTTCTTTTTACAACTTTGTATTCAATGTTACTTATAATTTATATAAGTGAGCTAATTTCTTCTTGCTTTTATGGTTGTTCATTTAGTAGACATCCTAATGCTTTTAAAATTTCTTTTTAGAGGTCAGATATGGAATAAGTTTATACTTCTTTAGTAACTCATATATCGTCTTTCAACATTATTAGGCAGGCAGAATATGTTCTCTTTGAAGAAATTGGTAGCTAGTTGAAGCAGATAAAACTTGCTTTATAGCAATTGTCATATGTTCTTTTCAGGATAAAGAATGAGAAGAACTCAACAGCAGGTGTACTGCAATTACTGCTTCAAGATTTGGAGGTCTTTGCAGTTCATAACACAACTTGGTTCACTCCCTAATGTTTCCTTATTGGATTATGCATCTACATGCATATGTAAATAGCTATTTCCACTGAATAAAAATGACACTGTACTTAGATAAACAATTATCGCTTGTTTCAGTGGCTTTTCATTATAAGAAAATCAATAGTAATAATCTCTTTGCTTTATTATACTCTTTTTGGTTCTGGACCTGCTTTGCTACTTACATAGTTTAAAGGTAAACTAGTTGTAGTAGTAAGCATTGTCCTTATTTTACTTGAGATATCTGTTAACACTAGTATACTACTACATTAGTTCCTACCTGCAGCCACTAGCGGAAACATAGACTGCCCAATGCCACCACCATAACCTGGATATCCGCCACCATTTCCTCCACCAAAGCCACCACCATTACCATTTCCTCCACCAAAGCCACCGCCATTACCATTTCCGCCACCAAAACCGCCGCCAAATCCACCACCGTTGCCACTACCTCCACCATAAGGACTACCTTGGCCATTGCCTGATCCTCCACCCATCCCACAGTTACCATTTCCACCACCACCACCTCCACCAGCGCCATAGCCTAAACCACCACCTCCTCCTATCCCTCCACCTACACCTCCACATGCGCCCCCGTTATTGCCTCCAAAACCATATCCTAACCCTCCACCTGCACTTCCACCTCCACCTCCACCAATGCCACCTCCAATGCCTTTCCCATAACCACCTGTTGTAAGTACTACATTGGCAGCCTTATCCATGCTAGCAGCCGCCTGAGAAGTTAAAAACTTCCCTTCTCGGATTGCTTCAGCTAGCATACATCCATAAAGCCCAAAACACATCAAACTCAAGAAACTGAGACTCCAGACAAAGACTACACGCTCTTCCATATCGCTTCTCTTATTTTTTTGCACAATAATTTTTATTGTGAATAAGATTACTTGAAAAGAAAATTTCTATGTATAAAAAGCTATCTCAAAAAGCCTTTTGGGGATATGGTGCAATTGAACTATGCAGAGAACTCAGGGTTGGGATAGGAAAGAAAGTATAGATACTGTTGGCTTTTCTTGGTGGCTGCTCTCTTCACTAAGATATAAATATGCAGATAAGTATGAGAAATCTGTGCAAGCAGTTAAGTACAATGGAGAGTATAGGTAGTCAAGCCAATTTGCATGATTTATGATCATTGATAATTGCATGATGCAGTTCAAAACTGCAAATTTTATGTGGAAGAAAGTGGGGGAAACATGAATCTCTATCAGCTCCTTGCCCTGTATATACAAGTTAAAAATCTTTCAAAAAGTAAATACTTATATTAACATCATGTCAAATATTAAAAAGGAAAGGTGAGTGCAATAGCATTTCAAATACATCTTCTTAAAAGATGATCACTCTAGGCTTCAAACAAGTTGGCTCAATGAGCTAGCTAGCCCATAAGTCAACATATTGTCATATTTAGGCAAAATACATAAGTACCCACCTAACCTATGGCCCAAATCCCCCTTACACACTTTCTGTGGACGATAATAATATTACACATGCAACATTTCTAAAGTGTAGCTAGTACATACCACTTTTTTCTTGACCAGCTTTTCAAAATATGTGTGAGGTCACGCGCCAATAAGGTCGTGACACGTGTCCTAACTCAAGAAAAAAAAAGAAAATACTAAATTTACACCAATTGATAATATTTAAAAGAAAACAAACAAAAAAAGAAACAAAGCCCCCCCCTCCCCCCCCCCCCCCCCCCCACGTTTCTCATCTTCTTCTGAACCCCATACCCGTCGACCTCCTCCTCTAAACTCCATCAGCCATGGAAAATCCCCACCAGAACAAAATATTAACATGAATTTTTACCATTTTTTTAGTCTATAAAATTTTCACTTTTTTTTTTTAGTTTCTAGGTTTTGTTTGCTGTGGAATCATCATTGTCACCGATGGGTTTGCCACTGTAACAGTGGTCGAAAATGGAGGTCGTTGTTGTTTGCCTTTTTTTAACCAAATGAGACCAGATTTGAACGAAGAACACCAGCTTGCCGAAAGATCTGATAGCTCCACCCACGCGGAGAAGATCTGAGCTCATCGATCATGAACTGACAGTGAAACTAATGACCTGGCAATGGAGTTCTCGGCTTGTTGCTTGAGGTCGCTGCCGGTATTACGAGTTATGGATGACATCTTCTTAAAGGAGATGCAAGAGGGAGGAGATGAGGAGGCTGCGATTGTCGCCGGCTTCCGGGGAGGGCTCCAAATGGGGAAGAAGGGCTTGGATATCATTTTCTTTTCATTTAATTATTAAATTAACAAAAATAAGTGGACAAATAAGATTTAGACACGTGTGCTTATATAAGGACTTGGACAGATAATGCATTGGTTTGACGCGCTCATTTTTTTTTTGTTAAACATGCACGTGCCATCTGGCAAAAATAGTGTGTATTAGGCACAATTTTAAAAGGTTGCGTGTTTAATATTATTATCGTCCACAGAAAATGTGTAAGGGGGATTTGAGCCATAGGTTAGGTGGATACTTATGTATTTTGCCTCATATTTACTTGCGCAGAACTGTTGAACATACACTGTTTTGAAGAGGTCCCTACTTTTTATATGTTACATCACCTTTGCCGCTTGTTTGGATGGTTGTTACATGTTGTATTGTATCGTATTATCACTTTAAATACAATATTTTTTTGGTTGTTACTTAAATTTTATTGCATCGTATCGTTAAATTCATCGTTACGTAACGACGAAACGTGACAGTACTCTATGTAACGACCGATTTGGTGTGGTCACGTCGTTACCTTATTTTTTCCTGTCATCTTGTCATTTCTTATTATTAAATAATTCAATTTTATCTTTTACCCTACCTTTTTATATAGTAATTTTACCTCGTACCTTACTTTATCTTTGTAAATATGGTAAGTTTATTCCTCATATTGTTGGTGCATGACATCATGAAACAACAACAAACAATATCAATCTATCCAAATATTGTATATGTCAAAACGATACAGTACAATACAATCGTCCAAACAAGCTGTGACATCAAAAAAAAGAATGTGTATAGTACTATCCCTGAGTTGAGCTACTCATAATATACACAAAATATATTCTGCTAATTAGATACGTGTTTCTATACTAGTTGTAGCACTTTAGTGTACACGGAAGATGGTCCAAAGTACGTATTAATACTGGATTTCTATGTTAATTGAGCAACTAATCGAGATAGTTGACAGAAAGAAATTTGAGACCCAACATGTAGTGCTCACATCATAAAATGTCCACAACAGGATTTTTCAGCAATTTATGACCTACAAATTGGAGAAAGAAATGACCAATGAACTTCCCTACCGACCTCAACCACATTCCATTTAATTACGTGGACCATTTTTATGTCTCAACCTATTAATTCATGTGAAAATACTTATTAAAAGTGCTTAAAGTTAAACCCCATAAATTTTATATAAAATGTATAGCTTTTGGGTTTGTGTGTGTTTTGGTTGGGGGGTTTGGGGGTGGATTTAACTTCTTTTTTTCAAACTTTTTTATTAGGTAATCCAGAATTCTTATGTATGGAGATAATCAATTCAGTCGTTGTGGTTGGACTATATTATACATTTCTGACCATATTCTCCATAGGACCCTCTTATCTCTTGCTTCTCGGAGCTCTGGTTGTGGAAGAAGGAACAGAGAAGAAGGTATTAGCAAAGTTAATAACTTTACCTGTGATGAGAAAAAGTGGTTGATGATAAAAAAACACAGGGTTTCATCAAGCTTTCAAATCGAATTCTATATATTATATTTTGAATTCCCTTGACACAACTCAAAAGTATAGTTTAATGATTCTTCTGGTTCAATTCTCATTTGCCACATTTTCTTTAATTTTTTATTTTTTTTGAATTGCGAAAATTCTGCCTTCGTCATTAATTTTCAAATATAAAAATGTATAACAGACTAATAAAAAAAATATGTCACATCAATTGAAACGGGATAGTAATAAAAAGGGTCTGAAAATTACAATTCTATTACAAACTGCGATGCATGAAATCAACTCTGAATTAATTTATTTTTCAATTGACAAGTAGTATTTGAGGCGGGAGCGTCTATTTTGTTTGCCGAGGTTATTCTTCAAGTGAGACTACAACAGGAGTCTTTGAGGCGGGAGCAGATGTGGCCTTTCGATTACGGGTTCAATTGAACTGTAATTTTCGACACCAAATATAGATTTATACGAAAAAATTTATTAAAATCTTAACGAGTATTAAATATGAACCCATAATTTTAATAATATAATGAGCAATACTAAAAAATTTAAAAGTTGAACTCATCAAATTCAAATCCTAGATCCGCCTTTACTTTAAGGACATGGCATTTTGGCAGTTTGTTGAACTTTTTAAGAAAAACTGTTTATTCGAAAAGCTTTTAAGATTTTCTTTAATTCTTTTTAAGAACTTCTTTCCTTCGGCAGTCGGAAAGTCTCTTAGCCGGTCTGAGGATATCAGTTTCGTGGGACCGCAGTCCAACTCAAGGCTAAGCTTTATGGTCCTGTTGCTTTCTCAATCAACTAACCGAGCTCTTGAAGACAAAGAATGGGATTGATTCACATAGGAGTCTGTACCGACCAGAATAGATTTTTTTTAATAATAACGGCATTCTTCATTGACGTCGAATGTCGCATGAGACCGACCCAAAGGGCACCGCCAAGTCCAAGATAGTAGGCTTTTATCAGTCTGCCTCATCTCCCCTTTCTAATCAGAATACTATTACATACTTCATGCGTTTCAATTTAGATGACACACTTTCCTTATTAGTATATTCCAAAAAGAATGACACATTTCTATAATTGGAATAATTCTAACTTTAAACATTTGGAATAATGACACATGCCTGTAGTACACTTTTTTCTCGCTGATCGAGCAAAAAATAAATCTACTCCCTCCGTTTCAATTTAGATGAGGTAGTTTGACTCGGCACAGAGTTTAAAAGAAAAGAGGGAGACTTGACATAAAGATTATCTCTCTCCTGCTAAGATACAAACATTGTTTTTCTCTAAGATTCTTATTTATACTATTCCTTACTTTTCCATCAGATCCGAGAATAACTCAAATATTCAAGGATTTGTCTGTCATTCATCATTGTCAGTAGGGGTGTTCATAAAAATCCGAAAAACCGAACCAAACCGACCAAAAAAAGGGACACTTTTTGGTTTGATTTTGTTTTGGTTTTGAAATTTAAAAACCGATCAAATTTGGTTTGGTTTTAATAAAAAAAAAAACCGAACCAAACCGAATATAGGAGTAGTTATTTTAAATTTAGAATTACACCTATATATATGTATACTTTTATACAAAGTTTCAAAAATTTTATTAGTAAATATTAATCGTTTGCACTTTTAGTGCAGTTCTTTACCTTTACATTCTAGTTTGATTGGTAGTTTTCTTTTGTTAAGTGTAAGAATCTATTTCATGTTAAAAATAATATATTTTTAATTGAGTCCTTAAATTATTCATCACTATTTGATTCAATTATCATCAATATATCTTGGTAAATAATAGATTTCTCAAAGGGTAATTGATTTGATAATGTTACGTTAAAAATGTGGTCGCCGAAATTTGTGTTTGGTAGTGTATGTCTTACATTTAAGGAAAAAAACCGACAAATAACCGAAAAAATCGAAAAACCGACATAAACCGAATCGAGAAAAAACCGACTTAATTGGTTTGGTTTGCTTCTAATATTTGAAAATCGACTTACTTGGTTTGGTTTCTTTTTAGGGAAAAACCGATCCAAACCGAACCATGAACACCCCTAATTATCAGGAGAAATATCCATCTATTTCATCATTTATTGGGTAAATCATTCCTCCTATTTACTTAAGTGTCATTTATTGATATTCATTGCTATTGAATGCTATATTATTGCACATGCCTTTTAGAACAGTTAATGCATGTGTTCATTACTATCTAATCGAGCTCATCCATTGATTATTGCACCCTTAAAGTTTTATCTATAAATATTATTGTTAACTAAGTTTAACCCCTAACCTATTTTTTGGTTGAACAATATGCACTTGAACTGAAATCAAATTCTAAACATGAGGCTGAGAGTAGATCAATATTCCAAACGTATGACCAATCAGATTCAGAAACATATTTTTGTTTGGCAGTTGTCACTGTTAATGTTGAAAACGAGAGTGATTACAACATGAAAATGATATATGTAGGGTACATACCTAGCATTAGGGTTATAATAATCCAAAGAAATGAAGCTGGGCTCAGCAGTTCACCAATTGTTATCAATCTCATTATTGCTGGCAATTTACTATGATGATTTATTGTAAAAAAGGGAGAGAATTTACTAGTAGTAACTTTACAAGTCTGAAACGTTACTTTTAAGCTTTACAAAATAACGAGTTTAAGTTTTGTGTACTGACCTTGCTTAATTTTTTTTTACACAATCAAATTAAGTTACCGTATATAACAGCTTATAACAACCATGATTTGATAATCCAAAATATAAAGTAGATAACTTGATAGTAACATGTTAAATTACATGAAGAAACTGCATATACTAAATCAATCTATAATTATTTGACAAGATTTTACTTTTGTAAAACGAGAGACAAAATCACTGTTGGTTGTTTGGTCAAATCACCAATCAATCATCTAGCTAATTATGAAACAAATGGCCATTAATAGTCCATTAGTCATCCTGAAAACACTATAAAAAGAAATATTAATTAATTATTTTTTCATAACAGCAGCAATTATTAGTGGTAGGCTCATTCCAGCTAATTGCCATAAAGATATAAACTATAATTAAGTGGTTTTCCTGTCAACTCACTTTCACTAAGAATAGCATGGAATTTAGAGTCAATTTGTGCGCCGAATTACTATTAAGGTGATCGCAGGATTCCATGAACCAATAATTGCAGAAATTACCTCAAAATCCTAGTGCTTTTTCTTTTCGGCGCCTAAACTATTTCGATTGTTAGTGGCTTTCCCGTTTGGCCATGAAATCTTTTTCACTTTTTTCGAAATCAATATTTAGTCAAAAAAATTAATTTTCATTTGAAGATGAATTTTGGTATTTTCTGAAAATTTAAAAACTCCAAAAGACTGTTTTTCAAAATTTTCATCACTCACAAAAATTCAAAAATAATCCAAAATTATATTCATGTCCAAACACAACTCTAATTTTCAAATATCATTTTCACTTGAATTTTTTTTTCGCTTTTTATCGGAATTTTACAATTCTTATGTCCAAACACCCACTTAAATCACTAATTTCATCCCACATCCCAAGTAGATTACATAACTTAGCTTAGGAAAAGAAGGTTAAATTTGGTTTTTCTTCTAGTAGTTTTATAGGCCGTTTGGCCAAGTTGCAAAAATCAGCTTATTTTGAGAAGTGTTTTTTTTCAAAAGTAACCTCCACTTCCAACCAAGAGGTTGTGAGTTCGAGTCTCCCCAAGAGCAAGGTGGGAAGTTCTTGGAGGAAAGGATGTCGAGGGTCTATTTGGAAACAGCCTCTCTACCCCAGGGTATGGGTAAGGTCTGCGTACACACTACCCTCCCCAGACCCCACTAAGTGGGATTATACTGGGTTGTTGTTGTTGTTCTTTTTTTCAAAAAGTGCTTTTCTCAAAAGTACTTTTGGTGAGAAGCAGTTTGTATTTGGTTAATTAGTTTGAAAAGCACTTCTGAGCAGCAATTAGTGTTTGGCCAAGCTTTAAAAAACTGCTTCTAAGTGTATTTTTCTCAAAAGTGCTTTTGGAGAGAAGCTATTTTTTTCTGTTTCTCCAAAACTGTTTTTGCTTTTCCTCAAAAGCACTTTTTTCCTTCAAAAAGCTTTGATCAAACACCTCAATTTTTGGCCAAAAATACTTTTGGCAAAAAAAAAAGTACTTTTAGCCAAAAAGAAGCTTGGCCAAATAGACTAGTAGTATGGGTTCGCAAGTTCGACAGAATTCACTCCCTCAACTCAGATCCTATATGTATACGCGAAAACAAGTATAAATAGAGCAAATCTTTGAGCAAAAAAGCTGCAGGATACTGATAATAATTAATTATGATAGTTTTATTTAGTGGAATATGAGTAAACTATGTCATTGGCCTTATGGTACGAAAATGATTATGTTTTCTATATATCGCCACTAGACAATATCTAGCTTGGACCATCCGATCTTCTTATCCCAACTCATATTTTAATGTGACAGCAGAAACAAAACAAGGCCAATATTTACGTCTTTTCCTTAATTAATTGAGGTTTTGTGAAGTAGCATTATCACATATCTTATCCATTTCACTTTTCGTTTCTCTTTCGAAATGAGCTAATTCCTTCTCTTCTTTCTTCTAAAATATCACAATTAGAAATTTAAATAATCCATGCATTCTATTAAATCAACTCGAATAGCAATTTCATAGACTCACCATTCCTATATTTGATCCCAAAAAGAGAGAAAGATATATTTAAAAAACCACTCATATGGAAAATGATGTGTAAAGATCTTGTATATGCGGTGTATTACTCAATTGCTTTTTGCTTATCCCTTCTCTCCGTTAGTGTACAAATCCAAGATTATTTTGATTGATTCCATAGAAAACTTGACTTTTACGGTGAATAGTTGTTCTAAAGAAGTCTGACCTTAAATAGAGATGGCAACATCTTCGTACAAGTCCTGCTTTAAAACTGCACCTTTCAATTCTGAGAGCACTTGAAATACTGCTTTACTTTAGGCCTTTGTTTTTTTCTCTATAACCTTTCAGTAATAATTTTATATGTAACATAGGAACTATACTATATATTGGGAGGCCCATGTTGCTCTGTTAGTATAAAGGTAAAAACTAAAAAGCTACACACACGAGTTGATAGACAGCGTACAATCTTACCTTCCACTTGATCTGCATCAGACAAGAATTGTCACCACTCACCCCAAATTGATAGAAAAATGATTCTCCTAAAGGCTGCATCATTTGATTGGGAAATTAAATAGTTGAATCTTTGACATGATTCAAATATTTCAACTAAGTGGGTCATAGATCAACATAAAAATCTTGACGCCAAGGAATTGTATTCGAACACTCCTTGGCTACTCTATAAATAAGCCCCCATGATTTCCCCTCAATGAACCATTATCAGCATTCATATAATAGCCGGTTAGCACCCAAACCCTCTCTACCAAAGGAAAGAAACTCTTCCCTTTCAGTAGAGAACTTTCATTTTCTGGTTACCTGACACTAAGAACCGCGAAAAGATGGCAAGACCCGGTGTCATGATTCTTTCAACACTAGTCCTAGTGTTGTTTCATGTATTTGTTGATGCTGGCCAGAACCAGAGGAAGACTTACATAATCCACATGGACAAGTCCAACATGCCTGCTGATTTTGATGATCATACTCTGTGGTATGACTCATCTTTGAAGTCAGTATCCGAAGGCGCCAACCTGCTTTACACCTACAACAATGTAATCCATGGCTACTCAACACAGCTAACAGCTGATGAAGCCAAATCACTTGAACAGCAACCTGGAATTCTCTCGGTCCACGAGGAAGTGAGATACGAGCTTCATACCACTCGATCCCCTACATTTCTGGGACTTGAAGGACGTGAAAGTAAATCATTCTTTCTTCAAGCTGAAACAAGGAGTGACGTCACTATTGGTGTGCTGGACACTGGTATTTGGCCTGAATCAAAAAGTTTTGATGACACTGGACTAGGTCCAGTCCCTACGAGCTGGAAGGGTGAGTGCCAAATTGGCAAGAACTTCAAAGCATCAAGCTGTAATCGGAAACTCATTGGTGCAAGGTTTTTCTCACAAGGTTATGAAGCAGCTTTCGGGGCAATTGATGAGACCACGGAATCCAAGTCACCAAGGGACGATGATGGCCATGGGACACACACTGCAACTACAGCAGCTGGCTCGGTTGTAACTGGAGCTAGCCTCTTTGGTTATGCTGCTGGTACAGCACGTGGGATGGCTTCACACGCAAGAGTGGCTGCATATAAAGTATGTTGGGCTGGAGGATGTTTTAGCAGCGACATACTAGCAGGGATGGACCAGGCCGTCATAGATGGTGTAAATGTACTCTCACTGTCCCTTGGTGGCACAATTTCTGATTATTACAGGGATATAGTAGCAATTGGAGCCTTTTCTGCAGCTTCTCAAGGAATCTTCATCTCGTGCTCGGCTGGGAATGGTGGGCCAGGCTCTGGATCCCTCTCCAACGTTGCACCATGGATAACTACTGTAGGCGCAGGGACCATGGACCGTGAATTCCCAGCATATATTAGCATTGGAAATGGAAAAAAATTCAATGGAGTATCACTTTACAGTGGAAAGGCATTACCTAGTTCTGTGATGCCACTGGTGTATGCTGGAAATGCCAGCCAAGCATCAAATGGCAATCTATGCACAAGTGGTAGCCTGATTCCAGAAAAAGTTGCTGGGAAAATTGTTGTATGTGACCGAGGGATGAACGCAAGGGCACAGAAGGGGTTGGTTGTCAAAGATGCTGGTGGAATAGGGATGATTTTGGCAAACACAGACTCTTACGGAGATGAGTTGGTTGCTGATGCACATCTCATACCAACAGCTGCAGTTGGTCAAACTGCTGGTGACTTGATCAAAAGGTACATTGCTTCTGACAGTAATCCAACTACCACAATTGCATTTGGAGGTACCAAGTTGGGTGTTCAACCATCACCGGTCGTTGCAGCTTTTAGTTCCAGAGGGCCAAACCCAATCACACCGGAGATACTTAAACCTGATTTGATAGCACCAGGTGTCAATATTCTCGCTGGTTGGACAGGAAAAGTTGGACCTACAGGTTTGCCAGAAGACACCAGGAATGTGGGTTTCAACATCATCTCTGGAACTTCCATGTCATGTCCCCATGTAAGTGGGCTTGCAGCACTAATGAAAGCCGCCCATCCAGAATGGAGTCCAGCAGCTATAAGGTCAGCACTGATGACTACAGGTTATAGCACATACAAGAACGGAAAAATGATAGAGGATGTTGCAACAGGAATGTCATCTACACCATTTGATCATGGCGCTGGACATGTGAATCCAGCAGCAGCTCTGAATCCTGGTTTAGTGTATGATCTCACAGTCGATGACTATATAAACTTACTTTGCGCCCTGGACTACAGTCCAAGTATGATCAAGGTCATCGCGAAGCGAGACATTTCCTGCGAAAACAATAAGGAATATAGAGTTGCTGACCTTAATTACCCATCTTTTGCCATTCCTTTGGAAACGGCCTGGGGCGAACATGCAAATAGTAGTGCACCCACAGTGACCAGATATACGAGGACTCTAACAAACGTGGGAACTCCAGCTACATACAAGGCCTCAGTCTCTTCTGAAATGCAGGAAGTGAAGATTCTGGTTGAACCACAAACACTTACTTTCAGTCGAAAGAACGAAAAGAAAACCTACACTGTGACATTCGCTGCTAGTTCCAAGCCATCAGGCACAACTAGCTTTGCTCGACTGGAATGGTCAGATGGACAACATGTTGTTGCTAGCCCAATTGCTTTCAGTTGGACATGATTATGCTAATTCTAAGTCATTCACTGCAAATGTACAAGTGCAAATATTCCTATAAAATAATTACTAGTGTGCAGCAGCTACTCCTCTAATATTCCACCAACTAAACAAATAGCCCTGACCTATAATTAAGAGGCCTAGGCAATTCTAGCATCTAGACAAGGAAAATGTTGGTTGATTTGTCCACCAAAAGACTGGTGTTTTACTTGCCTGATTATTATGTACCAAGCCACACAATATGGATAAATACAATTGGCTTTCTGGCTTATCTCAGCCATTGACTATATCTTGCGACTCAATTTGCACTTAAATAATTCCCTTGGAGTAACGGCACATTCATGGCCTAAAAAATTTTAAGAAACAACATAATCAAGAAGGTAACATAATTCTTTTTCCTACGAAGCTAAATTGAGAAAAGGATACCATTAAAAGAGTAAACGGCAAATGAAAGTTACTACCAATATTAAATTCGTTACAAAATGCATACACAACAAGCAAAGAAACGAAGCTTAGGAGACATTCATCTGAAACCACATTATCAATGCTGCTAGAAGAGAATATCATTCTGATTCGCTCATAGACTGACAAACAGGGAGGTAATATGTATCTAACTGCCAGTACTTCTGTTTAACACCCTCCCAAACTGTTTCACTTAAACAATCCTTCACTGGTAATGGTATCAGCTGCGTAGAATATCCCAAACTCTCAAGTTCTAAGGAGACTATCTGGCAGTAGACGATATGAAAGAAAGGGTTACCTCCACATAGACCATTAAAAAATGAATAGATACCACCAGGCTTCAACAATCTAGGAAGATGTTGATGAAATTCCCGCATATCTTCGTAATATTCCCCATAAGTATCAAAAAATATGCCTGCAGAACAAAGTAGACTCACATTAAGATAAAATCACAAAGCTAAGACAAAGAAGGCAACAGATAGAAGCTGAACTTCAACCTAGCAAAAGAAACCTGATCTTGAATAATTAACTCGCATGATCAAGTTTGCAACGTCAGAGATCTATAACTTTTTTTTCCGGCATGCCTTCTATTAGTTGTGTTATTGTTTTTGCAAGTTATAGAGCATTATATGTGTAGTGGTCAAAAATAAATCGTGCCTGCTACGTATTTAGCTAGACGTTCCTGAACCAACTCCTATATGATAAGAGCCGCAGAATCTATCTCATTGTATGACATATTCCACGATCGATTACACGACCACAATCACACCAGAGTGCTACGCTCAGGAACTTCAATACGTGGATCTTTGGCCATGAATCACGACCTCCACATGCCTGGCCCAGTGTTTTTAAGAGCGATAAGCGCAAAAAAGCGACAAGGGCTCGCCTCGCTTCAAAAGCGAAGCGCACACTTTATTAAAGTGAAGCGCAATTCTTAAAAAACATAATGTAAACCTTGCAAAGACACAACATGTACTATGTACCACCAAATCCTCCACAAACCATAGGACAAGCCAAAATCAAAGCTACTAAATTACTAGAATCAACATCTTATTCTTCTACTCTTCTTGTTCTTCTTCAAGATTGTCAAAATCTTGAATTCCTCTATTATCTTTATATTGCTCGTTATCTTCTTCTTCCCCCTCCTCTTCCTCTTCATGATCACTTTCATCTTCATCAATTAGGGATAGGGATCGACTTGTAGTAGCCAAACTTTTTCCCTTCCTAATCGAGCTTGAACTTGAAGTATTCCCCCTTAAACCATAAGGATTCTCCCCAACTCCACTAGCAACCACAACATCACCCCAAGTGAAATTAGAGTCGCCTTCAAATATTTCTTCATCTTCACAATTTTCAGGGACTACAGTTAGCCACTCATTAGCCTCATCAATATTGTCCAAAAGAATTGGATCAATTAGATTGTGGTGGTTGTAGCGACGCCTCAATGCTCTATTGTATTTTATGAACACTAGATTATAGAGGCGCTTCAAGGTTAGTCAATTACTCTTCTTTGTATGAATCTGCAAACAAGATGTGTCAACTAATTAGTAGGAGTTGGGACAATTGAGATATAATTTACTTTATCTCAAAACACAAAATAATTCTTTTTATTTCTCACGTGTTCAAAAACGCTCCAGTTCCTTTCACATCCGGATGAGTTACAAGTTAAACTTAGAACTCTGATGGCGAAAGTCTGTAAATCCGGAGTCTCTATACCATATTGGTCCCACCACTCAACTATAGAAGTCAAAAAATATTCAAGAGTTAAATAAGTATAAAAAATACATTAAAGTTAGAGCTATAAAATATAGAAACACTTGGTCACCTGACGACTTCGTCTTTCTTTGTTTAATAGCAATTCGGGGCTTAAAAAGTCTTTCAGCTGCCTTGTAAATAGCAAGTTGATCTACTATCTTTCTTGCAAGTCTTCATCTGGGGTCAACTTGATAACAACCTCATGGAATCCTGTCCACACTTCTCTAGCCAATGAATTATTCTCATGCTGATCATAAAAGAGTGACGGGTTCAGAATAAGTCTAGCTGCATGCAAAGGTCTATAAAGTTGTTCACTCCATCTTGCATCAATGATCTGAAAGACCTTTGCATATGTCTGCTCATCAGTGAATGATGCTTGAATAGCCTCCTTGGCCCAATCCATAGCTTCATAGAGGTAGCCCATTGGTGGTTTTTGCTCCTCATCCACCAAACGGAGTGCTTTAACCAAAGGGCCACCAATTTTAAGAGCATGAAGGACATTATTCCAAAAAGAATAAGAAAGAATAATGCGTGCAACATCTTTCCCGCACTTTCCTTTGCAAATTTACTCTTGCTCCATTTCTCTGAAGTGAACAACTTTCTCAAATTGGCGTTTTGCAAGTGGATATTATTCAAAGTCAAGAAAGCAGTGACGAACCTTGTCTTGCCCGGTTTCACCAAATTTTTTTGTCTGGTGAATCTTCTCATCATATTCAATAACAAGGGCAGCTGAGAAATATAAGAATGTACCCTAACGCCCTAGCTAAAAACTGTAGAGAAGGGCTTTTCCTTGAAAATGTCCCCGAATATTAAGTTGATACAATGAGCAACACATGGAGTCCAATAGACATTCTTGTACGCTCCTTCCACCATGCCACCCGCTTTCACATTTTCACTCGCATTATCAGTGACCACTTGAACAACTTTGCTTGGGTCAATCTTTTCAATGGTGTTCTGAAACAATGTGAACATTTTGATGTGGTCAGTGGATGAGTCGCTAGCATCAATGGACTCAAGAAACAAACTTCCCTCGGGATAATTCACCAACACATTAATAATCATTTTTCAGTTTTTGCCGTCCACTTATCCATCATAATGGAGCAGCCATATTTGTTCCACACAACTCTATGTTCCTCAACAATTTTATCAGTCTCCTCCACTTCCTTATTTAGATAAGGATCTCTAATTTCATGATAAGTGGAAGGCTTCATTCCAGGTCCGTATTGACCAACGGCCTCAATAAAGTCTCCAAGTGTCATAGTTGACACAATTGAAGGGGAACCCAACATCATAGACCCATCGTGCAAAAGCTCTAATTGCACGATCCCTCAAAATGTCCTTAGCAATTTTTTGTACATCTTTTCCACCGCTCTTTGCTTCCGGCTTTTTTGGGAAATAGCAATCTATAGGACATTTAATCCTACTCGTACCCGTCGATGATCCATGGCTTGAAGAGATTGCATCTCTTCCCCGTTTTGTCGGAAGTGACAATTCTTCAATATCATCATCATCATCAAGATTGGTCACCAATGGTTGATGACTCATTTGATTTTTTTGCTCCTTCTTCTTCTCAACAAAATTCTTTATTTTATCCCTCACCTCCGATGGGCATTTCGGACAACTTGTGACGTTTCTATCGTCACCAATAAGATGGAATTTAAAGTGATAAATTCCACCTGTTGTAATCTTGTTACAAAACTTGCATACAACATTTGTATTCTGCTCATTAACTCTATCGCCATATCGCCAAGTCGGGTCTTTCTCTTTTGAACTTTGAGACATTTTGAAATCCCTATTAAGATATAAGAAGACAAGAGGGGTTTCTCTGATGGTAAACAACCTCAACTTCCAACCAAGAGGTTGTGAGTTCGAGTCTCCCCAAGAGCAAGGTGGGAAGTTCTTAGAGGGAAGGATGTCGGGGGTCTATTTGGAAGCAACCTCTCTACCCCAGGATAGGGGTAAGGTCTGCGTACACACTACCCTCCTCAAACCCCACTAAGTGGGATTATACTGGGTTGTTGTTGTTGTTATTAAGATATAAGAAAATACATAATCAAATAAACTGAAAATACATATAATATATATATAATAATTAATTTTATAAACTAAAATACACATTAAAAAATCAAATAAACTAATATATATATATATATATATATATATATATATAAAATAATGAATTTTCTAAAATGAAAAACATATCAAATTAATCAAAAAACTGAAAATATAACATATATATAAGAATTAATTTTATATACTGAAATATACACTAAAAAAATCAAATAAACTGAAAAATATAACATATATAAATAATAATTAATTTTATAAACTAAAATACATATTAAAATTAATAAATAAGAAGCATAAAAGGCGGGGAAAGAAAGAAAACTAGTGCCTGCCCTAGCTGTGCAGACGCTGGACTGGTCAGACTTCAGAGATAAAGGAAGAAGAAGAAGGAAGAAAGAAGGAAAAAGAAAGAAAAAAATAGCAGAATCTGGACGGGAACAAGAAGAAGAAAGAAAAAAATGAGAAGAAGAAAGGAGAAGAAGAAAATTACCTGGACTGGACTGGTCACTGGTCAGCAATGGTCGAGTCTTCTTCAACGGAAGAAAGGAGAAGAAGAAAAAAAATAGCAGAATCTTGAAACCCTAGGTTTTGTCGATCGAAGAAGAGAGAATAAGAAATGGTCAATTTTGGTCTTAGGGGTCTGTTTTGTATAATAAAAAACAGACGCAAACATTTTTTTAAAAAAGGGCCCTCTGCGCTTTTTTAACAGAAGCGATCGCTTCGTTGCTTCTGTCGCTTCTTCAACTGAAGCGCACGCTTCACACGATCGAGTCGCCTCAGGCTGGGAAAAACGATGGCCGGTCGCTTCGCGCTTAAAGCGACGAAGCGATCGCTTTTTCAAACCATAGCTCACTGATGTTACTGTCTCCGCTCAAGTCCAAAGGAATAAGGCTGAGAGTCCACTGGATTCCTCAACCAACCCTGAGATATTTGGTCACGGTCTTACCCAACTAACTCACATCTTTGTCTTTAAAGACTCCAACGGTACTTGGACTCTGAGATAACCAAGTCTCCTATTCTACAAATGGGTAGTCAGACCTTCCACAATCGAACATCCAAACATACTACTATCAGCTTAGTCACAAAAACAATTACACTGCTCATTTTACAACTTCCACCGCTGCAACCTTTAATTTTCTTACTAGATAGAATACTTTGTACCTTTCTGCTTCAACGAAGCCCTGTAACGATTGGGGACAGGCACTATCAATAAAACCACCGCCCTCTGTCTCTCTTTGTTTACTATGTGCTCTTCATTTTATTATTACGATCCTTCCCTGGTTGATAATAGATTTTACCAGTGTTTTGGAAAGCGTTAAGCGCAAAAAAGCGACGAGGCCTCGCTTCACCGAAGCGAGAAGCGAAGCGCGCGTTTTTTCATGTGAAGCGCAATTTAACACATAAATTAAAAAAAAAATAGGCATAGATAAATGGCTAAGAACTCATTAAAAATAACATATTAAGCAAATGTTTCAATTCTTGAATCAAGAAGCAAATAATAGATACTAAAACTAGATAGTGAATAATCCTCAAAAGTCATAACATATTAAGCAAATGCAAAACAAAATCACAAAAGGAGCAACATCCTATTCTTCAACAAGATCTCCAAACTCTTGAAGTGTAATCATGTTCGAGTTATTATATTGGTCATCATCATCTTCTTCTTCATCGGAGAGGCTTCATTAATTAGGGTTCTACTTGTACATGTACTTGTACTTGTAGATACTCTTTCTTTGCTCCTTAAAGTACTTCCCCTAAAACCATAAACATTCTCTTCAACTCCACTTGCCATAAGCAACATGACCAAAAGTGAGACCTTCTCCTTCAAACACTTCTTCTTCATGATTTTCGGGGGCTCCGGTTAACCATTCATTTGCTTCATCAATGTTATCCAATAAAATTGGATCAATGATATTGCGAGCTTTGTAACGACGAGCTAATGTTCTATTATATTTTACGAACACGAGATCATTGAGTTTCTTTAGCTCAAGCATGTTCCTCTTCTTAGTATGAATCTGCATAATAAGATGTAGAAAGTAATTAAGAGGAGTACTTAGGACAATTGAGATAAACTTTAATTTAGTAATAATGTAATATAGCTTCTCACATGTTCATAAACACTCTAATTTCAAGTTAAGCTTTGAACTCTAATAGCAAATTGTTGCAAGTTTGGAACTTCATAACCAAATTGCATCCACCATTCAACTGTAGAAGTATTATTTTAGAAGTTAATAACTTAAAAGTTAAAGCTCTAAAGAGTAAAACAATTGAAAAAACTTGCTTACCCGGTGCCAATTTGGTTCTGCCTCTAATGGCCGAAGCTAATCTAAGAATTCCATCGGCTTGCATATACACACCAAGCTCTTGCCCTATTTTGTCTTGCATCGCTTCATCTGGCACCAACTTCGCAACATATGCATGATACCCCTTCCAAACGTCTAAATCTAAAGTCTTGTTCTCATTGTTTGTGTAAAACAATTCGGGGTTCAAAATATGCCCTGCTGCATATAAAGGTTGATGAAGCTGATCATCCCACCTTTTATCAATGATTTCAAACACTTTCTCATATTTCCTCCTACCATGATCAAATGCCTTCTCAATAGCTTCTTTAGCCCTATCCATGGCTTCATAAATGTATCCCATTGTTGGTTTTTTCTCCCCATCCACCAAACGAAGTACAATAACCAAAAGGATTACCAACTTTAAGTGCTTGAACAGTGTCATTCCAAAAATATGGACCAATAATAAATCTCGCAACTTCTTTCCCAAGAGCTTCCTTTGCATAGATACTCTCACTCCATTCGGTTGACAAGAACAATGTTCGCAAATTTTGCTTTTGCAAGTAAAAGCTATGCAAGGTCAAGATAGCTGTTGCGAATCTTGTCTTAGCCGGTTTCACCAAATTTCTTTGTTTTGTGTATGTCCTCATCATGTTCAACAACAACGGCCTTTGACTAATGTAAGAATGTATCTTGATCGCCTTAGCAAAACTTGAACCACATTTTCCGGTCCAACTTTCAATAGTGTCTTCTCAAACAAGTTGAACATTTTATTAGAATCAGTTGAGGAGTCACTAGCATCATAAGATTCAAGAAACACACTACCTCTCAGAGAATTCACCAAAACATTAATGGCCATTTTTTCATTTTTTGCAGTCCATTTGTCCATCATAATGGAAAAACCATAAATTTTCCATTGCGCATTATGCTCCTCGACAATCTTGTTTGTCTTCTCCAACTCCTTTTTTAGACAAGGAACTCTTACTTCGTGATAGGTATGGGGCTTCATTCCTGGGCCATATTGGCCTACGACCTCAATGAATTCACCAAAATTATCGGTATAATTCACACAATTAAAAGGGAGCCCCGCATCATACATCTACCTTGCAAAAGAATCTACAGTGCGCTCCCTTAAAGTCTTCCTACAATAATCTAAGTCAATAGCTTCACCCTTTCTCTTTTCATTTGGTTTTTGTGAGAAAAAAAGATTAAGAGGACCTTTCACATTGCTACCGACGGTGAATGATCCACTTCCACTTGTTGAATTCTTTCTTTGAGATTTAGATGGAGGTGGCCTCATTATATCATTGGCTTCAAGGTCATCCTCATCCATTTGACTATCTTCATCAAGAAGATTAATCATAGATGCTCCATGGCTCATTGGATTTTTTAACTCATTTTTTTTCTCAACAGTCTTTAATTTCTTGCTGAACAGAATCCGGAACACTTGGACATTCTTTGACATCTCTAAAACCACCAATTAGATGTCTCTTGTGACGATGTATTCCACCGTTATAAATTTTTTGACAAAAGATACATTGCACTTTTGTGTTAGTACTGCCAATTGCAACTCCATAGGCCCAAGCTGGATCTCTTTTTTGGCTTGATGCCATTGAATAAGATTGAATTTACTACAATCAACAACCACACAAAAAAAAAAAAAAACAGAACAGTTAATTTTTTCTTCGAACATTCTGAACAAAAAAACAGAGAAATACAAACCAGAAAAACAGAGCATAGATTAGGGCACAAAAACAGAGCAATAAAAAGTGAAAAAAATAGAAAGAAGAAGAGAAAAATAGAGCGTAGAAAGAACAAAGCAAAAATTAGGGCACAACCGCACAAGAACAGAGCAATAAAAAGTGGAAAAAAATAGAAAAAAAAAGAGAAAAGGAGTCAAACAGGAACTGAAGAAAATCAGAGGAAGAGAAGAGAAGAAGGAGGAGGAGAAGAAGAAGAGAAGAAGAGAAGGAGAGAAGAAGCACTGAAGCAGTCGTTGAAGCAGCGGTCGTTGGAGCAGCAATCGCTTGGAGAAGAAGTGTTTGTTTGCGTTAAGTTTTTGCCAATTTTTTTTTAAAAAAACCCTAACAGATGCTTAAGCGCGCTTTTTGGATCGCTGCGCTTCTCGCTTAACAGGATAAAGCGTGCGCTTTTTTCATGTGAGTCGCTTTTATGGCAGAAAAGCAAACTAGCCTCGCGTCGCTTCAGCGAGAAGCGCACGCTTTTTACAACACTGGATTTTACCGTCTATAGTATATTTTTGGTTGTGAGGCATTAATGTCATTGGAACGACAAGAATCAACATATCAAATCAACAGTTATTAGCTCGAAAGAAATTACTCCCTCGTGAAGATAAACATTTAAGAGGATAGCCTCCCAACCTCCTACAAAGTATTTTAGAGAGGAAATTAATTTTATGTACAACTGTGTCTCTAAGTTCATACACCCAATAATAAAAAATTTGCAAGTGCATACATAGCCTGAAGAACATGCATCAAGTATTCATGATAACAAGAATGATGCACAAACTATAAACATGGGATACTTAGTAGTAAAATCAGTTGATATTTACAAATGATACATTGACGATATTGATGATGACAAGAATGATGCTTCTCTTCCATGGCTTCTCCACTATTGCATTTCTTTTTAAAAGCTTCTATGACTCTGCTTTGCTTGAGCCGAGTATCTATAAGAAATAGCATCTCTACCTTCACAAGGTAGGGTAAGGTTGTGTACACACTGCCCTCCCCAGACCCCACTTGTGGAATTACACAGGGTGTATTGTTGTTGTTACATTGATGGGATGTTTCCTTCAAGGTTTTCAAGTTTTCCACGCTAAACTTAAGTGCAGTGAAACTTTGAAGTAGGATATCCTCATGTTCCCTTTGTAGCTTATAGCTATGATAAGAGAAAGTGATTTATTTATTTAAATAACTGAAAATCTATAAAGAACAAATTCACAACACAAGCAACACAGCAGTAAAATCAAAAGCAAGTGTATTATTAGCATATGTTGAGTAAACAGTTTCTTTCTTCTTTTAAAGTTGGGAAGGCTAGAAGTAGGAGTTTACCATCATAAGATTCAAGTACTGAAATGACATCTTGCCACCGACCAAATATGATTTTCACATTCTCCTTCTCACCCCACCCGGCGCGTATCATACGATCATAGACCTCTGGATGAGCTTCAATGATAGTGTGCGACAAAGGCGCATATTGCTGTATGGCAGTATCTACGAGGCCCATCCCAAATCCAATGTTCAGTATGTGGCCACCATTTGAGCAGACAGCCTTCGCGTGAGCTTCCATCAATGGCTTCTCCCAAGCCATCATAACAGCCTTGCTATCAGCATCCATAATCTTATCTTCACTGAAACTAACTCTATCTTCTAAATAGTCCCCATCTGAGTTCCCCTTTGCATTTTCTTTCCTTGCGATTGTCCCAAGGATTAACTCTGCCTGGATTGCTATATAATGAAGAGTAAACATGTTTGATCAGTAATATTAAGCTAAGCAGCTTCAGAATTTTAGTTGAACTACACATGATATAAAAGCGAGTAATGGCTTCAAACGCACTTTTCAATAGATCTCTATCCGATAATATCAGGTTGGGGAAAATAGACAAACATTAATGATAATAATATATACAACTAGTACTTATTAAAGAAAGCAACAATAAATATAAATTATATACTTCTATAAGTTAGTTTTTGTGTCATTTCTTTACTGAGTACTAACTATTCCTTCCGTCCCTAAAAATCTGACACTCTTTCCATTTTGTGATGTTCCAATATGTTCGACACCACCCAACTGATGAGTTTATCAGACTAAGTTTTGCAACCATTACTTAGATATATTCTTTCACTACCACTAATATAATATAGACATCAATATACAGAAACTAGTGCCTAGTCAGAAAACATCACATAAAATTAGATGGAGGGACTACATAATTTACCTATGCCTACAAAATAGTAAGTTTAAAGCTGTCAGCCACATAAGATAGAATAACAGGTAGATTGGTTCACGAATACATGAAGTATTATGCATTGGATAATAAAACAGGGTTTTTTATGCCGGAAATGTAATGTCAAAACTAGTCCCGTTACTTCAAGAGTATTAATGTGATTTAAGTCAGTCTTATCCGGGTATTGCTAATACACATATTATTACTCCACATTCCATCTCACTTAGAATAATACATAAATTTTCTAATAACTTACGATGTTTTATAAGAAACAGAATACAAGGATTAAAAGTAAGCACCGGAATTGAGAAGAACGTCAAAGGCGTCTTGATGACCAGCGTCCATGGCGAAGTCACCGGCAGAGACATTTGAAGGAGATAAGGCATTCCATGGGGCACCAGCATCGAGAAGAGCTTTTACCACCTCGGCGTGGCCGTGCTTGGCGGCGTGCATCAGCGGAGTAAGTCCGCCTTTATCGAAGTAGGTGACATCGGCGCCGGACTCAATTAGAGATTTGATTTCGTTGATGTTTCCATTCCCAGCTGCTTCACAGAGTGCTTCTTCGTCCGCCATGTCTGAGCAGAAACTCTGGGAATATTTGGCGGTGATTTTCTTTAGTTTGGACTTCGGAGTGTGAGGGTTTTAGGGGCAGATTGCAATCGTTGAATTATAGGTTTTAGTATTATTTAATCCTTAATTTTGTATAAAATGGATACGAGCTACCTCCACCTAACTCTGTCCATCAATACTCGAAAAAATATGAACAAATAACCTATTACTTTTTGTTTCTATTCGGATTTTAACCTAACACTTTATGGTTCTCCACCCATTTTATTGATCATTAGGTTACATGATAAGTGGGAATTTTGACTGCTTAGTAGCCCCTTTTAGCTTTTGTTTCAGTCCGAACGTATTGAATTATGTTCCCGAAACTAATAAAATTGTGCAAATTGCAGGAATACTGGAAGTTTGGTCGCCCGAGATAAAATCAGACACAAAAAGGAGTGTTCCGAAGCACAAGGCAATAAAAGGCGTAGAAGCACAAAAGTTCGATCTGCAAAAGGAATTATGCAACCGCCGAAGAAATTGCAGACCGCAGAATTCCATCTGCGACTGCAAACCAAGAAGGAAAATCTAGCACAACTTTCAGCAATGTGCAGATTGTAAGCACATGATTTTTGCCCTATATGAGAATTACTCCCAAAAATTCAAAATAAAACAATTTTCCTTTGTGTGCAATTTTGAGGATTTTGTGGCATTTTTTGATAATTATTTGTATTTGTACATGCATGTTTATTTGTTAAATTAATAAAAAATACAAAAATATGTCGCATTTGCATTTAGAATTTAATTCTACAATTAGAAGCAATTAAATTTGTTTTTTTTACAAGAACAAAAAATCATAAAAATAATGTACGTTGCATTTTTAGCATTTAATGTCCAAATTGTGTGATTTTATCGTAATTGCTATTTAATTGTATGTTAATTGTTATTGAGAGTTAATCTGCACTTTTATAAATTAATTTAGTTCTATATGATAATTTATGATTTTTAGAATTTAGTTTAGTTTAAGAAAAAATAAAAGAAGAAAAAAGAAGCAATAAAAGAGGAAGAAAATCGGATTGGGCCACCTTCTAATTTAAATCAACCATGGCCCAAATCAAATAACCCTACCGGGTCGACCCGACCCAGTTCGCCCCATAACCCAAACTATGGTTAATCCCATACCCCCATTTTCATTTTTTTTACCCTAAAACCCCTAAAAGCTACCCGCCCCCCCCCCCCTCTCTTCTTCTTCTTCTCCAAAACCACCCCCCCTTCCCCTCGTCCCAAGCTCCATGGCTGACCCCAAGCTCCAGTTCCAGCCTCCTCCTCACGACCAGCTGCTGCCCAAGTTTCGTATTCATCGACGAACAACACCCCTCGTCGTCGTCCACCCAAACCGACATGGCTACTCTTTCTTCTTCTTCTTCGTGCCCAGCTCCACCATGAACGACCAACAACCATGGTTGTTGTTTCTTCATCTTCACCAGTCCGTCGACCTCCAGTCCAAAAATGAGCTCCACCAAGCAACCAAACAGTCCATCGCTCCATGTCTAGCAGCCATTGTTGTTGCTTCATCTCCGTCGAGCACCAGTCAGCCATCATGGCTGCTGCTTCACCTCCCATGGCTGGCTGCGTCGTCCAAACAAACCCCCCATCGCTGCTGCTGCTTCTTCGTTGTCAACCCTCCAAAATAACCACCAAAGTAGCAACACATCTGCTCCTCACACCCAGCAGCAGTCCGGCGAACTCCGGATCGTTTCCGTCCAGTTCATGGTCGTCTTCGTCATCTAGTTCATGGTCGTCTTCGTCGTCCAGTTCGTGGTCGTCTTCGTCGTCCAGTTTCATCACTTGAAATCAACCGGAAAATATACAAAATTTCCGGGCAGATTCGAGTTATTTTGGTTTCAAAGTTTCCGGGCAGATTGGTTTCCGTTCGAGTTCGTCGTTGTTCCAATCCGGTTAGTTGGTTTAAGTCTCATTTCTGTCCGTATTTTTCTTGATATTCTCGGATCTGAAATCAGTATATGTTTGTTTCTTTCTTGTTCGTGGTTTATCATTTCTTGATTATTTCTTCAGTTTGATTTTATTCATTTAAAAGAATTTAGTTTTAATATAGAAGTGTGTTAGTTTAATAACTTGAATCCTTCATCTTGGTTGTAATATTGTTAGATTTAGTTTGAGGTTCAATTGATTATTGAGTTTAGTGATTTGAATCTGTTTATTTGTTCTGTTTAAGTTTAATTTGAATTTGAGCTCAGTGATTTGGATATACTTGTTTGTTATTGTTGTTGAATCTGAAAGTAGATTTGTTGTTAAAAAATTTTGTTCAGTCAAAATAATTCCAGTTGTTTCTTTGTTGTTCATCATTTAGTTTGAATTTGTTGATTGAATTTGATTAGGAATTGGTTATAGCTGTTGTATTTTGGTTAGAATTGATTAGGTGAATTGGTTATAGTTGATGGGGGTAGAATGGTAATTTCAAAGGGGTATTTTTGGAATTAAAAATCGGAACAATTATTTATTTTGAGTGCTCTGTCCATTAAGCTAATAATATTAAAATAAGGTATTAAAATAATATAGTGGGGGACAAGACATGTGGTAGTGGGGAATAATGCATTTGTTTAATTAATAATGGGGAACAAGACATAGTAGGATTACAGGGCTCAAGAAAAGTTGATTAAATAAAATAATAATTGTATTTTTTATGTAGTAGTGGGTTTGGTAAGAGAAAGTGGATTGTTTTATTATTTGTTTAATTGATTAAGGGTCTGTTATGAGGCATAAATAAAGCAGACTTGGACATAATTAAAAAAAATGGAGCTGAATATTATGAGAAGAATTCGGAAATATTAAAAGATTTTTGAGGATTCGAACTTGAAGAGAGTTTAAAAGAAAGAATTTTCTGAACATTAAGAGAGAATTAAGGGTTAAACATTAACTGGTCTTTCAATCTAAAAAAAAAGGTGCACTTTGTTTTTGCCCGTTGATTATTGTTGGTGTTTCTAGATTTTCATGTGGTTTGTTCCTTGAGTTTGGTTGGTTATTTGCTACTACTTCACTGGTTATTGCTGGATTTTTTATTTGGTTTTCAAATCTGTCACTGGGTGTTCCGTTTGTTGGTTGTTGCTGGTTATTGTTGTTGTTGCTGTGTTACATACTACTTTGCTGACCTTTTTCTTCTTGTATTGGCAATACCAGGTACACAACTGTAACTTTGGCATATTGTAAGCTGAAATGTGAAAGCATGAATACATACGAAGAATGAAACTTTGAAGTTTTAATTTAGCTTTTTCTTTGTTTTCTTTTAATAATTGTATTTAGGCTATTTCATGTATTATTATTCTGTAAATTTCTGTCGCTTTGCATAACTAGGCATCTTGTAGTAATGTATTAAATAATACTTTGCTTTAACTTGATTATTAGGTAGTATATATTTAAGCATGCTCATTACTGTCAAACTGTTTAATAATTGGAATAAGAGGAAAATAACATAAGTTGGTCTTTAGTGAATCGGCTTGGCAAACTGATTAAGTTCACTAGCTATGAAGGTTTTAATATTGTCAACATTAGGTTAATCGTGAACATGTAGCTAAATTTAGTTAAAGCATGAATTTAAATTAATTTCGTGAATTAGGCATTATGGCATGATTTGAGTTCAAACAAGACGAGTTAATGTTTAAATTTAATAAATTTTCAAATACGCATTAGTAATTAAGATTGATTCTAATTTCCAATAGTTGTAAATAATTAATTCCAACGGTTCAAGTCATCTAACAATGCGAGTTTAATCTAGTTATGGGATAATTAGTTTCTTTTAAATACATTATTTGTCGATTCTGTATTATATTTATAATTTCAATTTTAGTAATATTCCTTTCCGTTAACATTTGTCTTAACCTAGCATTTAATATGTTTCATTTTTTAAGCATGTAATTAATTAGGATTTTTTCTCTTTTATTTTAGATACGAATTTAATAGAAATGTAGTCATTTTAGGATATCCTTAAAATAAAGGAGGCGTGCTTCGCCAAAAATAAATACAAAATTGCGGGGCCCTAATAATTATTTGTTTTAAAATACTTAGATTCCGGGACGGGCCATTTAGCAAATTTTACGGCCCTACCCAAAATAATAACAACGCGTTAGTCTTTAGGCGCGTATTTAATAATGTTATTTTCCTATACTCGGGTGCACATTTATGTGACCCAAATCCAAATCTCAACGGAGTCGAAGTGTGTCGATGACCACGGGTACATTGACTGTGACGTGGTTCGAGATATATTTTCACGAGGTTGCAATTATCGATAAAAATAATAATAATAATGATAAAAGCGGTTAAAAGTTAAAATTCGCACATATGTTCAACATGTATTATATCAGATAATCAAGCCGAATATGACAGTTGAGCGACCGTGTTACAACCACGGAACTCGGGAATGCCTAACACCTTCTCTCGGGTTAACATAATTCCTTATCCGGATTTCTGGTGCACAGACTGTTAAACAGAGTCATTCTTTTCCTCGATTCGGGATTCAACCGGTGACTTGGGATACCATAAATCTCCCAAGTGGCGACTCTAAAATAAATAAATAAATCTCGTTTTTATTGTCCCTTAATTGGAAAAAACTCCCTACCGCGCTCCTTTGTCGGTGGCGCGGGCGAAAAAGGAGGTGTGACACAGATCACAAATGAATTGTACGGCCGTAGATCTAGGCTAAGAGTCAAAGATCATAGAGTATGCAAAAAAAACGAAGTCCATGAGCCTTTGTGAATTGCGGATTGCACAAGAATTGTGCGGCCGCAGTTCAGAAATGTGCAGCCACAGAACTCCACTTCCTGCCAGCTGAAGAAATATGCGAACCGCATATGGAATTGTGAGGCCGTAGAACCTCCCGAGAGGCATTTTTGTCAGAGATTTTTAGCCTTGTATAAATAGACGAGTTTCACAAAATTAGGTCAAGTTTTGACCATCTAAAGTTGTAGGTAGGGGTGCTTATCGGGCAGATAATTACACTTAACGATTCGTCTTAAAAGCTATCGGATTATAAATATAGTAATCCGCTAGCCATCCAATAAGACAACAGGCGGATTGGTATCGAATTAACAATCATCGGGCGGTTATCGGGCGGCTTATCGACTCAACCAAATGAAAAAAAATTGAATAATCATTCAATCAATACCAAGACTACACATAATGTCATACACATATTAACTAACAAATATTCCTTTCGTCCTTATATTCTCACACCTTCACTTTATGGTTTACACACCCCAAATACATGCGAGATGAATAACACATGCACATTCTGGGCATTCTCAATTACACATACATCTCATTTCATCAATACCAAGACTACACATTATGATACATATTAACCAAATTTGTAAAATCAGAAAAACACATTAGTTCAGTAATCAATTGAGAATTAGGAAATAGATATTAGGGATTTAGCCATTTAGGGTTTCAATAGTACTTTTTATATACATAGGGGTAAAAATGTAAATATAAAAATTCTTAACGGATTAACGGTTTACCCGATAAGAAAATTGAGTAATCTGCCCCCAAACCATTAAGTCGTTAATTATAAAATCTCAATATGTTCCCCATCCATTACCCCGATAATCCGATACCAATAAGTCAATAAGCCATCGGTTCGGTTCGATTAACGGTTTCGGTTCGGTTTTGAATAGCTCTAGCTATAGGGGTGGGCGTCAGCTGGTGCAGTGCGGTTTGCAAAAGGTTCGGTTCGGTTTGTTCAGTGTTCGGTTGTTGATTGGTGTACCGATAACCGAACCAATATAAATTCGATTGGTTCGGTACTTGAAACTGCGGTTCGGTTGGTTTTCGGTTTGGTTCAGTCGGTTCTACTTGCTGGAATAGGATGATTAAAAGATAACCATACCCTTTAGATGATTTATGTTGTTAGAGAATATATTTCTAAGTTTGATTTCTGATAGCATATAGTTTGTATGGGCTGTGAGAACTTTCAAATTAAATGGTCTAATGTAGAACATTTCAATAACTAAAAACCTTCTACAGTAGCATCTTAATTAAATGTAACTAGATTAATCAGCAAGGAAAGAGAGCATCATCATCACCTTTGCACTGCTTCCCGTGAATCAAGGCACCAACACCTATAGTTTGATCTGAATACCTCTAAGAACCCATTTGGCGTCATTTTCTCGTGTGCCATGGATTTCCATGGATCAGAGATACTGCTACAACTTGGGGATTTATTTGGCACTCTCGTGGTCCCTTCCATCAGGTGTTCTTTTGAGCGGATCGTTTTATAGTTTATACAACTTCATGACAGACACAGAATCTTGATAAGGATCATGGGAACCAACTTGGATATCATATCTCTTGGTCTTGGGCAAAAAATTTCACTACAGTCGAAGGAGCCAATGGCTTTACAAAGATAAATTTTGATTTTTCAGTTAACCAAAAAATCGCAACCCCAAAACCGATTACCGGACCGAACACCAAACTTTAAAGATTTATAAACCGACCGAATAAACTGAACTGACTAAATCAAAATGTCGTTCCGGCCGGTTTTTCCGATTCGGTCGGTATTATGCCCACCCCTGAGTTGCCTTAGCCGTTTTTCTTTACTATTTTAGGAAGTTTTACATTATTTTGGTATTTTAACATTAGATTTCATCATTTTAATCTTCCATATAAGCTTATTTAGCTTTTTTTTCTCTATTTTCTATAATTTCTATTATGAGTAGCTAGACTTCTACTAGGGTTGTGACCCAACCCTAGAGTGTAAACCTTATGGGTGATTAATTTAGTGTTTGTTTATGACTGGTGTTGATTATTTAGCTTAGTTCATATTTTAATTGTAGAATTAATGGTTGCAAATATTGATTCATGCCTATTTGACTTAGTCTCTACTTGAGAAAGAGGGACCTAGTCTAGGATAACTTAGTTAACAAGGAATTGGGTCAATTGAGAGATTGATTAACCCAATTAAAGGGGTCAACCTAGAGATAGTAATAACCCAATTTGAGCTCTTATCAACTATTTTGTTGATACCCATTTGGTCTTGAGAAATACAAATTAGGCAAAACCACTCTCTGACTGAGAGGTATTGAGTGAGTAATATAGAGTTGTGAGCTATAATACACCCAATCAACAAAACAAACATTAACGTCTTTATCTCATTAGACAAACACCTAGGTTATGGTTACAACACTAGGCCTTTAATCCAATTTAAAAAAAACTCAAAAATATTTATGTGTAATCTATTTTCTTTATCTTGCGTTCATTAGAGTAACAGTGGAAATAGAAAACAAAACCTTGATGTGGAAGTGCAATCTAGATAATCCAATTGCTCATTTCAAATATATACCTCTAACTCTCGTCATAACTCCCAGTGGATTCGACCCGGACTCCTAGTTGGGTAATTATTATTGCATACAACTGTTTTATATCTCTATTAAGGTGTTTGTGGACGTGATCAATTTTTGACGTCGTTGCCAGGAAGTTAACAATGGTGTTAGCTATATAATTGGGTTTGTTTTTGGACTATCTTCTTTTCCTTCCGTTGTTACTAACTTGTGTGAAACAATTTTAGGTACAATTATGGCGGCAAACAATGAACTCGGGAATATGCTTTTGTTAGATGCAGACGTAGACAATGATCAAGGAATGTCCCAACAATGATATAACAGAAAATATGATTCAACAAACCTTCTATCGTGGGATTAACACGACCAAACAATGTATAGTGAATCAGCTTGCCGGTGGAAACTTTATGACTACGCCTTATGCGGAGGCTTGTGAGATTTTGGATGAAATGGCAAAAACATCATCGGTATGGCAATCTCGGGCTAATGTTCCACAAGGTGATCCGAACATGATTCACCTTCATAAAGAGTTGCATGACCATGGGCAAGCCATTGCCGAATTCACAACTACAATGAATCAACTAGCAAAGGCTCAACTTCACCAAGTATAAAATCCTAAGCAAGTCAATGCTATGGAATGGGTGAACATGATGGTAAACAAGACAAGGACCAAGGATCTACAAGTGCATAATCGAGTGGAGAATTATGTGCAAGAGGATAGTGGGTTTGATCAAGATGATTCTTATAATGAATAACAAGAGGAGATGCAATATGTGAACAATTTTCAAGGGCAAAGAAACAATTTCCAAGGCTCAAACCAACAACAATGGCGACCTCAAAATAATAAAGGCAATTGGAATTCTAATAACTAAGGAAATTGGAGTGGTGGCAACAATCAAGGAAATTGGCATAATAGCAATAATCAAGGAAATTGGAGTGGCAATAATCAAGAAAATTGGGGGTGAGGGGGTAACAATCAACGCATATGGAACAATAATCAAGGCAATCGGGGGGTCAGGTTTTCAAAGGCCCCCAATGTATCAACAATCGAGCAACCTGCCTCCTTATCCTTCCTATGGTCCAAGTTCTTCAAACAATAAAATGGGGCGTATTGAGAATATGTTCAAGAGAATGATGGAAAAGAATGCAAATTCGGATGCCCAACTTGCTCAAACAACACATCTATTTGCAACTTAGAAGTTCAAATGGGGCAAATCTCTCAAGCTCTAAATTCTCGTCCTAAGGAGGCTATACCAAGTGACACGGTGGTAAACCCAAAAGGTTAAAACAACACGGGGCATGCCATGGCCGTTACTACAAGAAGTGGAAGAGTTAGGAATGCACCTACCTCAAGTCAAAGGTAACTTGTGGATGATGAGCAAGTGGTGCGAGAAGAGGAGATCCCGAACAATATGGTGCAACCTAATAATGAAGTTCGGATTGATATTGATGATAGTGTGAAAGATACTCAAGAGGAGGTAAACCCGTCTAGGGATCATATTATTGACATACCGGAACCGGTAGTGCAAAGGGCTAAAGCACCATTGCCTAAGCCTCCACCTCTATACCATCGAAGACTTGCCAAGCAAAATGGTGAGAATTAATTCAAGAAGTTCATTCAAATGATGAAGAGCCTCTAAATCAATGTGTCATTAGTTGAAGCTTTGGAATAAATATCCGGCTATGCAAAGTTTATGAAAGATCTCATGATAAATAAGCAATCAATGAATTTTGAAACCATCAAAGTCACTCATCAAGTGAGTGCAATTGTGCATTCAATGGCTCCTAAGTTAGAGGATCGTGGTGCTTTCACGATTCCTTGTATAATCGGTAGTGCTGAGTTTGCTAAAGCTCTTTGTGATCTTGGGGCAAGCATCAATTTGATGCCCTATTAGGTTTCAAGACGTTGGGAATTGGGAAACCAAGTCCCACCTCTATGAGATTAAAAATGGCCGATTGTACTATGAAGAGACCTTTGGAAGTGATTGAAGATGTCTTGGTTCGTGTTGATAAGTTCATTCTTCCGGTGGATTTTGTAATTCTCGATTGTGAAGTTGATTATGAGGTGCCGATTATTCTAGGGAGACCTTTCTATGTTACGGGGAAGTCTCTTTGTGATGTTGAAGCCGGAGAACTTTCATTCTGGGGTGGTGATGAAAAAGTGGTTTTGTTACACCCCATATTTTCGTATGTGAAAGTATGCCATAAGTAAATTGATATAAGCTCGGAAATGAGATGTTACATCTCGCATTTTTGTACGTTAAAGTTTCATCATAAGTTAATCGACATAAAGCTTAGGAATGAGATTATTATTGAGGTTATAAGTATTATGATATTTCAAACAAGGGACAAGTAAATTCGTGAAGGTGAGAGGGTAAACGAATCGAAGAAAATGGGTACTATATGACCATGATAGTAAGGTGTATAAAGTGTGTTAAAAGTAAATAGTATTTTAAGTAATTTGGGATAATTCTTAATTATGTTGGTAAGGGATTAATTATTGATTCTAGTGGGAGATTAGCCAATTAATTAAAAATTAGTGGATAAATCTTTGGTGAAAACAAGCCCCCCAAACATGGCAGCCCATGAGGTTGGATCAAAACCCAAGTAGTGACTCTTGGTTTAGGAAATTAGGTGGCATTTTAAGAGATTTTTGGGTGGTTAAGTCATCCTAAGTGGGGCCCACTCCCAAAGGTTAATAGAACCTCTCTAATTTAAAATGGAATGCTTACAACTACTATGTAATGGGTAAGGCTTCAGTAAAGAGTTCAAACGAGATTTTTTAGCATTATAGCAACGGGATTTTACAATTCTAAGGAAGCCCGATACAATCTTTTCAAGAATATCATACGAATTTTTTCCTACTTCGATCCGTTGTTACGTGTTTTGTCGCAATTGATGTGTATTAGAGGGATTGTCAAGAGAATTGGCTCAGGTATGTTAAGGCTATCCCTTCTTTTCTTTTGGCATGATCCATACGATACAAACGAAACGAGCAAATGCACAACTTTCATAAATGACTCTATTCATAGAAATACTATAGGTGCCTATGTTCTTGATTCCCCATGTGTCCCATTATTCTATCATCTATTCACGGATCTCAGAAAATACGTAAGTTGATAAAGTTTATTTCATGATATTCATCGAAGGCATATTAATTTTATGACACACCGAAAGATCTTACGAACGTACTTCTTATGCAATTCATTCGTTTATATATGTACATTGACCCATGATCAGATGGCGTTATATATGCGTATATTATATGTATATGGGATATGGAAAAAAAGTTACAATGTTATATATACACCACCACCTGATCAGCTGGTATACGTTGATGATTTTGCCTACAGTAGCCGAGATAATTTGATGGGATGCCCTCAGAGGCTTGATAATGTTATGTACGCATATACTTATGCATGGTATGACATTTATACGCATATGCATGGCATTGAAAATATTAATGAGTCACATAATTATTCATACTTACATGTTGAGTCTTTTACTCCATGTTTCTCTCATGTCTATTATTAATTGTTGTTCATTCCTTACATACTCGGTACTTTATTTGTACTGATATCTCTTTTGCCTGGGGATGCTACGTTTCATGCCTGCAGATCCCGATAGATAGGTTGAGAGTCCTCCAAGTAGGCTATCATCTCAACGGAAGGTGTTGGTATGCTCCATTTGCTCCAGAGTTGCTTATTTGGTTAGTATGATTTGGATATATTGATTGGTATGGCGGGGCCTTGTCCCGACCTTTATGACATTTATATACTCTTAGAAGTCTGTAGATAAATGTCATGAATATGGATACTTGTATGGCCTTATCGGCCTATGTTTTGAATTTACAAATGATCATGTCGGCCTTATAGGCCCGTATGTCACATGTATAAGATTTTATATCAGGTTGGGTCGTCCTATATTAAGTATTCCCTTATGTTTATTCTGGTTAGCCCATGACAGCCCTTTTGGCCCATTTACCAATGATAGTACGACAAGAAAGATATGTTACGTTGGTAGTCGGTTGAGTAAGGCACCGGGTGCCCATCGTGACCTTCGGTTTGTGTCGTGACAGGTTTTCCATGTGTGCAAGTCCATGCGGGAACCGAATAACAATGAGGTGTGCTATTTTGTGGACTTGGTGACCGATGGTATTGTTAATGAAACAAGTGCTATGATCAATTTGTGTGATATATTGGAGGTCGTATTGCTCAACTTTGATGATGACGAGATAGACGGTTTCACGGAATATGTGAACTCTTCGCAAGGAATGGGGTTGTACAACTACGTACCCCGAAAATTGTCCTTGGATCTTGAAAATAGGACAACTCCTCCTATAAAGCCTTCTGTTGAAGAGCCTCCTACCTTGGAGTTGAAGCCATTGCCTCCACATCTTCGGTATGAATTTCTTGGTCCTTGTTCTACTTTATCGGTTATTCTTTCCTCTTGTTTGTCTAACGTACAGGTAGACTCCACTTTGGCAGTGCTACAAAAGAGGAAAAAGGCTATTGGGTGCACATTGACAGATATTCGGGGGATAAACCCCGCATTTTGCATGCATAAGATCAACTTGGAGGAGGGCGCCAAACCATCTATTGAACAACATAGGAGACTCAATGAGGCTATGCAAGAAGTTGTCAAAAAGGAGATTATCAAGTGGTTGGATGCCAGGGTTGTCTACCCCATCTCCGATAGTTCATGGACTTCTCCGGTTCAATATGTCCCGAAGAAAGGGGCATGACATTGGTCACTAATGTTAAGAATGAGTTGTTTCCTACAAGAACGGTAACTGGTTGGAGAGTGTGTATGGACTATCGCAAGCTCAACAAAGTCACAAGGAAGGATCACTTTCCACTTCCTTTTTAGATCAAATGCTCGATAGATTGGTCGGGCGTGCTTTCTATTGCTTTCTTGATGGATATTCAGGATACAACAAAATTCTTATTACTCCAGAGGATTAAGAGAAAACAACCTTTACATGTCTCATGGTACTTTCCCTTTCAAGCGGATGCCATTTGGTTTGTGCAATGCACCGACAACTTTTCAAAGGTGGATGACGACTATCTTCACGGACATGGTAGAGTATTACCTTGAAATTTTCATGGATGACTCAGTGGTTGGAGATTCTTTTGATGATTGTTTTGCAAATTTGGATAATGTGTTGGCAAGATGTGAAGAAACAAATTTGGTGTTCAAAATGGGAGAAGTGTCATTTCATGGTAGAGGAAGGCATTATCCTTGGCCATAAAATCTCAAAGAATGGAATTGAATTGGATAAGGCAAAGATTGAGGTGATTTCTAAACTTCCACCTCCAACTTCGGTGAAGGGGGTGTTAAGTTTCTTAGGTCACGCGGGGTTTTACCGGTGCTTTATCAAAGATTTGTCTAATGTTGTGAACCTGTTGTACAAGCTTCTCGAGAAAGATGCTAAGTTTAACTTCAATGATGATTGCAAGAGGGATTTTGAATTGTTAAAGTTCAAGTTGACAACTACTCTCATCATCACCGCTCTAAATTAGAGTGTCCCTTTTGAACTCATGTGCGATGCAAATGATGTAGGGTTGGGGCTGTTTTGGGGCAACACATCAACAAGATTTTTCATCCGATATACTATGCTAGTAAGACCATGAATAGTGCCCAAGTCAACTATACAGGTACGGAGAAAGAGCTCCTTTCCATTGTGTTTGTAGTTGAGACGTTTCACCCGTACTTGAAAGGTGCAGAAGTTATTGTCCACATGGATCATGCGGCACTTCATTATCTTATGAGCAAGAAAGATTCCAAAGCCCGGTTGATGATATGGGTGCTTTTGTTGCAAGAGTTTGATATTGAAATTCAAGATAGAAAGGGGAGTGAAAACCAAGTGGCGGACCACTTGTATCGTTTGGAGGAGGAGGGGAGGTCGCATGACGGCCTTGGAATCAATGATTCCTTCCCCGATGAGCAATTGTTGGCTATTTCAATGAAAAAGGTGCCATGGTTTGCGGATCTAGCAAATTTCCTTGTGTGTGGAATCATTCCAGACGAATACTCTTCAATCCAAATGAATAAGCTCAAACGAGACTGTCAAGATTATTATTGGATAAGCCATACCTCTTTCGGATTTGTACCGATGGGGTGATTAGACTATGTGTACCGAAAGAATATCAAAGTGAAATTCTTGGGCCTTGTCATTCTTCGCCATATGGTGATCATCATGGTGGAGCGAGAACGGAAACCAAAGTGCTTAGTTGTGGTTTCTATTGGCCCACTCTTTACAAAGATGCAAGTGAGTTAGTAAAAAGATGTGATGAATGTCAAAGGGCGGGTGGAATCTCAAAGAAAAATGAAATGCCTCTTACCACCATTTTGGAGATTGATATTTTTGATGTGTGGGGTATTGACTTCGTGGGTCCTTTTGTGAGTTCTTGTGGAAACACCTACATCTTCGTCCCGGTAGATTATGTGTCCAAATGGGTTGAGGACGTTGTTCTACCCAACAATGAGGCGAGAAGTGTGGTGGTGTTCTTGAAGAAGATATTTTCATAAGGTTTGGCACATTGCGGCTATTATAAGCGATGAGGGGTCACATTTTTGCAACAAGGCTTTCGACATTTTACTTAGCAAGTATGGTGTTACTCATAAAGTCACGACTCCCTATCATCCACAAGCTAGCAGTCAAGTGGAAGTCTCCAACTGAGAGATAAAGAGTATTTTGTCCAAAATAGTGAATGCTAACCGGACAGATTGGTCCAAGAAGCTTGATGATGCATTATGGGCTTATCGACGGCTTACAAAACACATATCGGAATGTCGCCATACCAGTTGGTGTTCGGAAAAGCTTGTCACATTTCGGTGAAACTTGAGCACAAGGCCATATGGACTCTAAAGAAGTTGAATCTTGATTGGAATGTAGACGCTAACTTAAGGGTTGCACATTTGAACGAATTGGATGAGTTCCGGTACCATGCTTATGCAAGTTCGTCCTTGTACAAAGAAAAAATGAAATATCTTCATGACAAATACATTTGGAACAAAGAGTTCAAGGTGGGCGATCTTGTATTGTTGTTCAACTCAAGGTTGAGGATGTTTCCCGGAAAGTTAAAGTCTAAATAGAGTGGTCCTTTTGAAATTGTGGATGTGACACCTTTTGGTACATTGGACTTGAAGAACAAAAATAATAAAGTATTCTGAGTCAATGGTCACCGGATGAAGCACTACTTGGGAAAAGTTGGAGATAGCCACATCGTGGTGGTCATTCATTTCAATTGATGGTATTCTGCATCATGTCACGACGTTAAATTAGGAACTTTTTGGGAGGCAACCCATGTTTCTTTACTTTTTTTGTAGTTAGGTGTTATTTTTTGTGCTAACTTAATTTGAAGTGTTCTACAAGATTGTGTGTGACTTACAGGAATTGTGGACAGAAATCTAGCTAAGTGTTGCAAGAATTGTGGCCTATAGTTGAATAGTGCAGACCACACATTTATAGTTGTTGTAGCAAAAGTGCACTGCGGCCGCACAATTATCTTGCGAACCGCACAAATGGAAGGTGGGAAATGTTAACTCTATGAAGTTTAGTCTGTTAGAGAAAAGGTCGATGTGAGACCGCAAAAGGAAATCTACGGCTGCAACATGAAGTCTGCAGTCACACACAAAATTGTACAGACCGCAGACGAGATGCTGAGTTAAGGTCACCAGGTAACAAAGTGTGGACCGCACATGAAATTGTATAGCCGCACTCAACCTTCCTTCCCTTAGAAAACCAAGCAGTATAAATAGAGGAATAGGGGCAACTGTTATGATTTTCCCTCTCTAAGCACAAACACAGTAATCTCTTAAAATTTCTTGGTAAATCTATTTGTCCACACACACAACATCTTTGATCAATCACTCATCACACTCATTCATCTGGTATGCTTCAATTTCTTGTGAGTATTTTTCTTTTAATTGTAGATTTTTATTTATTTTTAGGCCATTTGTTAATAGAATTCAATTGTGTATCCATAAAGAGGTATATTTATAGTGGGTCAGCTAATACATGCTCTCTGGGGACTAGGTAAACATATTTTCATGCCTCTATGATGTTACCGTGTCAAATTTTGTACAAAATTGCAAAACCTAGAATGACCTAACTGAATTGTTAGAAGTTTCTGAATTATGCGGCCACACTTGAAATTGTGCGATCTGCAGAAATTGATTCTATGGTATCATTAGTGAAGAAGGCATCTGCGGCCACAAGGTAAAATGTGTGTACCACAGAATTTCCATTGCGGCCGCAGAACAACCCTTTTACTGTCGTCAGAGAGTCTACACTTTGTGACTCAAATGTGCGACCACATGTCTAATTGTGTGGACCGCAAAAATCATGTTGCGGCCACACATAAGCCAATTCTCTATAATTAGAGAGTTGGCAAATTTTAGGTTTCTAAGATGCGGCCGCAAAACAAAATTGTGCAGTCCTCAAGGCCTCATCTGCGGCTATAAGAAAATTGTGTGGACCGTAGATCCTTATCCTGCAAGCATGCTTTAACTGTGAACCTCACTGTGTTTTCTGGTGTATACATGAATATCTCCTTGTATGTATAAACAATGAATTGCAACTAACAATCGCCTTTTCTTGATACAGACAATGGTTCGATCTAGAGGCAAAGACGACACTTCTAAAGGGAGGGGTGAACCTTCTCGGGGTCGAGGCAAGAGTGTGTTACCCCTCGGCTAACAAAAGACGATTACAAAGAAAGCTACAACCGGGAGAGGAGAGGTGCAGATCTCTCCAAGACGAGCTCTTATGTCCCGTCTAGGGAAGCATCAGAGGGCAACTCAGCCTCTGTTCAGAAGCAGTCGGCAGTACAGTCAAGGCTGCAAAGGAGATACAAACTCAAGGATGAGTCATCCTCATCTCATAGCACTTCTAAGGGATCAGATAGTGCTAGTTAGGCTTCTGACCATCGACTACACCTGTCCTTGAGGCACAAGATACACCAGTGCAGGATATCCCCGATGATGGCAGAGGGGGAGATGCTACAACTGCCAGTCTTGAAGGATCGAAGAAAAAAGTGTTTTGAGAGGAGCAATTTGTTAGCTTGGCTGCCTTCACCAGCTTTCGTACATGGTGGTTAGTAAGGTCACTAACTTTTGAGTGACAGTTTCAGTTGAAAGATTTGGAGAGGTACAACCTAGCAGTGTTGAGACAATTCAAGGAACGCAAGGGGTGGATATCGTTCAGTCAGAGTGTAATGGATGCCAAAGAGTACCTTATCCGTGAATTCTACGCCAATGTGGCGCATATCAAGAAGAGGACAAAGGTAACCAAAATGTGTAACCTCAAAGTGAGATTTGATCAGCATACGCTCAACACGTACTTGGGCTTTGAAGATGTTGAGCCAAAGGAATATTTAGAGAAGTATGAAATGGGAGATGCAGCTCGACCTTGGTTAGTAGAGATTCTAGCAGCACCAGGGCCACCACCACCATGGATTTTTGTTGGGGTTCCTATCCACCAGGGCACTCTAAGTTTTGAGGTGAAGGGGTGGCAAAATTTTGTCTACAGTAGACTAGACCCGAGCCAGAATGAGACCTACCTTCCGATTCCTAGGGCAGTTCTAGTTGCTTCTATTATGGCCAGGTAACCGATCAATGTGGGTGATGTGATGTCGGCCAACATCTCAGTGATTGCTCAACAAAATGACTCATCCTACCCATATCTCAACCCCATTACATAATATCTTACGGATACGGGTAGAGCCGAGCGATTATGATACAAAGGTGCAGCCGAAGAAGCCTTTCTCTTGGTACTCATTGATGGATGCGAACAACCCGAAGAGAAAAGGTCAGCCTTCTACCACCACAAGCCAGTCTGATGAGCCAGCCGTGGTAGTTATACAGGCAGTTGATGTTCCATACACTTCGGTCGAGCCTTCCTCTAGTGCCGCAGCTATGCCTACACCATCATCTTCAGTCCTTACTGCAGTTCCTGCCACAACTTCCACCTCGGCTTTGAAGCCAGTTCTTATGCCTATTGTCCTAGTTTCTACGTTGCGAGTCTCCGATATATTGGCGAGCCTCACAACTAGATGCAGACAGCCACTGTAAAGTTGTCTGACTTATCCAGCACTGTTACAGCACAATCTTTTATTCAGACACCTCAGTTTCCTCCGACCGTGGAAGAGACATTGAAGAAGCTACTAGAACACTATTATGGCTACAGTGGTACAACATGGGTCAGTGATCGAAGAGCTAGGAAAAGAAGTAAAGAAGATGAGGAAATCCCAGGCTAGCAAGAAGTTAGTAGAGAAGCTCCAAAGAGAAGTGAAAAAAATTACTACAGCCGGAGATCTCCCCTTTGACATGTTGATTGACCCATACCATTCAGGCCTAGATCCTATATCACCATCTACACCAGTGGCACCAGCTAGCCAGGCTGAGGAGCCAGACCGTGCTATCGATACTGTTGAGGCAGCACGTGAGATGTTCACCAACCCAGCCACTGCCAGAGTTGAGAATGATGAGATTCAGTTGGATGAGCTTGAGGGCGGTGACATTGCTGGGGACACAGAGATGTCCAAGGAGACATAGGGAGTTTTATTCACTCTTTCCCCTCTTTTACTCTTATTTTGTTAAGCATTAGGGACAATGCTTATCTTTATTTGGAGGGTGGTGGAGTTTATAGATTATATTTGATACGTTCTGAGACATTTGGCCTGTAATAACTTGATATTATTTTCTCTTTTCTTATTATGTATGTATTCTCTCTCTTTATCTTATTATGTGTTTCATTCTATCTTCAGTAGTTTTTGCTTATTAGTTTCTTTATTTTGGTTTCTTTATTAGTTCTTGGTTTGATTTAGTAGATTCTTGGGTTGACTGAATAGCTTCTTTTTATGTTTTAGTAGATAATAAGCTTTTGGTTTTCTTAATGTCACGTTTCTTTCCAAAGGTAGTTGTGGTATGAATCGTGTGACTCATCCCAACGATGGATGGCATGATAGCCTTCTTAAGGGAATGAGTCCATTTTTGTATTTAGGTAATAATAGTAGTAGTAATAAATAAAAGGCCTAATTAAGTCATGCTCGAAGAGTCAACCATGCTTCAATTGTTACAAACACACTTAACTATGTGCTTATGGTTAGAGACAAGGTTTTTTGAAAGAAATAGCTCTAGTTAGTGACTTTGTGACTCTTGTGTTGACTTTGCCAATCATCGAGTGTTTAATTGGACCATATTGATCTTTAAACTTGAATGTAGTTGTTGTGGGCCCTCGACTCTGTCCTCTTTAATAATCCAGTTGCGTGAGAGGTGAGATGAATTATTACTAGTCCAAATATCCATGTGAAAGGTCTAGAACTTGCTCGAATATTTTTCAAGGCTAAATCCTAAGTGTTGTTTGGTTTGAAAAGTGATGGTAGGCTTTAATTGGCCCGTTTGGACTTTCTATTGCCAATCAATGTCATTATTTCTAGTCAACCCCTTTGAGCCTGTAGCATTTCTCATTTGATAACCATATTACAAGTTGTTACCCGTTTTGTCATGACCCTCTCTTGGCACTCGAGCTTTCCTTAACACTCTCGTGAAATTAATGGCTTAAAACGTAAGTTTGGGGGAGAGACGAGGAAGTTTAAAAGGGTATCAAGGCACAAAAAAAGAAAATAATTTATCTATATGATAAGATAAGGCAAGAAAAGAAAAAAACAAAAAGAATAATGCAAAAAGAGAATAAGTGGAAGGGATGAAGGGATTCAAAAAGAGGTAATAATCCCAAATATGGAGAAATAAAAAAAATGGAGAAAAAGAATGAAATGATCAGGAAAGAATGGTAAATCAAAAAAAGGGGGGGAAGGGGGAGAAAAAGAATGAATGATCAAGAAAGAGTGATTCTAAGTCTCTCTAGTCCCCAATGAAAAGAAAGGGTCTCTAAGAATTGGCAAGGTATGAGCCGAGAAATGAAAGATGGAGTGTTTAAGGAAAAGTGTAACTACTTACCCACACGGCATCCTACCTAACCCAAAAGCCTTCATTACATCCCGAAAGAAGTCATACTTGATTTCAAACTGAGTGAGCTTACATTAGTGGCAATCTACATGAGGAGCAAACCTATGGTACTTGAAGTCGTACCTGTGACATTCTCTTGAGAGATATGAGTGAACCTTTCATAGGTCTTTGTATCGAGCGCTAAATTTCTTAAGTGAGCTTGTCAAATGGAAAATAGAGAAGGAAGAGTTTGGAGTCCACCATGACCTACATGATAGAACAAGAGTCCTTGATGAGTAAAGTCAATTCTTGAAGCTCAAATGTCACATTAGAATTATATGTGCATGAATGTTTTACTCGTCGCCTTGTTGATAATGTCACACCTCCTTTTTCCGCGCCCGCGAGGGTGTGTGGGGAGTTTTCTCCAATTAAAGGACAGTCGAAACGGGATTTGTTTGTTTGTTTCAGAGTCGCCACTTGGAATTTTAAGGCGTCCCAAGTCACCGGTTTTAATCCCTGAATCGAGGAGAATATGACTCTGTCTATTTAACAGTCTGCGCACCAGAAATCCGGATAAGGAATTCTGTTAACCCGGGAGAAGGTGTTAGGCATTCCCGAGTTCCGTGGTTCTAGCACGGTCGCTCAACTGTTATATTCGGCTTGATTATTTTTGATTTGTTAAATACATTTTTATTGCATGATTTTATTGTTACCGCTTCTATTTAGATTTAAAGACCCTTCTTTGAATCGAATCACGCGTACGTATATTCGTGTTATAAATTATATTTTTAAAACATGCGGAGTTGTGTCACGCGCACGTGTACACAATAATATAGATAATATTTTTATTAAAATAATCATTTTCGAAATTATGCTTTAAATAAAATCAAGAACATTCGCCCTTTGGTATAATTAAGTAGTGAACATCACATCTCGGGTTTTTATGAAATTAATAATGATATTCTCCGAGAAATCTCTTTTTAGTAAAAATTTGCTCGAAGTTGCGCGAACGCATAATCCGAATCGCCTTTAGAAGTATAATCAAGTCACGCGAACGCATCCTTAATTATGCAAATATTCTTGACAGTAATATAAATTCTCTACAAATGTTTATTGCATCCATCTATTTTTAAATGTAAGAGTCATGAGAAATCACTATTTGAGATGCCTCTAAATTCCTTGAAAAGAATTCACAATTCATTAAGTGTTGACCGCAAATTATATTTTTACGTGTGAATTATATTCCTCAAAAACCATGAGTTTAAAGAGTAAAATAAAAATAAAATAAAAATAAACAACGTGTGATTAATACTACCATTTTTATGGTAAATACAATATTTATCTACCCAAAAAGCGAATTGTGTATAAAACTTAGGAAAACAATTGATTTAATAAATGAAGTAATATTTTTTTTGAAGAATTTTCATTGTTATATTTGGAGCAAACGCTATTTACACATTTTTTGACTTAAAATGTTACAATCTATAAATCCCATCCTTCTTTTACACCACTTGTTTTTAGTCCGAGGTTATAATTGTTTGGTTAATTTTGCTTACGAAGATTGAGTTTGAGATAAATAAACCAATTCTTATATGGTTTCGTAGCAGTTGTATATATTCATAATTCAAATAATATTAAAGCGGTAAAAGTGTCATTTAGCACATTGGGCATATATCATGTAAAAAAATCAGATAATAAATAAAGCCAACTATAACAATTATTTTAAGCTCGAATTCTTGAACCCTGAACCAGTGGTTCTGGGTTAAGTCCCCAGCAGAGTCGCCAGAGCTGTCACACCTCCTTTTTCCGCGCCCGCGAGGGTGTGTGGGGAGTTTTCTCCAATTAAAGGACAGTCGAAACGGGATTTGTTTGTTTGTTTCAGAGTCGCCACTTGGAATTTTAAGGCGTCCCAAGTCACCGGTTTTAATCCCTGAATCGAGGAGAATATGACTCTGTCTATTTAACAGTCTGCGCACCAGAAATCCGGATAAGGAATTCTGTTAACCCGGGAGAAGGTGTTAGGCATTCCCGAGTTCCGTGGTTCTAGCACGGTCGCTCAACTGTTATATTCGGCTTGATTATTTTTGATTTGTTAAATACATTTTTATTGCATGATTTTATTGTTACCGCTTCTATTTAGATTTAAAGACCCTTCTTTGAATCGAATCACGCGTACGTATATTCGTGTTATAAATTATATTTTTAAAACATGCGGAGTTGTGTCACGCGCACGTGTACACAATAATATAGATAATATTTTTATTAAAATAATCATTTTCGAAATTATGCTTTAAATAAAATCAAGAACATTCGCCCTTTGGTATAATTAAGTAGTGAACATCACATCTCGGGTTTTTATGAAATTAATAATGATATTCTCCGAGAAATCTCTTTTTAGTAAAAATTTGCTCGAAGTTGCGCGAACGCATAATCCGAATCGCCTTTAGAAGTATAATCAAGTCACGCGAACGCATCCTTAATTATGCAAATATTCTTGACAGTAATATAAATTCTCTACAAATGTTTATTGCATCCATCTATTTTTAAATGTAAGAGTCATGAGAAATCACTATTTGAGATGCCTCTAAATTCCTTGAAAAGAATTCACAATTCATTAAGTGTTGACCGCAAATTATATTTTTACGTGTGAATTATATTCCTCAAAAACCATGAGTTTAAAGAGTAAAATAAAAATAAAATAAAAATAAACAACGTGTGATTAATACTACCATTTTTATGGTAAATACAATATTTATCTACCCAAAAAGCGAATTGCGTATAAAACTTAGGAAAACAATTGATTTAATAAATGAAGTAATATTTTTTTTGAAGAATTTTCATTGTTATATTTGGAGCAAACGCTATTTACACATTTTTTGACTTAAAATGTTACAATCTATAAATCTCATCCTTCTTTTACACCACTTGTTTTTAGTCCGAGGTTATAATTGTTTGGTTAATTTTGCTTACGAAGATTGGGTTTGAGATAAATAAACCAATTCTTATATTCTGCCTATGCGAATATTTGCAAACACTAACTCTATATTTTGTAAAAAATCATTGACATTATTTCATATATTAAAAGAAATGAGTTGATCGCGTTCCTAAAATAACTAAGCCATTTGTTATTAAGAAAGAGAACTAATCTACCAATTGATTTAATACTATATTAACCAACTAAAACAAAACTGAAACTTAAACTAATAAAATTTAAATGAGTAGAAGACATCCTTATAATTCCAAACTTCATTTACTTGCCATGTTGAAGCTCTTCACAACATGAGTTTAAAAGATATGTACCTGATATTGGAAGCAAAAGAAAATGAAGATGAAAATCAGCAACAGTAATAACAGTGTAACAGCAACAACTGCCCAGCAACAGTAACAACCCAGTAACAGACCGGTGGAGTAGTAATCCCAAAAACAAAAGCTTTAAGCTTTGAATGAAACAACAACCATTAATACTAATTTCAAACAAAGAAAGAAAGCAGAAGATTTTTTAGTTTTTATTTTTATTTTGAAAGCTTAAATATTTTTCGGAATTTTTCTTTCTCTTAAATGTTCAGCCCTTTTCTCTCTCTTATTTTCAGATTTGTTTCTCTCTCCCGTTTTTTTCTCTCTGTCTCGTGTATGTTTCTCTTATATTCTTTTTATTGTCTCTTGTCTTGTGTTCAAGACTTCTTCTTATAACTCATCCCATAAACCTTTCAATTAATTAAAATCAATATTTTTTCTCTACCCAACCCATTATCTTCCCACTCATCCCCATTACATTAAATAAACATATCACACCACCCCATTTCATTTTGTCCCCCATGCCTAACATAAAATAATGCAAGATTCCCCCTTTAAATTAAATCTTGTCCCCCCTTTATATTAAATAATCATATCACAAATCACCCCATTTCATTTTGTCCCCCATGCTTCAAATAAACAATTACAAAATGTACAATTCCTAAACTACCCCCTCCGACCTTACTGAAATTACCAAACTACCCCTGAACGTACTACAAATTTACCAAACTACCCATCAGCTATAACACATCAATTAATCAAACTTAACCAAAATATAGACAATATGATCAATTTCTAACAATGTTCAAACAACAATATGAACACGGATGAACATCATAACAACAATATCACATGAACACGATTTTAACAACATTTCAACAACAAATCACATGAACACAAATTGAACAACAAAGAACAACTAAAATTTGATTGAACAATATTTTAGCAACAAACAATCCTATTTTCGGATTCAACAACTACAACAAACAAGTATATTTAGATTTCTAACTTCAATCATATTGAACTTAAAATCAATTCTAACAACATTACAACCAACAATTCCTATATTAAACTTTATGAGACAAATTCAAGAAATAATCACAAATGGTAAACAAGAAATCAAGCTATACAAATTTCGGATTCAAGAACAATCAAACAAAGTATGAACATGAATTAAATCTATTTTAAACAACAAACATGATGGATTTAAACGATTAAACCAACATATTTCTCTAACACAACTAAATTCTTTAAACAAATAACAAGATCGACGAAGAAACAATTATGAACTTAAACTTGAACTTAACAATATTAACAATTTCTAACAATACATAAACACATGAAACAAATTGAAGAAATAGTTAATTAAATTTCAATTTGAATCTAACAAACATCAAACTAACAAATATTCACTTAAACAACAATACAAACATGAAATGAATATGAAAACAACTAATTAAACTTCTATTTTGAAATCTGAAAATTAATTTAACAAACAACATGAACATGAACAAAACCAAAAATCAAATATCTAACCATAGACATGAATAAAACAAACATTCGCCGATTTTAGATTCGAAAAATATCAAAACAAAATACTTCAAAAACTACTAACCGGATTGAAACGACGAATGACTAACCAACGACGAACGACATCGACCAAAACTCATCCGTGTATGCGAGGCCGAAGTGAAGAGGACGAAGGTGAGGCGGCAGCGTCGAGGGTAGCTGAAGCCACTGCCGCGACAAAGCAGCAGCGGCGACGACCCAGCAGCGGCGACGAACTAGCAGCGGCGACGACCCAGCAGCGGCGACGAACTAGCAGCGGCGTCCAAGCAGTGATAGCAGCATCAACGACAACCATGGAAGCAGCAGTCCATCGAGGAGGACGACGGGAAGCAATAGCAGCTGCTTAGCAGCAGTAGCAGATGCGTGAGCGGACAGCCATGGCATCTTGGTTCGTTTTGTGTTGTTCCGGCGTGGCTGGGGTCGTTCGGAGGTGGTGTTTGGACGGAAAAGATCTAAGCAACCACAGCAACAGCTCGACGTGCTCGGAAGGAGGAAAAGAAGCAGCATGGTCAGCCATGGACGTCGAGCTCAAGCTTGAGCTCGACGAGCCTCGTCAATGGCGGATAGGGCTAGGGAATTCGGACGAAGAAGAAGGAAATGAAGACGATGTAGTCATGGGTGGTCGAAGAGCAGCTTCGTTGCTGCGTCAACTGTTGGACGAAGGGTGGTCGACGGGCGGACATGGGAGGGCAACTTGGAACTTGAGGAAGAAGAAGAAGATAGGAGGGTGGCGGATGATTTTGCAATTTTTAGAGTTTTCTTCATTTTGTTTTGTTTTGTTTTTTTTGTAAAATGTAAGACAAAATGGGTTTGGGTCTTTTGAGTTATGGAATGGGTCGTAGGGAAGATTGGACCATTTTTTAGGCCTGTGACTTGAAATCGAAGAAGAGGCCTAATTCCGACTTTCTTTATATTTTCGCTCTCTTTTCTTCTTTTATTTCTTCTAAAACTAATTTATAAAAATACTTAAACTATTATTAAGAATTAAATTAAGTTATAAAAGTGCAAATTAACTCTCACTAACAATTAACGCACAATTAAGCATAAAATTGTATATTTGGACATTAAATGCTAAAAATGCAAACGATGCCTATTTTTGTAATTTTTAATTTTTGTAAAACAAATTTAATTACTAAAAATTTTAGAATTAAATCCTACATGCAAAATGCGACATATTTTTGTATTTTTTATTAATTTAGCAAATAAACACGCACAGACAAATACAAATAATTATTCAAAATATCACAAAATATCACAAAATTGCACACCAAAGAAAAATCATTTTATTTTTGGATTTTTTGGGAGTAATTCTCATATTGGGCAAAAATCACGTGCTTACAGCTGCCCCTCTTTGCCCGGAGACACGAAGGGTTTTCGTGCAAAGATAAAGCGAGCGATTTTTGCCCATCCGAGTACTCCGTTGAAGCATTTTTTTGAAAAAGATTTGACCGAACCTTTGCTTCAAAGGTTTCCTACATATCCTGGGCTAAACAGGAATCAGGTCAATGTAGTTCGAGAAATTTTGGTAGCTGGGACTACCGTTGGACTGCAATGTTACTGTTGTTGCATGCTATTACTACTGCTTACCGATCTCCTTGTTACACCGTGCTTAAAAAAAACAAGAAGCTAGGCTAGAGTACAATTTGTTTTTGTTGCCTTGCTTCCTTGTCTGCTTGCATTTCTTTCGGTGCTTTACTTCTTTTGACACATGTACTTGAGTTTGTACTGTGACCTCTTGTTGCAACCTTCTGTTTCCCGGTGCCGGGGAATTTTATTGTTTCCTGCTGGGGATTCCTATTGTAACCCTCTGTTTTATTGTCCTCTGACTTGATCTTGAAATGTATGCCTCTGTTATCTGGGCGGGCTCCCAACTTCAATACTTGAAAATTAAAGACTTGAAATGTATGCCTCTGTTATCTGGGCGGGCTCCCAACTTCAATGCTTGAAATGTAAAGACTGAAATGTATGCCTCTGTTATCTGGGCGGGCTCCCAACTTCAATGCTTGAAATGTAAAGACTGAAATGTATGCCTCTGTTCTTTAGGTTGGCAAGATTTCAACAACTTTTAAAAACGCCTTTCCTCTCTTCAGGCGGGCTCCTGACTTCAACAACAACTTTGAAAATAATCGCCATTCCTCTCTTCAGGCGGGCTCCTGACTTCAACAACAACTTTGAAAATAATCGCCATTCCTCTCTTCAGGCGGGCTCCTGACTTCAACCAATACATCGCCATTCCTTTCTTTAGGTTGGCAAGATTTCAACAACTTTTAAAAACGTCTTTCCTCTCTTCAGGCGGGCTCCTGACTTCAACAACAACTTTGAAAATAATCGCCATTCCTCTCTTCAGGCGGGCTCCTGACTTCAACCAATACATCGCCATTCCTTTCTTTAGGTTGGCAAGATTTCAACAACTTTTAAAAACGCCTTTCCTCTCTCGAGGGCGGATGAACCCAAAATATCCTATTCGAGGGCGGATGAACCCAAAATATCCTATTCGAGGGCGGATGAACCCAAAATATCCTATTCGAGGGCGGATGAACCCAAAAATATCCTATTCGAGGGCGGATGAACCCAAAATATCCTATTCGAGGGCGGATGAACCCAAAATATCCTATTCGAGGGCGGATGAACCCAAAAATATCCTATTCGAGGGCGGATGAACCCAAAATATCCTATTCGAGGGCGGATGAACCCAAAATATCCTATTCGAGGGCGGATGAACCCAAAAATATCCTATTCGAGGGCGGATGAACCCAAAATATCCTATTCGAGGGCGGATGAACCCAAAATATCCTATTCGAGGGCGGATGAACCCAGAATATCCTATTCGAGGGCGGATGAACCCAGAATATCCTATTCGAGGGCGGATGATCCCAAAATATCCTATTCGAGGGCGGATGAACCCAAAATATCCTATTCGAGGGCGGATGAACCCAAAATATCCTATTCGAGGGCGGATGAACCCAACAATATCCTATTCGAGGGCGGATGAACCCAAAATATCCTATTCGAGGGCGGATGAACCCAAAATATCCTATTCGAAGGCGGATGAACCCAAAATATCCTATTCGAGGGCGGATGAACCCAAAATATCCTATTCGATGGCGGATGAACCCAGAATATCCTATTCGAGGGCGGATGAACCCAGAATATCCTATTCGAGGGCGGATGATCCCAAAATATCCTATTCGAGGGAGGATGAACCCAAATATCCTATTCGAGGGCGGATGATCCCATTTTCAAAATCTTGGAATTGTCTTACCTCCGACTGTTTTTCTCCACATCTTGTTGTCTTTCTATTTCTTAAAACTTGAATTGATTTCCTCGTTCTTCCGAGAAAATTTCGACAATGGCAGAAAATCTTCTGCCCCAGTTTTGATGCTTTTCCTTGTTCTCCAGGTGGACGCCTGACTTCTGATATTTCAACTGTTCTTCCTTGTTCTCCACGTGGACGCCTGACTGCTATTTCAATTCTTCATCCTTGTTCTCCAGGTGGACGCCTGATTGCTATTTCTTTTCTTCATCCTTGTTCTCCAGGTGGACGCCTGATTGCTGTTTCTTTCATTGCTCTTCCTTGTTCTCCAGGTGGACGCCTGATGGTTAATACTTCCATTACTCATCCTTGTTCTCCAGGTGGACGCCTGACTGCTGGGGATAATATCACTGGGGGAGTCTCCTTTCTTCCTCTCCTCCATTTTTATATATATATTTTTTTTTCTCAACACTGCTGGGGATAAAAGGGTTATCTTTTTGGATAATCGTTGTTGAGGATAACGCTGCTGGGGAATTTTATCCCTTCAAATCGATGCTTTATTCTTCTGGAAGCCGCTGGGGATGATAATGGCTCTTTGCTTTTCTGAGCACAAATGTCATTCCTTTGTTCTGCTGCTGGGGATAACTTCCTCCATTGAAACTTATTATGTTGGGGCAACACTGGTTCAAATACCACTTCCTTGGTGTTATCTTTATTCTTCCCCAGATGGGTACCTGATTTCCAGAAAATTTTCTAATTGAAAAGAAAATTTTCTGCCCCAGTTTGATAATTTTTTTTTATATGGCATGCCTTTCCGTCATTAATGTCATTTCCTTTACCTGTTTCAAATCAAAAATTTGTTAGCTTAAAGCGTGGTAGTTGGCTGTGATACTCCACTGGGATGATTTTCTCTTTCTCCTTCTTTGCTCTGTGTCCCACAACTTGTTGGGGATGATATTATTTGCTGGGGATAATCCTTTTATGCTGGGGATATCCCTCTTCTTTCGTGGTATGGCTCGGAGACTTGCATTTTCCCGACCTTTTAGTCTCGCATGAATTTCCCAAATCATGCTTATTGCTCTCCTTGTTTGTCCACGGGCCTTGGCCTTGAGGTTTTAATAACCTCTGATTTTGGCAAGGATATCCCTCTTGATACTCGTTGATCCTTTTGTCAATCTCCTTTTGCTGGAGATATCTTTCTTGATACTGGCCTTGCGCTTGTTCCTTGCTGACTATACCATTTGTATGTACTAGTCAGATCTTATCTTGGAAAGCTGATAGCCTATTTTGAAGTCATTTCCCACTGGTTCTGACCAAACAGACTCTACTGGGGAAATTTTTATGAAAGGAAAAGATAAAAGGAAACAGAATAAAAGACAACGGAAAAAGATGACTCTTTAACAAAAGAAACTATAAATAAAAACCTATCAAACGCAAATACCGACTCTAATGGTCATGACATGCACCTGTGGCCTATCCTCTACTGTCAATCATTTTTCAAGATCTTCAATTGGCAATTCCCCATCTGATTCTTAATCTTATTCGACTTGTAGTGCCCGAAGGGTTTTCACTATCAAGCCTCTCTCATTTTGGTTTTTCTTTTAGCTTTCATCGCCTTATGGTGTCCGTAAAGATTTTCACCAATAAGACTCTCTCATTTGTATCACTTTCCAGCTGGGGATTTGGAGTGTTGCCGGTATGACTCTCTCTGCTGGAGATTGGAGTCCTTTCTGTTGTGGAACAGAGTGTTATGTTTGCCTGTAAGACTCTCATTTGTCTGACTTGGCATCTTTTGCAGACTGGTCAGAAGGTCTTTCTTTGGACCGTAATGTGAGTTTTTGGACAGGCTAGAAAGAAAGGGTATTAAAGGCTCAAACAACAAATCAATTTGGGGTTCAAAATTACAACCTTCGGAACCAATTTTGCTTACCACAAGCGCAACCCTTGCCCCAGTTTCTTGCTTGGGGATTATTTATTTATAATTAAAATTTTATTTATTTTTTTAATTTTTTTTATTACACTAGGCACACTATGACCATTGTGGCCATTATGCACCCTATGACCGAGCCGTGAAGCGCTTACGTATCCTCTTTGAGGAATCAGGTCAAACGTAGTTCCCAATTCCTCTGTTTTCTTCTGACTTTCTTTTGTTTTTTTTTTCATTTTTTTTTTATTTTTGTTGTGGTCGAATCTTATGGAGATTGCCTACGTATCATGACCCCGCATGAATCAGACCTTGCGTAGTTCGGACCAATAAAATATAAACAATACTAAACATTTTTTTTAATTTAAAACAAACTGGGTTTCAAAGGTTTGAAAATGACCTACAAACTCGAAAATCAAACAACCCACATATTTTAATCAAAAGATTTATACTCTCAAAACAAAAAAGGCCAGCTTCCTTTCCCCGTTTGACAAATGCAACCAAACGGCTATTTTTGCAAATGTGGCCCCTTCCAAATCTCACATGAATTTTGAGGCCGGGGAGGATTATTTTGACACTTTACAAACTTGTCCGTTCTTTTACGAAAATAGCCTTTCGACAACTGAAAGATACTCTAAGGCTATTTCGGCAAGAACGGTTTAAGACGCGGCCGAAGCTGACTTGACTTATTTTTGACCAAATATCCAAACGGTATTCACCTGACCGTTGACTCTTTTTTTTCAAATTATAATAAAACCTGGTGTTGCAAACACGGCCCTTCAGCGCCTCGGGGACGAAGATTTTTAAGGCTGTGTGGGTCAACTGGACCAAAATCCTAACCATGACCCAAAAGGTGGCTGTTTATGCAAAGTCAGCCTTCCGGCGTCCCTTTCGGGAACATTCGGCTATGTCTTGATAAAAGAGCGTCACCCGACTTCAAAATTAAAATTTGACATATTTTTTTTTGTTTCTATTTTTTTTAGCAAAAAGTGGAGGTTGGACACTGCCCGACTTATTTACGACAAAATAAAATTTTGACAAGTTTTTTATTTATTTATTGTTTTTTGGCTTATTTTAACAAAAAAGGGGGTTGGACCCGATGAGGGTTGCCTACGTATCTCACATCCGGTGAGAATCAAACCCGCGTAGTTCGGGCAGGTCATGAATAAAGTAAGTAAACTAATTTTAAATTATTATTATTTTGAATTTGTAAAAGAACTGCTTTGAAAGAAGAAATGAAGTATATATATTTTTTTTGAATTTTTGATTGATTTTCATTTTTAAAGAAAGACTTCTAAGAATTCCTTTTCTTTTGATTTGAACTTTGAGAATTTCAAAAGTAAAAGGAAGATTTTGTTTTTGTTTTTTCTTATTCTAAGAAGAAAGAAAATATTTTTTTGGAATTTTACCTTTAATAAATGAAATGCTTTCTAAAAAAATATTTTTTTTTGAATTTTGAAATTTCTTTTCAATTTTTAAAGAAGAAGGAAAATATTTTCGAATTTGTTTTATTTTATTATATATATATATATATATATATATATATATATATATATATATATATTTTAATAATTAAAAAGACTTTCTTAAAGAAGTCAATAATGGAAAATATTTTTGGATTTTTTATTTTGAAAATTGGGAGTCTAAAAAAACTTTTCTAGACTTTTTGGCAGGACAAATATTTTTGCAACAAATAAAGATATATATACATTTTTGGAAATAAAGAAAAACTTTTTGGATTTATATATATATATATATATATATATATATATATATTTGCAACAAATAATAAAACCACTTTCAACGCGACTCTTTTTATTTTATTATTTTGAATTTTTCAGAAACGAATAAAAAAAAACTATTTTAAAAGTAAGACTCTTTTTCATTGTCATTTTCAGGGGAAGACAAACTATTTTCCTTTATATATATATATATATATATATATATATTTATTTTTTTATTTTTTTTTTGAAAAATAAGACAGAACAACGATTTTTTTTTTCTTTCTATTTTTTCTTTGGTTTTAATAAAACAAACTAATAGGACATTTTTTTTCATTTTCTCAAAATTTCGGCAAAGTTTTGACAGTATTTGGGCATTGGTTTTTTTTTCAAAAATAAACAGTCAATTCCCTAACCGCTATTTCTTTTTTCAATTTTAAAATATTATTCATGATATTCAAAAGTCAGTCAACACACAAATCCGGATCAAATAAATGCGCAAGTAGCAGCAAGTAAGATGCATCAGGATGGTCATTTTTTTTGGTACACCTGTCCTAGACAGACCCAACCCCTGTGTTGAGTCTCCAAAGTCAAATGCACGTGATGCAAACAATCGCTCCTACTAGGGATCCGGCATGAAGCTGAGTTATTCTAAGTGAAAAAACCTGAGGCATATTGATCTAGCCCTGGCTTACCCAAACGGACAGTTTGAGCCGAAGCGGGGGCAACGTACCGGGAGCACGAAAGTCTACCCGGCCTAGTTACTTGTCCCAACTTCGTCTTATTTGGTATGACTTTAACAGAAAGGTGGGCCACGCGCACGTGTGCACCATAAATTTAGAAGACTCAGAAAGAAGGGGGTTTCGTAGCAGTTGTATATATTCATAATTCAAATAATATTAAAGCGGTAAAAGTGTCATTTAGCACATTGGGCATATATCATGTAAAAAAATCAGATAATAAATAAAGCCAACTATAACAATTATTTTAAGCTCGAATTCTTGAACCCTGAACCAGTGGTTCTGGGTTAAGTCCCCAGCAGAGTCGCCAGAGCTGTCACACCTCCTTTTTCCGCGCCCGCGAGGGTGTGTGGGGAGTTTTCTCCAATTAAAGGACAGTCGAAACGGGATTTGTTTGTTTGTTTCAGAGTCGCCACTTGGAATTTTAAGGCGTCCCAAGTCACCGGTTTTAATCCCTGAATCGAGGAGAATATGACTCTGTCTATTTAACAGTCTGCGCACCAGAAATCCGGATAAGGAATTCTGTTAACCCGGGAGAAGGTGTTAGGCATTCCCGAGTTCCGTGGTTCTAGCACGGTCGCTCAACTGTTATATTCGGCTTGATTATTTTTGATTTGTTAAATACATTTTTATTGCATGATTTTATTGTTACCGCTTCTATTTAGATTTAAAGACCCTTCTTTGAATCGAATCACGCGTACGTATATTCGTGTTATAAATTATATTTTTAAAACATGCGGAGTTGTGTCACGCGCACGTGTACACAATAATATAGATAATATTTTTATTAAAATAATCATTTTCGAAATTATGCTTTAAATAAAATCAAGAACACCTTTGGTATAATTAAGTAGTGAACATCACATCTCGGATTTTTATGAAATTAATAATGATATTCTCCGAGAAATCTCTTTTTAGTAAAAATTTGCTCGAAGTTGCGCGAACGCATAATCCGAATCGCCTTTAGAAGTATAATCAAGTCACGCGAACGCATCCTTAATTATGCAAATATTCTTGACAGTAATATAAATTCTCTACAAATGTTTATTGCATCCATCTATTTTTAAATGTAAGAGTCATGAGAAATCACTATTTGAGATGCCTCTAAATTCCTTGAAAAGAATTCACAATTCATTAAGTGTTGACCGCAAATTATATTTTTACGTGTGAATTATATTCCTCAAAAACCATGAGTTTAAAGAGTAAAATAAAAATAAAATAAAAATAAACAACGTGTGATTAATACTACCATTTTTATGGTAAATACAATATTTATCTACCCAAAAAGCGAATTGCGTATAAAACTTAGGAAAACAATTGATTTAATAAATGAAGTAATATTTTTTTTGAAGAATTTTCATTGTTATATTTGGAGCAAACGCTATTTACACATTTTTTGACTTAAAATGTTACAATCTATAAATCCCATCCTTCTTTTACACCACTTGTTTTTAGTCCGAGGTTATAATTGTTTGGTTAATTTTGCTTACGAAGATTGAGTTTGAGATAAATAAACCAATTCTTATATTCTGCCTATGCGAATACTTTGCAAACACTAACTCTATATTTTGTAAAAAATCATTGACATTATTTCATATATTAAAAGAAATGAGTTGATCGCGTTCCTAAAATAACTAAGCCATTTGTTATTAAGAAAGAGAACTAATCTACCAATTGATTTAATACTATATTAACCAACTAAAACAAAACTGAAACTTAAACTAATAAAATTTAAATGAGTAAAAGACATCCTTATAATTCCAAACTTCATTTACTTGCCATGTTGAAGCTCTTCACAACATGAGTTTAAAAGATATGTACCTGATATTGGAAGCAAAAGAAAATGAAGATGAAAATCAGCAACAGTAATAACAGTGTAACAGCAACAACTGCCCAGCAACAGTAACAACCCAGTAACAGACCGGTGGAGTAGTAATCCCAAAAACAAAAGCTTTAAGCTTTGAATGAAACAACAACCATTAATACTAATTTCAAACAAAGAAAGAAAGCAGAAGATTTTTTAGTTTTTTTTTTATTTGAAAGCTTAAATATTTTTCGGAATTTTCTATCTTTTAAATGTTCAGCCCTTTTCTATCTCTTATTTTCAGATTTGTTTCTCTCTCCCGTTTTTTTTTCTCTCTGTCTCGTGTATGTTTCTCTTATATTCTTTTTATTGTCTCTTATCTTGTGTTCAAGACTTCTTCTTATAACCCATCCCATAAACCTTTCAATTAATTAAAATCAATACTTTTTCTCTACTCAACCCATTATCTTCCCACTCATCCCCATTACATTAAATAAACATATCACACCACCCCATTTCATTTTGTCCCCCATGCCTAACATAAAATAATGCAAGATTCCCCCTTTAAATTAAATCTTGTCCCCCCTTTATATTAAATAATCATATCACAAATCACCCCATTTCATTTTGTCCCCCATGCTTCAAATAAACAATTACAAAATGTACAATTCCTAAACTACCCCCTCCGACCTTACTGAAATTACCAAACTACCCCTGAACGTACTACAAATTTACCAAACTACCCATCAGCTATAACACATCAATTAATCAAACTTAACCAAAATATAGACAATATGATCAATTTCTAACAATGTTCAAACAACAATATGAACACGGATGAACATCATAACAACAATATCACATGAACACGATTTTAACAACATTTCAACAACAAATCACATGAACACAAATTGAACAACAAAGAACAACTAAAATTTGATTGAACAATATTTTAGCAACAAACAATCCTATTTTCGGATTCAACAACTACAACAAACAAGTATATTTAGATTTCTAACTTCAATCATATTGAACTTAAAATCAATTCTAACAACATTACAACCAACAATTCCTATATTAAACTTTATGAGACAAATTCAAGAAATAATCACAAATGGTAAACAAGAAATCAAGCTATACAAATTTCGGATTCAAGAACAATCAAACAAAGTATGAACATGAATTAAATCTATTTTAAACAACAAACATGATGGATTTAAACGATTAAACCAACATATTTCTCTAACACAACTAAATTCTTTAAACAAATAACAAGATCGACGAAGAAACAATTATGAACTTAAACTTGAACTTAACAATATTAACAATTTCTAACAATACATAAACACATGAAACAAATTGAAGAAATAGTTAATTAAATTTCAATTTGAATCTAACAAACATCAAACTAACAAATATTCACTTAAACAACAATACAAACATGAAATGAATATGAAAACAACTAATTAAACTTCTATTTTGAAATCTGAAAATTAATTTAACAAACAACATGAACATGAACAAAACCAAAAATCAAATATCTAACCATAGACATGAATAAAACAAACATTCGCCGATTTTAGATTCGAAAAATATCAAAACAAAATACGGACAAAATAAAATTCAAAAACTACTAACCGGATTGAAACGACGAATGACTAACCAACGACGAACGACATCGACCAAAACTCATCCGTGTATGCGAGGCCGAAGTGAAGAGGACGAAGGTGAGGCGGCAGCGTCGGGGGTAGCTGAAGCCACTGCCGCGACAAAGCAGCAGCGGCGACAACCCAGCAGCGGCGACGAACTAGCAGCGGCGACGACCCAGCAGCGGCGACGAACTAGCAGCGGCGTCCAAGCAGTGATAGCAGCATCAACGACAACCATGGAAGCAGCAGTCCATCGAGGAGGACGACGGGAAGCAATAGCAGCTGCTTAGCAGCAGTAGCAGATGCGTGAGCGGACAGCCATGGCATCTTGGTTCGTTTTGTGTTGTTCCGGCGTGGCTGGGGTCGTTCGGAGGTGGTGTTTGGACGGAAAAGATCTAAGCAACCACAGCAGCAGCTCGACGTGCTCGGAAGGAGGAAAAGAAGCAGCATGGTCAGCCATGGACGTCGAGCTCAAGCTTGAGCTCGACGAGCCTCGTCAATGGCGGATAGGGCTAGGGAATTCGGACGAAGAAGAAGGAGATGAAGACGATGTAGTCATGGGTGGTCGGAGAGCAGCTTCGTTGCTGCGTCAACTGTTGGACGAAGGGTGGTCGACGGGCGGACATGGGAGGGCAACTTGGAACTTGAGGAAGAAGAAGAAGATAGGAGGGTGGCAGATGATTTTGCAATTTTTAGGGTTTTCTTCATTTTTTTTTATTTTTTTTTGTAAAATGTAAGACAAAATGGGTTTGGGTCTTTTGAGTTATGGACTGGGTCGTAGGGAAGATTGGGCCATTTTTTGGGCCTGTGGCTTGAAATCGAAGAAGAGGCCCAATTCCGACTTTCTTTATATTTTCGCTCTCTTTTCTTCTTTTATTTCTTCTAAAACTAATTTATAAAAATACTTAAACTATTATTAAGAATTAAATTAAGTTATAAAAGCGCAAATTAACTCTCAATAACAATTAACGCACAATTAAGTAATAATTAAGCATAAAATTGTATATTTGGACATTAAATGCTAAAAATGCAAACGATGCCTATTTTTGTAATTTTTAATTTTTGTAAAACAAATTTAATTACTAACAATTTTAGAATTAAATCCTACATGCAAAATGCGACATATTTTTGTATTTTTTATTAATTTAGCAAATAAACACGCACAGACAAATACAAATAATTATTCAAAATATCACAAAATTGCACACCAAAGAAAAATCATTTTATTTTTGGATTTTTTGGGAGTAATTCTCATATTGGGCAAAAATCACGTGCTTACAGATAATACATGAGTAATGTGGGTAATTGTTGGTCCCAACTGATGTGGAAGGCTCACCTTTGACTCGCTGAAATGACCCTTAACTTTTGGAGGTGGGAACTAATTTATTTGCTTGAGGACACACAAAAACTTAAGTTTGGAGGAGTTGATAAGTGATGATTTTGACTGCTTGTCGCGCCCCCTTTTTCCTCGCGAAGTCCGAGTTTTGACATTTTTGGGGACAACTCCTTTCCTTTTGGGAATTGGATAGAATTTGAAGAGTCGCCACCTAACGGATTTGAGGTGCGTTAGGGCACCTAAAGCAAATAACTCATAGATAAGTTTGCATTACCAGAGATTGGGGTAAGGGCTCGAAATAACCTTGAGGGGAAGGTGTTAGGCACCCCTCGAGGTCCACAACGGTGGGTCCCAGCTAAACTCGATTCAAGTGAATTAGTATTATAAACAAATAAACAAATAGAGATTATTTAAACGGGAATAAAGGGGGGTCCTAGGTTTATTAGCCTATAGGATCACTTCTGTGCAATACTCGGTAAACTTTCCTTAAATAGAGGTGTTACACGTAGCATTAACGTACATGTCATCATATCTTTTACTACCAGATTACCCTCCCTTTAATTATTGTTACCTAAGCGTTCTAACAATTTCCAATACGTACCTTATGCGTGCATTACCTGTCCCTTGCTTGTGGCCCTAGAGGTGTTTATGACCTCTATTTAAGGAAGTTCTAGACCACCTATGTTGTTTTAAAAAAGGAGAAAACTAAGCGACAAACAAAAAGTCAAGTAGGACTATCACATAAAGATGCAATTAAGGGGGCTCATATTTACCTCCACAAATAAGCAAACAATTACACACCTCAAACAAACAGTTTTAAATGATTTAAAGTCCTATAGCAGGATATCTAGATGAGTACAAAATATGAAGCAGTTTCATTAAGGCGGGACAGTAAATACCTAATCAGTTTGCCTACTGATTTGATTACTTCCTGAATCTGGGCAGGTTTCAAGCAACAGGAAATAACAATTTTAAACCCAGAATCCAATTAACCTACATGATTGCCTAAGTGATAGCTTGGCAGAATCCTATAGACATAGCATCTAAACATTAATCGGACCATGATTATGAACCAATGGTTAAAGCAGGCAAGATTTTATCCTTTAGACCCTATAGGCATATTTTCTAGGTGTTGAAACTGATCTTAAAACCTTATAGGCATGGTATCTAAATGCAGAAATTAATCTTAAAACCTTATAGGCATGGTATCTAAATGCAACATTAATTCTAAAACCTTATAGGCATGGTATCTAAATGCACAAATTAATTCTAAAACCTTATTGGCATGGTATCTAAATGCAAAAATTAATTCTAAAACCTTATAGGCATGGTATCTAAATGCAAAAATTAATTCTAAAACATTATAAGCATGATATCTAAATGCAAAAATTAATTCTAAACCTTATAGGCATGGTATCTAAATGCAGAAATTAATTCTAAAATCTTATAGGCATGGTATCTAAATGCATAAATTAATTCTAAAACCTTATAAGCATGGTATCTAAATGCAGAAATTAATAAAAACTTTATAGGCATCTTCTTTAAATGCAGTTGTGAATCTTGACGGTATATTCATAACTATGTTGACCCTATATGCATGTTATCTACTGCATGCAGTAACAGAATATAAATGAACAAGTAAACAACCTATATGCAGGACATCTAACATATAGTAGTGAAGAATATTTGAAAGAAACAGGCACTTAAAGCAAGTTTTCTACCCCATTCTCATGCAAACATTAAACTAGACACAGTTTTCCTCAATTCACTATTGCCCCATAATTATTACAAAATAAAATAAAATTACAGACCATAAGCAAATGAATAAATTATAAGGTGTATAACTATATGAGGCTTGTAGTACACCCAATGCATTCGAATAACCCAAGCCTTCAAACCATAACAGCTCTAAAGCTCAAAAATACACAACAACCATTGGAAAAGTACCAAGAACCCCAAATCTCTAGTGTGTCAGAGTTCCCAAGAGCTTCAAGAACCCAGAAGCAGAGTTCATAAAGGATTGGAAACCAGCCCCAATGTGTCAGAGCTTAGAAGAGTCTCATGGACCCCAAGTAGTGCTTGCATTGGGGGTGGCAGGACCCTAGTTAACTAAGAGTAGGAGTTGAAAATAATATATGAAAATAGGAGACAACTTTGTTTTAGAAAAATAGTTTGGATTTCAGAAGTGCATAGAAGCATATTACCAGATTACAGGAACCACAAGCAGCACATATTTAGCAGGAAGAGTTCAGCCCTGAACTCCAGCAATCAAATAACAGACATGACAGAGTAACAATTAATTTGAACAAGGTTTCACATAGCCTTAATCCATTAGCTATTACTAGGTGAACATACATGCATATATTAATCAGAGAACAACATGCTAGGATCAGACAATTATACAGAAAGGTAACAAAAGTTGAGAGCATAGAAATCAGAAATTAATCAGAAGTTTGTTAAGATGAAACACTCAAAATAGGACAAAAAGCATGCTAATTGAGAAATAAATAGACATAGGTCTAAGAGACATGCTGAAAACAAGAAGCACATAGGTCTAATTTCATGGAAGTAGGCATGCTGATTAAGAGTAATAAACATAAAGCACGGTAGGTCTAATTACATAGAAGTAGATGTGTTGATTAAGATCAATAAGCATGAAGCACATAGGTCTAATTACAACATATTGAATAACGGCAGAAGTGGAGACATACCAGTTAAGAAGTACCAAACAGGAAGTTGAAAGTATGCATAATCCAATAGTCTAGCCTTGGCTTTCAGCCGGCTAGACAATGTAGCAAACACAAGTAATAGAAAGGTTTTGAATGAGAGCAAGAGCTTGTGTGTGTGTGTGTTTCTTTCTGAGTGTTCGTGTAAGTCTGTGTCTGTCTTTTTGAAAATCAGAACAAGAAGGGTTTTTATAGCATGCAATAGGGTCGGTCACATAAGGTAATGAATCAATCACACATACATAAGGTATGAAAAATCAATTAGCAATCAGTCAGGAATCAATTAAGAGGACAGAATCAAATAAGTATCACTTAATTTAAGGAGAAATCTCACATAGAATCAATCGATAATTAAGAGAAATGTTAATAATGTAAGAAACAGTTTCTGGAATCAATTAGGAATCAGGACACACAATCAAGCCAATAATACAGATATATAAATAGGGTAAGAACAAGTGAAACTTAAATAAGGAAATATGGCTACTAAATTCAAACCTCAATTTAGGTAAGTAAATCAATTAACAACTTAATTGACAGAGTTAAAGGTAACGGGAAAAAGGCAACATGACAAATAGTCAGAGAATCAAAATCCTTGGATATGTCAAACGCATAGAGATGAAGCTCAAAAAGGATCGGTCGAAATAGTAAAGAAGAAAACCATAGTTGAAAGCATTTAAACGTCTAAGCATTTTCACATAAAACCCGTTAGAGATCAAAACCCTAGGGTTTAGAACATAGTCATGAGAATCAGTCGAACAAGTAAAGAAAATCAGGGTTAAACACTTAAAAAGTTAGTATTTTTTCAGAAACTTAGAGGGGTGAAACCCTAGCTTTAGAGAAGACAAAAAAATTGGTTAATAATAAGAAAACACAGAATTTTTTTTAAGAGAAATAACAAAATAAACTTAAAACTATCTCAGATCTACAAGGATCTGAACGGATTAGAGTAGCAAGAGGCTAGGGTTTTAAGAGAATGACAAAGATGAAAGAAAATCTGGTTTGGATCCATATATTCGAGACATAAACACGAAGATAATAGTACTCACAAACGGAGATGACCATAGGTAGATTCATAAACGGTTTTGAACAAATATGAGTTGGATCTCTTCGAGATTCTTTCATAAAGCAACAAAATCAAACAACCAAAAAAGGTAAGAGGCCGGCAGGGGCCTGAAATCACAGAGGAACCCCATGGAATGGGTAGTTTTCCGATGACGGCGGATAGGATTTGAGTTTTGTCTGAGAGAGAAGAGAGTAGGAGAGGATTCAAAGGTGGCACAATTGAAGAGAATGGGTAGGGTTTGGGGGTCGTTGGATTAAAAGTGGAAAGGGATAAGGTGGACCGTTGATCTTAGAGATCAAAGGCCACGATTAGACTAGGTTCTAGGTAAGGTAAGGGTCATTTAATTTGGGCTGGGGTGGATTGGGCTAAGGTTTAATTTGAATTGGGCGGGGGGGGGGAGGCGTCCGAATTTAAATATAATTAAAGGGGCTATTTGTTAAATACCCAATTTATTAATAAAATAATTTATAAAAATAGATGATTAAATGATAAAAAATAATTTTTATGCATGAAGATGATTTAAAATAATTGCTTAACATTATAAAAATATAAAAAGTTATTTCTGTATAGATAATGTAATTATGCATATGTATAAGCTATTATTGCAAAACATGCAATTATAGTCTTAAAAATGTAAATGTAATTGTAAAAATATAATTAAAATATTTGAACACTTATATAAGTATAAAATGATGAATTTAGATAATTAAATTATCATAAAGTAATATGAGGGATAATTATTAAATATTTATATAATTAAAAATGCAGAAATAAATTGATTTAAGGTCTTTAAAAATTATAGAAAAATTGTAAAAATACTTTTGCATATTTGTAAATGCATGTACAATATTTTGAAAGTATGCATGCATATTTAAAAATATATGAGAGAAAAATTGGGTATCAACATTGCTTATTAGCACCTTTTAGCTTTTGTTTCAATCCGAAAGTATTGAATTATGTTCTCGAAACTAATGAAATTGTGTAAATTATAGGAATCTTGGAAGGTTGGTCTCCCAAGATGAAATTCGACTCAAAAAAGAGTGTTTCAAAGCACAAGGCAATAAAAGGCGAAGAAGCACAAAAGCGCAGAAGAAATTGCGGATCCTAAAATTCCATCTACGACCGCAAACCAAGAAGGAAAATCTGGCAGAACTTTCTGCAATGTGCGGCCGCAAAACTAGGCTAAGAGACAAAGATCAGAGAATATGCAAAAAGACCAAGTCTAGGAGCCTTTGTGAATTGCGGACCACACAAGAATTGTGCTGCCGTAAAAGAGTGCCTCGCGGCCGCAGTTCTGAAATGCGCGGCCACAAAACTCTACTTCCTGCCAGCTGAAGAAATCTGCGGATTGCACGTGGAATTGTGTGTCCATAGAACCTCCCGAGGAGCATTTTTGTCCGAGATTTTTAGCCCTATATAAATAGACGAGTTTCACAAAATTAGGTCAAGTTTTGAACATCTTAAGTTGCTGTAGTCGTTTTTCTTTACTACTTTAGGAAGTTTTACATTATTTTGGTATTTTAACATAAGATTTCATCATTTTAATTTTTCATTATGAGTTTACTTAGCTTTTCTTCTCTATTTTCTTTAATTTCTATTATGAGTAGCTAGACTTCTATTAGGGTTGTGACCCAACCCTAGTGTGTAAACCTTATGAGTGATTAATTTAGTATTTTTTTATGATTGGTTGTTGATTATTTAGCTTAGTTAATGATTCAATTATAGAATTAATGGTTGCAAACATTGATTCATGCCAATTTGACTTAGTCTCTACTTGAAAAAGAGTGACCTAGTATATGATAACTTATCTAACAAGGAATTGGGTCAATTGAGAGATTGATTAACCCAATTAAAGGTTTCAACCTAGAGATAGTAATAACCCGACTTGAGCTCTTATCAACTATTTTGGTTGATACCCATTTGGTCTTGAGAAAGCCAAGTTGAGCAAAATCACTCTCTAACCAAGAGGTATTGAGTGGGTAATGTAGAGCTGTGAGCTTTAATACACCCCAATCAACAAAACAAACATTAACGTCTTTATCTCATTAGACAAACACCTAGGTTATGGTTACAACACTAGGCCTTTAATCCAATTTTAAAAAACTCAAAAATATTTATGTGTAATCTATTTTCTTTATCTTGCATTCATTAGAGTAACAGTGGAAATAGAAAACAAAACCTTGATGTGGAAGTGCAATCTAGATAATCCAATTGCTCATTTCAAATATATACCTCTAACTCTCGTCATACCTCCCAGTGGAGTTCGACCCCGACTCCTAGTTGGGTAATTATTGTTGCATACGACCATTTCATATCTTTATTGAGGTGTGATGTGGACGTGATCACTACACCCTTAGGTGCAGAAGATTAAAATAGTTGAGGGCTATGTTTCTTTTAGTTTCCAGTTCTTGTCCGATATCTGCGTCGGCACTTGACTACATTTAGATTCGTTCTGATTTTTTTTATTTTGGTGGGTAAAGCACAAAGATGACTTCATATTCAAGGTTGTAACCCGGAGTACAGAATGACTTCATACTCAAGATTGGAACCCGAGACTACCGCTCAACCACAACTCTTGTTGGATAGAAATGTAATTTTTACTAATAGTGTTATGGAGGTTCTTGAATTGTTATTACTCTTGAATAAGCTCATATTTACCCAATTTAGCTCAATTATCCTTCCTTTAACTACAACTTGAAAATTATGAAATTTTGACTAAAAAACATATATATGTAATAAAATTTGTAATCAGTTGTAATTAGCGATGCAATTAGTATAAGTGAGCTGGTTAATAAAGAAGAAGTAATAGTTAATGGTGACAGTTAGCATCAGTTAAGTCAGTTCTAGAAGTTAGTTAGAAGCCAAAAATTAGTTAGAATTAGTTGAGAAGTTGTCAAAAGAGAATATTTCATTTCAAGTCAATTCATTACATATATGTGATTGCATTACATTTGGAAATAATAATAACAACTAAAATTCTCTCAATAGCAGTCTCTGTCTTTCTCTCATCTTTCCATCAATTCTTTTTCATCGCCCTAGATGAGCTTCGAGCTTTCTCCGTTTTAGCTCCTAGTTGGTTATATTCAAACCTCAAATTTCTCTTAATCCCTGCATTTGAATAACATTAGTATCAGAGCAGTTGATCCTCAGAGATTAAAATGGTAGAAGGTGGGAAATTTGTTGAAAATTCAATGGCAGAATTGGGTGATCTTTGAGAATTGATGCAACAGTTAATTTCTACAGTAGGCTCTTTAGCTGATTAAGTTGCTCACTTGAAAGGTTTGTGATAGGTTACAAGTACTTTGGTTATAAGTACTTTACTTTATATTTTGATGATCTAACAAACTTACTATCCAGAACCAGATAAGGAACCCGATACACATTTACAAGACCTCAAGTTCACAAGATTCCCGGTTGGGATTAGGCGTGGAATATGATTCAACTCCTTAGAGTGGAAGGAACACCTGAGGGACTAGGTCCTTACCAGTTCCCGAGGAGACTGTATGAAGTCAACTCTGCAGTTGAAATGTTGTTGTCTGTACACGCTACAGTGCAGGAACAATACTGCAGTCAACTTTCCAGGGAAGACTTTTTACCTACCTTGCTTGCATCATTACATGTGATATCACACATTGTCACACCTCCTTTTTCCGCACCCGAGAGGGCGCAAGGGAGTTTTTCCAATTAAAGGACAATCGGAACGGGATTAGTTTATTTATTTTAGAGTCGCCACTTGGGAGATTTAGGGTGTCCCAAGTCACCAATTTTAATCCCGAATCGAGGAAAATAATGACTCTATATTACAGTCTGCGTACCAGAAATCCGGATAAGGAATTCTGTTAACCCGGGAGAAGGTGTTAGGCATTCCCGAGTTCCGTGGTTCTAGCACGGTCGCTCAACTGTTATATTCGGCTTATTTATCTGATTTTTAATACAATTATGAACCTATGTGCCAATTTTATCTTTTATCCGCTTTTATCGTTCACCGTTATTTTTATAGGACTTGCAACGTCGTGAAAACATATCTCGAACCACGCTACATCAATGCACCCGTGGTTATTGATATATCTCGACTCGGCTGGGATTTGGATTTGGGTCACATAAATGTGCACCCGAGTTTAAGAAGGTAAGGTTTTATTAAAGCGTATCCTAAAGAGACTAACGTGTTGTTATTTAGGGAGGGTTGTGAGATTTGCTAAGCAACCCATCCCGGAAACTAAATGCTCCAACAATATACATTTAACAAGGGCCCCGCATTTGCACGTTGTGTTTATTTTTATCGAGGCTCATCTCGTTCTTATTTTAAAAGGTTATCCTATAGCAACTACGTTTCTTATCGCGTTTGTCCTTATCAATTGAAAACAGTATATAGTCCTAATTAATTAAATGCTTGCAAGCTATTTGTAATGACATTCAGAAAAGCTAAAAAAAATTTTCAGAAATGGGGCTGTATATGCAATCAGCCGAACAAACAATTCTGGGCCCAAATCCAGCCCATGCGCGATGGACCAGACCTGGGCCTTCGCCTGTTCTACGCGGGCCTACTTAGTTTGCTTCGATTTGGGCTCGACCTTCATGAGGTCGAGGCCCTGAACTGATTCTTTATTTTGTGAAATGAGTTTATCAGTTTATGGGACAATATGGCAGAAGGAGAAAGAACTTTAACTAAAATGGATAGCTTTCCTATTTGGCCTACATTAGAGAATATACTATACCATCAGACTAAGTTTGAAATACAACTTATTACACTGGGCGTATTCTCACTTAGCAGTATACATACAAAGCTAGCATTCGTTAACCTACATTGATATACTTAGTATGTAGGCTGTTTCTATTGTCCAAACAAAAATGACAATCATTATACAATACATGATGTCTAATGTAACAATTTATGCATAAAAGTCACTCTTCAGGTCTTTTCTTTTGTATTCATGCTCAACTTTCCAATTACATTTGACAGAGTATTAGTCATGTACCTGGTATAGAGAACGAAAAGAAGAAAAGAATGATCAGTTGGGCAGTATGCCACAAACACAGCAGCAGCAGATACACAGCAACAGCACAGCAACAAACCAAACCAAATGTTTTCCACAAACCTCAGACGACCAACAATATTTCCCAGAACAAAGAGGACCAACAAATAGTCGAGTACCAAACCAATGAACCCAGAAAAGAAGGATGAAACAAACAGCAACAACAGAGTATTCAATGCAGCAACACTACCAATTGAATAACCAGAAACAGCTCAACCAATGCAAACCAAGAACTTGGCCAAGACAGCTTGACCAATATGCACTCTTATACAACTTTTCAGGCAGTGTTTGGTTGCAGTGTTTATTGGAAGCTAACTTGTGTTTTTTCAGTTTTCTTTGAACTCACTAGACCTCTCTTTGGACTAAAAATTTTACAGCCCTTTTTTTTCTCTCTGAAAGCTAAAAGTCCAGCCTCAGACCCATAAACTTCAGCCCCTGTTTTAGTTGTCCAATGGCCTATTTATAGGCCAAATGCACCATTACAGCTGAGCTGCCCTGCCTGCCAATTGGCAGAATGCCCATACCCTTTAAGCCCATCCTAAGCATGCTTGGTGTCAGCTACCTTTATTCCCCACGCCTGGTTTTTGTTTAATCCAGAATTATGGGCTCATTTGTTTATTCATTTTGAGCCCCCATACCCTTGTGTCTTGTTCCCCATTGGTATTAGTTTAATCCTAAGTTAGTACCCTACTTGTCAGCTCACTTAAACTAATTACTTCTGTTCTTTTTAGCACCCCAGATTACCCCTGTCAACCTTGATTATTACTGCCCCTGCCTATTGCAGCATTAGGGCATTTTTTGCACTGATGAAAGCTCGAGCTCAGGACTGCCTAGACTGAACCCTTTTAGTCATTTTTATAATGCCAACAGACCATTTCAAACATTACTAGGTCATCCAGCCAGTGTCCGAGTTTAATTAGTTATGTGACAATCCTAACTCCTTCGATTCATTAGTTATAGAAAACTAATCGACGACATTTATCGAGTCGACTATACTAATTATAGCAGGTAATAATCGATCGCTCACATAAACAATACGTTTAGGGACCTAAAGGGCATCAGACAATTCTATGTTCAATAACTGGGGACCTATATAAGTTTATTCATTTGACGACCAATCTAATCGAACAGGTTCATCACAGAGTACATTCAGAATACAAATAGAAGACAAACGACCAAATAAAAGGTCTTTAACAGAGATGAAAGAAATCTGGATGAAAAATAACAAAATAACAAACAAACACAAAGAGATATGCTGACAACTTATTTGGAAATAAAACAAAAGAACGGAAAACTTACCAAAACGTTTAAACCAAACAGACCCAAATCAAACTCGACTTCGAACTTTTGAGGCCGAACAAACTTTAGTCAGGGTGTTCTCACATGAGAACACCTTGACTAAGGTCTATTAGACCTCAAACCTATGTCAAAACTGGCCGGGTTCCCCAGGTGCATGTGTTTCCAGTTCTGGATTTCCAGATCTGGATTTTTAGGAGTTGTGGGTAGATTCGGACCAAACCAAGTTTGGTTTGGTCACTAGGAAGGTCAGGGGGGTGTCTGGTATGAAGATGGGGTGGTTTGGTGTAGATCGAGTTTTGTCTCGAATCTTCAAATCCAGATTCGAGACGATAGGAGATGATTCGAGGTTCGTGGTTAGTGGATTCGTGTTCAGGGGAGTGAGGGGGTCTTAGGGTGTTCAGGGGGTGGTCACCGGCGTTCGTGCCGCCGGCTTTAATGGCGAAGGAGACTAGGGCGGCTGCTAGGGTTTGGGGGTTTCAGGGTTCAGGGAAGGAGACGAGTGAGGGGTGGGGTTCGGATAGGGGGCGTGGGGTGTAAGGGAAGGTTTATATATGGTGAGGTTGATCGGATCTGAGCCGTTAGATCAGATGATCTCAACGGCTTAGATCTGATGTTGAGAAATGGGACGGGGTCGTTTGGTAATTAAACGAGGTCGTTTGGTTTAAGTGGGGGATTGGATCGGATTGGTTATTGGGTCGGGTTTGAACACGGGTTGCTGAAAATGATCCTGGACCGTTGGATTGGATTGATTGGAACGGCTGAGATGGATTGGCCTGAAACGGTGTCGTTTCAGGAGGTGTCTGGGCAACCGGATTTGGACTGGGCCTGCGTGCTGGTTGGGCCAGTTATTTTGTTTAATTTTTGGCCCAAACCGATTTCCTTCTCTTTTGTTTTTCTAATTTCATTTTTTCTTTTAAAACAAAAATAAAAATAATAAATAACAAAATAACGAAATTAAAACTAAACAACAATGCAACATTTTAACACAATTATCACAAAAATTATTTAAGTAAGTTAACTAAAAGCCTAGAACGAGCGATGCACACATATATATATATATTTTGAATTTTCTTTTACTGACCGAATTATGGTTTAATCATCCTAACATGCATATTTTGTATTTTTGTTTGTTAATGATTAAGTGCAAAAATGGACAGACTCACAAACGATTAACAAAACATGTCACGGAAAGACCGAAAAATTGTACAGCGAAGCCCTTTGCCGCTATTTTTATTTTCTTTTGGAGCAATTGTCCGTGAAGCAAAAATCACGTGCTTACAGCTGCCCCTCTTTGCACGAAGACACGAAGGGTTTTTGCGCAAAGATAAAGCGAGCGATTTTTGCCCGTCCGAATACTCCGTGGGAAGCATTTTTTGAAAAAGATTTGACCGAACCTTTGCTTCAGGGGTTTCCTACATATCCTGGGCTGAACAGGAATCAGGTCAATGTAGTTCGGGAAATTTTGGTAGCTGGGACTACCGTGCGACTGTATTACTTGCTGCTGTTGTGCGCTGTTGCATGCTGCTGTAGGATGCTACTGCTCAACCGATCTCCCTGTTACATTGCTCTAAAAGGAAAAACAAGAAGTTAAGCTAGAGTATGAGATCTCATCCATCTTCGACTTGTTCTTGTTGCCTTGCTTTCTTGTCGGCTAACGTTTTCCTCTGACGCCTTTATTTTGTGAACTTGGAGATGATGCTGGTCCTTCACCTTTTCTGACTGTCAGTTCTCATCACTTTGCTTGATTTGCTGGGGATACGGCTTTCTTCTTTAAATCTTCCAATGGTTTCTTCAGTGGTATGGCTTTTCATCAGAATTGTTATACTAGGCATGCTACAACGTTCCCAAACTGTTCCTTTTTCCTTTTGAATGGCGCGCTTGCCTCTGCAGTTGTCTGCTTCTTGGTGCTGGGGATTTCATTGTTTCCCGTTTGGGGATCTCTGTTGTACCCTTCCGTCTTCAGGTGGGGCGACTGATTCCAAAATCTAGAGCTGAATGTATTCCCGCATTATACTGGTGGGCGACCTAGAACTTAAGAGTACTCCCGCATTATACTGGTGGGCGACCTAGAACTTAAAAGTATTCCCGCATTATACTGGTGGGCGACCTAGAACTTAAAAGTATTCCCGCATTATACTGGTGGGCGACCTAGAACTTAAAAGTATTCCCGCATTATACTGGTGGGCGACCTAGAACTTAAAGGTATTCCCGCATTATACTGGTGGGCGACCTAGAACTTAAATGTATTCCCGCATTATACTGGTGGGCGACCTAGAACTTAAATGTATTCCCGCATTATACTGGTGGGCGACCTAGAACTTAAATGTATTCCCACATTATACTGGTGGGCGACCTAGAACTTAAAAGTATTCCCGCATTATACTGGTGGGCGACCTAGAACTTAATGTATTCCCGCATTATACTGGTGGGCGACCTAGAACTTAAAAGTATTCCCGCATTATACTGGTGGGCGACCTAGAACTTAAAAGTATTCCCGCATTATACTGGTGGGCGACCTAGAACTTAAAAGTATTCCCGCATTATACTGGTGGGCGACCTAGAACTTAAAAGTATTCCCGCATTATACTGGTGGGCGACCTAGAACTTAAAAGTATTCCCGCATTATACTGGTGGGCGACCTAGAACTTAAATGTATTCCCGCATTATACTGGTGGGCGACCTAGAACTTAAAAGTATTCCCGCATTATACTGGTGGGCGACCTAGAACTTAAAAGTATTCCCGCATTATACTGGTGGGCGACCTAGAACTTAAAAGTATTCCCGCATTATACTGGTGGGCGACCTAGAACTTAAAAGTATTCCCGCATTATACTGGTGGGCGACCTAGAACTTAAAAGTATTCCCGCGTTATACTGGTGGGCGACCTAGAACTTAAAAGTATTCCCGCATTATACTGGTGGGCGACCTAGAACTTAAAAGTATTCCCGCATTATACTGGTGGGCGACCTAGAACTTAAATGTATTCCCGCATTATACTGGTGGGCGACCTAGAACTTAAATGTATTCCCGCATTATACTGGTGGGCGACCTAGAACTTAAAAGTATTCCCGCATTATACTGGTGGGCGACCTAGAACTTAAAAGTATTCCCGCATTATACTGGTGGGCGACCTAGAACTTAAAAGTATTCCCGCATTATACTGGTGGGCGACCTAGAACTTAAATGTATTCCCGCATTATACTGGTGGGCGACCTAGAACATTTTCGACAACCGGCCGAAAATTTTCTGCCCCGGTCTTGGTGACTCCCTTGGCGTTGCTGTTCTCGTCAATCCTTTGCTTTCCTGCAGCAGACAGAAGGATTTAATTAGTTTTTATCGTGGTGGTAGAGGGTGCCTTTCTGGCGGATGGTCTTCCTTTCTTCCCCTTTTCTTGCTCTTTGTCCCCATAATTGGTTGGCGGGCAAAGTTGCCTGTTGGGGGTCTCTCGCCTGCTGGGGATCGGTTTTCAATTTATCCCCTTTTCTTCTTTCTCTTTAAACACATGATGTGGGGGTCTGCTTCTAACTCCCGAAACCACTCCCTTTTGGAGCTTACTTCTTCCAAAATTTCCGGGCACAATCCCTGCATTGCCTGGGACCGGCCTTTACGACTGTTTGTATCATCCGGCATTTGGATGAATTCTCCTTTGGTTTCTGGTAGTAAGCTTTGAAAAATCCTTTCAAGACACATTTTAGGAAAAGAAATAAAGATATGGAAAAAAAAAGAAAAAAAGAAAAACTTTCTGAACCAATATTTTTGTGGGAGGAGACAATCCAAAGAACTTATCTGGAGGACACAATTGGTCCCCGTGATCATGACATGCACCATAGATTCCCGACCCAGTCTATTTGTATCAATCAATTTGTCGACGGTCTGACTTGCTGGGGATGATAAATGGATGTTCATCTTGTTGCAAATGTGGTAGCTTCGCTGATCTGTCTCGTCGCCTCATAGTGCCCTTCGAGGGGTTTTCACTAATGAGACTCTCTCTTTTCTCTCATCTCCCGGCGCCTTATGGTGCCTGTGAAGGTTTTCACCAATAAGACTCTCTCATTTTATATCCCTCATCTTACATCGCCTCTCGGTGCCTGCGAAGGTTTTCACCGATGAGACTCTCTCATTTTATTTCTTTCGAGGAATCGGGGTGTTGTAGATACGACCCTCTTTTCTGGAGATTCCTTTGACTATCAATTCGTTCCCAATCTTACGATCCTCTTCTTTGCTGGGGCTTGGTGTATTATTCTCGGCCTTATTTTCCGGATTTGGCATCTCTCGAACATTGATCGGGAGGTCTTTTGGATGTTGACGTTGGTTTTGGTGTGGGATTGAAGAAAGGCTACAAAAATGAAAACAATTTGAAGGGTGATGTGCTACAACTTTTGGAATCTAACCTTTGTTGGAACTTAAAACATAACCTCTGCCCCAGTTTTCTTGCTTGGGGAATTTTATTTTTTATGCTTATGTTGAGTTACGTGCGTTACGCACATTGTGCTATATTGTGCACACTATGTACATTATGCATCCTATATTTGCTATGATGCACACTATGTACATTATGCATCCTATATTTGCTATGATGCATACTATGACCGAGCCGTGAGGCGCCTACGTATCCTCTTTGAGGAATCAGGTCAAACGTAGTTCCCACGGTTTTATATTCCTTGATTTTTCTTTTCTTTCTTTTCATTTTCTTTTCCTTTTCTTTTTCTTTTTCTTTTCTTTTCCTTTCTTTTCTTTTCTTTTTTTTTTTATATATCTTTCCCATTAGTGATTCCAAAAGAGGGGTATTGAAAGAATTTGCTCAAGGCTCAAAGGGGAAAGCGAAGGTTAAAAGTGTTTGGATAGGAGAAAGAATTGCCTCCGTCATCTCATTATTCAACAAATGCCAAATACAAACAAATAAACCAAAATTGCCATAATTTAAAGAAATTACGCATAATATCTCTTGACTGCATCTGAATTGATAGCCATGTCGACACATCCACCTTCGACATCTGTCAAACACAAGGCACCATTGGCCAAGACTCTGGTCACAATATAAGGCCCTTGCCAATTTGGGGCGAATTTGCCTTTCGCCTCGACCTGATGTGGGAGGATCTTCTTCAATACCTGCTGCCCTACTTCAAACTTCCTGGGGCGCACCTTTTTATTATACGTTCTTGCCATTCTCTTCTGGTACAGCTGACCATGGCACACTGCTGCCAATCTTTTCTCATCTATCAGGCTCAACTGTTCCAATCGAGCTTTGACCCATTCATCATCATCAATCCCGGCTTCAGCGACAATTCGGAGGGACGGAATTTCGACCTCCGCTGGTATCACGGCCTCAGTCCCATACACCAACAAATAAGGAGTTGTGCCTATGGAAGTCCGGACGGTAGTGCGGTAGCCCAACAAAGCAAAGGGCAATTTCTCGTGCCACTGTCTGGACCCTTCCACCATTTTTCGCAGTATCTTCTTGATATTCTTATTGGCTGCTTCGACTGCTCCATTTGCCTTAGGACGATATGGGGTGGAATTGCGGTGTGTAATCTTGAATTGTTGGCATACCTCTCTCATCAAGCTGCTATTAAGATTCGCACCGTTATCCGTGATGATCACTTTTGGGATCCCAAATCTGCAGATGATATGGGAGTGAATAAAGTCCACCACTGCCTTCTTGGTTACCGACTTGAAGGTTTTAGCCTCAACCCATTTGGTGAAGTAATCAATGGTCACTAGAATGAACCTGTGACCGTTGGATGCTGCTGGCTCGATGGGCCCGATGACATCCATGCCCCAGGCCACAAACGGCCAAGGTGCTGACATCGTATGTAACTCTGTTGGCGGAGAATGAATCAAATCTCCATGTATCTGGCACTGATGGCATTTCCTCACAAAAGTGATACAGTCGCGTTCCATGGTGAGCCAATAACACCCTGTTCGAAGGATCTTTCTTGCCAATACATATCCGCTCATGTGTGGTCCGCAAACTCCCGCATGTACCTCTTCCATAACCGTCATTGCTTGACTGGCATCTACGCATCTCAACAATCCCAAATCCGGGGTTCTTTTGTACAACACTCCTCCACTGAGGAAGAAACCATTCGACAAACGCCGAAGGGCTCTTTTTTGGTCTCCCGAGGCATGTTCTGGATATATCCCCATTCTGAGGTATTCCTTGATATCATGAAACCAGGGTTCGCCATCTGCTTCTTCTTCTATGGTATTGCAGTAGGCGTGCTGATCACGGACTTGGATATGCAGAGGATCAACATACATTTTGTCAGGGTGGTGCAGCATTGATGCTAAGGTGGCTAAGGCATCTGCAACCTCATTGTGAACTCTCGGGATGTGTTTGAACTTCACCGATCGAAATTGCTTGCTCAGATCATGCAAGCATTGTCGGTATGGTATGAGCTTTAGATCTCGTGTTTCCCATTCCCCCTGAATTTGATGTACCAAGAGGTCCGAGTCTCCCAAGACCAAGACGTCTTGGACATCCATGTCAGCAGCCAAGCGCAGACCCAGAATGCAAGCCTCATATTCGGCCATATTGTTAGTGCAGTAGAAGCGCAGTTGGGCCGTAACAGGATAATGCCGTCCTGTTTCAGAAATGAGTACTGCCCCTATTCCAACCCCTTTTGCGTTTGCAGCTCCATCGAAGAAAAGCTTCCAACCTGATTCCTCGGGTAATTCCAACTCATTCGTATGCATCACCTCTTCATCAGGAAAATACGTTCTTAAGGGCTCGTATTTTTCATCAACGGGATTTTCTGCCAAATGGTCTGCCAGTGCCTGGGCTTTCATGGCCGTCCTTGTCACGTAGATGATATCAAATTCTGTGAGCAGAATTTGCCATTTTGCCAACCTCCCCGTGGGCATAGGTTTCTGAAAGATATACTTCAATGGGTCCAAGCGGGATATGAGATAAGTAGTATATGAAGACAGGTAGTGCTTCAACTTCTGAGCTACCCAAGTCAGGGCGCAACATGTTTTCTCGAGTTGAGTGTACTTGACCTCATGCACTGTGAATTTCTTGCTAAGATAGTAGATGGCCTGCTCCTTCCTCCCTGTGTCATCATGTTGCCCCAGTACACAACCAAATGAATTTTCCAAGACCGTCAGGTAAAGGATTAGGGGTTTCCCGGGCTTAGGCGGGACCAATACGGGTGGATTAGACAGATACCCTTTGATTTGGTCGAAAGCCTCCTGGCACTCTGCCGTCCAACCTACTGCAGCATCCTTTCTCAGTAGCCGAAATATGGGCTCACAAGTTGCTGTGAGTTGAGCGATGAACCTGCTGATATAATTGAGTCTACCCAGCAAGCTCATTACCTCTGTTTTGTTCCTTGGCGGTGGCAAATCTCGGATGGATTCAATTTTGGATGGGTCCAACTCAATCCCCCGTCGACTGACGATGAATCCTAGCAACTTCCCTGATGGAACCCCGAATGCGCATTTGGCCGGGTTAAGCTTGATATCATACCTCCGGAGTCTTTGGAAAAATCTCCTTAGGTCTGCTACATGGTCCTCCTGACGCCAAGATTTGATGATCACATCATCGACGTACACCTCAATTTCCTTGTGTATCATGTCATGAAACACCGCAGTCATTGCTCGCATGTACGTTGCCCCGGCGTTCTTTAACCCGAACGGCATTACCCGATAGCAGTAGGTTCCCCATGGCGTAATAAACGCTGTCTTCTCAGCATCCTCTTCGTCCATTAGGATCTGATGATAACCCGCATAGCAATCCACAAAGGATCCGATCTCGCGCCCAGCGCAATTATCGATCAGGATATGAATGTTGGGTAACGGGAAATTGTCCTTGGGACTTGCTTTGTTGAGATTGCGGTAGTCGACGCACACCCTGATTTTTCCATCCTTCTTTGGGACTGGTACCACATTGGCCAGCCACTCGGGATACCGAGTGACCCGAATGACCTTAGATTGTAATTGCTTAATCACCTCTTCTTTGATCTTTACACTCATTTCTGTTTTAAATTTCCTTAGTTTTTGCTTGACCGGAGGGTATGCCGGGTCAGTGGGCAATTTGTGAACCACTAAATCGGTGCTCAATCCAGGCATATCATCATATGACCATGCAAAAACATCTTTGAATTCCCTGAGAGTTTCGATCAATTCTGCTTTGACATTCGGCTCAATGTGGATGCTAATTTTGGTCTCTTGGATGTTATCAGCGTTTCCTAGGTTCACAGCCTCAGTGTCATTTAGGTTAGGCTTGGGTTTCTCTTCAAATTGGCATAGTTCTCGATTTATTTCTTCGAAGGCTTCCCTTTCGTCACATTCGGATTCATTATCACAAACGACCTCTTGCATCATTGAGTCAGATTCAGATTGATTTATTAGACTAGGTCGAAGATCCGTTGTGCATGCCATGTCATTAGGACCAGTAAAAAGAGAACTGTTCAGAAAGAAAACAAAACCAGAAATTAAAATGGGACAAAAGAAAAGAACTTTATTAAATTTGCAGGATAAAAAGGGTTCACACTTTTACAAAACGAAAGTAAAATTGGGATTACACCCTTGGATAATCCGATCAAACAAACAAACAAACAAAACATTAATCAAAGCCTACTACCAAGACTCCCCTCGGACAGGGAGAGGAGTAATCGTCCAATTGTTGGTCTTGGCCTCAGGCCCCACAAATTGTATCTCTGCCCTGCTGGAACCCTCTCCAGCTTCCACCATACTGACATCTGCGAATAGTCTCTCAAAACTCTGATTCAGGTCTTCATTTACACCGATCAAAGGTCCTCGAATCTTTGGGATCGCTGACCCCTTGGCACTTGCTTTAACAAAAGACCTTGAGAGGCGTGGCACTGGTTTAGGCAGAAACCAGACCTTCTTCTTCATTCTTCGCGCCTCCTTCCTGTCTGCTGCGGTTGGTTTGAACCCCAACCCGAAGGTTTCCAGATTCTTAGGAAGGGAAACAGGTTGGACTATCCCTTGAAGTTCAACTCCCAGGCCTTTTCCCGGCACAAATCCGTTACCCAGCATCTCCGATACCATCATGACTGTTGCGGCAGCTACCCTAGGGTGCGGGATGATTTCTCCTTCAGAGATTTTGTTGGCCGACCCTGTATCGAGAATCTGGTAGACCCAAGGACCCTTGTCATCACTGGTCTCTATGAAAGGCACAATGATTCCGCCCATGGTGTATGTTGTATCCTCACCGTGCAACACGACCTCTTGTCTTTCCCACTCGAACTTCACTGTCTGATGTAGGGTGGAAGGCACCGCTTTAGCTGCGTGAATCCAGGGTCGTCCTAACAGCAAGTTGTAAGATACCGTGGCGTCCAATACCTGGAATTCCATGGTAAACAGGACCGGGCCAATGGTTAGTTCAAGTACAACATCCCCCACAGTGGCTGTTCCGTTTCCGTCAAACCCTCGGACACAGATGCTATTCTCCCGGATTCTTCCACGGTCAATCTTTAACTGGTCCAGGGTGGACAATGGACAAATATTGGCGCTTGAGCCGTTATCCACCAATACTCGGGTTACCACCGAGTCTTCACATTTGACAGCTAGGTATAGAGCTTTGTTATGCTCCGTACCTTCCACCGGCAGGTCATCATCTGAGAATGTCACTCTGTTCACCTCGAAAATCTTGCTAGCAATGGTTTCCAGGTGGTTTACAGAAATCTCACTGGGTACATGAGCCTCGTTCAATATCTTTAACAGGGCCCGACGATGTTCCTCGGAATGGAGGAGTAATGACAATAGTGAGATCTGGGCAGGTGTTTTTCTCAGCTGCTCAACCACAGAATAGTCTTGTACTTTCATCTTCCTCAGGAAGTCTTCAGCCTCTTCTTCTGACACTGGCTTCTTGGTTGCCACTGGGTTGGTTTTTCTTAACTCCGCCGGAGCAAAACATCGACCTGATCGAGTCAAACCTTGCGCTTCACAACTGACTTCTTCCACCTGTTTTCCTTGGTACGTTACCACTGCTTTTTCATATTTCCAGGGCACAGCCCTGCTGTCAAGCACAGGCAGTTGGACCACCGGCTTTATGGTCACCCGTTCTCTACATACCCCTTTCAACATGACTGCCGGTGTGGGCAGGATCCCTGGTATTACCAATTTGCTTGGCTCGGGTTTGCTTGTTATGACGGACGGGTTCTTCCCCCATATTACTACCGGCTTGACACCTTCTCCCTGCGACTGTACATTTGTTCCTCCCCTGGTTAAGACTTCTTTTGGGGCAGCTTGGATCATCATCACTGTTTGTGAGGGTTTTCTTAATTCACCTCCCTCACACACCAACTCAATCATGTGAGCTTCGTGGTGCGCTGGCAGCGGGTTTTGGTTGATGTTAGGAGCCTCCGGTGTCTGGACCTCGATCTTATTGGTGTCAATAAGATCCTGTATGGCATGCCTTAACTTCCAACACTTCTCGGTATCGTGCCCGAGCATCCCTGAACAGTATTCACAACTGATTGAACGGTCCAAATTCTGAGGCGGGGGATTTGGTTCCCGAGTATGGACGGGACTAACCAAACCCAATTGCCGCAGCTTGTGGAACACAGCGGTGTAGGTTTCTCCCAGTTCGGTGAAGGTTCTTTGCTTCCGCAACCTGTCATTTCTGGCATCTGGATTTCCCCGGAAACCTGCCCCTGAAGGATTTCTATATGCCCTTGGTGGAGGGTAAGTGTTTTGTGGTGGTGCATATATGTTCTGGGGAGCCGGTGCGCGCCATTGTGGGCGAACCGGGGGCTGAGTGTATATCTGGGCTTGGTGTACGGAACAATGCGGTTCTCGAGGTGGATAGAAATTTTGTGGTGGGTTGTATGGATAGTTTGACCTGTGAGGCCTGGGTTGGTTGTAGTGTGGCCTGCCAGCCCTGGGCCAACTGCCTGCCTCGATCGTGGCAACCTCTTCTTTCTTTCTTCTTAGCGCACCTCCCGTGCCGCTTTGAATAGCCTGGGTTGTGGCCTTAAGTGCCGAATAGTTTAAGATCTTGTCCGACCTCAAACCTTCTTCTATCATGACCCCTATTTTGACCACCTCGTTGAAAGATTTTCCAACCGTTGTCACCAAGTGACCAAAGTAGGTTGGATCCAATGTCTGCAAAAAGTAGTCTACCATCTCTCCCTCTCTCATGGGAGGATCGACCCTAGCTGCTTGTTCTCTCCAGCGGAACCCGAACTCGCGAAAACTTTCCCCGGGTTTCTTCCCAGTTCTCAATAATGTGAGACGGTCGGGGACTATCTCTAGATTGTACTGGAAATGACCTGCAAAAGCCTGTGCCAGATCATCCCACGTGTACCACCTGCTGAAATCCTGCCTGGTATACCATTCCAGTGCAGATCCGCTCAGACTTTGGCCGAAGTAAGCTATCAAAAGCTCATCCTTGCCTCCTGCCCCTCTCATTTTGCTACAGAATCCCCGCAAATGTGCCATGGGATCACCGTGCCCTTCATATAAATCAAACTTGGGCATCTTGAACCCAGCCGGGAGTTGGACATCTGGGAAAGGGCACAGATCTTTGTATGCCACGCTGACTTGATTGCCCAGCCCGTGCAAGTTTCTGAAGGATTGCTCCAGGCTTTTGAACTTTCTTAACACTTCATCCTGTTCAGGGGCCTTAACCGGCTTCTCAACCTCTGCCGGTACTTCCAAATGGGGATTGTAAACCTGTGGTTCCGGTGCGTGGAATGTAGGCTCAGGGGATAGTATTGTGTATCGTGAGCCTGAAACAATGGCTCACTGGTCGTTCGCTGCAAAGGGGCTGATGCAGGTCCCACAAAAATGGGAATGTTGGATGTTGGGAGAGGTTGGTGGGGTGGTGGAGCTTGGGAATCATGAGGGCTTCTCTCCTGATGATAGAGGGGGTTTGGGCGGCTTGTGGAAGGGCCAGAGTGAGGGTACTCCGGTACGTGTCCCAGTGTCTCAGGGCTCTTTTGTGTTTTGGCCAGGGCTAGCTGCATTGCATGCATCTCTAGTCCCATCCTTTCAATCTTTTCCATTGCCTCTTTTAGCAACTGGCTCATCGGCCTTTCTTCCTCATTACTATTCTCTGAAGTAGTCATGCTTGTTGCTACCGGTCCTTTGGATCTGGTTTGGTATGAATGTGTTGCCAGAATTCTTTAACAACTAACTGTCTGGTTATCAGACAACAACAAACTTTGTTAGTGTTAGAGCTTAACAGATTTGATCATAACACATAGAGGATGCAATGCACCTAGGCAGTTAACCGTTTCTACATGCTTTGCTTCAAACCACATGCGTCATCCCGGTTTGTTCATTTGTCTCTTTTAGAGTATTCTGCGAAACCCCGCGTCTTATTTTATTTACATTTTCTTTTCTTTATTTATTAAAAGCGGTCGAATCTTATGGGGATTGCCTACGTATCACGTCCCCGCGTGAATCAGACCAGGCGTAGTTCTGCCTTAAAGTAAAAACACACAATTTTTGTGAAATCATTGAATTCATTCTCAAAGTTTTGCTATTACAAATTACATCAAGCAAGGAATAGCAATAGTACAAACTCGACGGTTTCAAACTCGGTTTAACGAAAAAGAAAACAACATATGGAAAAACAACCAAAGCCAAATAAACAGGACTTGACCAAAACTAATTCTCCAATTTAAGGGGCCGTGAGGCATCATCCGGCCTTTTTGCGGCTCTAGGTGTAAGGTCTCTTTGCAAGCTCTTCAATTCGTTCATAATCCGGCGGACGCAACCCATGATGGAAACAAGGAGGGTCTTCCGAGGTGTTCGCTCATATGCCAAGCATTTCATGTAGATGTAATGCCCTATTTCATCAATCCTTCCCCGGATGTTGTCCCTTTCTGTGAACAAATGCCTTATCTGTTGGTTCTTCAATCCCAGTGTTTGCGCATTGTTGGCAAGCTGATCCTGGAACATCTCCATTTGCCTTTCCATTCTGGTCATTGCATCGTAATATTGCCTTCTGTCGTCTTGGGCATTTCGTGTTTGCTTGAGGATCCTTTCTCGAAGAGAGGCATTCGTTTCCCTTAATGTCCCGATGCTCAGTTCATACTCCCTTATGACTTGTTGCAGGCGCTGCCTCCGAGCCATCGCACCCTTTGCCCACTTGGTTCGCAATTTTGCTGTGCTGGCCCTGGCTTTTTCCAAATCTTCCTGGCATTCCGCAACCTGATCTTTTAACCCTGCTATCAATCTTTTATCTGCCTGGCTTCTTAGCTGGCTATTAGCCTCTTTTTTCATTCTCCGGATCTGAGCTTTGAGGATCTCGCTTTCTCTGATTAACTGGTTCTTTTCTCCCTTGTGGGCAGCAGACTGTAATTGGCACTCAAACTTCATATCCTGGATTTGTTGCTTCAGTTTGCCTGCTTTGACAAGATATTCTTGCTCTTTGGCCAACCAGTCCCACTGTTCTTGTGAAGATTTGGCAAATTCTTGCAGGTGAGGTCTTTTGGTCGGTCTTCCAGGTGATGTCTCCCTTTTGTACCAGGCTTGATACCCGGGCGAAACTTCCCCTTTTGCCCGATTCATTACACAAGTATTTGCTTCTAAGTATTGACATTGGCTCCAAATTTGACGAACCCTTGCTTCAGGAAACTGGCCGTCGGGACTGATCTCGATTACCTGGATGCTCAGATCCTCGTCTTTCGGCACTATCTGATACCTCCCAAGTTGCCTTAAAACCCGATGCGGCGCGTATGGTTGAATGCTCTTAAGTCCCATTAAAAGAAAATGGGGCCTGGCTGCTGGCATGTATATGACTTCGTCGATCGGTAACCATCCTAGCGCCCACTGTATTTGACTGGCGTTGAGGGTTTGGAAATATGAGGTCCATGCTACAACTCCTTCTGGTAGGTAGGTTTCATCAACTCTGGTATAGAACTCCTCTATGCAGGTCTTTCCAGCGGATCCATGGCTCAGAAACTGGGCTCGGTGACATAGGTGTTCGATCATCCACATTTGCAACAACAAATTGCAACCCTCGAAAAAGCTTCCTCCGGCTTTGCAAGAAGTGAGTGCCCGGAATATATCAGATACTATCATGGGCGCCAACGTACTATCACTCTGTGTGAGCAACGTACTGACGACCCCTGCTATCTTTATGTCAATATTCCCATCTTTTCTTGGGAATATTAGTAGTCCTAAGAAAGTTATCATGAAAGCAATTCGTCTATGTTCTTCCCACTTCTGGCGATTACCTTTGCTGCACAACTGGTTTTCTGGCTTGTCGAATCCTCCTATGTGACCATATCTTTGATATATGAAACTCGTGCTGCAAAAACCTTTTGCCAAGTCAGGGTTATGAACTGTTCTGACTATCTTTAAGGAGTCCAGGAACCGGTGTACTGCTACAGCTCTTGGAGCAATCAGATATTTGTGCCTCAAAGGAGTCTCAGTGCTGCCGATATACCCTGCTATTTCTTCTAAAGTTGGGGTAAGTTCGAAATCTGAGAAGCGGAAGACATTGTGCGCAGGATCCCAGTGGGGGACTAGTGCCCTTATGATATCTCCTCGTGGCCTGATATCCAACAAACTCGTGAGGCCTTTCAGATACTTCTTGATTTCGTCATGCCCCTCTTTGCCCAAATCATTCCACCAGAGCCGCAATTGGAGGGGAATTTTATTCATGATTGAAAAGGGTTCATTCGGAATCGTGCTCATTCTGCACATTTATTAACAAGATTTTAACAAACGACACTTATCCTGCTAAAAACAAAAATATATGCGATTTTTTGTGAATTTTGAATTTTCATATATATATATATAAAACTTTCTAAAGAAGTCAATAACGGAAAATATTTTGGATTTTTTTTTTTTTTTTTTTTTTCGAAAAACTGGGAGCCTGAAAGGACTTTTCTAGACCTTTAACAAGATAAATACTTTTGCCATAAATAAAGATATATACATTTTGAAATAAAGCAAAACTTTTGAATTTTTCATATATATATATATATATACATATATTTGTAACAAATAATAAAAGTAAAGACCACACAAGACTTTTTTTTTATTATATAAAAAAAATTTAAAATAAGATTTTTTTTTATTTTTATGACAAGACAACTCTATATTTCTATTGATATATTTTTTATTATGAAAGGCAGAACAACGACTTTTCAAAATTTTGGCAGAGTTTTGACAGTATTTGTTTTTTTTTTTCAACAATAAACAATCAATTCCTAACCGTTATTTCCCTTTTTTTTCACAATATTCCAAATATTCAAACACCGGTCAGCATGCGGGCATGAGACAAATAAATGCACGGAAAACAGTGGGATGCACCAGAATGGTCTTTTCATATCAGGTTGCTAGTCCTAGACGGACCCAACCCCTGTGTTGAGTCCCCTAAGTCATATGCAACGTGATGCAAATAAGCGTTCCTACTAGGGATCCGGCATGAAGTCACGTTATTCTATGTTCAAAACCTGGGTCGGTGTTCTAGACAGTGTACCCGAGCGGACAACTCGAGTTGAGGAAGGAGCTCCTTTCCGGGAACCAAAAGGCCAGCCGGCTTAGAAACTTTCCGAACCTCTTTTATTTAGGGTATGACACTAACAGAATAAGGAGTCTCAACCAGTGAGCACATCCCCGGAGGTGAGAAGAGAAAGGTTTCGGCACAGTTTATATACAGTTCAAATAATATCAAAGCGGTAACAGCAACATTTAGCACATTAGTCTCAAAAACATGTAATAATCAGATAATAAATAAAGCCAAATAATAACAATTATTCTAAGCTCGACTTCTTAACCCTGAACCATTGGTTCTGGGTTTTATGTCCCCAGCAGAGTCGCCAGAGCTGTCACACCTCCTTTTTCCGCACCCGAGAGGGCGCAAGGGAGTTTTTCCAATTAAAGGACAATCGGAACGGGATTAGTTTATTTATTTTAGAGTCGCCACTTGGGAGATTTAGGGTGTCCCAAGTCACCAATTTTAATCCCGAATCGAGGAAAATAATGACTCTATATTACAGTCTGCGTACCAGAAATCCGGATAAGGAATTCTGTTAACCCGGGAGAAGGTGTTAGGCATTCCCGAGTTCCGTGGTTCTAGCACGGTCGCTCAACTGTTATATTCGGCTTATTTATCTGATTTTTAATACAATTATGAACCTATGTGCCAATTTTATCTTTTATCCGCTTTTATCGTTCACCGTTATTTTTATAGGACTTGCAACGTCGTGAAAACATATCTCGAACCACGCTACATCAATGCACCCGTGGTTATTGATATATCTCGACTCGGCTGGGATTTGGATTTGGGTCACATAAATGTGCACCCGAGTTTAAGAAGGTAAGGTTTTATTAAAGCGTATCCTAAAGAGACTAACGTGTTGTTATTTAGGGAGGGTTGTGAGATTTGCTAAGCAACCCATCCCGGAAACTAAATGCTCCAACAATATACATTTAACAAGGGCCCCGCATTTGCACGTTGTGTTTATTTTTATCGAGGCTCATCTCGTTCTTATTTTAAAAGGTTATCCTATAGCAACTACGTTTCTTATCGCGTTTGTCCTTATCAATTGAAAACAGTATATAGTCCTAATTAATTAAATGCTTGCAAGCTATTTGTAATGACATTCAGAAAAGCTAAAAAAAATTTTCAGAAATGGGGCTGTATATGCAATCAGCCGAACAAACAATTCTGGGCCCAAATCCAGCCCATGCGCGATGGACCAGACCTGGGCCTTCGCCTGTTCTACGCGGGCCTACTTAGTTTGCTTCGATTTGGGCTCGACCTTCATGAGGTCGAGGCCCTGAACTGATTCTTTATTTTGTGAAATGAGTTTATCAGTTTATGGGACAATATGGCAGAAGGAGAAAGAACTTTAACTAAAATGGATAGCTTTCCTATTTGGCCTACATTAGAGAATATACTATACCATCAGACTAAGTTTGAAATACAACTTATTACACTGGGCGTATTCTCACTTAGCAGTATACATACAAAGCTAGCATTCGTTAACCTACATTGATATACTTAGTATGTAGGCTGTTTCTATTGTCCAAACAAAAATGACAATCATTATACAATACATGATGTCTAATGTAACAATTTATGCATAAAAGTCACTCTTCAGGTCTTTTCTTTTGTATTCATGCTCAACTTTCCAATTACATTTGACAGAGTATTAGTCATGTACCTGGTATAGAGAACGAAAAGAAGAAAAGAATGATCAGTTGGGCAGTATGCCACAAACACAGCAGCAGCAGATACACAGCAACAGCACAGCAACAAACCAAACCAAATGTTTTCCACAAACCTCAGACGACCAACAATATTTCCCAGAACAAAGAGGACCAACAAATAGTCGAGTACCAAACCAATGAACCCAGAAAAGAAGGATGAAACAAACAGCAACAACAGAGTATTCAATGCAGCAACACTACCAATTGAATAACCAGAAACAGCTCAACCAATGCAAACCAAGAACTTGGCCAAGACAGCTTGACCAATATGCACTCTTATACAACTTTTCAGGCAGTGTTTGGTTGCAGTGTTTATTGGAAGCTAACTTGTGTTTTTTCAGTTTTCTTTGAACTCACTAGACCTCTCTTTGGACTAAAAATTTTACAGCCCTTTTTTTTCTCTCTGAAAGCTAAAAGTCCAGCCTCAGACCCATAAACTTCAGCCCCTGTTTTAGTTGTCCAATGGCCTATTTATAGGCCAAATGCACCATTACAGCTGAGCTGCCCTGCCTGCCAATTGGCAGAATGCCCATACCCTTTAAGCCCATCCTAAGCATGCTTGGTGTCAGCTACCTTTATTCCCCACGCCTGGTTTTTGTTTAATCCAGAATTATGGGCTCATTTGTTTATTCATTTTGAGCCCCCATACCCTTGTGTCTTGTTCCCCATTGGTATTAGTTTAATCCTAAGTTAGTACCCTACTTGTCAGCTCACTTAAACTAATTACTTCTGTTCTTTTTAGCACCCCAGATTACCCCTGTCAACCTTGATTATTACTGCCCCTGCCTATTGCAGCATTAGGGCATTTTTTGCACTGATGAAAGCTCGAGCTCAGGACTGCCTAGACTGAACCCTTTTAGTCATTTTTATAATGCCAACAGACCATTTCAAACATTACTAGGTCATCCAGCCAGTGTCCGAGTTTAATTAGTTATGTGACAATCCTAACTCCTTCGATTCATTAGTTATAGAAAACTAATCGACGACATTTATCGAGTCGACTATACTAATTATAGCAGGTAATAATCGATCGCTCACATAAACAATACGTTTAGGGACCTAAAGGGCATCAGACAATTCTATGTTCAATAACTGGGGACCTATATAAGTTTATTCATTTGACGACCAATCTAATCGAACAGGTTCATCACAGAGTACATTCAGAATACAAATAGAAGACAAACGACCAAATAAAAGGTCTTTAACAGAGATGAAAGAAATCTGGATGAAAAATAACAAAATAACAAACAAACACAAAGAGATATGCTGACAACTTATTTGGAAATAAAACAAAAGAACGGAAAACTTACCAAAACGTTTAAACCAAACAGACCCAAATCAAACTCGACTTCGAACTTTTGAGGCCGAACAAACTTTAGTCAGGGTGTTCTCACATGAGAACACCTTGACTAAGGTCTATTAGACCTCAAACCTATGTCAAAACTGGCCGGGTTCCCCAGGTGCATGTGTTTCCAGTTCTGGATTTCCAGATCTGGATTTTTAGGAGTTGTGGGTAGATTCGGACCAAACCAAGTTTGGTTTGGTCACTAGGAAGGTCAGGGGGGTGTCTGGTATGAAGATGGGGTGGTTTGGTGTAGATCGAGTTTTGTCTCGAATCTTCAAATCCAGATTCGAGACGATAGGAGATGATTCGAGGTTCGTGGTTAGTGGATTCGTGTTCAGGGGAGTGAGGGGGTCTTAGGGTGTTCAGGGGGTGGTCACCGGCGTTCGTGCCGCCGGCTTTAATGGCGAAGGAGACTAGGGCGGCTGCTAGGGTTTGGGGGTTTCAGGGTTCAGGGAAGGAGACGAGTGAGGGGTGGGGTTCGGATAGGGGGCGTGGGGTGTAAGGGAAGGTTTATATATGGTGAGGTTGATCGGATCTGAGCCGTTAGATCAGATGATCTCAACGGCTTAGATCTGATGTTGAGAAATGGGACGGGGTCGTTTGGTAATTAAACGAGGTCGTTTGGTTTAAGTGGGGGATTGGATCGGATTGGTTATTGGGTCGGGTTTGAACACGGGTTGCTGAAAATGATCCTGGACCGTTGGATTGGATTGATTGGAACGGCTGAGATGGATTGGCCTGAAACGGTGTCGTTTCAGGAGGTGTCTGGGCAACCGGATTTGGACTGGGCCTGCGTGCTGGTTGGGCCAGTTATTTTGTTTAATTTTTGGCCCAAACCGATTTCCTTCTCTTTTGTTTTTCTAATTTCATTTTTTCTTTTAAAACAAAAATAAAAATAATAAATAACAAAATAACGAAATTAAAACTAAACAACAATGCAACATTTTAACACAATTATCACAAAAATTATTTAAGTAAGTTAACTAAAAGCCTAGAACGAGCGATGCACACATATATATATATATTTTGAATTTTCTTTTACTGACCGAATTATGGTTTAATCATCCTAACATGCATATTTTGTATTTTTGTTTGTTAATGATTAAGTGCAAAAATGGACAGACTCACAAACGATTAACAAAACATGTCACGGAAAGACCGAAAAATTGTACAGCGAAGCCCTTTGCCGCTATTTTTATTTTCTTTTGGAGCAATTGTCCGTGAAGCAAAAATCACGTGCTTACACACATGTATATATGCATTCAAGGGAGGTAATAAAAACACTTGAACACTTAGAGATCACACACAAGCTCACTCACGTGACTATTCAGCTAGCAAGTTTCAAGTGCCTCAAGAACAAAGAACAAAGTAACTACGGACCAGTTCCCACATTGAGCTATTGTGTCCTTAGTTGAGTTGTAACTTTGTAATAGTTCTTCAAATTGTAATTCCTATCCAACTTATTTAGAAGCACTTTATAGGAACATTTTTGTAAACCTTAAACCTGTGTGTTTAAGTCTTGGCTAGAGTTAGTCAAGTTTTAAAGTCTTTGTAATTGAGTTATTGCAAAGTGACTTGTAATAGGTGTATTACAAGTTAGTGAAGAATTAAAAGTTTAATTCCTAGGTTGCATAGATTGTAATCTGAAAGTTTCTCAGTAGTGAAGTTGAAATCCTACAAGGGTAGGTCATGGTTTTTAATCCCGTTAAGCTGGAAATTTTCCACGTAAAATTCCTCCTATCATTTAACTTCTATTATGTGTTTGTGTACTGTCGAACCTGATAGAGAACTTGGTTCTCTATAGAAGTTGGTGGACCCATACATTCTATCAATTGGTATCAGGTTAACACCTAGAAAGGATCCTCATAGTTGCTCGTCCAAACTTTAAAGAAGGCCATTCTACGTACAGACCTCCTAGGTTCAACGGTCAATACTATGGGTGGTGGAAAACTAGGATGCATGACTTCATCATGGCTGAAGACTATGAGTTATGGGATGTAATATGTGATGGACCCTTTGTCCCTACAAAGAACCTTGGTGATCTAGTTGTATCCATTCCCAAGACGAGGAAAGAATTCAATGATGCTGATAGAAAGGCCATAGAAAAGAATTTTCGAGCAAAAAAAATTCTTGTGTGTGGAATTGGCCCTGATGAATATAACATGATATCAACTTGTCAATCAGCAAAAAGATCTGAGAGGCTCTTCAGACAGCTCACGAGGGAACAACTTAGGTGAAGCAATCGAAGATTGATATGTTCACAATAGAATATAAGCTATTCAGAATGAAAGATGATGAATCCATCCAAGATATGCATACTCGATTCACCTCCATCATCAATGAGCTTCACTCCCTTGGTGAAAGTATTCCAAGAAACAAGCATGTCAGAAAAATTCTTAGTATACTGCCCAGTTCTTGGGAAAGCAAAGTTAACGCCATTACAGAGCCTAAGGACTTGTAGACACTGACCATGGATGAACTTGTTGGAAACTTGAAAACCTATGAAATGAAGAAGAAGAAGAAGAAGAAGAAGAAGAAGAAGAAGAAGAAGAAGAAGAAGAAGAAGAAGAAGGACAATGAAAGAAGAGAGCCTAAGAGAGAAGAACTTGGTCCTTAAGACGGACAACAATGACTCAAGTGGTGAAGACGGGGACATGGCTTACTTGACAAAAAGGTTCCAGAAGATGGTTCGCATGAATGGAGGCATTCCAAAAGGGGAAGCTCTAGCAAGCCTAGAAACTATGACCTTTATCATAAATGTGGCAAGCCAGGACACTTTATCAAGGATTGCCCCTTCCAAAAGCAAGATCAGTATAATAACAACTTTGATAAAGCAGCCAAGAGGAACCAGGTTCCTGACAAACGCTTCAAGAGGAAGAATGATGCTGACAACGTTGTAAAGCATGCTCTTGCTGCATGGGGAGACTCTTCCAGCGAATCTGAAGAAGAAGAAGACCATGGTGGTAGTTCAATGATGGCAGTGGAAAATGAAACAACTGAGTATGATTCAATATTTGCTCTAATGACGATGACGATAAGATACAAATTTTGGATGTTCAGAGAAATCTGAAATCTTACTCTCCTAAAAAGCTCATGTCATTAGCAAATGTGCTAATTGATGCTTACCATAGTCTTATCAATGATAAAGATACTTTAACTATGGAACTAGGGGAAGCTGAACAAACCAGAGATGACTTAGTAGTCATTGTAGTTGATTTGAAAGAAATAATAGAGAACGTGAAAAGAGAAAAGAATGCCTTAGAAGAGAAAATTACTAGTATAGAACATGAACAAGATGATTTAATGGTGGTTGTGGTGGACTTAAAGGAAACCATTGAGTGTGCAAGTAAAGAAAATGAAACATTGACTAAGAGAGTTGCTATCATTGAGCAAGAAAGAGATGACCTAGTAGTGGTAGTAGTGGACTTGAAAGAAATAATTGAGGAATTTAAAACCGTAAATAGGCCTGGAAACTCTGAAAAGGGAAAGGAAGTTGCAAGTGAAGTACACATTAAGCTTGAAAATGAGTTAAACTTGGTAAAGACTAGTCTGTGTGCTGAACTTGAGAAAAACAAATAGCTTCAGAAAGAACTAGGGAAAGTAAAAAGTGATCTTGAGTTGTCTCTTAAGTGGACCTGGTCCTCGGATGCTATCACTACCATGTACACCAACTCTAGGGGAAACAGGCGGGGGATTGGGTTTCAAAGGAAAAATATTCCCTACAACCCTCATAGCAAGTATGTTACTATACCTAACAATTGGCTATGTACCTACTGTGGCAACAATAAGCACCTCAAGGAAAATTGCATGGCCAGGGTTCAGTCTCATCAGAGAAATAAAGTCTTTGCTGAGAGAGCAACTACTGCAAGAGGACCTGGTCCATCAAATAGGAAACCATCACATAGGAAACACATTTTGCCTACTTGGACTAAGAGAGCACTCATTCGTCCTTTTTCTCTTAACAAGGGATCCAAACTCGTTTAGGTTCCTAAATCTAACCCTTAATTTTCGTATGGAGAGAGCAGTGAAGGGAAGCAGCCAATAATGACACATGAACATCGGCTACTCAAAAGACAGGATTGGAAATACAATCAATTTTCCTTCACTAAAAAGCCCTGCAAAGAGAGAGTGTGCCCTTTTGAAAATTGTTAAAAAGGTGGTACACTCTAGGAGTTGGAAAATTTGTGTCAAAGAAAATAAGGTGGAATGCTTGTCCAGGATATACACAATCTTAACTCATATGACTGGTGAGGTGATGCTGTAGCCAAAAGGACACAAAAGTACGTATGTTGTTGTGATTGAGCTTCTGCAGAGTGGAGAAATAAGTTGGTTGGAAGTTGTTGAAAACAATACTGAATCATGGGACAAAGTATGGATCATTGCACGTTGTCTATCTCTAAACAAGCTAGATCTAAAGAACATGGTTCGTGATTTGATCAAGTTGAGTAATAAGTAACATGAAGTGTGCAATGCCTGTACAAAAGAAAAGCATGTCAGATCTTCATTCAAGCCCAAAAAGGGGCAGACAACACTTCAGAACCAAAGATGAGATCTTTCAAGAAACTGTGGCTTTTGTCAAGAAGATCCAGGTACCAATAGAAACAAATGTGGCTTGCATCAGATTAAATCATGGAACATGTTTGGATAATGCCATAAGTGGATGAATGCTATGTTGAAAGAAGAACTACTTAACCACTTAGATCAAAGAACACCACCTCAGATGGAGTTGTTGAAAAGAAGAAAAGGACTCTTGAAAATTTAGGCACGATCAATATTAATTAATGAAGGGTTTGCAAACATCTTGACAAAAGTTGTTGACTCAATTGAGGATATATGGGTATAACTGTTATGTTTTCAACAATAGGAAGGGTAAGCCTTGAAAATCTGATAGTAGAAGAGATAAAGGAATCCTCCTAACATACTCATCTCAAAAGAGAATAGAAATACTGATCAAGGTAGAGAACGCCTATTGATTCCAGCAAGGAATTGGGTCTTGCGTCTATAATAACAGAAGCTAAAAAAACAAGCTGTTGGAAAGAGGGCTTTTGCATAGAGACATCACTGAATCACTCTTGTATCTCACTGCAAGTAAACTAGACATCATGGTCAGAGTTGGGTTTAGCGCAAGGTCTCAGTCAAATCCAAAGGATTCTCATCTGAAGGATGGTGTAAGTATCTTGAGGTATCCCAAAAGAACATAGAACCTGGTTTTCTACTGTCCTCCAAGTAATGGATAGGAAAATCTTGCCTGAATTCGAATAGTCTCTGAGTCCTTGCCTTGTCTCATGAGGCTCAAGGAAGCAGAATTCAATAGCACTCTCAACAGTTGAAGCATAATATGTATAATCAGCATCATGTTGTGGTCAAGTGTTGTGGACCAAGCAACAAATTGGAAGAACTTGAGTCCAACTCAAGAGGGCCAAATACAGTGACTGCTGAAGATCAAGTTGCAGACATCTTCACCAAAAAGCCCTGGGAAGAAAGCATTCTGAGGAAGATCGCCTTGCACTGGAGGATGATGAAACCCAACTGAGAACCTAGTTCCTCATTATTGGTTATGAAAGTCATAGTCAGGTAAAAGCTAGCTAAAGTGTTTTTTGGCTAAGTCTAACCCACCTCTATACCATTACAGGTAGACACGCATGATGACTACAGAAGCAAATGTTGCAGTGCATGATGAATAAGGGGATAAAACTCACTTGCCAGACCTATCAGGGAACCTAGTTCTCTAACACAGGCTAGTGGTTTCTTTGTTCTTTCATACACAATTTAAAATGGACAAAAACAATGCTACATCATCATCAGCGTGACAGTCTCTTTAAAGTCGTGTCTCTTCAGCCAATACGTAACATCCCAAACGTCACTCCTTTTCTAAAAGATACATATTCCAAGCAAAAGGGTGCTGCCATTTCAGAACTGGTCCCTCGTCATAATTAAATCAACATCACAATCCCTTCTCTTCCAAACTCAAGAATTCTCTGTTTGTCTTCTCTCTTCTCAAATCCACAGTCCTTTAAGAATAATCTCATAATGTCTGAAAATCAAGCAACCTTTAGTGTGCCAGATAACACTGTGGTTGAGTCCGTACGAGTCAGTAGTTTAGAGGTGAAACTCTCTCCCAACAAAATCACTGGTCCAAACCCTAAATAAGAGTATCTTCCACACTCCACTCCCTCTCCTACCCCCTCCGAGTCCACTCCTCATCTAAGCAAGTCTGAAGATGTTTGTCCTCTTCCAATATCACCAGTCAAACAGAGTTAACATGGTAAATAAGGAAACCTTATTCATAAACCTTCAACTATATCCATGGCTGAGCTCTTGAGTGAAGATCTGGTGATTAGTCATGAAGAGACTAAGATCACCAGGACAAGTTGTGACTCTGAAGGTATCACTCCTTCATCTGTTGAGATCGCCATGGAACCACAAGAAAAGGAGGGAATAGAGAATGTGTTTTCCATTGCGTCAGGAGGGGTCATTATAGAAGAATGTGCAGGAGGGTCTGAGCCTCAGGGGGAAAAGACAGAAGAAGAGGGATAAATTGTGCCATTTGAACAACCGACACAAGATGATACTACTGGGGTCCCAAATGATGAACCTTATACCTCCATGGAGGATCCAGGTCAGGAGTCATCTTCCTAGGTCAGTATTGATCTTGCTCCCTCTCCCCACTTTGATGTTGAGACTTTGAATATGGTGGTGACTGAGATGAATCCTGATAGTGAAGAAGACACACATGATTTGGTATATGCTAGTTTTATCAAGGCTAGGACTAAGCCAGTGGTAACTTCAGAGCCTCCTCCTAAGAGACCTACTAAACGGTTGCAGAAAAAGGAGGCTCTAAAGTTTGCCCTCAAGAAGAGTAAAAGGAGTCGGAGAAGGAGAAGGTTGGTCAAAGATAGAAAAGTTGTACAAGTAGAAGATGTTCCTGTAGTAGATGTGGATGAGGAAACCAAAGAGGAACCTAGTTCCCTGACCCACAAGCCTTCAAGGAAGAAGCACTCTCTCGCTCAATCCAAAAGTCACACCTCTAAGGGTGTTGAAAGTTCTTCCAAGAGTGTTGTTACTGGTTCCAGTAAAAAGTTCTGGTGACAAGACAGTGAAGGAGCGTGGTGACAAGTCTGATGAGGAAGAAGTGGAAAAATCTGGTGAACATAGACAGAGCAAGTCAGTGGAGAAGGAAAAGTCTGTTGGAAAGTCAGGAAAATGAAAGAGGGGTGATGATGAGGAACCTGGTTCCGTCAAGAAGGGAAAAGTGAGTGTAACTCTGAGGTATGAGAAAAGAAAGTTGGGGAATCAGAAAGTGATGTGGGGTCGTACATTTGCCTCTGACATTCTAGAGAGATCTGGGATGAGATAATTATTGGATATTTGTGATGCTCAACAGTGGACCTATTTGTTTACAAGTGAGGCTCCTATAGTGTATGAGGACGAGGTGCGAAGTTTCTACACTAGTCTCTTCACAGTAGATGGTGATCAAATTTGTGTGTTGGTAAATAGGGTGGACATAGTGATGGACTCTACCCTATTGGGGTCAATTGTGGGTGTTCCTACCGAAGTAGTGTCATCTGCTCAGGGTGCTTGCACACCAAACTTCAAAAATGCCATTGTCAAGGACAAGTCAGTACAACATGGGGAACATGTGCAAAAGAAGGCACTCCTTCCAGTTTATCAGCTGCTATTTGAGATAGTTAACAAGGTATTGTTTCCCCGCGCTGAAAGAAGATCTATTGCATCCAAAGCTGACCTATACCTTATGGAAACCTTGGATAATTTCTACTCCATCAATTTACCTGCCATAATGATTGAGCATATGCAGAAGGTAGAGAACCTTAAATATGGGAATCCTGGACTGCCTTATAGGTTCCTTCTCACAAAGGTCTTTGAGTTTTTCAAAGTACCTCTAGGACAGGCCAAAGTGGGCACCAAAAAATAATCATTTTAAAAACTAATATGGAGGAGTGTGAGTGTATTTACAAAGTAAGAGGATTTGGAAGCACTTTCATAATATCTCAACTGATAAATGCTTAGAATAGTATCACAAAGGAGATCCGGAAGTTAAAGGTTAGGAACGCGATTCTTGAGAGTCAGCTCAGTTAGTTTCAAGAGGCACCTGGTTCTAATGGTTCTCACAGCGAAGAGGTTGCACGCCTAACAAAGGAGAATGCTGAACTAAGGAAACAGGTGGAGGACCTGAAAGAAAGACTACTCAATTAGCAAATATCCGTGAACGCTCGCATGGATCTTGTCCTCCAAACTCTTGCTTCCTCTTCCAATCCCCCTTCCTCCAGTGTCCCTTAAAGAATATCCTCTTAGTGTCCAGTTTCCAGTAGCTGTCTTATTCAGTTGTCTTTTTTTGGTGGTTTGTTATTTTTGGTAATTGTTTTTTTGTTTATTCTAGATTGTGGATGAAAACAATGAATCTGCTCCCGCCTGTAAAAGTCTAATTCTGGTTAATGCAAGTGATTTTCTTTTTGCTATCTATGTTGTTGCTCTTCTGTTTCTGTCTTCTATCATGTTGTGAGCACATAAGTGGCATGATTGACCTATGCTACATTTTTTATGCTGCTAACCTGTTCTGTGCTTTTTATGATGCCAAAAGGGAGAAGATTTTAATTGAATAATAAAAGAATGAATGAATGAGAGAGTGCATATGAGCTCACGAATGAATAATAATCTGAAAACAAAATACAGACTCGGGAAAACTCCTTCAGGGGAAACTCACAAAGTTCAGGTACTAACAGAGGGGGAATGTAGAGTTTCAGGGGGAACTTAATGTCTTTCTGGTTCACAATCTGGTTCCTTTGTGGCTCCTTCTAAGATTTTCAATTATAGGTTTGTCATCATCAAAAAAGGAAAAATTGATAAGTTACAAGTACTTTATTTATAAGTACTTTACTTTATGTTTTGACGATCTAACAAACTTACTATCCAGAACCAGATAAGGAACATGATACACATTTACAAGACCTCAAGTTCACAAGATTCTAGGTTGGGATTAAGCGTGGAATATGATTCAAATACTCAGAGTGGAAGGAATAGTTGAGGGACCAGGTCCCTACCAGTTCCCGAGGAGACCGTACAAAGTCAACTCTGCAGCTGTTGCTGCCTGCACACGCTACAGTGCAGGAACAGTACTGCATTCAACTTTCTAGGGAAGACGTTTTACCTACCTTGATTGCATCATTACATGTGATGTCACACATGTATATATGCATTTAAGGGAGATAAAATAAAATACTTGATCACTTAGAGATCACACACAAGCTCGCTCACGTGACTATTCAGCTAGCAAGTTTCAAGTGCCTCAAGAATAAAGAACAAGCAACTACGGACCAGTACCCACATCGAGTTATTGTGTATCCTTAGTTAAGTTGTAACTTTGTAATAGTTCTTCAAACTATAATTCCTATCCAACTTATTTAGAAGCACTTTATAGGAACATCTTTGTAAACCTTAAACCTATGTGTTTAAGTGTAGGCTAGAGTTAGTCAAGTTTTAAAGTCTTTATAATTGAGTTATTGCAAAGTGGCTTGTAATAGGTGTATTACAAGTTAGTGAGAGATTAAGAGTTTAATTCCTAGATTGCATAGGTTGTAATCTGAAAGTTGCTCAGTAGTGAAGTTGAAGTCCTACAAGGGTAGGTCGTGGTTTTTAATCCCGTTGAGCTGGGAATTTTCCACGTAAAATTCCTCCGGTCATTTAACTTCTGTTCTCTGTGTGTGTGTGTATGTATTGTCAAACCTAATAGAGAACCTAGTTCTCTATAGAAGTTGGTGGACCCATACATTCTATCAGTTTGGATCAGGCAGTTGGCAAATTGAAGGAGAAAATATTGAACTCTACAAAAATAAATGAAGATATTGCGATTGACCTAGTGGATCTAAATCTAGATCTAACAGCAAGGATTCGTCTGAAAGGTTTCATATTGAAGAGGAAGGAAATCAAGCAGATGGTAGGCAATATTCCAAGTTTACACGGATTTTATTTCTTAAATTTTTTGATAATAATTTAAGGTCATGGATATTCAAGGCAGATCAGTTCTTCCAAATTAATCGAATGCCAGATGAGGAGAAAGTTATGGTGTCGTCTTTGCATTTATAAGGTAAAGCTATGGAGTGGCATCAAGCTTTTATGAAGTATAGGATTTACACACAACCACCTACGTGGACTAAGCGTGTTATGGCTTCGACTGAAAAATTTGGGGAGAATTATGATGATCCGATGGAGGAATTGAAAAGGATTAATTATTCAAATTGGTAATATGAAGGTATACCAGACAAGTTTTGAAAGGAGTTTTACACGGGTGAACTTATCACAGGAAAATGCAATCAACTGTTTCATAGGGGGACTGAAGGAGCAACTTAACATAGTTGTGAAAATGACCAATCCCAGATCATTTGCTCAAGTATTCAAGGCAGCTAGGATGTAAGAAGCCTACATATGCTCAATCGAAGGAGATTTTATAAAGGATACCATTATCTTGCTCAAACTACCAATTTTAAAAGGAATGTGGACCAAATATTCCAAAACAAGCCATTGTTGGCTTTACCTGCTCCAAAGAAGGATATACAACCAACTTCTAATAGAGGATTCAACAGAAGAAGACTAAGTGTTGAAGAAGCCAATGAAAAAAGGGCCAAAAGATTGTGCTACTTCTGCAATGAGAAGTATGTGCCGGGTCACAAATGCAAGAACTTTAAGCAGGTTTATGCATTAGAAGTTGAAGAACTGATGAGTCCCGAGTACTCTGAAGATGCTGAGAGTTTTGAGGATTCAGAACAGGTAGTGGAATTGGTTGAATAAACAACATATATGGAGATCTCAGTTCATGCATTGAATGGATCTATGGGGTTCAAATGCTTGAGAGTTACTGGCTATAATGTCAAGAAACCCCGACACATTCTCATAGATATCGGGAGTACACACAACTTCATCAATTCTGAATTAGTAAAGCAGCTAAAGTGTCTTGTAACAACTACTTGCTCTTAGCTAGTGGCTGCTACAAATGGTACTGGCATGAAGGTTAATACTGCTTGCAGGTTGTCTTGGCTATTGCATGGTGCTGAGTTTGAAGCCAATTTCATGTTATTACCTGTGTCAAACTATGATGTGGTACTAGGTGTGGAATGAGTGATTACTCTTGGAGATATCAAGATGGATTTCAAGAAGCTTACTATGGAATTCTTCTACCATGGAAGAAAGCATGTGCTCAGAAGTGCTGAGAAACAAATCAAGTCTACCAATGCTGGGAAGTTGCTAAGTTGTTAAGTAATCAACCTCAACTTGCAATGATTCAGGTTATTCCGTATGTAGAAGATAGAAGTATGCAGTGGTATTCATTAGATACTAGTGTTGAAAATTGTAGCAGTAATCCTGATTTAACAACATTACTAGAAAAGTATAAGGATTTGTTTGTTGTACCTACTGCATTACCACTATCTAGAGGGATATTTGATCACCAAATTATCCTTCAAAATGAAACAGAGCTTATAAAAAAGACCCTATAGATATCCTGCAGTAAAGAAGGATATTATCGAAGGTCTGGTGAAGCAGATGTTGGATCGAGGCATAATTCAGCCTAGTAGTAGTCATTTTACTTCTCATGTAGTTTTGGTATGTAAGAAGGATGGTACTTGGAGATTGTGTGTAGACTATAGGGATCTAAACAAACAGACTATCAAGAACAAATTTCCAATTCCTATTGTAGAAGATTTGATGGATGAATTGGGAGGTTCAATGGTTTTTTTCTAAGATAGACCTCAGACCAGGCTATCATCAGCTAAGAATGGCTGTTGATGACATTCTTAAAACAGTTTTTAGGACTCATTCAGGACACTATGAATACTTTGTTATGCCCTTTGGCTTATTTAATGCACCAGCTACCTTCCAAGGTCTTATGAATTTTGTATTCCATCAGTTCTTGAGAAAGTTTGTTTTGGTTTTCTTTGATGATATCTTGATATACAACAAAGTGTATACAAGATCATCTACAACACTTACAACTGATATTTGAATAAATAAGGAGGCATCAGTTATTTGCTAAGAGAAGTAAGTGTTCTTTTGGAGTTCAAAGGATTGAATATCCAGGGCATTTCATTACTGCTGAAGGTGTCTCTACATACCCTCAGAAGATCATGGCTATGCAGAACTGGCCCATTCCTACACCCTTAAACAGTTGAGAGGGTTCTTGGGATTATTAGGCTATTATAGAAGGTTCATTGGAAGTTTTGGCATCATTATTCGACCACTAACTGATCTCCTAAAGAAAGAAGGTTTCAGATGGTCAGAAGCTACTGAGGCTTTTAATGAGCTTAAGAAGGCATTAACTCAAGCTCATGTCTTAGCTTTACCTGACTTCACTATGACTTTTGTGTTTAAGACTGATGCTAGTGGGTATGGCATTAGAGTAGTACTGATGCAACAGGGTTACCCCATTGCTTTCATTAACAAAGCTTTAATTCACAAGAAAACTCTTATGTCTGCGTATGACAGAGAACTCCTTGCTATTGGACATGCAGTAACGAAGTGATCTCAATACTTATAGGGCCTAAGATTTATTATTAGGACTGATAAAAAAGCCTTGACAATTCTGATGGAGCAAAAAATTCACACTAATAGTCAACTGAGGTGGCTAACTAAACTCATGCCTTTTGATTATGTCATAGAATACAAGAAAGGAGCTGAAAACAAGGTGGTTGATGCACTCTCCAGAATCACTAATGCTGAACTATTAGCCATGGTAGTCTTTCCTCAAACTTCTAAAATGTTGCAGTCCATTATTTGCTAGCTAGGACTAGGATCCAAATGTGAAGAAGCTAATTGAAGATTTACAGGCAGAGTCCACCAAACACCCTAAGTATACATGGTCTCATATGCAGCTAAGAAGGAAAGGTAAACTTGTTGTAGACAAGGAATCCATCAGACAAACTATCATTTCCCACTGGCACAATACCTTACACGGAGGCCAGTCAGGAGTAGAAGCTACTTTCAAAAGATTACAAACATTGTTCTATTGGAAAGACCTTAGGAATGATGTTAAGGTTTATATACAAAGTTGTGATGTGTGTCAAAAGAACAAGGCTGACCTATACAAGGTTGTGATGTGTGTCAAAAGAACAAGGCTGACCTAGCAGCTTCTCCTGGTCTATTAGTACCATTTCCCACACCTGACATAGTTTGGTCTCAAATTAGTATGAACTTCATTGATGGTTTACCAAAGGTTAAAGGGTATGGAGTTATAATGGTAGTTGTAGACAGATTGAGCAAGTATGCTCACTTCCTTGCCTTAAAACATCCTTATACTACACAAACTATTGCTCAGACCTTCTTAGACAACATTGTGAAATTACATGGTTTCCCTGAAGCCATAACCAGTGACAGAGATACGATATTCTTGAGTAATTTTTGGCAGGAGATTTTTGTTCTACAAGGAGTACAACTCAACATGTTATCAGCATATCACCCACAATCTGATGGTCAAATAGAACTGGTAAAAAGATACCTTGAAACTTATCTTAGATGTTTTTGTGCAGAAGATCCTACTCGTTGGTTAGCTTGCCTCCATATGGATGAATATTGGTACAATACCAATTATCATTCTTCCATACACACTACTCTTTTTGAAGCTCTATATAGCAGGCCTCCTCCTATTCACCCACCTTACATTTTTGGTGAATCAGCTACAAGTGAAGTGGACAACATCCTCACTATTAGGGATATCAAACTTCAACTTCTCAAACATCATTTATCTAGAGCCCAGCTAAGGATGAAGAATCAGACTGACAAACACAGGAGTGACAGATCTTTTCAAGTGGGATATTGGGTGTATTTGAAGGTGGAACCCTATAAGGAGATAACCATATCTTCTCAACCATACCCCAAGCTAGTTGCTAAGTTTTATGGACTCATTCAAGTAACCAAGAAGATAGGTCATGTAACCTATACTCTCTTGCTTCCAGCATTAGTCAAAATTCATCCAATAGTCCATGTGTCCTTGATGAAGAAGTGTCATGTTATTCCTGATCATATTTCTTATCCTCCAGTACTCGACATTGCTGACCCTCAGTGCCCAGAACCAGAGCTGCTTTTGCGAAGAAGAATGGTGAAAAAAGGGAATAAGGTTGTGGCATATGTGCTTGTTGTCACGCCCCAAAATCTGAGGAGCGTGATCGGCGCTCAACCGAGTAAACCCGACTGAGCAAGCCTGTTAGGTTTCATACTACCCAAATTCGTCTTTAAATAAAGAGGAAATGTACACCATTAATCAAATTCTATAAACATGTCATTAACAATTCCAATTCATTTCCATTAACAACTTTGTTCACAAATTTTGAAGATATTACAAGTTTTATACAACATTGCCAAACATCAATATTTCCACTTTAATTCCAATACCCGACACTACTCACAACCTGTCTACGGAGCCTCTAAATACAACTGAAGAGTAATATGAAAATATCGTCAACAAGGTTCCGGCTATACCTCAAATACAATGTACATGATAAACAGATGAAACATGACCACGAAACGAAGTGGGGCTCACCAAGTCAGCTGAAAGGATGATACGACACTAGCTGCAACCAACACTGCCTGCTATAGAAATACCTACATCCATTTAAAGACATAGCGCCCCCGACAAAAGGGATGTTAGTACCATCGAATAGCACTAGTATGTATAACTAAACACCATCTAGTTAGAAAGAACTTTCATACAAAAATAAGGAAATCACAAGTATAACTCAAAAGCTTTAAACGATCACAACATTATCAAGGTAAAAGAATCATACAATTTTCACTTTCCATAGCCTTTAGTTTGTGACATTTCATACAGTTCAACATTGTTCACAATACCACCGCTATCTTGAGCGGAGTCCGATCACGACCCGATCGTCTAGGTTGCCTCATTTGAGACATATACTTCAATCACCATTTCATTTCCCTTTTTTCGGAATTCAATATTAGCACATTACCACCATGTGTGCGACATGGTGTCCGATCATGGCCCGATCGGCTAGGCCGCCTTACCTAGGCATTGTTCTATTCTCATTAATCATCTCATTTGAATCTTTATTTCAAATCTATCATATCAACTCATTGGCACTTAGGGCCACAATTATCACATCATACTTGGCACTAGGTCATATTTCATAACTCTCATTCCACATCACTTTCACTTTCAACATCTAACTTGCAATTTAAGATAATGGGCACATACAAGAGCAATTCAAGTTATAAGCATAGAGGGGAATCCTCATGATTCGGCATAATAATCACAATTTAACTTGACTTGAAATCTAGGTAATTTAGCATATAGTTCACATTCTTCACATATCCCCAATTACCAAGAATAACACATTGAACACATTGAGACATACCTTTCACATATATTCTTGCAACACCAAATCCTTTGAAATAACAAATACTACATAAATCAAATTCCGGACTTACAACATATGCAGGGACACCATGGGAGCTCAATTTCTAAGAAGAGGGGATTTTAGCCATACATACCTGAAATTTGCCCCTTAATGATACTACAATGATCCAATACACTTAAGCAACTTCAATCTATAATACAACATTCAATAGGGCCAATATTAGTAATAAATTTCATAACTTATGCCATTTAGGCATATTATCAAACACCTTGTAGGTATAGATCTTTACATCACATGACCGTAGTATTAGTTCATCCAACTATCACTATTAACCAACAATTTATTCCACCATCGTTCCTAACCAATTTATAACTTCCAACAACATATGTATGACCATCCATTTACACCCAACCATCAACCTCCTTAATTAACCCATTTCACAATCTATACAACACCAACACAACCTGGGTTAGGCACTTGTGGCTTCCAATCACCATCCCATGAGTTCTAACGCATATATCATACATAAATAATCACCATAGAGCAGTTAGAGATGATAGACATACCTCTTGTAGTAAGAATCTTGAGAATCCCCACTTGTAGTGTTCTTGACCAATTTTTTAGGGATTTGAATGAGAATCTATGGATTTTCAAGATCAATCCTTGTTAATATAAGTGTTTAGGAGTAGTAATCAACTCAAAATACTCCAAAAATATTACCTTGGATCATATGAGGGAAGTATGAGACGGATTCCCCTTGATAGAGCAAGCCCTAGCTCAAAAAATGACTTAAAGACTCTCCATACCCGGTCTTGGGGTATTTATAGGGCTGTTAGGTGCGTGACCGCGATCAAACCGCGCCCGGGACGCGGTGGCTGCGCTCTTAATGCGGTCTGGCCGCACTCGGAGGCAGAAACTATCAGTTTTCCCTCAGTCGCGCCGCGGACGCGCATCTGCCACAAGTCCGGTAAAATGGTCATAACTTTTTGTATACACATCCAAATGACAAACGGTTTAATGCATTAGAAACTAGACTCAAAGAGATTTAATTTGATAGGTTGTGCATCACACAACACCTTATATAACTGGAGATATGATTGTCCAAAGTGAGGTCTTGTGCGTACTCATTCACAACTTTAGTCCATTATGAAATTTTCCAACTTGACTTAGACTTAGGCCTCTCCTTAGACCCCAAATAACTTATAATATGACTTATACACTTATTAACATATCCAATTGATATCCATTATATCATGAATCCTCACTTGCACACAAAATAAAATAATTAGCCTAGCTTGGCACCACGAAATTTTAAATTATTTAGCAAACTTTTCTGGGGCTTTACACTTGTTAAATGGCAAGGCATACTAGTTGATGATGCTACATGGGAGTACTACAATGAGCTAAAATTCGATTTCCTCACTTTGATCTTGAAGTCAAGGATCTCTTTTATTGAGGATGTACTATTATACAAATTGTAATCAGTTGTAATTAGTGATGCAATTAGTATAAGTGAGCTAGCTAATAAAGAAGAAGTAACAGTTAGTGGTGTTGGTTAGCAGCAGTTAAGTCAGTTCTGGAAGTTAGTTAGGAGCCAAAAATTAGTTAGAGTTAGTTGAGAAGTTGTTAAAAGAGAATCTTTCATTTCAGCTCAATTCATTACATACAAGTGGTTATATTACATTTGGAAATAATAATAATAACAACTACAATTCTTTCAATAGCAGTCTCTCTTTCTGTCTTCTCTTCATCGATTCTTCTTCATCATCATAACTGAGCTTCGAGCTTTTTCCGTTTCAGCTCCTAGTTGGCTATATTCAAACCTCGGATTACTCTTAATCCCTACATTTGAATAACAATTTATGCTTAAAATTGTGAAATTTTGACATAATTTTTTTCCAATGCAATGAATTAGATTAGAATATCACCTAAGTTTACTTTTTATTTACTTATTTTGAAGATGTTCTCTACTTCAGTTAGATTGTACTTTCACGATTTTGAGATTTCAATATTCTAATAAGATTTTTTTTTGGCTTTCTTTAATATATTCTCCAATGTCAAACCAATTATAGAGCAACTTGATTTTGCGCAAAACACTTCTCTCCTTTTCAGCGGTCAACTCAAACAAAGTTGACAAAGGTAGTATTTCTTTTCCTATATATAAAAAAGGTGGTTGAATAAAGCTAGGTGAGACCATGGTTGATAAGATAAGATTAAAAAAAGAAAGTCCAAGAACATAATTGACACATTCACGGAAATTGGAGGACCCCATAAATCTTTTAACCAAAGTTATTGCTAATCTTGTTTGCTTTAGATGCCCTCCATTCCTTTCTTTCACACGTAGAAGTGTCTATTTATTCGTTTTTGAAAGAGAAAAAGCTTTTGCCACAATAAAAGGAATGGTTTTAGGATGACTCTATGACGTTAATTTGATAATATTTCAAGTTTCCTCCCTTTCGAATAGTGGATATCTAATGATTAAATGCAAATTTCTCCCGCTAATATAAGAAATAACTTGATTTATAACTGCTAATTAAAAATTAATCATAATTTTAAAAATAATCGAAATTTAGCCACTTTTGTATGTAAAAATAAAACTGAACAAAAGAACCCCTTAAAAATTCGAAAAAAATCCAACATTGAGATTCGATTTTTTTTTACATATGAGATTCCAATATAATGTGTTAGAATTTCATAATGTTCTGGAATTCCAACATAATATGTTAGAAATTTATACGCATGAGCTTCATAATCCAACATATTATGCTGAAACTCTCCATGTTTCAGCTAACGTATTTTTATCCAATTTGTTTCTCCGCATAAAATAATTGCTATTGTTAAATGACTTGACAAATAATAGCTATTTTTTAATTACCGGTTTAAATACCGGCTATAACCTAGCTATTTTGACATATTTAGCGTCCATATAAACCCAACATCGCGTTTCATTTATCTCAAACAGATAATAAAAGTATGTACTCAAATTCTTGTGTTGATTTTCAACAAGAATTCTGAGTTTTGCTTCCTTTTATAAGCTCCAAACATGTGGCCTCATAAAAAAGAATGACTATTTCTTATTTTCTGAATAATTTAACTTTAAATTATATTTTATTCTTAATCAAAACAAAAAGATTTTAACCATACAAATATTGTATAAAATGTTAAGGCTACAAAAGTTTTATAAGTTATAACTACAAAAGTATTGTGACATATTTAATACCATAAATTTTAAAAATATTTTCTTCTTAATTTTTTATAAAATCAAATCATATCACATAAATTAAAACGGATATAAAAACATAATCGCATAGTTTTCCTAGAGAATAGGCTTATGTTAAATGGATTTTCTAGTTAGCTGATTTCCACTAGCAACCAGAAAATGCCAGTGGAACACTCTTCAATAAATCCATTGGCCATCGACAGCTCGAGTCAAACCAACTCGCCAAATTCCTTATTGTTTTGCACAACTCCTCAAACGACGTCGTTTCTTTCCACATGTAACCCGTCTCTCCTGGAAACTCTCCCCAGCTCTATTTCCGGGCGTGCGCCACAAACAGCTCTGTTTTTGACGCTTACTTTTTACCTATTTCTTCTTGCCAACACTTTTTTTTTGGTTGTTGGGTAAAGCACCTTCTTATCGACAGATATATCTTAATTAAGGAAAAAAGAAAAGATTTTTTTAATCTGGGGGTTGATCCCAGCATGTGCAGATCGAAAGTACACCTGGATTCATTCATTATTGGATGATTTATTGATTTGGGAAAATTAATTTTGCTCATTTTTGGGTGTAAAGTTTCTCTTTTTGGTGATAATTATTGGAAGTAATATTGGGAAGATATGGCATCGCATTTTGATCGATGGGAGAAAGATCCGTTCTTTTCTGCTGCAGAAGAGGTTCAAGAATCTGCCGACAGGTAAATACTGTTTTTCCGTTTTAATTCCCATATTTTTCTAATTTGTTTTAGTGGGTCTGCGTTGATTTTGTTGGAATCATCATTTAAGTTGGTGTTTTCTTGTATTATCTATGAATTATTGATGGTTAGTGATGCAAAGGTTTAAACTTTATTGGTTTTGACATGTGGGGTTTTGTATTTTTCACTGACATAGATTTTGTTTTCATTTTCAAGAATGGAATCAACTTATAGGACATGGATTCATGCGTTGAAGGATACTTCAGGCAGTTGGAATTGCGACGCGCTTCGCAGGGACCTTAGGACTACCCTTGGCACTGCTAAATGGCAGGTAGGAACCCCCAACCCCTTAAAAAATGAAGTCAAGAAGTGATTTTATTGTGCACATATCTTGTGTAAGGGATATTATTGGTGTACGTGCATAAAGGGTGAGAGCTTAGTTTAATTTGTTGATGGAATTGCAATGCAGTTGGAGGAATTTGAACGGGCAGTTAGATCGAGCTACAATAGTAATTCTGCTGATGATGCAAGAGATAGACACCACGAATTTGTTATTGCAATCGATAGTCAGATTAAAAAAGTTGAAAATTCTCTTAACGAATCAGCTGTTTCACAAGGCAAACCACCACTTCCGTGGGTGCGCTTGGATGAGGGAGAAGTCGATGAACTTGCTGCATTTCTATCTGGGCCGTCCACTTCTTCTGCGGACATAAATTATGCAAAAGTACATGGAATAGAGCTGCAAACAGCCAAGTCCGAAGAGGTTGCAAATCAATCATTGCTAGAGTGTTCAGAGAATCCTACTCATTCAGTGGATGGTGTTCGAGGTGAGGCCATGGACGAGAAGTTTTTGGGCCACCGGAGAACAGCAAGTGCTAGTGCTGACATTGGTGCATGGCAGATTGCAGTCGGTGATGATATCTCCGTCAAAGAACCTGCACCACCTCCTCGCAAAATGCCCAGTTACCAGGGATTGTTGAATGCCGTGGAATCTGTTAAGGAGTTAAAATGGTCCAAGAATGGTTACAGAAAGTTGAAGTCCAACCAAGATTATCACCAAGAAGCTGACAATATATTGCCGCGAACTCAGCCACTGACAAGGGTGATATATTGTTCTTACAGTATCCAAATTTGGAGTACATGACTTTCTTTGGACCATTTTATATTATTACAATGTCGAAATTCTCATTATTTTGTGTTATTAATATCAGTTAGTTCAATACTTGAAAATGGGAATCTGAACAAGTAAAACTACAAAATAACCCTGTCTATATATACTCAAAGTATGTCCATAAAAGATAATGATTAGTATTTTGACGATTTAACTTAAAGCTCCAAACTATATAAAATCAGTTGGACTGTTAAAAAAGAACTATATTCAATCAGTTGGCACAAGTGGAGTATTTAACAATGATCCAGAAATAGTCTTATATTTTTTATATCAATAAATGATGTTAATGTAATGAGATATTGCTTTTACTGCAGGGCATAAACACATGCTATGAGAGGAATAAGAGTTGCCTTGATGGTTGTGATGAATGTTATGATAAGCAACTCTATGGTTGGTATGGTGCCATTCAGCGCCAGCTGCAAAGGTCTCAGTATTACATGCAATATCGTCGACCTGTTCGAATAGTTTTCTCAGTGTTTCTTCTCATTTTCCTGATTGGTGAGTCTGCTAACTGACTCTTCTTTCATCAATTTAACCTTTTGTTGATTCTTTCACCTAGAAACAGCTTTTGAAGAACTAAGAAAAATAAATCTTTATTGTGTATTCTCTCGCTGCTGAGGTTTATCTTCATTTCTTCTGGATTGAGAAAATTATCAATAGATATTGTTGAGATTTCTGGATCACAAGATCCTATTCGGTAGCTAGACTAGATAACTTGTGGTCTGTGCCATAGATGCTTCAGTTTCAAACCTTTTTTCCCTGTTTTGAGCTTGCTTGCGGATTATTATTTTAGGTTACCCATTCTTCTATTTCCCAGTGGATAGAAGTCATTCATATACAACATATAGAACTATTAATTACTATGAAAAAGCTCCAAGTGGGATCTATGTGGATACAATTATTAAAATAAGAGGGCCGTTTCTCTCAAGTGTATATTGGATTGAAAGTCATTTACAGCAAATTATCACAGCCAGTTGTCATAAAAGCTGGATGCTTTCCTCCACCTAGCAGCCTTTGCCAAAACAAAGAACCGACTTTCCTTGTAGTGATGGTATTTGTTCATCTAATCTAAAATCAACCACAAATTTTTTCTCTTCATGCTCAGTTACATAATAGCTCGAGTAACAACTTGAATTTCCTTTTTTGGTTTGTTCATTTATATAACTTGCATTTTTTCTTTTTTTCTTTTTGGCTGAAGTCTTACTGTAGTGATTAAGTTCGTGACATATATCAGCCAATACTGGCTTGTTGCTTTCTTAACTTATTTTTATCACTGGTACCGTTCATTTATAATAGTTCCCTTACAAAAAATTTAATTGATTGGGCCTTCTAAAAAAAGTTGCCTTCTCAAAATTTTTATGGATTGGAGTGAAGGGTGTTAGAGCTCAGTCTGCATTTACACTTGTCTTCTGCTAATAAAGTTTTACCCAGTGCCTGAAAGGGGGAGTGGGTGTATGCCGTATGCAACTTCCCCTTATATTTCTATGAAGAAGTTGTTCCACGCTTCGAACCCATGGCCTATAAGTTACCAAAGGAGCAACTCTAGGGTTATGCAAAGGCTCTCCCTCCAGACTTGTCTCCACTAGAAAGGGAAAAACTTCTCAAAGTGTATAGTGTCATTCTCTTTTGAGCAAGATTTGCATTATTGGGAAGTATACTTATCGTCTGTTTAGAATTTGATAAACTGGATTTTATTTATTCTTTTCTGGTGAAAGCTTTCACGGGTTCCACTCCTTTACTTTTCTTTTCGTCACAGTATGACTAATGATAATCGGAATGAACTTGATTTACATCTTGTTTATGTACAAGAGGCAGCAAGATAACACAGTGAGGTTTCTGAGAGAAAGTTTCAGTAATAAAGGAAGACAAAAAGTTGGACTTAGATATCTTTTGTATAAATTTGGTACTTGCACCAAGAGAGTGAGGAAATTAGTCAAAAGGTAATTACCTTTTTTATCCCCGTAATTTTACTGGATTGCAGCTTTTCCATTAATTAAGCTCCTTTCTTTGATTCTGCTACAGGCCCCTAATAGATATTCCGCAATAGAGAGGTCTACTGAACAGAAAACCTTGTTCTCCTTACGGCCACTCCTTCCAACCAAAAGAAAGAAAAAGAAGAAAGATTACCTGCTTTGTAGTTTCACATGCATTATTTCCTGTGTAGAATAGCAGCCAGTATCCGCAGACACCAAAACAATTAGTGACTTCACAAATCGACTGCCACATCTGTGATGGGATCCCAACTATCATTATTTTGTGGTTGTCTCTGTAGTAAATGCCACTGAATCTTTCAATACGTTATTGAGTTTGTTTCTTGCCTTCTCGCCTCCCCCTAACAGGACCAAAAGAGCATCATAAAATATTGATGCAAAGTACAGTGGTGCAGAAATTCTCATTCCGGATTACCTCAGACATCAACCTCACCACCACTATCTAATTTACTTATACATGTTTGCAACACAGTGCTCATTAATGATTAAACTATGATGTATGCTTTTTCTTGATTGATTTTGTCTGCTAGTCTCTCCCTCATTGTTCCAATGGAGTAATACATTTTCTTCATAAAAAAAAATGGAGTAATACACTTTATTTTACTCATTTTGTGCTCCATGTTGACCTATTAAATTAGAGTGTTGAGCATGGGCAGACTATAGCCCTCCTTACACCAAGTGCTTATCTTCTGGTTGGTGGTTGTTATCCATTCTATTTTCTCAGCCACATGTGTTGGTTAAAAGAAATAGAAGTAGCTCTTTACCCGGTACCCGTGCTGTTGGGAGGTAGCAGGTACCCGGTCAAGTAGTCGAGGCGCGTGTAAGATGGCCCAGGTACCACCTTTCTTGAGAAAAAATGAAAAAGAAAAGAAAGTAGCTTTTTATGGTCTTGTTGAAGCAACCAATTTGAAAATTGGTAGGATGTTTTGAATATTGCCACTTCTTTTTTGAATACTAATCAGTATAACCCAACCTACCTTAACATCTCTGGTATAGTGTGCTCTTTATTTTTGAATTCTATAGTATTATGTAGAGCTATGTCATGTATATTTTACAATATTTGGCCTTGTATATATAGTGTATGCTCGTATTGGTGATGCATTGTTACAGCAGCTTTACGTTGAAACCGTGTCTCAGTCACACATATATCTGAGTTTCATTTGCTAGCTAGGTGGCTGAATAATTGTTATTTCCTGCTGCAGTATTAGTTGCAGTCCATACAATCTGAGCGATGAGCCATTGTTTGTCTCCGCGCAATCAATAAGGTTGCAGCGTTGAAAAAACCTGAGGAGAATGGCCTAGCGCGATCAGTTTTGGCATTACCTTAAAGAGGAAAGGTGTAATTATGTCCAGGACATGGCAAAGGTGGTGCTGGTATCTCAACTTACTTGTACTAATACCTTAACCTCTTTCCTGGCTCCTCATCGGCGTTGCCATTTAATGGAGGCCAAATTCTGTTGTATTATGATATGAATGTTGTGGATTGCAGGTGGTGTTGATTCAATACTGCATCCACAAAAATGAAAGAGCTTAGTTGTATTTGACTTGCTAAATCATGTATATTATTGTATTGTCCATTGATTCTGTATGTTTCTACAATGTGCTTTTTTTCTTTCTTTCCCTTTAAGGGTTTAAACTTCTTACCATTCTTATGCCAATTGTGCATATTGCTCATGTCCAAGCAAATTAAACACATAAATGCACTTGTATATTGTTTCTTTATTCATATTTGTTGAGGAGAGGGGTTTTTTTGGGGGTGGGGGAGATGTGTGGTAAACTTGATTGTGCTTGTGCGCAGGTACATATTCCTGATGTCGTATAAAACTGAACATAATAGTATTATTCTTGGGTGGATATAATTATAGAGGCAATATGAATATAGTTGCTCCTGGGTCCCTAAAATCTTTAATGGAATGTCTTGCGACTAATTTGGACTCACATTCAGTGTACGATTTCATTCCACAACGCTTCTTTTATTTTTGCTGAGTATACTCCATTGATAAAAATACAAGCATTAGCAACTAGCAAATAAGTACACAAGGGGTCATTAGCCAAAAAATAAAAATAAAAAAATCTAGCAAGTAGAAAAAGTAATAGTAGTCGTAAATACAATAAGGGGTCGTTTGGTAGGATGTATTAGAGAACATAATACATGTATTAGCTTTAGTATTATTAATCCTTGGTTTGATAGTGTTTTTTGATCTATATATTCAAGATTATTCTTATCAAATCATGGTATTAGCAATATCATGATTTTTAATACATGGATAAGCATGTATAAAGACAAAACCGCTCTTCAAAACCTTTTCGAAATTCTTTTCAAAGAATGTGGAGGGTATTTTTGTAAGCAAATACTCCCTCTCTCCCAATTTATATATCATACTTTCCTCTTTTGTCTTGCCAAATAGAATGCATACTTCTTTATTTAGAAATAATTTAACTTCAAACTTCCTACTTTATCCTTAATGAGATGATTTATAATCTTTGTATGGTTTATTCTAGGCCACAAGTTTCAAAAATTTTCCTTTCTTTTAAACTCCATGCCGAATCAAACACCGCCATATAAATTGGGATTAGTTATGCTGGGTTATTTCTTACCGGCTGTGTGGTTTGGCGTATTAGAAACATGCATGTATTTTTAAAATAAAATACAATGCATAACTAATCCCAAGATTACTAATTCCAACATTACTAAAACATCATATTTAGTACTATTCTGATACATCCTACCAAACGACCCCTAATAGTTTTGTGTTGCGTGTTCAATTTGTTAACATTAAGCTTTTAGCAAAACTATCATCTCATATTAATTTTTTTTATAAGCTCTGGAAATGAAAATGATGGTGTACTTTCAACTGGCTGAACAAGAATCACACTTAACTAACTCCAGCTTTCTTGGATGACCAATAAATAAATTAAGAATACAATTTTCCAAATCACCTCTCTCTTAACAACCCAAAACCTCCTTTCTTTTTTTCTTTTTTTTTTTTTACACAATTTGCAATGTATGCTTTTCCCTTTTTGGAGGTTAACATAAAACACAAAAAGGAAAAAAACAAACAATAAATTATTGATGATAAACACACGTTATAATCCTTTGTTATGGGAACTCAAAGCTGAAGATTTCCAGTGAGATAGCGATAATAGAGGAAAAAGGCAGCAACCAAGAATGGCACAAAGTACTCAACAAAAATCATATACTTGGGCTGGGGATCCTCTTTGATCACAAAAGCTTTCATTTCTTTGGCCTTTGGTTCTTTGAAAGAATCAGTAACTAAGTTGAGATCAAGCTCAGACTCATCTGGAATTTTGTAGCCTTGAATATATCCAACTTGGTATTTTAAGAGCAAGTTCTTGGCAGCTTTACTATGCCCAATATCTTCAAACTCTTTAGTAACATCTTTTCCAGCTGAATCAATCAACACTTCTTCTCCTCCAGGATGTTCTTCCAAAAACTTTGTCACATCTAACACCTGAAGAAAACATAGCATATATTTACATTAACCATGTATCTATATTGTCATGCATGTATAAATATGAGAGTAGGGATAGCGGCAAATCTAGGATGTGTTCTGTGGTCAGAGGCGGACCCAGGATTTGAAGATGACGGGGCATTATTCGTGGAGAACTTTACCAATAGTTGTTGGGTCCCGCCGGATGCCGAGAAACTTTCGGTAATAACTGACATATATAAGTGAGTTAGGAGGTGAAGTTGGGTATGAAATTTGGGAAAAGGGAAGAGAGAAGTGATTTAGAGCTTTTAAGGCTTGGGGTTTAATCAAAACAAAAAACATTTGAAAAAATAATTTTAAAAAAAAAAAGGAGGCTTGGGGGATGGGGTGGGGTGAATCCTAAGCTAAAAAAGCAAGATATAAATAAATAAAAAGTCTAGGCTACAGTTACGGAAGCAAAGGTAAGTAACACTTATGACCAGTGCCCCAAAGTCATTTCTCAAGGTATATATACATATAATATATATATATATACATAATTTTTTTCGATGTTTATGGGGTCCCGTGACCCCTCTACCATATATGTAGGTCCGCCTCTGTCGGTGGGTTTAACTAAACTTATTGCTTTAGGTGTGAACTATATGCATAAAAATATTTAAATGTGTACGTATAATAAAATTACACTTATTTTGAACCCACTGACTCTATATTCTAGATTCGTCTCTAAATAAGGGGCCGGAAAAAGGGAAAAGGGAGGGGGGGGGGTTAACAGTACTCTGCCATGGATGATGATCCAGCAATCTTGCTTTGACTTGTGTTGTGTGATTTGGGAAAGAGTAAAGACTATTTCTTTGTCCATTTTGTTTGGGGGTTAAAGCTGAGGTTCATGAGGTGGAATAAATATTTTAGTATTTATAGTGACATCTGGGGATTTATTAGTTCGCAAGGAAAAGAGAGTGAAGAAAGGTAGGTAGGTTTCTTCCCATGTGATCATTATCTACCATTTTGTTTCTCCTCCACAACCTGGAGACGAGTTGGTGGGTGTAATAAAATTCCCTCTATTTATTTTTATTAAGAGTAATAAGGTAATATTATCTTCTTAACCCCCCACCCCCCACCCCCCCACCCCCCAAAAAAAGGAGAAAGTGTGGTGCAAAATGACATACTTTTTGATTAAATGATTTGAGTTATATTCACGAATAGTATAAAATTTGTCTACTCTATAGTGATGTCAAATACACATTACCCTTTCTAGACCCCACTTGTGAAATTTATTGCTGTTGTGTAGTGATACCAACTATGTACTTTCTCAAGCAACATAAGCAAACAAATTTTACACACTGAAGGAAAAAAGTGATGTCAAATGGTACTAGTCACTACTACATATGGAATTGATGGTACAATACTACAACTTTGACCAATTTAGAAATAGGACAATCAGTGCATCAACAGAAAATGTGTAACAATATTTACTGAGAAGCTTGAGCTTTTCGAGTGTCTTTGAATAGATCTTTTGCATCTCTTTCTTCATTGTGCTCTTTAGTAACAAAATCCGTGCCGTCAAATGTAACTCTTGAATTCCTGTACTGGCTACCAAAGGCAGTGCCGAATCCCCATCCAAGGCCTACTCCAATCCCACAGCCGCCACCTATAAGTAATAATTGTGAAACATGTCATCAAGAATTCGGACGCACAGAATTATTTCCACAAAAACATGGTTTTGATTTAGTTTTTACCTACACCAAGACCCAAGAAATTCAAAGGCATGCCTGAGGAAAGATTAAACATTTGGTTAGGTGATGCTATAAAGAAGAATATTTTGCAAAAAGAAAGAGGACTGACAACAAAAGCAAATGAACAAATTACGCAAAGAGTAAGCAAATAAGATTTTTTTGTAGATAAGTGAATGCAGAACAGTGCATATTCTTTTCTTTTGAAGGGGGGGGGGGGGAAGCTCGGATGTTTGGACAAAGAAATGTCTGAAAACTTAGAAACAACGGCCTTCCTAACCTACTAGATAGTCAAAGATAATCTCCTATTCCTTTCTCTCTAGAAACATGAGGAAAATCTATTTCATAAAATAACGATATATTACATGATAAGTTTATCATTTTACCTGCGAACAATCAGACACAAGGGAACAAGGAAAAAGAAACTGAGAAATGTGGATAGAGAGATGTAAATGTATGATTTTAAGCAGACAAAGATCCTTATGAAGAATTAATATGTGCTGAGACGTATAGAATATTCAAATATTTCCTCCATTTCTTGGGAGGTCCTGAATAACCAAGCTGGGAGTAAGAATCCTCAATGGTGCCGATATGGCACAGCCAATCTCTGAAAATCAACAAGAAGACAAAGGTTGCACCAGCAAATTGCGGCAGATCATGCCAACTACCAGTCTTCCGTGCTCGAGACTGGGACCAACAGCGAAACTTAGGTATCTCCAGGAATGCTTGCTTCCCAAATCTACCACTCACATGGCGCTAAAATAATAGATAAGTGACATCTTAGTCAACTAACATATATTGTTTACTGGTACATCTATCCATGCACTTAAGCTCTAGCGAAAGCAAGAGAAGGTGGGGATTATCTATAGCAAGGGATACTGGAGATCACACGTCTAAAGGCTTAGAGCGGAGACTTGTTTAGATGCATTTGTTCCTTGCCTTAACCTCAGCTTAACTGAAACAGTAGCAGCTTCTAAGTCGACATAGTTCACAAAAAACATGCTTCAGAAGTCTCCTCAGGTCCATTTATTCCTTAGCTATCGCTGCTTTCAATAGGTAAATCTATAGATTTCGTAACTTCCAAAATGCACAGTTGATATAGCTACTACCATGAAACAACCTTCTCTATGAGGATAGAAGCATTAACATGTTCCCTTCCAAGAAGATGCCAAAAAGTACTGATCTTTCCTTTTGGTTAATTCCTCTTAAAAGAGGTTAAAGACAACAGCCATCTGTTTCTGCACTATTCTATTGCTGAATAACTTTGGGGCTTGTTTTGAACATGTTTGGGATAAACCAGATAATGCCACTAGCTGTAAAGGAAAGTAAGAGCTGAGGAAGACAATTCCAGCATACATCTGTTGGGTTTTATGGAAAGAAAGGAACCAGATATGCATTGTGGGAAAAGCCAACTGCTCTACATATTCTGAAATATGTATTTGAGCTTGATAGCTCTCTGGTGTGACCAGAAAATGTATACGAGGTAGATAGGACAATAGACTTTATTAGCTCAATTCATTATAATTTATAGGTGTGTGTCTTTGTAACGATGGCGATATGCATTGAGCTAATTGAAAGGAATGAAGATTCATATCGCCAACCCCAGCTTGTTTAGGAATGAGGCATAGTTGTTGTTGTCGTCGTCTTTGGAGGGGATACCCCCTTTTTTCTAACTACCATCACTATCTTAGCGTTAACTATTCTTACAAATATTTTTTTTTTTTTACTTATTAATAAGAAACAACACAGCAGCTACTATCCTCAAAAAATCTTATATGCATTTCCAGCAACAATGACCGCATTCTACATTATTAAGTAGTGTTCTAGATTTTCTTGAACATACGTTCACGGTCTTCTGACATCTGCATTCTACATGTATGAAATTCTACCAAACACCTTAGTGCTATATAAACTAGAGAAATCATGCACTTGGATGCAGATTAACTAATCATGTACTTTCATGTACAATCTTTCAATCTATGTTCAAGATCTACCAAACTGGTGCCCAAGAATATGGATTAAGTACTGCCCTTTCTGCAATACCATATTTTCATGGCTGACGAGTCGTGTAATCCATACTACCCCAATTCACAGGCATGTAATAAAGATGAAAATTTTTCCACTCAACTAATATTGAAATACCATAGTTTAATCACTGTCTCACTACTAATTATAAGAAGTCATCAAAGCAAATTGAGAATCAATATAAGAGACACAAAAAAAAACTCAACCCCAGTAAGCTCCTAATATACAACACATATTTCCCTGTGTCCGAGCTGGACCATTTGATTGGTACTAAGTGAAAATTGTTTTAGCTGATGCAAACACAATAAAACTGTTAAGTAAGAGATTGGAAAGAAGCAAACCTCCGAATCCCCATCCTACTCCAAAACCGCAACCAATGCCAGCACCTAAACACAATATCCAAATTTTGTTATTTTTTGCATCAGTACATGAAAGTACACAAAAATAAAGAAAGACAAGAACTAAAGTCAGTCGGCGAGTGAAGATTTATCGTACCGAAACCTACACCAGTACCATTGAAGTTGGTCATCACCATTGCTACCCGTCGAACGAAGTACCAATCGGTGGAAGATTGGGAGCAGTGTCACTGTGCGAGTCCGTGTCACCAGGGCCGGTTTGGGCTTGGAAGCCCGTTTATATAAGGCCCAGTGTTATTCTCTTGAGAAAACTACCCTCTACAGCGGCGTATTTGCATCTATACCCGCTTTTTGTGTCACATTTTAACTTGTGTTAGCTTTGCAAAAAAAATTGCAAGCGTATCCGCTTTTTCGTATAACTTCAGCATACGGGGCTGAAGTAGCAAAGACAATCACGCAAAACTTCAACATTCTAGTAGCCGGGCCTCAAGTTCAGCTCTAGGGCTGAAATTTTTGTGTTGTAACAGGGAAACTTCAGCTCTAGAGCTGAAGTTTCTGTGTTGTAACTGTAAAACTTCAGCTCTAAAGCTGAAGTTTTTGTGTTGTAACTGGGAAACTTCAGCTCTAGAGCTAAAGTTTTTGTGTTGTAATTAAAAAATTTCCGCTCTAGAGCTGAAGTTTTTGTCTTTATAACTGGGGAATCCCACTATCAAGATGTTCTAGTTTTTGATAACTCACCCAAATTTTACGTAATCAGATCCAATTCAGAGTGTTAAAAGGAAGGTGGTAATTGATGCTTTTCAATTGATCAATCCGCAAAACCATGATGCCAAGGCAGAAACGTCGAATCTGGGGCGTCTGGACAAGCCAGTAAAATTATTTATTT